>NC_135630.1:20590943-22052193 GCF_053574225.1 Canis aureus | reverse complement strand
AGACTTTTTTCCAAAGAAGATATACAGATGGTCAATAGGTATATGAAAAAGATGCTCAACATCACTCATCATTAGGGAAATGCAAATCAAAACCAAAATGAGATAATCACCTCCCATCTGTTAGAATGGCTGGAATTAAAAAGACAAGAAATAGCAAGTTTGGAGAGTATGTAGAATATAAGGAACCCTTGTGCACTGTCAAGGGCCGTATAAATTGGACAGCCACTATGGAAAATGATACGTATGGAGGTTCCTCAAAAAATTAAAAATAGAACCATCATATAATCCAACAACTCCACTTCCAGGCATTTGTTCCAAGAAAATGACGACACTAATTTGAAAATGTATACACACCCCTGTTCATTACAGCATTATTTACAATAGCCAAGACATGGAAACAAGTATCTATCAATGGATGAATGGATAAAGAAATGTGATTAATCAATCTCTCTATCTATCCTTATATAATGGAATATTATTTAGCTATCAAAAAGAATGAAATCTTGCTACTTGCAACAACATAGGGCATTATGCTAAGTAAAATAAATCAAATAGAAAAACTCAAATACCATATGATCTTACTTATATGTAGAATCTAAAAAATAACAAAACAAACAAAAATAACCCCACAGATACAGAAATGTGTGTGTGTGGGGGGGGGGGGGGATGGCTAAGGAGAATCAAAGGCAAAATTTTTAAAAAATACCTAAGTCACCGGGATGTAATATACAGCATGGCAATTATAGTTAAAATTACTGTTTTGCTTATTGGGAGTTGCTAAAAGTAAATCATAAAAGTTCTTATCACAAGAAAAAAATCTGTAACCATGTACAGTGGATGTTAAGTAGGATGTTAACTAGATTTATTATGGTAATCACTTTGCAATATATGAAAATATCAAATCATTATATTTTACACCTAAAACTAATTTAATGTTGTAACTCAATTATAGCTCTACAAATATATTCTTGAGACTACAAAAATATTCTGAGAAATTTCAAGAACGAGTCACACTTTAATGTTAAAAAGTTACCCTTAACTTTCATAGTGAAAAACCAACATTGCCTTTCTGTTTTGATGCATATGTGTCTTTGCTTATACACTAAGAATGTTTTCTCTCTTTTCCTCCTGCCCCCAACACTCCCCCTTTTGCTATCAATTTTCTATGCAGTTTGGTAGGGAACTGATGCTTGAGGAAGAAACAATGCCTTTTGACTTTCTTTCAGAAAGACATTTCTCACACCATGCACAAGAGGAACTAGAAAGGACCATCTAAACACAGACTGCCTCTTTATATGAAACTTCTCTAGGTACCCTTTCAGACCAAATCTTATTCAAAAGACACTGTCAAATGATAAGAATAGCAGTTGACCAAAAGCAGTAGAGTTCCTATGTCATGAATATCCACTCAACCACTTCACTCTACCATAGTGCCAGTGAAAAAAGGAAAATGGCTATTTACTCCCTACAGAGAAAGCATCCTGGGAAAATAGCAGCATTTGACTAGCCACTCTTCAGTGCTTGAGCAGTATTCAATCATGGTGTTTTTAGAGTTTAGACTATCTTCTAAAATGCAACAATACACACCTTGAACAATCTCTTTAGGTATGTCAGGACCTTAGGAAGGCAGACAGGCAGAGATCTCCGAGTCTCCCTTTGGAAAGGAACAGCACAATTTACTTTTGCTTACACACCTTTTTCCTTGTTAGTGAAACGTGCTGAAGGGGAATGTGATTTTATTTCCAGACATCTATCCATGCCAACTCTCTTATTCAACTTCTTATTCCCATATCCATATTCAAGCAATCCTCTTTTTCAATGATTCTGTCAGCTTGCTCTACATCCTTTCCCAAATTGTTACAGGTCAAGCTTCAGTTCCCTTTTTGATCCCAAACAATCATCTGGATGGTTTCCTAGCAGTAGCTAGGATTTGTTTGATCCATCTCCCTCAGCTCTTCTCTCTCCAACTGCTGAATTGTCTGTTTTTTCTGTATGGCTCCATGCACTGAAGATTGCACTCGCTTGGTCAGTTTATTTTTCCCCCCAATAACATCAATACTGATTTAGACTGAGAAAAAGCAAAAATGGTTTGCCACTTTTAGACTTGGCCCCTTTGATTCTGTACATAAACAGACCTACAATACTATTTTGATGGATCATGCTGTCAAGAGATTGTTTGACTGCTATTCATTATGTTTAATATTTTCTTTTTTTTGTTCAATATTTTCTATTGTTTTCCTGTGCTATAGATACTTGGAGATGGAAATGGAAATGGTTTGAAATAGTTTCACTTGAACTGAGGAAGTGCAAGTCACTCAAAATCCTACTCTTCGTTGCAGAGTAACAACAAACTGTCCGAAGGAGTATGAGAGAAGGGTAGGGATTCCTGGACACTGCCGAAGGCATTTAAACTTAGGAGGAAGAAATATCATGTTCTATTCCCACCCAACCTCTGTAGCCTGGAGATGGTTTAGGGATCCAATGGCTGGTCCAGAAACTTTCCTACTGTTGTTGTTACTCCATGAGCACAGGCGAGGGCAGGGATTTTCATTTTCAATATGATCTCACAAAGACAGAATAAACATGTCATGTTAACACTACAAACAGTTGTTACCTTGGTTAAAGGATTTGTGGATTACCTTGAGTTTATCAACCTGAGCTTTTATGTAACAAAAACACAAAAACTAATTTAATATTGCTTTGTTTAATTTTCATATTCAAATAAAGCTCAAGTTGAAATAATATTTGATAGAGAGTATACGTGAGGTAAATTATACTTTTACTTGATTTCCTAAATGAAAGCCTCAGGGGTGTGTGTGTGTGTGTGTGTGTGTGTGTGTGTGTGTGTTTTCAGGATATAAGAAGGAGAAGTAATAGAATCTATTGGTTGCTCTAAGAGGCTGATTTTATGTTTCTGTGAAAGAAAACTGAAGGAAATTATGAAATCCCTTTCCCAGGAGATCTTTAACAGTATCATGAGTTGCATCTGCTGGGATCTTTATGACAATTTCTGCCTGCAGGCAGGGTAATGGATTTTGAAGACATTTCATGGAATTTTATACCCCCAAGAGTATGTGAAATTGAGTTCAGAAGTTGAAAGGAACAGGATTCAAAAAGTCTATTCCCTTCAAGTAATTTAGTTTTCTGACCTTGAATTTCAGTTTCTTCAGCTGTAAAGTTATGAGTGCTAGAATAGATCAGTGATTCTTGGCATTTTTTTTGTAAAACACAATCCTGTGGCAGGGAGGGGGTTCATGGATTTTCTGAAACCCACTCATTAATTCTCTGGGATCCATGGGCCTTATGTTAAATACCAGAATTAATCATTTCTAGGGTAGCATACAGTAATTTGATTCCCATGTTTTGAGAGTATTAAAAAACAAACAGGAGACATCTGTATTTAGGAAAGAAATGATGCCATGTGGAAGACACGGTGTGCACACTTATGGAAAAGACCTAGGGATGCTTCCATGTGTTTGTTACATTCATGGGCTTGAAGGCACTTTGCACATAGAAGAACACAGAGAATAGAGACATGGATCCAGAAAGAGTGAAGATTCAAGTCAAAGAAAAACTGTATTTCAGGTAGATGTAAGGAAGCATAGGGAAGGGAACAGTCAAAACTTCAGTAGTATTATAAGAAACATCTGGCACTCTTTCTTTCTTTCTTTCTTTCTTTCTTTCTTTCTTTCTTTCTTTCTTTCTTTCACTTAAGGGAAGCTGTATTTAGTTTTCTTTTTAAAAACAATCTAAAAAATAAGAAAAATAATAAAACCAATCTAGTATAGGCTCTTCCTCTTCCCCTGAGCGGCCTGAAGGGTCACTCTGGAGGTCTCCGGAGATGGTTCGCTACTCTCTGAGCCCAGAAAACTACAAAATCATGCAAGTCAAGAGGTTCAAATCTTCGTGTTCACTTTAAGAACATGCATGAAACTGCCCAGGCCATCAAGGGTAGGCATATCCGAAAAGCCACCAAGTATCTGAAGGATGTCACCTTGCAGAAGTAGTGTGTACCATCCCATCGTTACAATGGTGGAGTTGGTAGGTGTGTGCAGGCCAAACACTGGGGCTGGACACAGGGTCCGTGGCCCAAGAAGAGTGCTGAATTTTTACTGCACATGCTTAAAAATGCAGAGAGTAATGCTGAACTTAAGGGTTTAGATGTAGATTCTCTGGTCATTGAGCACATCCAGGTGAACAAAGCCCCCGAGATGCGACATAGAACCAACAGGGCTCATGGCCAGATTAACCCACAAATGAGCTCTCCCTGCTACATCGAGATGATTCTTACTGAAAAAGAGCAGATTGTTCCTAAACCAGAAGAGGAGGTTGCACAGAAGAAAAAGATATCCCAGAAGAAACTGAAGAAACAAAAACTTATGGCCCGGGAGTAAATTCTGCATAGAATAAGTGCAAATTAAAAAAAAAAATATAGTATTAAAATGAGTTGAATTTAAGAGAGAAGAGCATGGAAACTTCTAACAGAATCAGACAGACTGAAGGGAGGATGGGAACTGGTCAGGAACTTCTATCTCAGATCATCTCCATTTTGGAAATGAGGTCATCAACTGATTCTGGTCAGTTCATTATTTTCTTACATTGCATTCTTATATTGCTCAGAAGTGGCTCCAGAGGGTTGAGCACCCAACTCTTGGTTTTGACTCAGGTCATGATCTCAGGGTCGTGGGATAGAGACCCCACCTGCTCAGGGAGGAGTCTGCTACAGAGTCTCTTTCCCTCTGCCACACCCCCTTCAAATAAATAAATAAAACAAAAAAAAAAATGTCTTCTGCTCAGTGGCTTTCTCCAGCAAGTGGATGTACACCTGCTCCTTCCTTGGGCACTCCTGGAAGGCCAAGGACTCTATTTGGGCCTTGCTCTGGATGCGGCTGATCTTCTCATCTGCCGGTTTGTCTTCCTTTTCTGCACGGACTTTCAGGTGCTTGGTATCTCTGGCCTGCCTTTTCAATTCTTACAATGTAATCAGTGTACTTTGGCAATCCTTCATTGGTTAGGAAGCATTCATTACTGAGTAGCCTTTGATCAACTCCTTTAGTTGTTCAAACACCTCTGAGAGGTCGGAAAAAGATTTTTCCATGGAGTTCAGGTCTGCTGTAAGTTGGTCCTTTTCTTTCAGCATCTTCTGGATCTCTGTTTTGGCAAGTTCCTTCTGTCTCTGGGCCTCCTTCCTTGCCTGGTACACAATCCCCCCAAACCTGTCCACGTCCATGATCTTTCCCATCCACAGGCACTTTACACAGACCCGTCACCCTGCTGTTCAGCACAGGCTCTCCTTCTGTGTCCCTCGTGTGGCAGGCTCCCGGTCCTCCTGGTGTGCTGCAGCATGTCCACGAGCCCACCATGGGCCACATGGGCAGCAGCAGGTCCCCGGGCGAGAACACATCAAAGTGGATGCAGCACAGCAAACCCCTGGGGCTCGCAGGTGGCCAACCTCCTCCAGCCTCGCCTCAGGCCGACTCCTGGACTTCGGGGCAGGTGCATCCACATCCCATACACTGTCTCAGGGGCATCCACCAGTGTCTGAGGGCAGTCCTTCAGGAGCAGCTGGACTTGAGGTATGTGGGATGTTTCTTCAGGGCCGGCTTTTAATTTTTTTTTAATTTTTAAAGATTTTATTTATTTATTCATGACAGACACAGAGAGGAGAGAGAGAGAGAGAGAGAGAGAGAGAGAGAGGCAGAGACACAGGCAGAGGGAGAAGCAGGTTCCATGCAGGGAGCCCGACATGGGACTTGATCCCGGGACTCCAGGATCACACCCCAGGCTGGCGCTAAACGGCGGGGCCACTGGGGCTGCCCAGGGCCGGCTTTTTAAAGATGAAGTCCATTGAAAGATGAATGGATAAAGAAGCTGTGGTCTATGTATACAATGGAATATTCCTCAGGCATTAGAAACGAGAAACATCCACCATTTGCTTCAACGTGGATGGAACTGGAGGGTATTATGCTGAGTGAAGTAAGTCAATCCGAGAAGGACAAACAGTGTATGTTCTCATTCATTTGGGGAATATAAATAATAGTGAAAGGGAATAGAGGGGAAGGGAGAAGAAATGGGTAGGAAATATCAGAAAGGGAGACAGAACATGAAGACTCCTAACTCTGGGAAACGAACTAGGGGTGGTGGAAGGGGAGGAGGGCGGGGGTGGGGGTGCCTGGGTGACGGGCACTGAGGGGGGCACTTGACGGGATGAGCACTGGGTGTTATTCTGTATGTTGGCAAATTGAACACCAATAAAAAATAAATTTATTATTTTAAAAAAAAACTACAGCTACTTATGATAAAAATTAAATAGTAACTCCAGTGATCCTGAAAATGAAGAATTAGAGAAGATTAAAAAAAATAAATAAAGAGGAAGTCCTGCATTGCTTCAGATGAAGCACGTCGGCCCTGTTCCCGGAACCTGGGGTCCCGGAAGTCCTCCCTCCTCTCTCAGGTCTGAGGCTGGTGCAGGCCCGGCTGAGGGGACCCGGGCGCCGGCGGGAGCCCGGGAGCCAGGAGCGCATGCGCCGGGAGTCGGCGGTTCCCTTGTCACCCGCGGCTCCTTCAGCGCCTGCGCCGCCCGCACCGCAGGCTGCCGTCCTCTGGCGGGGAGGTGAGTCCTTTGTGGCAGCGGGCCCGGTGCCCGGGGCTTGACCCGCAGGCCTGGCCGGCCCGGCTAGAGCAACCTGAGGCGAGGGAGGGGGAGGCGGCTCCGTGCCACCTCCCGCCGGTTAGCGTTGACCTAGTCGGGGTTGGAAGGCCCGCCTGAGGCGCGGCTGGGGCGGGGGAGGACACGGGGGGAGTGGGGGGGGATGGAGGTGGGCTTCCCTGCCTCGTCTTCAGTCTCTTTGACGGAGGTCTGAGGCCGGGTCTTTTCCCCATTTCTTTGTGCCGGTGGCATCATCTAAAGTCAAATTCCAGCCGTGTAGGCTACTTCGGAACGACTCGGCCATTGAACAGGCCGCTGGCCTCTTCCTTCTGGAGAGTTAGGGACAAGGCCCCTCCGAGACTTCCGAGGACTGACTGGCAGGGGTGGTGTTTTTAGGACCTGGAAGTGCCCTCCTGGCAGACTGGGGCTTCTTCTCTGGGCAGGTCTGCCAGGAGTCCTTCTCCGAGAGGCTCGTTTCCTTAAAGCAAGAAGCCATATTAAAGAAGAAAGAGAATACGTTATTTGAATTTCCTTAAAAGATTGGCAGAGGGGTTTAATGTAATTGCCAAGCAATGAAACGTAACTATTAACTTCAAGGTAAGTTGCAGGGACGTGGTGATGGGAAATACATTTGGAAAAGATAATTCTGAACAAGAGGAAAAGAATAAGCATAACATACTCTGTAGAAATCTCCTTTAATAGTCAAAGGGATAGGGAAATCATGCCACACTGAGTAGTGATTATGCCTGTGGAAAGAAGTAGCAAAAAACTGATCTAAAAATATTGTTGTGAGGGATCCCTGGGTGGCGCAGAGGTTTAGCGCCTGCCTTTGGCCCAGGGCGCCATCCTGGAGACTCGGGATCGAATCCCACGTCGGGCTCCCGGTGCATGGAGCCTGCTTCTGCCTCTGCGCCTCTCTCTCTCTCTCTCTGTGACTATCATAAATAAATAAAAATTTATTTATTTATGATAGGCACACAGTGAGAGAGAGAGGCAGAGACATAGGCAGAGGGAGAAGCAGGCTCCATGCACCGAGAGCCCGACGTGGGATTCGATCCCGGGTCTCCAGGATCGCGCCCTGGGCCAAAGGCAGGCGCTAAACCGCTGCGCCACCCAGGGATCCCAATAAATAAAAATTTAAAAAAAAGATTAAAAAAATAAAAATATTGTGAATAATAGGAGAAATGAGATAATGCATTAGAGAAAGTGAAAAGGTAAAAACCAACATTAATCTGGTATGCATATAATTCAGAATTGTGGGAGGAGCCTTGAAGATGATGAGGACTTTAGATCCAGGTAACCCATATGTAGTCTGAGAGTCTGGCCTCAGCTTTTGGAGTGGTGACCTCTGGAGTATTAATGTGTTAATTGGGCATTCCAGTAGTAAACTCTTGAAGCAGATGGAGTGGAAGTGAAAAGCCTTACATGTTTTAAGACCATGTCAAGAAACTTATATCTATCAGAAACACATTTTTTTTTGGCTTTATTTTATTATGGCTCTCAAATATTCATTTAGAATTTATTTTAGTGTTTAAGTATTTGTCCTGCAAAACAGATATTGTTTTCCTAGAGATGGAGGTGGGTTATTTAGTTAGCTATTACCTTCTTCTGAGGTCTTGGAAAAACAGTCATACTCATTGGAATGGGAATCGTTCAACTTATAATATTTTGCAAAATAAAAATAAATAAGCTTTTTGTCTTATAGTGAAAACATTCAGATACATAAATATTATTAGGAGAAACTTCACCAATCCTTAAAGCAAGAAAGTTAATTTTCCATATTGATTTTTTCACATCAGTTATAAACTGGGGCAAATCCTGCCGTATGATACTTATGTCTAGTTTCTGATATTAATTGGTTATAACTTTGGGAACAAGGATGTTCTTCAGGCAATAGTAATTTTATTTCAGCATGTGTTGAAAATATCCACATGAATAAATATACATTTAATAAAATAACAGTATGTTTCTCACAAAGCTATTTCTTGGTGTCTTGACAACCAAGCTTCTTGAAGGGAAAGGCTAAGGGTTGGTGGATAAATTACATGTGATAAATATAGTCTAATGGGTAGAGTTCCCTAAATGTGTAGATTCTTTCTTCACACTGTTCTAAGGAATTTTTGACATCTTTTTTTTTTTTTTTTTTGTAGTTCAGATCACTGTTGAGTCCAGGTTCAGCAAAAACAGCCAGGCCAACAAGTTAGAAGCACTCCCAGCTGCTTGAGCTTGCACATTGAATTCAGTCACTGGTTAATGCATGTGTGTATTGATAAACTCAGCTCAGTCTAAAATTATCTTTTTCCGTATTTGGTCTAGTTTCTTGATAATCCCTTTCTATATGCAACCTTCAGACTTTTATATTTATAAAAATTACATGTGCAATATATGTAATAATGTAATACTTTAATGATAAAGTAATAGTACATATATAAATATACATATTTAATTCCAAAATCTGGTAGTTACTTTTCCATATATAGATATATATATAGCTTATAGATATATAAGCTCATAAACCCTCTCCTTTAAGATTTGACTTTGTATTTGACCCTCAGGTCATTCTGGAAATTGACTGTAGTTAAAGGTGTGAATGAGCTTTAGTGTTTTGTGTTGGCCAGAGTGCTGGTGGGAGTTAATGTATTAAATGGGGACCAGATTTCAGTGGGGAGATCAGAATCACCAAGTGTCAGAGACCAGGTAATGGGGCAGAGACCTTAGTTACTGAGGCAAGAAGGGAAAGCTTAACTTAAAAAAATAATATTTTAGAGAAAGAGAAAGAGAAAGCACAAATGGAGGGAGGGCCAGGGGGTGAGAAAGAGAATCCTCAAGCAGACTCCCTGCTGAGGGCAGAGCCCCACTCAGGGCTCCATGTGAGGGCTAGATCCCAGGATCTGAGGATCATAACCTGAGGCAAAACGAACAGTTTCTTAACTGACTGAGCCACCCAGGCACCCCTAGAAAGCTTATCTTAATAGGTACATGACTTGGATGATAAACCAAATATGTGACCTTGTGAGATATTTGGCAATGATTACTTGACCACCAAGGTCCGTAAATCCATGTCAATGAGTAGTCCTTTAAGATCCAAACTGATCTGTGTATGCACAAATCTAGGTCTCTGTTCCCTTTTTCATCTTTCCTCAAATGTCACCTACTCTCTGAGACCATCCCTGCTATCCTATTTCATATACACATCCTACCCAGAGCTTTACATGTTCTATTTGTCTCCCTTAATATAAAAGGAGCTCCTGGAAACAGGAAAGTTGAGGCAGGCCACGGATCCCAGGGCACCAGGGAACACAGCCCAGGATCCTGCGTTCCCCTGGGACAGGCGGAGGCCAGGAAGGCACAGGACAGCAAGGATGCTCCTGCCACTGGGCACCCTTGAGCTGTGGAGATCAGCGCTCCCGAGACCCTGGGAGCATCCAGGCCAGTGCGGACTGGGAGACTGCGGTAGTTACTGTGGGAGCTGACTCCAGGGCTGGAAGGCTGGCTGCTACCACTGTTGTTGTTCCTCCTGGTGTCACCCTGTGCCTCGGAGGGTCGGGCTGCCAGGGAACAGCGGCCCAACAGGATAAAAAACTCCCAATGAGCCATGCACCTCGCAGGGGGCAGGGCAGCTCCTCCAGGTACACACACCTGAGAATCAGCACAGCAGCTCCTTCCCCAGAAGACCAGCTGGAAGGACAGGGAAAGAGCAGATTCTTGACCAAGCAGCGCTGGAAAGCCCCAGGGGAAGTAGAGGGATTTACAGTATATAGAATCAGAGGATACCCCTCCTTTTTTTGTTTTTGTTTTTGTTTTCATTTTTTGTTCTTTGTTTTTGTTTTTTTCCTTTTTTCCTCTTTTTTTTTCCTTCCTTTTTCCATACAACTTGTTTTTAGCCACTCTGCACTGAGCAAAGTGACTAGAAAGAAGAACTCACCACAAAAGAAAGAATCAGAAATAGCACTCTCTCCTACAGAGTTACAGAATTTGGATTACAATTCAATATCAGAAAGCCAATTCAGAAGCACAATTATAAAGCTACTGGTGGCTCTGGAAAAAAGCATAAAGGATTCAAGAGACTTCATGACTGCAGAATTTAGATCTAATCAGGCTGAAATTAAAAATCAATTAAATGAGATGTAATCCAAACTGGAGGTCCTAACGATGAGGGTTAATGAGGTAGAAGAACGAGTGACATAGAAGACAAGCTGATGGCAAGGAAGGAAGCTGAGGAAAAGAGAAATAATTAAGACCATGAGGAAAGGTTAAGGGAAATAAATGACAGCCTCAGAAGAAAAAATCTACTTTTAATTGGGGTTCCAGAAGGCACCGAAAGGGACAGAGGACCAGAAAGTGTATTTGAAGAAATCATAGCTGAGAACTTCCCTAACTTGGGGAGGGAAACAGGCATTCAGATCCAGGAGATAGAGAGATCTACCCCTAAAATCAATAAAAACTGTTCAACACCCCGACATTTAATAGTGAAACTTGCAAATTCCAAAGATAAAGAGAAGATCCTTTTTATTTTTTAAAAATATTTTATTTATTTATTTATTTATTTATTTATTCATGAGACACACACACACACACACACACACACAGAGGCAGCGACACAGACAGAGGGAGAAGCAGGCTCCATGCAGGGAGCCCGATGTGGGACTCGATCCCGGGTCTCCAGGATCAGGTCCTGAGCTGAAGGCAGCGCTAAACTGCTGAGCCACCTGGGCTGCCCTAAAGAGAAGATCCTTAAAGCAGTAAGAGACAAGAGATCCCTAACCTATTTGGGGAAAAGTATTAGGTTAACAACAGACCTCTCCACAGAGACCTGGCAGGCCAGGAAGGGCTGGCAGGATATATTCAGGGTCCTAAAAGAGAAGAACACGCAGCCAAGAATACTCTATCCAGCAAGGCTCTCATTCAGAATAGAAGGAGAGATAAAGAGCTTCCAAGATAGGCAGAAACAAAGAATATGTTACCACCAAACCAGATCTGCAAGAAATATTAAGGGGAACTCTGTAAAAGAAAGAGGAAGTCCAAAGAAACGATCCACAAAAACAGGTACTGAATAGGTATTATGATGGCACTAAATTCATATCTTTCAGTAGTAACTCTGAATGTGAATGGGCTTGATCCCATCAAAAGGCCACTGGATAAAAAAGCAAGACCCATTTATTGCTGTCTATAAGAGACTCATTTGAGACCTAAGGATACTTACAGCCTGAAAATGAAAGGTTGGAGAACCATTTACCATTCAAATGGTCCTCAAAAGGAAGCTGGAGTAGCCATCCTCATATCAGATAAAGTTTATCCCAAAGACTGTAGTAAGAGATGAAGAGGGACACTGTATCATACTTAAAGGATCTATCCAACAAGAGGACCTAACGATCATGAATATTTATGCCCCTAATGTATAAGCTGCCAAGTATATCAATCAATTAATAACCAAAGTTAAGACATACTTAGATAATAATAATACTTATACTGGGAGACTTCAACACGGCACTTTCTGTATATTATGTATCTTCTAAGCACAACATCTCCAAAGAAACAAGAGCTTTAAATTATACACTGGACCAGATAGATTTCACAGATATTTACAGAACTTTACATCCAAACGCAACTGAATACACATTCTTCTCAAGTGCACGTGGAACGTTCTCCAGAATAAACCACATACTGGGTCACAAATCAGGTCTTAACCGCTACCAAAAGATTGGGATTATCCCCTGCATATTTTCAGACCATAATGCTTTGAAACTAGAACTAAATCACAAGAAAAAAATTTGGAAGAAATTCAAACACATGGAGGTTAAAGACCATCCTGCTAAAAGATGAAAGGGTCAACCAGGAAATTAGAGAAGGATTAAAAAGATTCATGAAAACTAATGAGAATGAAGATACAACCGTTCAAAATTCTTTAGGATATACCAAAAGCAGTCTTGAGAGGGAAATACATCCCAGTGCAAGCATCCCTCAAAAAACTGGAAAAAACTCAAGTACACAAGCTAACCTAGCACCTAAAGGAACTGGAGAAAGAACAAATAAAACCGACACCAAGCAGAAAAAAGAGAGTTAATAAAGATTCGAGCAGAACTCAATGAAATAGAGACCAGAAGAACTGTGGAACAGATCAACAAAACCAGGAGTTGGCTCTTTGAAAGAATTAATAAGATAGATAAACCATTAGCCAGCCTTATTAAAAACAAAAGAGAAAGGACTCAAATTAATAAAATCATGAATTGAAAAGGAGAGATCACCACCAATACCAAGGAAATACAAATTATTTTAAAAACATATTATGAGCAACTATATGCCAATAAATTAGGCAATCTAAAAGAAATGGACGCATTTCTGGAAAACCACAAACTACCAAAACTGGAACAGGAAGAAATAGAAAACCTGAACAGGCCAATAACCAGGGAGGAAATTGAAGCAGTCATCAAAAATCTCCCAAGACACAAAAGTCCAGGGCCAGATGGCTTCCCTGGGGAATTCTATCAAACATTTAAAGAAGAAACAATACTTATTCTACTAAAGCTGTTCCAAAAGATAGAGATAGAATACTTCCAAACTCACTATGAGGCCAGCATCACCTTAATTCCAAAACCAGACAAAAACCCCACCAAAAAGGAGAATTATACACTAATATCCCCAATGAACACAGATGCAAAAGTTCTCAACAAGATACTAGCCAATAGGATCCAACAGTACGTTAAGAAGATTATTCACCATGACCAAGTGGGATTTATCCCTGGGATGCAAGGCTGGTTCAACACTCGTAAAGCAATCAATGTGATAGATCATATCAACAAGAGAAAAAACAAGAACCATGTGATCTTCTCCATAGATGCAGAGGAAGCATTTGACAAAATACAGCATCCATTCCTGATCAAAACTCTTCAGAGTGTAGGGATAGAGGACACATTCCTCAGCATCTTAAAAGCCATCTACGAAAAGCCCACAGTAAATATCATTCTTAATGGAGAAACACTGGGAGCCTTTCTCCTAAGATCTAGAACACAGCAGGAATTTCCACTCTCACCACTGCTATTCAACATAGTAATAGAAGTCCTAGCCTCAGCAATCAGGCAACAAAAAGAAAAAAATAAAGGCATTCAATTGGCAAAGAAGAAGTCAAACTCGCCCTCTTTGCAGATGACATGATAATGTACATAGAAAACCCAAAAGACTCCAAGATTGGAGAACTCATACAGCAATTGTTAGAACTCATACAGCAATTCGGCAGTGTGGCAGGATACAAAATCAATGCCCAGAAATCAGTGGCATTTCTATACACTAACAATGAGACTGAAGAAAAAGAAATTAAGGAGTCAATCCCATTTACGTTTGCACCCAAAAGCATAAGATACCTAGGAATAAACCTCACCAAAGAGGTAAAGGATCTATACCCTAAAAACTACAGAACACTTCTGAAAGAAATTGAGGAAGACACAAAGAGATGGAAAAATATTCCATGCTCATAGATTGGAAGAATTAATATTGTGAAAATGTCAATGCTACTGAGGACAATTTGCACATTTAATGCAATCCCTATCAAAATACCATGGACTTTCTTCAGAGAGTTGAAACAAATTTTATTTTAAGATTTGTGTGGAATCAGAAAAGACCCCGAATAGCCAGGGGAATTTTAAAAAAGAAAACCATAGTTGGGGGCATCACAATGCTAGATTTCAGGTTGTACTACAAAGCTGTGATCATCAAGACAGTGTGGTACTGGCATAAAAACAGACACATAGATCAATGGAACAGAATAGAGAAACCAGAAGTGGACCCTCAAATTTATGGTTAACTAATATTCGACAAAGGAGGAAAGACTATCCACTGGAAGAAAGACAGTCTCTTCAATAAATGGTGCTGGGAAAATTGGAGAGCCACATGCAGAAGAATGAAACTAGACCACTCTCTTGCACCATACACAAAGAGAAACTCAAAATGGATGAAAGATCTAAATGCGAGACAGGAATCCATCAAAATCCTAGAGGAGAACACAGGCAACACCCTTTTTGAACTTGGCCACAGCAACTTCTTGCAAGATATATCTATGAAGGCAAGGGAAACAAAAGCAAAAATAAATTATTGGTACTTAATCAATATAAGAAGCTTTTGCACAGCAAAAGAAACAGTCAACAAAACTAAAAGACAACCTACAGAATGGGAGAAGATATTTGCAAATGACGTATCAGATAAAGGGCTAGTATCCAAGATCTATAAAGAACTTATTAAACTCAACAACAAAGAAGCAAACAATCCAATCATGAAATGGGCAAAAGACATGAACAGAAATTTCACAGAGGAAGGCACAGACATGGCCAACATGCACATGAGGAAATGCTCCGCATCACTTGCCATCAGGGAAATACAAATCAAAACCACAATGAGACACCACCTCACACCAGTGAGAATGGTGAAAATGAACAAGACAGAAAACAGCAAATGCTGGAGAGGATGTGGAGAAAGGGGGACCCTCTTGCACTGTTGTTGGGAATGTGAACTGGTGCAGCCACTCTGGAAAACTGTGTGGAGGTTCCTCAAAGAGTTAAAAATAGACCTGCCCTATGACCCAGCAATTGCACTGCTGGGGATTTACCTCAAAGATACAGATGCAGTGAAACAGCAGGACACCTGCACCCCCATGTTTATAGCAACAATGTCCACAATAGCCAAACTGTGGAAGGAGCCTTGGTGTCCATTGAAAGATGAATGGATAAAGAAGATGTGGTCTATATATACAATGGAATATTACTCAGCCATTAGAAACTACAAATGCCCGCCATTTGCTTCGATGTGTATGGAACTGGAGGGGATTATGCTGAGTGAAGTAAGTCATTCGGAGAAGGGCAAACATTATATGATCTCATTCATTTGGGGAATACAAAAAATAGTGAAAGGGAGTAAAGGGGAAAGGAGAAAAAATGAGTGGGAAATATCCGTGAGGGTGACAGACCATGAGAGACTCCGAACTCTGAGAAATGAACAAGGGGTGGAGGAAGGGGAGGTGGGCCGGGGGATGAGGTGACTGGGTGATGGGCACTGAGGGGGGCACTTGATGGGATGAGCACTGGGTGATATGCTATATGTTGGCAAATTGAATTCCAATAAAATAAATAAATTAAAAATTAAATTAAAAAAAGAAAGTTGAATATCCCTGAGAATGGGCTCAAAGCAGATCCAGCATTAGTGAGGCATTCTTTGAGGGTACACTTTGGGAGGGGGGGCACTAAAAAACTCAGTAATCAAGATAGAAAATATTTTAATGCAATAATCAGAAAAACATCATTAGTGCCAGATAATCCACGATGAATGAGATATAAATATTTTAAATAAAGGGAGGATTCATACATTCATATTAGAAACTGAGGTAGGATGAAAAAATCAGTAATATTGATCCAGTAGTCTGAGATTTTCACAGCAGTGTGGTTGCTGCACCTTATTCTCAGATCACTAAGAAAAGCATAACGTTTTTATGATATCTTTAGATTTTTTTTGGGGGGGGGACATATAGTCCTTTGGATGGATTGCTCCATTACTAGATTGGTATCAAATCTACCAACTTTCAATCAGGTTCAGAACAAGAGAAGTTTTCCCACCTGGTTCTGGCAATTGAAGCTATTTATGTCTTGAGGAATAGTTACTAATAAGTTTGTGATAAAGATCTCCAGGGAGTTTGTTGCAAACCCTGATAAAAGAATAGCAGCAGGGGCTCTGGATGTTTGGAACAAAGCCACTAATTATTTGTCAAAAAATCAAATAATTATTCTTTCTCTATCTCTAAATTTTGGCAATATCCTTCTTCTAACTTCAAGACAGAACTGTTGCATGTGCAGTTAGGATGTGTGCACATGAATTAGGATCTGTCAATCAGATACTCTCACCCCAAAGTTTGATTTAGGATCAATGACTAAAAGAAATAGGTGCCATGTAAAATTCATTTTGCTATGGGAAGAGGAAACTCTTTAGTTTCCAGGGCCAATAGTAGCTGAAGTTCTAAAGACAACCCAAGGGTCTATTTGGTGATAGCAACAGTGATGGCTTTACTGGACAGTTCTGCATTATGGTGTCAATTCTGATTATGCAAATAGCCTCTTAACCTAGTTCTCTGACCTTCCTAGAAGTTGTGTGAGCTACACAATGTACTTTAATTACTTTTTCTGATTGAAATTATCACGAAATTGTTTCTGTTAGTTATAAAAAAGCCTTGATTTATATACCCATGTATGGATTGCACCACATGAAGAATAAGTGTCAGTTTTAACTTTCAGTAAAGTAGTTTGGCTTGTTAAAATAAAATATATGTATTCCCTTAAATAATGCCTGGAAACGTACTCATGCATTTCTTATCTTCTTCCTTGCTGTGCATAGTGACTTGCACATGTAGCATGAGTTATATAAGTACTGTTGGTTGAATGAGCAATATTAATGTGTCTCATGCCATTAAATGAATCACCTATTTCAATATATCCTAGATCTTTAACTTATCACCTATTCTATACTAACAGAATGCAGTAGTGAGTATTTGAGGAAAGTTAGAGTGGTAGTTATCATTATAGCACTGGGTGGTAGCCTGAGACAGGTGAACATATATAAAATAAAGAAAATATATTTTCCTTGGAGGAAAGGACCATATTCTCAAGTGTGGTCTAGAATCTAGGATATCTTTGGAAACAATAACCAAGGACTGCAGAGTTGAGCTTCTTTGAGAAATTGACAATTGTCCCACCGTTCATTGTGGTTCACTAGGTATGAAGAAGCTTTGCAAGCATCTGGGATGAAATTGAGGTCATGAGTCCCTGCTTAGCCACAGATGCCCTTTTATTCTATCTATCTCTAGCAGATCCCTTTGGGCTTTCTCAGTGACTAAATCTGCCTGACCTGGCATTTTAAGGATGGCTTGATTAGAAGGGATAGATAGATGCCAAGAATAAAGGATACCAGCATGGGTGTTGAAGGCAAAGGCAACTTCCTCATTTGTGAATAAATCCATGTCTGTTGCTTCAGTGGCATATTTTGTAATGAGTGAAGAAGCTGTTTGGGGAATATCCTAAAAATCTTAGTGAAGACAGAGTATATTGATTTCTATTTGCTCTTTTATGTTTAGCTATGGGTTTTAGTAGCAACAAAACTTCAGAGGCTATAGATACTGGTTAGTGAAGCTGTTAAATATGCCAAGGGAAACAAAAGCACACAGATGAGTCAATAGTGATGTTCATGGAACTTTCAGTGTGTCTCTCCTTCAGTGTTCCCTTCCTTTCCAGGGGATGAAACACATATAACTAGTGCCATGTAATCAGTACCAGAGGTGAGTGTCCTCCTTCTTTTCCCTTTGGGCAAGAAGAAACTAAAGTTCTATTAATGCAACAAATACTTCAACAGTCTCTGAACTTTACGTAAGTAAGATCTAGGATAGGAAGGGCTTTAGCCAGTAGTTTTAAGAGCAAAGTTGTACAGTGTAATGATAACACAAGTGGTATATTCTCAGTTGTGACAAGCATGATGCATGCATCTTTTTTGAAATTTGACCCCCAAAATAGTAGGCCTGAGGGTGGCTCTGGCTCTAGCCTGCTTCTGACAGAAAAGACTTTTTCTTTACACGTGCATATGGCCAACTTTAATCAGCAGTGGTTTCTTTTGGTGATGTTTTTGCAATCGCCAACCCAAGCCACCTCTATCTCATCAGTGACATCAGGTCAACAGAGTACAGGATAATCATTGGAATTCAAAGCTGGCATAAGAGCTGAGATATCTCCTTACGCATCCCCTTATCCTTGCCAATGCAATCAAATTAGTTCTGTTAACAGCTTGCCAAATGAACCAGCCTAGTAAACTCCTCTCTCAGAAAGGAAATATAGACATTCATATTGTTTTTCTCCCCTCAGTGTGATCTTGGGAACCTTGCCAAGGGGTCTGATGGCTGTCGTCTGATGATGCCATGTGAAGTCTTTAATAAGCTGACATTTCCTGTTGCTAAGTTGCCATGTCTGAAAGCCAAACTAAATAGTGTTGGGGTTCTTTGGAAACCAGACTCTGTTTTTGTCTCTTTCTCTTCCTTCTCGTGACCCAGTTCTCAGCTCTGCCCACCTTGTTTCTCCATCTAGCTTGTGTATATGTGCAATACAAAGGTCAGATGGCAGGCACTGCCTCCCAACCAGACTGAACCTACTGAAAAACCTTTGAGAGCATAGCTGCCTGGGCTGCGATGCTGGCTTTGTTATGAGACACAGAGGGAATATTGGCTGGGAGTGTTTCCAGAGATCAGGAGAAACTGTTTCTTGAGAAAGCAAATGAGAGCTTGTCATTTGGGTTAGTGGAGGAGGCAATAAGCTTTTCTGTTTCTAAGTTCTCATGACTGTTAATTGAAACATGAATAAAATGCTAAAGTCAAGGAAGTACAAACTGGGGGTAGGAAATTAAGAAAGGAGTATTACTAGCTAAAGTGGCCTAAACTCTCATCTGAAGTGTCTCTTTATTATATTATAACCAATGACAGATTATATCCTCAGACATAAAAATGAAAGCCCTGTAGAAGATTTTCAGAGTTTGATTTTGTTTCTTCAGAGTTTGATTTTTTAAAAATATTTTATTTACTTATCCATGAGAGACACACACAGAGAGAGGCAAAGACACAGGCAGAGGGAGAAGCAGGCTCCAAGCAGGGAGACTGATGTGGGACTCGATCCCAGGATCCCGGGATCATGCCCTGGGCTGAAGGCAGGCACTCAACCACTGAGTCATGCAGGTGCCCGTTTGATTTTGTTTCTTAAAAGTGTGAGTTAATTCACACTGGCAAGGCTGCTGACTGCTCATTTTTATGGTGGCAAGTAGTGCATCTAGAGTGGGGTAGGCATGAGCTGCACAGTGTTCTGTGGCAGCCCCATATGTGAGCACCCGAGTCAAGCTGGGTGGTAACATATGTGATGCCGACATCCCAGGAAATCGTTTTGCTCTTTGTATGGTTGGGGGTCGAATGAGGTGAAATGTGAAATATAGGAAAATCTAGGGTCTGATTTCCTTCCAAGATTTGATGGTAAGACCTACTATATAACATCTTAGCCAAGGTGTCATAATGCTAAATTACAAGCAACTATTTATCATTTCCTTCAACACTTTTCACCAAAATATCCCTAAACAGGGATATTCAGATTCTTCCAGTTCTCTTATTTTGTTCCTCTTTTGTAGAACCTTTTCAAGTTCAAGAAGTATATTTATTTTTATTACAGTGAGTAATTAGGGTTTCTCTCGAGGATAACTATTTTTTCAGAACTAATTGAATCTGACTCCTCCTGTGTGGCTTCATTGGGAAAGCAGTTTTTGCTCAATGCATCAGCATCAACGGAGTTACTGAATAACTCACATACTAATTATGCTGGATAGTTTTCTCTAAACTTATAGTCTAGGCTACAGTGTTCCTTTTTTTTTAAAGCATTTATTTTGTTGGCGTAGCAAACCAAAATGCCTAAAGGGTCCAAACAAGTAACAAGTTAGTGAAATGAGTTACACAAAAAAGACATTGAATGCTCAATGTGGGGGTTTGTAAACAGTAGACAGGGGCAATTTCAAGGATCTATTTATCAGCCAATACTTAATTATGACTTCAAAAAGGTCTATACATAAGAGAGAGAAGCCTCTTCCCCCAGAGAAGAAAAATGAGAACAAGGCTGACAGTGAACTGTATGGGAACAGATTCATGGAGTGGCCACAGACCTAGATGGACCTGGGAACAGAATAGACCAGAAACAAAGGAATGAGGATATAGGCAGTCCAGTAGATGAAAGTTACCAAGATTTTCTGATTATTGAGCCTCAAAAACTATGTGGAAACAGGACTTATTTTTGGATCAAGGATCCTGAATCTGATTATCCATGAAGAAGACTTAAGTAAATGTGGGCCACATGGGCACCAGGAATGACAATTAAGCAGTAGGATTCTGGGTCAGTGAGATGTCACTCAGTTTCATATTTGATTATATGAATGGGTAGAAGAATGAAACAGATGTATTTTTATTGTTTTTTGGTCTTGTTACCAATTTATTATGTGTTAATGCTTTAAAAAATAGAAAATGAAGAGGGAACATGAAAGACTCCTAACTCTGGGAAACGAACTAGGGGTGGTGGAAGGGGAGGTGGGCGGGGGGTGGGGGTGACTGGGTGACAGGCACTGAGGTGGGCACTTGACGGGATGAGCACTGGGTGTTATTCTGTATGTTGGCAAATTGAACACCAATAAAAAATAAATTTATAAAAAAAAAGAAAATGAAGAGGGACAGAAAGAAGAAAAAACAATTAACCCAGATCTGTATTTCATATACATCCCATAAGCACTTCAAACTCAATATAGCTTAAGTTAAACTAATTTTCATCAAATGTACTCATCAAAATAATAGTCTCTGATCCTTAGTTAATGATATTGCTATCTAATCACCCAAGGCAGATAGCCAACATTCATGATTTCTCTTTTCTCTTTCCTTAGTCACCACCAAGTTGTTCTATTTAATTGTCTAAATTCTGGAATTATTTCACTTCTCATTTCCCTGCTACTGTCTTTTGTAAGCATATTACCTCTCACATGAGTGATTATAGTCTCTCATTGTGATCTACGTGCAGTAAGGCTCTCACCCCTAAATCCATTTCAGTCAGTATCACTGATATATGTAAAACACAATGTTAATTATATTTCTCTCCTAAATGCACTTTAGTCTTTTTGTTAATTGCCTAGAAGTCACAAACTAGCTGCTGACATGCTTAAAATATCAGGGCATTGTGTATTGTTTGACCTAAGCAAAACAAATAAATAGGATATAGAAAGCTTGCTAGAAGAGAAAATATTGTTTTCTTTCTTTTTTTTTTTAATTTATTTATTTTTTTATTTATTTATGATAGTCACAGAGAGAGAGGCAGAGACATAGGCAGAGGGAGAAGCAGGCTCCATGCACCGGGAGCCCGATGTGGGATTCGATCCCGGGTCTCCAGGATCGCGCCCTGGGCCAAAGGCAGGTGCCAAACCACTGCGCCACCCAGGGATCCCAAAAATACTGTTTTCTAAAAAAGGAAATAATTACTTAGACTACCTTAAAATAAAATCAAATACTTTCAATTATCAGAAAATGACATTAAGAGAGTGAAGTGGCAAATCACATAGAATAAGGAGATATTGGCAATTCATATTTCTGGCAAAGGACTCATATTCAGAATATGTGAAGTTCTCCTAAAATAATTTTAAAGGACAACCAATCTAATAAAACAAGGCACAGTCTTTGCCCAACAAACATGAAAGGGGGCTCGAATTAAAAATGGTAAGCTATTACTAGGTACCTATAAGACAAGCTTAGATGAAAAGAAAGAACATAGAATAATAGGTTAGTGGAAGTGTAAATTGGTAAATTTACACTTAGTGTAAATTGTGGAAGTGTAAATTGGTAAAAACTACTTTAATCAATCCATTGTACAGCAGTATTCTCTAAGCTGAATATATGCATATCTTATGACACAGCAGTTCTACTCTCTATACATACACAATAGAAATTCATAAGAATTTGTATTAGAGATAGCCAAAATGTGTATGAACAATAGGATAGATAAAGAAATTGTGGAATTTTATACACCAGTGAAAGTAAGAAAATAACTTCTATTTCAAAGATCAATGAACTTTAAAAATGTAATGGTTAAGTGAAAGAAGTAAGATGCAAGAAGAGTCTGTGCTGTATGATTTTTACATATGTACATTTCAAAAACCACATAAAACAAATCTGTTTCATTAGATCAGTTGTTACCCTTCAAACGTGGGATGGGTAGTGATTAGAAGGGAGCTCAAGACATTTTAACATACTGATAGGATTCTATTTGTATCTTACTTCTTGTTACATGGGAATGTTCACCATCTGGGACTTCATTGAGCTTCATGTTTTTGATAATTTTTCTATCATTATTTCTTTCAGTACAAAGCTATAGAAAGTATCATTTAAGAAATAAATAAATGAATACAGGCACACACTTGTAATAAGACAGAGAACAAGTAAAAAAGTTTCTTCTTGCTTTTGGATGATTTTTTCTTAGTATTTAATTGAATTTATATTATACAATTTTGCCCTCACTGATCTATTTTCTTACATATATGTTACACTGCAGGCCTTTCAAGGGCCTTTACATGATCTGTCTTATTCACCATGCATTTTACAATGGTAGAAGTACCCATTGAATCAATGACAAATTACTTAGCATGCTGTCTTCTCTATGCCCTATTACCTAGAAAAGGGGAATTTTATAACCCATTAACATTTCAGTGCCCACTTGATATAATTATGAAATCTGTATTCACAGGAATTTTGTCACTGATTTGTTTTCACTGATATAAAAAGACGAATTAGTATAAAAATAAATAAATGTTTTGGCTTGGGTCATATATAACAATAGTACTGAACAAATTAGAATATATATCATGTCATTTTTGTTACTATTTTTTTGGTATGTATTAAAACAAGAAATGACACGTCAGTATAGAACATTGAGATCATTATGTATAGAACATATGTAAGAAGTAACTATTCAACTGAAGCTCACCAATTTGAGATTAATATGTGTACATTGGAAAACTGAAAAAGCAGTAAGCAAAACTATACTTGCATCTAAGTTTATTTATGAGGAAGAAATCCCTGTGCAATTATACCCTTCTCCAAGAAAGAGTGAATTTCTGGGAGTTATCAATGAAAAATCTTACCATGGAAAGGTATTTTTCTTACTGAATAAGAATGTATTATCTCTGTTCCTGACAATAAACTTTAAAAATATAAAGGAGAATTTAGCCTGAAAATTACTGTATAAAGCATAAAAAGTCAGACATAAGCTCTGAGAAATTTTTTTTTTAAGCTCTGAGAAATTTTGAAGGAGACAGCAATAGGTAGGGATCAAATCCTACTTGTTGCGTAAATCATGTTTTTTTAGAACTTTGTGAAACATTCATAACAAAATCTGAGACTCACCTGGTTCCAGTTTCAAATAAACCTGAAACTCAGGGAGGTTCAACAAAAGTTTTGCCAAGGTTCATGAACTTTCATCAAATGTGTGTGTGTGTGTGTGTGTGTGTGTGTGTGTGTGTGTTGGAAGTTAGACTAGTCAATAATTTTCACCATGTTTAGACTAGATTTCTTTAAAAATGAAAACATGCAGCTTAAAGTCAAAGACAGCTAAAATTAAAATGCAAACAATCTTATTCTTACTTTTTATCAACATCATCTGGTGCAATTTTTTTCTGCTTTTTAAAAATTGTTAAGTCAATTTTGGCAGGGCAACAATATACCTAGTTTGCTCTTCTATCTTTTCTGTGTAGAAAACTCACCAAAGTTAATATTACCTGTGATGCTACTTTTCATGAAAAACCAATTGCAGTGAACATATATGTACATTTATATAGTAATAATGTTACTGATATTTTACTCAGTTACTATTTTACCTTGTGGGTATTATATAATTTTATTCCTACTGCAGTACTCTGTAGAGACAGAGAAAAGACAGACAAAACTAAGGTTTAGGGGGAGGTTAAATAATTTATCCAATATCATGCCACTAATAAGTTGCAGAACAAAAAATCTAACCCAGAGGAAGTAATTACAGAAACGGAACTCTTAACTGCTATACTATCGTTGTAGTCACTGTTAGCCACCTGACCCAAATCTGTTTTCCTTTTTGTTTTTCCCCCTAAGATGTGAGCAATGATACCTGAGCCTTTGATTACTTTGTTGATCCCTACTGGTTCCTCCTCCTTGTTAATTGAGAAAAAGAAATGCCTTTACTTATTTAAGCTTTTATTCATCTCTAAAGAGGATAATGCTACTGCTTTTCACATTGACCTATCTTAATTATGGTGTAAGAAAGACAATCATTCAATATCTAACAAAATCTAAATGTACTCACTGCTTGCTAAATCAAGCAAAGTTGAACTCTTTTTTTTTTTTTTTTTTTAAGGTGGGAGGGGCAGAGAGAAAATCCTAAATAGTCTCCATAGCCAGCAAGGAGTCTGACATGGGACTTGATCTCATAACCCTGAGATCATGACCTAAGACAAAATCAAGTGTTGATTGTTTAACTGACTGAGCCACCCAACTGTCCCAGGCAGAGTTAATACTCTTAAGGCACAGTTTTTCTGAGAAAGCAGAGACCTAATTTTGCCTAGGGGTTTGGGAATTGGGTGTTCAAGGATTGATGGACTTTCAGAAGTAGGAGTAGAATTTAGGGATTGGTTGATCTTTTTTTTTTTTTAAGCTACAAAAATGGTTATTTGCATAAGACTATCACTAATGACTTGTGTAAATACATGCACTTCGGTGAGGCTGCTGCTAGTTCGCTGACTTTAGAAACAGCTGCTTGTCACTGATTGGCTGGCTTTTCAGAGGTTTGGTGACAGAATGAGTTTTTATTTATTTGATGGAATATTTAAAAACTTGGTTCTGGTAGTCACTTGTTGCTATGGCAAAGGACAATCAGCCCTTTCTTAGGAGGATATGATTGTTCCTCAATATGATTGGTAAAAATAGGAGGAAAACCACTTAGAAGTCATAGTCATCCAGAGGTTATTATTCAGATTATGAGTATATTTATTCTTATATTTTCAACTTATGATAAACGTTAAGGGGCTTCCATATTGTTTAGTTTCGTTTTTAGGATACAACATATTGGGATCCCTGGGTGGCGCAGCGGTTTGGCGCCTGCCTTTGGCCCAGGGCGCGATCCTGGAGACCTGGGATCAAATCCCACATCGGGCTCCCGGTGCAAGGAGCCTGCTTCTCCCTCTGCCTGTGTCTCTGCCTCTCTCTCTCTCTCTCTGTGACTATCATAAATAAATAAAAATTTAAAAAAAAGGATACAACATATTTATTTTTATTTCGTGCAATTGATGTAAACAGCCCAGTTACGTAAATAGAAAACTGAAGTGCAGGGACCCTGGGGAAAAAAGATTTTTTTTTTTTTTTTAAAAGATGTTTAAAAGTGTTTTTGAAAAACTGAATTCCAACAAGTTGAATTACTTTTATTTAAAAAAAAATCTCAGATGTTTTCTAACCTATTAATCTAACATATTTTTCAAAACCTCAAAGATAAAATGTTTTTTAATTACTTAGAATAAAATAAATAAGGAACTGTGATATGTTATGTAAATGAGTTTTGAGATGTTTATTTTAAAATGATTCAAAAGATCAAATAAGTAATTAATTTAGCTATGATATGCAATTGTTTCTAAAGTATACATGTATACTTATTTTCACTTAAATCTATCAATATATTGTACAATAAATATGTAATTGTGCACTTTTACAATAACTAAATTTAGTGTACAAAATTAGCCTAGAAGAAATAATTTTCCACAGTAAACTGTGGAATAGGATTTGTTTATAGTGTATTATGTCCCTGAAGGTTGCTTCGATATGTATATTGCTTTTAGAAAGAAGAATTTCCTTTTTTTAAATAAATTTATTTTTATTGGTGTTCAGTTTGTCAACATACAGAATAACACCCAGTGCTCATCCCGTCAAGTGCCCGCCACCCTGTCACCCCGACCCCCCGCCCACCTCCCCTTCCACCACCCCTAGTTCGTTTCCCAGAGTTAGGAGTCTTTCATGTTCTGTCTTCCTTTCTGATATTTCCTACTTATTTTTTCTCCTTTCCCCTTTACTCCCTTTCACTATTTTTTATATTCCCCCAAAGGAATGAGACCATATGTTTTTCCTTCTCCGATTGATTTATTTCACTCAGCATAATACCCTCCAGTTCCATCCATGTCGAAGCAAATGGCGGGTATTTGTTGTTTCTAATGGCTGAGTGATATTCCATTGTATACATAAACCACATCTTCTTTATCCATTCATCTTTCTATGGACACCGAGGCTCCTTCCACAGTTTGGCTATCGTGGCCATTGCTGCTATAAACATTGGGGTGCAGGTGTCCCAGCGTTTCACTGCATCTGTATCTTTGGGGTAAATCCCCAGCAGTGTAATTGCTGGGTCGTAGGGCAGGTCTATTTTTAACTCTTTGAGGAACCTCCACACAGTTTTCCAGAGTGGCTGCACCAGTTCACATTCCCACCAACAGTGCAAGAGGGTTCCCTTTTCTCCACATCCTCTCCAACATTTGTGGTTTCCTGCCTTGTTAATTTTCCCCGTTCTCACTGGAGTGAGGTGGTATCTCATTGTGGTTTTGATTTGCAGAGAGTGATGCAGAGCATTTTCTCATGTGCGTGTTGGCCATGTCTATGTCTTCCTCAGTGAGATTTCTGTTCATGTCTTTTGCCCATTTCATGATTGGATTGTTTGTTTCTTTGCTGTGGACTTTAATAAGTTCTTTATAGATCTTGGAAACTAGCCCTTTATCTGATACGTCATTTGCAAATATCTTCTCCCATTCTGTAGGTTGTCTTTGAGTTTTGTTGACTGTATCCTTTGCTGGGCAAAAGCTTCTTATCTTGATGAAGTCCCAATAGTTCATTTTTGCTTTTGTTTCTTTTGCCTTCGTGGATGTATCTTGCAAGAAGTTACTGTGGCCGAGTTCAAAAAGGGTGTTGCCTGTGTTCTCCTCTAGGATTTTGATGGATTCCTGTCTCACATTTAGATCTTTCATCCATTTTGAGTTTCTCTTTGTGTATGGTGCAAGAGAGTGGTCTAGTTTCATTCTTCTGCATGTGGCTCTCCAATTTTCCCAGCACCATTTATTGAAGAGACTGTCTTTCTTCCAGTGGATAGTCTTTCCTCCTTTGTCGAATATTAGTTAACCATAAATTTGAGGGTCCACTTCTGGTTTCTCTATTCTGTTCCATTGATCTATGTGTCTGTTTTTATGCCAGTACCACACTGTCTTGATGATCACAGCTTTGTAGTACAACCTGAAATCTAGCATTGTGATGCCCCCAACTATGGTTTTCTTTTTTAAAATTCCCCTGGCTATTCGGGGTCTTTTCTGATTCCACACAAATCTTAAAATAAAATTTGTTTCAACTCTCTGAAGAAAGTCCATGGTATTTTGATAGGGATTGCATTAAATGTGTAAATTGCCCTGGGTAACATTGACATTTTCACAATATTAATTCTTCCAATCCATGAGCATGGGATATTTTTCCATCTCTTTGTGTCTTCCTCAATTTCTTTCAGAAGCGTTCTGTAGTTTTTAGGGTATAGATCCTTTACCTCTTTGGTGAGGTTTATTCCTAGGTATCTTATGCTTCTGGGTGCAAACGTAAATGGCATTGACTCCTTAATTTCTCTTTCTCCAGTCTCATTGTTAGTGTATAGAAATGCCACTGATTTCTGGGCATTGATTTTGTATCCTGCCACACTGCCAAATTGCTGTATGAGTTCTAGCAATCATGGGGTGGAGTCTTTTGGGTTTACTATGTAGAGTATCATGTCATCGGCAAAGAGGGAGAGTTTGACTTCTTCTTTGCCAATTTGAATACCTTTTATATCTTTTTGTTGTCTGATTGCTGAGGCTAGGACTTCTAGTACAATGTTGAATAGCAGTGGTGAGAGTGGACATCCCTGTTTTGTTCCTGATCTTAGGGGAAAGGTTCCCAGTGCTTCCCCATTGAGAATGATATTTGCTGTGGGCTTTTCGTAGATGGCTTTTAAGATGCTGAGGAATGTTCCCTCTATCCCTACACTCTGAAGAGTTTTGAACAGGAATGGATGCTGTATTTTGTCAAATGCTTTCTCTGCATCTATTGAAAGGATCATATGGTTCTTGTTTTTTCACTTGCTGATATGATGAATCACATTGATTGTTTTACAAGTGTTGAACCAGCCTTGCATCCTGGGGATAAATCCTACTTGATTATGGTGAATAATCTTCTTAATGTACTGTTGTATCCTATTGGCTAGTATCTTGTTGAAAATTTTTGCATCCATGTTCATCAGGGATATTGGTGCATAATTCTCCTTTTTGGTGGGGTCTTTGTCTGGTTTTGGAATTAAGGTGATGCTGGCCTCATAGAACGAGTTTGGAAGTACTCCATCTCTTTCTATCTTTCCAAACAGCTTTAGTAGTATAGGTATGGTTTCTTCTTTAAATGTTTGATAGAATTCCCCAGGGAAGCCATCTGGCCCTGGACTTTTGTGTCTTGGAAGGTTTTTGATGACTGCTTCAATTTCCTTCCTGGTTATTGGCCTGTTCAGTTTTTCTATATCTTCCAGTTCCAGTTTTGGCAGTTTGTGGTTTTCTAGAAATGCATCCATTTCTTCTAGATTGCCTAATTTATTGGCATATAGCTGTTCATAATATGTTTTTAAAATTGTTTGTATTTCCTTGGTGTTGGTAATGATCTCTCCTTAGAAAGAAGAATTTCAAGTTGATTAAAATAATCTTTAATTTTCAGTGAAACCAATCACTTAATATGACATACCTATTTTCCTAGAATAATAAAGGATATAAAAAATTAGGTAAAAATTTTAGAAGGCATATATTTCTAATAAAATAAAATTACATTTAAAAGCTTTTGAAATCAATTTGATTGCTAGTTAAACATTTGTAATCCGCATACAACATGTTACTTTGAATTTTGGTATGATATCCCACATTGTTTCTGAAGTAAGTTGACTTAATTAGTAGCTCAAGCAATATGAGGCCATCTACCTATTTTGGTCTTTTGAAATGGGTATGTATAGTTCTATATCAGATGTTTCATTTTCAGCCAACTTTGCTGTATTTCAGATTGTAGAGAACGATAATTGTTCATTAGTGTTGATCTGTGAGAATGACTAAAATACATCATGAGGAAAAGCAGAGTACTAGGATGACTGGACTCTTCCTGATTAAATCTTTGAATAAGTGTGACAATTGATGGAAATTAGTATGAAGAGGAAATTGAACTATTAACACACATAAGTCACTAATTGAAGGCATAAATTATTTCTAAAATCCTCTGGTGTTCATAATAAAGATGCTCTTGGCTTGCATACTATCTGCATGGTACATGAAATTTGTCATAATTGCAAACATATTTAATAAGTACTTAATAATTTTATTCAAATTCAGTTTTCTAATAGGATGCAAGCACCTGAGATATAACACATACATGAATATCTGCATACACATTTTCTTACATGAAAAAAAATTACAAGTTAGAAAAAAAAGAAGACCCACTCCAATCTTTTGGGCAGCATTCATAAGTAGGAGTATAACACATATGTACCATTTTTAAATGCTATCCTGTTTTCATTTACCTATCAATTCCACATTACAGATGGGAGTATATAAGAATACTGTATACAAACTAGATTAACCTTAAATTTTATTATTCAGAAAAATTAGTGAATATTTAAAGATAACCTATATAATTCAAAATCAAGCTAAGGACAAATGTTAACAATTTTAGAACAGCAAACTCACGTGACTGCCTTCAGAATTGAGTTTTAAAACTTGAACATTATAGTAATAGTTGTGTCGTTAGAACTTTTTCTATGGCCATAGAAATTTAGTACAGAAGGCATATTAAATGGTTAATAAACCATCCCTCAGTGGAGCAACTCTAGAAATTCACAGCTGCCTGAACATGAGTTCAGTAAGGTTTATAATAAGAAAATTATAGTTATTTACTCAGGAAATGAAACTAGCCAAGTGGTAGAGTAGATCTCTAAAACAGATGCATCATTTTAGTCTGCTATTTATTGCATGCATATTCTCATTTATCATGATGTCCTAGCTGCTTTGTAGTTCAACTCTGACAACTGTAAATCAACAGAAAAGATGAGACACAATGGTAAATCAAAGTGAAGAACAAATCCTTAAATAATTGGAAAACACACTTAGTATTATGGTTACAAACAATGTGTATAGAATTTAATAGGAAAATAGTATAGCTTCTGATTATGACAAGAGTATAACCAGTAGCATTTTCAAAATCACAAGACCATTTAGTTATTTGGCATAACTACATAGAAGGATAATTAATGTATGGAAACTATCAATTGCATTGTGCCTATTAGTAAGAAGTCTTTTTAAATGAAATCCTTAATCTTTAAAGCTATTTCTTATTCATTCACTTAATTAATTCCTGGTTTTGATAGAGAATTCATTTTTTTTTGCTGGTCAGTCCTATCCAATATCTTGGGTTTCATTTGAGATCCTACACTTGGTCAGAACATTCATCAAAACTAAAAACATTCTGTTCTTGATAGTGATCCAATTGCTTAGCCTCTACCCTAGAGGATTTGTATTAAATATAACACCGTTGTACACTGGGAGATTTCTCTTCATTTAAACAGTACTTGAAGCATATTCTGTATGTAATATACCAAAGGTAAGTAGTGGTCAATCACATGTTCTTGAAGACTGCAGGTCTGTCAGACTTTAATTCAATCACAATCAGTATCTATATTTGCTATGTTTTTACACAAGAGAAATATTCTGAGTATACTGCTGGCTCAGTAAAGCTACAGAATGTACTGTGTGGCTTCTTTCTCAAATATGTTGAATCCTTAATATCAGTCAAAGCTAGACAAAAGGTAGTTTTAAATACTATTATAAAAAGCCTTTCCTTTGGTCCTAAATTTTGCAGTACTAAGATGAGACCAAGACAAACTATTATTTTGACCTGTCTGTCATGAGTATCCAGAACATGTCCTTCCAGGATTTTCCATATTATTTGACAGGCTTTTTTACACTTTGTTGGAAAAATACAACCTAAGCTTTGCAATAACACATGTGAAATGAAATCAGTGTAAACACTGACTATATAAACTTGACAAGTTCAATTCATGTAAGAAGCTAAAATGTCAACAAGGTCTTGGTCAGAAGGTTACAACACTTTCCTGCCTAATAATAATTATTATTTTATCTCTGTTAGCAACAGATTATGTCTTATATAAGCTAAATAATTCTTTAGGAGCCTGACATTGAGTGGATTTAATGCATAATATGGCTTGTGCTTGTTAAACTACAAAGAATTAATCCTACTAGATGTCACAAATACCACCTGCTTATGCCTGCTAGAGTTGTCTGTCTACATGGAATGAATGCATCAGGCAAACTCTGACAGAACCAAAAGACTGTATTATCAAAAACTTGAATGCTTGCTCTAAAATAAACCTGCTTTCTTTTTGTCACTGAGTATTTGTTTAAAAATTAACCCTGAATTTACCAATTTCAAACCACTAAGTAACTACAACATGATTTTAAACACTGTGAGATATACAATAAGTAGTATTAATTGCTCTAATAAGAGTCTCCTAAGACATCTTTTAAGAGGAATTCAGAGTCTTCTACAGTAACTATGGACACAGTAACAAGTACATCATTAGGTATAGGTGCCTTGTAAAGAAATATTAGTCAAATTGTTATAAGGCATTTTGCAGGTTTAGTAAGAAGCTTTATTCAGTTCATGTGTAAATTGATCTTTCCTTTAATTAATCCTACTAGATGTCACAAATACCACCTGCTTATGCCTGCTAGAGTTGTCTGTCTACATGGAATACATCAGGCAAACTCTCTCTTTATCTCTTCTTAAAAGGGCACTAATCCCATGATGATGGCTCCAGCCTATGACCTTATCTAATTCTAATTACCTCCCAAAGGCCCCATCTCTTAATTCCATCACATTGGGCATTAAATTGTCAACATAAGATCTTGGGGGCAGAAACATTCAATTCATGACAGCACATATATGTATATTTGATAGGAATGTAAAGATTAGAAATAATTTATCAATGAGAATAGGCTTCCAAAATATACTAATCTTCAGGGTGCTTAATAAAAAGTCATAATGTTAGAGCATTTTTCTTATTTCTTTCATATTTCTTGTATAAGAGCCATTATTTTTCTTTACAGTAAATGTTGTTTGTTTTCTCTCTAAATCTTTGTTACAAATACTCATAGTAGTATTTGTTAGTAGTGTTTTAGGGCAAATGATTCACTTACTGTAGTACTAGAATCAAAGATTTCACTCTAAAAAGTATACTTTTCTATAATTTAGTCCTTGTTTCATTTCTAGACTCAAAAAAATCCATGTGGTGTTAGTCAAGAATGACCTATCTTCATTTTCTATTTATTTAGTTCTTATGAAAGAGGTTACAAAAGGTGCTGAAACTTTTGGTAGACATTCTGGTGTAAAGTCCACACTCTGTTTGGTACACAGTGTAATTAGCATGTGAAAAAATATTGGGACTGAGTACTTCTATTTACCATATTATTTACCATAAGGTAAATAATTTAATTTTATGTGAGAGGGAAAGTTTCCAATGTTCTTAGTGTTAAACATAAAGATGATTTGTTAATATGTGGTATAAAAAAATCCAATGTTAAAATATATTATAGCAAGTCCATCAACAAATAAAATACCTCATAGGTATAAAAATACAATGTTATTATCATAGGAACAGCTTCTTTGGCTTGTTTTATATAAATATGATGATTAGTTATTAGATTCAATTTTTTTGTATTTATAAATTATCTAATTCCATATGTTTGAATGGTGCAATATATTTTAGGATATTAACTTGGGCATAAGAAAAATTGTTGGTTCCTGAAAAAGAAAACAAAATGCACACGAACTAGTCTCACCTTGAAAATACATCCTTGGAATATATTCCTTATAAATAACACTATCACTCAGGAAATACCTTGGGAGATTATCTATCTATCTATCTATCTATCTATCTATCTATCTATCTATCATCATCTATCTCCATCCCACTTATGGTATCTAAGAGCTCTATAATATATCCAGAAGAAATAATTTGGATAAGACACTACTACTTATAAGAAAAAAATTGGTATATAATTCATATACCATAAAATTCAATATTTTAAAGTATACAATTCAGAGACTTTTAGTATATTCACAAACTTGTACAAACATTGCTATTACCCATTTCCAGAACATTACATCTCCCATAAATGGAACTCCATACATATTAGCAGTCACTCCCCATACTTCCTTCTCCCAAACCCCTGGCACCCACTAATCTGCTTTGTGTCTCTATGGATTTGACTTTTCTAGACATTTCATAGAAATGGAATCATGCAATATGTGTCCTTTTTTTTGTCTGATTTCTTTCATTTAGCATGTTTTCAGTATTCACTTATGCTTTAGCATGTATCAGTACTGCATTCTTTTTTATGGTTGAATAGTATTTATTGTGTAGATATATCACATTTTGCTTATCCATTTCATTAGTGATGGACATTTGGATTGTTTCCATTTGAGAGAGGGTACTATTTTGGATAATGCTACTGTGAACATTCACGTATAAGTTTTTGTGGTCTTGTGCTTTCATTTCTCTCAGGTATATACCTGGAATAGAAATTACTGGGTCATATAGTAACATGTTAAGTTTTTTGAGGCGACTCAAACTGTTTTTAAAAAGTGACTATACTAATATGGTGACATCACTGATTAAGCAGATTAGAGAATTCCAAAACTTTGTAATTCTGCAAAAGCAACTAATGAACTAGCAAAAATGGTCATAATTAACTTTTTCAAAACTCTGGAAACTTCTCCAACGGGAAAGTTTAATGAAGAAGCAACTTGCTGCACTGCAGCAGGAGTGCTCCAGCATTTTAAGTTCTTGCTCATTGTCCTCACTCCTACATCAGTGGTGGCTGTGGGGATGGCAGCCTGAAATGGTTGCTGGTGCCAAAGGTTGCTGGTGCCAAAGCAATATAGACCTTATTTTCAAATAATTGTGGCTGTGGATTTCAACCTGTTTGGCTGCTGCTTGTAGGACCAGCACAAGGGTTTGCCATTGTTCTGCCTGCTTTGGAATATTCCCAGGGCTAGGGTGGCTTCCGGGAAGGTGTTTGTAGAAAATATACAAAGGCAAAAGTACCGGCCACAGCAGCCTGGGGCAAGGGTTTATAGTCAAGACAAAGGACAGATCAAAAAGTCTGGGAAAGGAGATATGTGAGGGAATGAGAGCTTTTAAAAGCTCCTGCTTGTGTCAAATAATCAAAGAGGCCTTGTACATGCTCAGGGCTGGACACATGCTCAGAAAAGGCCTAAGAGAACCTTAAGCTGTTATCTTTGGCTCATCTTCAGGCTTTACACCAAGCACAAGTAAGGGCCAAGGCAGAGTTGTAAATAGTCTGGTTAAGTTGTTGAACAGTGCCCCAAAACAGAGACAATGTGTAAAGACAGAGGGCATCTTCCTCGCCTCCCCTCTTTTTTTTTTTTTTGGTTCCAAAGGTTGAAGGGAACTCTATTAAACACTAGCTGACCACAAAGTTAGCAGAACACAGATTTCAGTGCTCATACATAACAAAGAATATAGACTTTACAAAAATAGTTTAGAAAAGTCACTAAACAAATAAAAAAAACAACTCACAATAAACAGCAACAACACTGGGGAGTGAGAATCTGATTTCTAGAGCTATTACATAATAATATTCAAAATGCCCAGTTTTCAACAAAAAATTAGAAGACATGCAAAGAAAAAAGAAAGTATGACCTATTCATAGGTGGGAGGAGACATTAAAAGAAAATGTCCCTGGAATATCCTGGGTATTGGACTAACTAGACAAAAATTTTAAGTCACCATTTTATTTTTTTTTTTATTTTTATTTATTTTTTTTTTTACCATTTTAAATATACTCAAGGAGTCCTGTGAAACTATGGACATAGAATGAAAGGAAACCAGAATAATGTCTCACCAAACAGAAAATGTTAATCGAGTGTCATGACCACACTATGAAGGCACACACACGAGTTGTGTCTTTCCACAGTGTCAACTTTATTCAATTATACAGGAAAGTTAAATCACAAGTACAAAACAGGTGCAGGATTCTAAACTCAATGGTATTTCACCATGTGATTAAACTTGTCCTTGGGGCAGCCCAGGTGGCTCAGTGGTTTAACACCACCTTCAACCCAGGGTATGATCATGGAGACCTGGGATTGAGTCCCATGTCGGGCTCGCTACATGGAGCCTACTTCTCCCTCTGCCTGTGTCTCTGCCTCTCTCTCTCTCTCTTTCTCTCTCTCTCTGTCTGTCTCTCATGAATAAATAAGATCTTAAAAAAAAAATCTTGCCCTGTTGCCCTTGTCTTGCTAGCATGCCAAGCAGGACAGAAGACAAACCACACAATATACAAGATAACAGTTGCAGGAAGTGAACAAACCAAACGCAGTCAGTTTGTGGGCACGCAGTTGAGATAAGGCCTTGGTCTGGTGTGGGTCAGCTCTCAACACTTACTGCTTCTTATGATCAAGCAGTGAAGGATCTCAGTTCTGTTTGGAGATCAATCAGACAGAGCCTTTGAAAACAGTTGCCTTTTTTAAGTGGTCTGACATAGAGGGGTCATGTCTGAAGAGTCTGATACTTTGCTGCCAACATCCTTCCCTTTTTAAACGAATTTAATTGGTTTTGGGTCCTTGCAGACCTCCTGTGGTTCTGCTTGTTATCAGTTCTGGGGTGTCAGCTGCTGTTGGTCCCAGCAATATCTCCTAGCTTCAGTACATTCACTACTTGCATCACTGCTTGACACAGGCCCCTGTGTGACATAGTCTCCTGCTTGACTTGAGAGCTCCATTTTGTTCTCTACAAAGAGGTAGAATTTTTTCTTTTTAAAGAGCCAAATAAACAACTGGAGCCTAAACATACAATAACTGAAATGAAAGGTTAGTCAGTAGAGGATTGCAACAGCAGATTTGAGCAGAAAAAAGAAATTTAGATTATCCAGTCTGAGAAGCCAAAACAGAAAAGGCTGAAGAAAAATGAACAGTCTAAGAGATCTATGGGACACTATCAGTTGGATCAACATGTGCATATGGGAATCCCAGTGCTAGAGGAAAGAAAGGAGCAGAATGAATGTTTGAAAAAATAATGATCAAAACATTATTTATTTGAAGAAATATGTAAATCTACACATACAAGAAGCACAAAAAACTCCAGGTGGGATACATTTAAAGAGATCCATACTAAGACACATTATAGTCAAATTATCAAAAGCCAGAGAGATTACATCATTTTACTTTCCCACCATCGATGTGTGATCTCTACATCCTCATCACTTGTTAATTGGCCCTCTATTTTATTATAGCATACAGCTGAGTGTAAAGTGATATCTCATTTTTAAAATTGCATTCCTTAATTGACATTGAACATTTTTTCATGTACTTTTTTATTTTATTTTATATTTTTTTATTTATGATAGTTACAGAGAGAGAGAGGCAGAGACACAGGCAGAGGGAGAAGCAGGCTCCATGCACCGGGAGCCCGATGTGGGATTCGATCCCGGGTCTCCAGGATAGCGCCCTGGGCCAAAGGCAGGCGCCAAACCGCTGCGCCACCCAGGGATCCCTTTTCATGTACTTACTAAGAAAACTTCCTTAAAGTGCCAGTTGGAGCAACACATAACAGCTTTTGATCAAGCTAATAAGAAGATGATTCAAATAACATTCAATGAGACAGATTCATTTAGCCACCAAGTACAGTCAAGGATAATTTTCACTATCCTGTTGTCAAAACTGGACTTGAAGTCTTTATGTGAGGACAGGCTGGTGAAAAACAAAAACGAAAAACAAACTTAGAGCCTTTGAAGAAATCCTAGAGAAGAAAGGAAAAGAAACATCATCATCCAAAGATCCAAGGCAAAGCATATCTCTTGGGGAAAAGAAAAGAAAAGATTTACTACAAAACCAGTATAACATTTTGGAAGATGTTCTGCATTTTCAATATGATATGAGAAGGCCTGGACTTTAAAATAAGAACAGGAAAGTATAATTTGAGAACCCATTGAAGTGACAATGTGAAGAAAATGAAGATCTCCATTTGAGGTCATAAAAAACTTACATGACATTACAGAAATTTGGCAGGATGGAGAACAAACCTAAGAAACTTAGGAATTAATGGAATTAATTGAAAAGTGACAAAGATGTGAAATGATAAGGTAGTTTATGGAAATTAAGGAAAGAGACAGGAACCAATAAAAAATTGCAAACATACCTAAAGAAGAAGTTTCAACAACCTCTTAAAAGACACAGTTCAGATGATTGACACTATTCCCTCAATTCTTGAGAATTTTAGTTCCTGGCTTACTTTACTTCTAAGAACTACTTTACCTCTAAACAATGGAGTGATTCAGAGCTCAAACTTTGAAATTCTTTGTACTAATTTCAATCCAATAGTATGCCCTAAAAATTCATGTTGTCCATCCCTAAACTCCAAGCTCAACATCTTATACATATATCTAATGAGTAAACTCAAATTTTAGAAACTGATATACTGGTTTACTTTCACTCAAAATCTACCTCTCCTGCAGTCTTCCAACATCCCATGAGTTGTTCAGACAATGTAGTAATCAGATTTAGGTTTTAAAAAAGATCTCTCTGTTTATATCATGTATTAAAAGAGAATGACAGCAGACTTGAGGATATCAGTCACAAAACTAAGGAAAACATGAAACTGGCGAGAAAGACTATATTATTCAAAAGAAAAACTGATAGGAAATTATTTTTTTTAAAGATCATGTTAGATTCTCACATCACTATAAAACAAAATACATCTCAAATATATTTAACAATAAAATGGAAAAATAGAATCATCCAAGCTTTTATTAAAAGTGTGCTGCATCTAAGCAACGTTGTCTTATTTTCATTTAAAAATGATATTTTCTAACAATATTTAACAACATAGAAAAAATTGAAAAGATGAAAGATGCAAAATTGTCACACATTTTGTATCAATCCAATATTTTTATTTTCCTCTTTAAAAAAATGCACCAAATATACAAATTGAAACTTTGCCTCTAGGTAGAGTAGTTTGGTTTACACATTTTTTCCCACTATTCTTTCCTCAATTTTTTATTTTGAATTTGTATTAATTTTAAAATAGAAAGTTTGCATTATGTCTTATAAGGGAAACGATTTTTTTTAGAGAAGAATTTTTAAAGGCAGATTAAATAGAAATACAATGAGCAATATTCCCAGCATATTCCATAATAATGAGTAAATTCCCAGTATTACTCTAGTTAGGCCAATATTATGAGCAGGTTCTTTTTGTTTTAAGTGGAACCGAAGAAACTGAGGGACGCTCAGGGAAGGTTTATAGTCAGTGAATTAAGGCTTTTAGAAGTCCCTGAGTAGGTGTCTTATTAACTTGAGAATAAATTTTGTGGAAGATAATGAATTTCCTCAATTCCCATCTTTCTATGAATGAGAGGTATGAACACAGTAAGGAATACAGAAAAGTTTTCCCTGCTTTTGGGAATGCTGAATAAAACCAAAAGCAGCATTTAAATTCATGTTCCACTTGAAACAAAGGTCAGTATTCATTATATTTTGGATTCATGGGAATTAAGAAAGTTTATTTTTGAGAATAAGATAATAAGTGATATGGTTTGAAGTGGTGAGATTCAGAGCCAACAGCCAAGAAGGAATTCTTGAGTGGTCTTTGGTGCAAAATGGTGTTTTTATTAAGGCTTGGGGACAGGACCCATGGGCAGGAAAGAGCTGCACTGGGGTTGTGCAGAATGGTTATTAAATACTTGGGAGTTGGGGAGGGGGCTAAAGACAAAGGGAAATTTCCTAAAGGACTTTCACATGTTAAAGAAGACTCACAGGATCCTGGAGGCCTAGATATCAAGCTATGGTGGTTTTTCCCTCTAGCAAAGCATTAAGGGTAAGACAGTTGGGAGATTCTGGAGAAATGTTATATACTCTGCCTGACTCAAGTATTTGTCAACAGGCTGCAGGTTGTAGGAAATTTAATTTTATCTACATTTCCCTTTTACCTTTGTTCCCCATATCAATAAGGAAAAATCTAAGATGGAGCCATACCTCTCTATGGGTCAGGATGGGGAGAAATTCAATGGGTTTACTTTAGGTAATTAATTTCTGAAAGAATATTTCTTCCTTACAGTGCAACCTTCAAGGTACAATGCCTTTCACGTGTCCTGAGACATAATGAAGAATGAAAATGGATACAATTTAGCAATCAATTATGATTAGCAGATAATAGCAGACCAATTTTATTTTCTTCCTTATGAAGAAAGAAAAACAATAGTCTGAGATCATTATTTATTCAAATATAACTCTTGATTTTGTCCACCATAAAATTTCATTGATGAACTACTAACCAGAGCTCTTTAAGATAGGGGCCATTATGCATTATTACTCTCTAATCCATATTATATGATACGGATTTTATAACATACCCTAGATTTCTACTGAACACCACGTGGAAGTGGCTCATTTTTCTCTAAAAATTAAATTTTATTTTATTTTATTTTTTTTTTTTTAAATTTTTTTTTAATTTTATTTATTTATGATAGTCACATAGAGAGAGAGAGAGAGGCAGAGACATAGGCAGAGGGAGAAGCAGGCTCCATGCACCGGGAGCCTGACGTGGGATTCGATCCAGGGTCTCCAGGATCGCGCCCTGGGCCAAAGGCAGGCGCCAAACCGCTGCGCCACCCAGGGATCCCTAAAAATTAAATTTTAGAGAATTAAATCAACTGTGTTGTCATCTATTGAAATTTACTTAATATTCTGTGCATTCCAGTTTACCCAGTTCCATCATAAGTGAACTGTTGAAAAACAAATATGCTATCTACCCCAATAGCAATAAAATTTACTAAGTGCACTTAGGAGAATTCCCCAGTCCGTATGTGTTCTGATTACATCTCTATCCCACTGCCCAGACCCAATGTCTTCCAAAAAACAAAACCAAGTTGTTTAGGGAAAACGTGTCCTCATGGTACTGCCAAGGCCTGAGGAAAGTGTTTACTCTTAATCATACTTCCTTGAAATCATACTAAATCTATGACATAGTCTCCTTTCTTTCCTTCCCTGCCCCTGCCTCCTACAACAGAGTATAAAGAATTTAGCACATTATGTACTGATTTTAAGTTAGTATGTCTGTTTACAGATCTCATCATCATAGTGATAGGTGTCTTGGAAATTAAGAGACTGTTGCCAGATGCAGTGTTTTCTCCTTCTTCCTTCCCCGCCCCCACGGATCACTTGTGGTGCCAACAATATATCTTATCAACACTTGTCTCTAAGCTTAATACACGTCCTGACAGTTACCATGAATGCTCCTTGCACATTCATCAGTCAGTCCAGTGAGTTAAAAAAAAAAAAAAGCTTCCTGATCCCAGGAATTCTGACTTTCAAAGTAAGGTTTCAATAAAAGAATCTCTAGAAATATAATTTAAGTAACATGAAACTGCTGAATATGTTTTATTCCATGAAATATGCTACAGCCACAGTAACTTAAATGTGCTTTCATTGGAAATATTTTTTATCTTGAACTTCAGATCAGGATAACTTTAGATTGGGACTTTTGATCAGGAAAGACTAGGCAATCTAATCTATCCACATAGAACAGAATTCCCTAAAATTATTTAAAAGTAACTGCAGTAATACCATCAAAAAAATTCTGATTTTTTTTTTTAAAGTTAGCTCCATTTCATTTTAAAGTTAGCTCCATTTCTAGCTCCTAAAGTTCTTCTAGGCCAAAACATAAAATCAATACTTTAAAAAAGAAAAAAAAAAAAAAGGAAGAAAGCAAACAAATGAAGAGAGAGAGAGAAAGAGAGAAGAAAAATCCCCAAACTTCCACAATTTAAAAAAAGTATTGACTTGGTCTTCCTTAAGTGCTATCTTGACCTAAAGTGCATCCTGTGACTCATATTCCAATTGCTGCTACAGTCTTTCTGGTCCAAATTGCTGGGAGGAAGGGAAGTACTGCTCTAGACAAAGTGGTTAAATAACCTAGTGTACAGAACCTTATAAAAGCTGCACCCTGAGAAAGGTGCAGTGTTTCTCCTTTCTTTGTTCCTATTTCACTTTTATGATCCCTTCTTGGAAGAAAGGTACATTCTGTCTCTTTTTGAAAAAAAGATCTAAGTAACAATAACATCGCCAGTGTTGAAAAATGTGTTTTTCCATATACTCCCCATGAGACTGGTTTATTTTAAATGCAATTGTACTGGGTCTTTATTCAAGATTAATACTATTAATCTAATACTTTAGATTAATATCTCTTTGCAAGCAGGTGAGAATAACTGTTATGTCCCTTATTTTGGGAGATTCAACATTAGTGGTTTCAGCAATCATTTTCTGAGGCCCTTCCATTAGGTCTGTCATTAGGAAGAAAGCAGTTTGAGGACAATCAGAAGTGGGAGCTGCCTGTAGATAGCAAAAGTACATCAACTTGAAAATGGCTGTGAAATAAAATGGAGATTTCTATGAGATAGAAGTTCAAAGAAATTTTTTCCAGCCATTTTCAATTTTAGATAGCTCTGTTAATAATCACTTAATTGATCGGTTACAATTGTCACAACATGGATTTCCCTGTTTTTCATGTTTGAAAATAAGTGTGCTTTGCTTTAAAAAAATTCTGTCAGGGTTGCCTGGGTGGCTCAGTTGTTTAAGTGTCTGATTTTTTATTTTGGTTCCTGTCATGATCTCAGGGTCTTGAGATCAAGCCCCACATGGGCTCCATGCTGGGTGTGGAGCCTGCTTGGGATTATCTACCGCCCCCCCCCAACCCCTGCCCCTCTCCTCCCTGCTCACACATGCCTATTCTCTCTTTCTCTTAAAAAAAATGGTGGTTGGGCGGCCTAGTCGGTAGGCAGCTCCGGTCATGATCCCAGGACCCTGGTATGGAGCCTGGCATCAGGCTCCCTGCTAGATCCAGAGCCTGCTTCTCTCTCTCTCCCTCTGCCGTTCCCCTTACTTGTGCTTGCTTTCTCTCTGTCAGACAAATAAGATCTTTAAAAAATCTATTGTCAGAAAATTATCACAGAAAATGACAAAACAAAGACAGCAAGAAAGCTCTTCGTTTAAAGAAGAGTCCCATACAATTCTTTAGATACCATACATTTAAATATTCAAATTCTGAAAGTTCACTTTATATGCAGCTGTTTATTAGCAGGGCAGTTTTTGCGTTGCTTGATGTGAGCCTTAATCTTTTAAACTGTATATCTTCCATAAGAGTAGCTTGAATTTAGTATTTTAAAGCTACATTTTCCAAAGTAATATGTTCCATCTCTTTTTCAAAGCCACTTTTCTATTACTAAGAAACACTGTTTGCCTTTAAACATTATCTTGAATATTTTTGCACACATCTACTAGGTTATTTCTAACTGATTTCATTAAGTCACCCAGGGGCTGTCTGGAATATATTATTTTATCAAGCAGGAATATGTGGGTTACCACTAATAAAATGATCTTGTGAGTAGACAAAAATATTTAGCCAGGAGTACAGAGTTACCTGTTTTTTGTTATTGTTGTTTTTGGTGGTGGTTTACTTCAAATTAGGAGTTTGTAGAAACTGAAGAATCAGGAAAGTATATGTGTATATATTATATTAATATACATACTTATATACACACACATATATATATATGTTTGTGTGTGTGTTTCTATATATCTATATATTACTATTTTTGTGTTAACTCCCACAGTTTTCTTAAACTGGAGGCAGACTCTATAACTGCTGTTCTGTTTTCATCCAAGCAGTCACAATCCAAAGAGACAAGAGAAGCAGATCAAGGATTAGTTGCTTCTATACTCATGAATTTTTAGAGGCTTATCTTAGACATAGGGATATATGCAATTCCCATATTGTCTGATTCAAAACCAGTTTGGTCAAAACTTTTGTTGACTGTGTAAAAATAAGGAGGACTTGATTACCTTATTTTTTAGTAAGTGTAAATGCAACCAAAATATAAACCAGGTTTAGTTTATTATTTTAAAAAAAACCTAAAAACACATATTTACATGATTTGTACAAGTGGAATTTCCTTGCCAACATCTCTGGGATACTCCTAACTATTGGTAACGCTTTTAATAAACAATTTTTAAGAGGAAACCACACACAATTTTGCAGGATTTGTGCGGCCCCACAGAAACTATTCTGCCTTAGATTCTGAGCCAGGCCACCCCCAGAATGTCCATTCCAGCATGAGAAGTCTGTCATCAAGCATGCTGAGTAAATAAAGGCTGGTTTATCTGCTGTAACAGTAGGAAATTTCCTATCATCCTGGCCTTAACAAGGGTGAAATCTTCTCTGAATATATTCAGTGTGTACAGACATTGAAATACCATTTCCTCTTAGAAATGAGTGGGAGGTAGGCCAGTGTATGTTGGGGGCTGAGGAGGATGTTAAGAATAATTTAAAAGTTTAGAAAAAATGGGAGAGTTGGGTGGATGGGACTATAGACAGAACCATGGTTTTTACACACAGCAATGTCGGAAGTGATGATTTTTTAACCTCCTAAGCTTTACATGAAAATAACTCCATTTGTGAGAAGATGAAGGGCTTTTGTTACACCTTGCCAGTACGTACATAATCAAAATGATCTCCCCCAAACATATTTGCTGGTCATTATAAAAGATTCATATAAGTTATGGTAAAAAGTTATATTGATAGACATTGATTCTCTAACTTCTTTGGGACTTAGAGTTAACTGTTTAAACAAGACTCAGCAGCTTCAAGTATAGCTCTTAAGATTTAAGTAGGCCATTGTCCAGATTGTGAAATTCTGCAAAGTAGCATGCTCTTTCCTTCCGCTCCTTATTTTGTTTTTCTTTTCCTTGTTACTGCTTTAAATCATCCCCTGTCACAGCTTGTAAAGGGCTTCAGGCTAGTCAGTAGGTGCTATATAAATTCAAAAGACTGATGTCTACCCAAAAGAGCTTGTCCAACACACTCCAAAAAAGATCATACTATTCATTAGCTGTCACCTGGTATATATATATATATATATATATATATATATATATATATATTCCACTATAGATTTGATAAAAGGTTTGTTTTTAATTGATTGTTTCTTACAATAACTGTGTTCATCTTACGGGAAATATATTAACTAATTTAATCTTCACAGTAGTTCTATGAGGTAGCTTCCATTAATATCTCCATTTCACAATGGAGAAACAAGGTACATAGAAATTCAATAACTTTCCCAAAGTCACACAGCTAATAAGAAGCAGAGTTGGAATGTAACCAGGAATTTGGCTTGAGTCTACTGCTTTAACCACTATACTATGTTGCTTAAAAGCCATAGGTGCTATATATCCTAACTTTAAATTAGAGCCTTTCATAAAATCTCCTGTGTTCATTTTCATTAGCATTTTTTCTAATGTTAGTGGCTGTGACTATATTTCTACATTTCCAGTTCTAATAAAAACTTTATTATCCATTAAATAATCAATAAATATCTAAGTAAACAACATATATGGAAAATGTGATATAAGATTGTCAAAATAATGCTTACGCATTGTGAAAAATAACACTTAAACTGGTACTACTTTGAATTATCTAAAATTCTTTTTTTTTTTTTTAAGATTTTATTTATTCATGAGAAACACAGAAGCAGAAACAGAGGCAGAGGGAGAAGTAGCCTCCCTGCAGGGAGCCCGATGCAGGACTGGATCCCAGAACTCCAGGATCATGCCCTGAGCCAAAGGCAGATGTTCAACCACTGAGGCACCCAGGCATCCCTGAATTATCTAAAATTTTTATCAAGGAAAGTTACTGAATGGCTACACTGATTTTTTTTTTTTAATGACCCATTTTCCAGTTAGTGGTTCTCCTCTTGCTTGTTGTACCTGGATTTTATATCACTTTGGGCAGGAAGTGTTCAAGAATTCCATTCCCATTGTGAAATTTGGCTCACAGATTCAGAAAATTAGCAGCATCCACTGCAGGATGCTGAGACCAAATGGCAAGTTCAAAAGGAATCGCTTCTCTAGCAGGTTGTTTTTGCTTTCCTAATAGATATTTCTTTACTTCCTTTTGAGGAATAAATTTAAAAGCAGAAATTTTAAAATTTCACAAGATTCACAGGATAAACTTTTCTAAATAAATCACTTTAGACGGTAAGCAGTGAGAAAGCTTTAGCAAGACCAGTTTTAAAGACTTAAGACTTTAAGATAGTTTAGATAAGGTTTGAATAAGCAGCCAAATGTTCTGAACCAAAATTCCAAGTCTGTTAGTAATGATAATATTATTTAGCACTTAGATAATTCTTTGCAGGCAGTAACTATTAATCATTGGTATCCCACTGTGTACTATGCAAGTTTTAAGATTATCAGTTTATGGAGGCAAATATTAAAGTTGAGAGGTGAAGAGTGTGTTTAAGGTCATAACCTGGGTTATTGCCTGAGCCAGAGTTTGACATGTACTTTTTTCTGACTCTTTTTCCCTATCGTATTCCACAAGCTGTTACCTTATTTTTGTGCCAAGGTTTCTTTCTTTCTTTCTTTTCTTTTCTTTCTTTCTTTCTTTCTTTCTTTCTTTCTTTCTTTCTTTCTTCTTCTTCTTCTTTTTCTTTCTTCTTTCTTTCTTTCTTTCTTTCTTTCTTTCTTTCTTTCTTCTTTCTTTCTTTCTTTCTTTCTTTTTCTTTCTTTCTTTCTTTCTTTCTTTCTTTCTTTCTTTCTTTCTTTCTTTCTTTCTTCCTTCCTTCCTTCCTTCCTTCCTTCCTTCCTTTTCTTTCTTTCTTTCTTTCTTTCTTTCTTTCTTTCTTTCTTTCTTTCTTCCTTCCTTCCTTCCTTCCTTCCTTCCTTCCTTCCTTCCTTTTCTTTCTTTCTTTCTTTCTTTCTTTCTTTCTTTCTTTCTTTCTTTCTTTCTTTCTTTCTTTCTTTCTTTCTTTCTTTCTTTCTTTCTTTCTTTCTTTCTTTCTTTCTTTTCTTTCTTCTTTCTTTTTTCTTTCAAGTAACTACCTGAATATACAAAGATAAACTGTGTTTGCAATACCCAGGTTGTTTATAGGAGACAGTGAAAAGGAATTACAAGACTTAGATTAGACTTCTTATTCAAACATGTACTGACTGTGGAATCTTGGGCAAAATTCCGATTTTTTTTTGACCCTCAATATTCTTATCTGCCTAATACGACTAACAGTTTTTACCTCTTGGGGATTTCTGAGGATAAATATAATAATATATGTGAATAATTATTGATAACCGTGATTTTTGAATGTCCACTGTATGTAAGTCACTTTAGTTCAAATTCTCAGCATCTAATTTACTTTTAATCTAATTTTATGAATTTATTTATTATTCAACAGGTGTTTATTGGATCCCTACCATGTACATTGTCTCATAAAGTAATAACCAGAACAAACTTCCAGGTCTCACAGAACTCAAAGTCTTTGGAGAGGTTGGCTTACAATAAACTAATAGGTACATATAAATGTGAGGTATAAATTCTATGTAGAGAAATTATGTGATAAATTTCATGAAGAAAAACAAAGCCAGTAGGAGTAAAAAGGAGTGATTCAAATTGGGTATTATTTTATAGAGGGTGACAAAAATGTTTACCTGTAAACATATTTGAGGAAAGACCTGAGAGAACTCTGGGAGTTGGCCTTCTAATATTGGGCAGAGAGTGCTTTCTAAGTAGGGCAAATAGTAAAGGATTGATCCCTGAGCTTTCAGTGCATTTTTAGGACCAGCAAGGAAGCCAGCTGGAATGAAGTCTGCAAGAAAGAGAATAGAAAGGGTGGAAGAAAAGAAAGGGTAGAAGGACAGTAGATTTCAGATCATTTAGGACTTTGTAGATCATGAGAAAAATTTTGGATTTTACTCTTAAGACTGAAAGACTTCAGAGGGATTGAGCAAGAGTGGCATTATTTGGTTTATATTTTAGGAGGCTTGGGTAAGGGCCAAGAGACAATGTAAAAAAGTTATTTGTGATGGTCTAAAACAGGGTGTCAGCAGTGGAGGCCAGATTAAAGGCATGTTGACAGATAATAAAAATTCAGTACATAAGGTTAGAAATGAAGGTATAAGTTTACAGGTTGTCACCATGTAGATATATTTAAAGTCATGGGATTAGATGTGATCACCTAGGAAGGAAGTATAGAGAGAGTAGTCCATGGAAAAAGCTCAGGAGTATTGCAGCTTGCTAGGGGGCTAGGAAGAACCAGTCAAGGAGACTGAGGAGGAGGAAAATAAAGCATTGGCAGAAAAATATTTTAAAAAGAAGGGAGTTATCAATATCAAATGCTGCTAGGCAGTTAGATAAAGTTAGTGATACTTGAGTATGTGATTAGTCAATGTGGGGTCACCCATGACCTTAAAAAGAGTTCTTATGGAGATGTGTGCAGACTAAAGCTTGGTTGTCTCTCCTCTGCATTGCTGCATTAGCCTCTACTTTCTCTATCTCTAATCCATTCTCCACTTTGCAGTCAGAATTACTTTTTCAAACACAAATCTAATAATGTTTCTGCTGCTTTAAAAATCCCAGTGTCTTTCTATCTCTTTCAGGTTGAATACCAAAACCTTAACCTTTTTTCTAAAGCTCTGCTCTCTAGGATTTGTCGCACTGTGTTTTTTTGAGTTCCTTATACTTTTCTCTCCTCAAGGCTTTTGGACAGGAGAGCCCTAATTTCCTTTCCTTCTTCTGGTTACTTCAGATATTAGTCCAGTGTTAATTTTTTTTACCAAGCCCTTTTTTGACCACACTATGCTAAAACCCCTTTGTGCAGACTCATTGGGCTCTATAGCATAGCATTCCCTCAGAGTATTTCACACAGTTGCAATTTTACATTTCTGTGTGATCATGTAATTAATGAACATCTCCCTGATTGATCAAAAGCTCCATAAGAACAAGAACTCAGCATGATTATTTTGCTTAACATGTACCTCCAGCACTATGTCACAGTGCAATGTGAGTAGACACTCCATAAATATTGTCGAGTGAGTGAATGAAATTAACCCAAGTTTCATTATTCTTTTTTATCTGGGAATTATACAATTTCTTTTAGGATCCTGAGGATAATGGATCTTGGATGAGACTATTAAACATGTACTATAATTGTCTACTAAAGTTCCATAGTCTAATTACATTGACATAATTTGAAAGGCTCCTAGAGAATAACAATAATATCTAGATTTTCTTGTAATTTTAAAGTAAAGCATTAGGAAAAGTGAGTCTTCATGAATGCTAACTTTAGATATGATCATTTATAATGCTTAGAACATAATGACTGCCATATAGCAGAACCGATTGTTACAGGACAAGAAATTTAGGTAATAAAATGCTTCTCTTTCCTTATAGCTTTCTCAGGATCCTCCTATTGCTAATCTAACCCCAAGGCCAGCCTTACCATAGGGTTTTCCTCTATTAGATTTTTTTAAATAATTAAACTATTTAATGTAAGGATATATGAAGCATTTAAACAGACATATTTGTTAAATATATGATATTAGGTTAATATAGTTATTTTCCCATGAAGCCCTTTAAATGCTGTTCAATTGTATAAATGTTTATACAATAACAATATCATAATTTCCATTTTAAAGAACAAGTGTCTTATTTGAAAGGTAGCAATAAAACTAAATCATAAAAGGAAGACAGAAATGCCTATCTAGTATTGTGTATTCAGCTAGACCAGTTTCCTCCAGAAAATAGTTATCCTAGGGTGTTTACCCATTTCAACCCCCTCCACTTAAAGTTCTCTGTACAGAGTTGGCTAAGAAGTCATAGAATGTTAAACTGTTGCAAAATATGTAAGAAACAGGATCAAGGTAATAGGCAGTTTGTCCAGAATTAAACATGCATATAAAACGACAAAGTTTGTTTAGTCTTTTCAGTAAATTTCTAAGGGTATCTTATTTATTTTTTTACTCATAAATATCATATCCCATATGGGGATTGAGGAGAAGGGAGAAAGAATTCAAATACTTAAGGACAAACTTCTTAGAGAATGTTCCAAAAGAAACCACATACCTCAGGCTACTCAGAAACAGAAGTATTTTGCAGTGAATATGCTACAGAAGAATTTGTTAAAGTAATCACCTTTACTATTCGGCGATTTCCATAGCAACCACACACTAACTCATACACAGAATCAAGCTTTAATGAAAGGAACAGCCAACTTACTGTGCCAGATTATTATATATCCCTGTCTTCTTTCCATGTAGAATTAAAGCCAGATACTGTATGCAACTATTTTCTATAGACTATTTAATAAGCATTTCATGGTTATTTCATTTAGTCTTCCCGTCAGCCATTATTACCTCCATTATATGGATCAGGGAAGTTTGAGAGTTTAAATAATTTGACTAGTGATACCACCAGTAGATACTAAAACATGATTCTAGATCTGCCTAACTCTCTAATTTTTTTTCTTTAGTATTTCATGCTGATGAAAGCCTCTCCAAGAAGGGGTTGTTTCTGCTTATTTTAGTTTAAATATCACATTTTTCAAGTCACAGTGAATGAAACTAGATCTTATTTTAGAAAACAGGGTCCAAGTAATATGGGAACTGGAGGTCTTTGGTAGGCATTTCCTTATTGTCTATCATCATATTGACTGGTAGCCCAGGTAATGACATGCAGAATCCAGAGTCACTGAATATAGTAGTTTCTCCTGTGTTTTACATAGGGGCACTTAGCCAGACAAGCATGATTGCTAAAACCCAGGGAGCATTCTCCTTGCCACGCTCTGTGTCCCGCCTCTATCCAGTCTGGGAAACTGCCTTAGGTCCGAAGAAAAGAAAATATACTTTCCCTAATTGACATGCTCAGAGGGGGCAACTCTTTGCAATGTTTCCCATTTGTGCCACAGGAAAGAATCTCTTTCTAGTTTGCACAGTGACCTGCCATCTCTAGCAACAACAACAGTATAACTCGATACTGTTTGCATATTAGCATTCTTAAGAGCATGAAATATTTCACCGGTATTAATCTCTTATTTGTAGGGATTCTATGAGACTAGAAAAAGCTATTGACAAACAGCAGAAAGGTGATAATAAAGGCCACCAAAGGATAAAGAAAAATTCTTGGTATCTGAAGTCATTATGAATAGACTTCATCATATATTTGGAAGAGAAAACTACAGATCCTGATATTGCTGTTAATGAAAGTTCCATTATGTTTTAGATGTTTTACAAGGGAACTACTCAAAGTTGCATTAAAACTTGTTTTATGTACATGAATCCAAAGGAATATTTAAATTAAGAACTTGAGTTTTGGTTAAAACATATTTTATATCAAATCACACTGTTTAGAAAAAATCCTAATTTGGAAAGTAAGCATATGCTCTCTAGATAAAGATACTACATAGCTTAATGTATTGGATATGTTTCCTATTACTAGATGAGTATTTGTCAAAAAATAAACTAAAGCAATGTAAAATATAAAACTTGATCTGCAATTTATATTCTATGAATTGTATAGTTTTAGAAATTACCAGAAATGCTTGTTTAAACTATGTCTTTTTGTTTATTTGTTTTCAGTTTTCGCTGTTATTATTGTCTTTAGTTTGTTGCAAGGTATGAGAAATTAAAGGCTTGAGGAGATAAAATCTAAGAAAATAGAGATAAGTTAGCTGCTTCTTCAAAATATATGTATTTTTTTCTCATTGGATGACCAAATTTGATTTCCTTGAATTGGGCATTTGGAGCTTTTTTGAGGAGGAAATTATTCCTTTGAGAAACTTATGCCTTTGATGCTCTTAACCAGGCTTGGCCTACCATATTGGAAAAAATCAGGACCACAGCCTTGGTGAAGTTCTCTACAAGTAACTGATCTTTTCTCTAGTGGTATTCTGTGACCTGTGTTGATTTCTGTTAAGCTAAAAAAATATGCCATTGAAGGTTTCGGATGATTTCTGCTGACTTAAATTCATGGTAATATAAATCATATGTCATAAAGCAAACATATAAATGGAATTCATAGAGGAAATCAAAGTGATTCAGATGTCTATGATAGGCATACTTCCACCAATTTCTAAAGCTCTCACTATTTGACAGGCATCATGAATATTTGCAGCTACACTTTTCCAGATCAACTGCCTTTGAATGATTTTCAGAACTCTTAGCCATTACTAAATGCCAAGGAAAGAAATTAAGCAAAGAAAAATTGGACAGACTTTCAGGGAAAGTTTCCTAATTGTGAAATCTATTAAAATGTGGAACAAATATTCTCTTAGGGAGAGGATGGATGCCCATCTTTGAGTCTTTAAAAATAGGGCTAGACTAACTCTTAGAAAAGAGAATTGAGGGCAGAATTCATTACTGGCAAGGAAGTGAACTGGATGACATAATGGGTCTTTTCCCTCTGTCATACTAATGCTTCTTTGATGTTTTCATTTAAGTGGTAATTTACTTTCAAAAGCAAAGTTTTGAATGCCAGTAGACTAAGGTCTCAGGGAACGTCTCACTAGAGAAAGTCAGGGATCAAGGCCACCACTGATCATGTATTGGGCTTACTTTTATATTTGACCATGGAAGACCATTGGATGACCACCCTAAGTGCATTTCCCACACAGCCCTGTTGTGGTTAGTCTTCTTTATCTGTATGTCTATCTTGCTCAGTGTGGGCTTCCACCTGTCAGATAAATAGAAATATTTTTCTGTGCTTGTTAAAGCTGTGTATGCAATTGTACTCTTTACATTTTTCCAAGACTGCTAGTCTTTTCTTTTTCCTGCTTGCCCTGTGTCCATACCGATAAATTCAGTATAGCTGGGTTGAAGGAACATAGTAAGCAGTTCTTTAGCATTAAGAATGTGATGAGAGAGACTGAGGTAGATTTGAACTGTCACCATCAATCAAAGCCAGTGAAAAACAGCTTTCCAGGTTGTACAATGGCCTCTTTTTGCTGGTACAGTTTTTCTCCTCTCATCAGGTATCTAGTGAAAGTGTGATGGATTTACACATGAAACGATCCCATGAGAATCTTGAATGAATAAAATTTTATAAGTGGGATTTTATTGAATGTAAAGACCTACCCTCTTAAAAAAATATTTATTTTAATCTCAGCAATCTTGATCTAGTAGACCACCTTAACAGATTTCCTATCTTTGGTCAGCTGTAGGTAATGTAGGGTTCTCGGACATTCAGTAGTCTGTCACTTATTATTTCCTAAATAGATACAGGAATAAAATAGTGTAAAGACATGAACCTCAGTTTACAAAGTTTTAATTATTCAATAATTAAAATTAGGAATTTAGTGAAAATACTTTGGCTATTTCTGGCTGGTTGATATAAAATTAACACAAAGGCCTTTATGATTGAATCACATAAAGGTATGTTATTTCTTATTTTTTGTATCGGGAAGAATCATAATGTGTGTGTGTGTGTGTGTGTGTTTAAGATTTTATTTATTTATTTGAGAGAGAGAGAGAGAGAACATAGGCAGGGGGAGTAGCAGAGGAAGAGGGAGAAGCAGATTCCCCAGTGAGCAGGGATACTGACATGGGGTTCAATCCCAGGCCCCTGAGGTCGTGACCTAAGCCAAAGGCAGATACTTATCCAACTGAGCCATGCAGGCACCCCCATGTATGTGTTTCTGTTGTCTCTTGCACCTCAACAGAACTCTGTCCTGTACATAAATTTTTTTCTGGGATTTATGAAATGAGCAACTGCTTATCTCATATTCACTTTCTTAAAGTTTTAGGATCAGAAGAACATCTGTCAGAGCAACACAAATAACTGCTAATATGTAATATACATTAATATAAAGAAATGAACAACTATTTTATATAGTAACACTTTAAATATAACATGGTTCTCCTGTTTGGAATAAGGTGAAATATATAAAATCTATTATAAATTCTCAATTTTCTCAGATCTTTCCATTATACCACTAAGATTTTCATATCCCAAAGACTATGATAGGATATATGCTTTTCCTAGAGACTAGGGTTACTCCAGAGTATAACTAAGTTCAGACCCTTATAGATCTGATCTGCCCTTGGGAGAAGAGCCAGCCAAAACACTTTTTCTTGACAACTTCAGGGTTGAAGTTCAGTATAGAAATGTAAACATGTTCAGACATACCAAGGAACAAATAAATCACAATGAAAAGATGGAGAACGGATCTGCCAGAGGGACCAAATGAAAAGGCAGATGCTAAGGAAAGGCACAGGAAGGAAAAAAATATAGACTAGTTGCGGCAATGTGGACTTGTCAGACATGGAGGAGCTCTCAACTTATAAATTGCTTTGAGGGATGCCTGGGTGGCTCGCGGTTGAGCGTCTGCCTTTGGCTCAAGGCCTGATCCCAGGATCCAGGATCAAGTTCCACATAGGGCTCCTTGCAGGGATCCTGCTTCTTCCTCTGCCTGTGTCTCTGCCTCTCTCTCTCTCTCTCTCTCTCATGAATAAATAAATAATTAAAAAAATAAATTGCTTTGAAAACTATTCTAAGTATCCTGACATAATAAAAAAGGAGCATATCTGAGTTCAAGTCCTGATTCTATCTTTCACTGATTGTAGGATGTTGGTTAAGTTACTTCTTTCTCCAGTTCTCCAATTCTGCCTCTGTGAATTAAGAAAATTTGAATTAGACACTCAAGCCCCTTTGCTTTCAGTTTTAATCTGCAGTAGCAATCTGGTGGGTTGTAATTATGAGAATCAGCAGGGAGTAATACAGACAGACTGTGTTGGGGTGTACCCATTGGTATGGGTCTTATTCTTAGTGATTTTATGAGAATATAGAATGTGAATGGCATAATTGTGGTACTGGGAGGACGAGACTCAGGATGTGAGACAAGATTTTGGTTTTCAAATGGAAACCTGAATGTTGCTTGTTTGATTAAACTCCTGGTGTACAATTTAGCAGTAAGACCTCTAGCATTTAGTAGAAGAATTGAATTGGAAAAAAAATAGACTTTGGGCTGAGGGAAATACTGAAATGGTAGGCTAATAATGCTTTCCAAGACTATTGAATTTGACTAATACAATGGAAAATATTGGCAGTTATGGTAATCTTAGGTATTAAAAACAGCTAAGTTTTGTCCTTAATCTATTATTAATTATTACATTTTGTTTCAGTTGATCTTCCAAACCAACAAATGTTTTGAGTATAATGAATTATTACAAAAGATGGAAATAGGATTGGTTATCCTCGCTCATTTTTCAAGCAAGATATTTCTCAATATATACACCTGTGATAATATATGTACTGAAGTTAGCAAATTAAAAATTTTCTAAATTTTAATAATAGTATTTTACACACACACACACACACACACACATACACACACACTATAGTTTGAATAGTTTACTGTCAGTAATTTTTGAATGTATTGGTTACCTCAGTGAGTTAGAACCTGGTATATTAGGGCCCAAATTTGTGTTCAGTTCCAGGGAATTCTCACTCATTTCCCAACTGAAGCACTTCACTACTGGCCTACCTGGATGATTACAAAATGTTATGAATGATTGTTCCCCTATGGGGTCTGCGGTGGGGGGGGGGGGTGAACAAAGGTCTGTTTTCTGAGTTAGCTGTTTTGAGAGGTTTAGTTACATGGACATAAGCTTTAAAAGACGTTTTGATTCTAGCTGTGGTTCTATAGCATCTTCTTTTAGAACTTGGCGCTCATGCAAACTTCAGTATGAGTTAAGATGAACACAGGGCTTTTTTGAGATAAAACTTGACATTTGTTGTAGTGACATTGAGGTAGGATTTGTTATATTCCTTTTACAATTCATAGTCTCAACAATTCTTTTTGAAAATTCTCTGGCCTCTTCTTTAGTTAGAAATGTTTTCCAGCTGGAAGATATATATATAGTGACTTTTGCATGTCATCCTGCTGGTTTCAAAACATCAAGGTCCAGCCAATGTCTATGATATCATTTATTTTATTTAGTCTTTTTCTTTGAATTTGTATCTTGTTTTGTGCCTGTCTTGCATCCTAGCCCAGTGGAAGAAAAAATGTCCTGGCAAGCTGCCATCTAATGAAACAGCTGCTTTTGGCTCTGGAACCCTGTAAGTGGGACTGAGCACTACAAATGGAGCTTACTACTTCTAAAACTTGAACATTCCTTTTGCTATCAGTAGATCACATAGGTTTTAATTGAGGAAAACTAAGTTGAATATCTTTTATTTTTGCATTCCTTATCTTTACTAACATCATTGTTCCGTTTGACACTGTTGATCCAATTCTCCTTAAAATTATTTTTCTTTGGCTTTTACAGCTTTACTCCTTTCCGACTTACTGATGTATATTTTTGCGGGTTCCCCTATCCAGTTCTGAAGCTTCTGAGTCCATGTATTTTTGGGGTGGAGACCAACATCTATTTTTTAAATTACTTCACAGATGATTCTTCATGAACTTTAGGTTTGAAAATCCCTGCCTTCATGTATTATCTAGTCAGATAGGCCAGTGATTTCTGAGTATTCTGATCCTGAGCTTCAGACTCATACTTCATATCTTCTTTTTTTTTTCTTTTTTTTCTTTTTTTTCATATCTTTTAAGAAACATCTTCACGTTAATTACCCAGTTACTTCAAATTCTACCTACTTATCAAAAATTAATCAGCTCAGGAAGGCCTGGGTGGCTCAGCATCTGCCTTCAGCTCAGCGTGTGATCCTGCGGTCCCGGGATCAAGTCACACATCAGGCTCCCCATGGGGAACCTGCTTCTCCCTCTGCCTCTGCATCTGTCTCTGCCTCTGTGTGTGTGTGTGTGTGTGTGTGATTAATAAAATCCTTAAAAAAATTATTCAGCTCTATCTCTTCCATTCACAGTCTATCTCCTCTTTTTTTTCTCTTACTTCTGATAATGCTACCTTCTGCACCAAGGGGAAAAACTTATTTATCCTCAGCTTCTTGCTTTCCTCATTCTTCATTACATACCTGTGGTAGTTAATTTTAGGTAAGTCATGGTGCCAGGTATGTGGTCAAATGTTATTCTGGGTGTTTCTGTGACAGTGTTTTTGGAAGAGATTAATATTTAAATTGGTGGACTTTGACTAAACAGATTACCTTCTATAATATGGATGAACCTCATCCAATTAGTTGAAGGCCTGAACAGAACAAATATCTGACCTCCACAAGCAAGGGATAATTTTGTCGGCAGGTAGCTTTTGGACTTGTACTGCAGCGTAGGCTTTTTGTTTCTCCAGCCCACTGGTCCACCCTGCAGATTTTAGACTTTTCAGACTCCATAACCACATGAACCAATTCCCTTATATATATATATATATATATATATATATATATATATATATAGTATATTAGAGCCCTTAAAATAACTTTATATATATATGGTATATATATTAGGTATATTAGGATGCACACACATCCTATCAGTTCTGTTTCTCTGTAGAACCTGCACTAATACATGTACCTTTCTGCCTAGATCTTTCTCTCAAATCTGTATCTCTTCCTTCCATTTTCAGTTTCTCCTTATTTTTTGTTTTTATCAACTCTTGCCTGGGATGACCCTAACTGGTGCCTCACTGTTATCAGTCTCATTTCATCCATTGATTTGCCATACTTCTTTGAACATGACCTTTCTACATCAGTAAGTCTATTTATACTATCTTATTACTTAAGACCCTTGGGGGGGGGGAAAAAAAACCCTTGGGTATTTCACTGAAGGACTAAGCTCCAAATCCTATGCACACAATCCATCTCATGGCATTTCACATGTATTGTTTAAGCATTAGCTCTACTCAATTCCCAATCTCTCCTTATATCAGCATACATGGACACTTGTACACATGTGTGCATTTGTATGTGCATGAGTACACACATACACTCACATACTTCTTCAGCCAGGAAACTATTTGCATTCCTTTAATTTGCCATACTTCTTATCAACTCAATGACTGTGCATATTTTTTCTTCTCTCTAGAATGTGTTTCCCTTGCCTCCAGTCTTTACAACTCTATTTCTTTCTTTTTTTTTTTTTTAATTTATTTATTACAGTCACACAGAGAGAGAGAGAAAGGCAGAGACACAGGCAGAGGGAGAAGCAGGCTCCATGCACCGGGAGCCCGACGTGGGATTCGATCCCGGGTCTCCAGGATCACGCCCTGGGCCAAAGGCAGGCGCTAAACCGCTGCGCCACCCAGGGATCCCTCAACTCTATTTCTTTCAAACCAGGAGCAAATATCACATTTCCTTTGACCTACACTTCCTGGAGTTAACCAGACATGAATTAACTTTTTTACTTCTGTGTTCCAGTAGCACATCTAAGAGCGTGATTGAGCTCAGTAGACACTGAGTTTTACTAAGAACAATATAATGCAATATCTCCGTTAATCTTCATTATTGTCTTTCTTTAGGGAAACAGAGGTTTGGAGAAGTACAGTAACTTGATCAAAATCATACTCAGTAGCTAACAGATACAGGGACTGAAAGAATCCAGAGTCTGTGTTCTTAATCACTAAACTGCCTCTACTGTATCACTGTATAGTGTAACCATTCTACACTGCTTATAATTATTTATAAGATGTCTACTGATTGAATTATAGGATTCCTCCTATATTACCAAGTGTCTGGGCAGAATAAATAAATAATTGGACTGATGATGACAATCTGTGGTGGTATTGAGATGTTTCTGTAATCTCTGTGAAAATTTTCATGTATTTAGCTTGCTGTATAAATTGCTCAAATAGTGAACAGTTGTATTTTAAATTATATTTTATTTTTATTGACTTAAAACTCACATTTTAGAGATAGAAGGAAACTTTAAGATCATTTAATATAATTCAGTCATTGTATATATTTGTCAGCTAAAGAGTGGACCAATTAAAGGATTATTCAGTCATAGCTAAGACAGAGATGCTAGATCAAAGCAAGTGTACTGGAGTTTCCTATATTTAGATTAAGTTAGTTTCTACTTATAATTTTAGAAACTTGTACATTCCCCAAGTATTTTGGGCCTTAGTAACATATTGCTTCAAATCTTAATTTTAAAACATGTTCTAGGGCAGCCCGGGTGGCTCATCGGTTTAGCACTGCCTTCGGCCCAGGGCGTGATCCTGGAGTCCTGGGATCGAGTCCCACGTCAGGCTTCCTGCATGGAGCCTGCTTCTCCCTCCTCCTGTGTCTCTGCCTCTCTCTCTCTCTCTCTCTCTCTGTGTCTCTCATGAATAAATCAATAAAATCTTTAAAAAAGAGATGTTCTATTGTCCTTTATGTTTTTTAAGTACATTTTATCTGTTATATACTTGTGCACACTTCTTACTAAAATATAAGATACACTTGCAAGTTATTTTTTGGGATATTGTGTTTAATATCATTTTATGAATATTAGATAAACCACATTTTATGGTTATATTACAAAAAATTAGACATTTATTTAAATACTTTTTTAGATAGTGGAAATCAAACTCGTTACTCAGTTTAAGATGTGACATTGTCCCTTTAAAGTAAGGGACTGTAGTAATTTCAGCATATTTGCCAAATGACTACCTGATAGGAAAACAATTCCCACTTCCACTCAAGGATTTAGCTACCTACAGTTAGCCCCCAACCCCTCTGCATGGCCACAGGGTGAGGAAGAACAAAGCCTCATGTCATATGTCCAGTCAATAATGCCCCAACCAAAGTAACTACAGTTTCTTTAAGCTTTAAACTTTAGTCTACCTTCTAATGAAAAGCCATAAAATCTTTTCCTTCCAAAAATACGAGTCACAACTGTCAAATCATTCTGTTTATTTCCAGCTGTGGAATTCTGTTAAATTCCTGCAGTGTTGGTACTTATTCTGCAAAAAGTAGAGGGAGAAGATGGTGATTGCTTGATGAAGAAACCCCAACATTGGAAAGTTTCCCAGTTCATATATTGACTACAGCAATCTCTAGGCTTCGTGTTATTTGTAAGGAATGAATAGACATGCCAGTTGGAGGCTGAAGAAACATATTTCTCTCTCATCCAGGGCACCTGGATGGCTCAGTCAGTTAAACATCTGCCTTTGGCTCAGGCCATAATCCTGGAGTTCCAGGATCGAATCCTGCATCAGGCTCCCTGCTCAGCAGGAGTCTGCTTCTCCCTCTGCCCCTCATCCCGCTTGTGATCTCTCTCACACTCTGTGTCTCTCAAATAAATTTTAAAAAAATCTTTTAAAAAACCCTTCAAAACATCCACAAAGGATTTCTCTTTGCTAAATGCAAAACCCAAGGGAAAATGTCGATATTGAAAATACTACTTTCAAAAAAAAAAAGAAAGAAAGAAAGAAAGAAAGAAAGAAAGAAAGAAAGAAAGAAAATAGCTACTTTGTGTGTATGTGTGTGTGTGTGTTTTACCACACCGTGTACTGTTGTATACAATCTTTTAATTATCATTCAACATATCAAAAAACATTACATTTCTCTTTAATTCCAAGCCAACCATTTTGCTCTTTGGGGACACCAAACATACGAAAGTTTTAGCAGTGTTTATTTATGCGTTCATTTATTTGGTTAAGAGAAAAACTGAGAAGGAACCTCAGAATTCTACTTTCATAGCTGTGATTAGAGAAAAATGAAAATCTGAAGCAATGAAATACATAGAATTATAAATTACATTCCATTTTCAGAGTCTGAAAAATTACAGAGATGAAGCAGCTTGATGAAGAGATGTTCATTACTCTTTCACATGGACAATCATTTATTGGTCTACTTATGTTATCACAAAACTTCTGAGGGTGCCTTAGTGGGTCATTCAGATGACTTTATGCTTTACACATCACTTTGAGAAAGTAAAGATTAATAACAGGTGTTACTGCTGTGAGATATTGTGTAGGCTGAAAATGCAGTCCTATTTTAGAAGAAATCTTTGACTTCTCAAAAATATATATAAAAGCAGCCCCCAAATGGTTCTGTATTTCAATTGATTTTATTTTAGAATTGTTTATGTTACTAGGATTTATGAGTGTTGCTCCCTTGAACGAATGACATATTCTTTATCTTTCAGTGTGGATTTTAATAGAAATAGTGTGCTTTTTATGAAATAAAACCTCTCTGAAGTCGTGCCTAAGGCTATTTCAAACCAGAACCTCTACATTGTATCTGGAAAATCACTAACAGAGAAACAGACAGAAAGAGAGCAAATCTGTTTTTTAAATTTTCTTTCTGAAACTTCCTGTGCAACTTTCTTGCTAGGATTTTTATTCCATGGTAGCTGTAGGATATCAGTGATTTGCATTTTGGAAAGTTACTCTGAGTTTTATTTATATCCCATATCTCTGTTTCAGTTATGTATTCAACAGCTGCATTCCACATGACTGTTAAAGGACCTGTCAAAAGCAAAACCTTTTACAGATAAAGAGTTATAAAACTACAGTCAAACCTTAATTACCCTATGAAGGTCATGAAGTGGCTGATATTCTTAAACAATGGATATTTCTAGGTATTTAACATTCATAAGCCTACTATAAGTTCATACAGAATATGCACCTTTCAAGTTAACTTTAAATTAGATCATTAAATGTATCTAATATTCCCTGAATACAACAGTGGAGACATAGTGTAGAATTCTTGGGTTGTATCAGATGGAATAACCTACAGCATCCTACACCTGCAGATAACAGAAGTATTAGTGTTCCACAAAGATTTTCTTCATTATCCTTTGGTTTAAATTACTCATTTTGAAGGGTGCTTGGGTGGCTCAGTCTGTTAAGCTTCTGACTCTTGATTTCGACTCAGATTATGATGTCAGGGTTCTAAGACCGAGCCCCACATCAGGCTCCCTGTTCAGTGCAGAGTCTGCTTGGGTCTGTCTCTCCTTTCTCTCTGTCCCTCCCTACTGCATACTATCTTTCTTTCTCTTTCTCAAATAAATAAATAAATCTTTAAAAAATGCAAGGTGTTCCCTCTCCCTTTGCCCTTCCTGCTTGCATGCTCTCGCTCTCTCTCAAAAAAAATTCATTTCAAATGTATATATTATTTTTAGTCCAAGGCAAATTCTGCATACTTTATACATTTACATCTATTTTCTAAGAATCATAGAATCTTATATTTGTTACAAATCTCCATTACAATTACCCCAATATGTTATCAGTCATTTCTTTTCTGTCCAAGGATGAGTTCACCAACTCATAACCTGACCATTCCCATGAAGAATAATTTAACTTCAGAATCTGCTGTCATGGCAGGTTAAATTTATGGTATATAGATCTAAAGAAATTCACTCTCAACCTTAGTTTAAAAATGTTAATAATTAGTTGAATTGAGTATAGCTCTTATTTTTTATATAATGGTCTGCATTTCTTATACTTTACATAACATCATATAAAGTTTATAATATTAAATCTAACAAAGTAATTTATATAAAATTATAGAATTATTATTTAAAAATGCATTTGTTCTTTTTTTCCCCTTTTACCCTCATATAATATGATTACTATACTATTATATAATAGTACCTACCACATGAAGGGCAATTTGAAATAAAACACCATGTCAGTATTCTGTTATATGAATCATTTGTCTCATTTGCTTATAAAATGAGAATTTTTGTTTAGATTCTTATGGTTTTCTTAATTTCATCTTATCCTCACCAAACAAATTAGGATTTTTTGCTTCATATATCTCTTTTCTCCCTCTTCCATTCTTCCCTAGTCTCAACACCAAATAGCTTTAATTTATTTTGCTTTACTGAGTAGATTCAAGGTTTTTCTTTCTCAACTAAAAATAATCAGCATTATTGGTTGAATGCACTCTATGTATTACTTCCTGTTATGTGCTAGGATCTAATATATCTAGGTTTAGCAAGCCAGAAGCTTCCCCAAAATAATGCTTAATAAATCAGAGAATACATTTGAGGGAGACCAAGGAAGTAAACACATTACATTCTACACCCAGCTGTAGAACCATGGTCTTTCCTTTGTAACTCCCTATAGTTTGAAGTTATTGAAGAAAATTGAAAGGAAGCTATATAATTAAATGGTAAAATATTTTAAAATTCTAAATGTACTTTTTCATGATTTTTCATTTATTAACATATATATATATATATATATATATATATCTTAGGGGAAACATCAATATAATTACTTTCTGCATATCATGAGACACAGGAAAAGTGTACATTTCCCCATGAAAAAGAATTTTAATGGGCAGCTTTTTGCTTGAAGTGTAAGTAAACTTTTAATGTGATTGCTTTTTTTCATATGTACCAAGTTTTCATATGTAGTACTTCCCCTAAATATATGAGCACATCCTAATCCCTGGAACCTCTGAATATTCCAGGAAAAAGTGTCATTGCAGTGTAATTAAACACCTTGAGCTGAGATTATCCTGGTGGGCCCTAAATTTAATCTTGAATGTCCTCAGAAAAGCAGAAGGAGATTTATGACAGACAGAAAAAGAAAAGGCACAGACATGGGAAATCGATGTGGACTGAGGCAGAGCAGAGGGACATCACCACAAGCCAAGGAATGCCAACTGCTAGCAGAAGCTGAAAAAGGCAAAGATCAGATTTTTCCCCTGAGTCTATAAATGGAGTGTGGGCCTGCTGATGCCTTGATTTTGAACTTCTGGCCCCCAGACTGAGAAAATAAATTTTTGTTGTTTCAAGCCACTAATTTGTAATGACTTGTATAGCAGTCCCTGGAAGCTAATACATCGTATGAGTTCAATAATATAAATGTTTTCCAACTTACTGACTACAAATTCCATGACAGAAGGGACTACTAAGATTGTATCAATTGCTGTGTTTTGCACAAATAGCCTGGTGAGGCAGATTAACCTGGGAGGAAGAGTATCTCTGCACATGGCAGATGAGAAAAAAAAAATGACTATGTTTCCCGCTCTTCCTTGCAACTGGATGTGGCCTAGGAACTATTTTGTGTCAAAGGGATAAAAACACAGTGAAGTGATAACTACAGAGATGTGCCCTTAACAGGAAAGAGCATCACAATGGAGGACAGGGAGCTACCTATTTATATAAGAAATATATATGTTTTGGTACAAGATGAGGTGAGATAGAGAACAGAAGAAGTGCCTGGAGGAACATGCCATAAAAGTGCTATACAACTCCTGAATGCCTACACAAACTTTTCTATAAAGAGAAGTAAAAAAGTTATATTGCTCTTTTGTATGCTGGGAGCAGGGTGGAGTTCTCTAACAACCAAACTTAATCGTAACTAATATATAAGATAATTGACCCATAATATTTGTTGCGTGGGTTGAATGAATTTATATAATTATCTGGGGGTTTTTTATCATTCATTTTCTTGAAGAAAATGAATTCACTTGAAATATTCATCAAGTGAAATATCTTTATACTCTTGTCTCCTACTCACCTGTATTTTAAGATATGAAGAATGATCCATTTATAAGAATTTAATGGAAATGTATATATTGTGTGTATATATATATGTATTATATATTTTTTTCTCCTCCTCCTACATGCAAGCCATGAAATATTTTTATTGATTGCATTAAAATGTTCATTTCAAATTCATAAGAGCCAAGTATCAATTTTAATTCCTCATTAGTTATAGTACTAGATTGTAAATGTTTATTGAAAAAAATATAATTATATCGATGCTTATCATTTCAACTCTAGAATTAAACCTTTTATACATTGTTGTCCATAAATCTACCTTATCAAAACATATTTGAAAAAAAATTTAAAGATGTTTTATTGAAGCATCCAAGGTATGTACTTATTATCTCCATAAAAATGTTGGCTGTCTAGAATTAAATTTTTACTTCTTTACTCATAGCTTTATGATGATCAGTTAATATATGTCACACTGATTTTTATATTTCAACTCTTGGAGAGAACTTTCTACCAGCAATACTGGATGATTGTACACTTTCTGGAATTTAAATAAATTATATACCCCGCAGTTTATCTTGTTGCATTTTCGAAATGCCAACTTAATGTGTTTCTGGTAGATGATGTTTTACCCTCATTGTCATAGATCTATGGAAGATCTTTCTTCCAGTTATCTCTTCTTAAGGTGATTTTGTCCAGATAAATGCCAGAAGACAATGAATTGAGACCTGTTAGTGAAGTTTTGTGGAGTGGTACATAATAATACATAAAGAAAGCAACTTTCTCCCTCTCTCTTGACTTTTTTCTTTCCTATGTAAGACTCAGGATTATCTTCTCATCAAAATTAAGATCACTTTTCTCTCAGTGAAGAATTTCCTGACCTATATAAGCAGAATTAATCATTTATTTTTTATTTCACCACTAAACTTAGTAGTAGCACCATTTGTATAAATTTTATTTTTATGTGGGAAATTGAAAAATGAGAACATTCAGGACAGTTCTGATACATGGTAGTTTCTAGAAAAAACTGATATTTCTGAAAAAATTTCCTTTAACAGAGTCCTAGGTGCCTGATAGGGCAGATAGAGCCAAAGAATGATCGCTCAGTGTTGAAGAAGCAGAATGCTTGAAGAGTGAGGATAAGGTGCAGAGCATAGCCCAAGGTTGCCCAGAGAGATGGGATGAATTGCCATGATATCTAGTGCAGATGTTGAGATGGCCAGTCTCTGACTAGACCTGATGGAGGTTAACTTTATACAAATAGTTACAGAAGCAAAAGTTGAGAGTTCTGACTGAATCATCATAGAAAAATTACCCTTGAAGGATTCATTTATTGTGAATAAGTTCAGGAAAGAAGGAAAGTATCAACTTCTCCATCCAAGGATGTTCAAAGTGGATAAGAGTAAGTTTGAACACATGCAGAACATTGGAGCCTTTTACATCAGACTAAAGAACGCTACAGTGAGGCATGCACTTTTTTTGCTCTCTATATTGGTTGAAATCACTAGGTAGATATTAAGAATGGCACTGCTTAAAGTGTAGCCTTGAATTCTGTGATTTATTCCTTTTTTAGATCTTTTTTCAGGAGTTTTCGTATGTGCAATCAGTGTACTTGCCACTTTTTGAAATATATTAAGACAGTGTCCTTGTCTGATTTCAGCAATCTGTCTGATACAATTAGCAGTAATTTTTATTTCCCATTATAGAGCCATGGATTATTTTTCCACATCAGTCTCTAACTGAACCAGACATTAAAAACTGGTTCTTGTCGAGCTATACAAAGCAATGTTGGGAGTTATTTTGCAGCAAAGTACTGGTGATGCTAACCTTATTTATAGCTCAATCTCCTTAATGTAAAATTCAGTATGGTCAGTTTCATAAAAATCGGGGCAAGAGCTGCAGACAGACTGCTTGATTCACTCCTGACCACAAGAAATGGACATGAGTTTTCAATTCCGACTAAGCATTTAACATCTGCATGTTAGGGCCTTTCCAAAAACCTGACAGAAATGTCATCAATGAAATTGAGAAGAAAATATTTCTGACAGACTTTTTTCTTTGGCTTTCCTGATATTCTATTTGCCAAATTTATAAAGAAAAAAATCTTACTCTCCTGTACTTTCCAGATATTTACTTTTTTAAAAACAAATGAAGAAATCTGGGATCAGTGGCAGAAGATGGAATTGCAAAATGAGCTGCTGTAGTAATCAGAACTAAGGAATAAGTTATATTCTTGGCCATTACCATCACCTAGGGTACTCACTTGGCTCTGAAATAATGAGAAGTGAAGTAGAAGGTCTTTAGTGATATCTAAAATTCTGTAAACCACTTGACAGCTTAAAATGTCAAGTCTGTATCTTTTAGAAAAAAAGTTTAAGTAATGTATGTATGTATATATTATATATGTATATATTTAAGTTCAGGATACAGCATTTAAAATTACTCATCTTAATGAAATGGACCTGGTTCTTTTTAAAAAGGAAACTCTGGTTTCCTGTTATATACTGTGTCTAGGCTCTTAGGGTAAAAGTTATTTATTGGTTTAACCACATAACCACATAACTGCATTACCTTCAGTTCCTGCCATGAGGCAGCTGCCACACAGCTATTAAGTTTCAGAGCTAGAATGTGAACCCAAGTCTTATTTAACTCCAGAATCCTTATGCCTGATGGCTACATTATACAGATCTAGAGAAAAAGTGAAATGCATGTGCTAAGACATAATGTGAGCAGGGGATAATGTGTATTGATTAGTCAATAGTCTATCAACTAAGTCTCCCACACCTCTGCTACTCTTCCCATTCACCCAGCCTCTTTTCAATGCATTCATTACACTGGATCCAAAAATAGGCTTATAATAGGCACATCAAATTATTTTATTCTTTTTGTTTTGTAATTGTCTATTATGCAAATTTCAACCATATCTGCAATAGAACAATTATATAATGAATTCCCAGTTATGTAGCTTTCACAACAATCAACTCATAGCCAATCTTTCCTCCATATTACCTTGAAAAAGTACTCTCAAACAAGAAATCATTTCATCCGTAAATATTTCAAATTGTTTCTCTAAATACAAAGACTTAAAAAAACACAACCACAAGAATATTGATATTAGCCTAAATAAATTAATAGTATTTCCTTAATGTCACCAAGTGTCTTATTAGTGTTCAAATTCTCCTGGTTGTTTCATAATTTATTTTCAAAAGTTGATTGGTTTGAGACTGGATCCAAATCAGTTCCATATTTTACTGTTGTACTATTGGTTTATATATGTCTTTAATCTTTTAATCTATAGGTCCCCCCTCAGCATCTCTCTGTTTCTCCTTTCTCCATCTCTCTCCCTCTCTCCCTTCCTCAGTCTCCCCATCACCTTTTCCCTTTTCTCTCTCCCCCTCTGCCCTGCAATTATTTGTTGAAGAAATTGGATGAGATGTCCCTTAGTCTGGATTTTTTTGCTTCTTCATGGTATTTCTTTGTTCCCACTATTTCCTGTGAATTGATAATAAGCTCTAAATGGCTTTATCAGATACAGGTTTGACAAAACTACTTTTTACTTGCACTTGAGTTACATAATGTTTGAGAGTCTTTGTTGTATTGATGTTAGCAGTAATTTGTAATCACTGTTTGGATCCATTAGTTCATTAGGGCTTGGAAACAGTGATGTTCTAATTTTCTCAGTTTTTTTCCTTGCTTTACTAAGTGGTGTATCTGTGTGTGTATGTGTGTGTATTTGTATATAAGTGTGTGTGTGTGTACATATAATCTTCCTCTTACTATAAGACATTGGAAATCACTCAATAGAGTATATGAAGATAATGCTTATGATGTGATCCCTTAATTTCGTATGTCAACTTGCCTAGGCTAAAGAATACCCAGCTATCTGGTAAAACATTATTTCTGGGTTTGTCTTTGAGGGTATTCCTGGAAGCGCTTAACATTCAGACCTATAGACCGACCGCCTTCAGACAGCTGCTTCCCTTGGTTCTCAGGCCTTTGGAGTTGGACTGGATAAGCACCACTGGTTATTCCGTTTTAGACAGCAGAACGTGATGCTGCTCAGCCTCCATAATCCCATAGGTCAATTCCTATAATAGATATCCTCTCATATATATGTATATATACATATATTTCCTTTTGGTTCTGTTTTCTGGAGAACCCTGTCTAATACACTTCTCGTTTATTTAGGTGCATAGTACTCCTTATGTAGAAAAACCACAGTTCACCCAACCAGTTCCCCATTGATAGACATATTTGTTTCCAGTCTTTAGCTATTTCAAATAATGAAAAATCAGTAGTTTTATGTATTCAGCTCATTGTGTCCTTGCCAGTGTGTCATTGGGAGTAAGATTCTTAGAGATAAGATTTCTGGGCCAAAGGATAAATATGTCCCAATCTGAGAATAGCCCCCTCTGGTACTGGAACTCTTATCTTCAGTGTTATCTATCTATTACTCCTAGGGGGTAAGAAATTAATCCTTAAAATGAAAAAAAAAAAAGATGTTGTACATTCTTCTCCTAACTAATTTTCCAGCTTCGGTGCCACCAGGAGCCTGCTCATTCTCTGCTCCAACCATACTCCTTCTTCAGTTCCTCAAAATGGCATATTTTCACTCTCCAGTGTTCAGATTAGAAAGCTCTCCATCTCTCCCCCTTTTGCCTGATTAACTGCTATTTATCATTAAGAACTTAGTTTAAAGTTACTACTTCAAGGCAGCATCCTTGACCCTAGGATCTAGCAGGCTCCTTTTTTTTATTCATTCTTATAAAACAATGTTCCTTCCCTTCATATAACTCATCTCAAGTTCTAACTATAAACCCAATTTTTAATTATCTACCTCCCAGTCATAAGCTCCATGAATGAAGAACAGTAGTCTTGTATGATTTTTCTTAGTTCTGTATATCCCCAGCATCTTTTTGATCTAGAACATCATTGGCATTTAATAAGTATTTTCCACATGAATTAGTAAATTAGTAATTAATAAATAGTATATGATTATACTTTGACACTGGTGACCTGTTTTCATCAAAAGTACTTTCACATTGCCATGATGCTAAAGTGCCCATAATCACAGACTCAGTTTTTTATACTAGTAATTTCATAGACATTTATTCTTTCAATTAATATTTATTGAGTAACTACTGTAAATAACAGATCTGGAATTGTGGTGAGTAGACCCACCTTTTATTGTCTATAACCTATAATGTGTATAATATAATATATAGAATGTATTACAAGGAATTATGCACACATTTAGAATGATTTGAAATAAATGCTAGGCATATGCAGAGTACTCTGATAGTACAAAGGGAATGCATTCTATCCCGGGTTTGGTGTGACGGATAGAGGAGTGCTGCAAAAGAGTTCTCAAGAATATGAAGGAATTAATTGGCCATGTAAAGAAGAGGAAGAAATGTATTACAAACATAAGAAATTTGAACTGAAAATTAGGTAGGAGCTTCATCAACCACAGAGTGACTTGAAATTTTATTCTATGCTAGTTAATGAATTTGATGTGAGAGCTGATATGCAACTATGCTAGTGTATGTATATCTATAGGGTCCAAAATCTTAAATTATGATATGACCAAACTTATAAAACTTCAGCTCTTCATGTGTCTTATTACTTCCACCATCCCCTTACTGAAAGAACAAAGGGAAGCTAAATAAAAGATGAATTTTATGGTGTTATTATTTCAGGTCTAGACAAACTGCTTTCAGGATCATGTCCTCCTTGGAGAAGAAAGCATTATATATCTCAACTTGAGAGCAAGTATTGTGTGAGGTAGTATTATATGAGTCTTTTACTATAAAAAATCCCTATATTGCACTTAAAAAAATTAGAACTCCAGTTTCAACCTGTTAGAAGGCTCCAAGGCCCATTTTTATCACTTTATTTGAGCTGATGGCATTAGTATTGGCAAGATAGGGCAAAAATTCCATTTTATTTTACTTTATTTATTTATTTATCTATTTATCATTTATTTATTTATTTATTTATTTATTTATTTATTTATTTATTTATTTAAAGAAAGAGAGAGGGGAAGGGTGGAAAGAGAGAGAGAAAGAATCTTAAGCAATCTGGAGTCTGACATGGGGCTTTATCGCCAACTGAGTCACCCAGGTGCCCTTAGATAGTGCAAAAATTCTTGATAGTGAACACATATACTGTTGATAAGACTGTGAGAAAATAAGACATACATTTTAGGTAAGGATATAAAAAGATATAAAACAAAATAAAAGAGGTAAAACATTTGAAAATATTTAATAAAGTTACATATACCTTTACCACTTGATCCAGAAATTCCACTTCTAAGAATCCAGCAATAGTGGAGGGTTCCTGTTAATCCTAGACTAACCAGAGCAATAATTATCCCAAATTGGAAGAAGACTTCTAACACTCTGATATAGAGAGAACTTTCCTAATCTTAAATGGGAGGAGTATAATGATCATATTTGCTGTTTAGGAAAAATGTTTTAACACCAGTATGGAAGAGAGATTAAAGAGGGTCAATTTATATCAGGATCAACAAAATTTTTCTATAGAGGGCCAGATGGTAAATCTTTTTGGTTTTATGTGACATATGGTCCCTGACAGTTACTAAACTCTGTTGTTGTAGTATGAAAGCTGACATGTATAGTAAGTAAATGATGGGGGTAACTGTATTTTAATAAAACTTTGTTTACACAAATACATAGACAGTTTGCCCATAAGCTGTAGTTTGTTAACTCCTGGTTTAAAGGAAGGGACAGCAGTTATGATATTCTTGAATTTACCTAAATGAGAGAACAATAGTGGTAGCCATGGGAATGAAAAGAAATGGCACAAAAGAAGTGGCTGGATCAAAATGAGTTGATGTGAGATATTTATTTATGTGATATATAAGTGAGAGAAAGGAACCAAGGATAATGTAGGTTTTATATTTGGCAAATTCTGAAGATCAAAGATGCCACTAATCAAGGAATAGTTTGTTTTGACAGGGAATATGTTGAAGTCAATTTGGGTGGGACATGTTGAATTTGAAGTGTCTGTGGGATGTAAAACTGGAGCTGTCTAGTGGACAAATGGGCATATAGGTGTGTACTCCAGAGATAGATCTGAGCTGAAGAAAAAGACTGGAAATCATCATTCTTTGAAACAGTGAAAGTTAAAGGAGATGCATATGGCCATCAGGGAAAGCCTGAATTAGGAATACCTCTTTGTGCTCCCATAATATCTGGTACTTCATTTAATATAGCACTCAATTATAATCATGAAGATTATATCATCAAGAAACTTTCTATGTCTCATTTACTGTAATTTAATTTATAATATTAAGTTTCAAGTATTTTTGACTGAATAAATAGCAAGATAACTGGTAGGAAGTTCAGAGGGTACTACTATAATAAAAATCAAAGAAGGGGGATCCCTGGGTGGTGCAGCGGTTTGGCGCCTGCCTTTAGCCCAGGGCGCGATCCTGGAGACCCGGGATCGAATCCCACATTGGGCTCCCAGTGCATGGAGCCTGCTTCTCCCTCTGCTTGTGTCTCTGCCTCTCTCTCTCTCTCTCTCTGTGACTATCATAAATAAATAAAAATTTAAAAAAAAAATCAAAGAAGGAACAGTTAAATGACAACATCAAGTGTTGTAGATGAGAAGAGGAAGACAAATCCTTCCCTTCATAGTAGTAAGTAGTAAGGCTATTGGTAACCTTAGTGAGAATAGTTTTCACTGATAATAATAGAGGGAATAATAGCGTTAAGTAGGATGAATGGATGAAAAGCAAGCTGAAGTACATATATTTCTTAATAAAGAAGAAGCTAAGTAAAAAGAGAAGGCAATAATTAAAGGTGTATATGAGAACAAATAATTTTATTATTCTTGCAAACTTGACCTTTCCGAGATCTTTATGTTTTATTGGTTTAGTTTTTTTGTTTTGCTAGTTTTTAATGACAGGAGAGATATGAAGAGAAAGCACTAATAGAGTAGAAGCAAGTGCAAGCCTTCAAGTGTCCAGAGAATAGCGGATGACTTGGCCTGAGTGACAAGGCAAAGGGAAATGTTGTCCAAGGAGACGAGGAGACATGAGTAGACTTGGGTCGTCTTATGGGTGGGAGAATACATTTTTTCAACTTAGGGGCCTCTCTCTTTCTCTTCCCAAAGAGAAGACAAAGTCTATTCCAAAAGGAAAGCAAATTTCAGGGGAATAACCACTGGAAAGTATCAGAGCACACTATTGAGTTTATTTTGGATGATGTCCAAGACATTGTAGTGAACTCTGTTTAACATTTGGAAAACAGATAGTAGAAGCTTAGCAGAATGCAGACATGGAATTATTTTTGTTGTGCTTTAGAATTCATTTCCTCCATTAACTACCTTTGTGATCATGCATGGCTTATTAGCTTTCTGAGCCTCAGTATCTTTTGCTGTGGTCTATCTCCCTTATTGGTTTGTTGGAGTAATTAAATAAAAGTAAGTAAAACACTTTTGTCAGCACTTGGCATATAGGTGCTATGTAATGCAAGTGTTTTCCCCTTGAAATACCTCTAGAATGAAATTCTGGAAAGGAAGGTGAGTCCTGGGTACCATGATTGTTTTGGTTCAATTTCAATTTGAACATCGTATTTTAGTCTGGAGTTTAAGAAGATGAGTGATAATGGAGAAGGATTCTAAAAGCCCAAAAAGTTTAGCACCTCATTAAAAACAAACAAACAAACAAACAAAAACCTCAGAATCATTTGAATCTAGTACTGCAAGACCAAGTGAGCTATAAGGTCTTGTGATTCACTTATGGCAACAGAGAAATAATGATACATCTAAAATGTAAAAATTCAGTTTATAATTTTTGAAGCATTTCATTGTGTCATTGAGTTCCCAGTGAAAGGAAATATGCATATGAAGAATTTTTAGCAGTAGGTTACACTTATCAAAAAAAAAAAATCTGGTCCACAGAGAAACGTCCCATTATTACTAGATCACTGCAATAAGTTTGCATCTGTTAGAGGGAATGAGGCAGGTTTTCCACTGACTTGACCTTATCTCCTTTAGTCACCCTGCACAGCTGTAGGCTCATACTCCAAGTTTTCAATTTATTGCTGGTTTTTCTTTCCCAAATACAAGATGTAATCTTGATAATTTATCATCCTGTAACAATAGCCAGAAAACATTATGACAATAAAAAAAAAATCTCACTTTTAACAAATGTCATCCACTACTCAAAGTAACTTTGGTTTCTTGTGACCAGTGGCATAACTGTATTAGTTGAATTACAACTATGACTTATAATTTATGTAAGACAAGAGAATATAAAATGTGATTTCATCAAACCATAATATTTTTAATTGGAGAACTTGAGAGGAATTCCACTCTACTGTAAGAGTGTGGGCATTGGAGACAGAAGATGTGCATTAGGGACCTGACTTTGTAATTTGCTAGCATTGTGATCTTGGGCAGGAAACTTGACCTTTCCAAGCTCTTTATGTCCTCATGGGCAAAATTGGGAAAGTGGTAAATACATTTCAGGGTTTTATGACAATCACAAAAATGTGTCAAAGTACTTTGATAAGAATAAATGCTCCTATTTGTAATCTAATCATATAATTATTTACTACTATTAGGAACATGGTAGGAAATAATAAACTTAGATCTAACATATTGAGGAATAAAATGTGTTCTCTTTTAAACATTATGTAACTACGAATACATTAACACATGATTAAAAGTGTACATTTTATTATATTTTAACAGAATTAATAATGTTAATAATTAATAAATAGGCTTGTATCACTTTCAGGAGCAAATAAATATTTACAGAAAGCAATAGAAACTTTTCCAAAATTATAATAACAGTAAATGGGCACTTATATTTTATATGCATAAATTTGACACCGAACATAATTGAATTGTGACTAAAAATTGAAGAAAATCTTCTTGGGTTGCATATTTGATAGAAGTAGAATCTATTTAATAAGTAAACTGTTTTATAGTAATAAGATTATTTACTTAAAACTATGGCTATTTTGTTTTATTTTTGTTTATTATACTTATTTATATGCAGCTCTAGACAAGACTAATATTTTTTTAAGACTAATATTTTTAAGGGTAAAATTGAAATATGTCTCTAAGTTACTTCAGGATTATAATTTCCTACATATTCCATATTGACTAGATATAGGGAGAATAAAACATTTTGATCAATGAGGAGACTGAGTAGTTTTGGCTATTCTGTGAGCTAATAGAAACTATCACCTTGCCAGGTAAGTGTAATACAGCATGTCTAACCTTTCCCCCTTAATTCAAAGTAAAATTTATTCTTAATTCTACTTATAAAATAAACTATAGTACAAGAAAAATGATTTAATATTCATGAAGGAAACCTTAGTACTTTATTACTGCATGTCAAAGATAAAAATCACAGAAAAATTAAATGTGGGAAAGTATTTTGTTTTACCATTTAAAAATGTGTCATGTAACATGATCCCGCAGACTATGACATGATTAGGGAAATCTGCCCTACTATTCTAAACATAAAGAAATGTCAGATGAAACATAACCAAATTTTAAAAAGTACTCACTTGAGTTAGAAGTTAAGAACATGGGGCAGCCCGGGTGGCTCAGTGGTTTAGTGCCACCTTCAGCATTTATATGTAAGCTACATATAGCTTGTGAACCTGGAGTCCTGGGATCGAGTCCCACATCTGCTCCCTGCATGGAGCCTGCTTCTCCCTCTACCCGTGTCTCTCTGTGTGTCTCTCATGAATAAATAAATCAAATCTTTAAAAAAAAAAAAAAGAAGTTAAGAACATGAAAGTCCTAGATTGCAGAAAGGAAAGGGAGAGTAAAAACCAAACAATGAGAAACACTTAAAGCCAAATATCCCACAGTATATTGAAATCAGGTATTCAAAGTACAGTCTTGAGCAGTGCTTCCGTAATGCCTAGTGTGAACAAACGTAAGTTCTGGCTCTTGAGTTGTGGAAGATAATAGTCCTGATTTAGATTGAATGTATATACATGCAGCCTAGATATAAGGCTTTTGCCCAATCTATGAATAGGAGCTAAACCTAAGTACCCTACATAAAGGTAAGAGCCTATTTTCCATGAAATAGAAGTCAGAAAATCTTTACCTGATAGTGTCAAGATGCTACAAGAAATAGGAAGAGAGCTTACTTTGTATTTGAGGCATATCTGGAAAGAATTACTCATCCAGAAAAAAAACTGGACTCATAGCCCAGACGATTCATTCAATAGAGTAACCTAAAACTGAGTAATTAACATCAATAATCATAAAAATACCACTTTTCCCAAAGTGAAACATGTTCGAAATTGAAAAAGGCGATGTAAAACCACATCATAGGAGTTCCTTCCTATTCCAGAGAATCTATAAATCCCGCTGTAAATGCTCTGAAGATGAGTTCAGTAACAGTTTATAAACAGCCAAGAGAACAGTAGATACAAAAATGGTAGAATTCATACACAGAGAATTGCAGATAATAGAGATATTCTGAAAGAAATACTTGTAAATGTCTACAGATTTTTCATAAGGCAAAGGAGGACATTATGGAATAAGAATAGTTGGGTTTGCAAAAGAAAGTAAATGTACAGTAATGGAAAATATGGTCATTAAAACACAATAGATATTAAAGTAGAGCAGAAGAGAGAATTGGAAGATAGATGTCTAAAGAGATGACTCAAACACATCATATAGAAATTGAAAATGAGAAAGACAAATTAAGATAAATAGGATAAAAATGAGTTGACCAATATGTAGTTAATTGGAGTTCTAAAAGGAGACACAATAGTTGAAGAAATAATTGACCAGTGATACATATCTTTTTTCCTTACTTTTTCTTTTTCTTTTCTCTCTTCTTTCAGAAAATTTCTTTGACTTTTCTTGCCAATTCTACTAAATCTTTTATTTTAGCTATCATATTTTTAATATTTACTAAGATCTATTAAGACAGTGTTCTCTTTTATGTATTCAGAATCATTCTCTATCTAAATAGAATTTTAAGATATTTTTGTGTTTTATGAAATACCTGTTTGCCTTAACATCAGTTTTTTTTTTTAATTTTTTTTTTAATTTATTTACGATAGTCACAGAGAGAGAGAGAGAGAGAGAGAGAGAGAGAGGCAGAGACACAGGCAGAGGGAGAAGCAGGCTCCATGCACCGGGAGCCCGACGTGGGATTCGATCCCGGGTCTCCAGGATCGCGCCCTGGGCCAAAGGCAGGCGCCAAACTGCTGCGCCACCCAGGGATCCCTAACATCAGTTTTTTTCTCAATCCTCATCCTTTCCTTTTTGTGTACATGTGTGTATTGTTGGTTCTTTAAATATCTAGTGATCCTATGACTAGGCTGATTATAGTTTTCTTATAGTTTCTCTCTGACTTGAGATTTTACTGTATGACATGGGCATGAATGTTCAGGTTACTTAGACTGACAGTCATCACCTGGGTGTGAATACACAATATGCAGACAGCCTAAGTCACCCTACTTCACAAATGTCAGAATAAGCATCTCCTTAATCTAGACAGGAATAATGCATGAAATCACTCTGGCTTCTTTGAATAGTTTGTTCCATTTCTTTAGAGAGTAATTCTCTAGTAGTATCCTAGGAGCATAGTTGTGTGTGTTGGTTTGGTGGCCTTTTAGTTCAAAATATTGGATCTTCCAGTCACCCCCACCCCAAAATACCCATTAAAAAGACACCTAGAAATACAACTTGGGGATTACATTTGTGATTCAAACCCATAGAATTTATTCTTTGTATTTTTTTTTTTTTGGTTGTAGAGGTGAATGAACATTTATCTTTTTCCTTTTTAATCTGAATTAAATTTGTACTGTGTATTATGGTATCTTTTCTTTGAAAAATAATGGATATAGTTGGCATATAGTTAGAATCAAATATGTTACCCCTTCATTTGAGACAAATACCATTTATAATCTCACTTCAGATGATGATGAACATTGATGATATATATGAACATTGGTGATCAGAAACAACTGTTTATTAACATTATAGTTGAAAATGGACCTGAAGTGTGTATAAATTGTGTAACATCTTGGCATCTCTGACTCTTTATCAGTAATATGATTCATTGCCTCAGCCAAGTATCCTCATGATCAATAGATATTTACTAAAGATCCAGAAGTTTTAGGATCCTTTTGCTAAGTTCTAAGTATGCATTAAACAAAATAAGAGGGTGCCTGGTTGCTCAGTAGTTGAGCGTCTGCCTTTAACTCAGGGTGTGATCCTGGGATCCAGGATCGAGTCCTGCATCCTTGTGGGAGGCCTGCTTCTCCCTCTGCCTGTGTCTCTGCCTCTCTCTCCCTTGTGTCTCTCATGAATGAATAGATAAATCTTTAAAAAAAAAAAAAGAAAGAATGTCTTTACTTATGAATCTTTTATATTCTAGTACTAATAGGACATGATTGCATATCCTATATACTTATTAGAAAAAGAGAAGTGACTTAAAATTTATTTTCAGAGTCTTTTTTTCATGGGAGGAGATAAAGTGGTTTCTTGAGACACTGCATGCTCCGATACTAAGGTCTTTTTATTAAACCATCTCAATTTTAAATTTGGAGTTCTTAGATGTTTAAAAAGTTGCAAAATTATAACTCTGGAAACTTATATATATACATTCTGCATTGCATAACAAATCCTCTGTGACAATACAGAATATATTATCAACTTTTCTTACAAACTGCTAAAAATGTCCACATGGTACTGATAGAACAGCTTTCATTGCTATAAACCCTACATTATTTTTATGTATTCTACAAACTGAACCTATTTGGAAAACAATTTGAAATGAGTCTATCTATAAATAGATATTTTAAAATTTTTCCAGCTCTTTGGCTTCATCATCAAATGCTATTGGTTTATATTAATAAAAGGATTACATTTTTAAAATATCCATCACAAGAATTGTTGAATTAAGAGTCAGAATAATTTGCCTGCAATCTCTGTGTGTTTGTGTGTGTGTGTGTGTGTATGTGTGTGCTTATGTATGTGCTGTAGAAGGACTTGATCTTTACCAAGGGTCTTCCCCCTCTTATCCTTTCCATTAAAAAAAAAAAAAAACAAGATTTCTTGAACATGGATTTCTGCTGGTTTATGAACAGGGACTATATATTATGTAAGCTCCAGTCAATTGTTAGTAGCTCTCTTATAAATTAAAAGATGCAGTATCAAAGGGTTTTTTTCTAAGATTTTTATTTATTTATTTATTCATGATAGAGAGAGAGAGAGAGAGGCAGAGACACAGGCAGAGGGAGAAGCAGGCTCCATGCCGGGAGCCCGACATGGGACTCGATCCCGGGACTCCAGGATCATGCCCCTGACCAAAGGCAGGCGCTGAACCACTGAGCCACCCAGGGATCCCCCAGTATCAAAGTTTATTGGGACAAATGTCCCTAAGTTCTCTGGGCTGTTTCTTCATGGCCATAGTTGTAGCATACATGTATCTTTGATATAATTGATTGACTCTCAGTATTCTCAGATATTGGCATCCAAATTCTCATGCTTAAAAGCAAAAAATAATAATAAGAGAGAGAGATGTAGAAGCATTGCCTTTCCATCAGGGTTATCACTGTGGAATCTGTTTAGTCCCTTCACTAGTTAAGGTGAATAATGACTAGATAATGCATTAAAGAGAGATCATTAGCTTTCTTCCACAGACCTAGAGGAAAAAATGATGCCACATGGAGAACATGAATCATAGTCATTCCCTTCATTAACAAAGAAAAATTAAGACAACTAATGATAACAAAATTAATATCTACTTTTGATTTCTAATTTTTAGTATGTCATTGTTACTACATGATATATGTTTATTGGGGAAAAATAGAAACAGTTTCTCTAGTTCTCCATCTCTTTTAAAAATATATATATTTTATTTATTTATTTATTCATGAGAGACACAGAGAGAGAGAGGCAGAGACACAGGCACAGGTAGAGGGAAAAGCAGGCTCCATGCAGGGAGCTTGACATGTCAGTCCCCTCTTAATCATGTTATGAACCTTTGATTTCAGTGTTAATATTTGTTACCATGCTTGCTTTGTGTTAAGCAGCATGGTAAGTGCTTTGCTTGTGTTATATTATTTAATTGTCACAATAGCTTTATATGCCAGATGCTACTGTTTGTCAGTTTTACAAATAAAGATTCTAAAGCCTAGAAAATTTAAGTAAATTACCCAAGGCCACATGGCTAGTAAAATTATGTAATTCAACGTTAACTCATATACTATTGATCATTATGTATAGTGATTTTTATCATACTTTTAAAGTATAAGATTAAATCTATCACTTTAGAAATGGAAAATTTATCAATATATAAATATGTATTATATGCAGTAGTTTTAGATTTTAGATGACATTAATTTATTTAAGGATATCCATTAAATAAATATTTATATCTCAAGATTCTCATATAAATATATACATGGGTAAAGGGGGTTATACACCTGACTTACATTGAATGAGAATTATAGCTCAATTTGGGACAAGCTGAGAAGTGATCCAAGAGACCAGAAGTGACTCTGTGCCTAGCAAAAGAAATGTGGAAGAAAAATGCATATGGCTAGCAGTAAAGGGAAGTAGAACCCTTTTCTTCCATTATAAATTTCCCAGGTGTTTTATATATACTATTTCCAAACTTCACAGTTGACTTTTTTTACATTTTATATTTTGTTGACAATAAAATGTCTGTGGCAGTTAGTAACTTATGCATATTTACAAAGCAAATATGTAGCAAAGCAGAGATTTGAACCTAGCTGATAAGTCTAACTAGCTGATAAGTCTAAGGTTTGCACTCCTCACCTGAGCCATATTGTTGTATTGTAACTACCAATCTCTCTATCTAGAGGAAAGAACTGCCTTTATGTGAACCTTAAGTTTCAAGCAACTTCAGAAAACTAGGTGCTGCATGGAGATAAGTGTAGGATATCAAGGTATAAGAACTCAAAACATAGAATCAGCAAAGGCAGGCAGCTAGGGCTCATCTGAGATCCTGAGAAAACAGATCTAACATTCAGGCAATTCCTGTTTTCTGTTTTCAGTAGACAAAGTTGTTTTTTCTTCAGTAACATTTTAAATAAGTCTTGGAACATTATTTCTCTATTATTCAGCACTACTACAAAATAACAACATTATTTCTCTATTATTCATATTTTCCATTTTCCAAAAAAAGCAAATAAAAAATAGTACCATAGGAACACCTAGGTGGCTCATCGAGTTAAACGCCTGCCTTGGGCTGAAGTCATAATCCCAGGGTCCTGGAATTGAGGCTTGCATCAGGCTCTCTGCTCAGTGGGAAGTCTGCATCTCCTTCTCTTATGCCCCTCCTCCTCCGACCTCACTCTGTTCTTTCTCTCTCTCAAATAAATTAAATCTTCAAAAAAATAATAAATAAATAAATGTACCTAAAACCACTTATTTTACCACATTTGAGTTTAATATGAAAAATAAAAGAATGATTTTTTTTTTCCTCTTTTCTACCTGCCCAAATATGGCAGACTCAAGGAAGTCTATCATTTGTGCAGTGGAGGGTAGGACAGAGCAACCAGATATCGGATTGAGAGTCCTGGATGTGAAGAAGTAATAAAATGATGAGTCCAAAGCAAATACTTCACAACTTTACTTAGGGCAGAAATTCAGTGAGTATAGAATTATTGGAATTTTCAATACAATCTCTAGATGTGTATTATCTTTAATACACTTTTGAAGCCAAAAGAAGATATAATACAAAAAAGAAGATACAATACAAACAAACGAAAAAACAGCCTAAATGAAAATAATCACCTACTTGGAAAACAAAACAAAACTGAGTTTAGTGTGTTTAGAACTTGCAGTAATATGTCATTTGAAAAAAAAATAGTCCTTAGATAAATCATTAATGGAAGATGACAAACTTTAAAATAGTTGAAGTTCAGAGTACAACCGATGAATATAATGTAAAGAAAAAGTAAATTTTAAAGATTGTTGTTGGAATTCAGAAAGTGCTGGTTACAAAGATCATTAACATAAGAAGTAGAATACCAGCAATGACAGAGGAAGGACCTGCCATTAGCACTCTTGACAGCCTTGCTTGTTTATGTGCACCATGCCAAGTACAAGTACTCACTGTTGGTGGTGGAGCCAGTAATGTTCTTTGGCTCCTAGTTAGTTCTTTGTTCTTTCTTCTGGTCCAGTATAGATCACATTGGTTTCCACAAGGTAAAAATGATTCTGAGGTAGAGAGAGAGAACAAGCTTAATTCTTAGTTCCTATTACTCCCATAGCCCCAGGGTTTCAGCTTTACTTGGCCTAATGCCTAGCATTTTCCCTAAGCTGCACTGATTCCACTTTGGTGAGGTGCTATGTTTGAATGGGAGTCCGCCCTCAGACCCACCTCTTGATGAGAACTGTCATTGCCCACAAAACTGTGAAGACAGAGGCTCTCTGATGTAGTCTTTATTTGCTTGTGAGGAATTTCTCTTCAGAACTCTTCAAGCTTATGCAAATGAACAGAAGTAAGTCTATGGAAGGAAAGGCACCACTCCACTCAACTTTGCAGTACCAAGTTTCAAAATCCAGTGTACATTTGAGGAAATGGTGGGCCTCACACCCTTAGCCACATAATCTATCCTATTGCAAAAGAAAATGGACACACATGGAAGGACAGAGAGTGCTGAAATACAATAGTATGTAAGCAAAACTAGAAGCAGCACGGTGTTATTACATACTGAAGTATAGGACAGGGAATAGTAGAAGGTAAAACTGGAGAACTAGTTAGGGATCAGATGCTAGAGGGCCTCATATGGTATGTAAAGCCATCTGAATATTATTCTTTAAATAATGCTGAGCCTTTAAAGCAGAGCATACATAGTCAGATTAATATTTTAGCAGGGCTCACCATCTATACTGTAGATTATAGATATAAGGAGGGCATTGACAGCACATTCTAGGTAGGACGTTTTTGTAGCACAAAGTCATATTCATTACCTGAATTAGTGCCATAAGAGTTGAGATAGTTTTTATGGAAATGAAATGACAAGATTGAGAAATATTTAGTATGTAAAATATGCAGCATTGAACAATCAATCAAATGTAGAGGATGGTGAAGGAAAAAGATAAGTTTAGAATGATCCTGTGTTTCTGGCTTGAGTACCTGGGTGCCTCTGGAACATCCAAGAATAGCAGGAAGTTAAATATGTCAGTTTGAAGTCAAGGAAGAATGATTTCTTTGGATACATATTCAGTAATCATTATTATAAGAATAGATAAGATCGTCCAAGAAGAACATGAAAAATATGAGGAGTAGAGAATCAAAAATGAAACTCTTATCCCCAAATTTGCTGCCCCAATAACAGCTCAGCTGATGCCCATTGTTCCCTAATTATTTCTAGAATCCCCAGTGAATGTTTTCATGCTCCACATGTTAGTTCAATGTCCCAAGGCCATGGGTCATCTTTCAGCCATACATTACTCTAGACTTCAGGATCACTTGAGCTGTTTTATTATTTAGCTGCCCTTGGAAGCTGTCTTTCTGGCCCACTTTGTTCCCACACTCAACTCTAGTTTAGATGTCCCTGAGTAGTCTTCCATACTGGAAAGAAAGGATTGGTTTTCTTTACAAATGAGGAAAAAAAAACTCAGGTCTATACCAACACATATCCCAACACACATTCATATTACTCTAAGACTATTTATTTATTGGTACTGAAATATGAGTATTTGGACTGCTTTTTAAGTCAAATATCTCCCCAAGGCAATGAGTACATTTTTACTGTATTTTTCTGTAACCAAAGGGCTTTCCGGTCATATTTTTTTGAAACAGGATTTATCCAATGAGCTTACTGGCTGCCTTTGAAGTTTTTACTACATTTGAATGAAGATATATCTTAAAATATAAAACTAAGTAAAATAAAATTCTGGCACAGTTAGCATCTGGTGAGAGAACCATTAGGAACAACTTTTAAGAGGCAGTTTGAGGGAAATCTCACAAGGAAGGAAAGACACATAAAAGAGGGAGAATGAGGAGAAAGCACTGTATATACTATACTATCCAATACAGTAGAGAACAATTTTCAGAAAGTAAAGAGAAAATGCTTTGCATTGTGTGTAGCTAAGAGGGAGGAAGGCAGGAATAACAAAAATGAAAGGGAATAATTCACTTAAATGTGGTGCAATATGACTATAAGAACAATAGATTCAAGACAACCCAATTGTTAAGAAATATCTTCCCTGTCAAAAGCCTTGTTCTCACATCTGAAGACCTGAGAAAATTTCAGAGGAACTCCAAAAAAACTAAAGACCAATAAATAAAATACTAGATGGGAACATTTGTCTAGATTTTGACTATAAGTTAATTTAGATTTAGGGAAAAATACTTAGAAATCATCCTTGATTTTAAAATATAAAGCACGATATTTACATTAGAACTCAAGACTTTTGAGCCGTAGCATTTGCTACCATTTAATATCTCTTTAGTAGAAGTTGGCATACCTACAATGGAGTTTTGATCATTTTAGTAATTTGTGAATGTACTCATTAATGTTCCTCAATGCAATATATTTACATATTGAATAAAGCAAGATAGATTTACAAGCTAACTTTAGTGTCTTATCAAATCTTTACCACTTTTTTAATTAAAAAACTACTGTTTAGAGAAGTTTTAGGTTCACAGCAAAAATGAGAGTCAAGTACAGAAAATGTTCCTATTATTTTCCATCCCATCTAAACACACAACATCCCTCATTATGGACCTCCTGCCCTGGAATGGTATATTTGTTACAATCAATGAACATACATGGACACATTATTATCACTCAAAGTCTGTAGTCTACATTAAGGTTCACTCTTGGTGTAGATTCTATGGGTTTTGACAAATGTATAATGACATGTGTCCATCAATGAAGTATCATACAGAATAGTTTCACTGCCCTAAAAGTCCTCTGTGCTCTGCACTGATTAATCTTTTTATTATCCCCATAGTTTTGCCTTTTCCAGAATGTCATATAGTCTTAATCATACAATATGTAGATTTTTCTCTTTTTTTTTAGATTTTATTTGTTTATTCATGGGAGACACACAGAGAGAGGAGGCAGAGACATAGGCAGAGGGAGAAGCAGGCTCCCTGTGGGCAGCCTGATGCAAGACTCGATCCCAGGACCCCGGGATCACAACCTGAACCAAGGCAGATACTCAACCACTGAGCCACTCAGATGCCCCTATGTAGGATTTTCAAGTTGGCTTCTCTCACTTAGTAGTATGCATTTAAGTTTCCTCCATGCCTTTTCATTGACAACTCATTTCTTTTTTAGTGCTGAATAATATTCTGTTGTCTGGATATACCACAGGTTATTTATCCACTCATCACTGAAGGACATCTTAGTTGCCCCCAAATTTTTTCAGTGATGAATAAAGCTGCTATAAACATCCATGTTTATACACATGAAGGTTTTTGTGTAGATGTAAGTTTTCAATTCATTTGAGCAGAAATTGAGGTGTGTGATTGCTGGATCATATGTTAAGCATGTTTAGTTTTTAAAAAAAAAAAAAAAAAAAACAACTGTTTGTCCTATTTTGCATTCCTATCAACAAAGAGTGGAAGTTTCTGCTGCTCCATATCCTCACCAGAATTTGGTGGTGTCCGTATTTTAAATATTAGCCATTCTAATTGTGTACTGGTATCTCATTGTTTTATTTGTAATTCCCTAGTGACATATGATATTGAACATCTTTTCATACACTTCTTATCTGTATAATCTCTTCATTTCTGGACTCCTTTTGAAATGTCAATGAATAAATCATTTTATTTTAACTGGATTTTGGGGGTAGTCATTTAAGATTAAGAATCAAACATATTTCACTAAAATTGCAGTTACTATAGCAATTTATTGTTGCTATGTTAGCCTGAGTATCCTCAAAATAGAGAATATTTAATATCCTCCAAAACATAAAGGTTTATATGAATTATTCATTTTCCTCCTGTATTTCTGTCTACCCCAGAAGGCTTAATGACAAACCCTTCTCTTTCATTTTTAAGACTTTATTTATTTGAGATAGAGAGTATGTGAATGAGAGAGAGCATGAAAGAGTGTGCATGCAAGAGTGGAGGGTAGAGGCAGAGGGAGAGGGAGAAACAGGCTCTCCACTGAACCAAATATGGGACTGGATCCTACAGCCCAGGGATTATGACTTGACTTGAAAGCAGATGTTTAACTGACTGAGTCACCTTGGCACCTCAAGCCCTTCTTTTTTTTTTTTTTTTAAGGAAAAGTTAGCATAGAAGAAATTTTAAAATACCATCAGATCTGCCTTCTATCATTCTCTTCAACAAAACTGTGGAGGTGATGAGCAAGAATATTCTGGGTAGATGATTAACCAGGTTAGCTATTAATTTTCATAGGGAATTTTTTAAGTACATTTGTTGAGAGGGAATTTATTTTCACAAAGAGCCCCATAAAATACTCATTCCATATTTTTCTGGAAAGTATTATTATCTGGCAAATGTTTGCTATTCTTCTTCTTTTAGATACTAAAATCTATCCATATATCAACCAAAAATGAAATGGTCAGACATTCCACTTGATACCTGTATTTATGTGTTTCGAACTATGTTTCTAGTTTCAGTGTTTTAAATTAAATTAGGAATACAATGGGTAAAGTTTATTTCTCATTTCTAATTTGATTTAACTGTTTATGGTGATAATAATGATAATATTCACCATGGCATTAATTTCAAAGAAAATAACTCTTCCAAGTTCTTCCCATGTTTCTCTAAAAGAAAAATACCATAGATCCACATTATAGATTTGGTATAAAGTTCATCCTCAGCTCTGTCATTCATTAAAATACACATCTCATTTTCAAAGTTACATTTCATGAACAAATTTAACTTGTTTAACAGCATGCCCAATTATATCATTGTATAGTCATTGTATAGTATAGTTGATTTACATTTAAACATAAATCAGTTTTAAGAGGATAACTAAAATTTCACTGTCATTAGAGGCAGATGGAAATGGAGGCAATTGAATCAAGAAGAAAGGAGACATTGGTCTTGTGGCTACACCATCCCTTGTCTCCAGTAACCCTTCTAATCCTGTTCTATTGCCTTTGAATAATCAGGTTTCAGGAGCATGAGATTATCTTGGTTGAAATAGAGCCAATTAAATTTAATTTGCTTAGTGCCTATTAAGAATACTAAGAGTGAGTGGGTACGGATTTGTTTATTCCAGCAGAAATATTTATTAGACCTACAGGAAACTGTGCAAGTTCACTGGTGGATGATCACCAAGATTAAAATGGGAAAGGATCCATGTCTTGAATGGGCATATCATGTCTCCATCAGAGAAGCAGAACCACTATGAGAGATATAGAATAAGAGACTAATATTAAGGATTAGACCTTACATGAAAATCTTAACAAACCCCCATACTTATGTGTTTCTCATGCTTCTAAACTGGGTTACATGGTGACCTGAAGGAGATGCTGGTACCATGGAGATACACATGTACCTGACTCAGGACTTAAAAGACTAAAGGAGCTGAAGTCCTGAATACTACTCCATATCAACATGTAGCCTCAGTGAGCTACAACTATGCTTTGCTCTATACCAATTTTCAGAGAGAAAATGACTTCTGCATAATTTTAATCTGGACACATTCAAGGAAGGGGATTCTGGGAAATGTGGTTCCAGCTTAATGTCCCAGATTACAAAGCCACTATAATGGCTACATAGTTTTGGGGTGATATTAATCAAATAAGCACAGTTCAAGTCTAATGCAAAAGAAGTACAAAATGCCTTGAGATAAAAGGAGTTGAAATGTCAGAGAAGTTAAAAAAATAGCTTGAAGTCTCATCTAAAGGATAAGAAAACTTACAAAGCAAACTCAGAGATGAAGACACTTTTCAAAAAGTAGAACAAGTAAGTGCAAATGCCTGATGAGAAGGTCCACGTCACCTGCTTGAATCTATAGATAGAAGTTAATCTGAACTTTGAAATATTAACTTCTCTGTCTAAATGTAGCTATATAACTACATGTAAACATATGTATAGACATCCATGCATGATATATAATTAGAGATAAATATTTACAGAAATATTGAAATCATTCAATTTATAGACAAATAGAAAGATATACACGGAGAGGAATAAATATCCCTCTATCCTAAGTTCCTGTCTTCAGAATTAGTATGTGCAGTGGATACTAGAAGAGGAATTTTAATGTTTCACAATGATTATACTTTTGAAGAAAGCCAAAAATTAAAAATAATATCAAATATTCTTTTTTAATATTTTATTTGTTTATTCATGAAAGACACACACAGAGAGAGGCAAAGACATAGGCAGAGGGAGAAGCAGGCTCTGTGCAGGAAGCTCAATGTGGGACTTGATCCCAGGACTCTGGGATCACGCCCTGAGCCAAAGGCAGACGCTCAACCAATGAGCCACCCAGACATCCCAATACCAAATATTCAACAGTCACCTCTTTAATTCATACCTGAAGCTTCAAAACCAAACACTACTTCACAATAGACTGTGTTAAAACTTTCCAAGTCTTCTGAAACCTACTTCTCTTGCATCTTTGTCTACTTGACCTTCATAATCCACTTACATCCTTTTACACTTGGCTTTGACCTCTTAGTTGAGCTACCTTTTCCTCCATGTTGTACCATATTTCCTTAAAATTGCAGGACCAGAAGGCTCATTTCCAGAAGAAGATAACTCTGGTCTAGACCCAATTTGAGGTACATCAATAAAGTTTTCTCTCTTTTTTTTTAACCTCAGGAATTTAGGCAGAAGTTTTCTGAAAAATTCAGAATTGTCTTAGGTACTTATCATCCTGGACTGCCAGATATGTAACAGCAAGTTTACTTAATTGTCAGCCTTTAATATGACGAAACATAGTTAGAAGTAGAAACTTGGGAAAAACTAGAAGGAAATCTGAACAACCCAATTGTGCATGCTTTTTAAATTATCCTTTAAATATCAAGGGAAAAATATGAAACACATTTCATAAGGCCATTTCAGAATCCTTTTTATTATGGTAAACAAAGATTCAATCTTACAAACAAAATAGAGGTGAATCACTAAGAGATTTTAAAATTAGATTAGTTTTCAAAAAATATTCCATGATGGATACATGCAAAAAAAAATAAATGGAACATTTTTCATTTTATAACTAAGCTGACACAAATTATAATAGGAAATTGCTAGATACTCTTTAGTTTGGCTGACATTTTTCAGTGAGCCTCAGAAAGTAAATGAACCAAAGTTAAAAACATTTATGGTCCTCTCAGATAAACTATAGGCCTTTAAAATAAAAGAAATCCTCTGGTTTCTTAGAATTGAGAGCGTATGGAGAGACACAGATACTACAAACAGAAGGATCATTGGAAGAAACAACCTTGCACACTTGTTAAGAAGCAGAAGGATAGAACAGCCCAGGTGGCTCAGTGGTTTAGTGCCACCTTCAGCCCAGGGCTTGATCCTGGACACCCAGGATCGAGCCCCATGTCAGGCTCCCTGCATGGTGCCTGCTTCTCCCTCTGCCTATGTCTCTGCCTCTCTCTCTGTGTCTCTCATGAATAAATAAATAAAATCTTTAAAAAAAGAAAAGCAGAAGGATGGCTATCCAAATTCTGACCTGTAATTTCACTCACAAGAGAGACTGATTCCAACCAATCTCTCTATACCCCATAAGATTGCAAGGAGAATTATCTAAGAATATAAATGGCTGCTAATAGCTTTTTAAAAATACTTGTGTCATTATATATTTTATTAATCCCACTACCATAGAACATCAGATCCCACAGAGCACAATTTCAAATTATCTAAAAATCATGAAATAAAGCAAATTGAATGGTAGTAAGAATGAAAGAGAGGAAAAGGTATTCTTGCTTATAGTAAAAATGTCTAGTGGAGCCAGAATATAATAGAAGGCAGCATTGAATGTATACATTCAGTAGTACAAGTCTTCAGGGGAAGTGAACATATTTTGCCTTTATTTATAAAAGCCATTTAAATAGTGAACATTTCTACAATCCTAATTTTTTTTAGTGCCAACCTGTAATTGTACTTTGAGATTATTAATTTAAGCACATTACTTCATTCTCTGTTACATGACCCCTGTCAATTTAATAAATAGATAGGAATCTATTTTCTAATAGGGCTACCAGATAAAAATTTACCACAGAAGGATTATTTTTAGAAATTCCATAATATAGCTGATGTGGACATCAATATGCATAATTCAAGAAGTAACCAGAGAAGGGACTGTAATCCAAGGGCAAAATATAGTAAGTGGAAACAAGTCTGTAGGAATTAAGATGAGTCTTTCCTGATTAACTTAAACTTTTCTTTTTGTATGTACATGAACATGTTAGGCATGAGTTAGAACTATCAAGTAAAAAACTTAGCACAAACTAAATACAAATGCTTATTATAGACTAAATGCAGACTATATCTTGATCCAGTAACCAAAGTTTATTTTCATTTGCTTCAGAATATCTATCTGTAGCCTCAATTAAACTTCAAAGCATTATCGGATTTTAAGTGAAGACTACCTTTAAATATGAGGGTTCCACATGGGTACATTTGCTATTGCTAAATGAAAACACCAAATTAGCTTATTACCTATTATGAAGCCTAATTTTCTCCTTATTTTAATATCAAATTAACATTTTCTATACATTAACTCTCTTAGTCTTACCCAATAAAGGAGAAGCCCAGGACTGTGTTTCTCAAGTGTAAGAAATATCCATGAACAGAATGGATATTTTGGACAATCCCATGACAACAGATTTAATAGTGTTTATTGATGGGTCCTATTTTTTAAATAAAAAGGGACAATATTAGGCAGAATAATCAATAACTATTCCAAGACTGTCTTGTAACATCCAATATCCTATCAGAAATCAAATTGTCTCAAATGTCTAAATTTGTAGTCTTCTCTAGAGCATGATAACTTATTCTTTCAAAAGGTTGGACAAATGTATAAATACTTAAGAGTTGTTTTACTTAGGAACTAACTCATAACTCTAGAAGTGTATGAAAAAAAGTGACACAGAGAGTGGCAGAGACAGAGAGACAGAGACAAAGAGAGATTTGCTAACCAAAATTACTGATAATCAAGGTAGAAACACAGTGAAAGAAATATCCATGATTAAGTGATCATTGCTCTAAAAAGCCTCCTGTGATCAAGGTCCTTATATAAAGCCTCTCTAATAAAACAAAAAGACAAGTACATGGGGAGATTCAAGAATCCTATGTTAACAAACTTGGTCTCCAATTCTGAAAAAAAAAAATGGTAACAATTAGATATAAAATACATAAGAAAAAAATGTCTGATAAAGCTAAAATGCCTGCCATTAGAAAACCTTAAAAGGATCATCTGCAAAAATTTTCTTTGAGACAATCCATCACAATAGTCTTAATATTGAACAACTTAGTATTTTTGATCACTGAATTAATTAAAACAAGTTCCACTTGGGAAGTATGAAGCATAGAAAAGAATTCTTTGGATTCATTAAAAATGAGTGCAAAAAAAACCAATGCAATGAAAGGACTTATACTTCTTTTTTTAATAATGGAGTAAAAGGTACTGTACTTGTCCTCCTGCCATAAATAATTAGAAAGGAAACAAAATATATGAAACAATTTTATTATGATAATTGCTTTTATTAGAATAAAGAAAACAACATAAAATTAAAGATTAGAACTTAAATAATGCGAAAAAAGAAGTGTAAATTAAACTCAGAATAAGTGAAGTGCAGAATGTAATAAAGAGTAGCAATTTACTAAAAAACAGAAAATAAACCCAAAAGTAGTTCTTTACAAAGATTAACAAAATTGATATACCTACCTCTATGTAGACTGATTATGAGGAATGAAAAAGTGACAGCATTACAAATCTAAAGAACTTTAAAAAACAGTAAGCAAATATATTAAAATCACTCTTCAGAAGCGGTATAGATTACTATACAAAATTTGGTTCAGATGTCAAAACTAATGATGCCTGTGCATGCCAACAAGATATGAAAATGTTTATTACTTGCATAATGAAGCCTTTGGGGAGAGCAGGGCAAGAACCCAAGCTATTTGAAAATGATTTGAGAAACCAAGGAAAAGAGATTGATTTGGGTTTTTATTTTTATTTTTAATTGTGGTGATGGGGGATCCCTGGGTGGCGCAGCGGTTTGGCGCCTGCCTTTGGCCCAGGGCGCGATCCTGGAGACCCGGGATGGAGTCCCACGTCGGGCTCCCGGTGCATGGAGCCTGCTTCTCCCTCTGCCTGTGTCTCTGCCTCTGTCTCTCTCTCTCTCTGTGACTATCATAAATAAATAAAAATTAAAAAATAAAAAAAATAAAATAATTGTGGTGATGGGATGGGGTTGAGATGAGGGTTTCCTTGTTTGGCAGGGACTTGCATGGTTTGAAACTCCCATTGATATCAAAGGAAGGAACATGCAGACTCACTTACTGGCTTTCCCAGATATGAAGCAGAAGGAAAAGGCAGAGGGCTGAGGTTTAAAAGCTGTCAGCACTCAAACATCAAAAAATAGAGCCAGACTTTTTACTATAGAATATTATGAACAAATTCATGGCAATTTTATAGCTTGAAATAGGTGAAAGATTCAAATAATCAAAACAAAAGAAGCAATAGAAACTCTGAATAATTGTGTGTATACATGTATGTGCATGTATTTGTATGGAATCAAATTCACAATAAGCATCTTCTTACAAAGAAAGAGCTTCACTGTTGAATTCTTTAGGAAAAAATAGTGTTAATCCATATGCAAACCTGTTTAAAAACAAAGAAGGAAAAATGCTTACCAACTGATTTGAGGCCAGCATTGTCACAATGCCAGAAACAGACCAAGACATAACAGGAAAACAAAAAATTTTGAAGATCTTATGAACATGACACAAAGTCCTTAACATTTTGGCAAATTTAATTAAGTGCTATAAAAAAGGATAATATATCATGATGAAGTAAGATTATCCTAAGGATGCATATTTGGTTTAATGTTCAAAAATGAATGAATAGAATTCATCACATGAACAAAATAGAGGAGAAAACTATGATTATCTCAATAGATGGAAAAAAGGCATTTGCCAACATTCAGTACCATTCATGATTAAACAAAACAAAAATAAAAACTCTTAGCAAACTTGAAGGAAGCTTCTTAGATCTAATAAGGGTCATCTACAGAAAACCTACGGCTGAGGGGCACCTGGGTTACTGACTCAGTGGCTTAAGCATCTGCCTTTGCCTCAGGTCATGAGGCATCCCAGAGTCATGGGATCCAGCCCTGCATTGGCCCACATTAGGCTTCCTGCTCACAGGAGCCTGCTTCTCCCTCTCCTCCTTGCTCGTGCTGTCTCTTACTATCTCTATCTCTCTTTCTCAGATAAATAAATAAAATCTTAAGAAAAAAACTCTACAGTGGATATCATATTTTGTGAAGTATTGAATGTTTTCTCTTAAAATAAGACAAGGACATTCACTGTTGCATCTATTTATTATTGAACTAGAGGTGCTAGCCAGTGTAGTGTACAAGAATAAGAAGCAATAGGATTCAATAAGAATAAGAAAAGAATAAGAAACAAAAAGAGATTGAAAAGGAAAAAAATAACCTGTCATGACATTTAGACATTGAAAACCCTAAGAAATATATTTAAAAGCTTTTAGAAATAAGAAGTGAATTTGAAACCATCAAAGATAAAAGGTCAATACAAAAAAGCAATCGTATTTTAAGTATGAATATCTAACTATTCATAAATGAAATTTAAAATAAAATAAATATGCCCCTTTAAAAGCATATTTTAATGAAAGAAAATAAAATATTTAGTATTATATGTGTGATATTTGTATATTGCAACTTAAAATACATTGGTCGAGTTAAAGAGGTCTATATATAGAGAGATACATCACGTTCATTGATTAGAAGACCCAAAGCTATTAAGATGTCAGTTCCCCTGAAAGTGATCTAGAAAATCTCAATTTAAATCCTTCCAGATTTTTTGTTTTTAAACTTACAAGCCAATTTTAAATTTATAAGGGACTATAATAAGCCTAACAAAGCCAGAACTATTTTGAAAATGAATAGTGTTGGGGGATTTACATTAACTGCTTTTAAAAATTGCTATAAATATTTCTGATGTTTACAAATGACAAAAATGTCAAATCATTCCACTTCCTATTTAATACAAATTGAATAAAAAAGCATTAAAAAGCATAATACTTATGTATGAATATGTATAAAGAATATATAAAGAACTCTTAACAGTTGAACACAAAGGCAAGTAACCCAAATGGAAAAAAAAGAAACCACATGATTTAGACATTTCATAAAGAAGCTAAAAATGGTCAAAAAAATATTTAAAGATATTTAATATCATTAATCAAGAAATAACTAATTATAAATACAATGAAATGCCCCTACACACGATGTAAAATGAAATTAAAATGACTGATTATATTAAGTGTTTGTGAGGAGGTGGAGCAACTGGAGTTCGAATGCATCGCTTGTGGGAATGAGAGCTAGTACAAATACTTAGAAAAACAACTGCTCAGTCAGTTTCTAATAGAGTTAATGAGCACCTTCTATAGGACCCAGAGATTATACTTATAAGTATTTACTCAAAAGATATAAAAATATATATCCAACCAAAGAGTTGTACATAAATGATCTTGGAAGCTTGATTTATAATAGCCCAAAAGTGAACCAACTCAAATGTTCAACAGATGGATGGATAAGCAAATTGTGATATATTCATATAAAGGAATATTACTGAGCCATAAATAGGAGCCTGATCTAAATCTTTTACGTACTATTCCATGTGTAAGTCCTAAAAAACTACTATGCATAGTGAAAGAAACCAGTTGCAAAAAAGTACATAGTGCATGATCTCATGTATATAAATTCCAGTACTATAAATCTATTAAAGAGGCATAAAAGAACATTTTGGGGCAATAAAATGTTCTACAACTTTATTTATATATTCCTTAATTGGGTGAATACATTTTTTGGACCACATCCTTTTAAAATGTATAGTTTTTATTGTATGTAAATTATATCTCAATAAGGCTATAATACGAATAATCAAATAGAAATAAAAATAAATTATTTCCCCAAATTTACATACAATACCTTTTAGAATTAATAAGTTTTCTGGGATATGGCCCCAAGATGGGGCTTTCCTTCTTTTGTTCATTCATTTCTGATTCTTCACAGATGATATGAAATGAAAGGAAAATTATTATTAAAAATAATTCCTAGCTGGAGGCATGCTTATTTTGAATTTTAAAGTCTGTGTAGTTATTTATTATCTATTTTACTAATATGAACATTCTCATCTGCTTATTTGATGGAAACAACCAATTTAATTATTCTCACTGTAATTGAAATAATTTGGCTTCTTTAGACAGGAATTCTATTCTTACTGAGTTCTACAACAGCACAATGGCTATATATTCTTTTAAATTTTGTGTTTAGTTAGCTGTTTTGAAAAATGCTGTAACAAAATATTTATAATTATAATGAGTTATAATAATAATAGTTCATTTCTATTTACTCACTGAGGATGCACATGCATGTATTTATTCATACATGAGTTATTAAAATATTAACTAAACAAGTTAAAAAATCTATGCAGTAATAATTACACAAAAGCAACCTGTGCATAGCTTATACTGGAATACTATTTTTATTGCTAGAGTTCTACTGCCCTCTGCTGACTACTATATCTTGTATTAATGGGGAATTAGAACCCACAGGAACTGTGTAACTCCTTGCAAATTCATGAAGACTGAACGTTAAAAAAAGTTATAACCCCAGAATTATTTCCATCAGTTGATCTCTATGCTGTATAAATATGCACTAAAGAAGAAACATGAATCTATATAGAGTTAGAACCGCATGCAATGTAGCCCTTTAAAAGGTGAAGCAACTTTAGAAAAAAGATACCTTCTCGTTTTATTGAAGTCAAATTTGAGGCCCCCAAAATTAAAGTGATTCTATCCAATTAAACTCAATGATTCAGTGGTGAATCCAGGAATAAAATACAGAGTTTGTCTCTATTTAAATGAAACCTAGCCAAAATTCACCTCTGCTGAACACATTATCATGCATGGTCCAAATTTATAAAAACCAGATAGCAAAGAGTAATATGAAAAATAGTTGAATGCAGCACCTTTTTTCCCCCTTAAACATTATACACAAAGAGTTTCCTTCTTTCCTTTCTCCTTTCTTCCCACCCTCCTTCTTCTCTTTCACTCTTTTGTCTGTCTTTTTCTTTTTCTCTCTGTCCTTCTCTTTTCCCTTCTTCTTCCTTCCTTCATTTTTCCATTTGAGTATCAGAACACTAAATACTGAAGACACTGATAATGACTGATAGGAATAGTATGGTCAAGATAAAGAGCCACTTCATTGTTCATTTACAGTATGCATTTATGTCAATATCAGTATTTATATCAGTATTGTTAACCTTGTACCCCCATGAGAAAAAACATTATCAACTGGAGCACAGTGTTTATGTTCATGGCCTTTTGCCTTAAGCCTTATAGACTTCATCAATATCCAGAGTTACTTATCAACTCCCCCCCTTTTCCCTTCAGTGAGATTGTTTCATTTATATTACAGTTATATTATTTTTTCACAGTCTGGATTCCATCCCAGGCTCTCCAAACCTACTAAATGATATTTTCATTTGCATACACTAAGGTTTACTCTTTGTACTATAAAGATCCACGGGCTTTGATAATGTATAATGTCATGTATCCATTATTATGGTATCATACAGAATAATTTCACCACCCTAAATATCATCTGTGTTTCACCTATTCAGCCCTCTTCCCAAACTCCTGGCAACCCCTAACTTTTTACTGTCTCTATTGTTTCTAATTTTTCAAGAATGTCATTTAATTGGAGATACAGTATATAGCCTTTCCAGGCTTGCTTCTTTCACTTAGCAATATATATTTAAGGTTCCTTCATATCTAATTATGGCCTGAGAGTTCATTTTTTTTATCACTAATATTCCATCACATGGATGTATCAGGGTTTTTTAATCCATTCATCTATTGAAGACCATCTTGGTTATTCACACTTTTTGGTGATTATGGATAAAGCTGCTATAAACATTCACCAGCAATAAATGAAAGTTCTGATGTTTTATATATTAATCAGTATTTGGTTTAATCATTTTTAAAATATTAGCCTTTCTAATATGTGTATGGCAGTTTTAATTTGCAATTCCTTAATGATTAATTATGTTGCACATTTTTTCACACATTTCACACATTTGCACATTTTTTACACATTTCACATATACCCTCTGTGTATCATCTTTAGTGATTCATTGTTCATTTTTAAATCAGGTTGCTTTGTTTATTTATTGAATTTTAAGTGCTTTTTCTATATTTTGGATCCAAGTTCTTTGTCAAATATGTGGTTTGAAAAATTTTCCCAGTTGGTAGTTTGTTTTTTTGCTCTCTGAAGTGTCTCATTCTGTCTTGCAGAGCAGACATCTTTTTTATTTTAATAAAATTCAATTTAATTTTTCTTTTGTGGATCACACTTTTGGATTGTATCTAAAAACTCATCACCAAACCCATATAGATTTTCTCCTTTGCTTTCTTCTAGAAGTTTTAAACTTTTAAAATTTTACATGTAGGTCTGTAATTCATTTTGAGTTAATGTTTGTGGAAGGTCTGTATTTGGGTTCTTTTTTCTTTCTTTCTTTCTTTTTCTTTCTTTTTTTGGAATAGGGATTTCCTATTATTTGTTGAAAAATATCATTTCTCCTGAAATGCCTTTGCTCCTTTGTCAAAGGAGTGTGTATTTTCATGAACTCTCTTTTTTGTTATATTTGTGAGTGTGTGTTTTCATGAACTCTCGGTTCTATTTATTTATGTTTCTATTATTTTGCCACTTACAAAGAACCACCTTGATTACATTAAGTAGGTCTTGAAATCGGGTAATGTGAGTCCTTCAAATTTGTTCTTTTTCTTCATTATTATGGTGACTATTTTGGTATTTTGCCTTTCCATATAAAGACTAGCTTGCTGAGATTTTAATTGAGATTGTGTGGAATTTAAGGATCAAATAGATAAGAAGTGACATCTTAATAAGTCTTCCAGTTACAAACATGGCATATTTCTCCATTTGCTTTGATCTTTGGTTTCTTTTGTCAGAGATTTTGTAGTTTTTTACATATAGATAATGTATATATAGTTACATTTATGCATAAATTTATAGGGTTATTTTAAATGGTATGTTTTTTAAATGTCAAATTTTGCCCTGTGACCTATAATAACCTTTATTAGTTTCAGAAATATTTTTGGTCAATTCTTCGGGATTTTATACATAGATTATTATGTCATCTGCAGCAATGTTCATTTTTCTTCATTATATTTTTTTCTTTTCATAAAACCAGATAATTTCAATTGATCTGTCTTTAAGTTAATTGTTCTGTCAATTCAAATCTGCGGTTGAGCCTGTCAGTAATTTTTTCATTTCAGTTATTGTAATTTTTAACTCCAGAATTTTTATTTTGTTCTTTATAATTTTATATCTTTGTTGATATTCTTTATTTAGTGAGATATAATGGTCATACTTTAATTTTTTAGTTCTTTTTTTTTAAGATTTATTTATTTATTTATTTATTTATTTATTTATTTATTTATTCAGAGGGAGAGAGAGAGAGAGGCAGAGACACAGGCAGAGGGAGAAGCAGGCTCCATGCAGGGAGCCCGACGTGGGACTCAATCCCGGGCCTCCAGGACCACACCCCGGGCTCAGGTGGCGCTAAACCACTGTGCCACTAGGGCTGCCCAATTTTTTAGTTCTCTGAATGTGTTTTTAAAGAACTGAATTAATGTCTTTCCTACTAAGTCCAACATCTGGGTCCCCTGAGAGATATTTTGTGTTGGTTGCTTTTTCCTCTGTATATCATTATAATTTCATATTTCTTTGTATGTCACATAATTCTTACTGAAAACAGGACATTTTATATAAGATATTATAACAACTCTGTATCTGAGTTTGTTTTTGTTGCTATTTGTTGTTACTGTTCTCATTGTTATTTATGTGTTCAGTGGCTTGCCTATTCTAATTCTTTAGATTATTTACTCATTGAAGTATACTACCATGACCCCTGTGAAAGGTGAAATAAAATGGAGTCACTTGTGTCAAGGATTTTTAAAATGGAGATGGGAGGCCATTAAGGAGGTGGGCCCTGGACAGCCCGGGTGGCTCAGCAGTTTAGTGCCGCCTTCAGCCCAGGGCCTGATCCTGGAGACTCCGGATCAAGTCCCACGTCGGGCTTCCTGCAGGAATCCTGGTTCTCCCTCTGCCTGTGTCTCTGCCTCTCTCTCTGTGTCTCTCATGAATAAATAAATAAAATCTTAAAAAAAAAAAAAGGAGGTGGGCCTTCTGCATGTTTTCACCAAGTGGAACCATGGACCTTTGATCTGGACCAAATGATGAATATTCCAAGGACTCTATAGGAACAACATCTGCAACTTGTTACAGTAATATACTTTTGCTTAGTGATAGCCTTAGCAACCACTACATTTAGCCAAGATTAATTTTTTTGCCATCAACATCAATCAAAATTCTTTTTTAAGCAATGTATACAGGCATTCTTGCCTTTGTTTCTAAAAATCTCTGCTTTCTTGTTCCCCAGGAGGACACAGTTCAGATTGCTACCTGAATTTGTGCTCCCTGAATTACAATGTGAAACTCCTAATAAATACTTTTGTCTTATTTCAGTTCTTCCTCTATTATAGGTCAACATTCCTCTGCTAGCTCTCTTGTGTGTTTAAATTCTAATTTAATATTTAAACCTGGTTTCTAGAAGTCATCCCTGGGTCAGCACAATTTACCGGTCAGCAATAATCAATGAGAAGATTCCTAAATGCATGAGCCACTCTTTGCCAAGGAGAACTGTAGAAGAAGTCATATCTTTAAACTTCAGGCAGCTTATGAGTCAGCTTTAGGTTTCACTTCCTGCCTAAAGAGGGTCTCTTGTCAACTAGACAGAGTAACAGGACCTTGTCTTTTCCTGGACCAGTCTCTCCTGGGTGAACAGATCCTTCACCTACATGTAGACTTTTAAATCTTCAAAATATGTGATGGCTTTTTAAAGTTCTGTATGGTTGTCTCTTTCTTCAGGTTTTTCTTTTAAGTGTTTTGTCATGTTCCTGTTTGTCTCAACTAAAATCACAGCCAGAGTAGCTGCAATATTACCAGTATACTGTTGTTCTTTTTAGTTTTTCAGTAATGTCCTGAAGATGGAAGTTGTTTTGTTTTGTTTTGTTTTTGACAGTAAGAGTCAAATAAAATAGTGACAAAATTGTGGGCATGGAAAATTTCCAGGAAACTGCTAATTTGTTCAAACTATTGACTACTCTAGGTATCCATCTATTAATAGAGACTAAAAGAAGTCAGGTCTCACTTTTGGCTATGAGTCTATGGCTTTTTTCAATGACCATGCCACCTAACTGAGAAGGAAAGAAGGTTAGATACAGCCCCTGTTCAAACACTACAGACTATTCTGTTCTTCTTCTTCTTCTTCTTTTTTTTTTTTTTTAATTTAATTTTATTTATTTATTCATGAGAGACACAGAGAGAGAGAGAGAGAGAGAGAGAGAGAGAGGCAGAGACACAGGCAGAGGGAGAAGCAGGCTCCACACAGGGAGCCCGATGTGGGACTCCATCCGAGGTCTCCAGGATCACATTCTGGGCTGAAGGAGGTGCTAAACCACTCAGCCACCCGGGCTGCCCGACTCTTCTGTTCTTACTGAGATTCAGTAATTTTTTGTAAATAAACACTTCAGTTTGTTTTGTTCCTTTAGTGAATTTCAAGAGTTCTAGAATGCTTGAGTTTAATTGCTTAGTCAGTATTTTCACTGTTTTTATGATAGTGGGCTCTTTGAATGCCTTACTCTGACATTCTAGAAGTCACTATTCCTGAAATTTATCTAAACCGTATCTATATTATACATAGTTTTTTGAGTCTTGTGTCTGTGGCTCATCATTATGGTTTTGAAAGTTATCCATGTTATATGTAGCAATTGCTTGTTCTTTATTGCTGTGTGTTGGTCCTTTTTATGAATATATCATAATTTATTCTATTGTTTATGGACATTTATGGTATTTTCAACTTTGGGTGGCTATATTATAAAAATTCTCATGTTTTTGACAGATATACCACACTCATTAAGAGTATACCCAGAAGCTGAAATCCTGTGTCATAAGGTAGGAATAGATTTAGCTTCAGTGGATATTGCCAACTTTTCTGTTTTTGTAAGAATTTGTCTCCCACCAGAAACTTATGACTATGTTTGTATTATTTTAATAATTACCATTAATTTTCAGTATACATTTCAGTATAAATTTATTTATACACATTTCAGTACAAATATATTTAACAAAACTTACAACAATTCAGTATATTTATCCTTTTCTTGAAAATGACAAAGACCTTACAGTGCTTTATCAGTTAACTAGTCCCCATTTTGTTACTTAATGTGTTAGATTTGACTTTTTTTAACAGTCACACACACAAATATTATTTTTGATAGTCAGTGGTAAATTAAGTTTGCTAATAAATTTTTCACTGTTTGGTTGTAATTGTTGTATTCTACTCTGTGTTCTGGGTTCCCTATTCTTAGTTGGAGTACTTCTTTTTGGAGATATTTTTAAGTAATCTATGGGTTACAAATTTTCAGTCTTTATATACCCTAAAATGTCTTAATTTTGCCTTCATTCTTTAATGGTAATTTGATCTACAATTCCTAAACAATAGTTATATTCCCTTAGCACTTTAAATATATTTCTCCATTTTCTTCTGGCATGTATATTACCCCTTATAGTAATACTGCTTGTTGTTGGTCTAATCAGTTACTTTAAAAGTGGCCTGTCTTTTCTCTCTGTTAGCTTTTAAAACATTTCCTTTTGTTTTCAATGATTTTCAGATTTATTATGATGTGTCTGTATTTTTCATTTTACTTAGTAATCAGAATATGTTTTTATTTTTAGTAGTCATACTTTTAATTCTGGATACATTTAAAATATTGTCCTTTCTTTGTCTTTCCCTACTTCCTTTTTTCTGAAATGTCAATTAATTTATCTTCTCAATCTACCTTCCCTGATCATGACCAATGATTTTTATATCTTTACATTTCTTCATGTTTTGTTTTGGGTGGTTTCCTCATTGTCCTCAGACATTTACTAGTTTTTTTCCTCTGTTATGAGCTACATAGAGTATATTCCTCATTTTATGTGTATGCATTTATTTCAATGATTGTGTTCAATATTAAGATTTTACATTGATTTTTTTTTGCTTTATTTCTGCCTTAATTTTTCACAATGTCTTATTTTTTATGAGATATTAAGGATGGAATAAATTCCTTCATTTATTACTTTGAGGACCTAAATATGCTTTTAAAAAATTCAGTCTGTTCCATGCAATTATTTTTATATGAAATTAATTAATATTCTGATTGGAGAATTTTTTTTCAGGGGTACCTGGGTGGCTCAGTCAGTTAAGTATGTGACTTTTGGTTTTGGCTCCAGTCATAATGTCAGTGGATATGAAATAAGATAGCTACAAATTCCTATTTTTTAAAAAAGGGGAAAAAATAGAGGAAAGCATAATTATAACAATAATGAGTTCCTGAGAAGCAGCAGTTGTGAAGATTCTCTGTCAAACCAGTAGAATAAACTTGTTTGATTAGTACTTGTTTCTACTCTCAGGGAAGAACTCCTTTGTTCATTTTTCCCCATGAGAGCTGGGGACTCTTGCTTGTTTGTTGTCTCTGACCACATCTAAAGATTGCACTGGAGAGAATGCATGCTTGGAGGCTGCACAATCTCCTTTTGTAGTTTAGAAGCTCAGATATTTTTTAGGAATAGAGCAACTACATACTTTTATGATATAAACTTGCAATATCTTTGTTAATACAAGTAACACAAAGCTAGTCTATTTGCTTGCAGTCAGTTTTGTGTGAAATAACTATAGCCAAGGATCTTATCTAGTCATAGACCTTAAACTTGCCTAAATCCTTTTTAGTCACTGGCCTCTGGAGCTGGCCCATCTCTTTTCCTCTATTTAATAGCAACTACCTTGAGGCTATCTGAAACAATAGGGATTGGAAAGCAACACCTTCAATCTAATCTGATTCTCAATTGGGTTCCATTGTCTGGCCAGGATCACTTGAGTCAGAGCCCTCTAAAAAGACTCAGGCCTCAATCTTACTATGTTTAGGGTTTAGGGAACTTGGCTTTCCAACACCGTGAGGGTCAAAATTGCTTGCCTCCCGCACAGTTTGTTTAGATTACAGGCTGCAAAGTGTCCCTTATAAAAGAACCTATTTTCTACCATTTTTGCTTAAAACTACTCTCATCAGAGTTTCTCTATTTCTTTCCTCTTACTTGTCTAAAAGCTACAAACCATCAGCAATATACACCAATATTCTGAATTTTTCTGATGCATTCACTGAAGTATGGATTCTACTAACATTTGATTTTCTTTCTGAATTACTCAGTGTAACACTTTTAACAAATTTGGTTAATGAAGTATGGATTCTACTAACATTTGATTTTCTTTCTGAATTACTCAGTGTAACACTTTTAACAAATTTGGTTAATGGCCATAATATAATAATTGAATTTCCAATCAGCAGTTTTTGTATTCTCAGCACCTGCTGCTTGTCTGCTAAACCAATTGTACCTGTTTACCTCTATATTACTTCAGAATCATCATTTCACAAATCTTTAATTAGACAATATACACAATGACATTTTAAAAAGTGTGAGAGTGAAAGAGACGTGGCAGGGAGGGAGACAGATTATTTACTTCCCTCTTACACAGAGGCTCATACATAGGCAGTTGATCCATGGTGGCTAGTCATCTCTACCATCCTCAACAAAGCACTTCAATTGATAGGTTAAAGGCAGCTTCACCGGTTCTCACCAACTTCCAGCCATTGGGAAAGGGGTAAGAAACAACAATGTACACAAGCGATTGTTTCAAGGGCAATACTAAAAGTAGTACATATTTCTTTTGAGCACACCCTATTGGCCAGAGTATATTCACATTACTAGCCACAAGAAAGATTGAATTTTTTCTTTAGCAATGTGGCCATGTGCAAAGCTACAACTTTATTACTATGAAGAAAGGGGAAATCAAATGCTCAAGGTTAACCAAGAGCATTACGCAGGGAGGCACCAGGAGTATAGAAAGGCACAAAAAGTTTGGCTCCAGGAAACTCTGGTTTAATGTCACGGATTTCACTTAGGTAAAAGGAAACTATAAGGATCTCTTTCCATTAAATCCTCTCTTTCTAAGGAGAAAATTTGTATCCATAGCTCCTAGATTGGGTAGCCAAAAATATTAACTGATCCTGGCCTCTTAAAACTTTTTTTTTTTTTTTTCTTTTGGGGATCAGGCTTACCTTGCCAGAAAAATAAGAGTACTTTTTCAGGAACAGAGAATTGAAACAAGTCCAACAAAGTGAACCAATTAAATTCTTTCTCCCAGAATAGGAAACAGAATATGCAAGAATACAATTGTGCAGAGAAATCATGACTGCTGATAGAACTGAATTGAAAGGGACAAAGACAAGAGACCATGGATACCATGAGGAAAGAGTGAAGAAGAGAGTGACTAATAACCAATCTCTAATTTTTATGAATCCTGATTCTATAATCTAGGCTTGTTTCTATGAGATTCCTCTATAACATACAATCAACATACATTTTTCCTTGAGTAACTTAATTTTTCCCCTTATCAGCAAATATTCTCTGATTCAAGAAGTATTACTACAACCTTAAGATTTCTCAGTCCAACTCAGAGAAATACACAAACATTATAGTTATTTATTTATTTATTTATTTATTTATTTATTTATTTATTAACATTATAGTTTAGGTACTTAACACAATTCCATGAGAGAGGGAGAGGTTTATCTCAGAAGATCAGGGAAACTTGGCATTGAAGGTGAGTGAGATTTTGTCACCTTGAGTAGGAAAGGCAAGAGGCTAGAGGATAGAGCAGATTTTTTTTTTTAAGTGAGAGCATATTTATAGAAAAGAAAGTAATTCCATGTGTTCAGAGTTTTATCTGTTCTATAAACGTCAGCAAACACCGATGTACCTCTTTTTTTTTTAAGATTTTATTTCTTTATTTATTCATGGGAGACACAGACTGAGGGAGAGAGAGAGAGAGTGAGAGAGATAGAGAGAGACAGAGACAGAGACACAAGCAGAGGGAGAAGCAGGCTCCATGCAGGGAGCCCGATGTGGGACTCGATCCTGTGTCTCCAGGATCACGCCCAGGGCTGAAGGCAGTGCTAAACCGCTAAGCCACCCGGGCTGCCCTGTACCTCTTTTTTTTTAAGCTTAGAATTTGGTATAGTATGGATTTCAGATTTTTGTCCCAAGATATTTAGTTATCGAAAGTATTAGAAATGCCTTTATTAATGAACAGGATAGTGCCAAGATGATGATGAAGGAAGTGTTACATGATATATATAAAGTTCTACAAATCTCTAGCCCTCCTTGTTTTATTTTGTTTTGTTTAATGCTGAGGTATTAAATATGAAGAAAGAAAAAAGTATTTTCGCTTTTTCCTCAAAAATTCCTCTTTGAGTTTATTCTAATTTTTTACTATGTTACTACTTGTAGAACTGTGTGGCAAGTAATGTGCATGTTTAAAAAAATGTTTGGTGAGATCAATAGTTTTGTTTTCCTTAATTAGGAAGAATGGAGATTGATTTTGGAAGTCAGAATGACTTCTGCTACAGACAGACAAATCTTATCATTAATTGGCAGGCTATAGTCAATTAATATCCAATATGACAGACCAGGTGGCCAGATCTTGGGATAAGTTTCAAAAGAAAGTACACAAAAGAGAGTAAATATGTACCTTCCCATCTGGCAGACTGAAGGATTTGGAAGAAGTGCCAAACTGGTTATTGGCTTATTGTTAGCTAGAAGATCATGGCTGTTTAATATACTGTACTAACTGCAGTTATATTCAGCTTGATTTTCTTCAAAGATGCAACTTGGAACATTCGCATGATAATTAAATCTCAGTTTCTGATAACTACTGGAGAAATAGGTAGGTTTGTTGCCTAAATACCAAAGAAAATATAAACATGTTTCAACTTCTTCAAAGTTTGCTTTCAAAAAGGTATTTGTTCTTAAGCTGGAAAGATACTGGAAGACTTTTCCTCTGAGCTTCATGCTGATATATTCAATAGCCTGCTTGATATCTCCACTTGTCTCTTTCACTTAACATGTTAAAAACTGCACTTTGTATCATACTACCTATCCCTGATCCAATGTTTTCCTTATCTCAGCATATGGTTTCTCTGTGTACCTAGGTGCATAAGCCAAAAGCCTACGAATAATCCTTGTCACTGGTCTCTCTTTATATAGACATCCATGTCATCTCCAAAGCCTGGCTGCCCTACCTATAAAGAACTTTTCATCTGTACTTCTTACCTTGTTCATTGTCATTTTATTCTAAACTTTACCTCTCTTCCTGGATGCCTGAAATAACTTTCTAATTTTCCCCAGTTCCATTCTTTCTAATCTCATCTGATCTATATACATAGTTGTTAGAGTATCTTTAAGATATTTTTAGATTAACTTTATCTCTTAATGTATTTGGTTATCGTCTCGTTATGCTAGGATAGATGACACAATTCTTTGTCCTGAATATTCTGTTACTTGGTGGCTTTTCCAGACTCTACTCATTACACTGTCATCCTAGCATTCAAGGGTAAACTTAAGGGTGTAGGAGAGTGATGGGGATTTAAAAGCATTCATTGAAAAATTGTTTACAACCAGAACTCTTTTGAAATTTATTCTAACAATCCTTTATATCCTCAGCATCTGCCCATTATGGATATTCGTAAATTTCCAGATCACTTTGCCATGGTAACTGAAAATTTTGCAACTATCTGAAGTACTTATTTTTCTTTTCAGGAAATAGTATTCTTGTGGACTTTCCATACACCATTGGTTTTTATATTTCTGGACTTCAAGGACTCTAATAAATATTATGGATTTTCTAATTTACTAACTTGTACCCATAGCTATTTGATAACATTTTATCATGTGGAAATATCTCATACATTAATTCTGAAATTTAAATACTCCCATATTTCTTTCTGATATTTTAATGCCATCCTTTCTTTTATTCCTATTTTGTGTATCTAATTAAGCTTTCCATTTTATAATGCTTCCATTTTCTCCTGTTTTTTTTTTTTCCTTATTTATTTATTTATTTCTTCTTGAGAGATACAGAGGGAGAGGGGCAGAGACATAGGCAGAGGGAGAAGCAGGCTCCTTGCAGGGAGCGCATGTGGGACTTGATCCTGGATCCTGGGATCAGGCTCCCAGCTGAAGGCAGATGCTCAACTGCTGAACCACCCAGGCGTCCCATTTTCTCCTGTTTTTAAGCCCTCTTTTACCATCCTTCTTGCTCACCAACACTGAATTCCATTTACAAATCTTAAAAATCTTTTTCACAAGACCCTCAATATTCAGGGAAACAAAAATATGGAGACATTTTTTCTCTGTTAAACTTATGACTTTGGCAAATTACCTGATACTTGCTGATTTCACAGTTAGCTTCTATTCTCTGCTTGGACTGCTTCTTACAACTGGGAGAAAATTACTACTAAAAATGCTTAGTCCTAAATTAAACCATCCAATAGCCCAACCTTGTCCAGTTGGTATTTTCAGGAACCTTTCTACATATTTACTGTTGCCTCCAATTTCCCCATTGTCTTTCATCTCAACTCTTATAAGATAATACTACTTTATTTTTCCTTTTTACTTCTAGAGTCTTGCCACCCCCCCCCCATGGTATATAGTAGAGAATCATAACAATTGTTTAATTCTGTAATTCTTGACCCTGAATTAGAATTAGAATCCCCTAGGTTTTTAAAAATACTGGTGTCGGGATCCCTGGGTGGCACAGCGGTTTGGCGCCTGCCTTTGGCCCAGGGCATGATCCTGGAGACTCGGAATCGAATCCCACGTCGGGCTCCCGGTGCATGGAGCCTGCTTCTCCCTCTGCCTGTGTCTTTGCCTCTCTCTCTCTCTCTGTGACTATCATAAATTAAAATAAATAAATAAATAAAAATACTGGTGTCAGGTTTCTAACCCAGACAAAATAAACTCCGAAGATGGTGTTTTAATGTAGATTTTTTTGAAGAAACCCCAAGTTCTAATGTGCGGCAGGAGTTAAAAACCATTGGTCACTGAATGCCTAATTAAAATTAGGGTCTTCTGACTATGTGAAATAACAGAATAAGTCAATGGCAGTGGCAAAGAGATGTTTAAATATCCTCATTATCCAGCTTGTAAGTCCTTGTGAACTACCAAATAACTCTAAGTGAATTAGAATGTTCTCCATAGAGAGTTGGTGTTGCATGCACACATAAAGAGTTGGTCATCAAAGTGATATCTATAAAACTACTGAGAAATGCCTTTTCTATTTCTACCCTGAGGCTTCAGGAAGTTGCACTTACGTCTTCCTTGAATAAACCTGTTGAGGGATCCCTGGGTGGCGCAGCGGTTTGGCGCCTGCCTTTGGCCCAGGGCACGATCCTGGAGACCCGGGATCGAATCCCACTCGGGCTCCCGGTGCATGGTCTTCTCCCTCTGCCTATGTCTCTGCCTCTCTCTCTCTCTCTCTCTCTGTATGACTATCACAAATAAATAAAATTTTAAAAAAATTAAAAAAAAAAAAAAACCTGTTGAAAGTGGGCAGATTGGCAGGCAACTTCTTTTAAATGTTGGTATTTGAATTTGGCCTAGGCAAGCACCTCTTGTAATTTAAAGTTGGCTGAAAGAAGGTGATTTTATACTTGGACTAGGGATGAAGGGAGCTACTGTTTCCCTCTGGGTACCTATGAAGGATGAGAACATTTTCTAAGAGTACTTTTTTTCCCTTTCTCTTTTGAATAAATAAAACCACATTGTACTATTGCACTAATCATTTCAGACACCCAGAGCCAAGTAAGCAGTATTTGTCCCATTCATCCTGTTGCTTGATGCCTGGAATAAAAAGGTATTATAAAAAGCTTGGTTTGTTTCTGATAACCTAACTATGGCTTGTAACTAACAAATGATTTTACTATAATAGTCCTAAATTTAAAAATACCATATTTACCTTACATTACCTACACACCTTCAATAGAAAATTGAATCTTAGTTTACTGAGACTTCAGATAAAATAACCTATGCATTATGTCCAAATTATATGCTGTTTGAGAAATCCCTAGTACTTAGTAAATCTGTGTACCAAATATCACAAAGAAATGTAGAAAAAATATAAAGAGCCAGCATTTTAACCATCAATATAGAATGCATTGTTAGGAATAGCCTAAGGAGGAAGAGTCATCTTGCATACCTATGGAAGCTTATCAACTTTTGTTTTGACTTTCTATGCAGTTTGAATAGCTAAATAGAATTTTTTTTCAGGAAATAAGGTAATAGCTTTTTGGCTTTTTTGTTGCTGTTGCTTAACATATCCCATTACATTTTGAAAAAAATGTTATAAATAATTTGAAAATGTCCAAGAACAGTGATGTTTAAGTATACATAAAAAGGAACCTTAACATATAAATCCCTTCAAACATTTTATTAATTAGGCAATTTTAGTTATTATTATTTTATTAAATGCTACTTTATGAAATAATATTCAAATATTTCTGAAATGAATATTATGTAATATTTTTATTTGAGATCTTATATGTATGCTTATGTAAATATTCAAATGTTTTATGATTAATATTTGAAATGAATATAATTATTTGAAACGAATTCAACTAATATTTGAAAATGAACCAGTTCAGGCTCTAAACATATCTCTATTAATTTTGTTGGCTGACAGGACACCTGCACCCCGATGTTTATAGCAGCAATGTCCACAATAGCCAAACTGTGGAAGGAGCCTCGGTGTCCATAGAAAGATGAATGGATAAAGAAGATGTGGTTTATGTATACAATGGAATATTACTCAGCCATTAGAAACGACAAATACCCACCATTTGCTTCGACGTGGATGGACCTGGAGGGTATTATGCTGAATGAAATAAGTCAATCAGTTGGAGAATGACAAACATTATATGGTCTCATTCATTTGGGAAATATAAAAAATAGTGGAAGGGAATAAAGGGGAAAGGAGAAAAAAATGAGTGGGAAATATCAGAAAGGGAGACAGAACATGAGAGACTCCTAACTCTGGGAAACGAACTAGGGGTGGTGGAAGGGGAGGTGGGTGGGGGGTGGGGGTGACTGAGTGACGGGCACTGAGGGGGGCATTTGATGGGATGAGCACTGGGTGTTATTCTGTATGTTGGCAAATTGAACACCAATAAAAAATAAATTTATAAAAAAATTTTGTTGGCTGAATTATGCGCACAATATGCTAAATATGATGCCTAGCACATGATAGGCAACAAGAAAATACTTTAGACCAATTGACATCATTATTATAACCAATATTTTTACTTTCTGATGCTGTCAATAGTAATTTTTATTTTGGTTCTGACTTTATATTTTAATTAGTATCTATCTACAACAAAATCGGATAGAAAAATTGTGACTGAATAAAATATGTAGGTTCATTGTGAGCAATTAATTTATGAATTTATACTTTCCATACCCTTTACTTTCTATTCCTACCTGAAAGAAATTTTATGAGTATAAATTTTAAAGTGGTAAATGAGGTATTTAAGTAAAAAAGAGAAACTTTAAGTAATGAGGAGGGGAGTTAGAGAGAAAAGAAGAAAATATTTAAGAATGAACCTAGATGGTAATATCTAACTAATAGATATATTTTATCTTATGGCATTTTGATTAATTTCCTTAGTTACACATTCTGAATTACATGAAAATTTTGTTCTATGATTTTCAATAAGTGATCATTGTATGTTGAGATAACACTAGGAATGACACAATATATCAAACATTTTGGATGTTTCTCCCTCCAAAAGAAGGGAGAGTCTGAGATCATCATCCTGAGTGTCACTGCATGGCAGCTTATCTGAGTCAGTGGGTAGAGTTTGTGTGTGAGATTGTGAATGAGCTGTGTGTGCCGGGCCCTGGTTCAAACTTGAGGCTTCCTTTCTTCTAGGATATGAGGTTATGCTCCATCACTCTTAATGGGATTTTCTTTGTTGTTTTGTTCATTTGTTATAAGAAATTATTTTACATTTACCAAATAAATAAAATCCAATTTGTTTCTCCCCCTTTGAAAGAATCAGGACAGGGCAAACTTAATTTACCCTCCCAAAGCCTAAAAACATTTGCTTCAGTATGATATATTTGGACTGTGGACTCAATTCAATGTTCTGAAATGTGAATTTCTTTTTTTTTTCTTGGATTGTGTGGAGGAAATTCAATGAAAACCACATGTTGATTTTGTAAGGGAGGAAAACATTTCCCTTCATACCTTCTAGGTTCTTTGGCTGGCCTAATTCTTAAATTGACATAAGATGGATTAACAGAAGAAAAACAAATTTAATTTCCTATGTATGGGAGCTCATAAGTATATGAGACTCCAAGGAATGACCAAAGCAGACAGCTTTTATACCTTTTAAACAAAGAAACAATACATTTGTGATGAATTGACAAGATAAAGAAGTTTGGGCTTGGGTAGTAAATTAAGAGTTTGTTTATATAGCCTTCTCAGCTCTGAATTTCCTATCTCTGGTGATGATGTCTCAATACCTTTTCTGGTACAGTGAGGGTGACTTTCACATGGGAGATTTATTTCTTCCTTTCAGGGAGACCAAAAGGAGGGTCAGAGTGTTCTTCTTACACTGATTGTTTAAGTAACTTTAATTCAAAGTAATCAATATCCCAAAGCGGCATATTTTGGGGAAGACTTCCCTGAATTCTGTGAATTTCAATATGAATTTCATGGCTTAAAAATGAATTCAGAAGTGACAGAAACCTTAGACTGAAATCAGAAGACCTCCCCTTTGGACTTGGTGTCCTATCCAAAAGGGTTCTAGAATTTATATGGAGTAAAGGAGACTTTAAAATGAAAGGAATAAAATTTCCGAAACTTCAGAATGACATTTATTTTCGTAATAAGGCTAAGTGTGGATTTAAAGAAATTTACTTGAGTATTTGAAAAAACAAAGCTACATTTCTTTCACATCTAAATGTGCAGACTGAAACTTTACTCATGACAGGTTTATTTTTTTCTTTGCTTCCTTTTTTTTTTTTTTTTTTTTTTAACTTTTCTCTTCTTTTCTAATTTCTTTTCCATCCACTAAAGAGATTTTGGCGGATGTTAAGGACCTCTCCCTAAATAATTACATTTTGTGAATTTTTGCCTCGATGTTTGTAAAGTTATCAGTACATTTTAAAAGGAGTAATTTTAGAAATCTTTATCATTCTCACCTTTAGTATCAAGGAGATGTCAATGGCATCACAGTTTAAATATCAACAAATTGAGTAAAAGTTAGCTGAACAATTTTGAAGAAATCTGTATATACCTCCTCTCTTCAAGTGATCTTCTAGCATTCTTGCCTCAGTGTAGTGAGATCCAGAGAGTTCATGCTATTTACTGAATAGGGTTTAGAATCATAATCTTGTCCTTGGTAATACCTATAATTAAACATAAATTAGAGTTATCTAATGTTTGAGAAGAAAATAGGATGAAGTTTTGAAGATCTGTATTTTAATTTCTCATCTGACATTCTCTCATAATTGGCTGTGGAGACTTTCAGTTTGTTGCACTTTTTTTTTGCCCTTCAGTTCATTACATGTAAAATAAATAATGAATTAATGGTCTGTTTCAAATCTGTGAAAGTATTACATGATATTACTAAATTTGGGGGATTCTTTTCTTTTTTAATTCTCTAATCACAGGAAATATACTTTTTAAATTAAATGTGATAGGTCCTTATCCTAGTGCATGGAGAATAAGAATAATAAGGATATCTGCCAAAGTTTAGAACTAAAATAGTATAGGGGCACCTGTGACTCAGTCCTATTGGTAAAGCCTCTGGCTCTTTGTTTAGGCTCAAGTCATCATCTCGTGGGTCATGGGATTGAGCTCCTGCTTCAGGCTCACACTGAGTGTGGAGTCTGCTTTTGATTCTTCTCCCTCTCCTCCCTGTCTGTTTCTCCCCACTCACATGCCCTCTTTCTAAAATACATTTTAAAAAATATCTTAAAAAAACTAAAATAGTATATAATTGCAAATTTTCCATATCACCTATAAATGACATAAAGTCTTATTACTTGAAACATAAGCCATTCCATTTCTAACTAAATCCATTCTAACTAAATGTCAATGAGATTTAAAACCTATGGAAGTATGAATATTATTCCTACAGTTAAAATAAAATTAAAATAAAGTATCTGTTTCAAATAATTATCATTGTTATTCATGTGATTAAGTTACAGAGATGGATAGTTAACATGAAAATTCCCAGGAGGCAGCAAAACCTGAACAAGTTATTTAAATTTAATACTCAAGTGTTTTAAAAATAAATCCCAGTTGTCACTTTAAAGCTCTTTAGCTCAGTTCTCCTTTTCATCTAGAGTTCACCCTAAAGCAAAGAAAAGAGGGTCTGAAACCATAGCCTGAAAATTCCTGGTGGACTTTAAACATCTGTTTCCATACTCTTTCATTGTTAATGTATACCTATGAGACAAATGCCACTAAGAGCATCTTCAGATTTAAGCTCACTTTAGAATAATATAATTAGCTCTCTTCTCTTTATGTAACCCTATCCCCCAAACTATCAATCTCAATAACACATTTTATACTCATGCCTTTTCTTGTAATATCTTCTCCATAACCTCTTACTAGAGAGATCTCTTTTTATTCATTCTGTAACTCACTTATAATCAGTTTTGCTGAAGGAATGGTCTGTGTTCGACTCTTCCTTCCATTTCTTCGTATCTTCTTCACACAACCCTCTACAATTTTATTTCTGTCTCCTCCACTCCACCATAATTCATCCCACTAGAATAGCCAGAGCCTAATTGCCAAATATGTGGTCCTTTCTTCATTTTTGTTTAAGGTCTTCAATATTATTGCATTACTACTCAATGTATCACTTCATTCTTTCTTGACTTTATGACACCATCTTCTCAGGTTTTTTCTCTAGTTTCTCTGAAAACCTCCTTCAAGTTGTTACCAGCTACACAGCTTAATGGGCAGATCCATTAAATATGGGATTATTAGATACCTAAAGTCTACTGTTTGCAAAAGTCATATCTTTTTCTCTCTTTTTTCATTGCTTTTTTTTTTTTTTTTTTGGTTGTTCTATCTAAACATATTGCCTTTCTGTTCTTTGGTTCTGTGTCCAATTCTTAAAATCAGAATATAGGAAGGGTGGTTCTTTACTAAAGTAAATATTATGCTTTTTTATTTCTAAGTATTTCTTGATAACTACCCAATTCAAAAAATTATTATTTATTATTGGGCTATTAAAGTTACTATTATCCTTTTTAATTCTTGACCTGCTCCGTTTCTGACCTGGGCTGGTTCACCCCTCCTTAGGCAACCTGCTCCTGGGAGGTCACCATATTGATGACTAACTTAGTGCAGACATTCGATGGGCATAGCTCACTACAGTCCAGAACTCTTTGGGCTCAAGTGATCCTTCTGCCTCAGCCTCACAAGTAGCTGGGACTACAGGTGCGCGTGCCACTGCGCCCAGCTCCTTTTTGATTTATTTATTTATTATTTATTTATTTATTTTTCTATCAAATATTTATCCTTTTTAATTTTTAATCTCATTTTCTATAATCCATTTTGCATGTTTATTCATTAAAATTAGGCTATCATTACTATTGTGTTGCAATCAATATCTAGATATTGCTCTATCAGATATATGTGCTATGAGCATTATCTTCCCAGTAGTGGCTTACATTTTATTTTCTTAATGATGTCTTTGAAAGAGCAATTTTTTTTTATTTTGAAAAGTCTAATTTTTTATATTTTGGTTGTTAGTGATTTTGTAGTCTATTTAAGAGATTATCTCCACCATAGCCTCAAAGATTTCCTCCTGTATTTTCTTCAAAAAGGTTTATAGTTTTAGTTTCTTACATTTAGATCTGTATCTGTTTTGAGTTAATTTTAGTATGTAATATGAAGTAAGGATGTGGGTCTACTTATGGATTTCCTGTTCTGTCATATGGATCTGTGTTTCTATCATTTCACTGATAGCAAACTTTTTTGATAACTGCAGCTGTATCATAAGCCTTGAAATCAGGTATACAAACTTCTTTAACTTTGTTCTTTTAAACTTTTGTTTTTCTAGTTTCTTTGTATTTCCATAAAAATTTACAATTTTCTAGCAATGTCTACAAAAATATAAGGACTGTTGGGATTTTTATTAGAATTGTGTTAAGTCTGTAGGCCAACTTGGGGGAGAATTGTCTTTTTAATAGTATTCAGTGTTTCAGTCCACAAACATGGTGTATCTCTCCAGTTATTTAGGACTAATTTATTTTATCTCAGAAATGTTTTATAGTTTTTAGAAGAGAGTTCCTCTAATAATTTCTTAAATATAATATCCAGTACACAGATAACCAGGCATAAGAGGAAACAGAAAAAGTGAGCAAGAGCCAGAAGAATGAGAAGTATCAGAGTTTTTCAGAGGCAATATTTGTGGGGTAAACTAAGGTCTACTTTTTTTAATACAGACCCTTAGAGACTATAGATAATGGCACTATCAGAACACAGTATGTGAGAACTATATTTTATATGTTCAGAGAAATAACATTCAAGCTTGAAAATTGTTTTTAAGCTTGAAAATTTCAACAGATATTTGAAAACTCTAAATGTTCAATATAACAGATTGAAATTGAACCAAGTATAAATTCTAAAACTAAAATAACCATATTTAAAATACAAGGAGAAGTGTAACAACAGATCAGTTGCTCCTTTTTGAGCAAAGATGAATTAATGACCTAAATAGTAGATGAAAAAAAGAAATCTAGCACTAAGAAAAAGTAGAAAATAACAATCAAAAAAGTGTAAAATATAGAGCTAATATATTAAAGCTTGTATATGTACTTGTATTATTTTCTGAAAGGAGAAGAGTAAAGAAGGGACAGGAGCAATGTTGAAAGATACTATGGATGAGAATTTTTTAAAAATTATGAAAAATATTGGCCACCTGAGTGACTCAGTGGTTGAGCCTCTGCCTTTGGCTCAGGTCATAATCCCCAGGTCCTGGGATTGAGTTCCTCATCAGGCTCCCTGCAGGGAGCCTGCGTCTCCCTCTGCCCATGTCTCTGTCTCTCTGTCTGTGTTACTCATGAATAAATAAATAAAATCTTAAAAAATATATGAAAAATATTAAGCCACATATTCAGTAAGTCCTATGGCCCCAAGCAGAAAGAATAAAAATGCTCAAGAAAACAAAAACAAAACAAAAAATTCTGGGATTCTTGGGTGGTGCAGCGGTTTGGCCCCTGCCTTTGGCCCAGGGCGCGATCCTGGAGACTCGGGATCGAATCCCACATCGGGCTCCCGGTGCATGGAGCCCTCTTCTCCCTCTGCCTATGTCTCTGCCTCTCTCTCTCTCTCTCTGTGTGACTATCATAAAAAAAAAAAAAAAAAAATTCCTGCACTGAGACGAAAAAAATTACAACAAAAATCTTAAAAAGTGAAGAAAAAAATACTTGTTTTTCAAAGTTCAAAATTTATGTAAACAGATGTTATCTTCATTGCAATAATATAATCCCAATATATCCAACAATATCTTGGAAGATTTAAAAAATATTTCTACATGCAATTTAAATATATAATAATAGCATGTGTGTTTGGAGTTATTGTTCTAAAACTGTTTCAAGTTTCAAAAAGAAAAGGATAACAATTTCAATTAATATCCAATAGTCATTTCTAGAGTAATCACTATAACAATTGATATATAGTATAAAACTTCCATAGAAAATGGAAAGATACAAATATTATCTCAATTCAGGAACAGTGGAAACCAGGGAACATAGAAAGTACGTAGTAAAAAGGTGGCCCTAATTCTAAAATATATCACCAAATAAATTAAAATGAACTGATTACTATAGGCAAAAGATAAAAAGTACCCAGTCGAATTGAAAAGTCTTAATGAGATATAGATATAGATAGGTGGTGGTGGTCTTACCCTCTGGCACAGGAATATAAAATATGTACAATGAGTAAAACATAGGACACAGAAAAGTTAAAAATAAAAGGGTTAAAAACACTTATGCAAACACTAAAAGAAGAAAATCATAGTAGTTATATTAATATCAGACATAATGAATTTCAAGGTATGAGGCACTATTATAAGAAAAGAGCATCCTTGTATGGTGCAAATAAATTGAATTTAGTGATTAGCTATAACTATTCTAATTTTGTTTGTTTCTCAAAATATAAAGTTTGATAGATACAGAAGATTAGATTATCCTAAATCAGGGTTGACTATTTTAATAAAAGTTTCTTAGTAACTGATGAAACAATCAGACAAAGTATAGTGGAGGATATAGATCTGTGCGATACAGCTAACAAATTTGGACTAATGCATGTGATAAATATATACTTTTGACTACAGAATACATATTTTTTTTAGGTGCATAGGAAACATTGAAAATTGACCATAGATGGGATCATAAAGCACATTTTAGTACATTTTTAAAGTTGAAATCATGTAAATTACATTCTCTGATGACAATCATATTATGCCAGAAAACAATAACAGGAAGTTAAATAGAAATCTCAACCTTTTTTACATTAAGAAGTACATTACTTATTTATTCTTTAAAAGTTTGTACTAATGTTTTATATTAGATTTTTTATGATTAACATATAGTGTTATGTTAGTTTCAGCTATACAACATAGTGATTCAGCAATTCTGTCCATTACTCAGTGCTCGTCACAATAAGTAAGAAATACTCTTTGAAATAACCGTGTATCAAAAAAGAAGTCGCAAAGGAAATTAGAAACTAATTTGAACTAAGTGATATTTAAACATTCTATTTCAGTATTTGTAGGATACAGCCAAAGTCAGATTTTTAATGAAAGTGTATATTCTTAAATGTATATATTAGAAAAGAAGAAAGGCTGATAGATAATTAATGATCTAAACATTTATCTCAAGGACTTAGAAAGATAATAGTATCTTGAACTAAGAGAATGTAGAATGAAGAAAATAATAAAGATAAAATCAGAGAAAAATACGTTGAAACAATACACAAATACATGAGCAATAAAGATAAGTGAAACAAATGTTTTCTTTGAATAAACTATAAAAATGGTAAATTCCAGGGCAGCCCGGGTGGCTCAGTGGTTCAGCGCCTGCCTTAGGCCCAGAGTGTGATCCTGGAGACTGGGATTGAATCCCACGTCGGGCTCCTTGCATGGAGCTTGCTTCTCCCTCTGCCTGTGTCTCTGCCTCTCTCTCTCTCTCTGTGTGTGTCTCTCATGAATAAATAAATAAAATCTTAAAAATAAAATAAAATAAAATTGCTAAATTCCTAGTGGCCTTGATGAAGAAATAAGAGTGGATACAAATTACTGATATCACAAATTTTTAAGAGGGACAGCTCTATAAATCCTTATGATAATAAAATATAAGATGATATTATGAACAATTAATGCAATGAATTTGAAAATTTAGATGGAATGACAAAGTTCCTAGAAAGCACTTCATATTACCACTCATTTGTCTAGCATAGATAGTAGTAAAAAGTCTAAATAGTCTTATAACTACTAAGATACTAAATTTGTAATCAGGACTTTCCCATAAGAAATCTTGAACCTAAGTAATTTTCCAAGTGAGCCCTACTAAATCTTTAAGAAAGAAAAATTAACAATTTCACAGTTTTCCAGAAAATTATATATGTTTAGCATAACCTAGATACCAAACCTGACATGATATAATTAATTTAAACATTGTTGGGATCCCTGGGTGGTGCAGCGGTTTAGTGCCTGCCTTTGGCCCAGGGTGCAATCCTGGAGACCCGGGATCAGATCCTCTCTGCCTGTATCTCTGTCTCTCTCTATCTCTCTGTGTGACTATCATAAAAAAAAAAAAAAAAAAAAAAAAAAAAATTAAAAAAAAAAAAAAAAACATTGTTACCTAGAGCTTAATTAAGGAAGGATTCATTATCAAGTTTTTCTGATTTCAAAGCTCTTAATCTCTTTGCTGTACTCTCTTATAGACTATAGTGTGGATCTATAAAGAAGTATATAGATGCCCTGTTTTTAAATATAATCTTATTTCCAAGACTTGTTTGAAAAAAGAATAGAAGGCTGATGGATTTCCAACTCAACCAAGTATAATGGCTCCTCAAGATGGGCTGTATGGTATCTTGGAAACAATCACAGAGGTTTGTCTCATAGAAGCTACATGTGTTTAATCCTTCATTTTTCACTATCTAATGTCACAAATGGCTAAGTGACTTTGCCCCTAAGTAGCAGCTTCAGCGTTTCCTACTAACTAGGTCCTAAAGACTTTCTTTCAACACTAAAATCCAGGTCATAATGAAACCACACACCTGGGAAATCTTGAAATCTAGGGGAGGGCCATGGGAAGGAAACTTTCCATGGGCTTTTGCTCAAAAATCTTATCTCAGATACATTAACAGCAAGAATCATTTATGATGAAAACTGTTCTCTCTGCACATGTCCAGCTCCCATTCACATGTAGCCATCACTCAACAATTAGTCTTTTTAGGGAAGTAAGTAGCTCCTCTGGTCTGACTGGAATGAGGCAAAGTAATGCTGTACTCTGTTGTTACATGTTCTAAATTCAGGAGTGCTGACATTGTTCAGATATGATTATTGGGCTGACATAAGCACTTTCAACTACTTATAAACTTTCAAGCAGAAATAATGGATGTGAAGTGTTTTTAAAAAGCTGTTTCTAGTTTCTGTGAAGTGGGGAAGTGAAGGAGAGGAAAGAAAGCTAAGAGTGGATTAGAAGTTAATTTTGTCTCACCAGAAGAATGGGGAGTGGAAGGACTAACATAATTAGTAAAGGTAAGTGGCTCTCTGAAAACACTTTACAAGTTATTAGAAAAAAAGGAAAAAAAAATCTTCACTAAAATCAGAAAATGTATGGCCTCTTTCATAATAGCTGAGAATATTTCTCTTGAACACAGAATGGTTCTTCTTGCAGCCTCATCTCTTACAGCTACCTAAGTCCTATTTAATGCTTCACAATCCTGGGAAGAGGCTGTTTCTAACCACCGTGCCATTGCTGCAGCATTCTGTGCAGTGGAATGCCTTTTCTCCTGCACTTACCAATCTTGTATCTGCCCATACGTGAATCCTACCTTAAACTGCTCAGTCTTTCTTGATTGTTTTAAGATGGGTTAGATATCCTTCCTCTATTCTGGAAGTTATTATTGTCTTTCTCTTACCTCATTGACTCTAACACTCAGTTTAGAGGTTTCTACTTTGGTGTATAGTCTTATTTATCTTTCCAACTTAACTTCCTGGCACAGGGCCTTACACATACTATCTACTCAATAAAATGTATGTTAAATCATTGAATTACTTGAGTGATGAAAAGCAATTCATTTCACTTCTCTTAGTGTTCTCTTTTTATGTATAAAATGAAGAGGTCAAACAATATCATTTCTAACTTTCCCTTGACCAAAAAATTCATGTATTTCCTGGAACTGGGGTCTGGTGTGGGCTTCTCAGTGTGATGTTGGAAGGAGGGTGTTGGTATGAAGCTTACATCAGAAAAACAATAAAATAAAATGGAAGGTGTCTTACAGTTCTAGACTTCACATCCAATGGATACACCCATAAAAGGAGACTTTAATAAGCATGCATGCTGGTGTCAATAGTGTATTTTTAGTATCTTTTTTTTTTTTTTTTGTATATCTGGCTCCATACCTGTGATCTAGTTTTTCTTTAATAGAAAATGAAGTCAAGGGAGGATTTACCAATTTTCCTGTTTTATATTGGATTTTATGGTTTTACATTACAAATTCCATTATAAAACTAGAATTAGAAAATCAAGAGCTCAGAGAGTTCCTGAGGTTTTGTCTGGAAACAAGAGATGCCTATTGTCACAAGATTTCATTAAATGTAACTGCAATGAAAGACAAAAGCTTTTTATTTGCTTTACAAATTTATGCCTAATGGGAAGATAGATCCATATTGAGATTCAGAATAGATTTAAGTAGACCCCCTGAAAAGATTATTGCAAAAATTAACTTATATTTAATACATTGCTGTGCCAAAAGAATTGAGTTTCTTATAAAATCAGAGTTGTGAAACCAACCTTTCATGAAGCATGAAGAGCTGTGCTTTTAATCTTAATTAAAAAATGAATGAGTATAAGAAAAACAGGTTACTTTACTATAGTTACTTCACTATGGTTACCTCAACAATACCTTCAGGGGTTGGTAGCAGTAAAATCATAAATTGGGTGTTTGGTATCTGACATTCCCAGCCAAAATGTCCTGCCAAAGACTGTATTTAATAACAGTACTGCAGTACCACCAGTGCTGTGTTTTGCTTTTGTGGCAGAGGATGAAGATTCTGAAAGCTCCAATATGGCTGTGTTGATTATTCCCATGTAGGTTCAAAGTAAGGAATAAGGACAGATGCTCCAAAAAAGTATAAAGGTGGTGACATGTGATGGGAAAGTAGGCATTTTGCTCCATTTGTAATAGTTATTAGATGGAACTCTAGGTGACAAATGTCACACCTGACTTCTGATGTGGATCACTTAACCAGAAGCAGGCCCGCGAGTGTGCTGCATTGGACTACTCTAGTTATACCTATAACTCAGCTCCATGTTTTAGGTACCAGATGCTCAATGAGTAGGAACATTTTTCAATTGAGAATATATAGGCAAAGCAGGAAAATACCTATTAGTTATAAGTAAAATATCATAATATGATTTCTCAGGCTAAGGTCCCATGTAGTTGGCTTTTAAACCAGTAACATTTGAAAACTTAAAAGATCTGTTTAACCATGTGATACAGACCACTTCATCCCTTTTCAGAAGCAGGTATTTTATCTTCCAGTTTGATTTTTCAAATAGGCAGCCTTGTTATTTAAAATATCAAAATGTCCATTAACCAAAACAATAATTTCCTAAAAAGACGGAGGCACTTTATAGCAGATGATGCACATGATTAGAATTATTTTTCTCAAACTGTCATCTTCTCTCAGAAGTAAACAAAGATTACCATGAAAAAGATCAAATATGTGAAACACACAGTCAGTCTTCTGGATTCTATAACAAATTACCATACAGTGGATAGCTTAAACAACACACATTTATTTTTCACAGTTGGGAGTCTGAGAAGTCCAAGATCAAGGTCCAGGTAAATTTGTTTTTTAAGGAGAGTTCTTTCCTGTTTGCAGATGACCATCTTCTCATGGTATCTTTCCAGGGCTGACGAGCTCTAGTCTCTTTCTCTTCTGGTAAGGACAGTAATCCCATCATGGGGCTCCACCATCATGATTTAATTGCCTCCCAGAGGCCCCATCTTCAAATACCATCATATTGGGAGATTAGAGTTTCAACATATGAATTTTGGGGTGACACAAACTCAGTCTATAACAGATATTTTATTATAAGTACCAAATTTCTAAAATATATATGCAAATATATTTTTCATATGGAGAACATGTTTGATATGTACAAAGAATATATGCCCAAACTTTTTGAAACCTCAAGTTCTCCAATGTCTCAATTCAACCTAATTCACTTTATTAAATACTGTAGATCGTGAACTGTCTATTCTGATCTTAATTAGAGTTAATACCTACCAAACTTCCGATGGTGGGAGGTCTCCCACCATCACTAGTTGCACTCAGTGAAAAAAAAAAATACTGCATATCAATCAGTTCTGTAGCCAGTGATTCATATTCACACATGGATCTATAGGCTCATCTCCAATACTCTAAATGTGAATGTGAAATCTTCAAAATACTGGCCTGTACTGTGCTTCTATATTACCAAAGAAAGACATTTACACTGCCATAGATGTCTGTACTGGACCTCTCAAATTCGATATTGTTCTACCACAAAAGGAAATGCCTTCACTGTTTTAACACATGTTTTTGACTAAGAAGACAAGCCTGAAGAAATCTTACAAGAGAGGAGAGGCTCACCAGTTCCTCTTTAAATACTTAGCCCAAGATTCTTTCCTGCCTAAGAGTCATTCCCAAATGGAAAGGCGAATAATTTGTCCTTAAGTGTGGTGGTGAAAGGTGTGTTATCTCCCTCCTCCTCTGGTCTCTTGTTCCAACCTCCAGGCTCATTCCTCTGTATTTAGAAATCCCAGAAAAAGAGAAGCAGTGAATCTCATTCATAAATCAGCCTCCCCAGGAGAGAGGACTTAGACTAGCTGACTAGAAGCAAACAGACCAGCAGAAACCTTAGGGCCAGAAATGTAAACCCACAAAGAACCCTGGATGTCATGTAGATCAAGCCATTATGTCACAAACCATAAAAGTGGAGTTTAAAATGGTTGAGTATATCTAGGACCACACAAATTGTAGGAGCAGAGGCAAGTTGAAAATCCCCTTTCCCAGACTTATATGATGAGGCTTATCTAGGTTTATGCCAGGAAAAGACTTTTACTCAGAGATTTGTGCATTGTCACAGGTTTGGAGGAAAGGCAGATAGGCCCAATGTCCAATGTTAATGCTTTGGTCAGGTGATCATGATTTTGGCTGGTATTTATTGAGTATTTTACAGGCTATTCCTCTTAGCTACATCTTCATTGATTTTTAAAGTACAACACAAACGTTTTGACAGCAGAGCCCAGTGGAGAACCAGGATTAGCAGAGGCAATTTATTTAGCAATTTCATTGATATACAAGTAAATTGAGAACAAAGGAGGGATGTGTTAACATTTTGGGGCACAGACATTTATTATATAAATATTTTGAGATATGATTTGCTTCTGCAGTGCATTTACATGTTGACTAGGATTGAATTTCTTGTTCCTCTTTTGCTTTTTTCTTTTAACATATTAAAAGTTGGTATCCAACAATATATTTAAAATAGCAAAAGAGTTACATGATTCAGTCACATTTTAATTGATTAGATTTATTTGTAAAATGTCAATTTATTGATCTTACTCATAAACAATGTAAAACAAAGTGCAGGACTGATTCTTATTTTAATTAAATTTATAGGAGTAAAACATTAAAACCCCTTTTATAAGGAACACATAAAACACTTCCTTTTATAAGGAATGCATAATGTGTTAATGAGAAATATGTCAGGAAACTCAAGTAAGAAATTGTCCAGCCACAGGAACAAAGGAGTGAGAACAGGTTACTGTATTACCTGTTTGTTTAGCTCTATGAGGTATATGAATATGCTCACATTTTTCAGACAAGGAAAATGGAGAAAAAAATAGAAAGAAACAGACACAGTTTGATGACTCTGGCATCACTTTAAAGAACACAAAATAAAGGAAGCATTTGCTCACAGCAGAAGAGGAATTCATCAGATACCACTCAAAATGTTCTTACTCAGGAGAGAAGATTTCCCACATTCACATCTGCTGACCTTCAACACATAGCAAGCAAAACCCCAGATCTGAGAGCGTTGGTTAGCTTAAGCCTTTCAGTACTTTGGACACTGAGCCAAAAATATCTAAAAGCTTGCCCAGCTGGGCAGGAACATTAGTTAAGCAGACTTCCTTAGAAGATTTCCTGATTTTTGTGGGAATTTTCTTTACTTTTTAATGTCTACTCACTGCAGTATCTTTTACCAGATAATCAGAGAGTTGACTCTTGCTTGTCATTAAGGTCTTATCTAAAATGAATGACTTCCTGAAGGATGTCTCTTAATCACTTTATCGAAAATAACAATGCCCACCCCCACCAGTCACTCTTTATCTCTTGCCCTGGTTTATTTTTTGTGTAATGCTTATTACTGTAACATTACTATAAACATTATATTATTTTTCCTTTTATGGGTTTGCTTATTATTGTCTGTTTCTTCACCTTTAGTGAATATTCTACAAAAGTAGCAACTTATTCTGTCCTGTGTACTCATGAAAAATTAACATGTAGAAAATGAATAATTAAAAAATGAATAAATCACAAGAGAGACCTTGCCTGAAAAATGAGTGTTAAGTATCTCCCCTCTTTTTTATTTTCTTCACTGAACTTCATTCTCTAAAATTATTGTATAAATTTGTTCTTTTATGTTTCTTCCAGTTAGACTTTTCTATTTACCTGTCATGATGGCAGTAACATTTTAGTACTTGGACTAGGTCTTGGCATATAGTAAGTAGTTGATAAATATTTTTGTAATTAATATTTTAATAATGTTCTTCTTCGCTGTTCTTCTATTTAAGTGAATATTATTCAAGGTTAATAAATATAACTAAAGGACACTCAATCATTTTCTTATTTAAAAATATTCATAAAGCCTATATTACAATTCTAATTTTATGTGTTAAGGAAACTGAGGTTGAATTCTTACCCTACCATATTTACCACATTATATGCAAATAAGTACAATTTATAACAGAATGTTATAGGAAAAATACAGGAATTATAAAGTCCCAAGTGAGAGGGTGAGATCACATCCTACCAAACATTTTATGCAGCAGGTATCACTAGAGAGTTGGAGGAACAGAATAATGTAGGGTAACATTGCAGAGGACATTAGGCATATTCAGGAAAAATAATTCAACTTGATAGAAATGGTATGCATATTGAGAAATAGTTAAAGATAAGAATAGAAGAGTGATTGAAATTCACCTTAGAGGACCTAAATGTCAACTTGGCAGAAATGTACATAGATACAGAGAAAATGGAAGCCCTGCAAACATTTAGACAGTGACATGACATAACTTAAACTCTTTAAAAGCATTTAGAACATAAACAAAGGCAGCATATGCTTGGTAGACTAGAAAAGTTTAGAGATATCTAGAAGAGAGAGATTGGAAGTTAAAGGTCTCACATATTTCCCTTCTAAGTATGAGGTATATTGTGTGAGAGAAGGCCTTGGTAGTGAAGACTTACAATTAATTAGGTCACCGTTTGGGGAAGCATTCTATCTGGCCTTGAGAAAAATGCACAATGGCCTAATTTACTTAGACACTTCTCTTACCTTAGCACCAGTTTCTTTCCATCTAGTTCCTGTTTCTGAAATGTATTACCTTGCACCCTTAGAGTTAGGCTGCTCAACATGAATATGTCCACGGGGGTCATCCTTTTAGAACTGACCATCCTTTCTACATTATAGAATTTTACCTTAGCTGAGTCTTGGTACTCTTTCCTACCCCCCTGAACCCCTGAGCTATTCCACATCAGTCCCCAGGGAGGATGTGTTGATTCACATGCAGTTGCTTCTGAGGGAAATAGAGGTCAGATAATTTAAAAGAAGAGAACAAAGATCAACTCACAGAACAAGAGTCTGCCTAATAAGAATTTATCAGTAATTATTAACTTGGTGGTTATCAAAACTTTAGCATGCATCAGAATCCTCTAGAGGGCTTGTTAAAACACAGATTGCTGGGTGCTATCCCAATTGTTTCCGATCTTATTTAGTGATGGCACTGACGCTGCTTGTTTGGGGACACATTTTGAGAACAATTGCCTTAGCAGAAGACTGAACTGCATCTTCAAAGCTTGCTTTTATTGATGTCTTTGGATTTAGTAATGAAGAACTCAAAGGGACACACTGTTTTTCAATAACTATAGATGGTATGAATGGAAAATTTTTCAGCCAAAAGCTATATTGAATAAGAGTTCATGGTCTTTAGGAAATATATCGTTGTACTATTCATAATTTCAAGAGGTAATAGGACTTATTATTACATGTCCTTCTTAAATAAAAATTGAACTCAAGCTAACATTTGGGAATAAGAATGCAAAAATTCATGAGCTAAAATTGTGATTATAAATACATACTCAAAGCTTTCTTTAAGTTTAAAGGAATTTTATTTTATGAGTGGTAACAATGAAAATATTGGCTAAGGCTTATTACCATTTTTTTACTACTGTGAATCTAAGATACTATTAGTATTCAAATAGTTTACTTTTAGTTATGAACAATAACAACATTATTCATAGTAGCCCCAAAGGGATAGCTTTAATATTATAAAGGTAAACATAACCATGATTAAATCATCTACTAATCACTCTTTCCTGCTGTGTATGGTGGGACGGTTGACTCTTCAGACTGATTGTGACAACATTGATTTTTGTATATAAAGAGGAAAACATTGAGAAAAGAGAGCTGTATGTAGAGAAGCAATAAGCAGGTCTTATTTGAAAAAAAAAAAAAAAAAAACTCTGAAATTTCCCAGTATTATTCCACTTACCAGCAAAGGGGAAAAAAAAATCTCACTATATGTCACACAATATCTAGAACAGCTTTACATTAGATTATAAGCACTGTATGTATTTTCAACACATTTTAATTAACAATTACATGGGTTACTCTAGATCCTTCTTCCTGTTTTTTTTTTTTCTTCCTACAATTATTTTGATAGTAGGTCTTCTAAATATTCCTGTAGATACTCAGAATTATAAACTGTTATCCTCAGGGAACTCCACTGAAATAAAACCTTCTACTTCTTTAAGAGGATGTGGAAGTGGGAAGTTCTGTTTTGGTATTGCCTGGTAGCAAGCTGACAGATCTCTTTCTTTCTATGGATTAGTTAGAAAGATAAGATATGGCACAGGGCCGAGAGAACTATTTCTCAGTTCATACTGAGTATAATTCTATAATTCTCCATTCATCCTAGTATAATTCTCTCAGATTAAGTGTATTACAGGTGCATTGGACTAAAATATATACAAATGAAAGTATAGAAATATATCACAAGGTAAATCAGTTATATATCTTTATCCAAAAAAGATGAACTTTTTCTCACACTATACAGAAAATTTAAATCAGCATGTGATGTGGGAGAGCTAAGTTCTTGCCTCGTGGAGTCGAAGAATGAATCTCGCAGACAACAGAGACTGAGTAAAGCAATAGAAGTTTATTAAGCAAAGATATAGAGAAAGCTCTCCGAAGTCAGAGGGGTCTTGACAGGGTTGCCACTGAGGGCTTGTAGTGGCAGTCTTTTATTGAGAACTGACTAGGAAGCTTGTGGTTTTGAGATTCTTGTGCTGTCTTGGTTTGATTTAAGACTGCTGATATAACATCTTTAATGGCTTACTTCTTCTTTGGGATCTGGTTATTCTTTGTTGGTCATGGATGACTGTCATAAAAAGATACCCTCCCTGCCCATACCTAAGGCAGGGTGGTCTGGCTTGGTCCCTCATCTCTGGTTTCCTTACCCTCAGCATTTTGGGGATTTCTGTGGCCCCCTACTTAGCCCTGCCTAGCCCTGTTTGTCCCTAACTCACATGGATCATGACCTAAATCTAGAAGCTAAAATGATAACACTCCCAGATGAAAACATTAAAGAAAATTGTCAAGACTTTGTAGTTAGGGGAACGTATGGGTGGCTCAGTGGTTGAGCACCTGCCTTTTGCTTTAGGGCATGATCCCAGGGTTCTGGAAGTGAATCCTGCATCAGGCTCCCCTCAGGGAGCCTACTTCTCCCTCTGCCTATGTCTCTGCCTGTCTCTGTGTGTCTCTCATGAATAAATAAATAAAATTTAAAAAAAAAAAACAACCTTGTAGTTAGGTAAATAGTTCTTAGATACAATATCCAAACTAAGAACCATAAAAGTCCCCCCAAATTGTGATAAATTATATTTTATTAAAACTAACAATGCTTGTGCTTTGAAAAACACAATTAAAATAAAGACATGGTACAGATTGAGATAAATTATTTGCAAATCATGTATCTGAAAAAACAACTTATATTCAGAATATATAAAGAATTCTTACAACTCCATTAATGATAAGAGGACAAACAACTAATTTAATAATGGGCAAAGCTTTAGTAAACATTCAGCAGTGAAGATATATGGAATATTAATAAGCATATGAAAAGTTGTCAACTCAGTAGTCACTAGAGAAATGCAAAATAAAGTCACCAGCACACCGCTACATATACATTAGAATGGTCCTAATCAAAAAGTCAGACAATACCCATTGTTGGCAAAGATAAAGAAAAACTGCTCTCTCCTACACTGTAGGTAAGAATGACACAGTCATTTTGGAAAACAGTTGGACAATTTCTTAAATAGTTAAACATAAACTTATCATTTTATCCAGCAATTCTATTCCTAGGAATCTACCCAAAAGAAATGAAATTGTATGTCTACACAGACTTGCAGTTGAATATTCATAACATCATTACTTGTGATAGACTTAACTTGGAAATGATCCAAATGCTCATCAACTGCTGAATGAATAAAAATGGTATGTTATGTATATTCTTATGCTGGTATATTATCCTGAAATAAAGTGAAATGATATGAATATATGATGCAACATAAATTTCAAAAGTGTTATGATAAATGAAAGAAGCCAGGTGCAGAAGATTGCATATTATATGATTTCATTTATGTGAAATATTCAGAAAAAGTGAATTTATAAAGACAGAAAGCAGACAGTGATTGCTTGGGGCTGGGAGGGGAAAGTGAGATTGACTTCAAAGATGCTTAAGGAAAATTTTTTAGCATGAGGAAAAGTTCTAACATTGGAATTTTGAAATGTTTACACAATTCTAAAAATTTGTTAAAAATTCATTGAATTAGACCTCCAATGAAAGAATCTTATGATATATAAATTATATCACAATAAAAGTATAAAAAGTATATTGTAACATCAATATAAAATGTATGATTAACTACAATTTTTATGAACTCAAAACTCTGTTTTTATGTATTCTATCAAATGCTCAGCATAATCAAATTGTTTGACTGCTGGCATACACCTTCTTAATTATTGATAACAAAAATTTTTGAATTTATTTTTTATATATAGTTGGCCAGTAAAAAGACCCAAGTGAATGATCCATACATTTATATAAGTTTTTTTGTTGGTTCATTTATTTGTTTTTAATATTGCATGTGTGCTTGAGAAGTCTTGATTATAGTGGCATAACTTCAATTAATATTAGTAACAAGAAAGGTTAAAGGATATTTCTAGATTAACACACTATATTTATTAATTCAACTAATATTTATTGTTATGCACTTAGTCCATTCAGGCTCTTATGACAAAATATCACACACTGAGTGGCTCATAAACCACAGAAATTTATTTCTCACAGTTTTGGAAGCTGGAAATCCAAGATCAGAGTGTTAGCATGGTCTGGCAAGGGCCCTTTCCAATTGCAGACTTTTCATTGTATCCTCACTTAGTACATAGGCTCTGGGGAGCTCTGTGGTGTCTCATAAGAGTGCTAATTTCATTCATGAGTATCCAAATTTCTGACCTAATTACATCCCAAAAGTCCACCCCCATATACCACCACCACCACCACAGGATTAGGTTTTCAACAAATGAATTTTGTAAGGATGCAAATTCAGACTATAGCATCTACTATATACAAGTCACTTTAGGAATTATGATCATACACAAATTTCTCAAATATACTTATCTTGACTCTTGTTAATTGTAGTTTTTTTTGTGTGTCTGTGAGTATGATTAGACTTAACTAAGATCGAAATATGGCTGCATTCATGATCTAATATACTTAAAATGTCCAGGTCCAGTCATAGATGATGGATCACAGGACAAAGATTATTTGAATACCTACCCTCCCTATTAAATATTAAAAGTGAACTCACAGACAAACTAGTAATGAGTGCCTTGAATGCATAGTATAAATAATAAACCATACCTAATTAGCTTCCAGTTTATTGGAGAGATAAATATTTTCAGGATAGTTATTGGCAGCACAACAATCACACATTCTGTGTTTGAAATTTTTGGACCAAAGAGGAAGTGAAAAAATAGAAGAAAACACAAGTGCCAGTTATTTGCTCATCCAATTAGTAAACATTGTTTCTGAGTTCCTGACTCAACCTCTTTTCATACTTTCAAAAACGGAGACTGGTTTTCTTGGCACTAATTTTAGTAAGTTCAATCATGCAACTTTTTTACTTTAGACTATCCAATTAGGATATTAAAATATCTAATACCGGCCAAATAAATTTTTACCCCTATATTGGATCATTTATCTCCAGTTGTTTCCCAGTAGTCAAGATTATAAATTAGTGAATTCTATCATACTCTAAGTCCATTATTATTCTTTTATAGCTATATATGTTAGATTAAATAATTATTAATAATTAAATAATTAAATATGTTAGATTAAATAATTTTTACCAGTGAAACCAATAAACCAACCAACTAATCCCTTAGTCTGTCATTTGTTAGTTTAAAAAAGTATAAAGCATATTGTCAGAATATCATTACAAATATATATTTATTAAAATATACATAAATATTTTATATATGGATAGATATACATGTATATATACATGTTTATATGCCTTTGTACATAGGTATATATGGATATAAATATAAATGTACATATTGATATATTCATGCCCATGTGTGATCCCTCCCACTGGAGTATAGATGGACTTGTGGCTTGCTTCTGATCAACAAAATGAGGCAAAAGTGATGGAAAATGTGTGATTACATGCACGTGATGATGTGGTTTTGTGATGTAAGATATTAGCACCTTTCAGAATAGAGTCTGTGTCTTTCTTGCTAGCTTTGAGAAGGGAATATTTCATGAGGCATGGCCTCTAGCAGCTGAGGTCGTTCTCCAGCCAACAGCTAGCAGGAAATCGAGACCTTTAGTCTTACCTCCAAAAAGAAATGAAGTATGCCAACAACCTGAGTGAACTTGGAATCAAATTCTTTCCCAGTAGAACCTCAGGTAGATCCCAGCCCCTGCCAACACTTCGACTGCAACTTAGGCATTGTGACTGATGCATTACATTGTGATTTGGACCCAGCTAAGGCATGTCCAGGCTTCTAATACACAGAAACTGTGAGATAATAGATAGATATGTATGACTTAAGCTGTTAAATTTGTGGGAATATTGTTATGCAGCAATAAGTAACAAAAAAATTTTAGTACATGGAACTGTGACGCTACCGGAACCAACTAAAGCAAAAAAGTTTTGGGAGTTGTTTTGGAACCAGACAAGGGGTGGATGCTGAAAAAATATTTGAGAACCATGGTAGAGAAAGCTTAAATGTCCTCCAACAGACTGTTAATAGAAATCCGGACTTTAAAGATGCTGCTAGTAAGAACACTTCAAAATTTTCTAATCTATGATAGTAGGATTAATTCATTTAGTTACTTTGCCATTAAGTTAAAATTAGATATTTGAGACTACTTATTATTAAAGTGTTCTTTTGGGGGGTTTCCTGGATGGCTCAGTTGGTTAAGGGACTGACACATGATTTCAGCTTGGGTCATGATCACATAGGTCCTGAGATTGGGCTCTGTGCTCAGTGGGGAGTTTGAGAGTCTCTCCCTCTGCCCCTCCTCCTACTTGTGCTCTTTCTCTTCTCTCTAAAATAACTAAATCTTTAAAAATAATGAAGTGTTATTTTTTTCAAGGATGACTAATTTTTTTTTCTAGTTCAAGAATGACTAAAAAGAACAAATTTCTGCCCTTTCAAGGCAAACCAGAGTAAACTGAGGTTAGGTTCTCATCTGTAAATTGAGGCTGTGGTTATCTAAAGCAGTGATTTTCAAAGTTTTCTGGCAGCTGATTTCTCTTTACAAATGAAAGCTGGTGTAAAATGCAGTAACTATTGAGGAAGCACTGGGCAGCCCATATCCCTTCCTACGTAGCTTCTCTCCTTCATCAGTGGCATCATGACCATTCTTAGGGTTTCCAAGGAGACCAGATTAGTACCACAGTTAGGAAATCTTTAGACTACATAATCCAAAGTCAGGTAAATGTCAACTACTCATTAATATCTGGATGCAGAGGATGAACAATGTATATACCCTACACACACACACACACACACACACACACACACACACACACATACCATGTGTGGCTCGTTTAATACCTAAGTCAAATGGTGGTTGGAAAATTATGTTTTTTATCTGTTTACAAATAGCTAATTTATATTCAACCTTGAACAGCTTGATTAACCACAGTTTACAAAAGTTTGCAAATGATATGTCATAAGAGTAGTTCAGATTAGATGACAATCAAAGTAGTTTTGAACCTCAGAAGTCAGTCAGATCCTGAATTCTTACCTTAAAAACTTAATCAGCAATCTGGTGAAAATGCCTTTATCTAGGTCTAGAATATTAATCTTATGATCACATTATGCGGTTTGAATTAATTCTGACACTAAAGTCACTTGTAAGGTGGCAGGTCTGCAGTTATATGGTTTGTAGTCAGCTGTTCCTTTCAAGCAATTTATACTCAAAAATAATCAAGAAACTTTCCTCCAGGGAACCTCTTGCTCTCATAAACTACTAACCTGTTAAGTATGGAATTAAAATATTTTGTTGTATTACTACCAACTTTAAAAAAGAGCTTCTTCTAAGTATAAAAGAAAGCCATAAGGCTGGTGCCCCTATATATTGTATAAACCTTACTTAATAGTTGGTAAATAAGAAAGGAAAACACTCCTGATACGGAAAACACTCCTGATACTCTCCTTATTTTTTCATCCTTTATTTTATGGTGATGAAGTTATGAACACATAAGTAGGTTTTTAGCATAATTCTATTGCTTAGTCCTCATAGTTACACTGTATGAAACCATTTTTATAAACATTTTGCGCAGAGTAAACTGAATCTCGGAGAAACATAAAAAAATCTTTCTTAAGTCACATGGCTAGTATATGACAGAGCTAAGTTTTTGATTACTGAGAGTGAAGAAAGCAACAAATAAAAAAAGGAAAAAGCAGCTTTGAGAGTGTATGTGTATGTGTACTATATACCTACGGCTGATGCTAGCTGGTTAGATTTATATAATACCTATGGCTGAGACTTTTACTAGGTATCATAGAGATTGTATAGCTGCTGTGCTCATTCACTCAATTTATTCATTCACTCGATAAGGACTTACTAGGCAGAGCTATATGCCTTATTAAATGCTTAGGATTGCTTGGTGAAGAAGATGTGGTTCTTGTTTTCATGTACTTTAGGTTGGAGAGACAAAAATGTTAAAATTAGTCATGATAAAGTGAGACAGTTACTGTGATAACTAGTGTACAGGATTCTTCAAGAACACGGTCATGGCCACTTGAACCTGTTTGAGCATAATGTGTTTATGATAATCACATTGTTTCACACATTCACACAAGTGCATACATCCACAAGTACCTAACAGTTTTCTGTTTTTGATATTTGAAATGAGAATGCATCTCATTGTAGGAAATTGCTTTATTGGATTCCTAAGTGACTTTAGATAAGTGCCCTACAAATATGTCTGAGGTGACCAGAGATGGTCATTGTCATTCTTAAAGACTGATTACACTGCCATTGTCTGCCTGCTTTATATGGCCTTGCTTTGATGGCCCTATGACCATCACCTCCTCTGGTCAGAGATAAATTGTCTGTGGCATCATAGCTGCTTTCTGAAAACACACTCCAACCTATCCTGCTCACCCTGCAGAAAGCACTGTGGAATCTTCATCCTAGAGTCATGGGGATATGTTGAAATTACTTCTAGGCTTTTATTTGCTCACTGGGAATGTAAGATCTTATTGTGAGTGATTCAGGAATCTAATATTCAAGGGCATCTTACATCTGTTCATGTGAGTGATTCAGGAATCTAATATTCAAGGGCATCTTACATCTGTTCATGTACTACCCAAGGGTGCCCCAAGGCTCAAGATGCTCCCTTTACCTGTCTCCTCTGAGAAGCATTCCCTTTGACAAAAGTTACCTGGGGATGTTTTGGCCCCAGGGACAACTGTCTTCTCTGAAAGATAAAGTATAATTTCCTCACTTCTGTATTATTTGTCTCCATCATGCTATCCATTTCAATCAGATTATTATTTTTGCTTCATTATAATCAGCTAACCACTACTGTGCTGTTAACAAAAACATGCCATCCTTTCCATCTTGTATCCTCTCTCTGGATCCATCTCAGAATTCCAGATTCCTTTCCCCTTGGTAGATCCTCTCAGATGCCAACACATGCCCTTTGTAGTTGTTACTTTACACATTAAAGTCTTCAGACACAATTTACATATGTCTCAGCTCCACTTGGGATTTGGTCCTAGTTCTTTTCCCAAGACAGTCTTCAGCTCACAAGTAAAACCAGTATTTGCAAGGAAATAGAGGGGAAAGAAAGACAGAGGGTTGTGTGTATTTAAAGAGAGAAAGAGACAGAATGAGCTAGAGACAGAGAGAACATCTTAGGTAAAATACTTTGCAACAGTAATCCTGTGGTTATCAGTATGTCCCATGCAAATAAGATTCCTCACTGTGATAAGAATTAGTGAGGACCTCAGTATCAGAGAGTGAAGATTCTCTATTATTCTTATGGGTATTAAAATCTTTCATATATAATATTGTGAAGAGAGAGTAATTGTTAAGTTGCAAAAAGAAGGAAGAAACCCCAAACAGAGAAATGAGGTGCCAGGGCAACGTGGAGTGTTGTAGAATGCTGGTTTCTCAGAGGGCGATTCCTAGAAAGTAAGGAGAAGGAAAAGATTAAAAGCAACAGCAGGAGGTCACAGTGCAATCTAACATTAGAAATGAGGAGGCGAGGAATTGTCTATTTTCTCATAGCCCAGAGAGGATAATTAGAAACTGCCAGGCCCCACATGCTTGAGGCCTTCTTATCTCTCTTGACTTCAGACATTTTCTCTCTCTCTCTTACTCACTCTACTCCAGCCATGGTGACTTCCTTGTCCTTCCTCAAACATCTCAGTAGTGTTCCTTCCTCAGAAATTTTGGATGGAAGGATTTCTCCTCCCATTTGTGCATGTCTAACTCTCCTACCTCCTTCAAACCTTCATTTAATTGCCATATTCTCAATAAGTCATCCTGGACACCTTTTTAAAAATTTTGACTATCCATTCTCCTACCACCCCGATGCCCCATACCCTACATTTTCTATGGTATATATCACCCTCTAACATACAAAATAATAGTCTATTATTTTGGTTTTTCATTTCTAGAGTTCCACAAGGGCAAAGATGCTCATTCCCATTTTCCTTCCCTCACCGATGTATCCTGAGTCTAAAGCATAGAATAGACTCCTCATTCAATATCTGGTGTATGAATTATAGGCACAGTCAGAAGACTCTGGAAGCTAAGATGGTTGAGTCAGAGCCAGTTTCTTGACAGATGACTAGCTAAGATTCCCCGGTTTTGGTCAGTGGGACTTGGAGAGGATATATGAATGTACAGTTGTGGCTTATATTTGCTCCCTTCCCAGCAAAGACCCCAGTGGTAAGGTTAACATGTCAAATTTCCATGATAGGCTTAGGGAATTTGAAAGTGAAGTGGATCTGTTTTGACAGAGACAATGATACATGGTCATCAGACTAGTTGTTTCTACTAGGGCACAATTCAAGACTGTATTTCTAACTCCCTTTTATGTCAGTGGCAATTATATGATTAATTCTCACCAATAGAATACGAGTAGAAGTGGTACATATCATTTTCTGACCTTCTCACTGAGAAACTGACAGCCAGTGTCCTTCCTGCTAACCTCTTCCTTCCCCCCACCTTAGAAACTTAGTAGTTAAGTTTCCAATAGAGGCCTCCAATAAATGGAAGGAATTCATATCCATGAATGACTGTGTGGAATAGAGGCTCTCAATATACAAAGGATTGTAATATGAGACAGGAACAAACATATTTTTATTTTGTTACTAGCTGAGTTTTGTGTGATTATTACTCATAGTAATGCATCTATACCATGTAACCTGGAGGAAGTGGCAAGACTTCAAAACATAACTTGCTTTATGGTACATCAAAATTTATAGGGCCCATGGCCCCATTAAGTAAGATAAAAATTTAACATATGTCACAATGTGCTCATGAAATAGAGAAATATTGTAGAAAAATAAAATAGAATTTTTAAATATTTTCAGTTCCTAGGTTAAGAATATTATAACTATTTCCTGGTTCTTAGATATCTTTGCTTAGATAAATATACATCTGCTTCTTCACACACTGTATTTGTCCTTTTTATGCTTATATATAATAAGAGTGGAAATCTAACATTAGAAAACAGTCAGCTTTGCCTAGAGGACTCTATTTGGTGAAGTGCAATCTTCCTTAGACAAATCAGCCTACAACCAGATACAGAGACCATCCTTAAAGAAAGAGAGAAATTGGGATCCCTGGGTGGCACAGCGGTTTAGTGCCTGCCTTTGGCCCAGGGCACGATCCTGGAGACCCGGGATCGAATCCCACGTCGGGCTCCTGGTGCATGGAGCCTGCTTCTCCCTCTGCCTATGTCTTTGCCTCTCTCTCTCTCTCTCTCTGTGTGTGTGACTGTCGTAAATAAATTAAAAAAAAAGAGAGAGAAATTAATTTGTTAAGTAATAAGATTATTGATTCATTCTTATAAAAAATTACAATTAAAGAATACGAGGGGAAGATGGCAGTGGAGTAGGAGGGCCCTAGGCAGCCTTCATGCCATGAATACAGTAGATAACTATCAAATCATCTTAAAAACCCCAGAAATCGACCTGAAGACTATCAGAACAAACTCCACCACTAAAGGTAGAGAAGAGGCCATATTGAAGAAGGTGGGAAGTACAGAGACAGAGTTTGGGAAATAGATTTTGGCCTCTGTGGTGAGGAAGGAGCTATGGTCATGGAGAAGGGTGAGAAAAACTAGCACAAGGAGAGAATGAATCCCCATAATAATTGGCTTAGAAAGCAAAAGGGGCCAAATTTCATAAGTTCTTGCAACCAGTGGGACTTGAAGCCTGGAGTATTAAGGTCAGCAGGCTTGGCTCAGGGAGAACCCAGAGGCATTGGGGCTGCTCTTGGAGAGAAGGCAGGGCAAACAGCCTGCTGGCACACACCATGGAAACAGGGATCTGAAGAGCACCTGGGATATACACAGTGGGAAGGTTATTTGCTCATCTTGGAGCCTGTCCCAGAGAGGCAGCATTCATGGAGAGACCCCTCTGGTAACAGAGAAACTAGTAGGCATCATTTCCCTACCCAGCCCCTCAGTATAAGCACAGGGCCACCTGTGGGGACCAGTGCAGCATGGATACTCACTGTTAGCTTGGTCATGTAACCAAGTCCTGCCCCTACTCTAGTGAAATTGGCCTTCCCAGTAACACTTCCTTCAGTCCCCCTCACCCAGAAGACCAGCCCAAACCCTTATGCCAACACCATGACTCCCATCCTTGGAGTTTTGCAGTATCTTGGTTTTGGCAGCAGTGCCTACAGGTTTCATTTCACAAGCAGACCAGAACACATCTAGTTAAAAGTTGCCTCATTCAGGTCAGGGACCAATCACTCCCCACAACAGTAAAGAGAACCTCTGCAAATAACTGGCCTGAAGGATGAATCAGAGTGTATGGAGCACACATTGGAGACGCTCCCTACAGCACCAAGCCCTGGAGAATAGGGGACACTACACTGCAGGGCACTACAGGGCCTTTCCTTCATAAGGCCATTACCCTCAAGAATGGGAGATGTAGCTAACTTTTCTAACATGGAGAAGCAAAAACAAAGTGAGAAAACAGGAATTTGTCCTAAAAAAAGAACATAATGAGCTCTTGGCCAAAAATCTAAGTGAAACAGATATAAATAACATGCCTGATAGAGGTGTAAAGTGATTTTCATAAAGAAACTGACTGGACTTGAGAAAGGTGGAAGACATCAGTGAGACCATTAAACAGAAGGATAAGGAATAACATAGACAAGATAAAGGGCTCAATAAACAAAATGAGAAGACTGCTTGACAGAATGAACAGCAGGCTGGAAAAAGTAGAGGAATTAATTAACAGCCTAAAGACAGAGTTAATAGAAAATGATCAAGCTGAACAAAAGAGAGAAAAAATAATTATGCATAATGAGAATAGACTTAGAAATCTCAGGGACTCCTGTGAATGTAATAACATTTATATTATAGAAGTCTCAGAAGAAGAAGAAGAGAGAAAAGGCGGAAAGGATTTATTTGAAGAAATAATAGCTGAAAACCCCAATGATCTGGGGAAGGAAACACTTATCTAGATCCAAGAGGCACAAAGAGGCCCCCAATGAAATAAAAAACAGATCTACACCAAGACAAAATTAAAATGAAAAAATATGGTAATAAAAATATTAAAAGCAGCAAGACAAGCAACTCTGGATGGCTCAGAGGTTGAGCATCTGCCTTTGGCTCAGGTTATGATCCCAGGGTCCTGGGATTGAGTCCCACATCAGGCCCTCTGAAGGGAGCCTGCTTATTCCTCTGCCTATGTTTCTGCCTCTGTATGTGTGTGTGTGTGTGTCTTTAATGAATAAATAATAAAATCTTTAAAAAAGCAGCAATACAAAATAAGATAGTTACATACGGGGAAACTCCATAAAGCTATCAGTAGATTTCTCTGTATGTGTGTGTGTGTGTGTCTTTAATGAATAAATAATAAAATCTTTAAAAAAGCAGCAATACAAAATAAGATAGTTACATACGGGGAAACTCCATAAAGCTATCAGTAGATTTTTCAGCAGAAACTTTTGAAGCCAGAAAAGAGTGGCATGGTATATTCAAAGTGCTGAATGGGAGAAAAAAATCTGCAGCCAAGAATACTCTATATCCAGTAGGCCTATCGTTCAGAATAGAAGAGACAGTTTCCCAGACAAACAAAATTTAAAGTGTTCATGACCACTAACCAGCCCCGCAAGAAATATTAAAGGGGACTCTTAGAAAGGAAAGACTAAAAATGACAGTATGAATGTAGGAAACACAAATCAGTAAAAATGAATATTTCTTTAAAAAAAAATCAAGGAACTTACAAAACGAAAGGTTGTAAAATATGACACCATATTCCTAACATGGGGAGAGAGAGAAGTAAAGAATGGGTTTAAACTTAAACAACTATCAACTTAATATAGTCTGCTATATGTGAAGATGGCATATACAAACCTAATGATAACCACAAATCAAAATCCGCTAATAAATATGCAAGTTATAAAGAGAAAGAAATCCAAATATATCACTAAAGGAAACCAGCAAACCATGACAGGGAGAAAGACAAGAAAGGACCAGAGAAAATCTTTAGAAACAACCACAAGTAATAAAAAGGCAATAAATACGTATCTATCACTAATTTCCTTGAATGTAAATGGACTAAATGCTACAATCAAAAGGCAGTGGGTGACAAAATGGGTAAAAAACAAAACAAAACAAAACAGGACCCATCTATATGCTGCCTACAAGAGACTCACTTTAGACCTAAGGACACCTGCAGATTAAAAGTAAGGAGGTGGAGAAACATCTATCATGCACATGGATGTCAGAACCAAGCTAGAGTGGCAATACTTAATATTGGACAAAATGAAATGTAAAACAAAGACTGTAATGAGACAAAGAAACACACTATATAGTAATAAAGGGGACAATCAAATAAGAAGATATAACAATTATAAATATTTATGCAACCAACCTGGGAGCATCCAAATACATAAAACAGCTAATAACAAATATAAAAGATCTGATCAATAATAACACAATCATAGTAAGGGATTTTAACACCCACATACATTAATGGAAAGGCAATCTAAACAGAAAATCAACAAGCTAACAATAGCTTTGAATGACACACTGGACTAGATGGATTTAACAGATATATTCAGAACATTCCATCCTAAAAGAGCAGAATACACATTCTTTTTAAGTACATATGGAACACTCTCTAAAACAGATCTCATTTAGGCCAAGAAACAGGTCTCAACAATTCAAAAAGATCAAAGTTATACTATGTATATTTTCTGATCACAACACTATGAAACAAGAAGTCAACCACAAGAAAAAAATCTGGAAAGACCACAAATACATGGAGGTTAAATGACATACTACTAAAAAATGAAAGTGTCAGTCAGGAAATCAAAGAAGAAATTTAAAAATATATGGAAACAAATGAAAATGAAAACACAACAGCTCAAAACCTTTGAGACATAACAAGTCAAAGAAGCAAGAAGCAAGAAAAATCTCAAACAACCTAAACTTACACCTAAAGGAAGTAGAAAAAGAACAACAAACAAAACCTGTAGCCAGTAGAAGGAAGAAAATAATTAAGATTAAAGCAGAAATAAATGATATAGAAACTAAAAACAAACAAAACAAAACAATAGAACGAATCAAAGAAACTAAGGGCTGGTTTGATAAATCTTTAGCCAGACTTATCAAGAAGAAAAGAGAAAGGACTCAAATAAATAAAATCACAAATGAGAGAGGAGAAATAATAACCAATACTACAGAAATACAGTTATAAGAGAATACTGTGAAAAACTACATGGCAACACGTTGAACAACATGGAAAAAATGGATAAATTGCCAGAAACATATAACCTGCCAAAACTAAAACAGGAAGAAATAAAAAGTCAGAACAGATTGATTACCAGCAAAGAAATCGACTCAGTAATTAAAAAAAAAAAAAAAATTCCAGGACCAGACAGCTTCACAAATGAAGTCTACCAAACATTTAAAGAAGAATTAATACCTATTTTTCTCAAAATTTTTTCCAAAAAATAGAGAAGGAAGGAAAACTTCCAAATTCATTTTATGAGGCCAGCATTATCTTGATACCAAAACCAAATAAAGACACCTAAAAAAAGAACCCAATTTCTCTGATAAACATATGTGCAAAAATCTTCAACAAAATCCTAGCAAACAGAGTCCAACAGTACATTAAAAGAATCATTCACCACAATCAAGTGGGATTTATTCCTAGGCTGGAAGGGTGGTTCAAAATTCGTAAATCAATCAGTATGATACACCACATTAATAAAAGACAGGATGAGAACCATATGATCATTTCAATAGACATAGAAAAAACATTTGACAAAGTACAACATCCATTCATGATAAAAACCTTCAACAGAGTAGGTTTAGAGGGAACATACCTCAACGTAATAAAGACCATAAATTAAAAATCAACAGCTAACATCATCCTTAATGAGAAAAAAACAGATATTTTCCTTTAAGGTCAGAAACAAGACAAGAATATCCACTCTCAAAAAAAAAAAAAAAAAAAAAAAAGAATATCCACTCTCATCATTTTTCTTCAACATAGGAGTGGAAATCCTAGCCAAAACAATCAGATAACAAAAGAAATAAAAGGCATTCAAATTGGTAAGGAAGATGGGCAGCCCTGGTGGCTCAGCGGTTTGGCACCACCTTCAGCCTGGGGCGTGATGCAGGAGAGGAGTCCCACGTCCCACGTCGAGCTCCCTGCATGGAGCCTGCTTCTCCCTCTGCCTGTGCCTCTGCATCTGTGTGTGTGTGTGTGTGTGTGTGTGTGTCTCATGAATAACTAAATAAAATCTTAAAAAAAAAACAAATTGGTAAGGAATGAAAACTTTCACTATTTTCAGATGACATGATACTATATGTATAGAAAACTCAAAAAATGCCATCAGAAAACTGCTAGAACTGATACATGCATTCAGTCAAGTAGCAGGATACAAAATCAATGTACAAAAATCTGTTTCATTTTTATACACCAATAATGAAGCAGCAGAAAGAGAAATTAAGGGATAGATCCAATTTACAATTGCATCAAAAATAATAAAATATGTAGGCATAAATCTAACCAAATAGATGAAAGACCTGTACTCTGAGGTCTGATGTACTATGATGTCTGATGAAAGAAATTGAAGATGACACAAAGACATGGAAAAACATTCCATGCTTATGGATTAGAAGAACAAATATGGTTAAAATGTCTGTACTACCCAAAGCAATCTACACATGCAGTGCATTCAGTGCAGTTCAGTGCAATCCCTATCAAAATACCAACAGCGTTTTGGTAGAACAAACAGTCCCAAAATGTGCATAGAACCACAAAAGACCTTGAATAGCCAAGCAGTCTTGAAAAAGCAAAGCAAAGCTGGAGGCATCACAATTCCAGACTTCAAGTTATATTACAAAGCTGTAGTTATGAAAACAGAATGGTATAGGCACAAAAGTAGACAAATAGATAATAGAACAGAATAGAAAATCCAGAAATCCACAACTATATGGTCAATTAGTGTTGGACAAAGCAGAAATGAATATTCAATGAGAAAAAGACCATCTCATCAACAAATAGTGCTGGGAAAACTGGATAGCAACATGCAAAAAAATGAAACCAGACCACTTTCTTACACCACACACGAAAGTAAACTAAAAATGTATTAAATACCTAAATATGAGATCTGAAACCATAAAAAATTCTGGAAGAGAACACAGTCAGTAATGTTTCTGACACTGTAGTAACTTTTTTCTAGATAGATTCCCTGAGGTAAGGGAGACAAAAACAAAAATAAACCATTGTGACTACATCACAATAAAAAGTTTCTGCACAGTGAAGGAAGGAAACAATCAACAAAACTGAAAGGCAACCTGTGGAATGGGAGAGATATTTGCAAATGACATATCTATTAAAGGGTTAGTATGCAAAATATATAAAGAACCTATAAAATTCAACACCTGAAAACCAAATAATGTGATTAAAAATGGGCAGAAGACATGAATAGACATTTCTCCAAAGAAGACATCTGGATGGTCAACAGATACATGAAAAAATGCTCTTCATCACTTATCAATAGAGAAATGCAAAATTACAATGAGATGTCACCTCACATCAGAATGGCTAAAATACAAAGCATAAGGAACAACAGGCATTGGTGAGGATGTGGAGAAAGGGGAACCCTCTTGCTCTGTTGGTGGGAATGCAAACTGTTGCAGCCATTCTGGAAAGCAGTATGGAGGTTCCTCAGAAAGCTGAAATAGAAATACTCTATGACCTACAATTGAGTTATTGGATATTTATCCAAATAATACAAAAACAGTAAGTCAAAGGGATACATGCATCTCTGTCTTTATAGCAACATTATTTACAATAGCCAAAATATAGAAACAGCCAGTGTCCACAATTGATGAATGGATAAAGAAGAGGTGTTATCTCTCTCTCTCTCTCCACACACACACACACACACACACACACACACACACAATGGAATATTACTCAGCCATATAAAAGAATGAAATATTTCCATTTACAATGACATGAATGGAGCTAGAAAGTATAATGCTGGTGACACAAGTCAGTAAGAAAAAGACAAATACCATATGATCTTACTCATATGTGGAATTTAAGAAACAAAAGATATGAGCAAAGGTGGAAGGGGGAAAGGAAGGGAGAGAGGGAAACCAAGAAGCAGACTCTTAACTTTAGAGAACAAACTGATGGTTACCAGGAGGGAGGGAGGGTGGGGGGAGATGGGTTATATAGGTGATGGGAATTAAGGAGTGTACCTGTCATGATGAGCACCGGGTGTTGTGTGGAATGTTGAATCACTATATCGTACACTTGAAACCAATATAATGCTGTATGTTAAGTAACTGGAATTAAAATTAAAAGTTAAAAAAATGATTATAATTTAAGCCCTGGAATAGAAACTCAAAACACAAAACTTGACAATGCCTAAGCCAAATGCAAAAAAAAAAAAAAAAAAAAAAAAAAGGCAAATTTGAAATCTATGGGGAGTCAAGGTTAGAAGATTGCTGAGAAAGAGACCTCCTATTAGTACTTGTCTACTCTTCTTGTTATGATAATGTTAGTTGTCTTATAATGTAGGCTATATGGCTACACTGCAACTTGTATTCTTTTTTTTTTTAAATTTTTTTTCTTAAGTTTTTATTTATTTATGATAGTCACAAAGAGAGAGAGAGAGAGAAGCAGAGACACAGGCAGAGGGAGAAGCAGGCTCCAAGCACCGGGAGCCCGACGTGAGATTCGATCCCGGATCTCCAGGATCGCGCCCTGGGCCAAAGGCAGGCGCCAAACCACTGCGCCACCCAGGGATCCCTGCAACTTGTATTCTTACTTGTACTTCAGCCTTGTCGGGCTTATTAAGACTGTCTCCTGCAACTAGGTTTGACCTTTGTTAATTGATTCTTTAGATCTGGGGACCAGCAAACTATAGCTTAAGGTCTAATTTCAAACTGTTTTTGTAAATAAAAACAAAATTTTGTGTATATGGGAACACAGCCATACCCATTTGTTTGTATATTGTGTATGATTATTTTCACTGTACGGAAAATCTGTACGGAAGTCGCACAGATCCTAAATAATTTGCTTTCTGTTGCTCTCTGTTCCTTTGCCCAAAAGTTATGCCAACCCATACTCTAGTGCATGTTATTTGTACATTTCTTGTTACTCCACTCTATTTAGTGCAAGAATAGTGTTTTTATTTGTCTTATGGTTTGATTTTACGCTGTTGGTAGTTGGAATCTGTGTATTTACATGTGCGCCTTTTGAAATGTCTTTCTACAGAAGAAAAACGACAACTATTTGTTGAATAGCATTAAACTAAATGTAAATCAAAATAGAATCTAGCAGTTTTACTTAAGGAAAGCTATAATAAGGCTCTTACATCTTCTGGACCAAATATTTGTTTAACCTTTTTACAAAGTTCATCCAATCACTTTACCTGGCATTTTGTATTCTTTACTTAATCAAATAAATTATTTTATGTTTTAACATTTTTATTACTATGGCTAAATTTCCATTATAAGGGATAGCATAGAGTTGTTGGCAAAGGGCTGTTGGGGAGGAAGAATTTGCTCTTCAGAGTCCTTATCTCTGGAATAAGAACCAAATTGATGGGATGCCTGGGTGGCTCAGCCATTGAGCCGCTGCCTTTGGCTCAGGGCATAATCCCAGAGTTCCGGGATCGAGTCCCACATTGGGCTTCCTGCAGGGAGTGGGCTTCTCCCTCCACCTGTGTCTCTGCCTCTCTCTCTCTCTCTCTCTCTGTGTGTCTCTCATGAATAAATAAAATATTTTTTAAAAAAGAATCAAATTGACATGAGACAGATTAATGGGAAAAAATCAAATTTAATAGTATATGGGGAATTCACACAGACCTGAAATTCCAAAGACAGTGGGGCAATATGAAGCTAATATGATCTAAAGAGAAGGGTAGAGTCTGAGGAATCAAGGGGGAGAAAGGTCATTAGCAGGAAGGTGAGAGGAAAACAAAGGTTTTGTTTAGAAAACAAAGGTTGCTCTGTTATGTAGATGTGTTTTTTAGGTAAAGAGAAATCTCTGATAATAACACTCTTCCAGATATCTGCCAGAAGTTGAAGAAAGGTAAAGAGCTTTTCCTGAATCTGCTGGGTTTTGGTTGCTTTTAACTCAAAATAATGCTTATGCCTAAGTGGCCCATCTAGGGGGGCCTGTCCTTGGCCTTTGAAGGGCCATCCAGGACACTTTGCTGTTTGTGTGACCATGTGATAAATACCATTTCCAGGGCAAGCTCTGACTTTTCCCTTCTGCCACCAGAGAGTTCACTAGATACCAAGACCCTAGGGGATTGGTGAAGTCACAAGATGGAAAGAGCCTAACAGATATGTTCACTAGGTGGTCACATGACTGGAATAAGTCCCTATTATGCTCACCCTGTGAAACTTGGAGTTTTATTTGTTTCAGAGGCTAAACTACATTAATGAATAATGTTTCTTACACAATATTTTTTTTTCAATTTTTCCCATTAATTGACTGTCCTCTGAGATATAACATACATTAATTCATTAACAAATCAGATTTTATTTCCTTCAAATGACATCTTGTATCTCTGTACTAATTTAAGATTAATATGATATGTATACAAGAGAAACAGAGCATAAGGACTTAAAGACTAAAACTTATGGCTTAAAGAATTATCTACTTTAAGACAATGTCTTGTATTCCGCCTAGCTCATGTGTTGTCTTTCCCATTACATAGGACAGGTTCTTACCAACACATCTCTACATGCATAGGTATTTGTGTAACTCCTTCCCTGAAACCTCTGTAACAGAATCAGGCCCAGTGTCAGGCCTGTGAGCACTCTGTTTGCTTATTAAATCTCTTGCTTTCCTTCATTTTCTGCTATAAGTATATTTCATTAAGTCAGGTTATGACAACAGAATGATTGAAATAACAAATCCAATATAACAAGTTTGCTCTTTCATATGATAACTGCAATCGAGTTTTGATTTTTTGACACAAATTTATGAGGTTTTGGGTTTGTTGTTGTTTTTTTTTTTTTTTACCAAATTAATCAGATTAAGTCACTTTTTGCCATTGGTGAAAATAGAATCCTAACTTTCATTTATACCAAATTATTTTCATTCAACCTATACTTAATAACAGACATCTAATGTATTTTTTAGCAGTAAAATTTTTTTTTTTTTGTTAAAATTAAAGGGATTGCCTAGTGTGGGGAAAGGATGAATGTCTCTACACTCTGCTTGAAATAGGAAAATGAATAGAGTCAGACCTTTTTCCTACTGTCTGGACAAAGGCCACACACAGATCCCCATAGAACCTGCAGCATTTTGTAGGGCACAGTTTTAAATCCATTGGAATAGAGAATTAATTCATGTGGGTGAAATTTCTTTTGAAGAGTTGCATATATTTCTTTGGTTCAGTATCTAGTGTTATATATTTTTTTTAAAAAAATGCCAAGGATTTATTCATAAGAACATGTTTTTTGCTTTGGAAATAAGAAAAAATTAAGTACCATTTACCAGAAAATCCAAACCATTACTCACCTTACCATTCATTGCTTTGGATATAATCAAGGTATTTTATTTATACTACTTAACCTTTTAAAAAGCTGTATTTCTAAAAATCCAGATAATTCCTTTAGCCAGTAAGGGGAACAGAATGTTTGCTGAATGGTAATATGACCCAGAGGATAGCATTATCCTTTCCATATATTGGTTTGGCACATTCTTTTATCTTTGAGTAGAAACAGAAATGAAGGTATTGTAGCCTTTCCTGAAACTTAAGTCAGTTAAAATTATTTAAGTTTACTAAAGCTTCTTTTTAAGTTTTGAAAGTAAGAATACCTAGTGGAATAGTATTTTATTTCTTATTGACCTTATCACCATTGTTAACAAGTATTATTCATTTTATCATAACTTATTTGTGTATATGTGCTTACAGTCTTAAAGCGAATCATAACAAGCTACATTGCATGTATTCACTAGATGATAACTTTTGCCGTCTTTATTTTTAGTAACTCTATAGTTCATCAGAAGTCTAGAATTTGAAGATAAATGGAGCAACACAATATGCTCTACTTGAAAGAAACTCTTAGCCATAAGGGGCTTTTTTTCATAGAAGTAAAAATGGAGGACTGCTCTGCCATCTAGTGGACACATTAAGAAATGGAAAAGTTCTGCTTTTATTGTTTCAAATAGAGTTCTTTAAATTTCACTAAAATGCTGATTTTTTATTCAGCAAAGTAGCACCTGCTCTTTTTACTACTTTTGGCAGCCATTGTGAGGATTTATGTATGGATGGGATAAGATAATTTTTGGAAACTAGTTTAGAGAAAATGGGATTTAGGGATTCCAGGGTAGAAGAAACTGAATAGGGTACAGTACTGGATAATGTTTTCATATGTGGCATATCACAAAGGGAGAGCATGAAAGAGTGAGAGAAAGGAAGGAGAGAGAAAATGATCTTTTTATTGAATTGTTTGAAGGGGGGGATGAGTAAAAAAGAAGCATTGTGTTGCAAATTTTGAAAGCCTAAAACCAGAGTCCCCAGGGTTCAAGGAATAATTCTTTAGTCTAACGTATGGAAAGTTTGGCAAAGAGGGAAAATGTCTTTTGGAAGAAGTTCCAATGTCTGGAGAGAGGGAGAAAAGGGCAGATGAAGAACAGCTGCTGAAAGAAAGTACAGCATGTATGAGGAGTTCTGCAGCCTGTAGCCCGGTGAGAGCAGTGCTTGCTTGATGGCCGTCTTCCTTTACTTCGCCTGAAAGTTACTGGGTTGTAGTGGGAGGGAAACCAGGAGGGAAAAGTACAATGAAAGGAGACCTTTCAATATACTGGATATTAACCCTTTGTTTTACCTAGTTAAAATGAAATAATATCACAAAAGACTGTCAGGTCGTACTACATGGAGAGTCACTCTCAGAGTTTCAGCCAACTCAGTCATTGCGAGGCCTGTCAGGTTATTTTTGATGGGCCTGATAGGGCTATACTATCATGAATAAATGAAGAGGAAAAGAAAAACAACAGGTGGAAATTTTAAAACTTGTGGTGGTCAAGTCCATTGTACTAATAATTCTCAGCACATTAGAACAATTTGCAGTATATCAGATAGGAAAGGAATTCCCCTGTAGCAAGAGGAAGAGTGGTAAGACAAGGAGCCTTGGTTTGTGACAGGATTCCTGCTCTGGCTAGTGACAAGGACAGATTGGGTTCTGACCCAATTCATTTGGAATGGTGCCAAAGTCTTAAACAAAGAGATGATAAATAGGGAATACAATAACATTGGGACTTCTGGCATTGCTTTATGAAGTGCAGAGGACATTTTCTGAGATCTAATAGGGATGGCATTCTACTAGCAGGAAAAAGATACCTCCCAGCCTCTCCTTCTCCAATTTATGGTCTTTTGAAAGGAAAAAAAATATATTTCATGAAGCAGACAAGATGGAAGAATTTTACAGAAGCACATGGATTTTGGGCCTACAGGAGTATGATGCATTCTTAAGATGGTGGTGGGGACCTAGATGTATTGGGCAAGGTAGGAAATTTCTAGCTACCTGGGAACTACAAATGCAGGTGCCCTGGTGGAGTAAGCCTGAGGTGGGTGAGTACGGAGGAAACCTAGAAACTTCTCCGTGGCAACCTTCCATTGTGTTATAGTAATGTGGTCCTGAGTGTTATGTTTCTGCTGTGTGATCTCTTCTCTTTGGATATAACACACTGGGTCAGGAGAAGATAGCTGAGCAACATTGAACCCATCAGATTCTTTCTTTCAAAACTTAAATTGGGACCACTTCCAACTTGGACCTGAGGCTATAAGAAGCTAGACCTTTAGCCTATAAACAGGAGGACTGTGGTGGTGGTTTGTTTGTGGGTAAAGGGGCAGAACAATCTAGTAGATGGAGAAGCAAAGGGAAATGAATGCAAAGTGAGAAGCAGAGATGAGGAATATTGAAAGAAATGTCTGAAAAGTTTTTAATTATCATTTCTAGTTTCTTTCTATGGCCAGCCATATTTCTGCCCTTGAGGTTCGGTTAGATACCTCTCCATCCTTATAATATATACCCTTTTGACTTAAGGAAGCCTCCATGAATATCTGTTATTTGCACAGAGATTCATAATATGGTGATTTTGCCCTCACACTGTCCAAATTCGGCCATTTGAGCCAGTAAAAGGAAATTTGAAAAGTTGGGCTTATTATTAGTTCTTTAGACTTTAGGCAATTGGGACTTTAATCTGACCATGGCCTCAGGAACCTGACCTATATTTTAGATCTGCTTCCATTGCTTGAGACCAGCATGAACCTGCAATACAGTTCAAGATGGGCACTTTTGTTCTGGTCTCTGTTTCTCCCCTTGAAGAACTTACTCTCTAGGACCTTCAATTCTTCCCACATACTTTGGAGTGATCAGTTGCATAGAGGAGCTCTAGTACTAATCTGTATGGGGTTCTCCTGGAAGCCTATGGCCTGGTCTTCATTTCAGGAGAGTGGCCTGGAAGGGGATGTGTAATGGTGATTGATGGAGGGTGTGCCATCAGGCATCCCAAAGGAAATAATATCTTGCTGGAATTTGAAGCTTGAGGGAGACTACCCCAATGAATTGATTTAGTTTCTCCTAGTTAAAGGGTTTAGCCAAGTAAAAAAGACCAGAGAAAAGAGAGAATGTGTGCTTTCAAACACATGAAAGATTTTCATATTGACAGGAGAGAAAAATAAGGAAAGAATGAAAAAGGATAAGGTAAGATACTTCCAGAATTAATAATATGGTGGGTCCTAAAAAAAATTGGACTCTATTGTCAAGTCAATGGTAAGGTATTGAAAACTACTCAATTTGTGTTACAAGCAGTTGCTCTGGTTTCAGAGTGAATGAAAGAGAGCAGTTAAGCAGCTTTTCAAAGGCAGTGGTCCCGAAGATGAGGAAAGATGAATTCGCTCTAATGAAGTATATAGGAGATGGAAGTGATGATACATTAGATGGAAATGTGAAGAAGAGGGAGTTGCCAAGGACAACCTCCAGATGAGCTGCTAGGCACTGGCAGTGCCAATTCCTGGAAGCAGACGTGGGAAGGGCTAATTGAGAAGAGGATAAGTTGAGTGAAGGTAAAGTGCAGGTGTTAAGGGGCTTCCAAAGGGGAGATGTACAGTAGGAAGTTGGAGCCATGTGATTAGAACACTCATGATGAAGTTGGCTTATTCTCCCACTGGCAAAGCCATGTTGTTTGCTGCGTTTTCCATCTGGAGAGCAGAATATTGAGCTTGGATACATGCTTTCCTCTCTTCAAAAATGACTTTCAAATGCAAAAGAGTAGACATGCCAAAGTAGCTGATATAGGCCAGAGAAAATGCTTGCTTACTTCCCAAATTGACTTTTCCCCAGGCTGTGTTTCCAAACATAATGCAGAAACTCCAACCATGCTGAGGCTGGAAGTTTCACACAGAGTGTTCTTGCACTAACAGGAAAAATACACAACCTTGCCCTTCAAAAGCCAAGGTCTACCTTCAGTGTTTACATGTTAGCTTCCCTAACAAGTGAGTCCTTATCATTGTATTGGGCAGCCCTGTTCATAGAAAAGAACATGTCTCTTATCCATAATAAGAACCTTAATATAGCTACTTAGCTGTGCAAATGACCGCACACAAGAGCCAATACAAAACTAATATATTTTTGAATTTATTGAAATGTTTGCCCACTTCCAGATGTCTTCTGTGACTTTGATCTGATTATCCAAAATAGGGAAATCAGTGTGTTTATTTTCCATGCTAAGAGTAGTATTGGCCTGAAGAGTGAGGGGGTAGCTCTGAAAGAAGGATTTCCTTAAAAACTGTGCAATATCAACCTGATAAAAATAAATGTTCAATTTTGAGTTTTCCCTCTGAGATTTTTTAAAATGCAATTTTAGAAATTTAAGCTACTTTAAATCTATGATGGATCTTCACAAATATTAAATAGTGTGGTTGATACAGCCTGTAAAGCATATATTCTGATTATCTTTGATGTGACCAGGCAAACAAGAGGGAACTTTATTCCCATTTATTTAATGGTTTTCATACTTTGATACTGTGGAGGTGTAAAAAAAATCCCTTGATTTAAAACCTATTTCTGATAATTCTAGCTGTAGATATTATGGTTACATTGCTTTATCTTGGACTTTGTGTGTCTATGAAAGAATAAAATGTGAATTTTAATGCTTCTGTATGCCACAGTCTTTCAATTCAAACTCAGACTATAGAGAAGGGAATTGACATTTATGAAACTGTATTCCAAGGATTTTTGTATATTCGAGTTTATTACAATAATATATTGAGCAAGGATTTCTAACAGTTTTTTAGTAAGGAGACTGATTCTCAAGGGATATTTACCTTCACACTGCTAAGTAAAAGGTGGAAACAAAACACCGATCTTTTTGTCTCAGCATTCATTCTGTTTCTACTTGGCCAGAGGTTTCCAAATTGAGTTCTATTGAGTTCAGGGCCATGAGGAGGTGCCTTGGGAGTCACCTTGTGGGGACAATGTGGGGAAGGAAGGGTGTCTGAATAGAGTTTGGTTCCCTGTGCTCATTTTAAGCAGAACAATTCTGTTTTTTGGGTTCACTTCAAATTATAACTTAGGAAAATGGCATTGACTACTCAAAAAACATATTTATAGACTAATATACCATAAATTTAACTCTGATGAAGCTAATTAGTGATAAAACTAGAAAGTTATAGGTAAAAGTAACATCAAGTCTTGGTCTAGTAAACTGTGTACCACCACTTATATTTAAAATGATTTTGTTTCTTTTTCTCTAGTGTTTACTGACAGATGACTTAAAAGGGTATTACTTTCCTATCTATGTTTTTAGGATGAATATACAGGATTCTGGAATAGTGAAGTAGAGTTTTCTAGGTATGCCTAAGAGAGCTAATAAGTAAACACAAGTATGGAGTATAGAAAATATGGAGCCATTTTTCCAGTAAAAGATTAGGAAATTATAGGTTGCAAACAGTTCAAGGCATGCATTCAAAGAGATTATGATTCTGATTGCAGGCAACTCTCAGCAGATATCTGGGCTGGAGGAGAATTCTTTATTCTAACATTTAATTTTTGATCAACTTTACTGAGGTATAATTTGCTTGCTGCTTTGTTATTCTGACTTCTACTTCCAAAAAAACCTTCTCTTTTGTATCCAATACAGAGGAATGGAACCCAAATTATTTCTTTAATAAAAGATGATCACTTGTTTGCTTTGGGGCAGATTTTCTAAATATAATCCCTGGAACAATGGCAAAAGCATCACCTAGGGACCCATTATAAAAGCAAATACTCAGGCCCCACCCACAGACCTAGTGCCTGGAAACTGTTTGGAGGGGGGCCTAGCAATCTATGTTTGAATCAGCCCCCCAGGTGACCCTGATGCACAGCAAAGTTTGAGAACCCCTACACTAGGAGCTGGCCTCTGACCAGGCAAAGTCAATCTAAACACTGGCCAGAGGAAAATAGAATTGCCAGGCTTGTCCCAGAGGTAATTCTAATGAACAAAATAATAACTTCCTGAATTAGGGGCGCCAGAATGGCTCAGTCAGCGAGCGTCTGACTCTTGGTTTTGGCTCAGGTCATGATGTCAGGGTTGTGAGACTGAGCCTGACATTGGCTCTGCGTTGGGCATACAGTCTGCTTAAGATCCTCTCTCTCCCCCCTCCCCCCTCCTTTCTTGCAGGTGTGTGTGCTCTCTCTTGCTCCTTCTCTCTCAAACAAAACAAAACAAAACAAAATCAAACAAAACCTTCCTGAATTAGAATGAGAAAGCTGGAAGAAATTAACCAGCTTAGCTAAAAGAAGCAGAGAAGACACTTAAATAGAAGGAGAGACCAAAAGTTAATAGAGCCCTATCAATGACAGATTGCTAAAATTCCTGTTGATAAAAGAGTGAGATTTGTTTCTCACTTCTCTATGTAGTCTTACAATAAGCTTTCATTATGTGAGGTATGTCACAACCAAAATAGCTTCAGGCATCTTGTCCTTTGCAACTCAGAGCCTACATGGAAGGGAAAAGCATAATAGAGTATTTGAGCCAGCTCAATGAGGAAGGGACAAAGAAACAGTCTTCCTTTAAGAGAGATCAAGCTTGTTGATAAGATATATCTTTCAGACAACAAATGCTTTCTGCAGAACAGATGCTCAAGAGTTACAAGTCTTAATAACTACTTGGATTAATAGGTAATGTGCATTGTGCATTCACTTGTGCAAGATCCATATATATATGGATTCACTTAAGTCATGTGCCCACCAACCATGTTTATATTCTTAATATGTTTTATAGAGTCACAGATAATAACATTAAGGTAGAGGGAAATTAATTAACTTGCTCAGAGACATACATATAATCTGTTATGAAATGAGGGCTTGCACCCTGGCAACCTGGCACCAGAGCCTATGCTATCAACTAAGATGCTATATTGCTTCTTGATGGAAGTTATTAGAATTAATCCTCTAGGTCTGAGATTCTATAAATTGCTTATTTGTCTCTATGGCAACCATATTCAAAGCCATGTGCTTCTAGACTCTGATTTGACATCACCACTAACCATAAGAACCACATGGCTCCTGTGTGTCCCACCAAACATGTGCATATGATTACATTTTATATATGACTCTTAACATCTTCATCACATAAATGTTCTGTATTGTGAACTCTGGTTTTAGTTCATATAAGAATTGTTTACATTTGATTTCCTAGTTGTAATCCTGAGCAAAAGAAGGAGGAAGAGAAGAAAGGAGGTACTGCTGTCTCCTTTCTAGATCATGAATGCATTCAATTGGGTGGACCAATTGAAACCATAGAGGTTTTTCTAAAAGGTATGGAGGAGGCCCTCATCTCCATAAAGACAGTCAATATGCTCCTGAATTGATTCTGAAAAATGCAAGTCTCCCTAAGATACTGGTCATCAACATTTTTACGTATTTTTTAAACACACACAGGCTAATGCAAGGAAAAAATATATATATATATATATTACATATATGTGTTTAGAAGATATATAAATGTTAATTTTATGTTTTAACTCAAAATGAAAATGGCACAGTGTTACACAGCAATTTGATGGTAAAGCAGTGGCTAAGAGCTGTGTCCTTTTTTTTTTTTTTTTTAACTGCAGTCTTCACTGATTATCTGAGATATGCCAGGGATTACATTTATCTATATAGAGGACATGCAGAAAAAAACAATTTGTCCCTACTCTATTTTCATTCTATCATTGTCCAGGCTTTCTCTGATGTTGCAGTATCATTGCTCTGTTTGGTGGGTCAGCAAGCAGCCACTGCCACTGTGCAACTTGCACAGTAGTACCTTCTGCCTTCCCAGAACCTCTTGGCAACAGCCTGCTGACTCCTGCCACCTGGAAGCTTTAGTAGGCAGAGGGCCTCAACCCAGTTCTAAAAATGAATAAGGAATGCTCTCAAAAAGTGTGATATCTTCCACCAATCCCTAGCCTCCACCCTTTGGTTGCCCTAGAATGTTCTTTCCATCAATCCATCACTGGTATGAGTTAAAAGGCTGAGCATATTTTGGTTGTAATCACAAAAGCTAGGAAAGCTGTGTGTGTATGTGTGTGTGTGGGGGGGCAGGTGGGTGGTTGCATGTGCACGTGCACGTGTGCTTGTGTCCCTGTGCATTTATAGGCACATACATGTGGGTTGGTGAACGCGTGGAGGGAATATCAGATAGGGAAGTCAAGCAAGTTGAAGTACAGATAAAAGGAATGGAGGATGAATTTCCAGCTCCTGGCTCAAGATATGCTTCTCAGAAGTTTTGTTATGTTTAGAAGCTCTCCCTGACATATTGAGTACCCACATTTTCCCACTTGTCTGACCCAGTGGAAATGGAATGTGCGTTTTCATAGGCTGCGCAATCTGAATCCCGAAGTGTTTTTTATTTGCTGAGCAAATGTATGATCATTTCAGGAATCCTAATTGGCCTTTAATAAGTTCCTATGTAATCTAAATATGATCCAATGTAATTACAATTTTTCAAATAAAAAAAATAAGATATTCTGGTGAAATTAGATGTCTCAAAGAGCAACTGTTTGCAAATAAAAAGCCAAGGAAAACTTATAGCCATGATTGTGAGCTCATTGCTTTGTATAATTTATATTATGGAGTCATTAAATTCATTTCCTTCGACGTAATATTAGAGATTATGCACAGTGGTTAATGGATTCCCTTTTTAGAAAATGCAATCACATACATCTCTCCACTTCCTTAACATTAAACAAATGATTCAATTTCCTTTCCATTTAGCATAAATCAAATAAAAGCATGATATTAAACACCATAGTAGTAAGGTTAAATAATTAGAAAAAATGATAGAAACAAGTCTATCTGTTCTTTAAACAGAATATAGTTGTTATTTTATAATTTTATCAAAGCAATTTAAAGACAATAATGCTGTAAATTAAAAGCTAAATGCTGTATTTAAAACAATAATACCAACGGGGGGAGAGGCCACTAGGTGGAGCCCATGGTTTCTAAGATTTAAGGTAAGTTTCCAGCAGTCTTAGGATAAATGTTGTCCAGCTATAGAACGATAGTGGCGTTAGGGACACTCAGCAGGCTGGCATATTGGACAATCCTCTGACTACTACAATTAAGAAATGGAGGAATTTGAGACCAGGGTCGTCCATTGTTCTGTCCAAGGACATAAGAGAATTTAAGTACAATTCACACATTTCTGGAAATTAACGGTAATTTACACTGACTATCTGGAAAATAATAGTGAATACTTTGATAATCTAATAGCAAAGAAAATTAGCTATGAGATGTATTTATTAAAATGCGTTTTTTTTCTTATTAGTGGGCATGCAATGTCCACTTTAAAAAGTTTACTATGTGAAAATTATAACAAGAATACACTTTTCAGTGTATTAGTCAAATGGCAAATAAAAGAAACCCATTTGAAAACATTTAGATTGCCTTCATCAAGCAATTACAATCTGTTAAGTGCAGTCAGGGCAAAAAATGTAAATGCAATACAGTTAGACTCTAGTAGCTGTTCTAAGATGACAAGTGGATAACTTTCCATACTGTTGATACATGGTCAAACCTATTAAAAGTAAGTTTAAATTACTGACTTAACAGTCATTCTTTTTTAATTTATCTATAGAAAATTAGAGGTGTATTGAGGTATAATTGACATAAACCGTATATTATAAATTATATAATTGATATTATTAAATTATATAACTTGATATATTTTCACACACACACTTATATACACACAATCATCACAACAAAAGTTGTGAACATATTTATCTTCTTTGAAAGTTTCCTGTACTTCCTTGTCATCCCTTCCTCCCTCCCCTCCTTGTTTCCTCCGCCCCCCCGGTCACCAAGAATCTATTTTCTGTCACTATAAGTCAGTTTACATATTCTATATGGATTTATACAATATGAACACTTTTTGGGGTGTGGTGGTCTGACTTCTTTCACTTGGAATAATTATTTTGAGATTCATCCACATTGTTGCATGTGTCAGTAGTTCATTTGTTTTTATTGCTAAGTGATATTCCCAGGTTTGGATATTTTACAATATGTTTATCAATGCATCTGTTGATGGACATTTGGGCTTTTGGGTTTTTTTCCCCAGTTTAGAGTTATTGCAAATAGAGCTTCTATGATCATTCATGCACTAATTTTGTACAGACATAGATTTTCTTTCTCTTGGCTGAGGGAAACATTCATGCATAGGCATGGGCAAACATAAGTATCCAACTGTTTATGACATTCCTGAACTTTTGTCTAAAATGACTATACAATTTATTCTTTTTTCATGTATAATTAAGTACAAATCTCTATTTTATGGATATTAATAAAAGCAATGGATATCATTGGTTACTTAATTTAAATTAGGAAACAAAAGACATTTTGCTTTTCTTTCTGTTTAATACTGTATTATCCTGTACAACAATATTGAATTTGTCTCTGTAATGTGGAGGGACAGAAATAAATCCATCATCACTACCTTTAAAATACTTGACTATATTAATAACTTAAATGCCATTGGACAATTTATGGGAAAAAGAAAAGAACAAATAGGATTTTTATTTCACCAAAATAGGAATGTGATGAAACACCCTAGAATTGTCAGCTGCTTATATAGCCTCATAATTTTTTCACTTCAGATTTATGATGAATATATGTCTCAAAATAATTAGAGCAGTTTCTATTTCAATGTCCTATCTTAAATCTAGGCCATGTGTTCCTGTTCTTTATTGAAGAAAATTCAATCACTGTATTTCCAGCAGAAATATTTGTCATAAAACTTCTCCAGCGTATTAACTTTTCCAGTAACAAGAGACCCCATCATACTTGTAGCATATCATGGTTTTTATTCAAGTAAGTTATGCTGGCGACAGTTTAAGTTGCACTTTATTATCTTTTGGGGAAAAATAGCTTTGTGTTTTAAAATTAATGAAAGTACATTGTAAGGAAGAAGGTGTCAGTTAAATATTTTTAAAGTACTCCCTTTACTTACCCATTCTATGATCTTATATAAACTACTTGTTTATGTTGGCATCTGTAAAATGGGAATAATGCTTTTATATGCATTTTCTGAGGATTAAGAAAGCTAAAACATATAAAGTACTTAGAAGGGTACTAGTCATACAGTAAGTACTCAACAAATATTAGTTTATATTATTTTTAGAGGTTTCCAAATATATATAAGATAGTGGTAAGTAAATTTATATTGTAAAGAACAAAACTGTATGTGGAGAAACATATTTAGAAACATTGCTTTATTTATTTATTTGTTTGTTTGTTTATTCATTTGAGAGAGAGAGTGCTAGTGGTGGCAGAGGATGCTGAAGAGAGGGAAAGAGAATATCAAGAAGACTCCTTGTTAAGTGCAGAGCTCCATGCAGGGCTCGATCTCACGACCCTGAGATCATGACCTGAGCATGAAATCAAAAGTAGGATACTCAGCTGACTGAGCCACCCCAAGTGCTCCCTTACTTGCTTTCTTATTTATGGATTCCTTTAAAGACCAGTCCTGTACAACCATTCAAATAGAGTTAGATCTTTTTTATACATCTCTAGATTCCCAATGATTAAAACATTTTCTTAAATGCTCAAAGATGTTCTGTGATTTTTTTTTATGGTTTTTGTGTCAAGTGTTTCCTGATCCATTGTGATGAGTTTGTTAAATATGGTCTTTGCTAATCTTCTGAATTATGAAGATTATGTGTGTTAAAATGAACTACATTTAAGTCTGTTTAATTTAAGATTTATTTTAATGTGTGACAATGTGTTACTTTGGTTAGAAAGATGTTAGATACTTTTTTTCAAAAGCAGAATATGCCCATGGGTAATAATTCCTTTTAGTTTCAAACCTACTGGATTGCTAGGTAAAAGTATTTGTATAAGTTTTAACACAAATAATTAAATAATTATATATATGAATAATATATATAATTAAATATAATATTAATATTTAATAATTAAATATATGAATTAAAAATACCCAAAACAGATGAAAAGTCTCCATCGCCCAGGAATAGACAAGAATTATAAGCAGTTTGGCCAGGAAACCTCATGGTAAGATGAGGTTCCATGGGGTTCCATGTCTGTGGTCACAAAAGGTTAATTCTGGATGAAAAGGGGAGGCTGGGACTTTAGGCTCCAAGCAAGGGGGTGTGAGTGGAGCACACGCCTCACCTGCTGAGGGATCACAGCCTACCTTCCTGACTGAAGCTCCTAGGCCATCTACGTCCCATGCCCTACAGTATTTAAAATATAAAATAACCCGACATTATTACATTATTTTTGCAACTGCAAATGAATTCCATTTTAAGATGATATTAGGATAAGGTCAACAACCAGTTTAGGACCTTTCTGTATTGTGAGAAAGGCAACTTAGTCTGGGATTAGAGAACACAGACTAGGGAGTCAGATTATCAAGAACTGAATTTCAGTCCTGTCCCTTCAAGTGTGTGACTCTTGACCTCAGTTTCCTCTTTTATAAAATATGAGTAAAAACAATGCTTACCACACAGGGTTGTATGACGATGAAATGAGTAAATACTTAGAACTCAGCCCATAACAAAAACTATATAAGATTTCTGATTATTAGTGAGTAAAGTATGCTCACCCTATGTATGTCAAGCATCCTATACAGGTCAAGCATTTGGAAAATTGATTATTATATAAAATACTTATTTGGCTACTTTTGCATTGTTTTAAATATCCTTCTCCAGTTTTTGTTTTTGGGTTTTTGGGTTTTTTTAGGCTACTAATGTTTGAGCACCTAAAAGTGAAATAATGATCCTGGATTGAAGTCTTAGCAAATACGGGCATCATCTTTCAATATTCAGAAAGTTTATGCATAGTTCCTTACCTCTAGAAAATATATGTTTCTTAGATGGAATTCATTAGCTCCAGAAAATTGAGTTCAAGCCCCTACATGGGCGTCGATCTCTCTAAAACTTGCTTTGCCTATAGTCTATATTCTTTTACAGGAAGGATCATCCCTCACCTAGTTCCTCAAGCTAAAGATCCAGGCATTTTCCTTATAGCTTCCTTTTTCCTCTCTCTGTCCCTGCCCCCTATCCAATCGCCCTTTCTAAACCCTGCCCATCTGACTACTAAGTATTTTTTAATGTTGAGGCCTCTTCTTCATATTACCGTCCTCAAAAAGTTTCTGTCATTCCTCAAGTGGCCAGTGTTCCTGGCCACCTAACCGGGCTCTCTGCCAGTTTACCTGACCTGTGAATCCATCTGCCTCCCAGCTGCTAGTGAGAGCTCTCCAATGCAAAAGCCTGACAGTGGCTCTATAGCATAAAGTTTCCTCTGTGTTCTAGCCTCCAGCCTCCTTTTCCAGGCTCACATGGGCTGCTCTTACATCTACTGGAAATGAAAGCTGCTCACACTCTATGGTTTTTCTCATGTATGTGCCTTTTCTCATTCTGTCAACCTGCCTGGAATACCCTCGTCTCATCATTCACACTTCCACCATGGTCACTGTATTACCACCATGCCTAGCTGATTACTATGGATTTTACAAGACTTATTTTATGCAGTGACCTTTAAAAAAAAGCTCACCCTGAAGCTCCAAGAAAAGTTTAAATGACCTTCCTCTGGCTTCTAGAATTCTTGGGCCTTTGTATTTTACCCTTATTTATAAATTTTTCTGATAAAATGTTTTCTAGACTGAATTATTTTTAATCCTACTCCATAAATTGGACTTAGTTATTAGACTATAATATGTAGAACTTTGATGTTTGATTATAAAACATGATGCCTTATTAACATTTAAATGCTTTAATACATGTAAATGAGAGTTCAAAATATATAAGGAATTACATGTTAACGCTGTTACCGTATTTTAAATGAAACAACAAAACAAAAAGATAGCTTAAACAGGGGCACCTGAGTAGCTCAGTTGGTTGAGCGTCTGCCTTTGGCTCAGGTCATGATCCCGGGGTCCTGGGATCGAGCCCCATGTCTGGCTCCCTGCTCAGCAGAGAGTCTGCTTCTCCCTCTCCCTCCACCTCTCCCCATGCTTGTGCTCTCTCTCTCTCAACAAATAAATAAAATCTTTAAAAAAAGAAAAAGATAGCGTAAACAGTAGCATGATAGGGGGCTCCCTGGGTGGCTCAGTTGGTTAAGCTGCCAACTCTTGGTTTTCGCATGGGTCCTGCTCTCAGAGTCCTGGGATCCAGTGGTGCTGGGCTCTGAGCTCAGCAAAGAGTCTGCCTGAAGATTCTCTTGCTCTCTCTCCTGGTGCCCTTCCCACCACACATGCTCTCAATCTTTTCCTAAAATAAATGAGTAAATCATTAAAAAAAAAAAAAAACACAGTACCCTGATAGTATGACACCATTAATTTTTGTTTGTTTTTCATTTTGGGGTTTCATTGTGTTTTTGGTGGGGGGAATAGACTGCAACAAACTGCAGGACGAAAACTGCTGAAATGGTTTTTGGCTCTGTTCCCCTTTCCACCAGTTTTTCCCCCTATCAGCAGCTGCAGAGAAGTTTAGGCAGAACTGCTTGATCCAGCCACCCTTGTATATATCACATTACAAACCAATAAAAACCAATTCCAGCACCCCTCCTTTCCCTTCTTCAGCCTTTATCCTGTGTTATTATCTGTGGAGTAGAATGACTTAACTTCAAAACGAGGAGATGGTAGGGTTTACGATGTCTTAAGAAGGGCATTGGAAAAATGTTATTCTGTATGTTATCTAGCAAAACGATATAAATACTTGTACTAAGTGTGCTTTGTTATTTAACATTAATTTGAAGAGAGAGGTTCTCACATGGCTTTTGGTTTGCCTCATTCTCCTACAAAAATAGCATTGACATTTACCATGTGATATTCTGTTTCCGGTATTTATCTGCCTTTACTGATAGCAGAAACTAGTTGTCTATTTTGTTTTCTCAGTGCTTTGTATTGTGCTTGCACATGTATGTACTCGTGATTGTCGAGTAAATTAAATTAACAAATTAAATGAATGCATGAGTGAATAATTCAATTGATCTCTGATACTTTTTTTTAAAGATTTTATTTATTTATTCATGAGCACAGAGAGAGAGAGAGAAAAAGAGAGAGGCAGAGACACAGGTAGAGGGAAAAACAGGCTCCATGCGGGGAGCCCAATGTGGGACTTGATCCCAGGACTCCAGACTTACACCCTGGGCTGAAGGCAGGTACTAAACCACTGAGCCACCCAGGGATCCCTGATCTCTGATACTTCTTTAATGAGGGTGTAAACAGCCAAATGCTATATTTGTATTCACATCAGGCAGCAAACTAAATGAAGAAATTTCAAAAGTGTATTCAAAAATATTCCATTGCAATTTTCACTTCACACTTTAAATTTGCCATACTCTTCCTTTAGTGTTCTCTAACTCAAACAACTGATCATTATTTTCATATATTGAGTAAGATGCATTAGTTTGAAACCTCAGGTGCTTCCTAGCTTTAATCTATAACTGAAGTCTGTTCATGGAGGGCGGGAAGAAACCAAAGAAAAAGGAAGGCCATTCCAGATCTGTAGGTGGCACAATGGCCCGCCAAAACCTGGAAAACTTAGGTAGAGGCCCTAGTGGGGTTTAGTCACATAGACCATCTAGGTGATCTCGTCACCATATCACTGTCTAAAGGCTGTGTCCTTAGGGCAACGTTGGGAGTGGGGAACGTAAGCAGAATGTACGTTCCAAGGACACGGGAAAGGTGAAGAACTTCGACTGCCAGGTCCAGCTCCATGGGGTCAGCTAGTGATCATGTCTTGCTGATGATCTCTCCCAGCAGAATGAGAAAGAAAATAGATGTTCATTTCTATTGTCAATTACTGATTTTTAAAAATATTTTATTTATTTATTCATGAGAGACACTGTGGGAGAGTGGCAGAGACATAGGCAGAGGGAGAAGCAGGCTCCTTGCAGGGAGCCTGATGTGGGACCCGATCCCAGGACTCCAGGATCATGCCCTGAGCCTAAGGCAGGTGCTAAACAGCTGAGCCACCCAGGCGTCTCACTGATTTTTTTAAAGCCACTTTTTGCTTAAATAAAAGGTATTATAAGGAGACACAATAGGGGAAATTTAGAGCTTCTTTTTTTTTTTTTTTAAACTTATTTATTCATAAGAGACACACAGAGGGAAAGGCAGAGACATAGGCAGAGGGAGAAGCAGGCTTCCTCCAAGAAGCCTGATCTAGAACTCAATCCCAGGACTCCAGGATCACGCCCTGAGCTGAAGGCAGATGCTCAACTGCTGAAGCCACCCACATGTCCCTAGAGCTTCTAAATTCATATTAAATTTAAAATGCACTCAATCAAAATTTACATGTTGAATTCAAATTACAAATAGGTCATTTCAACATAAGTTGGACTATAATTTCAGTAGACATTGGCTCTGGTTTTTAAAAAATAATGGAAAATACATTATTTTCTTCTTGATTACTAGATGATCACTTGTTTTTTTCTCACTGATTTTGGTGAAATATATAAAGATTTAGTAAAAGCGGTTGTAGTGCTATGGATGACATAGTATATTTTGAATTATTACTTCCCAAGTTCTTTATAGAAATTATACACACTCATTAAACTTCAAAAATTTTGAGGTTTTATTTGTTAAGAAAGACAATATGTTAACTGGATATACTGAAAAATGCGTTTGTATTCTTCTTCTTTGAGAGATTAGAGGGTTTGTTTTAATCAATACAGCAATTAATAGCATGTATGTTTCTCTTATCCCTAAACATTACTGTGCATGTCTAGAAATTTGCATATTTATTTGTAATTGGGAAGAAAATTCTATAGTGTTTTAAGTAATTCAAATAAATGATAGAGGACCAAAAAAATTGAAACAAGAAACAAAAACAATAACCAAAAAAACTTTTATTCTTTAAAAAATTTTAAATTTACCCAAGGAATTACATAATTTGTTTCAAAATATATCATCATATTCTAGATTAGGGCTACAGTTGTATTAAATGATCATCAAAGTACTATCAAATCCTTAGATCCTAACAATTTATGAGCACTACATCTGCAAAATTCTAAGTAAAATACATTTAAGCAAGACAGACATATATGGAGTTTTCACTCAGTTATTTAATGTCTATAATTGAATAATTTTTCCATGTTTAAATACAATTTTTTAATGAATTTCAAATTTCTCATCTCCTTGCAAGTAACAGGAAATCCTACAAATGGTAGCAGATATAAATACATCCAGAACTAGACCTACTAGTGTGCTTGTTCAGTATTTACATTCTGTTTCTACTCTGCTACCATTATGTATGTGTCTCTCCCTCTCTTGAAAAGGCCTCATTACTTTCTACTACTACTGACTACCTCCAGCTATATTGAATTATTTTGAAATCTTTGGCCAGGATAGGATTACCTGAAGGCTTCTGCTCCAGTTTTTTTTCTCTTCCTCTCACCTCCTTTTCTGGCTAACTCCTACTAACTAATCTTGCAGATCTCAGCTTAGATAATGTTTCCTCCAAGAAGTCTTTCCGGATTACCAAATTCTGAGTTCAGTGCCCTTCTAAAGTGCCCTTCTCCATGTTTCATAGTGCTGTATTTCCATTGTCTGATTTGTCTCTTTTCTGTGCTGAGCTGCTTGTTCTGTGAAGACAGAGATTGTACTAATGTTCACTGCTATGTTTCCACCCACTAACCAAGTAGTAGCACATCCTTATATTTTGTTTACATATTTTCTTGCTTTGTAACGTTTGGAATAAATCCTAAATAGGGACTCAATAAATCTGAATTCTTAAGAGCTTTGATTTAGTCACTCATTGATTCTTCCTATTGTAAATATGTATTATGTACTTATCATATAATAAGAAGTCTGTTTAGCATGGAGATTCATGGATTTTGCATTTCAATAATTAATAGAGATAGATGCAAAGTGCTGGAAGTATTCTGAATATGTAGTCAGTACCTGTATTTGAGGATCAAGGATAACTCTCCAGACAAGTAGAATTTGGGTCATGAGGGCAAAAATATTTCTATCTTCTTCATCACAGAATCCCTAGTGAATAGAATAATGTCATAGCCCTCTTAAAGCTTTGTTAAATAAAGGAATAATTCATTCAAGAGTCAGAGAGAAAGTGGAATGATTTCCACATTAATGCATTAATTGCTTTATAAATGTAAATCTCTGAGAAATTTAGGTTAAAATGCATGTCATTTAATCATACAGGTAATTGAGGCAAAGGTGTATCCCCAGTTTAAGATACCTGGATAAATTCCCTAGTCCACACAACCAACTTTCCTTGCCTATTCCAGATTATGGATCTGTGCTATTTAAAAAAAAAAGTAGTGAAAATGGTTATGCCTGATAATATTGATGTTGTTTTCTATCCTCAATTTAGAATCTCTAAGAAGAAAAAACATTTGTAATGTCCTACTAATCAAACCATCCCTTGTGTTAATTATTGCCATGAAAGAATGATTAGGTTAACATGAATAGTAGTGTAAGGGTCAGTTTAAGACCTTACAAGCAGTGAATCTTAGATGATATAATCAAAAGATTACTTTGTAAAAAAAAAACCAGAGTAAAGAGCATCCAGGGCAACTGAACACACATGAATGTTCACTTATATGCACAAAAATACATCCAGATTTATGTTTCAGGACATAGAAATGAATAGGCAATAGTCATTTTCAACTATGCAAACTCATACCATTTGGATGAAGCACAGAGACTAAATGAACTTCTCCATGATCACATATTTAGTGAGTGGCAGAGAACTTCAAGTTCCACATGATTTTTAATACAATCTGCAGACCCCAGGTCCCTGAGGAACTTACTGTGTACACCTTCCTTGTGTAGTCAAGGTGGAGAGCATTCAACTATATGGCACGTTGCAGTCTGGTGAATTGTCTTATACCTTTGTGTTGGGATCTGACATCTCCACTGCTGAAGGAAAGACTTCTCAGCTCCAGGCTAAGCTTAAAAAGTTCAGGAATTGGGGTTCTTGGCCAGTGAGCAACAGGATAGAAACGCAAAAACAGTTGGGTATAGGGATGGGCAAAAATTCAAGCACTTTTGTATTTTTTTTCTTTCCTACCTCTACTCCAAACTGTCCACTGTTACCAAGTTTTAAGGCTGTTTAAGCAGTCATTAAATCTTACTAGGAGATTTCTAGGCCTAGAGTGGCCTAGAGATTTCTAGGCCTTTCAGTTTACAAATAAAAGTTCAGAACTGGGAGCCATCGAACATTTCCTGGAGCAACAATTCATTGCTTGTCGTCCTGAGCATAAGCTTGGCTCAGAAGGAGAAGATTGAAGGTTTCTCTTCTGTCTTTGCTTGAGAATTCATATTCCCTGAAGAGAAGAGAGAAAAGTAATATATGAGGGAAAGGGTGTAAAAACACATTCTTTTATTAAATGTAAGAGAGTTAGGGGATATATTTTGTGGGTTTTGTTTCAGTATTTTGAAGTGGGTCCTGAATAAGTGTAGTTTATTTTTTTTCTAATGATACACATATGTTTGTACTTGGTATATTGAAAATATTAAGAACATTTGGTTCAGGGACTGAGGCCTTCAGGAAGACAGTGAGAAGTCCAAATGGATGTTGGATAATTATATTAGATATTTTGTTGAATGAGTTTTTACTTACATAAGTTTCACAAGATAGTTGAAAGTATACAAAGCCTTCCCAAGTACATTTTCTCAAGATTTCTTGAGATCAAATTCCAAACAGCATTTCCTATATTAGTGTTCCTTTTCAAGTTAATTTGCCAGGTGTTTCAGCTGTTCTCCAAGAAGTATAATTCATGTGGGGATGTATGTGAACTCTTCTTTAGCTAGTTTATGTTTAAGATATGCTAGGGCTTATTTATTATTTCCTCATTGTTTTTGTTAATACTCTAAATTATACTTGGAAAAATAATGTGTCTATTTCTCTTTCTACAAGCAAATCTGGTCTGTGAGTAATTTCCAAATCATTTTCTCTTATTATTCAATAAATTATATTTTAATAGGAGACAGAACATTGGAGGAGACTTCTTTTCAGAAAGTAATATAACCGAAAGAAAGAGAATCTTATGACTCTAATGCTTAGATTTTAAATTCTTATTAGTTTATTATTTAATAACTACTTTTGTATTTAACTACTAGGCCTGTGGGCAGACAAGATAATTCCTAAATATTATTAAAATGTTTTCAATATTAAACTGATTATATCAATTACTAAACATCAAACAATTTCTGAAAGCTTATTGGCCGTCACTTCAAACACAACTCCCCAAAGAATCAAATTCTCCAGCCCTTCCCATTGTACTATACACACCCATCAAAACTAACCCAGGATCAACCAAGCCTTTTTTTTTTTTTTTTTTTTTTTTCGTTTTTCCCACTTCTTTTTCCTAGCTGTAAAGGGTTTGGAGAAAATTGTGCATCTGTACCTTAAGATTGTATCTTAATGCACGATCTCTGAATTTTGGTGAGTCTTTTAAAAGAGTATTATGCTTTTTTAGTTACTTCAATTAGTTCCTCCTATTGCTCCTCAAAATAGCTCTTAGAACCTTTCTTCACTCATTTTAGGTCTATTGCTTTAATTCTATTCTTTCAGCAGACTCCATCTCCAAGAACAGAGAGCTCAGGAATGATGTTATATACTCTTCCCACCTTTACTTTTGTTTCTGCTCATCCCTCACTACTTTCCATTAGCATTTTTGAGAAATAAATACCCCTCTTTCTTTTTAAAACTTAATTTTTACCTTTGCTTTTTTGAGGGAATGTCATTTTATTTTCTTTATGTGGATTCCATCATTACTCCAATTTCCCTAGATTGTTTTTCAGTTTTTCTCTTTCTACTCTTACCTTCCACTTTGCCTAAAAACTGATGGAAACATTCCCTGCCTTGAAACTAAAACAAACAAAATCCCTTTCTCAACATCTTCTCATAAAACCACCAAATGTTGCTTCTTTCTTTTACTGCCATCCTATAAAGATGCTTTGTGCTTTGGATTTTTATTTTCCACATTATCCATTCTTTCTTTCCTTAATAGGAACATAACTTCTGTGTGTTTGCAGGACCATAAACTTCAGAAAGGCTGACAGTATATCTTGTTCAAACACTTTGCAAAATGGCTAGGCAATCACTAAATATCCATTGAATAAATATATGCCATCACCATCCTGAAACTGTCTTCATTTAGGTAATCAATGGCTTCATGTAATTGTCAAAATGATTATTTATTTATTTATTTATTTATTTACTGTTTGTTTATTTATTACCATCTATATGGCTTTCTGCAGCATGAGACCCTTCTGGAAACTTTTTTTCTCACAACTCTTTCATTTTTTGATTTCCATGTTCATAACTTTTCTCATTTTCTTACCTTTTTGAGTACCCTTTATTTTCTTTGGTAACTTTTCTTCTACTCGCTTCATAAGGTTTGGTGAACTACAATGTCCTTTCTTTTCCTAGTTTTATTTCTTCCCAGAGTGGTTTGCTCTTAACACATATGAAGAATATATGTGTATTAGTTTATCTATACATCAAGAAGTCTGCATTTTAAAAACTATATTGATAAAGCTAGTGTGGAATTGATGCAAGATAGACAAATCGATCAATGGAACAGAACAGAGAGTACATAAATAGATTTACCAATATAAGGTCAAATAGTTTTTGACAAAAGCACAGTGGGCAATCTTTTTAAGAAATAATGCTGAATCAACTGAATAATTACATGAAAAAAAGCATTAGCCTTGATTTCTTCATCAGAACAAGCTATTAACTTGAAATAGATTTTAAACATAAATGGAACAAGCAAATGATTATTTATACAAAATTCAAAATTACTAAACATAAAAGAGAAAAGTAACTGGATTTCATAACAATTAAAAACATCTGCTTATCAGAACATATCATTAAGAAAATGGAAAAGTCTACAGACTATGAGGAAAATTCTGAATACATACATTGAACAAAGGATTCCTACAAATCAATAGCTTAAAAAGCAATAAAAATGGTTAAAAGACTAATTATTTCAAAAAGCAAGATATAAGAATGGCCAATAAGCAACTGAAAAAAATGATCAACATCATTAGTCATCAGAAATGCAAATTAAAATCACAATAAGCTATTGCTACACACTCAGTAGAGTGGCTAAAATTTAGAAGATGAACAAACAGTAAGTATGTATGGTGAAGAGTATGCAGAGCAGCTGAACCTTGTTTTTCTGAGTGTGATAGGGTGCAATCCTATTTGGAAAATATGTTGGCAGTCACTATAGAGCTGAGCATGCTCCTACATTATGATCCAGTAATTCCATGTTAGACATCTCCAGAAAAAGAAAGAACATTTTCTATCCCCAAAACTTGTGTAAAAATATTCACTGCAGTTTTATTTATAATAGCAAAATATTGGGAACAACCTAAATATCCATCAAGAGAAGTCATGTATTATAGAATAACAGAATGGAATATTATTCAGCAATACACTACTTTAAAGAATGAGCTTCTAATGCACATGCTTTAAATGTCAAAAATACCATGTTGAGTGAAAGAAGCTAGACCCCCAAAGTTTATATGATTCCATTCATGTGAAGCTCAAAAACAGGCAAGCTAATTCATGGAGATAGAAATTAAAATAGCTATAACCCTGGAAGGAAAGTTATTTTCTTGAAGGGGTAATTGGACTTTTTAGGTAATAAATGTTCTGCATCTCAATTGGGATATTGGTAAGACAGTTGTATAAATTTTCAACACTTTTTTTAAAAAAGATTTTATTTATTTATTCATGAGAGACACACAGAGAGAGGCAGAGACATAGGCAGAGGGAGAAGCAGGCTCCCTATGGGAAGCCTGATGCAGGACTCAATTCCAGGACCTTGGGATCACGATCTGAGCCAAAGGCAGATACTCAACCACTAAGTCACCCAGGTGCCCCATTGTCAACACTCTTGAACTCTCTTCTTAGAACTATATATTTTACTCTAATTATATCTCAATTAAAATTAATTAAAACATCAATATTTTCATACTTCATTTTGCTCTTGAAATTCAAACATTTATTACTGTTTATTGAGTATCTTTGCCTTCATAGTTCCATGTTGATTGTAATACATTAAATAGTAGAACGCGGTATATTTTTTTCCAAGTTCTCAACTTTTCTTCTCTTCCTTGCTTCATTCGTTGGTTGATTGCATCACCATAACCTCAGTTAGTCAAATCTTAGGAATGTTAAGCCTTTCTGTCTTCTTCTCACCTATTCCCTCTATTCTGTTTCTATTTTGGATGTTTTGTGGTTTACACTTCCAAACACAGTTCTTCTGTCACTTATAATGCTATACTGCTCTTACATCAATTATGACATAAGCCTCTTGCTTTGAGTATCAATTAATTCTATCTTTCATGCAGTTTAGGGCATTTTTCTATCATTCATATGCCGTATGCAAACATGCTATCATTTCAATACCTGCCTACAAGCCTTAATCACTTTATTGTCTATGTAGAGTTTGAAAACTGTTGCCTCCAAACTGGATTTAGTCAACAAAAATGTTTAATACTTATGATGTTTTCAAAATATTAGAATTTGTTGATAACTCTTGACAAACTGCCCATAAAAATTGGAATTGCCAGTTTTTCTGAAAAAAAATCAGAAGGTCTAACAATACTGTGCTTGAGTCCTCACAGATCAGTTGTCTCCTGTTGAGTTAGTCACTCACCATTAGATGGGGGCATGCACTAGCTGTTCTCCACTGTCCCCCTCACTCTTCCTGACAGGTTCTGTTTCACCCAGTCATTGTACTTGTCAGGTTTGGGCTTTAGTAAGACTTGAAAAATAAGAATCTTCACAAATTTGTCTCAGTTTTATTTTTAATGTATTTTCACATGGTCCTTGAAAGTTCACAGGTTTCTTCAGTTACCTTCTTCCCTTTCTGAAATTCTCATCTATTTTCTTTATGTATCTCCATCTTTCTCTTCTTCCTGTACACCAATATCTACTCCAGCAAAACCACAACTCCTACATATTCTGCAGATTAGTTAAAATTTATTTTATTTTTTTAAAGATTTTGTTTATTTACTTATGAGAGATACAGAGAGAGAGAGAGAGAGAGAGAGAGAGAGAGAAGCAGAGACATAGGCAGAGGGAGAAGCGGGCTCCATGCAAGGAACCTGATGTGGGACTCGATCCTGGGACTCTGGGATCACACCCTGAGCCAAAGGCAGATGCTCAACCACTGAGCCACCCAGGCATCCCTGGGATTAGTTGAAATTTAAATATTCTCTTATCCCTTCCTGAAAATTATTATTTTACTTGTTTTATACATTCCTGAGATAACTTATGTCACAGTGTAGTTGTGCCCCCCCCATATCTGATTTTTCTGCAACACTATGAGCACTGGGTAAAGAATCATATCATATTCATTCTTAGATCTCTAGGAGCTGGCGCTTGGTCTGTGCCCTTTGAATTAGCCCTCACAATAATCCTCAAACATACATGTTATTGTCCACATTCTAGTTGTAGAAACTGCAGCTTAGTTCATGTATTTGGCCAATAAAGAGTGGTTCTGTCTGACTTGTGTTTATGGTATTTGTTCCATGAAGCCAAACTGCCATTTTGAATTTACAATAAAAGACATAGATATAATAATTTTATTCAAGAGAAATTTAGGGACAAATTTAGGTAATCATATTTATTTAAGTAAATATATTTGTATATAATGAAAATTACTTAATGTGTTAGAAAATTTAAAACTGATAAATTTGATAGAATGTAGGCTATTTCTTGTAAAGGAATCATATATTGTCAATATATTGAAATGCCTAATATCTTAACTAAAATATAATTAAATTGTTTTTCTACTTTAAAAAAAAGTATGGACAAATTTTAAACTTCACTTAAAGATATCATTAATGCAGAATTGAACAGAAATAAAGATGATAGTACTATATTCAGAATGGTAGAGAAAAAAGAAGCCAATAAAAGGCATGTCATAAATTTCATGATGAATTGGCCATTCATTGCAATTTGCTGCAGTAGAGCAAAACAAAATAAAAAACTATATTATTGTGATGTTAAAGTCAATTGAAGAGAATAAAATGTGCAATTACTACATCAGTAAATACATAGTGACCTTACTTGAAGTTTCCCCTCAATAATTAAATAAAAAACAACAAAATTAGTCACATGGAATTAGGATTAATGTCCAACAAAAATTTTTAAACATTTAACAGAACCTGAGAGTATAACTTTGGACAGCTTTAAAATGGCTTAGATTCTTGTAGACTCAAAGGAAACATCTTTTAGAGAGAAAGATGGTTTAAAAACCTATTATTTTAGTTATGGATACTTTGCAATGAAACTACAACATATATAATTAAAAACTGTCTTACAAAAAGCAAAAGATCTTAATTAAACCATGATCCAAAAGAAATCTTTCTAACAATATTAAAGATTATTTGATTCAAAGTTCAGAAATTTGCAATAATTTGTTTCTAGCCTTAAATTAGTCATTTGATATAAGAGGCACTACTCACTGAGTATTTTGGGTGCATTTTGTGCTAAAAGACTTCCAGATTTAGAAAGAAATGTCAATCCAACTCTTAAAATATCAAATTTATAGTGTAGGTTTTTAAGTTGCCTCTTAATGTCAAAGAAGAATTTTAGCCTAATATGGAAAGATTAGTTTCCATCATGACAAAATTGTGCGTTTACATTTAGCTCTATTTTAATTTTTGTGAAAGATATACAATTTGTGTCTAGATTGTTTTTTTGCATGTGTATATTCAATTGTTCCAACACTGTTTATTTTATTTTTTTTTTTTTGATTTTTTTTTTTTTGATTTTTTTTTTTCCAACACTGTTTAAAAGGCATTTTTTCTCCATTGTACTGCCTTTTGTCCCTTTTCAAAGATCAATTGAATATATTATGTGAGTATTTGAGTATTCCTGAGTGCTCTATTCTGTTTCATTGATCTCCCCCCACCCCCCACCCCCCACCAATGTCAAGCTGTCTTGATTACTTTAGCTCTATGGTAAGTCTTAAAATCAGGTAGTGCCAGTCCTTGGACTCTATTCTTCTTCTTCAATATTGTGTGGAGTATTCTGGGTCTGGGTCTTTTGCCTATCCATATACACTTTAGAATTAGTTTGTTGATATCCACAAAATAACTTGCTGGATTTGAATTTCATTGAACCTATAGATCAAGTTGGGAAGAACTGACATCTTGATGCTGAGTCCTCATATCGACGAACATGGACCATATCTCCATTTATTTTAATTATTCTTTGATTTCTTTCATCAATGTTTTGTAGTTATTTTCATATAGATCTTATACAACTTTGTTAGATTTATACTTAAGTAATAATGTAATGTAAACTGCAATGTAATGTAAACTGTAAACTAATGCCTAATGTAAACTGCAAATTCCACTTGTTCATTGTATAGATAGGAAAGTGGTTGGCTTTTCTATATTAACCTTGTATCGTGCAACCTTGCTATAACAATTTATTAGTTCCTAGAGTTTTTGTTGGTTCTTTTGGATTTTCTACATAAATGATCATGTCATCTCTGAACAAAGACAATTTATGTCTTCCTTTCTAATCTTTCATTTCCTTTCCTTGTCTTATTGGATTTAGCCAGGACTTTCAGTATGATGTTGAAAAGGGGTAGAGAGAGAAGACATCCTTGCCTTGTTTCTGATCTTAGTGGGAAAGTTTTAAGTTTCTCATCATTAAAAATTATGCTAACTAGTAATGTGGTAGGTATTCTTCATCAAGTTGAGAAAGTTTCCCTCTATTTCTAGGTTACTACATAGTTTTATCACAGGTAGGTATTGGCTTTTATCAAATGCTTTTTCTACATTTATTGATGTGACCATGTGTTTTTTCTTCTTCAGTCTGTTGGTATAATAGATTACATTGATTGATTTCCAGATATTGAGTCAGCCTTGCATATGTGGGTTAATCCCACTTGATTGTGGTATATGATTATTTTTATATAATGTTGGATTCAACTTTCTAATATTTTCATGAGGATTTTTGCATTTATGTTCATGGGAGATATTGGTTTGTAATTTTCTTGTGATGTCTTTGTCTGATTTTGGTGTTAGAGGAATGCTGGCCTCAGAAAATAAGTTAGGAAGTACTTCTTTACTTCTGTATTCTGGAAGAGATTGTAGAGATTCATAAATTTCTTCCTTAAATGTTTGATAGAATTCATGGGTGAACCTGTCTGGACCTGGTGATTTCTTTTTTGGAAGGTTATTAATTTCAATTAAATTTAATAGATATAGTCTTATTCAGATTATCTGTTTCTTATATGAATTTTGGATGATTGTTTCTTCAAAGGAATTATCCCTTTTGTTTAGGTTATACAATTTATGGGCATAAAGTTTCTCATAATATTCCTTCATTACCATTTTAATGTTTATGCAAAATTTAATGATGTCCTCTATTTCATTTTTGGTATTAGTAATTTATGTCTTCTCTTTTATTCTTAGCCTGGCCAAATACTTATCTTTTTTTTAATCTTTCAAATAATTAGCTTTTGGCTTTATTGTAATCTTCTCTATTGCTTTCCTGTTTTTCCCCAGTTCCACTGATTTCTGCTCTAATAATTACCATTTCTTTTCTTCTACTCATCTTGGACTTAATTGGCTTTGTTTTTCTAGTTTCTTAAGGTGGAAGCTTACTCTTTCTCCAATGTTCTTCCTTCTTGATGTAGATCCAAATTACTGACCTATATCATTTTCCTTTTTTCTGAAGAACTTCTTTTGACTTTTTTTTTCAAGGAGAGAAAGAATATTGCTCAGCCATTAGAAATGACAAATACCCACCATTTGATTCAACATGGATGGAACTGGAGGGTATTATGCTGAGTGAAATAAGTTAATCGGAGAAGGACAAACTTTATATGGTCTCATTCATTTGGGGAATATAAATAATAGTGAAAGGGAATAGAAGGGAAGGGAGAAGAAATGTGTGGGAAATATCAGAAAGGGAGACAGAACATGAAGACTCCTAACTCTGGGAAACGAACTAGGGGTGGTGGAAGGGGAGGAGGGCGGGAGGTGACTGGGTGGCAGGCACTGAGAGGGGCACTTGACGGGATGAGCACTGGGTGTTATTCTGTATGTTGGCAAATTGAACACCAATAAAAAATAAATTTATTATTAAGAAAAAAAGGAGAGAAAGTCTTTCTATATGAGAAAGTCTTTATTTCTCCTTCATATCTGCTCTATCTGTATCTGGTTCTGATGCTCTCACAGTCTCTTCAAATTGTATTTTTTGTCTTTTAATATGTTTCATAATTTTTTGTTGAAAGCTGTATAGTATAGTAGGTAAATGGAACTCTAGTGAATAGATCCTCAGTGATGTGCTGCAAATATGAAGTGAGGAGAGTGTTCTATAGTCTGTGATTATACCTCAGTCTTTTAGTGAGCCTGTGTCCCTGTACTGTGAATTTTGCAAATGCTTATCGGGTTTTCCCCCCACTTGGATGGGGCAGGAGAATGTTAAGGGATTAGAGTTGGTTCCCTTTACCCAGGTTAGTTAGGCTCTGGTGAAACAGCTTCTTTGAGGGCAGGCCTGGTTAAGAAGAACCAAATGCTCTGGCATATTTTAAAATGGAATTATATCCCACCACCACTTCAGGAAGCATGAGGAGATTTTCCTCTGATATTCACTATGAGAACATCATAGCTTCTGGAGGTAAACTACAAGTTACTATGTCCCTCGTAGTACTGGGTTTCCTTGGAGCTTTTAATTCTCAGACTTGTTCACAGTTAGTCTCCAGAAACTCCTCAATTACACTTTAAGTTTTCCTACTTCAATACTAGTTCCCACTAGTAAACCACCTGCTTTCCTTGCCTCATAAATTTTTGAGGCCTTCCTTGGCCTCATTTTTCCATATTTAAAGCTAAGCAGCATTGAATAGAGACTTTGTTAAGCTTCCATCTTTTCATCTGATTTTCCTTTCTACTTTTAAGGATACTTGTGATTACACTGGACCTACCAGGATAATCCAGGATTATTTATTTTAAAGTCAGGTGATTAGCAACATTTATTCTATCTGCAATACTAATTCTCCTTTGCTATATAATAGCATATTCAGAGATTCCAAAGTTTAAGATGTAGGCATCTTGGGATGGGGGCATCCTCTGTCTATATACTGATATACTCATTTTAAAGGCAAATCAATCCATGCAAGAAGAATAAAACAGCTTTATCAATCCCATACAAATATTTGTTTGTGGTAGGAGGGTTGGGTCAGTATTTGAAAACATGCCAGTATTTTTGGAACAACTTGAGTATGTGAATTTATTACTTCAGTTATAAATTTTATGATATCTAAATACATACAACTCAATATCTTTATTGAAAATTTAGCACCTAGAAGAGGTATAGTAGAAGCATAAGATATATGCTTTATTACAAAGACAATATGAAAAAAGTAAAATATTTCATTATAATGTTATATTAATTATATTTTAAAATCATTGGGTATATACTAGGATAAATAAAATATATTGTTGATATTAATTTTATCTGTTTCTTTTAATTTTTTCTACGTTGGCTACTAAGAAAGTACATATACAGCTTACATTTTAGTTCTACTGGAAAATCCTGGTATAAAGCTATCATGGTTACAGATTTTCTTTATATTGTTACTTGACTTCCCTAATGCTAATTCCATATATAATATAAAAGAACTGAGTGAAGCCTGGGTTGTAGTGTATGAATGTGCAGAACACAGCTGGCACAGCTATTATTGGCTGCTCATAAGGAAGGAATGTTAGACACAGAACACAAATTCATCAAGTCTACCCCATGTGATAGACATTGCCTATTGGCAGCCAGAATCAATATCCATTATTCTACTATTTCTTTTATATTCCATATATTAAAAGATTGAGAAGTAAATTTGCCAGACTCCATCACGAGAGTGTGATTGAAGTCTACCAATGAGATGGCAACCATGTGATTTTTTTGGAAGGCAGAAGGAAGGTAAAAGCCATTCCCTTTCCTTTTGCCAGTGTTTTTTGGGGAGGTTGTACTCTACATTTCATTTCCCTCATTACCAACTTTCTGGATAGTGGCAGCCATTAAGTTGGTAGCAGTTCCTTTCTCCCATGTACCTGATCTCTGGATAGTGACTATGGTACTATGACACATAGTGACAGCTCTCTGGTCTTTCTATCCCTAGCTCTCTTAAAAATGTCACATGCTTTTAATGATCTGTATAAAGAACTTCTTTGTTAAAATGCAAGTCATTTAAAAAAAATAAAAAATAAAATGCAAGTCATTTGATTGTAATTATCATTTTAGTTTCCTTATCACACAGGTTATTAGAAATGCTAAAATAATATCTATTAAATTTCTCGAAAAAATGTAAGAAATAGTAAATGTTCATACTTTTTATGTCATGAGTATGAATTGGAAATGATTGCAATAATCATACTTAGAAATTAAGGCAATAAAGGAAATTCAGTGATCACTGCAAAGTAAATACAATATAGTTCATATAAATCTTATCACATTGGGTGATAAAAAGACACTATAACTATAAATCCTTTATGTTCAAAGGCAAGTTATGTTCAAAAAGCAGAGTTCTTCACTTTAAAAATGGAAGATTCACAATTTATTTTAATGTAAAAATTCCTTAAAAGCCTTTTGTTAACTGGTTTACCCTCAATTAGATGTTATTAGATTTTTTAAAAAATGCACTTTACTAGTATGTTCATACCAGTTTTCATAATGTTGATTCTGACTGCCAGACCCACAAGGAATAAATGATCATATATACTTACTCAATATGCACCTGCTTATAAAGTGTTTTTGAAGAAGAAATTACATTATTAAAAAATTTCTTGTCATTATATAGAGTTAATTTTGAAGTATAGAGATTAGAACCCTTAAGAGCAGCTAGTAGACAATTGTAGTGTTTCAGACAAATTATCACAAGGACTTAAACAAATATGGAGAAATGTGAGTGAAAAGGAATGACTGATGTTGAGTGAAATTTTGCAATACTAAATTGACAGAAATTGGGGATTACTATTGTCAGCCATTGGGAAAGTACCCATGGTGAATTTGAGTTTCCAGAGTTCAGATGACAGGTGTGTCAGCAGGAAAAGGAAGAGCAAGAATGTTTTTACAATTCAGGAGTGGCAGATGAATTAAATTTATAATGGTTGAATTGGGATTCTTAAAGAATATCCACGTAGAGATTCTTGGTGAGAGCTAAGAAAGAACACAAAGAACAGAGAAGAATTGATCCTGAGGACCTTAGGTGGTTCTTAAGAAGAACAGACTTAAAGAAACAAGGGAATATGGCCAAAGGCACAATTTTAGTGTCTTCTCAATATTCTGGAACCCAGATAAGGAACTTGAAAAAGAGGCAAAGAGAGAACAGCTATAAAGACAAGAAAATAAGAAGAATCATCAAATGTTAAAGGCAGAGGACATAAAATAAGTATTCAATAAACTGAAACATACAGAGAGATGAAGAAATGAGACTCCACAAGCACTAATGAGTTTGACAATAAAATAGTGATTTCTTTTTTTTTTTTAATTCTGAGAGTAGAAACCTAAATCTGAAGGGTAAATGTCAGTGGTGCCTAGAGGCACTACCTCCAGACATTTCTTTGTTTACCATTTTTAATAGATTAAAGTATATATCATAACTTTATGGATACTGCCAATTTTATGCATTGTCCATCTTTATATCATTAGTACATATGTTTCAGCAAGGTGTACTTTTCATTTCTTCAATGGACTTTCATTGTTCACAAATTGTATGTTAACAGTAGTGTTAAAATATTTGTGCTTCCGGGATCCCTGGGTGGCTCAGTGATTTAACACCTGCCTTCAGCCCAGGGCTTGATCCTGGAGTCCCGGGATCAAGTCCCACATCGGGCTCCCTGCATGGAGCCTGCATCTCCCTCTGCCTGTGTCTCTGCCTCTCTCTCTGTGTCTCTCATGAATAAATAAATAAAATCTTAAAAAAAATTGTACTTCTTCAAACTTTTAACTATAGTCTATCTTTCAAAAAAGGGAAACAAAAAAAATTTGGTTACTTTTTGAAATGCCATATGAGCCCATAAATTTGATTTCTAAGTTCTAAGAAAACTTACCAACACTAATAATTTTCTAAGCTATTTTCAGTTTTAATATTTCCCCTTTTAAAAAATGGCTCTATAGCATCCAGAAAATAGTCTGGGGGCAGGGATGTCCAAATATCATATTGTTTCTACCTTATGGAGTTGTTTGTATGTTTGATGTGTGGTTGTGGGGGGAGGAGATTTAACATAGGACTAATAAAACTTACTTTCCATTGTGTTCTGTGGTGACACAGCTTAACAGTTTAACTCATACCATATTATATTTACTTCTACTTGTAGCCTTAGGCAAAGCTAAAAATACCAGAGGCTCCTGTTACATCTCTATTTAGATATATCTCTCAGAAAAAGAACAGGAAATAAAAGACTACAATGATACAAATCTCAATTTTCAGACAAAATATTTGAATCAAAGAGGTCAAGACTATTACTCTTAAAGTTGGAAATGATAAGCAAACAGCTCCATATCTTTCCATGTATGCAACTGGTCAATATAATTGATCTTGAGTAATTACATGACATTTCAAAACCATGATTTTTTTGAGGTGTAAATCATTAAAATAAAAATATTAAATATAAACTAGTTTTATAATATTTCTTAAATTAAGAATCTATATTGTCATATTATCAGGCATCTAAAGAACACTTGAATGATCATTAAAATATAGAATCTACTTTCAAATATCTAAAGATATTTAAGTGTGCTAAGCCTCACCAGGGTTTTTAACTTTTATTGTGCTAGATAAGTTAAAGAAATAATTTATATCATTTAAATTTTTATTTTGCTTATTTATGGCCCCTTACTCTTGCTGTATTGTTAGGCTATTTTTCTAAGATTTTGAAACATTCTGTGTCATTAGGACTACTTGATGGTGAGAAATATTTATTTTGTTGGAAATGTGTGAGTTTATAGAATTAAATAAAAATTATGAAAGAAATATTGGTTCTGTTTAACATAAATCATAAATGCTGACTCACCATTTTATTTTACTATTTCTAATCAGACAGGATTAGAGTGGAAAACTTTAATTTTCCTGCACAAATAAGAAAGAGTATATAAAATTTATACAATGATTGTAGTTCTACAGGTTATTATTTAAATGATGAAAAGAAACCATATTACAAAACAGAAGTCTACCTATTGTTTTATTAATGGGCTTTAAGTATAAGAAAACAAGTTTATATGAAATTATAAATGTGACATTTATGTACTATGGCAAGATCTGACTCAAAGTAAATTTAAACGTGAGGCTTGCATTTAATACATCCACATGTTAATGAAGGAAAAAACAAATTTATGTGAAATATTTTTGATTTTACATTCTTATTGAAAAACAGATGCTAGGAACCTCTAAAAGGATAGAAGGATATATTACAAGCCTTCAGAACAAGAATGTATGTTATCATTTCTAAGATAATCCCTAAAGGAACAAAGATTAAAAATTGATGGAAGTAAAAGGAAGTAATAAAGTTCTTGATTAATCAAAAATAAAGCCAAAAACAGGGGAAGGGGTAACACAAAAATAGATAAACCAAATTAAAAACAATAGTAAGAAGATAAATATAAATACATGTATGTCAGTAATTACTACTCTTAGTAGTAAAGATTGTGGGATTAAAATAAAACAAAACCCAACTCTATGATGCTTTAAAAAGTCACTCTTTAAATATAGGGACATTAAAAGGTTTAATACAAAAGGACTGAACACATACAATGCAAATACTAACAAAAATAAAGCTGATGAAGCTCTAGAAATATTAGACAAAATAGACTTTGAGCAAAATAGAGCTCTACAAAAAAGGATCAATACAACTGAAAGATAATACAATCTTAAATCTGAATCACACAAAGTATTACTAAACTATTGGAAATTGACAGAACTAAAAAACAAACAAACAGATAAACCAGTAAATATAGAGAAAGATTACAATACACCTCTCAATAGTTAGTGGAACATATAGAAAAAATATTCACAAGAATATACAAAATCTAAACAAAAACTTTTGAAAACTTGGCCAAATGGGTTTATCAAGAATATTATATACAACAGCAACATAATTCATATATACTTTTTCAAGTGCACATGCAATATACATGTTTTCAAGTACATATACAATAGACCCACAATGTTTGAGGCCATTGACAAAGCCTTAATCAATGATAACAATGGAATTAATTAGAAAATAATAAAAATAAGATAATAGAAAACCACTAATTTCCTGAAATTTGGAAAATTTCACAAATGTATAGCTTTAAATAAATATGTTAAAAAGAGAATGATTAAAAATCAGTAACTCAAAATTCTATCTTAAGATACTAGTAAAAAACAAAACAAAACAAAGCAAAATAATTAATTTGCAACAGCATGAATGGACCTTAAGGGCATTATGCTATATGAAATAAGTCATCAAAGAAAGACAAATAGCATATAATCTCACTTACATGTGGAATTAAAAGAAATTGTAGATACGGAGAACAGATTGCTGATTGCCAAAGATGGGGGTAATGGGGGTGGGCAAAATGAATGGAGGAGGTCAAAATGTACAAACTTCCAGTTATTAAATAACTCATGCGGGGACACCTGGGTGGCTCAGGGACACCTGGGTGACTCAGCAGTTGAGCGGTCTTCCTTTGGCTCAGGACATGATCCTGGAGTACCAGGATCAAGTCCCACATTGGGCTTCCTGCGAGGAGCCTGCTTTTCCCTCTGCCTATGCATCTGCCTCTCTCTCTGTTTCTCTCATGAATAAATAAATAAATAAAATCTTAAAAAAAAAACTCATCGGGATGTAATATATGGCTAATAAATATATTGCATATTTAAAAGATCTTTAGTTTCCTCATCACACATAAAAAATGTTACTATGTATGGTGACAGATATTAACTAGACACTGTGGTGATCATTTTGCAATATATAGAAATATTGAGTCATTATGCTATATACCTCAAATAAAATTAACAAAACTGTAACTAATCAAGACTGATCAAAATATAAGCAGAGAAGAAAAGGTTACCAATATCAAGAACATAGATTCTACAGATAGCTAAGATATAACAGGAAAATATAAACAACTTTATGTGAATAAATTTAATTTAGACTACTCAATGAGAAATACTAAAAATATTCATCCTGAGCTCGGAAAAATGAAAGACAATTCACAACTGGCTACTGTCACAATTTCTAATTGTCATTATATAGGAGATCCTAGCTAGTACTATAAACCAAAGATAAGAAATTAACCATAAAGATTAGAAATACATTGTCATTATTTGAAGACTATCTTATTGTGAACCTAGAAAATCTAATAGTAGTGACTAGAATTAACTATTAGAATTAATTAGCAAATTTAATTTTTTGTCTTATCTTCACAGTCAAAATACAATATCTAATTCTTATGTACCATTAAAAATTAAAAGGAAACAAAAATGAAAATGTTATTTACATTGTATAAAAATATCAAATAATCTAGAAATAAATATATCACAAGATGCATAAGATGCTATGCTTAAATCTATGAAGCATTATTAAAGGAAATTTTTTAAATGTGTATAAATGGAGAGATAGACAATATTCATGGGTTGGAAGAAAATATTGTAATACAGCAATGCTCCATCAAATCAATCTATATATTGACCTAAAGTCTAGTGAAAATGTCAACTTTTTCTGTGGCAGATATTGACAAAATCATCTAAAATTTATATGAAAATCCAAAGAATCAAGAATAATAAAGGCAGTTTTGAAGGAGAGAAAACATGGAAAGTTTTCTAATACCAGATGTGATGACAGCATGGTATTGGACCAAGAGTAGAAAAACAGCAATGGAATAGAACAGTTTAGAAACAGAAAATACAAAAACAATACTGAAATACTATTGTCAGTGGTTAACTTGATCTTTTCAATAAATGGTGCTCAATTAACTATTCATATAATGAAAGTATTTAAATCTCTATGTCACATCATTTATGAAAAAATATCAGTCCTAGTTGATTTGAGGACTTAAAAATAAATGATAAAATAATGCAAATTATAGAGGAAAGAATAAGAGAACATTTCATCAGGTGGGAATGATAAAGGTTTCTTAAAAAGAACAAAAAATGTGCTTATCAAAAATAAATTGTAAATTGAATTTTATTAGTTTTCAAAGTTCTATTAATCAAAAGACACCAGTAAGAAACTGAAAAGGAAAGCCACAGCAAAAGAGAAATATAATACATATATCTAACAAAGAATTTAGATTTAGAATATTGAATAAACTCTTAAATGAATATGAAAAAGATACTATAAAATAGAAATATGGTCCAAAGACATTTCACAAGAGGATATCCAAATGTTTATAAATATGAAAAGGTGTTCATCATTGTTTATTAGGACATACAAATTCAAATAAATCTGAGATAATACTACCCATCTACCAGAGTTGCTAGAATGAAATAAGCTGAAAATATCAAGTGTCTGTGAGCATGTAAAGCAAAACTATCATACATTTTAAGTAGAAAGATAATTTTGTATCATCGCTGTAGAAAAATTGGCTATTACATAGATAACACATATATTTCCTGTAACACAACAATTCTTCTCCACTGTATACATCCTCCAGAATGAATACAAATATTCAGAAATAGATATGTCTTACAATCCTAATAGAAGCACTATACTTAATAGCTGAAAACTACTAAAGTATCCCCCACAGGGATAAATAAATATTGTTACATTCAATAGAATATTGAATGCTATACAGTAAAGAAAATGCACGTTAAACAATGCTGCAATAAAGAAAATGTATCTAACAAACAATGTTGGTTGAAAGAGAAGTAGAAAATTTATTATTCTTCCTACAAAAGTAATTTAGATGATCTCATATTATTAAGAAAGTCAGTTCTAAATGAATTACAAATATAATTGTGACAGAAAAAAATTAAGCCCTTTTAAAAATACTTTATCCTCATTTTAATCTTTGAATGAGGAAGGAGTTCTTGAAAAAAATAAATGCAAACAAAAAAGAAACATATTGATTAAATTAAATGTGTTAACTACATTAAATGTAATTAAGTTACATTAAAGAATTTTGTTTATCAAACAACAGCATAGAATGAGAAGACAAATCACACCTGAGGGAAGAAATTTGCAGTACATTTAATTGATAAAAGTTTCATAAGGAAGGCACATGATGAGATGAGCACTGGGTATTATACTATATGTTGGCAAATTGAATTTAAATTAAAAAAAGTTTCATATCTACAATAAAGAACTCATTATAAATAAGAATAGACAAATTAACAGTAAAATGAGTAAAATACATGGATGTCTTTCTCAGAATAGGGCATGCAAAATGTGTAGGAATATGAAAAGATGCCCAATTGCATTAGCAATTGGGCAACTACAAACTAAAACCAAAATAAGGTATCATTTCCTGTAGGATTGATTGGGAAAAATTTTAAAGCCGGGCAAAAACAAGTATCTGCAATTAGAAGGATTAACATGAACAAAACATGGGAGTATATATTTTACCACCACTTTGGAAATAGTATCACATTACCTAGTAAAGTTGAACATGTACTCATCATATGGTCCCAGGATTCCATTCCTTTATATATTCTTGAAACACAACAATATATATTTTCAACACTGTTGAAAATTGTAGACATAGTAGTATGGTTTATGATGGGAAAAAAAATCCATTCAACTTTTGAATGCCAGTAGGGATTCAATACTAGAATTATTATATGTCAATGAAAAAATGTAAAACTCTAAGTTATGTGCACCAATATGAATGGACCTTAAAAACAGGACTGAAAGTAAATAGTTAGCTGCAAAATAATTCTCATAATTCTGCTTTTTAAAATTCAAAAATGGCAAAACTTAACAATAGATTATTTAGAGATGCATACATACATATTAGATATATACATACATATTAGATCATTTATTTATCTTTTTAAAATATTTTATTTTAGAGAGAGAGAGAACACATGCAAGTTGGGGGAGAGGCAAGGGAGGGAGAGAAAGAGACTCTCAAGCAGACTCTGTGCTGAGGGCAGATCCTGATGCGGGGCTTGGTCTCATAACCCTGAAATCGTGACCTGAGCTGAAACTAAGAGTTGGATGCTTAACTGACTGAGCTGCCCAGATGCCCCAGGTGGTAAAATTATTTTAAGAAACAAGTGAATGATACATACTTCAAAAAAAACTACTATAACAATTCTGAAAAATGCAGGTGTATAGCTGGATACTTGACTCAAGTATATACAATACATAGAGACATATTTCAGATATGTGAAGGCCCCCAAAATATTGTCCCTATGCACTCCTTTTTTAATGAATAATTGAAGTATTAACTAATACTGTAGTAGTAATATAGTAATGTAGTAATACTGAAGTAGTAATGTAAACCAAGATAGAGAAAGACATAGATACAGGAATGGGTGGATCTAACCCAAGAGAAAGGGGAAGAGAAACTTTAGGGTGACTGGGAATCAGGTAGATTTTTAAAATAATCTTAGGGAGGGAGAACAAGCTTCAGGAAAATAAGAGACTTAGTAAATAAATAATAGGAGAAGTGATTTGTTGGTGATTATTGTTTTTGATTTGGTGGTGATTACATCCAGAGAGAAAGAGAAAAGAGGGAAGGGGGTGGAGAAAAAGATAAGAGAAAAGGAGGGAATTCTTGATTTAAGGAAAATAAGTTTGTACAACTAAAAATGCAATTACAGTACAATGCTTGGTGCTATAGTCAACAATAGCATATAGTTATGATGATGTAAACACTAGCTATTTAATTCAATAAGTCAGTAGTTACATAATTACTTGAGGATAAGGAAAGACAGTTTGAAGAAAGAGATCTATCTCCATCTGGCCTAACCAAAGTCAATAGATAAATGCTAAATTGCTAATCACTAATAATAATGTAAGCATATTTTGGTTAGAAATGTGGAAAAAAATGTGGAAAAAATGTCTCTGGAGAAGTTGTCTGAGTGATGGAAAGACATAGGGTTAGGGATCCCTGGGTGGCGCAGCGGTTTGGTGCCTGCCTTTGGCCCAGGGCGCGATCCTGGAGACCCGGGATCGAATCCCACATCAGGCTCCCGGTGCATGGAGCCTGCTTCTCCCTCTGCCTGTGTCTCTGCGCCTCTCTCTCTGTGACTATCATAAAATAAATAAAAAAATTAAAAAAAAAAAAAGACATAGGGTTAGTGACTGCACTCTGCTATCAGCCTTTGGTACATTAGGAAAATTTGTGTACTAATTCCTGATACTTAAAAAAATAATGAATAAAACTTTTCAGGTTTCTACTTTATTTTTATTCTGTAAAACCCCACTAATGTTGATGGATCTGTTTGGTAAATAAATAGTCAATAGCCTGAAAAATTTACAAGAGACACATACAAGGGAGTGATTTTTCTTAAGATACTTACTTTGCAATGGGCAACAGTTATAAAGTACTCTACTGTCCAAGGTCCAGGTCTACGTCAAATGCTGCATGCAGATGATGTCAGTGGATGGTAGATCTCCAAAGGTCCTTCTGAGTGAGAAATCTAACCTGGATGGTCAGCCTCTGCCACAAAAGACCTGTTGTCTCTGAAATTCTTCTTCCACTCTGATTTCCTTTACCAAAGTACTTCCTTTCCATACAATTTTGGTATCTTGATGAGTTAAGCACCCTAAATAATGACATTTACTATTGTTTATATTTTGTTGACATGGTTACAGAAACAGCAACGATGGCAGGCAATTAAACTGACTTCATGATATGCCTTTGCTAAAAGACTGAAGTTCTAATTTTCCAGTTGAACTTGGATCTGAAATTTGGCTTCACATGAGTTCAGTCTGTTCCAGGACAGAGTGAAGCCAAGTTTACATTGTGTATTAAATGCTCCAAAGGTTGACACTATTTTTTCAAACATGACATGCACTTTATGGACTGGAACATAACAGTATGGCAGTAAAACCATAGGATTTATTTAAAAGGTTTCTTTTTCTTTTTCTCTTCTTTTGTCCCAAAGCCTTTACTCTAACATTAAATTCCCCTTAGTTTTTCTCCTGCTATCTTTTATTTGATAAAGAAAGTCAAAGATACCTTAGCTTTGGAAAGAAAAGATCAAAGATAAGAGCTAATCAATCTCTAGTAATTCTTACCATTCATTTTGTTTACTCTCTTCTTAAGTTTCTTGCTGTGAGTCTCTGCAACTTCAAAATCAGAGTTTCATTAACCTTGCATAAAGAACTACTGTTCCCTAACCACAGAAGTTCTAGATATGAGGTTAGAAAGCTCTGACATAAAGAACTAAAGAGGTTGACATAAGGAACTAGATATCCTTCAAAGATGGGATTGCAATTTTCTGTTCCAAGAACTGCACACTAATTCCAGTCTTGTTTTAGGAGTAACTGCTTTCTACCTCTAAAGGAAATAGTTGGTAAACTATTAAGAACTAAAATCTAATCTTGAGGCATTTCATGAGATTAAACTGGACAAATTTAACAAATCTGCTTATATTCCATACATTTCAGTTTGAATTTGTAAATGACAACGAGGGACCCCAAGTTATTCGAAGCAGTCTATAGCTATTCATCACTATTCTGATTGGTGACCTTAGAGCTTCAGTTGAAGTTAAATCTGTACATATGGATGCTAAGTTATCTGATATTTTCAGAAAGAAAATAAAACTACCTGCAGTTTAAAAAAAAAAAAAAAAGGAAGGACAAAAGTAAAATGTGAAAGAGAAAAAAGATTCTCAGTCTGATTGTTTTAAGCTTAGGATATCAAGTTTGCCAGTAATATTGGGTTGAGAGAAATGGAATGATGGGTTTTCTTGAAGGATTGCTTAGTTATACCAGGTTTTGACACTTTTGGGGGGAATGTCAGCACTCATGAATGAAAAGCAAATGTATGCTTGTGCATCACACTCAATAATAGAACCCAGTTCAAAATTAACAATGCTTCAAAGATCAGACTGTGATGGACACTATAGTCTTAAATTGAATAATCCCTATAGAATGAGGGGCTGAGACACAGTATCACTGGGAGAGATGAGGGAGCCCCAGTCTCCTCTATACTTTCTCATTAGTCCTATAAGCATTGGTTAAATTAGACATAGGTCATTACTTAAAATTCAACATATTAACCAACCAAACTCATCATCTCAAGAAGGCATATTTCTTTTCCAGTATTCCTTTTCACTGCAAAAGGGACCACCATCTCCCAGCTAGTCAAACTTGACACCTGGAAATAATCCTTGATTTTTCATTCTTCCTCATAGTCCATGTTTAATCATTCATCAAATTGTTCTTCCTACTTGAGAAATATGTTTGGAATATTAATATCCCTTCTTATGCCATCATCAGTGAAGTTCGAAGGCTTACTACTGTAAAGGTTTCTGATCATTCATTCCATGTGTATTCTTGTCCTTTCCGATTCATTCTTGGCCCAGAAACTAGAGGAATTTTTGTGAAAATAGAAATCTAACCTTATAATTGCCATTCTTAACACCATGGAGTAGCTTTATATTGTCGTAAAATATCTAAAATCCCTACAAAACTACCCACACTATGGTTCCTATAGGTTCAGTCTTATGTCATGTCACTTTATCTTTGATTTTTATGCTGTATTATCTTCTGACTTGCGTTTGGATTTCAAGCATTATTTACAGAATTTATTGGTTCTGGTTTTTTTGCAGGGGAATGTATTTGTATGGTTTGCTTTCACTCCTTCATCCTCACCCTATTCCTACTTATTCTTTTATGTTAGTTTAAGTCTTAGATCTTTAGGGAAGACTTCCTCATCACTTGACAAGTTTAATTCCTCATGTTTTAATCTAATGACTTTGTACACCGAACCTCTTCTTCCTTAATACTTCACACTTCACTTTTCAGGCCAGTGTCCATACTTGACTCTAAACCCCATATCTATTGGAACTTTATCTATCTTGTCCATACCTGACCTCCTTATCTTTATTATAAATTCTGAAACATAATAGAAGTTTGATGAATATGATTTAATCAAAGGAAGTATATCAGAATGATAAATATGTAGAAGCTTACTTTCAAATGCCCAAGACTAGAGATTTTGAAGCATTCTACCTATATTATCATAATTCACATTTTATTTCTTCTGGTCTGCATATTAGAATCATCTGTGAGTATATGCATACATGTATGTTTGTGTGCAGGCATAGGGTAAAGGATAGAGAGACTGGAGGGTTTAAAAAAACAAAACAAAACAAAACAAGATGTGACTGGCAAAGTCCAATTATATATATTTTGGCCAGTAGGGCAGAAAGCACAATGGGGGACAATTTGCCTTTCTTTTATCAAAGACCCTGCCATATTCTGAAGTCTTTCCTAGGGTTCTTGGTATATTCTAGAAAATACTATATATCAAAATAAAAATACTTATAAAATGCAAATAGAAATTCCTTTGAGAATAAATCACAGCACACCCTGATACTTTTGTCTTCCTTTAAAGATGTGAGGTTATGAGAGAATATATAAAACCTAATCCCTTCCTGTGGTTTTAAGAAAATATTGAGAACAAAATACATTCAACCCTCAGTACATACTTGCAGTCACTCCAAAGTAAATGTTTCTTTATATCTTGTGGAAAAAATCATTTTGTGACTCTCTGCTTCTGAAAATGAGCTAGATTCTTTTCAAAGACCACTTCATTAAGAAGTATATATACTTTAGAGGCAACACCTTTCTAAAATTTTGAAACTTGTAATGATATTTCCCTTGAGATGTTTATAAGTTACAAATGGAAATCCTACATCTTTTGGGGGTGGGTGGGTTACATCATATTGTATTATACAATTAAAATTTTTGAGCTATATTGCCATAAATAAATTTGAGCAACATATATTAACCTAGATTTTCTAAACATTTTATCATGCAACCAAACTGTAAGGGATTTGTTTGTTTGTTTGTTTGATATGCCTGTTAAAATCTGAGTCATGCAGGAAAAAAATGGGCAAAATTTAGGTGCAATGGTTAGGAAATTAGTTCTAAACTAGCAACCTTATCAGTCTCTTTTATCCTTCAAATAACCTAGCATCTCACGGCCTGTCATCATTTGTACAATGACAATAATCACACCTATTGCCTAGTACTGTAATGAGAATTTAATAAGAAATGCCAGATTTCCTATTTAAAAGTCTCATTTTCTGGGGGATCCCTAGGTGGCTCAGTGGTTTAGCGCCTGCCTTCAGCCCAGGGCGTGATCCTAGAGTCCCGGGATCCAGTCCCACATCAGGCTCCCTGTATGGAACCTGCTTCTCCCTCTGCCTGTGTCTCTGACTCTCTCTCTCTCTCTCTCTCTCTTTCTCTCGAATAAATAAAATCTAAAAAAAAATCTCATTTTCTCTTCTAAGCTCCAAACCACTGGAAAAAATTGTGACAAACTATTTGTATATAAAAAGATATGTAGCAACATTTAGAAATTTCATCTTTGAGGAAATATTGTAAACCTATACTTTCATAAATTTAACATTTATGTAAATCTTAAAACTGCAATATTTTTTGCACAGGGTAACTTCAAAGATGGAGGTCTTGTACAAATTCTGGTTGTTGCCATCAGATGTCATATAGCAGAAGGGCAAGCAGTGCCACACATATGCATGGGGAGAACCTGACTGGCACTACAGTCAAAGTTCAGGGAGATTCACTTTACAGACTAACAAAGCAACTGCAGAAACAATAACTCTGAATGCTCTTTTACATTCAAATCACTCTCAGCATGTCTGTGAATCATAAAAGGACTTCAAAGAATGAAAAGTCGGAAATTTGAGCACATAGCATGTGGGTTTCTAGACAAGTCTAGGTGTAGAATTGGAAATAACTGATTCAAGTTCTTTGTCAAAATTCTTCCTGCACAGAAACCAGCATCCTACCCTCATGTTTGAGTAAAGGAAAATTCAAGCTAAGAGGAAAATTAAAATACCACAGAATAAACACTCACAGAATCCACTGCCTAAAGAGTCACAATTCAGAGAGAACAAATGATTTTTTCCCAGAGAGAATCGCTGTTAGCAAACACATGACAGTTCACAGGCTTCCGCTCTAGTGAAGCTGACTGCAAATGGAAATCACCGAATCAGACTGGAAATGGAAATTGCCTGCAGGAGTCTCAGTTATTTAAATTTTCCATGATTTCCCCATGTAAGTTTTCCCAGAGTTCATGTTTAAGAAACAATAATGTCAAACCATAATTTCTCTCTTAAAGAAGTAAGAAAGTAATGTTAAAATTCAGGGCTTTCGAATTCTACATTGTTTTGTTTGGTTAATTTCCAGGAGCCACAGATCTGATTACATTGTCTGTTTCTTCATTGCTTCTCAAAGGATAAGAACAGCAAGTTAGTAAATAGCAAAGACTGTGTATAGATCTTTGGAATGGGTTAAAATAATTTCATTTGATATTAAGGTAAGAGGAAACATGAGGTGTAGAAAGCATACCCCAAGGGCAGGTGTATTGGAAAAGCTATTCAGCTGGGTAATGGGATAATTCAACTTCTGAAGCTATCATTTGTCTTTAAGGAAGAATCACAAGTTCATTTTCTAAGTTACAGTTCATTTTGTGTATTGATTTTTCATATATGTCAAACTCTCATCACTGCTTCAATATAAGAATCTTATTTTTTTCAAGATTGTATTTATTTATTCATGAGAGATACAGAGAGAGAGAAAGGCAGAGACATAGGCTGAGGGAGAAGCAGGCTCCCTGAGGGGAACCTGATGTGGGACTCCATCCCAGGTCCCCTCGATCACAACCTGAGCCAAAGGCAGACAACCACTGAGCCACCCAGGTGTTCTAAGCCTTATTATTTTTTTATTTATTCATATTTTAGTTACTTATTTAATAATATAACAAATCCCTATGAATCTACTATCCAAACCAAGCACTAGAGCCTTACAAATAGCTTAATTTTAAGGGCTCCTTCACTGTACCATTTTTCTATCTTCCCCATTCACAGAAGTAAACATTATTCTGAATTTTGAATTTTTTGTAGTAAATGCTGAGGTTTGCTGCCTAGATCATCTATTCAAGAATAAAGAGCTTATTCAGCCAAGTGCTGGGAGTGTTGGTGATTGACAAAGTCTTCTTTAGTCTCCGTCTTGGGATTGAGAACTTTCTCTTTCAAGGTCACGTCCTTTCTCAGAGGCAGCATGTGTCCAGTCAGTGTGTGGGTTTCGGGGGGGGGCGGGGGAGTATAGGTCCAGCCTATTTGCTTTAATGTAGGACAACCCTATGGGACCATTCCAATACCAGTCTTCTCTATGGGGGCTGCTGAGGCCTTTGTTGTTGGTGGTGGCTTTAAAAGTGTATTTTACTCCAATACAGTCTCTCTTCTTCCTTCACTTTCTATCCAGAAATCTCCTCCTCAGATTCTGTTTTCCAGAGACCCAATCTTTGACATTATCCTTGGGCTTTTCCAACAAATGATGCAGAAACACTTGTATATCCATCAACAAACAAATGAAAACAACCCATGACCTAACCCTCACACTTTATAAAAAATGAGCTCAAAATGGGTAATAGACTTAAGTATAATAAATAAAATTATACAACTTTTAGAAAAAATAGGACAGAATATTTGGCATATGAAGAGATTTTCAACATCATTAGCCATTAGGAAAATGCAAGTTAAAACCACAATGAGATATCTTCACCCATTTATCAATCTGGCTACAATAAGAAATAATGACAATAACAAATACTGACAAGGATGCAAAGAAGCTGGTGAGAATGTAAAATTGTATACTGACTTAGGAAAGCAGTTTGACATCTTCTTGTAACATTAAACACTTAATTACATATAACTCAGCTATTGAATAGTCAGGCATTTATCCCAGGGAAATGGAAACTTACGTTCATTCATTCAAACAAACAAACAAAACCCTGTACATGACGAATAGCAGCTTTACTCATAATAGCTGAAATCTGAAAACAGCCCAGATGGCCTTCCGTGGGTGAATGGTGAAACAGGCTGTTGTACGTCCATACCATGCAATTGTCCTCAGGAATAAAATGGAAAAATGATGGATACAGGCAACGACATAAGTCAATCAACAGTGAGATATAATGAGAGAAAAATTCAGTCCCAAAACATTACATACTGTAATATTTCCTTTATGTAAGATTCTTGAAATAACAGATTTATAGAAATGTAAAACAGATCCATAGTTACCAGAGGTTAGGGATAAGGTTAGAGAAGCGTGGTTATTAAAAGGCAATCTGAGGGATCCTTAAGATGGAATTGCTCTATGGGGCTGAGTTCTTGATCCACAAACCTACACTTGTGATAGAATTGCATAGAACTCAGTATACCCAGAAAAATAAATACAAGGTGATCTTGGAAAATCTGAATGAGATTGGTAGTTTGAGTCAATGTTAAAATCCTGGGTGTGATATTGTACCACAAAACCAGTTCTGCAAGATGTTGCTAATGGGAGTAACTGCATAAAGAGTACACAAGACTCCTTTGTATTATTTCTTACATTTGTATGTGAATCTACAATTATCTCAAAATAAAAAGTTTAATTTAAAAATACAATGCTTCTTTTTAAATTTTATAGTAGTTTACACCATATATTGTCTTTGGGACTTTTTTTTTTCTTTCTTTCAGACACCTTCCAACTCATCTTTTGTGACAAGTTAAATACCAAGAGATATACAATTTCTTGAATGTAGATTTCTTTATTCATTTTTGCTGTTGTTTAATATTCTAATGTGACTGCCACATAGTATATGTGCATATTCTTTTACTGATTAGCATTTGTGCTTTTTTCAGCTGTTGTTATTATAGACAGCCTTGCCTTGGTACATGTGATAAATGTGTGCAAATGTTTCTAATTCTTTGATCCGCTCCCATTGCTTCTTCTAATTTGAGATTTATTCAGTGTTCTGTTTATATAAGTTTATTCTTTTTCAATTGTTTTTCTTTTCTAGTTTAAGATTTAAGGTTATACATTTCTTTCAAAAAATTGTTTCTGCAGTTTCCCAAGGATTTGATGTACAATATAATTATTTTTAGTTAGTTTTAAGTTATTTATTTTAAATTTACATTATGCCAACTTATTTCACTATTAAATGTTTAAATGGGTTTTAAAATTCTTTCGAATATTTGGGGATTTATTTATTCGTCTTGCGTTATTGTTGTTCTTTTACATTTTTAACTGAATTGTGTCATCCTGAAAGAACATGATCTAGATGATATCTACACTTTGATATTTATTTTTACCTTATTCATGGCTTAGTGAAATGATTGGTTTTGTGAATGTACCTTTTGCACTCAAGGTAAATGTGTATACTGTAAATTGAGAGCACAGAAATCTGTGTGTCTCCATTAGAATAAATGTCTCATTTTTACTATTCAACTCATATCTTCAGTTTGGAAGGGGGTTGCTATTTGTCTCTTCAGTGATTAATAGAAGAATGCTGAACTCTTCTGCTATATTAATAGATTTGCTTAAACTTCCCAGAAGTTCTATCCCCTTTGTAATTTGTGTAATTTGAGGCTAGCTTATCAGAGACAAGTGCAAGTAAAGTTGTTACATCTTTTGGGTGAATTTAAACATTGATCATTTATGTAGTGACCCTAAAAATGTGTTTTGCCTTCATATCTTTTTTTCCCTGAAATCCTAAGAGTTATATTATCTTTCTTTTCTCTCCTACCTTCAGTAAAAAGCTGAGCTAGTTACCATGAATGTAAAAAGTTTTATTTCATTCCTCCTGAGAGTAGAAAACAATAAACGACCAGTGTCATGGATTATACTGGGATTATCACTTGTGATTAAAGCTGAACCCTATTTAGTAAAAATTTTATAGTAAAGTTACATTCATTATACTTTATTATTTCTAAATATTTGTAATCATGATGCATTAAAAATGTAGATGTTTTAGTCATTTTAAAAATTATTTATAAATCATCAATAACATAGCATAAGTCCCATTTTTATTTCCCTTTAAGCCATTTTAAAATTATGTGTGTGAAATCAAACAATACCCTCTCCTAAAAGAGTAAGAAGAAAAGCTCATGTTTACTTTAAAATCTTCATATTTGGACTTTTACTCTGAGAATGAAGAATCTCCTGGTTAAGGAAAGTTAGGTAGAGTTATGTACAATGTCACATTCTACATTCTAATAAATCTGACACCATCATATCTTGTAAGTAGATCTTACTTTACCCTATATTGCCATATTCATTTTAAGCAGATAAATATAGACATGTGATAAGTTAAGGTCATTTAGAAGAAAAGACAACAACACAACAAACACTTAAGTGGATAAGTATCCTAATCCATTAATAAATAAAGAAATAAAATAATCATCTTTTCCATAAAAATAAGTCAGATAGGTTAGAAAGTATTCAAAACAATGTTTTGGGCACTATAAAATATTTAGCTGATGTAATTAGGACTTATCCTAGCTGTAACAAATTTGGGGCTTTTGAAAAATAATCAGAATATTTTGCAGATTTCCACTTTGGCAAGCTTTTGGGAAAGTCTCCACACAAAGTAAGTCACTGTTTTCCTCATTTAGTGGATGTTTAATGAGTCAATAAAATTTCTGAACTTGTTTTATTTGGGACTTTTTAAATTTGTTTAAATTGTTTAACTTTAAAAGGAATCTAATGGAAACATAATAGACATTGGCTATGGATATGTGCCTCCTTTAACCTCCACTTTCAGAGCAATTTGACAGCAGTTACTGCTCACAGCCTTTCAACTTTGTCTCCAGACACATAGCTGCCACATCTGTCTTAAAAAAGCATGAGTCTGTCTAATCATGTTACACCATCCACCTCTCATCTTAAAAAATATAAGTGAGTATCTATTAATTTCAGACTTACACTGTCAAGTTTTGAACTATCTTTCGAAGCTAGATCACTTTCTAACTAGGTAGGAATTTACATTTACAAATTAATTTTATACTCTTTCATTAATGCTATACTGTCATCAAACTCAGGGATGACATATATTCTTTTAATCATACTGGTTTCTCTCTTTGGCTGATTCTTTACTTTATTCTTAACTGAAAATGGTTGACATTGTTTATCATTATGGTCAGGTAGGATTTTTACCTCTTCAGTGAACTTTGGTTCAGACCCCCTGTAAGCTAAAAATATGTTCTTTCTTCCAAATTGCATTATTAACACATTATGTGTGAAAAGTTGAAAATAGACTTCTAATATATATAGACTTCATATATATATATATATATCTTCTATATAAATAGACTTCTAATATATATATGTATCTTTATATATATCTTATATATAAATAGGCTTCTAATGTATATATAATATATAATATATATATTATATATATATATCTTCAATTTCCCCTCAACCTTTCAACATTTGATGAAATGAATTACTGTGCTAAGAATGAGAATAGAAAGCTGAGCCTAACATGACATTCCGTGTAGACAAAACATTTCTACAAGCATGTGTGGGAAGACTAAATCTTTCCAGGTCAGTAAAGGATAGTTCAAAATTATGAATGATAAAGCAATAAACTGAATTACTAACAACCTGCTAGTTTGTATAAATGAAGAAAAAATCTGTAGTACGGAACTGTTAATTCCCACTGTCCAAAAAGACAAAGAAAATTAAAGAGGTATGTACTTCAAGTAACCTCTGTCCCAATTTAGACTTTGGCTAAAAAATATTACAATGTTCACAAAAGCTTTATAATTGAGGCGAGGTTTTCCTTCTAAAGACAAAAGAAAAAGTGAGTTACATGCATATTTAGCAAACTGGACTCATGTATTCAAAGTTAAGATTATAAATCTGAGCCTCATTTTGTAGACTAGTATTTATTAAACTAACTGTGCTGATACATTCTCAGGTGTTCATGATTGTAAAGAGGTTTTTAAAAATTATTTTTTTAGGGGCACCTGGTGGCTCAATCAGTTGAGTGTCCAACTCAGTTTCAGCTCAAAGTTCTGGGATGGAGCCCCATTGCTCATCACAGAATCATTTTGGCTCTCTCTCTGTCTCTCTCAAATAAATGAATAAATCTCAAAAAAAAAAAACTTAAATTTTTACACTTAGATGATTGTCTAAAATTAATACAAGATATTCTAGCTCACTTAATGACCACTTAAAATGCTGACACAATTGCTAGCAGCCTATTTCTATCTTATAACTTTTTCCTTCCCTTTTGATAGAATTGAGGAGATTTTCCTACAATTATCATGGGCTAAATCCTTTTTGTGTGCCTGGAATATCATCCTGTCTTGCTCCCCACGGACTTCCCTGTTGCAAGTAACACTTTTTTCCCAGAATCAGGATTCATCAATTTCTTCCTTTCATTTTATTTCTATCCGTACACAAATAAGATTTGTTGTCTCTTATCTTATAAAAGCCCACACATGGTCCTGTATATCCCTCTACATATCCTGCTCTCTGTTTCCATTCCAGGGGAAAACACACACACACACACACACACACACACAACTCTGATGATAATATCCAGTTCCCGCCTCCATTTTATCACTTGTCATTCTATTCTAAATACATTCCAGTTGATTTCCCATACTCACGATTCTACTATGACTACTTTTGTGAAGATCACGATTACCTTTACATTATCTAATCAACTCTTTTTTTCTTCACATTATACACACTTCCAACAGCATACAGTAGAGTTGAAAACTCACTCCATAGCAAAACACTTCCTTCTCTTTGTTTCTGTGTTTTCTGATACTATATTATACAGGATTTCTCTTACACTAAAGGGCCTCCTAATCTGCAAGAATTTATTTTTTAATTTTATTTATTTTCATGAAAGACACAGAGAGAGAGACAGGCAGAGACACAGGCAGGGGGAGAAACAGGCTCCATGCAGGAAGCCTGACCTGGGACTCGATCTAAGGTCTCTAGGTTCATGCCCTGGGCTGAAGGTGGCGCTAAACCGCTGAGCCACCAGGGCTGCCCCTAATCTGCAAGAATTTAAATGTGAGTATTCTGGGATCCCTGGGTGGCGCAGCGGTTTGGCGCCTGCCTTTGGCCCAGGGCACAATCCTGGAGACTCGGGATCAAATCCCACATCGGGCTCCTGGTGCATGGAGCCTGCTTCTCTCTCTGTGTGTGTCTCTGCCTCTCTCTTGGTCTGTGGCTATAATAAATAAATAAATAATAAATAAATAAAATATTTAAATGTGAGTATTCCTTAGGGCTCATCATCTTGTCTCTTCTACTTTCCTCTCCCCTCTCTCTACCCTCCCCTTCTCTCTTCTGTTCCCTTCTCTTTGCTTATTCTTGTTTGTTTTTTTCTGAAGTTAATTTAATCCAATTTCATGTTTTTAACCATCATCTTTATGCTAATGACTCCCAGTAGTCCTGACCTCTCCAGTGAACTTCAACTAATTTGGATATCCAAATGTCAACATATCATTTTTACTTAAATGTCTAAAGTATTTCAAATTTACTGTGTCCAAACCAGAACTCTTAATTTCTTCCATCTCAAATCCGTTCTTCCCTATCTCTTTTCTACCTTATTCATCCAGATTTGTAAGGCCAATTTCTCTTTCCCCCACTTTTTACATCCAGTCCAATGAAGGGTTCTATTAATTGTACCTTCAAAATATGACACTCATTGTTCCACTTCTTTCCACCTCCACTCATCTCTACTCTGAGATTCCAATTCACTTTCCTGCTTCCGACTTGATGCTCTGATTGAGGAGTTCACATCAATTTACTGTAGAGTAGCTGAGTGATTTTTTTTTTTTTTTATAAAGGAAATCACCTCATTTCACTCTCCAGCTTAAAACTCACTGATGATTGTGCCTTGTTCCTAGACTCATGTCTATACACTTCAACAGTGCCTACAAGGCTTTCCAGAATCTGGCTCCAAATACCTTTCTCTTCTAATCTCCCACCACTCTCTATCTAGAATGCTGTCTTCTCACTTTGCTTACGTGGCTGCTTAATTTTATCCATTTCATCTCCTCAATGACTTAAAAAAAAAAAGATTTTATTTATTTATTCATGAGAGATGGAGAGGCAAAGACATAGGTAGAGGGAGAAGCAGGGTCCCTGTGGGAGCCTGATGCCGGACTGGATCCCAGGACTCCGGGCTCAACCACTGAGCTGCCCAGGTGCCCCTCCTCAATGACTTTTGATCACTCATTTGAAAGTAGAAGTTTCTGGAACTCTGTTTATACTTTATCCCATCCGATCAGCTTATGCTTTAATTTTAGTCTTTATGACTATCTACAATTATCTTATGCATTCCATTTATGAATATATAAACTTGAAAAGAGTAGAGATTCTATCAGTCTTGTTTCTGATGTACTCTCTAGGACTACACAATGTCTGGTACATAGGCAATACTCATTGAATACAAAAACAAATGGTGACAAGAATTTGAAACATTTCTCAAAATAGGGTCCTTAGACTTCAGGAGCCTATAGAAATATTCTTAAGAACTTATGAGTTTCCAAGTTTGAAAAGCAGTTTTAGATCACAGGGATCTAACAAGAACTTATAAATTGAAAGTATATCCACTTCCTACAACTGTTATAACAAATTATCTTATACTTGTGGTTTACAAGAACAGAAATTTATTTTTTCACAATTCTACAGGGCAGAAGTCTGAAATCAAAATGTTTTCAGGGGCACACTCCCTCTGAAGACTCTGTCTGAGAGAGAATCCTTTTTATCTTCTTCTAGGTTGTGGTAGCTCCAAGCATTCTTTACTCATAGCTGTGTAATTCCAATCTCTGCCTCCATCTTTGCATGGCCTTTTCTTCTTCTCTGTATTCTTAATTCTATGTTTCTCTTATAAGGATATGTATCATTGGCTTTAGGGCCCACCTGGATAGCCCAGGATTATCTCATCCCATGATCCTTAATTACATTTGCAAAGGATCTTTTTTTCTAAATAATGTTACATTCATGGGTCTTGGTATATAGCCATATCTTTTGGAGGATCTACCATTCAACCCACCATAGGAAGTGACATTAGATGTTAGAATTTAGAGTTAAACCTCACCACAATTTGTAATTGTGTCCTAACTCAGCAGTAAGTAATGACAGAACCCACTAGACTATTGCAAAGTGGCAGGCAACAATGGTTTGAAATAATTCTGTGGCATAGAACATGATGATGAAAAGAGGCTGAATTCAAGACACATTTATTAGGTAAAAAGCAACATAATCTAGGTTCCATCCACTTCACAAGTTTTCATTTCCTTTGGAAATTTGTATTCTTTATTTTATAATTGGCATCCACTAATCCTTCACCCTCCTATAAGTGGCAGCAGTGAGAACAAACCTAGACAACTGGACAGAATGTAAAACGTTCAGCAAAGAGCATCAGAGAAACAACACTACCAAAACCAGTCCATATTTTTAGTCATAGAAAAAATGTTTAAGATTGATGCTTTTTGTCTATTCTATTTCAGGCTTCAAATCCATTAGTATAGATTACTTGCATAAACCCATTGTTTTGTTTATTTTTATATTATATCCCTATTTGTTGTTATGAAAGTCACTCATGCATATTGAAGAAAATTTGATGAATACCAAAATATTAAAAAAATTAGAATGACCAGAATGAACCAACACTTTTATCTAGAAAAGTAAGAAAAGCTCACTCTCTGCCCATTATCTCTATTATCACACCATGCAAAATGGCTGTGGAAATGACACCAAACTTTAACTATCAAGGCAAATGTGAGATATACTGTGAGCCCCTCACAGCTAGGCCTCACCCTTCAGTGGCAAAACTCATATACAATGAGCATGCTATACATGGTCAGTCAAGTAAGACACCATTCAGAAGCTATAGAGAGAACAGGTGTTTAAAACATTGTTTTAAAATTTACTCTATACTTAATTCATCTGCTTTTTGAATGTGGGCTGGACTAATGCTAATTTCTAATGAATAGAGCACAGAAAGTGGAAAATAATTTTATAGTAGAGAAACCTGAATATATCTCCTTAACCAAATGAACAAAATTAATATCACCAGTAATAAGTCATGTTAATTTCATGTACTCCTCGATATCATTGAGTGAGCAGGGGGGCACTTGTTCTCTAGAAGTTTTGCAAGAACAAAAACAAAAACAAAAACAAAACAAAAAACCTATAACAAACAAAACCAAAAAGAACATAACCCCGTTCTAATTATAAGAAGCTACCACATGAACCTAAAGTGAGAAACATTTTATGAAATGTTAAAACAGTATTCTTCAAAAGTGTCAAGGTCATGGAAACCAACAAAGCATAGTAAAACTATCAAGACTGGAGTAGACAAAGAAATATGGAAACTAAATATAATATGGTATCCTGGACCAGAAAAGGACATTAGGAAAACAAAGCTAGTGAAATCCAAATAAAATATATAGCTTATTTAATAGTGTTGTACCAATAACCTCTTCCTTTTGATAAGCATGCCATCATATTGTAAGATGTCAATATGAAGGGGATCTAGGTGTAGGATATTTAAGAACTATTTGTATTCCATACAAATATAACTCTTTGGTTAACCTAAATTATATTAAAATAAAGTTTAAAAATTATATATTTCTACTTCAGTGTTACAAAACTAGGACCTCTGACTTGTAAGTATGCATTTTTAGTTGAGCTGTTTTTTCTAATGGACAGCTTAATGAAATGTATGCCTGGGTGACAAACTGTAGGAATTTTTTAATTTAAAAATCAATGCATGTTTTTTAAAGTAAGTTTTGGGTTTACAGAAAAATTGAGCAGAAAGTATAAAAAGGTCTCAAATACTCCCTTTCCTCCATTATAATGTATTAGTGACATCTTAGTCAATTAATATAGAATGTTTGTTACAATCTATGAGCCAATATTGATATATTATTACTGACATCCAAAGTTTACATTAGAATTCACTCTTTGTGTTGTATAGTTCTATGGGTTTTGACAAATGTATTGTTCATCGTTTGCTCCATAAATGTCAAATGTGTGGGGATCCCTGGGTGGCGCAGTGGTTTGGCACCTGCCTTTGGCCCAGGGAGCGATCCTGGAGACCCGGGATCGAATCCCACGTCGGGCTCCCGGTGCATGGAGCCTGCTTCTCCCTCTGCCTGTGTCTCTGCCTCTCTCTCTCTCTCTCTGTGACTATCATAAATAAATAAAAAATTTTTAAAAAATGTCAAATGTGTTATCCGTGAAGATGCAGATGTAGGAATAAAAGACTGAGAAAATCCTAGAGTTGACATGAAATAGGATATAAGATAGAATTATATTAATTACATAGCTAAATAAGATTGACATACTAAATAAGATTGAGAAACACAATATTACACAGACATTGCCTCTACAACAATACTACTATCGCAGCCAGGAAGTCTATGAAGATTCTTCATGGAATGACTCCACAACCTAGACAATCTAGACAAAAAAGAAAGTAGGGTTAGCTAAGCAATTTTTGATTGATTAATCTATAAATTTAGTATTATTAAAGAATAATATTCCAATTTAGTGATTTAAGATCATTACTTCATAAATACTGGTCCAATTGCTTAGGTTTTAGTGTAAACAAAATCTTCGTTAGCTGTTAGTGTAAAAAAAAAAATCAGTTTATTTTGCTGCCTCATTCTATCCAACCAACTTCTGAATTGATTAAAGTTAATTACTAGAAAATAATTTAATTGTAGAATAACAATCTAACCAATCTTTACAAACTCTTACAAAAATAGAAGAAGAGGAAAAAATTAGTTCCATGAGGTCAGTATTAACCTTGATACCAAAGCCAGATAATGGCATCCCAAGAAAAGAAAATTGCAGACCACTGTCTCTTATAAATATTGACACAAAAATCCTCAACAAAATGCAGAAACATAAGTATATATAGGTATAACACTATGATCAAATGAGTCTTGTTTTTATTGGTTAACTGAATATCTTGAAAACCAATTAATGTAATATACCACATAATAGAATAAAAGACAAAAATCACACAATTATCTCAATAGGCACCAAAAAAAGCATTTGAAAAATTCAACACCCTTCATGAAAAAAAAAATTAACAAATTGTTATTCCATAAGGGAACTTTCTCACCTGATAAATCGAATTGACTAAAACCCACAGGTAATATCAAACTAAATGGTGAAAGATTGTTTTGTTCTCCAAGACAAGGAACAAGTTTATCTCACAACTTCTATAGCACAATGTAATGGAGATTCTAGTCAGGATAGTTCAGCAAAAAAATGAAATAAAAGGCACCCAGATTAGAAAAGTAGAAGAAAAACTTTCTTTATTTGCAAGTGATATGATCTTGTACATTTAAAAAATTCTAAGAAATACATTTAAAAAACTATTACTTATAATGAAATTAGAAAGGTTACCAGAATATATGGTCAGTGTACAAAATCAATTATATTTCTAGTCAGTAACAATAAACAAACCAAAGTTAATGTTAAGAAAGCAATTCTATTTCCAATACTGTCAAAAATGTTTAGGAATAAATTTTGAAAAATAAGTTCAAAATGTATATTCTGAAATCTAAAACAAAACAAACAAAAGAAACTTCTATCAAATGATAGTGAAAGTAACCTAAATAAATCAAAAGACACCCCACATTCATGGATTTGAACACTTAATACTAAGGTGGAAATACTCCTGGGATGCCTGGGTGGCTCAATGGTTGAGCGTCTGCCTTTGGCCCAGGGTGTGATCCCAGGGTCCTGGGATGGAGTCCTGCATCGGGCTTCCCACAGGGAGCCTACATGTCCCTCTGCTTATGTCTTTGCCTCTTTGTGTGAGTCTCTCATGAATAAAGGAATAAAATTTAAAAAGAAAAATAAGATGGCAATACTCATCAAATTGACCTACAGATTCCACACAGTCTCTATCAAATCTCATCTGACTTCTTTATAGAAATTGACAAGCTAACTCTAACATTCATATGCAGGTTCAAGAGACTGAGAATAGAAAAAAAAAACTTTAAAAAGAACAAATTTGGAGAACTCAGTTCACAATTTCAAAACTTACAAATGAAATTACAATAATCTAGACAGTATGATAATAGAATTAAGATAGACATATAGATCGACAGGAAAAAAAAAAAAAAAAAAAAAACCACAAACCTCTGAAAATCCAGAAGGCAACCTATACACTTACAGTCAGTTAAATTTGTATAGAGGTATCCAGACAGATAAATGGAACAAGAACGTCTTTTCAACAAACGGTATCCACTGTTAAAGGAATAATGCTCACACCATCTACAAAACAAAACAAAAATCACTTTGAAATGGATGAAAAGCCTAAATGTAAGACCTAAAAGTACAAAATCCTTAGAGGAAAATATGGGCATAAATTTCTGTAGCCTTAGATTAGGCAGTTTCTTAGCTGTGATAATTTTGCAAATTATCTATCTGATAAGGCACTTGGGTCTATAATATACAAAGCATTCTTACAACCTAATAATAAAAAGAAATAGCCTAATAGGAAAGATAAATTTAAAAAGGGCCAAAAGACATATAATGATTAAAAAATTCATAAAATGAAGCTCGACATAATTAGCTATTAAAAGAATGCGAGTCAGAATACCGTTATCATATACTTTCACATCCATTAGGGTGCTATAGTAAAAAATACAGATAGTAAGAAGCATTGACAAGAATGTGGAAATACTGGACCCGTCGCTCACCGGTAGTGTCAATATAAAATGGTGCCTTGGAAAATCGTCTGGAAATTGTTCAGATGATTAAGCATATAGTTACCATATGATTTAGTAGTTCCACTCTGAGGTATATATCCAAGAGAACTGAAAAAATGCCATGAATGTTTATAGAACCATACTTGTACATGAATGTTTATAGAACCGTTATTCATAATAGCCAAAAAATTAAAACAATTCAAATACTTATCCGCTGATGGATGGGTAAATAAAATGTGGTTTTATACTATTGTGAGAAAATGTTCTAAGATTTTAACCATAGGAGTGGAGTATGGGACTGGTTCATTTAGAATAGAACCCTTCCAGTTATTTCAAATGAAATTGACTGAATACAGGGAGTTGGGTGCATACAGTACTGTTGGAAGGACCACGGAAGCAAATGTGAGGTACCTATTACTGGTTTTGGTCACAGATGCAAATGTTATCCAGAAAGTAATGAAGTTGCTGCCACTAGAGGTCAGGAAAATGCAAAAAATGGTGTCTCATCTGCCACCACACCCCCAATGTGGGTGAATGGTAGGGGAATGGCCCTTGTAAGAAATCCTATCTGCTAGGGCCTTTGTGGCTTTCAACTCTGGCAAAGGAAAATTGAGTTCTATATTTTATCTTTCAAGTTACATATAAGACCATCTCATTGGTAGAAATTAACCCACAACCAGAAACATGGAAGCATGCTATTATATCCATTAAATAAAGACATGATAGAGATAGATGATAGATGATAGATGATAGATAGATAGATAGATAGATAGATAGATAGATAGATGAGTAAATTAAATAAGGCACTGTCTAAAGGCCAGCATAGCACAGATGCCAGCAGAACTGTATATGGAAATTTAATTCTAAATTGAACTAAGACTATATTCATTTGAGTTATTCATAGCCTTTTCAGAGGATTACAAGCTAATTTTTCTGGGGCACAAAAGCATTAGCTACAATCTGGGAATGCCTTAGTCTCTTCATTTTAGAAGAATAGATTTAAGTGTCATTAATTTCCCCTGATGACTCAGAGTTGATTTTATTTAGGTCTCAGTTAATGCTAAGCAAGCATCCACACTATTCTCAAATCTGTTAGTCATGATTTGCATTGCTTTAAGTGGTGTTATCACCTGCAATAAACTATTCTTTTTACTTCCTTGTGATGCCTGGGGGTGTTTGTGTCCCAGCTGCCATCTGGCAGCCACTGCTAAGCTAGTGGCCCCTTTTACTTTTCTTAGATTAGTCATCATTGAAAAGTACAGTGTTCATATAAATGTCTGTTCTATAAATGAATGAAAAGGAGCCAACTATGCTCAAAGTCGAAGATTTGAAAATAAAAGATTATTTTCAGAAGAACTGAATAGGATTTGAATTAAAGAAGTTCTAGACTTACACATAACTTTCCAACTTTTACATAATCACCAGACTTCATGTGTGCTGTTTTATTTTCATTGGCTTTAGGTAATTCATTGGCTCTGAGTCACTTGATTTCTATTTATTTATTTCCTTTAGTCACTCACCCCTATACCCTCTGACCTCCCTTTTTAATGTATCTCCTTCCTACTTGGGCATGTTTGGCTTGCATATGTGCTTCTAATCTTTAGTAAGTAGATGATTTTCTCAATAGGATGCTTTTTAGTGTTTCCCTGACATTGTTTAGCATCCTATCCAGAGTGTCAGCTTGCATCCTTGTAGCTCTAATACACAATAGAATACACTCTTGGGTGAAGTAGAAAGGAAACTCTTGTCTGGTAGGCAGAGACATAAATACCAGAGTAGACTTAAGGGTGGTTATGGAAGATAACTAACTCGTGCAGCTTTTGATCCTACCTGTTTATGTCAGGAGGATCATAAGACAAAAGAAAAAATGAAGCAGAAGGAAAGTCAGAGTGAGCTTTGTTTGTGAAGAGGTGTTAATTAATGGTTTCCTGAGTAGAGAAGAGGCAGGCAAAACTTTTGATCTCAGCAGATCCTAAGATAGGACTATGAATTAAAGTTTCAGGTTGTAAGCATTTGAACAACAAGGGCCACATCTGTGCAACTGGCTTGATACAGCCTTAGCAATGTAGTAAAGGGCTTCCAGTAGATGCAAAAATTACATCCAATGAGACCAATATCTGTGATGCCTAGAGAATGTCCTAGGTTTTTCTCTTTCTACTTGGGAGCAAATGATACTGTTTATATTTATGCCTCTGACACAAAAAATTTTTGAGCTGAAGACAATTATGAAGCAGCAAATGTGGGAAAATCTCTATCATCTCCCTTTCTGCCTGACAGCAGAAGGTAAATTCTTTTTTTACTGCTTTCAGCAGCACAGAGGTACCAGAAGAATCTGCAAACAAATCTTACTCCATTACTCCTGCCACCATATATTTACCTTCCCACAGTTTGCTGCTCTTGGAAGCATGAAACTTTATTTTCTGCTGTTATTATCTATGTTTATTATTCTTTGTTGAAGATGGTTATATAAGCCGGAGTTCTAAATGCCACTTTGAGTTACTTTTTTCAAGATTTCTCTGTGTGACTTGCATCACACACATTAATAAACTGTTTTTGTCTTGTTAATCTGCCTTTTTTGTTAAGGAGGTCAGCTAAGAACCTAAGACAATAAAGTTTTCCCCTCCCTACAATGGTTACAGTACAGAATGTGTAAGAAAGGAAGGAGATATAACCTTGGCAATGGGTTTAGGACTATGCTACAGGTAGGAAGTAAGTGATAGGGTAGAAGTTAAACTTGTAATTGAGGAATTTAAACTTCATTCAGTATGCAGTGAAGAGTCATTAAAGGTTTTAATGATAGGGAAGTGACTAGGTAAGAGTTGTGCTTTGAGAAGTTTACTCTGGCCATGGTGTTTACTCATTCACATCTATTTACTAACCAATTATTTTAATAATAAGGAAATACACATTAAATGCTGTGAAAGATAAAAGTGATAACATGATAAACCTTCTGCTTCGATGAGTACAGTTTAGACAGTCATTATAAAATGTACATTATAGCCTTGCTACTTAGTACAAGTAATAAATATCCCAAATGTATGGAAGAAATTGAGAGGAGGGAGAAACTGCTTCTGGCCATTGGGAAGATCAATAAGAAGTCTAAAACAAGAGGCCAAGTAAGAATTGAAAGTTTTAAACCACCAAAGAAATTGCAGTCAGAATAGAGAGGGTAAAGAGAAAGGATATTGTAAAAGTACTCAAGAGATTTGGTCACCATTTTGATTATTGAGGCAATGGAAAGAAAGAATTAATTAAAAATGACTGAATTTCTCAAACCTAGATAACCGGGATGCATCCATTCATTTTCCATTCATTGATTTGCCACATATCTATATAATGATGATCATGTGCCAGGATTTTTTTTTAGTTGTTCAAAGAGAGAGAGATGAACAAACTAGTTCTCAGGGAAGTTGTTGTTTAGGAGGGAGATGGTAACAGGAACAGAAAATTAGTGTTGAATGATTAAAACTGGAAAGTAGAAGGAGAGGTTGATTTAGAAGAGGATTTCATTTAATTTATAATATTTTGAGTTTGAAGAGCTGGTGTATATGAGTTGAGAAAAAGAGGAAGGCCAGGGAGATAGATTGTTATTTATTTGTTCAGTGGAGGTAGTTCAAACCGTGAAGATAAAACCACTAATCAAAGTAAATTACAGAAAGCAAAAATAAGGTTTAGCATAAAATCTTAGGAAATTGAACACCGATTAAGAAGACAGAAGAGGGATGAAAATTTTGGAAGCAGCAATGAACATCACAAGTATTAGAGAAGAAAAAACAAACAAACAAACAAAAAACCAAGGAGCTCACGTTGCTCATTTCAACACAGAGTGTGAGGATGTAGACTGTTTAATATGGCAGTTATAATACAGTAGTTGGAGCAGAAATGAGATTGTAAGCCAGTCTTAAGTGTGAAAGGAAGTAGAGACTAGGTAAGAGCTTAAGAGAGAGGTAAGTTATGAGACATTAGTTTTAAGACTAATGGCCATATATAGTCACAAGTAGAAGAATAGGAATTTTTAGAACCAAAAAGAAAGAGAAAACAAAGTGGAGAAATAGCTAATCAGTAAAGAAGAAAGTGTGAGAGGGTGAGATTGAGTGTACACACAGAGCCTTGGAAGGAGATGGACCCCCTTTCTCAGAAGTGTATCAGGTACAAGAGGATGGTAAGTGTAAAGAACAGGTGCGGTGAGAGGGAAAGCTGAGGAAACTGCTGTCAAATTGTTCTGATATTCTTGGTAACTTAGAGGGAGAATGATGTACTAATTTGGAAGGTGTTGGATTAAGCTTCTAAACATGAGAAATAGAAACCGTTTGGAATAACTACAATGGCAAATGCGATTATGATTCAGTGAAAGATGAATCAAAGGATTACTCACCTACCAAAAGAATCAGCAGAAATTAGAGAGTATTTATCTGGAATGGACTGATATATACAATTTTATGATTTCCTCTACTAAGGATTGGCTGCCTGGGGGCAGACAAAAAGGTCTGGGTGATCCTCATTCCCCTTTCTCATATTCGACCAATCTTGCTACTGGCAGGCACTGGGGCGATCCATCTGGTGTCAAATGAGATACAAAAGGTTTTTCTCTTCATGTTCTCCATGGTTTGTTGTACCTCTTTGATGAAAAGAAGCTGTGTGCCAAAGTGAAGAAAGCAAAGTCACCAAAACATAAGCCCACTCATCTATCACTGACAGTGTTTCAGACTTATTCAGCCCAGTTGTCGTGCTGATGAGTAGGGATAGAATTGCCAGAAACCTGAGGAGAAAAGTTCTCAGAAAGTTAAACCAAGTGGGAGTAATTCATTTTCCCAAACATGGAGTGAAATGTCTCTCCAGAGCAGTAGGAGGTCATACTCAACCTTCAGAAACTCTCTGTATTGCATGACAAGATCCCCAAGTATTTTCTGTCACATTTCTAACCCCTCCTGGAGGAGCCTGGAAGACTTGATGCCAGTCAATGCTAGTTGATCCTTAGGGACATTTCTACCTCCAGCATTTGGAGGATTTATGTAATTTAAAGGTGCCAAGGTTTAATATGCGTCATTGTGACTCATATCTTAGGCTCAAACTCGGAACCCAACTGGGCAAATATAGTTTCTGATTATCAGGAATGAAAAAATAAAAAAAATATGAAATGCATATAACAACTGAGACAGTAAAATAGCCCCCAAAATAGATATTTTTGAAAACTTTAAAGGAGACCATTTTGATAATACAACCCTGAAGGGAGGCACATATTCATTGCCATCCATCTACTCAAAATTAGGAGAAATCTCTCACCAGAGAATTTTTAAACTACAGTAGTCTCTCTTTTCACAATTAATTTTGCTAATGGTTAAGTTCCTAAGTGAGGCAATATGCTTCATGCTCAGCTCTTTTCTTTCTCAAGCAAAGGGTCCCTTGAAAGGATGCCGTAATAAAGCAAAGATAGGGCTTCTTTGTGCCTTTTGAGAGAGTGAGATAGAATGGCATCAGATCTGGGATGACTTTAAGCACTATCACTGCTACATGAGGAGATAAAACAGAAAGCAATCAGTGTCTCTGAGTTGTTTTGAAGCCGAAGCCTGTACTTGAGCAAGGAATTGTTGTAACTAGAACCGACTATAGTCTGTACTAAGAACTGCCTTTGGCTGTAAGTAATGAATTCTGTGCCTGAGGTCTGTATTATTGCTTCTGTTATCCAATATCTTGGTTCCAAGGTATATGCTATTGGACTTGGGCACACTTACAAAAGAATAGTATAGTATAAATTTCTAAAACTGATGGAGACAAGGAAAAGGAAGTCTGCAGTAATGAAGCACTCTCAGCCACTTCCTCAGAATGGGGGAATGGAAGCAACCTAATCTGTAATAATGACTTTTTCTATGTCTGGCTCTTTTTAATATACTATATCACCATATAACATATATATTTAATATATCACCATAACTCTGAAACTTAAGTATATTAAGTTCATTTTTAAAATAATGACTCTGAGGCTAAGTCTTTAAGAACCTTGCTCCATCACACAGTTGAACATAGCAAACCCAGTGACTTAAGTTGTCAAATTTATCCTTGCTTACTGTGTCTTAAAGTATGGACTTTGGACCAGCAGCATTGGCATCACCTGGAAACTTGTTGGAAATGAAAATTCTCAGGGCCTATGCCAGATTGCTGAATCAGAAACTCTGAGATTGGGGCTCAGAAACCTGTGGATTAACGAGCTGTCCAAGTGACTCTGATACATACTGAAGTTTGAGATCCAGCGAACTAGTTAAAACTCTGTTCCCTCTCAGTTTGCTACTCTATCCCCATTAGATGTAGGTTTTAAGAGTTGGGATATCAAACTGGTGTATAGTGAGGCACTTTGTCCATACTATGTGTCCATAATTCCATCATCCACTTTGTCATTCACTTATGCACTCATGCATTCATTCATTCAGCAAGTACTATATAAAGGATTTAATACAGATATTAGATAAATGAAGAGGTTAAGATAAATTGTCCAATGTTAGAGAAACAGGACATGCACACATGAAATAGTTATGCAGCAACATGAGCAATATCCAGCAGCTGAAAGAATGCAAAATTCAGAGAATTCCTCAACATTTTGGATGAGAAGGATATGATGAAATTGTCATAATAGACCTTGTGGAGAAGATAGGACTGTAGGATGGTCTGGGAAGAATGAGAATATTAAACAATGATGGTAATGCTAGAGTGGTAGTGGGGTATTCCAAAGCCTAGAAAAATATTTTTCCCTGGAAAAATACGTTTTATAATTTCCAGAGCAATACCCTATTTTCCTAGATAAGGAAATTGCCACAATGTTGTAAGCATTTGCAGGAGGAGGCTGAGGTATAAGGAAGGAGTCCTGTAGTCAGAAGGAGACCTGGGTTCTGTCCTCTCACAGCTGATGACATTTGGCAAACCTTCTGTTTCTTTATTTGTAAAACAGGAGTTTCAGCACAGGACTTGTTGACAAAATTGCTGTAAAGATTAAGGGAGATAATACCTGTCAGGTTTTCCAATCTGGCTTCTATGTATGTACTAGAAAAGAAGTTCAGTTTTCAAATAAGTTTGAAGAACAATAAGTTAAATTGGAGTTTAAGAGGTAATGATTCTCTTACCTTAGAGGAGAAATCAGTATGTGCTATCCCCCCCAAATTATGGTTTTGTGGTTTTTTAAAAATATTTTATTTTTTTGTTTGTTAGAGACATAGAGAGAGAGAGGCAGAGACATAGGCAGAAGAAAAAGCAGGCTCTCTGCAAGGAGCTTGATGTGTGACTCGATCCCAGGACCCCGGGACCATAACCTGAGCCAAAGGCAGATGCTCAACCACTGAGCCACCCAGGCACCCCCCAAACTTATTATTTCATGGAATTCATTTATTTGAAGATAATTTTTTAACATCTTCTAGGACAAATATTTCAGAGAGTACAGTCTGAAAAATGGTGACTTGCATGATAGTATCTGAGCACAGAGTTGTGATCAATGAATGCTAATTTAACTGGATTTTATGCAGACCAGTTATAGTTCATCCTAGATCTCAATGTTCAGTAATGAAAATGATATAATAATATGAACACATGGCTAATCATTCTAAAATCCTATGACTATAGGTCAGCATTTACTTTCTATACATCTTACAACTTTTGCCAACTTAAATTTGCACAGAATGTATCTGTTTCTGAAAGTGTTCAGCCTCTTTTTAATATTTTGAAGCCTGAAAAATATGAGGACATTGCCAAAAAATATATTTCATGGTTGATACAATTTATAAATGTAACCTATCAAGGTTTTATATGTAATAAGCAAATGTTTGCATAGAAAAAATATGTACATATATAAGTATACACATATATGTATGCACACAATATGTTTTACATGAGGAATTAGATCCAAGTAAGTGTTGTGATTTGTGTGCATAAATAGGACAGAAACTATATATTGTATTTTGTAGTCAACAAATGTTTTCCATTCCCACTCCATGTGTCAAACACTGGGCAGGCAATTCTGAAAAGCATGACAGGATATTCCCCACAAGATATTCATAAGCTGGTGGAGGACAGCAATGTCCATGCATACTATGGTGCTAAGAGAAGGGTAAACATCCCCTGGAAATTAAAAGAGAAAACAATTAATTCTGAAAGGGAGGAGCAACAATGGGAAGTTTCATCAAGAAGGCCATTCTTGACCTAGGCCTCAAATAATTATTTTATATGTTCAGGAAAGAAAAGGGGATAGACTCCAGGAAGAAAAAAAAAATAATTTGGGGAAAGTACAAAGGTATCAGAGCACAAGTTCCATTCAGAAATAGTAAATAAATTGGTGTAATGAGAGAATAGAATGGGAGTAAGGAGCAATAGGAGACTTTGGCTGAGCATCGATGTCAAAGTAAGGTTGTAAAGATTGTTAGTGACAAGGTAAGGAATCAAGACTTTATTTGGAAGAACACAGGGGACTATCAGAAAGATTTGTGATGAGAAAAATCTTTAAAAGGATATTTCTCTCTTCTCAGGGAAATATTCTCAGTGAATCCAATATTTAAATGTAAAAGATAACAATAGTAAAAATATCTATCTGTAGAGCAATCATAATATGCGGGGCACATCACAACATTCTATGCCAAGTACTTCCTAGTTATTTTTTCCTTTAATACTCTCATAACAAGAGATAGAGATTCTCTTCCCCATAGTAGGCATAAAGTCGTATGATGAAATTCACATAGTTTAAAATTAAAGAGCAGAATTCAAATCCAAACTTGTGGGAGTCAGTGTTCTTAGCAACTGCTCCATGCTACCACTAGTTTAAAAATAATAAAATAAGTAGAAGGGAATATAGTGAAAGTTTTTTTTTTACCTTCTTTAGTATAAAAAAAGACTTTCTAAACTAATATTAAAGTCAGAAAGAAAAGTGATTAAGAAAAAAGTAATAGATCTGATTACATAAACAATATTTTCTATCTATATAGAAATAGATTAATTATAAAAAGACAGAAACACAAGCAACAAACTAGGAAAATACTTGCAACTTTTACAGCAGAAAAACAATCTTATATAAAATATTAAGATTAAACAATCTTATATAATATATATTAATATATAAAATATTAAATCTTATATAAAATATTAATATAAAATCTTATATAAAATATAAAATGTTAAATATTATATAAAAATATAATCTTATATAAAATATTTCTTATATAAAATATTAAGAAAAATATGGGTCCTCCTAACAGAAAAACAGGCAAAACAAAGACATAGAAGGATAAATGCTGTTAGGAATATTTAGGGATAGACAGAATGTGAGGAAATGAACACATTCATGCAAAACTGGTTGAGGTATAACTGTTTCCTCTTTTTGGAGGAAAATTTGACAATGCACACCACAATGTAAAATGCGTATTCTCTGACCCGATAATTTCATTTCACAATATTTGTCCTAAATAAAGAAGAAGGTATATTTAGACAAAGAGACAAAATAATTAAATTGTTTGGGAGAAAAGAGACTTTGCAAGATTAAATCAAAATCTTGAGCAGCCCGGGTGGCTCAGGGGTTTAGTGCCACCTTTGGCCCAGGGTGTGATCCTGGAGACCCGGGATTGAGTCCCAAGTCGGGCTCCCTACATGGAGCCGCCTGCCTCTGCCTCTCTCTCTCTCTCTCTTTCTCTCTCTCTCTCTCTCTTCTCTCACGAATAAATAAATAAAATCTTAAAAAAAATCAATCAATCAAAATCTTATGGATGTGAGATATTGATGTTGTTCAAATTATGTTCTTTTCTTTAAACTTACTGAGCAGACTCTGTGGACGTTGGAGTTCTCCTGAAATGTAACAAATTTCCAGGGAGAGATTATGGGTATTATAGAGAGCAATGGACTAATGAGGGACCTTTGTAAAATTTGGCTTGGAGACATGGAATTCAAAGTCATGGCCCTCTTTTCATATGGGATGCATTCTGCAACCCTGGGCTACTCAAAAAGTTGAAGACTGCTTGGGCCTGTAAAACTGCATGCATTTTTAAAATACCATCCTCGCCTACATTCAAGCTTATTAACCCAAGGTCAGAACTTTGAAATTCAGATTTTGGGATGCATTTGTTTGAATCTCACCACTTAAGGTTTCAGTATGAAACTTTCAGTATGGCATTAAGTCTTTCAGTATGAAACTATTCAATAGCAAATACCAGATGCTTGGCGCCTGGTTTCCTGAATTTCAGCAACCAACTTGCTACCTGAGTAGATACTTACCCATGTCACCTAGATATCCCTGTGAAATTTCAAAACTCTCTCATCTTTTCTCAAAGACACAACTAAATAAAAAGTGAAGCCAAGAGATCAAACGTATTTGAACTTGAAAGAAGCTAGAGTTTATAACCCCTATGGTGAAGGAGGCTGAGGAGCAAAGACATTTAAATAACTGGAAATGTTTCATTCTCTTAAAACACTATCTCAGTTGTTAAAAAATAAACACAACAAACACTTCTCCATAATTTAACATCCTCTTACCATATCTCTTAACATAACGTTCCCACTCATTTGAATTTCTGCCAGTCACTGTCTTTGGCTCTTTATAATCTTTTCTATTGAAATAAGAGAAACTTCTAATCTTCACTTTTCTTCAAGAAATATGAATATTGCACAATAACTGTATTTCCTCTGTATGGAAGCAGGGAGCCAGCAGTAAATACTTCTAATTAAAGCTTCACTCTGACATGTAGGAAGCAACCCTTTCCTGACTATGTATCCAGGGTCATTTTATCTATATTAAGGTGGTAACCAAAATCTCATCAAGAATCTGATATTAAAAAAAAAAAAAAAGATTCTGATATAGCTGTGTACTTCCTACCTGAATCAGACAGTATTTTGCATTTGGACATTTAGATCCAGGGATGATGGGACTGTGTTTGGAGACAAAAACTAAAATGATAAAATATTAATGTGAATATACAACATTCTATGTTTTGTTTTAGGTTTTGTTTTTTGGTTTTTGTTTTTTGTTTTTTGGTTGTTGTTGTTGTTTTAGAATATCCCTTCCAAACAAAACAGTTATATTTGTCAGGAATTATTTCATGGAAACGTGATCTAACTACTTATCACTCAGTACTAACACAGGACTTTAGCCTAATTCAGAATCTTAACAGTTAATTTTGAAAGGTGGCAGAAATGGTTCATATATGCTCACCAACACGTCTGGTCAGCTGCCATGTGGCTTCTACTATTTCTTTCCTCTTCTTCTGTAAAAATCACTTTTCACTGGGGGAGCTTGTCGTCACCACCTGAGTGTTACTACTTTTGCCATCTCTGCTGGGCATCATTATTTTTTCTTACAAGATCTGCCATCCAATACTTATTTTCTTTTACTATATGTATATCAGCTTGTTGTTGAATCTTTAACTTCTCTTTGAGCTTTTATTTCGAAGAGGAAAAGGTTTCTCTAATTTCACAGAGAATGTATAGTCAAAAATTTAATCTATTTCATGAAGCATTTCCTCTTGTTTTTTTTTCCTATTTCCCATGTCTCTCACAGTTGTTGTGTTCCTTTGCTTCTTCATTATATATTTTTTTCTTGTCTACTTATAAATCTCATCAGTGTTTCTAGCTGTTCTGATTATGATTATAGGGAATTTATTTCAGAACCACCTCTTGAATGGAAAAGAGATAGTCTAGGAGAAAGCTTGAGTATAGATCTTTTGTCTCAGAATAGGTCTTCCTTAACTTTATTTTGCAATTTGAGGTAAAGATTTCTCCATGCAAGCATACAGATGGATGCCTGGCTTATACCTAAGCCTAGAATGTACATATCCTTCATGGATGTATTCAGTGTTTACTTCCTTTCAGAAACTTTGGAAATTGTTCTCATGTACCAATCACTCCTTTATCTTGCCTCACTAATAGTCTGCTTGTTGCCAAATGCTTATTTGAATGAATAAGTGAACAATGATCCCTTAGGGATGGCAGTTTGATATACTCCCCATAAATATGGCTCTCTATTATATTTCTTCCAATCCTTCAACATTCATCTTTTATTTTCTAACCTAAAGAGGCACCATAACTAGGCCCCGCACAATGTGGAAAGTTTTAAACATCATGTGCTGCAAATTTAAAATAAAACCTAAAAAGAACATGGAGCCACAGCAGCATAAAGGGGAAATATTTGCCAAAATTTTTACCATTTTGACCATCTTCTATAATTTAGGTTTTCCATTAGCTTCATGAGGCTTTGTTAGGTCCTGTGTAGTCCATCAGTAAACATACTGAGTAACCTGAAACAAAACCTGAAACTTTGGATTTTATTTCTAATAGTAATTACTAATTTGTACAGAGAACTCTCTGTATGCCAGGAACCCAGCAAGGGCTTTGTGTGCGTTTTTATTTGTCACAACAATTTTACAGGTGGGTATAATATGGAAAACTGAAGTAAATATCTAAGCCAGTAAGTGATGAAGAACATGATTCCAGCTCAGGCAGTTTGATTACAGAGCGTATCATATGGAGCGTTATAGTGTAGTACCTTAAGGTGTTAAAAATAGGGACATTGGCCTCACCTTAAGTAACGAGTGTCTAATAATACCTTGCATAAACCAGTGAATTTTCCATACCTATAGTCAACTTTTCCTAGTTTATTTAGAGTCTTTTATTTATACTTACATGTATTAGAGGATTTAATAAGTTAAATCGTTTATAAAGCATTGTTTTAGGCACACACATCCTTCTAGTCACTAGCTCAATACCCATACACAGGAGTAAATATAGCCATTAGATAACATTTACTTGGTGCTCTTGTTCTAACATCAAGAAAAGTATAGAAAGTGGGATGCCTGGGTGGCTCAGCAGTTGAGCCTCTGCCTTTGGCTCAGGGTGTGATCCTGGGGTCCTGGATCGAGTCTGATGTCGGGCTCCTGTGGAAAGCCTGCTTCTCCCTCTGCCTGTGTCTCTGCCTCTTTCTCTCTCTGTCTCTCAGGAATAGATAAATAAAATATTTTTATTTTTATCTTATTTATTTAAATCTTTTTAAAAGTAAGTATAGAAAGATAAAAAGAAAATCCTTCCTGTATCCAACATTTTAGTTTGGCTTATATGTGTAGCCAGGATTCACATACCTGAGTATAGTTGTGTTTGGAACACTGCTTTAGTTAAATAACAGCAGTGTCCAGCATTCATTTAGGACTAACTATGTGGAAAACAATGTATCAGGTGTTATGAGAAAAGGGAACTGTACTATGACTTGCCCTATTGTGCTCATATTCAATCTAGAAAGACAGGCACACAGAAAGACACAGATATGACTTTGTGTGATGCAGCCCTATGACTCTTAGTCCTGTGTACTTCATGTTAGGAAGGTTCAGTCATGAGGAAAGGATTTCTGCTGCCTGGGGGTTGGTTCAGGGAAAGTTTTTTGGAGGGGATGACTTTTGAGGTAGAATCTGAAGGATGAATAGGAGTTTAAAAGGCACAAAAGAAAAAAATTCTAAGTCCCCTTATAAAATACATCATTACATGAATTAGAATCACCTACTAGAAAATATGCCTATAAACATAGCTATGTTGAGAAAAGATTAGATAAAACATGATTGAAAAATCAAGTTATTAATTTTATAAAAACTCTAGATTTTTGTATCTTGTGTGAATATTACCATTTCCTTTTATTTTGATAAAAACAATTTTTAGTAGAAACCAATGTATAGTGATTCAGAACACTACTGTAGAATCAGGGGGATATGGCTTTACTTAAATCTTGGCTCTGCTACTTCAGTAGTAGTTAGGTGAGTATATAAATTACTTAACTTCTGTGTCACTTTGTTTTACCAGAGAAATGGGGAGGATAATACTTGTCTTAGTGCCTTGTTTTTTATAGGGTTTAACATGATGTTGGCTCTTAATATATATAAATTATATTATTATTGATGTATTAATTGGCTATAATATATTTAATTAAATTACTAATTACCTAGCAGATTTTTAAAGTCCTCAAAATAGAAAATATCTCACATCTTTCTAACCCCCCTCTAACAAAATTGTCAAAAAGTTCTTACTGTAAGAATGAATACATGCATAAATGAATAGAAAGAGTGAGGGAGTAAGTGAATTTGGCAATGTTTGAAATCTGCCAATTATCTCCTTCAAAAAAGAAAAGCTGCCCTTGAAGTATTTCTGTAGAGTAAAATCAAATATTTATTTTTGAAGCAGGACCTTTTGCTGTGCTATAAAGGTGTGATATTATTCTGATATTATGAGCACATTTGGCTGGATGATCAGAGCTACACAGACCCTGTCCTGCCCTGTCTGTCATCTTTTGGAACTCCCTGACATTTTAGTATAATTCACTTGAATATACATAGAAATTATAAGAATATTTTTCTTTTTTTTTCTTTTATTTATTCATGATAGGCACACAGTGAGAGAGAGAGAGAGAGGTAGAGACATAGGCAGAGGGAGAAGCAGGCTCCATGCACCGGGAGCCCGACGTGGGATTCGATCCGGGGTCTCCAGGATTGCGCCCTGGGCCAAAGGCAAGCGCCAAACCGCTGCGCCACCCAGGGATCCCAAGAATATTTTTCTTTAAAACTTCACATGGATTTAGTATGAGAAGGTAGTGTAAATGAAAGGTGACGTTTTGGCACAGAATTAGCCAACATTCTGAGTGGCATATATCAAAAAAGTAGAATCTGTGTTAGAATATTGAATCCTGGCTAAAAGGTTTTCCTTCTCTCCAAGGAAAGGGGTCTCAAAGGGTCTCTTATAAATAGGTCCTGAAACAATATTATAGAGTTCCCCCAAGAAGCATTGAAATATTTGGATTTAGGTGTATAATGTGTATATAAATGTAAGGAGCTACATTTATAATTGTGTGTTTTGCTGTTATATTATCTTTTTTTCAACCTTAGTCCTCCTCCCAACCCCCCACTACATGCACATGTGCACATTGCATGCTCTCTCTCTCTCTCACACATAGACACACATACACCTTTCTTACTTACGTTGAAAGAAATACAAGATAAGACTAATTCTGTGAGCACCAGACAGAAAGATAATGGGAAGGATTTTGGCAAGAATGATAGGAAATAAGATTGATATTGAGTATAAAGCTGCTCACAAGAGGAAGATTAGAGCAGCTATGGATTCATTTAAGAAAAAATACTTAAAGATTTATGAAACTTAACCAAGTTGAAAGAGTGGAGAAATTAGATAAAGAAAGTATTTGTGGAGGGAGTACTGAGTTAAGAATTGCTGGAAGTAAGTTGAGATTTAGGTAACTATGGAAAAACATTATCTGTTGTAATGTCGGTTAAATGTGGAGCCCTGGAAGAAAGGATCAGGAGTTTGAGTGTATCTATAAATCAGGGCTAAAAACAAACTTGCCAAAATTAGAGCAGAAAATAATTAGATCATTAGTGTTAAGCTTTGTCTGTGGAATTCAGTGACCCAGCCAGGCCCATAAAATTAACTTATTTGGATAAAGCATGCACTCTAAAATTAACAGTGCTTTAGCTGAATATACTTTGCCACCTAAAGAGTACATGATGTGCTGATGACACTTCCCACCCTGGAAAATGTATAAGAGTATGTGACTGTGCTGCCTTAGAAGTCATAGTGAATGAGTTCTTACCAAGGTAAGTATCCTTCTACATGCTTTATATGTATTCTTGCATTTTCTCCATGTTATAAACCTGTGTCACAGGCACTATTATTTCCCCATTTTGCAGATAAAAACTGAAAAGCCATCCTAGCTATTTAATTAAGGAGCTGGTCTGACTTCAGGCTTCAGTACCTCAGCCATTAGCACAACTGCTTTAAAGGGGTACCTTCCTAAGACAGCACATCTCTCCTTTCATTTTTGTGGAATAGGTGATTGCCCTCTGTATATGATGAGGACATCTACTTGTACATGTGTGCAAATGAATGTGAACTCAGGACTTTCCTCTATGTTTTTTGTTTGTTTTTCAGAAGGAAGCCCACCTGCAATTCCCAGTGCCCAAAGCTAGAGAAGTAGCTATCTTTGTAGATACTTCTCTCTCAACTTTTTACATTTGCTACCCTAACAAATCTTACCAACATTACTTTAGATCTCCTGAATCCACCCACTTCTGTTTCCATAGCCTCAACCTTTTACTCACTAGGACTTCTGCTATAGCTTTTCTGTTTGTTTTAATTTTTTCTCACCTAATTCTTTCTCACTCAACCCAATATATCCCCAACTTTGCAAATGGAAATCTTTTCAAAATACTGATTTGATCTGATCATATATCACTCAGTTTAAAAATCTTTAAATAACTTCTCATTACTTATGGTATCAGGACCAAACTCCCCAGCATTGGTCAGGTTAAAAATCTTAGCAAAAATCTTAGCCCTCCAACTTTCAATGACTTAAAGATGAAGTTTGTCCTTCTCCATGGAACAGTCCAGGACAGGGGCTCACAGTTGGTAAAAGATCTTCTGCAAGCATTCATTCAGGGTCCCGGACTGAGAGTGGTGCGACTACCTTTGTCACACAGCTTTCAAAGTCATCCTGCTCTTACCATTGGAGCACAGAAAATGAGAGGTGAAAATGTGGAGGAAGGACACCCATCGACTTAAAATCCTGTTTGAGAGACAGGGACATCAATTTTACTTGCATTCCATGGGAGGAAAATGCATCATATGGCCACACTTAATGCAAAAGATGCTGAAAAATGTAGTTTCCGTTTGGCAGCTCCATGCTGTTATTCTGGAAAGGAGAACAGATTGTAGCACTCTCTGGCTCACCTTTTCCCCAGCTTCATTCTCTACTATTATCCACTTTGCACTCTGTACTCCAGCCACAACTTTATATTTGTACATGAACGTGGTATTTATCTTTGATTTTCTCCTACTCATACTGCAGGTATCAGGTCAAATATTACTTTCTCAGAGAAATCATTCCTCAGCTGCAGATTAGGTTAAGTGCCCCTGTACATCACATGGCTGGTGATCTTTTCTATCACAGCACTTATAACCACTTAATTTTTTTTCATTTTATCTGTGGTTGTTTATTTAATATATTTCTTTGGCACATGGATAGTAAAAGTGTGGTAAGAAATGCGAAAATGAAAAAAAAAAAAAAGAAATGGGAAAATACGGTCCTTGAGCTGCAAATATTTTATTTTGTAGTTTGGGAAAAAGCACAAAAAGTCTTTGGATATAAGATAACTGAAGAAGATATGTTGCAGAACAGTATAGGATTAAGTACCAAATGGGTAATAGTGACACAGAGAGTTATATAATCTCAGATTAGCTAAGTGAGGGCTGCTGTGTGGATGGACAGTTTTCTGGAGAAATAAGAAATGGAGCTAGACCTTCACCTGTAGTGCAAGAACAGTGTCCAGACATTTTGAATAAATGTGAGTCTTTAAAGATACCAGCTAAATACCAAATCTGAAGCCTGAGCTAGTCTTCTATTTCCCAATAAGTTCTTAGGGGTCAGCAGAGTCCTTAGGGAACATTCTTTAACCTCCTGTGACCTCTACTAGGAAGCAGCTCAAAGTTTGGACTAGAGACAGGAACCACCAATTGTTCTGGCCTGTGCCCAAGCAATTGGATGCAGAATGGTTGGCATTCTGTGCTATGTAGTCCAGACGCCCACTCACTTGGCCTAAGTGGGATATAAAATGTCCACACTTTAGTGGATTTGTTATAACTTGGCCAAAGTCTTCAGCTCAAAGGAACTTACATCAACATAAAAATGTCTGAAGTTTTTCAGACTCTGGAGGAAGATTTGTGGCAAGTGAAGTTGCTAGAGGGTGAGAAAAAAATGCGACACACAGATGGTAAAAGTACAGATGTGCTCGTAACCATAAATATATACCCAAAAGATGAAAAGAAATAAAGATCTCACTCCATCAAACCAAGATTTAGCAAATAGGTAACTAATTTAGCAAATAGGTAACTAATTTTCCTTCCTAATGAAGGCTAATTGTGACAGAACTTGACTTTTCACCGTAGATCTATCCCCTTTACTCTCTTCATCTCTCCTGGCAGAGTCCATCTCCCCGTTTAGAGGCTGAAAATGCCAGGCATGGACCACCAGGAAAACTTACAGCTATGGTATGACATGTGACCAATGTTGACCAACTGGGTCCTGATTGGAAGAGCCTTTGGGAAAAGCTTTTCCTAGCAACAAAAACAGAGACTCGTAGAAGGGATCATGTCTTCCTCCTTCACTAGAGAGGTCATGTGCCTCATGGAACTATCACAGCAATATAGTTGATTATAGCATGATTGAAATTATGACAAAGGGTGATGTTGACAAGCACGGAATTGAGATGGAAAAATGATAATGGCATCAGCTTTCATTGCTGAGCCGTTCTGTCATATCCGGAATTCTGTTAATATAAGATCATAAATTTCCTTAGGATTTATGCCACTTTGACTTGGGTGTCCAGTAACCTATAGCCCTAAGTGTCATATTCGATTTTCTAGTCAAATGGAATATTAAATTTTCATTAGATAAAGATAAAAGGTAGCATAAGAACAAAAGTAAAGATTTTAAATTTACAAAAATATCTATTTTGCATGTATTTGTTCATACACTAAGTTAAATCTATCCAGGTAATGTAGTGTCAAATCAGAGGCTGACAAATTGCAATTGCGGTTTTCCTCAAGAATCCAAGCAACTGAAGTAAATATTCAGAAACTTTTGAATTTCAGTTCGTGGCATTTTAGAATTGATTGGTCAGTTTTCCTTATGAAATGCATTAAAATGTCCTTTTCGGTTTTTTAGAAATTTAGTTGAAATGTCATGCCCTCTTCACATTGAAAGTAGAAATTTGGCCTCCATAGAACTGGCAAAAAAGTGAGCCACCTACAAAATCTGTCAATGAAGTGACCACAGTGGTCATCTGCTGTCTTTATTATAAAAATTATAAATTATATTCTCCGTGCAATTTGAAAAGGAATCAAAATTACAAATGCCAAATCAGGTACAGTGTTTTGTAAGGACCAATTAAAGTGAGTCAACCTGAAGTTTCAGCTGTTAATATTAGCTTCAGGGTATATCTAACTCTGATAATCAGTTTTGAATGAAAAAATAGAAATCAGAACTTCAATCTAGTTCTTTAGATATTGATATCAAAATTCACATCTTATATTCCAATCCCCCCAAAATAGAATACACCTCATTAACCTTAAAACCTGATCTGAAAGGGGGATCCCTGGGTGGTTTAGCATCTGCTTTCTGCCCAGGGCATGATCCTGGAGTCCTAGGATCAAGTACTACATCAGGCTCCCTGAATGGAGCCTGCTTCTCCCTCTGCCTGTGTCTCTGCCTCTCTCTCTCCCTCTCTCTCTCTCTCTCTCTCTCTCTCTCTGTGTCTCTCATGAATAAATAAATAAAATCTTAAAAAAAAAAAAAACTTGATCTACAGGAAAAGGCTGTTAGGTGAAAGACTCAAGGCAATCTTTCTTCCTTTTCTGAAAGCCTGTGCCCCCTAATTTTTCTTTCTACAATGTCTTCTGTCTGAAGTTTAGTCATAAAATCTGTTCCCAACAGAAGAGAAAAATGAGGACATAATGGTATGATCTGTGCTTCCTGCCAAGGTCACTACTTCTGTGATGGAGGCACTTTGTACCCTGTTGGTTATTGGATTACAGCCTCTGTTCCTGTCTGCATCCACCAGGGAACCCAGTGCCCTGCCTTGATTTCGTGACCTTTCTGTTTACACTATTTCCCCCTCCGTGCTATGTTTTCCTCTGAGCTATCAAATACTTCTAATTCCTATCCTCAGCCTCTGTGCTTCCTGCCAACTCCCAGAGGCAATCAGGACACTCCTCACCTCTTTGACTCTGAACGCCTTACTTCCTGCTCATTTAACTGTTTATGTGTATGTGTACCACACACACACACACACACACACACACACGTCTGTATTTTTTTCTCTGTGTGTGTGTGTATATAAATATATACACACTTTCTATGTAAATATGTATACTGTCTCTTCTAAAATTGAGAAGCTTTGAAACCATAAAACCATTATCCTTTCTCTTAATTACTCAACTCTCTTAACTACTTTTTGTTGTTGTTGTTCTTTTTAATGTAACAACTTTTAACTCATTTAGCGCTAGCCTTTGTATCTGTATTCTTCCAACATGATTCATTTCTGAGTAGAAAGTTTTCAGAAAGCCTTGGTTTTACCTTCTTATAGATTTAAACCTTGTATTTTATTCTATTCATTTGGAATGGACTTTTAAAAAATGAGTTACTAATTTATTAGGCTGAAAGTGATTAAAATTACTCTTATTCTGTTTGCTCCGCTATATATCACATTGTGCTTGAGTTGCTGTTTTTCTCACGTCTTATCCCACTAGAGTGGGTCCTGCGGGCAGGACCAAGGTCTTATATATGTTAGTACATGCTTAGTGCCTGGCCCAGGGACTAGAATATAGTGGGTGCTTGATAATTTATTGTGTTATAAATGAAAAAAATCTCTTTTTTACAAGATTTTATTTATTTATTCATGAGAGATGCACAGAGAGAGGCAGAAACATACACAGAGGGAGAAGCAGGCTTCCTATGGGGAGCCTGATGTCGAACTGGATCCCAGGACCCCTGGATCACCCCCTGAGCTGAAGACAGATGCTCAACCACTGAGCCACCCGGGTGCCTGAACTTTTCTCATTCTTTAAAAAAAAAACACTTTTTCTTAATTTTAGAGGAATTTGTGTTATAGAGATATAATCTTAAAATATAGAAAATTTAAATCGGTGTAATATGAATTACTGCCTCCATGATACCTGAAACCATAAATATAGTTTTAAATATAAATTTAAATATTTTATTTCATTTATTTTCTAAAATGCATGAAATGCTAATGTCTCATTTTTATTAAGTTCTATTATCTTGGTTACTTTGTAAGTAAAATGCCAATTAATTTATTATATCATAGTAGTGGCAATTAATTTATTATTTGAATTTTCTTCTTTGCATTTCATCCACATCTTCACATCTTTCTTTTTTTCTTTTCAACCTAGCATTTTATTGTTTATTTTTTTTAATTTTATTTAAATTCACTTAATTAACATAGAATGTATCCTTAGTTTCCGGAGGTTTATTCAACAGTTGCATATAACACCCAGTGCTCATTATATCCCAGGCCCTCCTTAGTGTCGATCACCCACCTCCCCTCCAGCAACTGTCGGTTTGTTATGCTAAGTGAAGTCAGCCAGTCAGAGAAAGAGAATTATCATATGATTTTACTCATTTGCGGTATTTAGGAAACAAAACAAAGGATCATGTGGGAAAGGAGGGAAAAATAAAATAATATGAAATCAGAGAAGGAAATAAACCATTAGAGACACTTGACTATAGGACACCCACATCTTTCTACACTTACTAATGCCACTGCTCTTTCTTCTTCCTTTAATTTTTATTATTAATATCACCACATTAAAATAAAATGTAAGCATTTCTTACTTCCAATAGTTCTCACTTGATGAATTTTTAATTATAAAATTCAGTTCTAAATAGGAGAATATATGCAAATAATAAACCCTGACCATTTTTACATACACCTCATAAATGTCATTAAGATAATAAGTAGACTAAGATAATAAGTTCCACACGTGCCTTCTGAGAGAGAGGAAGTGGAAAGTTTAAAGACACTTGGCTTCAAATCCAGCTCCGACATTTTATAGCTGTGTGATCTTCAGCAGTTACTTCTTTTCAGTTTCCCCATTAGGAAAGTAGAAAAAGAGACCTCAATTGGTTGCTAAGAGAGTTAATGGTATTAAAATATGCAAAGTACCTAAGACATTGTAAACAATATTTTATTATTAATTCTCTACTCTTCATTGTATCTTTTTATGTGTTTTTATCAGACACCTAACTATACATACTAGAATTTGATTTTAAAATGGAGAGGAAAGCTATGTTTAAATAATCTATTCAAAATGACTTGTTTCCCTATAACTAATGTAGGATATTGATTGTTCACAACTTCATGTATTTTTTTAAGATTTACTTAATTATTTTAGAGAGAGAAAGAGCAGGGGGGAGGGGGCAGAGGGAGAGGGAGAAAGGGAGCCCCACTGGGGCTTGATCTCAGGACCCTGAGATCATGACCTGAGCCGAAACCAAGAGTTGGCTGTTTAACTGTGCCACCTGGGTGCCCCCAGAACTTAATGTTTTTATGTAAGAGTTTGGTATTTTATAGATAAAAAATGAAACATATATGCTCATATGTGCATCAAGGTATTATTTCTATTTACAAATGACTTTGTAAAACTGAGGAAATTTACTTAGAGAACACCAGTGCACTTCTTGCATTGAGTGGAAGGTACAGGCACAACCAAATCTATGTGGAATCAGAGCAGAGAGTGTCTGTTGTAGTAACTTTGAAGTTCTTAAAAGCCTGGACATTTTTAAAGAATTTTGGCTCTACATTATTTTAAATGTCAGCATGACTAATTCTTATTTTGCTTAATGACATTTCAATTCCATGAGTGTGGCACATGATATGACCTGACTACTCCAAAGCCATTTGCAATCTCTCTTTCTTAGGTTCCACTACCATAGAAGCTCCATAGTTGGAGTTCCAAGTATTCATGTTCCTACACTCACTGCCAGATAAGAATGACCATGTGACCCAGTAATACACAAAAAGATTAGTTTGAAGTCACTGTGCTTACTTACCTGCTGAAAAACTTAAAAAGGGACATTTATAAACTACCCTTTGGCTTTTCCTTACCCATTTCTTCCTGCTTCTACTAGGAAGCGGATGTATACTTGCTAATGCAACAGCCATCTCACAACCTTGAGACAACATCTGTAAGCACCTACCTGTACATGCCGAAAATAACTGAAGAAAAAAAGGAGAAAGTTCCTTGAAGCACTGGACTATGAAGCCCTGGCTACTCTCTGTCCGAAATAAATGACCCTTTTTGTCTAAGTGCCTAAACAGATTTTTGGTTGCTTAAATCTGAATCTAATCCTACTGATACAAGTTTCCACTTGACCACGGAAGACTTTAAAAAAAAGAAATTCTCAATTTTCTCAAGGGAGGTACATAACTAGTGTTTTCTATAAATATTGAAGTGGAATTATAATTTATCACATAAAATGGATAATTAAAACATGAGGACATACTTCTCTTCCAGATCTGATTGAAAAAGCCCACACAGAACACTTGCTATATGATATATCATCTGCAGTTCCCCAGCATAAGCATCATCTGATAACTTATCTGAAATCTAGAATCTCAGGATTCCTCTGCTTCACCTATGCAGAATCTGCAAATTAAATGTGATTCCCAGGTGATTCATATGTATGTTAAAGGTTTTAGAATGCTATGTGAATTGTGATCTCTTTGAAATGAAAAAAAATAATCTTTAAAAAATTTATCTTTTATATCTCTATTTCCTAGTACAATGCCTAAATAGAGCATAATAAGGCCAGCCAAATATTTGATGAATGAAACATAATACTGGCTCAGTGTCAATCATTAAATTTTATTATAGATTTGATTATCAGAAATCTAACCATTTTTTTTGCAAAGGAGAGCTTGTGGCTATGAGGAAATGAGTAATGGGACAGACATGATGTAAAACAGGAAAACTGGTTGAAAAGTTACAAAGCTTAGGATGAAAAAAAACAATAGGCTCTAGTTTTGCACTAAAATGAAAAGTTTTAAGTAATATGGGCACCCCTAAGAGAAAGAGTTAAAGATAGAAAATTGACAAGTGAGTCATAGAGAGATGCCCTTGCCAACATTCACTATTTTTCCTGGAGCCATTTTGATTTATCTATCCTAGGTCGGTAGTTCTCCTATTTGGAAGCATGATGAATCACTTAACTCCTAGGAAAGTTAGGAATGCTATCCCAGGAAAGTACATTTATGCATATACACACACGCGCACACACACACACAAAGACACACACACTTCAGACAGTTTTAAGAAGTACACAGAATATCCTCAAGTCTACCGATCAAAGATGCAGTGGACTTCATATACAGAGCCCTTCATGGAGTTTGAATTTTCTACATTACTAATTAGGTAGAATGATCTATTAAATCTAGACATGGCTTAGAAAAATAGATTAAGGCTACCTCCTCACATATCCTAAATCCTAAATTAGTTACCAGTTTAACTTTTGACCGAATGGAAGCATGGTCCTTCTACTAAATTCTGCCGGCATTCTTCTGTAGGCCTGTTGTGACTAAATGAATAAGCCAAGATGGTATAAGAAATGCCCACAGATGTGCTTACATATCAGACTGAGGAACACTTGGACTCTGGCACAAATGAAGTGTACTTATCTTAAAAACATAAAGGATATGTTAGAGAGTTACTTTTAATATTATAGGCTCTTAATGTGAGTATTACAGGTTGAATTGTGTCCCTCTCAAAATATGTTAAAGTCATAAACCCTAGTCCCCAGAGTATGACCTTATTTGAACTAGGGTTGATGCAGATGCAATTAATTAAGATGTAGCCAGACTTAAGTGGAGAGGGCCGTTAATCCTGTATGATTGGTGTCCCTACAAGAAACACAGAGACAGATAGGAGCAGAGAACATCACATAACTGATTGGATGGTTATCTGGCACAATAGGGTTACAGGCAGAGGGAACGGCAAGCACAGAAGCTCCAAGAAAGAAATATATTTGCACATAAGAGGAAGAGAGGTGGCAAGTGTAGCTGGATAGAGTGAGTGAGTGAGAGAGCAACAGGAGATGAGTTTGGAGAAGAAAATTGAGGGAGATGGATGATCCATAGACTGCAAGTCATTGTGAGGATTTCGACTTCTATGTGAGACGTGAGGTCATTGCATGATTTGGTGCAGAGGAGAAACATTATCTGACCATTGTTTTAACATAATCCTTTTGGTCACAGTGTGGGGAACAGACTAAAGATGATCAAGGAGAGACAAAGATATCAGGCAGCGGCCATTCCAATAATTATTGGCTTGGATGAAGTATGTGCTATGGAAGTGGTAAAATTGGTCAGATTCTGAATATGTTTTCAGGGTTTGCTGACAGACTAGGTATATAGTGCAACATAAAGTGAAGAATCAAGAATAGCTTCAAGAATCCTGACCTGAGCAATTAAAAGAATGGAGTTGCCATATTCCCAGAGGGTAACACGGGAGAGGACTGTGGCAGGGAAAGATCAATCTGTTTTGGCATTAAAACTGATGGTTACACATCAATATCTACCCACCTCCTCCTGAGTTGTCATTAATAACCTAGAAAGACAAGCATTCTGATGAATTTTAATGAGAAGCCTTGGGTCAACCAATAGGAGAATTCTCAAAGCAATCCCAAATATTTGACTCTAGGTCCAGGCTGTCACCATTCACTATATGAATAATGCCAAAAATGGTAGTCATTCTCTTCTAAGCCTTCATTCCCTGGCAGCAGGAAGGAGTTGATCAGAACCAACTACTCATATCCCTTGAAGGCGTTTTTAATCTAAGTCACTGTTTTGAGGTACTCTTGGAAAAGTCACAGGGCTCTGTGATCTCCAAAGGTAAAATGGAAACGATTAACGCTTACTGTGCCCACCTACCTTCTTTACAGGAATATTGCCCAGGCCAACTCAGATAAAATATACAATGTAATATATGTGCATGGTAGCCATAGTGATACTATTTTGTTGCAAGTAGACACTTTTGAACTATAGTCATTATATTTGGAAGAATGTAAGGTGTTTTGAAAGAATCAGAAAATAAACAGCTCCAAATAAGTTATTTTTACATTTTTTAAAAGATTTTATTTATTTATTCATGAGAGACACACAGAGAAAGGCAGAGACAGACATCTGCTAGAGGGAGAAGCAAGCTGAACCAGGATCACGCCCTGAGCTAAGCTACTCAGGCGTTCTAGTTATTTTTACATTTTAAGGCAAAGACAATTAGTAACCTTTTCCCACTGAATAGAAAATGTTAATAAGATGAACAGGTTTTGAAGGGGTGTCTGGGTGGCTCAGTGATTGAGCATCTGCATTTGGCTCAGGTTGGGATTCCAGGGTCCTGGGATTGAGTCCCACATCACGCTTCCTGCAGGGAGCCTCTTTCTCCCTCTGCCTGTGTCTCTGCCTCTCTCTGTGTCTCTCATGAATAAATAAATAAAATCTTAAAAAAATATATGAACAGGTTTTGACAGCAGAACAATAAGATATTCAAGGATAGCATATCTTCTGCAGTTCTTGGAGGGTGCACATCTAGGCCATAGCAAATAGAAATCAAACAGCAAGAGCAAGAAAAACATTTGCATAGTATCTGTCCACCTGAACTTTGAGAACATGTGAAGGGGTTGAACTAACTGCAAGAGATATTGGGTACAAAACAAGGAATCATAGTCTCCTGTGGACCACTGGAGACAAGTGTAAGTGTGGATTCATAGGACACATAGAAAACTATGGAAGAGGTGGAAGAGAAACAAGATCAAGGAGAGGAAAGAAGGGATTTTGGCCTTATCCAAAAGGGACCTATCCACAAGTGATCCATGTATTACATCAGCTTCAAAATAAAAATGAATTCAAAGTGTTAGAAATATAAACAGAGGTATGTAAGGGTCCTGTGTATGTGTGCACATGTACATACTGTATATCACTGGTTCTTAGCCCCATATAATTGCTAGACATCCCATTCTTACAAGTTCCAGGTATTCAAACACGTCCCCAGGAATGTTTCACTGAAACTCATTTCAGCTAATCCACAGCATGAGATATTTTTCTCCCTGCTCTCTAGACAGGGTCACTTTCTGTTGGGTCACACTATATCTTCTGGGCTTTGCTTCCACTTAGTGCTGGTATCTCCAGTAATCCTGTCTGGCATTTCTACCTCTATTACGCAGAATAACCTCTCTTTCTGGCATTTCTACCTCTATTACGCAGAATAACCTCTCTTTCACAACATCCAGAGTTTAGCCTCCTCAGGCTATGCCATTGCCATTCCTGTTAGAAGGCCTTGAAGCAAGGAAGGTATCAGTACCTATCATATTGTTTGCAAGATGGCAAGAGAAGATTTTTGCAGAACCTCTAAGTGATAATTGTACCATGTTCTATATAAGAGTAACAGAAATGCCCCTATGTGTGTCTTCTCATTCAAAGAACAAAATACTGCAAATCACAAAATAATGTTTGATTTAGTTCACTTTAATTTAGAAGGTTTACATATGTCATAAAAATAAATCAAGGAAGAGACATACAAATTAATCAAGATCAAATGGGATGTTGAATTTTTTAATGCTGGGAATCACTAAATAATATAATAATATTATTATTTCCCATATTTATTTTCAACATCATAAAACATGAAAATAAAGTTTGTCATCAGGTCAAAAGCTTTTAATCAATTCAGACTACATTTCAGAGTGCCACTGTGAATTGCCTGCACCAGCTGTTTTGCAGCTGCAGTGAATTTGACATGCTCTGGAATCACCATGGAATGCTTCAAATCCTTTGGAAATACAGAGTAAAGCCTAAGGAATAAAAATTGTAGTCTGCCATGCTGGACAAAATCAGGGAAGACATATTTTAGAGAGTATGTGAATATAATTATTTTAGAAAATTCCAAATATGAGTAGCTGTAGTGTCTAGGAGATATAATTTTATACATATGTGTATATATATATATATATATCATACATTCTGATGATACCACTTTTCAATGATTTATTACAACTTTTTTCAAATAGAGAAAAATTGAAATAATCTTAAGGTGAATACCATCCATTTACCACCTATTATTAACATTTTACTATATTTGCTTTATCACATCTATGAGTCCATCAACTTGTCTTATTTTCTATAAAGTTTTGATACTTTCTTAAATTTACATAATACAGAAGTACATGATTTATAAGAGTCAAATGTAATGTTCCAGAATATGACTGTTAGTTCCCAATCTGAATTATTATGGATATTTAACATCAGAAGAAACCTGTAATATCCCTTTACTGTAAGCACCTTATTTTTCAGCTATAGAAATTAAGGCATATTAATCTGAAAGAGTTTGAGTAAGAGCACCCATCTGCTTACCTGACTAATTAGTAACTAAACCAAGCTAGGATCCTTACTCTGTATTTTACATAAACATGTACTTGGAAAGTAAGTGAAAGCTCTAAAGTGTTAATAAGATGAGGAGAATCATTGAAGCATGTTCTTTGTTAGAAAATTGAAGTGAGGGATCCCTGGGTGGCGCAGCGGTTTGGCGCCTGCCTTTGGCCCAGGGCGTGATCCTGGAGACCGGGGATCGAGTCCCACGTCGGGCTCCCGGTGCATGGAGCCTGCTTCTCCCTCTGCGACTATCATAAATAAATAAAAATTAAAAAAAAAAAAAAAGAAAACTGAAGTGATTTTAAGTTAATAGAACAATGCACAGTTGAATTAGTGGTGAGATTTCAGGAGGAAGTGGAGCTAAGTGAGTTAAGAGCTGAACATCTACAAAAATCCTCCCACTGTGTAATCAAAACAACAACAATAACAATGACGATGATGACAAACCCTGCTAAAACAGCTCGAATTCTAGCATCAATATTGTATGTGTGCCCAGTTTTCAAACTGATGGAAAGTCACGGGGATGAAGAATTGAAGCCTGAGTATTGGAAGTGCGGAATTTGAGTGGGAAGCAGTGGATCTGCTGCTTCAGATCCAGTTTGACAAACTCATAGATTGTCACAACCGGCACAGTTTGGAGAGCAAGGAGGAATATGAACTGTAGCTTACACACTCTCTTGAATCCATTACTGAGAGTTCTTAAAATTAACTTGCATGTTTCCCACAATGGAATCCTCATTGTGTTCAGCCACATACTTACCTGAGCTGCAACTCTGTTTAGACAATGAATGTGACACAATGTAATTTCTTGTTGCTTTTACATTTTTATGTTTTGACACAATTTTTAAAAAAGAGTTTATTAAAAGAGAGAAAGAGCAGGACCTGTGCAAGCAAGCAGGGAGAGGGGCAGAGGCAGAGGAAGAGAGGGAATCTCAAGTCTGTGGAGTGAGTGTGGAGCCTGATGTGGGGCTCGATCCCATGACCCTGAAATCATGTGGCGAGCTGAAATCAAAGGTCAGGTGCCTAACAAACTGAGCCACTCAGGCACCCCTGACAGATTTTTAAAAGGAAATTTGAGAACGATGAGTAAATATATATTAGAAAATTGTTAGAATTCATACTTCAATGTTACTAAGGCAGCAAATGAAGGTTTTTCCCTTTTCTCCTTCTTCTTCCTCTCATATCCTTTAAAATTTTTCTTCTCCAGGGTTATTTCCTCAGTTTCCAGCTAAGTGACTAATATATTTTCCATGAGACTACAGTTTTAATGATTTAGAATTCTTAATAACTTACTGGGAAACAATTAAATTTTAGCTTCTGGAGCCCTACCCTAAAAGATTCCAGTCTTTTATGTTTTTAACAAACTTTCCAGGTAATTTTTAAGTGATGAACAATTTAAAACTACCAGTTTGTAGAATTCTACATTAGAAGTCAAGATGTCTTGGTTCTAGTTCTGGCCCAATGATTATTGATTTGTTGAGTGGCCCTATGGCTCTGCTTACTTCTAGAATTTATTCCCCCTGTAGATAGAAGATAGTAAGCCCACGTATGAAGATAAAACAAAATTTATTTTTATCTTATAGAGTTCTTTCTTGGCACTATAAATAATACAATAATAATGATCTTGTAGGAAATTAGCAAAACTTAATCATCTATTTAGAAACCTGATATAATATCTAATACTTAGTAGTGCTCAATAAATGATAGTTATTGTCATATTTATAAGATTTTTTTTTATTTTTTCAAGTTTTTATTTAAATTCCAGTGAGTTAACATTCAGTGTTATATTAGTTTTAGATGTAGAATTTAGAAAGAATTTTTTTTTTATATTATTAAGAAACAGGCATTAAACTCATCTGCTATACAAGACTGGCCCTTTAAAGTGCTGAATTGACTAAAATATGTATGAATAGTAGGATCATCATCTCTCTAAGTATTCCATTGATCATAGTTTTATCAGATTACTCACTCATTTTAGGGTACCATAAATGAGGGACATGTGTTGAGTCTTTATGTTATCAGTAAGGCTTCCAGTCCACGGTAGGCCATTAGTAGTTAAGTTGGAGAGTCAAAAGTTACACACGTCTTTTTTACTGCATAGGGATCAGCACTCTTAACCCTTTCCTTGTTCAAAGATTAAGTATACCAATTAGTGACATAAACAAATTTCTTGTTAGTGACATAAACAAAATTTCCTTTACACCATGAAGAGTAACTATTAGCACCCCAGCTTTCTCTCTAAGAATGAGAAAATGGATATGAAAACCCTTGCTCACTAGTACATGGTTAGTAAATTAAAAGGCTGAGATTCAAGCCCATGATTTTGAGTGGAAATCTTGTCTGTTTTTCTTTTTTTCTTTTAAAGATTTTTATTTATTTATTCATGAGAGACACAGAGAGAGAGGCAGAGACACAGGCAGAGGGAGGAGAAACAGGCTCCATGCAGGAAGCCCCATGAGGGACTCAATTCTGAGACTCTGGGACCACACCCTGAGCCAAAGGCAGATTTCAACCACTGAGCCACCCAGGCACCCCTTGTCTGTTTTTCTTTGGTTGCTCATCTGTTTTTATTTTTGTTGTTTCTGTTTTGTTCTATTCATAATACTGGTAGTACTAGATGTGAAGTTCATAATAGCAACGACAGTGAATGTAACCAAGACCTTCAATGTAATTGTACTTTGATCAGAACTCCTCACAAGAATGTAAGACCATGCACTTGTATTTTCCCCTCTGAAAATGTTTCCTGTCATTTTTTTTTTGTTCTTAGTACATTTTCTAAATTAATATCCATTACCTTACAAGAGATTGAAATGATTGCGATAACAATTTCTTCCACTGAAACGATCTTATACACATACACAGAGGCATTAACCATTTCATTTTGTGCAGAGACCAGTTTTCTGTGACTTTAGATTTACTTAAATCCAAATATCAATTTGATGAGATATAAGCTAAAATCAGTAAGTGTCAGGTACAAGAAACAGCATGTCAACCGAGTTCTGCTTGTTCTACTGCTTCCCTAGAGAACACTTAACAAGATTTATGCCATAATTTTACTGTAGAGGGTTGGCTTACAAAAGGTATTTTCTATACCAAAACACAAAAAGTATATTCACCTTGGGAAAACATAAAGATCTATCTCCAGAAGCTATTTCCAGCTGGTCTTCCCTAACCACAGCTCAGTGATTAGACCAAAGATACATGTTTTATGCTAAGATCTAGCAAAAGTCCAAACTTTGAAAGTAACATCTGCAGAGAAGTTGCAAGCCAACATAAAAACATGTTCATTGTTATTGAAATTTTGAAGCTTGCGTTCTTTTGAATTTTTCTGCTTCAGTGGGTATTCTTTATTCATAACCTCTCCAAGGCATTTTCTTTGGAACACAATAGGATGGTTCGTATTCTATTTTTTTTATTCTCATAAATTATTTGTTAGTTGTCAAAGTCTAAAGTTCTAAAGTGATGTTTTATTTCCTTTTACACCTACTCACCTAAACCTTCAATTCCAAAAGGAAGCTGCTGGAAAGTTTATACACCTACCTTTCTAAAAAATTGGTTAATAAAACACTGATTGGATTTCTTAAGGTCCATGTGATATATCTGACTATATTTATGTGATTCAGGTAATTATACTTGGCCTAAATGTCAGAGATTAACAAATGTGACTCAGGGAGTCTTGTTTTAGAAGAAACTTAGAACTAGTTGATTGTCATGTCTTAAGATAGGTTTCACCAAAGTTATCCCATTTGACTCACTTTAATTCATTCAACAAGTGTGGACTTTGTGCTTACCCCCTACCAAGAGTTATGGGGACTACAAAGGAAATAGAAGTCAAGGTCGATTTAAGGAACTTAAAAAACACAATAACGGATACTTGTTTTTCAACAATCAAGACACGGGAAACATCTTGAAACAAACAAAAAAAACAATTCATATCCTTATGAATATCACACCCCAATGATGAAATGCCAAGTGCACTATACAGAAAATAAATATAAAAGGAAGACTGATGTTCTTTAGTTCTAATAAAAAACCTCAGTGGTTTAATCCCATTTTTTAATGTTCAAGAAGAATTAGTAAAACATGTTCTATATAATTCATTAGTTATCTTTACTCAAAAATGCTTCCTCAGTAAATATTTAATTAGAAACTTCTTTGGAAAAAATTTTCAGTATTAAGTAATTAGACAAAAAGCATTTTATACAGCTATTGAAAAACAAAAAGGACTTTTCCCCCTCTACTTCATACGTATATGTAATTTGCAAGAGTGAAAAGGGAAAACCCAGGCAGGGTTTAATGAACTCTTCTTCATTCTGTGATATTATAGTATTAAGGCTTTCTGCTGGGTTTTCACTTTTCACAAGAGGACAAGTCTGAGGTGGAAATCATCTATTTTTTCTAACCACACCTTGGCATGCCAGTAATTTAGTCTCCTGATTTCTCATACAAAGGAATGACTAAGAGATTGATTTGAGAGGTAGCAGGGAAACAAATTGGTCTCTGGCTGTATTTCTCAATAAGAGTCTTACATTTCCTTATGAAAATATCTGCAAACATTAGACATCTGTTTAGTTTTGCCACCTTCAATGTTCTGCTTTATTCATTCTCACTCAAGTCCAAAGTCAATCTCTTCTATTGTGCTTGGCTTTTGTCAGATAAGAATGACAAGTAAGGAAGGGATTATCTCTCGACTTCAAATCTCCTTTTGCCATAAACACACACAGACACATGCAGGCATGCACGCACACACACATTTACACCCCTCATATACCAAGAGATAATTTTAGAACTTAATTATTTTCTCGCCTTTACCACGCCTAAAACTTCCCGTAAGGAAAAAAGTTGATACATAGATTCTTAGTAAAATATGACTGAAAAATCCAAATTCCTTACTGTTCAGTCATTAGATTTGAATTACACTTCTTTAAAACAGGGACCTTGTCTGTTTTACTCACTGCTATATCTTCAGGGTCTAGGGCAATGACTAGCATTTAATACATGCTCAATAAATGTTTGTTGAATGAATACATGCGTTCAAAATAAAGTCTTTTGGCAAATTGAGCAACTCAGGGCATCAGGGGAAATGTCTTTTTGTTGTCCCTGAAATACTTCTTTCAAGGCTGTGTATAATTTTATATAGGGCCACACATGTAGTGAGTGTCCTTTCTTGTCAGCTGCCTGCCTCACTTCTCCATCCTCATATTAGGGTATAAATCTTCACCTCTACCCTAAATCTAAACACAGACCTGATAAACCTTCCTGGGAATATTAGAAATGCAGTGTATTAGGTGAGTTTTGACAAAGAATGAAGATGAGTGCCACAACCCCACCTAGCCTCACAACTACTGAGGATTAGGCCCTAAAGCAGCACAGAAGAAATTTTTGTGGGGGTGCATGTGATTGATAAAGGAAAAGTGGCTCGGCTCTCTGTTTCTCCTAGAAGCACAGATATAAAGTCTTCTAAATATTTAAATAATTGTATACAGAGAGAGAACATAAGGCAGGGATAAATCTGATTTAAATGCTTATTTTTGTGCCACTGGCTCTTGATTTCTGAGTTGGAGGAGCCAGAGAGAAGAAAATATTAAAACATCTGATACAGTTGACCTCCTGTGCTATATGAGAAACCTTTACTATTGCTGTGTAAAAGCAGTAAATAGTCACAGGACTGGCAGGGACTCACAAAATAGTCCTTTATTTCCATACTGACTCGGGATGAGATCCACCCTCCTACACCACTATGAAGCTTCTAAAAAACAAAGATACTAACATTAAAGTTCAGTATTTCCTGGTTTGTGTTGCAGCCATGTAAGCCAAATTTTCCATAACAAATTCCAATCTGGAGTGTCTATTCATCATACACATACGTGTGTGTGTGTGCATTTATATGTGTGTGTATGTGTGTATATAGATGTGTAGAGCCTTCTGTCCAAACTAGCTTTTAGTCAGGTGCTGACACTCGCTCCCCGAACTCTGCATCATCTGAGAATTGACAGCAGAAATTCTTAAATGAAACCATTTCACATGCACAATGCAAAGCCTTGAAATCACTGTGTGTCTGTGTCTTCTTTTGTCAAGGGGAACACAGCATGTTTGTAAACATGTGGCATGGAAAGAAGAGCCAGGCAACGACAGCAAGCCCATGGCCCACCAATTTCCTGTTTGTCTCTGACATTATGTTACCCCTGGCAACTAATGGAGGAAATAATCTCCAAGAGAGCAGCACTTCTTTTCCTTATTATAAGTTCAGAGTTTGGCAAGTAAAATAAATTAAAACCTTCTAACTGCCTTCTTAATTGCCAAAAAGCTTTTATGTCCCCATTCCCTTCTTCATTAACTTTCTTCCTTTCTTCCCTCTTGAAATAGGAGAAAAAGCAATAGAAATAGACACCTAGATAGAGATAGAAAGATAGATGAACAGAAAGAGGGGATAGGGAGAGGGAGTTCTCTTTCAGTATTTTGATCTGCTCAAAACTATAATGCATTGAGTTTATGCAGGAGGAACTTTTGATAAAAATTGCACAATACCTGCAGAGCTACAGTGAATCAACTTCATTTTAATTATAAAAAGTGACATAGCTGGGTAGATCAATGTGTCTTGCATGACTTTTTTTATCATACAGACAAAACCAAGTCACATAAATCCATTCATTCATTCAGTTGGCACTTGCTGTAAAAAATAGAAAGTATTATGTTGGATGTGTACATTTTTACTTTATCCCCTTTTAAGTAGAGTTGAAGTTACTGGGAAATGGAATACTGAAAAGGTGAGATAACTTGCCCTTGGTCACATTATGGTGAATTCAGGGCCTGTTCTATTTGATCCCAAAGCTGGCATGGCCCGCACGCTATTCATTCTCTTCATATTGTGATGTGTAGTGTCTGAAGTAGTGCAGAGATAAAATGAGAGAGATTTTAAGAGGAGTACACCAAAATAAGGAAATTATCACTAAGAAATTGAGCAATTAAGTATTTTATTTACTGTTCTTTTAATGAGCAATAGCCAAAAAAAAAAAAAAAAAAAGGAAGGAAGAAAGGAATCCTCTGACTCAAAGGACAGAGTCAGAGGTCATTTGATTGTTATCATTCCAAAGACCATGGCGACTACAATGCATAGCAAAAATTAAAATACCCTGAAATTATAAGATTGTCTATGATAGACATGTGGTAGAGATTTCCCCCTATATAGTTGTCCCCTTATTTACAGGGGATATGTTCTAAGACCTTCAGTAGGGCAGCCCGGGTGGCTCAGCGCTTTAGTGCCACCTTTGGCCCAGGGTGTGAGCCTGGAGACCAAGGATCGAGTCCCACAACGGGCTCCCTGCGTGGAGCCTGCTTCTCTCTCTGCCTCTCTCTCTCTCTCTCTCTGTGTCTCTCATGGATAAAAAAAAAAAATAAAATCTTAAAAAAAAAGACCTTCAGTAGATACCTGAAACTGGGTAAAATTGAACCCCATGTATTCAATGGGCTCTTGAGCAACAACAGTTTTAACTGCACAGGTCCACTTATACATGGATTTTTTTTATAGTATAGTACTGTAAATGTATTTTCTTTCTCTTCCTTATAATTTTCTTAACATTTGTTTTCTCTAGCTCACTTTATTGTAAGAATATAGTTTATAACACATATAACATGCAAAATATGTGTTATCAACTGTTTTCAGTAAGATTTCTGCTCAACAATAGACTGTTTAGTAGTTAAGTTTTGGGGGAATCAAACGTTATATGCAGATTTTCGACTGTGTGGAAGTTTGATACCTCTAACCCCTACATTGTTGAAGAGTCAACAGTACTATGTTTTTTCCCATACATAACTACCTATCATAAAGTCTAGTTTATAAATTAGGCACGGTAAGTGATTAATAACAATAACTAATAATAAAATAAAACAATTATAACAATGTACTCCAACAAGAATAATGTGAATGTGGTCTCTTTCTCTCAAAATATATTAATATACTGTACTCACTCTTCTTCCTCTTGTGATGGATGATATAAGATGATAAAATGCCTACATGATGAGATGAAGTGAGGTGAATGATGTAGGCATTGTGACATAGTATTAGGCCATGTCAGAAGGAGAATCATCTGCCTCTAAACCCAGTTGTCCACAGATAACTGAAACCACAGAAAGCAAAACCGTAGATAAACTGGGGAACTACTGTATTTGACAGCTGTATAACATTAGTAATCCTGTATACATTTTTTAAGATTTTTATTTATTTATTAGAGACAGAGAGAGAGAGAGAGAGGCAGAGACACAGGCAGAGGGAGAAGCAAGCTCCACACAGGGAGCCTGATGTGGGACTCGATCCTGGGTCTCCAGGATCACACCCTTGGCTAAAGGCAGTGCAAAACCGCTGTGCCCCCGGGGCTGCCCCCGGTATACATTATTAATGATGATATGTAGAGCTGAGACTTTCTAAACTATTGGGGGGAAAGAAGTCGTATTTAACAATACTAAAAGACTAAATTCTCTTCCTATTTTCTTTTTAGAAAATAGTACAAAATTATTATAATATAAAAAAATACACAGAAAAAATTAGGCAAGACAATAAATAAAACTATTATGCTTTTCCTGGCATTTTGATGCTTACTGTATTTATAACGTTGGAAAATTTGGAATTTTTGCAATTCTTTCCATGATTTTTTGATGGATCTCCAATTGTATAACCTTCCATATTGACAAAACCTGGATTCAACCCTGTAGGACAGGGAACTAAAATAATTGACCTTATTTTTCTAAGAAGTTTACATATTTATTCCAAGTCAAATTCAGTTACCAAAAATAAAGGATTGTTTAAATTTTTCCTTTTTATTTTCATTAGATTCTACCAAGGTGAAGGACATTTAGATAGTTGCTCATTACATGGTACTTCTGTTCTGCTGCTTCGTGGGCTGACAAACTAAATCCAAGCAATTGGTTTAGAAATATGCAATGACTCAGTTTTGCCATCTATAAAGTGACAGAATGAATTAGATGGTCTACTCCCTTTCCTTTGGTCTCCTTGGTTATACATTTTGCTAAGTGAGAAAAAAAAGAGACAAATACTCATCACAAATAATATATAACAACTATATAGTATATATCTCAATTTAGGACAGACTTCAACTCTTTGTGGTTTAATCGCAGAAATAATGTGGTACCTGTGATACATGCTTCACAGGGAAATTCAGAGGGTTGGTAATATAATACCAATAAAAGGGCCTGGAAAAAAAGTAGCCCCTAAGAGTGAGGTGTCCTGAGCAAATGGGATTATTCCAGAATGGCTGCAGTCCCGTAGCTTCATGAATAATCCTTTAAAAGCAAAAAGATAAACCCTTGAGGTTAAGTTACAGCTTGATGAAATACTTGAAATGACCAAAGTTGGAATTCCGACATTGTATTTCAGAGATATGGAACAGCTACAACCACCATTTCTTATACTTGTCCAGAATAATGTCTTATTTTCTGTCCTCTCTCCATAAATTAGAACTTCTTAGGCTAAGCAACTTTTTGTATAAGTGCTACAGGCATAACACGGTGGCTGCCAGCAGATAAAAGAGGTGCTGAATATGTTTTTATGCACCACTGGCCATAGACTCAAATTTTTAGTTTTTTTCTGTGTCTTTCCTACCTCCTTTCCTTTCCTACCTTTGTTAAAAGAACAAAAGACAGAAGTTAACATTTTAAACATTTACTCATAAAATGGCAAAACTGAGAACAAATGTCAAGGCGTAAAATAATTTAATACGCTTTAAATCTCACCAACCATTGCAAATGTAAATTCTGTTCTGATTCATTCAAGGCATTTTCCTAAATTCAAAGTCCTGTGGAGACACAGTCTGGACTCCTGGTACTTTGGTGCCTTGGAACAACTTTGACAGAAATAGCCCTCATAGAAAACTGACTCTGAACATCCTTGGGAGGTTTCTAAGGGCCACTCCCAGCTGATGGGAGGCAAGGCATCCCATTGCCTCCTGAGGACTCCTGAGAAGTTCTTAGCTCACTTGGCCAAGGTTTCCAGATTTTTGCATCTTTCTGCTCCACGTGGCCTGAGGAAGAAAAGAAATATCCACCTCGGTAGATAAATCTTTTCAGAAGGCAATACTGCCCAGATTTACCCAAACCTCTCAGGGATTTTCCTTCTGGTAAGGTGTTTGCTTCCTGTTTCTTCTAATTTCTCTACATCTCTAAGAAATTCTGTCCTTTAAGCTGACTAACTGGCATAAAAGCGAAATACACACTAAACTACCTTCTTTTATAAGCTCTTCAAGTTTTTTTCTTTTTATAACGCTTTCCTCCCAGAAGCTTCTAGCACTTACGTCTTAAAGGGACCTTAGATTTTAATCAGAGCCTTTATTTTAAAAAATGATTGAACAGCATACTCGAGTTTTGAAGGGTTTATGGAAGTTTCCTCTCTTAACTAAAGAGCCCTTAGTCTAAACAAAAACTCAAATACCAAGATTTTCTTGATAAGTAGAAAAATTACATTGCTAGAAAGTGTTTAAATTCTACTGGTAATACAACTCCTTCACAGCACAATAAAATGAATATTTCTAGGGATATTCTGTTATGAAAATAGGGTTTCCTTTTGTCTTTCTTGATAAGCATGTACTGTTTTGATAGTTCTTGGTCAGAGAAAGGCAGTTACATGTATGGATATAATTTTCTTTGATGCAAATTTCTCCTCTGTTACTTTCCCTACCTCCCATTTGCAGTTATGTGTTGCTTTATGAAGCACCTGTGACACTGTTAACTTTATTTCTCCAAATAAATAAGGTCATTTATTCTAGTTCTGCTCCAATAGCTTGAAAAGTTCCCATTAAATACCCAGGTATCTTCCTAATTAAAGCAAATGCTAAACTCTTAAAGTCCCATTGGAAAAGTCCTCTGATGTTTGACACCATCAGCAAATCAGCAGTGAAGGCTTCTGTTTAAGCTTCCTTAAGCTACAAAGGCATTTCTTCGACTGTGAGCCAGGTACTTAGGTGGTATAACTTTTCCAAAGAATTCCAGAAGTAACCCTTAGCTTCTTGGGTTGGAAAAATACCTCTTATTTATATGAAGAATCCAAAGCTATAAATGAAACCTAGACTTAGGAAATTATCCTTGGAAGCTTACTGCACAATATTTTGTAGTATACAAACCCAGTTTCAAAGGAAATCCTTGTTAATTGGAAAAAATATCTTCGTGTGATTAGTGAAAATGGTCTAGCCTGAAGTTCTTAAAGGAAGAACATCTCAACTGGTATTTTTTTTTTTTAACTGATTCAAATAGCCGTGACCTCTGGTATAATTCTGGTTAACAGAGCCAGGCAATTGCTTTTGAATTACCTCTCCACACTAAGTAATCGTGAATAATGTCAGATGTGTTTCTTTTCAGGCTGTTAAAGATTCAGGATTCAAAATATGTGAAAGGAGGATGTGTCTGCTTTGGAGTTTTTCCTGCAGGCGAGCCCACTTTTAATTACTTCTATTCTAGCAGTCAGAGCCATGCTTCACATGAAGGAGGCTAATGTTCATGTACCCTCCCAACAGCCTCCTCCTGTCTCATTGTCCTGACTTGCTCCTCATGCCAATCCAGCCTTTATACCCCCACAAAGTTACCATCTGAATATGTGACATTGGGTGGAAGATCTTTAGATGTTCTCAATTTCTCATAGGAAAGGGTTCAAAGTCCTTAACGTGATGTCCCAATCTTAATCTGGTTTGGCTCTTTCCTGCTGGGTCTCTCTACTAATGTGCTGCCCTTGTCTTGGTACCCTAGCACCTGACCAAGTCTAAATACACCCTGATCTCTCCAAACTCTGCTGCTTGACTTGTGCTGAAATTTTATTGTCTGAAAAGCCTTTCAATCCATGGATACCCTTCAGGTATCAGTTCTTCTAACACCTTCCCCAAAGACACCTTCTCAAATAGTCCTACACTTAAAAAAATCTTTCCTTCTTCCACATCACATAGCATTTATAAATATTATGTGTTTATAAAATCTATTCCATGATGCCTTATGTGGTTGTTTAAATATGTTTCTGTGCTTTCTACTGCATCATCATCTAGGATGCGTAGAGCTCTGTATCTTACCCATGCTATAGGATTTTATGACTTCTCCCCATTACTACCTCATCCAAGGCCTAGAAAAGAGGTTTGCATATAGAATTTTAAAAATATTTGCTATTTAATTGAATTATCATAGATAGCTGCTTGTGATGGTAGTTTTCTACATGTAAATAAAAATTAGAGTACTTGAATACATTAGGAATATTTTGACTCAACAAAAGGAATATTTTGACTCATATGAAAGTATGTTTATGAAGAATATTCTTAGCAAAATTTTCTACTCTCATTTGATTCCCTATAAAGAGTAGAAATCCCGCCCCCTCCCCCCCAAAAAAATAGAAGAGCTGATTGCTGGTAATGCATTGTGCTGATGTATTTAAATGCCATTTGTCTTCAATTTCTGTTTATTTCAAAATAACAAAGTAATTGTAAGAAAAATGTGTACACACACAATACCAAAAATGCAATTATATAAAAGGAATTTCTTCATCCGTTCGGGCTTCTATGACAAAGTACTATAGACTGAGTGACTTACAGACAACAGACATTGTTCCTCACATATCTAGAGACTGAAAATCTCAAGGGAGGGTGACAACATGGTCCAATTCTGGTGAGAACTCTCTTCAGGGTTGTAGACTGCTGACTTTTCTTTGTATCCTCACATGACAGAGAACAAAGGGGAAAAGCAAGTTTTCTTGTGTCTCTTGTAAAGGACACTAACCCCATTCATGAAGGCTTCATCATGACCTCATCTAATCCTAATTACCTCACAAAGGTCCCACCTGTTAATGTCATCACATTAGGTGATAGGCTTTCAACATATAATAAATTTTGGAGGGACACAAACATTCTATCTATAACAGAGAAAAAAGTGGAAATTATGTCTTCTCCCGCTTTTGTTCCCCATTCTTCCTTCCTAGAGGCAAACTTACCAGTTTATTGTGTATCATTACATAGACCCTACCCCCTTTTCTTTCTGTCTCTGAATTGACCATGATGTTTTGTTTCAAAATTAGAACATTTGCTTGATTTAGAAGAAGTGCCAGTTTCCCTTAGTTCATGTAACTACCAGTAAGTTCCTAAAATCCTGGTAAATTCCTAAAATCCTTCAAGTATTACCAGCGAAACAAGTTCTCAGAGTGATGCTCTACATCTTTGTCTTCACAGTCTATGTTCACACATGTAGTTAGATGATATTTGTCCTCTTGCAGAATATCTATAGCAGAAAAATAATAAAATCAATAAAATAACATTACAACATGAAATAAAATTATCTTTTGAATACTATAATCTAGCCAATATAGCACTATATGAGGCTATAATATATAATATGTATATTAACATATAATATGTTATATTAATCCTCACAACAAAGATATTGATTTTTGCCTAATCCATGGACATAGATGCAGAATGAGGTTTAAGATTGTAGGGCTGGCCAGTAATTGAGATGTAATTCAGCATAGGTTTATCAGACTCCAATTTCAAGTAGAATCTCAAATCATGAAATTATATGACTCCATCATTTGGCTCTATCACTTCATAATTATTTTCTTTCTTCCTTCCTTCAGCAGTTAGTATCAAATTATGTCATTTACATATGTTTCAGGTTGCTATAAGATTATTATAATATATATATATTTTAAAAATCCAAGAGTATTTCAAAATAGTTTTTGGAAAAAAAACAACAACAACAAAACTGAAAGTCATCCTTAATATTCCACTCCTTAATTTCAAAGTCCCTAGAGATAAATTAAAAAGTCTCCTGGAAATTCATATGCAATAAATTTGTCCTAAGAATTTCAGGTTGTAGGCTTGTCACAATAGTAGCATGCAAGCTAATTCCTTATGAATACCCTCAAAATTGATAAAGTTAATAAACATACTCAGAAGATAAAAACTGGTGCAGTGCAGATGAGCTTTTTATTTCCCTGAGTAATTGTCCCAGAGTCCTTTTGAACTTGTCATAATTCCTTCCAATTTTTCTGTTATTGAGATACACTTCAAATTTTGTTTTCCTGATTTGAAACAGCCATAACTGAGGCACAAACCTATTATTTATACCTTTTTTAACTTTCTTTTTAAATATTAGGTCATATATAATTAAACAATGTTGATTTAACAAATTCTTCAAGAAACAAAAAGCAATATACTAGAAAAGATACTGAGTTCAGTCTCAGAGTGAGATGTGGATTAAGCTTTTTTTTCTTTCTCTTTTTACTTAGTCTGCTCATTGTATAGACCGAATCTACTTAGAATATGACAACAGAGTAAGTCATTATTGTGTGTAATTGTTACTGTTATTTTTTTGTTACTGTTATTATTATTTTGTACCTTGGTCTTTTTATCCATAGAGAGCATTAAGCCAATGGAGGAATCTCCAAGGTCATTTCAAGGGCTAATACTCCACTCTACGTTCTCCTTGAGAACTCGTGACTTCAGACTCTGTGCAACCTGGGACTACTGGAAAGAAGAGGATTTTGTGAAAGGAACACTTGGAGGGGGATCCCTGGGTGGCTCGGCGGTTTGGCGCCTGCCTTCCGCCCAGGGTGTGATCCTGGAGTCCCGGGATCAAGTCTCACGTCGGGCTTCCAGCATGGAGCTTCTCACTCTGCCTGTGTCTCTGCCTCTCTCTCTCTCTGTCTATCATGAAAAAAATAAATAAAATCTTTAAAAAAAAAAAAAAAGGAACACTTGGAGCTCCCTAGAGGGTCATCTTTTTGGCCTTACTGCTTCCTTGAGTTCTCAAATTGTGGTGGTGACTGGGTCTTCCATGCTTGCCTGGTCTTTAATTAAAATAATACCTTTGATATCAGGGGAAATGAAGAACTGAGAGTTCTGGCATTGAAAGCATTTCACATTTCTTTTTTTTTTTTTTTTTTTTTTTGCATTTCACATTTCTTTTGGATATTTTGGATTTGGCGTGAGTTGTGGCATCTTGCTTCTGGTGATCCAATGACACCAACCATTTTATTTTATTTCTTTAAATTTTTTTTTAATTTTTATTTATTTATGATAGTCACAGAGAGAGAGAGAGATAGGCAGAGACACAGGCAGAGGGAGAAGCAGGCTCCATGCACCGAAAGCCCGACGTGGGATTCGATCCCAGGTCTCCAGGATCGCGCCCTGGGCCAAAGGCAAGTGCCAAACCGCTGCGCCACCCAGGGATCCCACACCAACCACTTTAAACAATATCCTCCTCCTCTCTTTATAGCACTGGGGTACAGTTTAGGATATCATTGTCTTGTCTGAAAGACAACAATGATTACCAAGATTAGCTTTGTTTTGTTATGACACTTACATAAAAGGTTTTAAATATTTTTTAAGATTTTGCTTATTTTGAGAGAGAGATCACAAGAGAGAGAGAGAGAGATCACAAGAGAGAGAGAGATATCACAAAAAAGAGAGCATGAACAGGGCAGAAGAAGGAGAAGCAGGCTCCCCACTGAGCAGGCTGGCTTCCCACTGAACATGGAGCCTGATGGGGTGCTTAATCCCAAGGACCCTGTGACCATGACCTGAGCCAAAAGCATCCACTTAACCAACTGAGCCACCCAGGAGCCCCAAAAGGTTTTAAATATTTAAATATTTAAATGCAGATACAATTGAGGGCTTCCTATAATCACCACATCTGGCTAATATTCAACTACGAAATGCTGATGGCAAAATATCTCAAACCTATTACTATTATAATAGTTTATTCTTCTAAATAGTTTGAACAAGAGCAATTAATTTGGAGAGGAAGCAAGACATTAATTTAAAAGACTAAAAACATATTTGACCTTCCTGGTTCTTCAAGCTGGCAAATCAGGTCATCCAGATATATGCTTATTCAGGAAGAACTAGAACATCCATGGGAGAAATCGCTTCTTTGAGAAGAAGGTTGATTTGCAACACATTAAATTCTAACACTGCAAATTTGCTACAGGTATGGGATCATTCTTCACATATTTTATACTGTCTTTTATCCATAGTCTGAATGTTCAGTCAAGCATTTATTCAGTATCATTAAATTGATAAATAGTCTTCAAGATATTTTGCACATTTTGTCAACTCTGCTGAAAGCCTTTTCCAGAATGGATAGCTATGAAAAGGGTTGGGACGCCAGTCAAATTTTAAGATTTAATTTTTAAAAAGTTGCATACATTTAAGGCTATACATTCTATTTGCCAAAGACCTTTTACTTTTACCTTTCCCTTTGGATTTCTTAGTTGTTTTTGCTGAAAAATGCATATTTTAAAGCTGTACACCCACCATAAACTCAAGTCAGGTAAGGAGGTAGTGGAAGTATCCTCTAAATTTAATAATTGACTGCTCTTCATGGAGTTACCCTGACAAACTACAGAAGTTAGAAAACTGCGTTTTTTTTTTTTTTTTCTGTTGTGTTTCACTGTGTTTTCTCCAGTGCAGTTTGATTTTTATCAGTAGGGTGTTGACATCATTTCCTTTCTAAGTGGCCATTGTTTAACACTGGTGGAGAAGGACAGGAAAGGGGCAATATATTTATTTATATAAAAGACTCTAGTCAGGAAAATGTTTTCTTGGGTACTTTATTTCTTCATTGTCAAAAGTGAGGTTCTTACAAAAAAGATAATGACAGTATTTTGCGTCTAACACAAAAGCATGGTTAGTTTGTTTTTGTTCATGAAGCTTTTACTGACCTCTACCTCACTTTTCAAAAATAATCTTTCTTTTGGATATTACTTTTTATCTTTCATAAATTCCAGAAAGATATTTTGACATGAGGATCCCCTGAAATTAAAAAAAAAAAAAGAAAACCAAAACTCAAAGACATTAATGTCTAGTGAAGATTGAGTTGTCTTCTATAATTCAACAGTCTCTTCTTAGTGCAAATCCAGCTAAAATGGAAAGGATTAAACTTTGAGTTGATCAAAAGATTGGAGGAGGCTTGGGGTTTCAGTTCAATTTAGAGGCTGAATTAGAAAGCAGTGAGAATGGAATAATAATGAGAAAGTATATGATTCCCTGAAATATGCTTTAATCCTTTTTTCTTCTTCTTGCCATGAATCTTTTTCAGAAATGCGATTCAGAAAATAAGTTCAGAATATGATCTTTTGGATCAGGCTAAAAATATTTCTTCTCTATGTCTTTATTAATAGTGTAGTATGAGACATTTCTTTGCTTATTAGTGAATCTAAAGCTAGTTTTTTCACTTAATAAGAATATTAAATATTGATACCTAGTATTTTTTAGTCACTTAACTGAGTAGATTTTTTCAGTCATTTTATTCTCACAAAAACACTGAGAAATTGGTTCAATTATCAACCCATATCACAAGGTAAGAAACACTGAGACTTTCCTAAGATCATGCAGCTGGTTAATCGCAGAACTGTATTTTAAACCCAGGCAGTGTGACCAAAGCCTACACTTTCAGAACTGTTACATAGATTGCCTAATGTGAGATGTTGTTCATTAAGCATATTGTTCTCAATGTATTTAAGAAAAAATGATATAAAAATATATGCACTCTTATCCTTACTCTACCTTTAAGAAAATAAGATATTTATCACCAGGATTCCAGAGCTAAGCTTTAGGGTCATAGAGATGAATCATACAGAGATTCATCTCTCTTCCATCTCAAAGCCTGATGATGGAGGAAACCACTTTATATACTTATTTATTGGATTGTATGGTTTTAAAACAGTAACTATGGGTTCATTTAAGTTAATAAATTGGAATAAGTTCAAAAATAAATTCTTAAATAACTACCTGTGGCCAACATGAAAATCTTACTTTTTATTTAGTAAGCATATGTACCTATATGTGATTGCATAGCAATAGATTATCCTTATTGTTCCAGAAAGAAAATGTGCCATTTCATCAGACAAACTATAATATCTGACTGATAGGTACATAATAATTTTAATCCCTATAGCATCCCAGTGAACTTTTCCTTTATTTAGCTCATAGTCTCAATGATACCACAGGTACTGACAAGGCAACTTTATTATGTGAAAAGCAATGGAATGGAAAAAACAAACATAGGCTTGAGAGTTATGAGATATACCATTCCTGACATTACAAGCACTGGGACTTTAGGCTTTGTCCTCATCTGTCAAAATATGGATACGTGTCTCCTTTGCCATTGAGTAAGTAGTCTTCGGGATTAAATGATATGTTAAGTAAAGCATCTTACAGGAAAAAAAAATGGCTAAAACGGTGTCCATCATAAGATGGGCTCTCAATGAACATGAGTCTCTTGTAAAACCTCAATCTTTCAGATTTCATGGCAACATGAAGCTGGCTTAGTACAGTTTCTATGAAGAATACTGTTGTGACTGTTATTGTGGAAATGTATTTGATGGGAATAATAATAACATAAGGTCAGAGTAAAGCAGGCTAGGTTCAAGTCTTTCTCTTGTATGTGTTCTTTTCACATGCCTAGAAGAGAGACTGTCCTCTACTCACCTGCCATCAGGGCCTCCTCCTGGAATTTTGTAATGGACAGATAGCTATTGAGCTGGCCATTCCCAGCTTCCAGGGCACATGGGCAAAGATTCTATTTGGGTATTTCCCGTGCAGATAAGCTGCTTATAAGGAGAACGTTTCAAAAGATTAAAATTTAAGAACACACACACACCAGAGAAGCCCTGACCAAAGTTCCTCAGCAATCATTCTTTCTTCTTATCTACGACAACTGAAATTTTTCTTTAGAGATTTTAAAGTCCTACTTTTAATGAGAATAGAAACCCAGAAAGAGGAAATAGCTTGCTCAGAACTTGGTGTGTGACTCAGGTGCCTAACTTCCAAACCATTGTTCTTCCCAGGCAGTAGAATGTCATCAATGTCTGTGTAACTGTACACAGCTAAGCAGACCTGTAGCCTAATATCTGTACTGATTTACATAAAGGAAATGTCACTACAACAAATTTGAACGATCATACATATCTTTACTGTGGGTTTTTCTTTGGGAGAAGTTTAAAGGATTTATAGGGCACTTAATTCAGCCTGACTTCTTAAAATTCATCTGGAGACATTTCTTCCACCTGCAAAGTTTAATTTCTTAGAAGCTAAGATTGTACCCAATTTCTATGTACGATTCCCATGCACACTCTCCTCCATGACTTTCCATCTCCTCCTCACTAATAACTATCCTATCCTCTCTAACGGGAAATGTCATCCTTCTCTGACTCTGATGTTCTTAAAGCAAGGAATGTCTCTAAAATTAGGGGAATGATGTCCTCCATCATCTTGTATGTTGATTTGTATTTATTTATTTATAAACATTTTATTTATTTGTTCATGAGAAACCCACAGAGAGAGGCAGAGACATAGGTAGAGGGAGAAGCAGGTTTCCTGCGGGAAGCCCGATGTGGTCCTCAATTCCTGGATCCCAGAATCATGCCCTGAGCGACAGTCAGATGCTGAACCACTGAGCCATCCAGGCATCTCTTGATTTGTATTTATAATTATGACATATTTCAACCTTCTTTTACAAAGTTCTCAATATTAAAATGAAAAAAACTTGTCAAAATATCTATGTTTTCAGGCAATGGTCAGGAAAATATAGGCTGTTACAGAGAAACTGCCTAAACCTGGAGCCATAACACCTCACTCTGAATCATTGTTGACAAAGAAGTAAAACACAGGCTGAGGGGTATAGTTCGGGTTTCTAGGGAACATCGGGTTTGGAGTCAGTACAATGTAATTGCATTTTCTCTACTTTTTTTTTTTATTGTGTTTTTATGTTTGTTTTCTTTCCTGAATTGTAGGGCAGATTGTTCTGTCCCCTTGGGCTAGTATTTTACCTAGTATAGATTGGCCTTTCAATACATGTACAGGAAAGAATAAATGGATGAACAAATGAAAATATCCATGAAAACAATTTTTTTTTTTTTGTAGAAATTGAGTGCTGGGGAGGGCAAGAGGAAAAAGAATTACCCAGATTCATAGCTCATAGCCCAAGATGATGGCAGAAATCTGAGTCGAACCGTATTAAAGATATCCCTCCCTCCTGCTTTACAAATCCTTGCAGAGCCTGCAGTCCCAGCAGTCATCTCATTCATTGTCTGGGAACAGGGAGGCAGCTTTCCTTTATGATCTATTGTCAGAGTCCACGGGGGCTAACAGATCCCATCTGCCTGGCACAGGGCTGTAATCCCCTTTGCTGGGCTCTCTGGCTGTGAGGACGCCAGGCTGGGAGCCTTCATGCCCTGTCTTCCCAGCTGCCCATTTCCTGCACATCCTGCCAGGTTCCCATCATCTCTCCTCTAAATAAATAGCTAATGTACTAGGCCAGCGAATTTTTTAGATTTTACACATCATAGAGTCAAAGGTAGCCTAAGTCTGAGTCTCCTCCAGTTGATCTCCTCTACCCCCATCATCACTTAACACAGGATCTTCCTTTGCATTGAGAGCTGCCAGTTACCCAAAGGGAGATAAATTAGCAGCTCTCCCAGACAAACAGTTCAATAAGGGTGAGAGCTTGACGAGATGGGCTGTGGCTGTAGCATTTAGCTTACAAATCCAGTTTTGAAATTGCAAAGGTGCTTTAATAGCATAAATAAACACTATAAACATTTTTAAAATTCCATCTGCCTTATCTGATTGAGACGGATCCAGGTTATCGCAACAGCTAAATGGAAATGCATTTTAAATGAAACAGGAGGCAAATCTAGATACCTTATATAAGCACAGGAATAGAAGGGGGGGGGGAACACTCTAGTGCCTTATCTCACCTGGAGTCCCTAGAAAAAAATGATGTTATTCTTAAAGAAAAATTTTAGCTGACAGAGTGGCCGGTTGATAGTTCTATGGATTTTAATAATTTATGTACCAAATTTTAGCTTTAAAAATTCAATGAGATAAATTTGATTTTAAAGTATAGTCTGAGTCAAGATAAACTGATAAGAATACAGCAAAATAATTCATTGCTCTCAAAATTGCTTTTCACTGATAAAAAAAAAAGTGAAATTGAACATTGGATAAACTAATTTGAATTTGTAAAATTTTACTCCCAGAGAGGCATTCTTCTTTTATAGATAAAGGACCAACAGCTGCATATTTACATTGTGATATGCATTGATGTGATTTCAAATATTTCCAACTAGATGTTTAGCAGACATACCAGGCTAATGGGAATTCCCAAGAAACAGGTTTTCTGTTTCTTATTTTTTCTTAGTCTGTAGTTACAATGCTGCATTGCTGTTTCAATGAATTAGCAATTACCCACATTCAAAGAAAACTGTTATTGAATAATTAAATGCATCATATAGTCATTTTTGAAGAGACAGTATCCAAAAACCAATATTATTTAACACCAGCAACTCATGCCCTAATATAGACTGGCTTACAATCACCAGCTATGATTCATAATCATTTAGATAGTAGATCACTTTCTTAATCATCAAATGTACAGCATAAAGAAAAGCTAATTAAAAATAGAATTAACAAAAAACAAAAGTATTTAAATGTTGGTTCAAAGAAATTGTGATCATTTTATGTTTTTCTAAATCTTATTGGTCATTGATAAGAGCAACTTTGCCCCATATTCAGTGAACATGAATAAAAGAAAGACTTGATTTGCATGCAGTGTTGATCACTGAGTAATTTTAGAAAACTGCTAGTCTCTGAAATATGAGTACAATAGGAAAATGAGTGTTGCAGTCTTGAATAAAATTCATAGAAGTAGTCTCAGATTCTTGCATAGTGGAAAGCACTTCAAAATACTTCAAAATACTAAGTGACATCAAAGGAATGTATATATAACAAGAGTTATCAATCCGAGAGTCTAAAATTCACCTGCCCTATCAGTGTCATAATTCTTTCATTTGATGAGAGTTAGCTTTACACATTAATTCTTAGCTCTTCCTATCTTTTCCTTTCTCCCCTATCTGTTGTAATTTCTTTTAAGACAGTTTCTCCAACTCATATCCATGTTATATTGTGCTAAATGAAACAACTCTATACCATCCAGCTCTATGACATTAAATGGTGCAGTAACTATTTAGACTAATGTTTCTTTAGGTTGCTGCCAACCCTAAATCATCAGCTGGCAATCCTATGGCTTTTCAGTAAGTTTTATTCAAAATGCACAAAAATGCCTACATATTTAAATTGTTTCATTCAAGTAATAAAGTGATATGATGTTATTAAAATTACAATCTGGAAATACATATATTACTGGTAAGGGAGAGTGTTTATGTTTTATTTTTATTTTATAAAAATTATAAACACTGGTATAACAATTATTATACATATGTGGGGGCAGTGTCCAAAATATATACATCAAAATAATACATCAAAATATATACTTCAAAAATAATTTACTATGAGCAATTGCATTACAGAAAATCCTGTTATTTCATTTCTGTTTAACAATATTGTCTAATTATCTACAGTAACTGGATGATACAATTTTTTAGAACTTCCTATGATAAAAATTCACTTAAAAACAAGGATTTATTATTGGTATATTTGTCCTACTATCTACTCATCAAAGATAATAAGCAAAAATATTTCATTCCCTGGCTAAGCTTGAAATAAATTCTGTAAATACACTATATGTGGTATTGTGTAATAACCACATCTCCTCACTTCTTTTTTAATTTAATTTTATTTAAATTCAATTAATTAACATATAGTGTATCATTAGTTTCAGAGGTAAAGTTGAGTTATTCATCAGTTGCATATGACACTGAGTGTTCATTACATTACTTGCCCTCCTTAATGCACATCACCTAATTACGCATCCCCCCCACCCACCACCCTTCTCACTTCTAACAATTATCCTTAAATTCTCCTTTTCCAGGTAGTCTATGTGAAACTATTTATAGGGATTTCCATTTAAAATCAGACTAGGAGGCAACAAAGTAGATCGAGCCCAAAGAATTATGAGTGATTAGAAGGAATTAACACAGGGAAGAGAAAACATATTTTTGGGAGCCCCTGAGGAAATCTTTCAAGGCTGCCATCAGTGCTACAGTGAATCTCTGACACATTTCAGGGGGAGATCGGTCACTCTCACTACAGTACACGATGAGAAAAAAAGAGTCCAAACATCTAAGAGTCCTTGGTTGATTAGTTAAAATCTGTCATCTTTATTAGTAAAATGAAAATACTTGTTCTGCATGTTGTCAGTAGGACAAGTGCTTTTTTTCTTTAGTCATTGTTCCTATTGTTCCATTGTCTGAGTGGAAATCCATGATAGACATTTTCTAGTGATGAGACATGTTTTTTTGTTTTTTTATCCAAACAGAATACATGGAAAATTGATATTTAAGTGCTGAGCTTCTACATCATGACACTCTTTGTTCAAGGTCATGTCCTGTGAGTAGTAATGTATATACTCAGGTTGTTTACCAGAAAATATGTAACTTCTACAAGAATCAAAACCATGTCTTATCTACTACTTTATACCTAGCATTAGCTTACAAAGAAGATATTCAACTAATACTTGTTGAATGAATGAATGAATCAAGAATGAATAATAAGTGAGCACATGATTTAAATAATTCTAATTGAAGGTGAAGTGCTTATATGTGAACAGTCATGAAGAGATATTAAATCATAAAGCCCCAAATAGACTCAATTCTATATAAACTTTTCTCATAGCATGAGAAATATGCTATAAGAAAATAACAAGGAATATTAAGATTAAAAGCTTTTCTAAAGGTTGCTAGGTCAACCCAATAGCAATTAGATAAAGCAATTTGGTCCACATTATACACTATGCAATAAAATTCTGTGTCTAAAGTGCCACAGAAAAAAGAAAATTAAATTTCATCAATTGTTTGAGGGAAGCACTGGTGAAAATGTAAGTTGATAAATACCTAAGTTTCCTAAATATAGGAACAATAGAAGAAATGCTAAAGTAATCAACCTTTAGCTATCTAAAAATTCAGAGCTATTGTAAAGTTTTTAAAACGGTAAGACTATCTAGAAAAATATTTACAACAAACAAGAAAAAAGTATTTTTAAATATAAATTTATTTTAAAATTGGAAAAAGGTGTTCCAATGACTAGGTAAAAAATTCAATTAGTCAATTCCCTCAAGAGAAAGTACACTTAGTTAACCAACTTATTCAAAAGACTGCAATCTCAATAAGAAGCAATACATAGAATTAGAAAAAAAGCAGATGGTACAATTTTTCACCTATTAAAGTAACCATTTAAAGTTGTAACGTCTAATGGTCTTGGAGAGCATACTAACAATGGTAAAGTAAGTCATACTTCGTTGATAGCAAGCTAAATTAGCACTATCCTTTTGAAAAATCATTTGGCAATATGTTTCAAGTACTGTGCTTTGAAAATATTTGCATATTTGTTCTAGCATTTCCATTTTGTAAGATTCACCCATTTGAAAATAACACATAAGATAACTCTCTGTATGAAAACACTACATTTTATTTATACAAGTGAAAACAGAGCCAAAAAATGTCCAAGAATAAGGAGCAAGCTAAATAATTAGGCATACCTATTCAAGACTATGAAGGGACGATTGCAGTGAGAACTATGGATATGAAAAAAAAATGTGAATCCAAAAGCACGACATTTCCATTTATAATATGTTTGCAGTAATATAAAATATATGCATCTGGGAAGCGTAGCATGATAATATTTTCATGTGAGAAGAGGATATCTTTATTTCTTGCTTCTTCCATCCTGTTGCCTGGAATATTTATGAGTTGTAGAGGCTTCTTGATGGGGAGACAGTAGCACTTGAAGGACAGCCATGCCTGAAGCTTGAATAAAGTCTGAGGTCCTGAAGACCTGTTGGAGCTGCCACTCCAGCAAAGGACTGATTACTTCGGACCACATATCTAGGCTTTTATTTATTTATGTAGGCTCAGCTGTCTGCGTTTTTCTGTTATTGTTCGGTTGTTTTTGCTGTAATCATCTGAATCTAATCCTAACCAATAGGTAATAAGAACTAATGTAGGATTGATTCTATATTTACCATAGATGAGCAATTCAAAATTTTAATTTCAGTTTTAAACTGAATAGTAATATATTTATTTAAAACATAGTATGGTATACTACATCATTGAATGTCATAAATTCAGTATTTTAAATTGCCCTAACTAAACGTGTTATTTAGCAAGATATTTATTAAAATAAAAACAGTACCCTGCAATATACTGTCATTATTAATAATCGTTAAATTCAAAAGTTCTGAAAAAAACTTTTGAAAGTAGTTTAATTGATTCGATTCATATTTTTTTCTTGTTTCCAGTTCATTTCCCACCCTAACAATGAGGATTGTCCTCTATTTTCAGTTTTTTTCCCTTTTGTTTCAGAACCATCATGTTCCTCTCACGGGAACTGGCTAACTCTGTTTAGTTTTGGCAGTCACAAAATATGTTCCCAGGACAAATGGCCCATGTATACTGTGAAGTGTACACAATTCCCAGCTCAGAATAATGCTACATGCTAACAAGCAGATGCATACAGCTGGCTTTTTAAGACTTGGCAAAGTCCATTCTTTGTTCAGCTTTCTTACGATTAATCCTTACGTGATTTTTCTGAACATTTTACACTGGCCTTATTTTATACAAGAACATTTATATTGAAAGAAAATTAAATACATACACATGATACATATACAAAAATTAAGTTCCAGGGCTTTTTTTTTTTTTTTTTTTACTTAGACCACTGAAATCTTAGCATCGCTATCTCTAGAAATTAAATATTGTAGGTGCTACTTATAACAAATCAAGTATAATAAGGCATTAAAAATGTCAGAAATGTTTATTAAAGTAAGTGCTAAGTCAATGGAATAAAAAACAAAAAGTAGATTCTATTTTGGCAGCCAGCTAGAAAATATGTAAACATGAAGGAAAGCAAACTTAGCAAAGTTTCCATTTGACTATACACAAAAAGAATCACATGCAATTTTAATTATTACTTTGCACCAATTCTGGGCTACATGGTCAAAAGAAACTCACTTCTCCTTAAGGATTTATGATCTAATTGGTCACAGCTCAAAGAGGCAGAAGGAAGGAGAGAGGGAAGGAATGGAGGGAGGGAGGAAAAAAACAGACACAATGCTATGTTCAACTTATGTTACAGCTAATTTCTCTAGCAAACATATATAAATATCCAGCAAATTCTAAAGACAAGAATATCATATGTACATATACACACACGTATACATATATGTATGTATGTGTGTGTGTATATATATAATTTTATAAGCTAAAAAATCTCATTGAGTCATAAATATATCTCTCATCATTTTTAGATTATATATGAACAATTTTTTAAAATAAGAGGTTCAGCATTAAAAATGTCCTATAATTCTTAGACCTTTCTTTCTCTTGGGTGAATTTTATCTATATTGTGTACAAGTGTTTGAGTCAGTGACTCTGAACAGTTTTTTGTGATACAATACTCAGTGAGATGAGTATTCACTATGAAGATGGATTACTCTGTAGTTGCTATATAAAGCTCGTAGTGTGACAATTATTTTTTTTTCAAAACTATGATCAGAAATACAGTTAGAAAAAAAGTGACACATAGGATAATCAATTAAGAGTTAAGGTCTACAAGTTCAGCTCAAATGACCTCTCCACGAAAAAGCTTATCTTAGAGCCTTACCTGTTCCCCTGAATAAATATGGCAATTGGTCTGTGCCTCTGCTATGACACCTGAATCTGACAGCTCACATTATAACTATTAGTGTATTCTTACATAGTAAGAATCTCCTAATAGTCACTCTTCCTCCAATCTTGTTCCTCTTTAATCTGGTGGTTCTTCAAATTGAGTGTGCAAGTTCAAGTGGAATCACCTGAATAGCTTGTGAAACCATGTATTGGTGAGTCCCCATCGTCATAGTTTTTGATTCAGTAGCTCTGGGTGGAGTCCAAGAATTTGCATTTTTAACAGTTCCCAAGAGATCCTCATTCTGCTGGTCCTGAGAATATTTGGACAACCACTGGTCTAATCTTTTCTCCGCCAAGGAGATGGAAAAGGTTTTAAAAGCAAACACCCAAGGATATTTAAAGAGCTCTGATATCTTAAATAGTCTGTACTACAAGGTGCTTCCATTCATACCACACTTCTCTCCTGGAATCCTATTTCTTATGTGTCCCCTTCTTCACACTCTAGAAATGGTCTTATTAAACTTTGTTGAGATTCCAAACGTGATTTTTTTTTTCTCTCTTCGGGAACTTTATGTTTCTTCTTCCTAGAACACTCTTTTCTTCCTCTACCTGGCTAACTCATAGTCAAGTTTTAGGTATCAGGTAATCCTTTCTACAAGCCTTTCTGCCTCCATAGGAGGTGTTGCTTCTATGTATTCACTTAATACTCTTTCTGTTTTAACCTAGCAATCATACAATAGCTCCTCACTCATTCATGGAGTCTATGTTGGACAAAGGCAGCATTTATCTAGTTCTCTGTTATCTAGCACAAAATTTATATACTAGCTACACCCTAAAATTTTGTGGAATGAATGAAGAATTTAATAAGTGAGTGCCCTGACTAAACTATCACATTGTAAGCTTATGGGATGAAGAATTTGGTGGCTGAATTTTTATCTTCTTCATAGCATCCACAATTGTGCCTTGTACATTGTTAGCATTATGGAGTGATTATTTGGCTAACAGAAGGGATAGACAGGTATAAAGATGGGTGGAAAAAGGTTAGTGGGTGGATGGAATCATGGGAACAAAACACCCAGTCCAATACCACAAAGTAGGTAGAGTATTCAAAAAAGCTGCATAGGAATTCTCTTATATTTACTGAAACAAACAGAACAAACAAGCGAATTCTCTGACATAGATTCACTGAGGCTAGCCGGTAAAAGGAAAGCAACGGTAAATATCTGTCAGAGAAAATTGCTAAAGAAATTTTTGAGGGAGTAGTCTATCATCTGAAGGTCCAGGATTACAAGACAATAGATCTTACTGGAAAAGTATTCCTGGAATATGGATAAAGAGAGATGTTCCAACAGAGACAACGTCCATATTAATAGAGGAAATGGCAATATCGCATTACATTTAATGTAAGTAAAGAGCCATAACAGGAGAATATGCAGACACTGACTTCAGCTGTGGCTGCCATCTGGTAGGTCACAGTGTGGGAAAAACAAAAACTGTGACACAAGGGAATAAATCATGAGCCTGGGAACTGGAAAATCAGAATTCTGTTCTTCATTTCAGCTGCTGAATTACTATATGAACTTGAACATGCTGAGTGCTTTAGTTTCCTCATCTATGAAGTGGGGCTAATAAAATCTTCAGTAACACAATGCAGGGATGAACAGGGATCTGTGAATACTAAAAGCCCTCTGGACATATTACTATTCTGAGGCAACTTCAGACATGTTTTTTTCCACAGTCTCAGTTTTTCCCTGTATTCAAGTACATCTAAACTTCCTGTAATTTTGCAGTTTTATGGAGCCTGTGTTTTATATAAAAGTGTATTTCCCAAGCTGCTGAGTACAGTGATTATTCTTGCCTTCAGTAAGAAATTCTGCAGATAACAGAAATAATTGGAATTGAGCAGCTGCTAGCTTTCCCATTTTTTTAAACAATTATGAATGGTTTCATTTTGTGTATTATTTACTGCTCTTACATCCTCTCTTCTTGCAGCCCAGAGCCAAAGACTTTCTGTTATAAGCCTGTAGAGATTAAGAATATAATTAAGAAGCAGCAGAACTGTGGTTGGCACAACCTCGAGCAAAGATAGTTGAAAAAAACACCATTGAGCAGGAAAGACAACTTAAAGCAGCAACCATCCCCCAAAATGCAGTTCTAAAGTGGGGAAAAAAATGAAACCTGGAGAAAAACATTTGATACCTATAAAAGGCTTTCCAACCCTCAGGGGAAACTCAGCAACAGAAGCAAACAAATACAGCCAATATATAACAAGGAAGATAAACGTAGGTTTTCCCAGATGCCTCTAGCAACTATAGAATTGTCTTTGGCTTCATTGCTATTTACCTTGGGTGAGTCAGAATGTTTGCTTTCTACCAGGTAGAGCTTTCCAATGGTGGTTTTGTTCATGTGACCCCTGGAGCCTGAAAGGCCAGTTCTTTCCATTCCCTTCTTCCAATTTCTTCAGCACCTCTGTGAAGATGTCCCAAGCTCTTCCCAGGTAGAAATATCTGTCCTATCCTCATGTCTGTAATAGAACAAAAAAATTCACTCTCAAAATTGCTTATTTTATCTCTCCAGCTTTATAAGAGCTTCTTTTGGATAGGGACCTTCTTCATGTCTGCACTGCCAGTTCCTTGTCCAATGTTCCTGTCACATAGTAGATGCTCTATAAATGTTGTGTGGCCTCTCAGCCTTTGGATGGGAAGACCTTTTTTAACAAGAGAAAACTGTGTGATTCAGTGCCACCTGACAACGTAAGTGCCACCGTCATTACTTGATTTAAGACTAACCACATTTCCATTTTATCAGGAACATCGTCTGTGTTTATGGAAGCTTACAAATTGCCTCCTTCAGAATTCATAAGTAACTGTTCTTTCCTCATATTACTACAAAGTCAAAGCAATAAAAGCATCTTACATCACATATTTGGCATTAGATTAGCTCAGTGAGAGCATTTTCCATATAAAGATCAATGAAGAAAAATCCAGAGCAATTACTAATTAAATGAAGAGATTTTTTTTTTTCCTGATTCAGAGCCAGTTGATGGTTTTCACTGAGATGTTCCAGCATCTCCTTCCGCAATGTGCCCTCATTTTCATGGAACAATCTTAAGAATCTTAATTTTTTTTAAAGATCTTATTTTTAAGTAATCTACACAACATGGGGCTCAAACCTCCAACTCTGAGATCGAGTTGCATACTCTACCAACTGAGCCAGCCAGGGGCCCCTAAGAATAACAGGCAGATAGATGTCCAGTATTGGAGAAGTACAGTACTTTACTTTTTTATAGTAGGCACTCAACAAACTCTTAAGTCTAGAGGATACAAATGTTAGGGAAAAAAATAAGTTTTGGCTATATTAAAATAATGTGGTTGATTTCAAACTGAAGCCACCAGATATATTATATTCTTAAGCCAACTAATGGCGGTGCACCATGCCAAATAGTGAACTGTAAAAATTGTGATGCTCATTTATGAAATGATACCCACTAAATAATGCCCTTGTTTTCATGAATGAGTAAAAAAATAACATTGGAACTTCACCAAAATTATATCCTGTCACAATTTGTTGACATTGAGACAAAATTTTATAGAAGTAAAGCAAAGATTTTGCATTTTTTTAGTTTTTTTACTTTATCACCTTCTCATATGCCTTTTGTCCTATGCCTATGCCCTTTGGGCCTTATTAATCTCATTTAAGTAATAATTAGCAATAATTTAAATAGATTTCAATTAATGTCTAAACTATTTAGTCTGCTATCTTCCTGTGATTTCTGGAGAAATTCAAATTTCTCCAGAACATTTTTAAAGACTAAGTCAAAGCAAGTGTATGGAAATAATGGTCATGCCTAAGAGATTAATCCATGTGGGTACTGGTTTCCTAGAGAGGTGCTTACTTCATCACCAAGGAGTAGAATGTGTAGAGACAGATTAGATTCTATGGTTCAAGGAATGCTTGACAAGTACATGGGTAAGATGGAGCATCTGTAATTAACAGCCATTTTGACGATAACATCAAGGCCAAGGATGAAGGGAGCCATCTGCGAATGTATATTATACTTGCTTTCTTCCTAATGTAATGAAGCCTCATGCAGAAACTGTATCATCTCATACATACTGGTTCAAATATATATATCATATCATATACAGACATATACAGATATAGAAATACTCATAGAATTAAATATTCTTTCATGATGTGATTGTAAGTGAATGTATAGTTTCATTGTAGACTTTATCATTTGTTTAATCCCTCTGTGGAGGATCATTTAACTAAATTCTTTTTTTCTCCATTATAAACAAACGCCCTGTAAAATAGCTTGTTAGATAAATATTTGCCTTCATCCTCAATTAGGAATGTAACTTTGGGAGGGCAATGGAGTGCTTATTGTTAAGGACTTTGGTAAATACCGCTGATTTTCTCTCCAGAACAAAAGAAACCATATACTTCTGTTCCAATTCAATTTAGGCATTCCCTTTCCTTTTTTCCCCTTTATTTGTATTGATACTGCATTTTATAATTACTTTGTTATTTTTGTTTGTGAGTTGCAAGAGATAGTAGTTAAATTTGTCCATCAAATTTAGAAACTCAGCAAACACACTATCCACATATAGGCAGGGTAACTCAAAATTGATTGATCTTTTTTAAGATTTTTATATATTTATTTGAGAGAGAGAGAGAGAGAGAGCACAAGTTGGGAGGGGCAGGGGCAGAGGGAGAAGTAGACTCCCAGCTGAGCAGGGAGCCCATTGGGCTAAAGCCCAGGACCCCGAAATCATGACCTGAGTCAAAGTGAACCGCTTAACTGACCAAGCCACCCAGGTGCCCCCAAATTGATTTATTTAAAAAAAAAAAAAACTGTTGTTAACCTTCATATATATAAAATAACATAATTGATATATTTTATATATTGGATATTAGTGCAGTTGACATGTTATCTATAAGTCTGTGGCATCTTTATATTTCTTCTGTTAGAAATTCTTGTGCTGCCCTTTGCCTATTCATCTACTACTACATTTATCTTTTTCTTACTGATTGACAAAGCTCCTATATGTTAAAACTATTAATTCTTTGTTATCATATATTCAATAATCATTTTTACTAGTTTTCCTTTATATTTATTGTCTTTTTTATGAAAAAAAAAAGACTTAGTGCTGAGTAATACACAACTTCCCCATTAATTTGAAGCATATTTTTATTAAGTAATAACATAAGCATTATTATATGCTGCTTGTACTTAGTTCAATTTCAGGACTTTATCATATGTTTTATTTTCTGTTTGTTTTTATAGTAGTACCATAAAAATAATTTTTTCTGTTTGTTTCATAGAATATTAATCTATTTTATTGATTTTTTTTAGATTTATCATGTTTTAGTGTCTATTAGTGTAATTACCACCAACCACCTTATTACATGGTTAATTTTTTTGATTATGCTTGCTCACTTATTTCAAATAAACTTTTTCATAATTTTGTAAATACAGCCCTCACCGAAGTCATGTTAAAATGTTGATTTGGATTGTATTATATTGTAAAATACCTTAAACAGAGTTAGTATCTGAGGATTTATTTCTTACAATATTTTTTTTTGTTTTTTTATTTATTCAAATCAACTTTCTTTAAAAAATTTTTAAGATTTTATTTATTCATTTTAGAGAGAGAGAAGAATAAGAGTGGGGGAGGGGCAGAGGGAGTAGGAGAGAGAGCATCTCAAGCAGATTCTACACTGGGCATGGAGTCTGCCACAAGGCTCGATCTCATGACCCTGAGATCATTACCTGAGCTGAAATCAAGAGGCAGATGCTTAACTGACTGAACAATCCAGGCACCCTATTCAAAAAACTTTTATATCAGTTAATAAAGTTTACTGTCTAAGATTTTCATAGATTTTACTTTAATATTCTCATACAACCAAAGTTTATTATATGGTGTTTCTACCATGGTACTAAAATAATCTACACAAATCCTTAAGATTGCTAACAAAGTTGACTAATTTTGATATTGTGACTATGTCACTGTAAATCCCTACTGCTTCTACTAAACACAATATGAATTCAAGTGCCATTGGTAAATCTGATCTGATTCTCACATGTGAATAACCACCTATAAACAATAGCTATGGAAAGTCATATATTTATAAAAATACTTTTAAAAAGCATCATTAAAAATCTACTTACAGATAAATGTTACATCTTCCATGCAAATAACTTATTGTGCAAATATTATTGAACATAATTGTTAGACGCTGATAATTTACATTGGATGGGAACTTAATTCCTACCCTGGATAAGTTTTAAAGTAAAAAACAGAGAAGATAAACATTCATCTTATAAAACAAGTGTACTAAATGCTATAACAGAAGTGAGCAAAATGCTGAGAAGAGTAGAGGTTGGTTCCTAGGTTAGACAAGTAAAGCTAATTTAACCCTTCAAATGTTCTAAGTATTCCAAAATATTTGGAAAATATTCAACTTCTATAACAAAAAACTGATGAAAAGCATCATATTACAATACCAATAAACTTTTTTAACAGGAAAAAATAATAACTGGAAATCTAATGCATATAAAAATGCCGTTTTAATTAGACTCAAATATAGGTAAGTAGGAAAAAACATATTTGAAGGCTCTATGTTTTGAGGTTCCCACAACAGCAAAATTCACAGTAAGTTATGATTTTACTTTCATTATTAACCCTGTCATTAGTTCTATCAGTCATGATTAATATCAAATTTTGACTTACAAATAGAATGAAGAGAAATGGAAGGTAGCAAATACCAATTAAGAAAATTAACTAAACATTAGAGTAAAAAGGGGAGTAAAAAGGGGAAAAAGGGGAAAACATTAGCAGAAGACTGGTGCATTGTAAATGATTATACGAAAACAGAAAGATGTGTTCATATATATAATATCCTCAAACTACTTGTCTATTAATATTAAAAATCTTTTCAATTTTAAGGTTTACAAAGTGTTTTCACTTGCTGGATTTCACATCATTATTCCTGTATTTTAGTGAACATTATTATGGCTATTTAAAAAAATATCAGAAAACTCAGATTCAAAAATCATGTGACACCGTACATCCAAAGTCCCCTAAATAGTAAGTGGTTAAGTTAGGTCTCAGGTTGACCTATGTTTTTCATTGCCTCATGGAAGCCTGCAGTGAAGAAGAAGGGTGGATTTTTAGAGTACTAGAATTCATAAAGTTCTAAACTCAATTCATTGACCTTTCTCTTGCACTAATCTTCCTTTACATGCTTATAATACCTGCTTATATTTTGCACTTAATACTCAACTCCTCAAGCACACAATAAAAATTCAAGTGCCATACCATGTTAATGACTCCACTTTTCTCCACATCTAGATTTGTTATAATACCTTCTGGAAAGCTAGTTTACTTCAAGAAAGTATTGCTTCATTGCTGGAATTACTGTATAATTATTGCTTCATCAGAAAGATCTGATCACTTTGAGAATTGAAAGAATTTGGTATTTTGGTCTTCTGATTAATTTGTCAGTATCATAGAAGAAAACTTGAAGCCTATTGAGGATAAAGGATGGGTGGACCATTTTGTTCAAATTTCTGCCCCCATTATATAGCTCCATACTTGGCACAGAGTAGACATTCAGGGATTATTGAATGACTGCATTTATGTCAATAGATAATTATCAAATTACTTTGCAATTATAGCTATAACATTAGTGATAGTCCTCTTAAAATCACATTACTTTTTTCTGGGATTATATTCTCTGAACATTAAAACAAACAGAAATAACATCTAAGGTAGAAGGTGAAATGAGGTGGGAACCTAGAATTTGGATCTCATTTTCTGACATTTTCACTGGGTAAAACAAGTTTTAAGTAATAGCTCATCCCTTTTTCCTTTCCTCTCTCATTTGGGTTTTGACTTTCTAACTTAAGGTGAATTACTACTTACGTCATAGAAATCTTCCCACAAATCTGAATTCTTATTTACAAGTCTATGATTAATTTAATTTTTGAATTGGAATAGATGTTTCATCTGAAAGAAAGAAAAGAAAGAAAGAAGGGGGAGGAAGTTAAGAGAGGAAGAAGGAAGGAAGAGGGGAGAGAGAGAACATAGCCTTAAACTTTTCACCAAAAAAGTACAGCATTGGGGTGTCTGGGTGGCTCAGTTCATTAAGTGTCTGCCTTAGGCTCAGGTCGTGAACCCAGGGTCTTGGGATCGAGTCCCACATCAGGCTCCCTGCTCAATGAAGAGTCTGCTTCTCTCTCTCCTTCTGCCCCTCCCCACCCAGCTTGTGCTCTCTCTCTCATGCTGTCTCTCAAATAAATAAATAAAATCTTTTTTTAAAAAAAAAGTACAACTATTTTAAAATAGTAGATGATCCCTAACATAAATCCCAAACTATCCATTGTGCCAATTATGATAAATGTTTTCTGACTCAGATTTTATAAAATGAATCTTTCTTTCCATACTTTTACTGCCAAGCAGTTTTTTGTTCTGGCCAAGAAGGGTGAGGAAACCTCCACAAATAGTTTAGATATTTAAGTCACAATCATATACAAAAAAAGAAAGAGAGAGAAGGAAGAGGGGGGTTGGGAGGAAGTGAAGGACGGAGGAAAAATGTGTTTATTTTTCTCTAAAAGAGGAGGGAAAACTTCCATGGCACTCTGTATGTTTTTTTTTTTTTTTGAACACCTTCCCCAAGTCATACCTTAACTCCACATAGTTGTGGTATGGTAGAGACTAAAAGAACATGCTACCTACATGCTCAACCCAGTCTGAAAATCCGAGTGAATTTTGACATAGCTTTCTTTATTTCTCTTGTGGCTAAAAACAACACAACACAAAACAAAACACTGTCCTGCAATCAATTTTCCCTTTATAACTCCTTTCCTAGCCACGCTGATTCCCATTTTCTTCATTGTTACCAGCACAATAAAAACTTGAGGAAAATTCAAGGGAACACAAGAGAAAAAATAAGCGGGAACTGCTTTCTTCCTCCATAGACTGCTGAACAGGATACACTGGGAAATTAATTTCATTTAACGCATGTGATCATAGCTTTTGGGAAGCTGTAGCCTAGAAACAAATCACTTCCCCTAAATGTAATGTGAGAAGATTCCACCGAGAGACAAAATGCCACTGTTAGAATGGCAAGGAGCACAAGGGTGTCTGGATGAAACCTGTCCAGAATCCCTAATGTGTCTGAGAAGCCCCAGTGCTATTCAGCAGCCTAAGCGGGTGGCTAACCTGGAAGAAAGATTAAAGCCTGCATTTGAGGTTTCCAGAAATCACCTTCTGGATGTGACATTGTTTAAAACATTTTCTTTCCATTCTGCAATTTCAAAAAGAGTTGGCAAACAACAAGAAGTACATCATAAATCAAAGCTTCAAGCAGGGTACAAGTGTAGCGTCAGGCCGTTGTGATAAGAATTTCCACAGCAAAAACCCAGTTCAGCAGAATTCAAATGGATGAATGTGATCGTTAACAAGGGCACTTAAAGACCAAATTCTCCTGATTTTTCAATTAGTTCCTTCACTCAGAAGAGACCTATTGTGAGAATAAACATCATACTCCCAGAAACTCCATTCACTTTGTGATGCATGGATAATCTAGTGGTCGTAAGAGGGGGGAGCTTTGCATCTCCGTGAAAGCAGGAGTTCTTGTCTGTTTGATTTTAACTCTGCTACTCACTGACAGAGATTAGAGGAAGCAATCCTCCTCATATCTCCCTTCCTCAAAACATAGGAAAACACAATAATTTAAAAATTAAAGAAGTAAGAATAGCAAAATCTGCATTGTCTCCCAAGAATCAATTGCAAACTGCCACATTCTACCTACAGGTTTAGTCAAGGGCACTAAGAACTTTTGAGACAGTCAGAGAGAGAGCAGCAGGGATTCTAGCAACCCTTGGCAACAGTAGGATGGCTCCAGCCTAAATGGCAATTGCCATTGCCCTGGCAAATAGAGAAATCCTTGGGGAGACTGCCTTTCTGTCTGTGCAGGTGGTCCCTGCTGAAGAGACACAGAGCCTTTCACTACTGGACCTGAGGTGTATACAAAATGCTATTTTAAACCTGACACCAGCAAATATTTTCTGTTAAGAGTCAGATAATAAATTTCGACTTTGTGGGCACCTGCGTGGCTCAATGGCTGAGTGTCTGCCTTTGGCTCAGGACATGATCCCAGGGTCCTGGGATCGAGTTCTGCATCGGGTTCCTTGCAGGGAGCCTGCTTCTCCCTCTGCCTGTGTCTCTGCCTCTCTTTGTGTCTCTCATAAATATACATAAATATAATCTTTAAAAACATGTTTTTGACTTTACAACCCTTATGATCTCTGTCATGACCATTCACTTCTGCCATAGGCAATCTATAAATGAATGAGTGTGCTTATGGCCCAGTGAAGTTTTATTTAGAAAAGCAAGTGAGACCAGAATTAACCCATGGGTTACGGTTTGCCAGCATTTGTTCTAGGTTGTTTTGTCCTGAAAATGCTCCATAGTTCTATTGTTGGATGTTCTTTACGTATTTTTTTTCCGTGTAATAGAAGGAAGAAGAATGGGGATTTTACAGAATGAATACTGGGAACAAAGAGAAAATTCCACCGAGAAAAATCAGAAACCAGAGAGATAGAGAGCTACAGCAGATCAGAGCCATTTCCAAGTTATTGAACATTCTGTAATAATTAATAAGGTCTTTGAACCAAGAAGCCACACTCTTAGACCAAATGTAACAACAAATTAGAATGCAGAGTAGACTCTTTATACTGTCCTATACTTATTCCCTTAAATTCATGGATTGAAGTTTACACTCAGAAGAAATTGCAGGCTGCTCTGCATGCATTATCCATCATTCATGATTCATTTTATGTGACATATAATAAAACATATAACTTATTAGAAAGTTTCTATTAAAATTTTGTTATTTTTTTTTTAATTCTAAGTTCAAAATCCCCTTCATATGTTGTTAAACAGACCCATCTATCAGACATATCCTACCCATGTAATACAGGAAAGATCTTGAAGCCCCAAATAGACAAAATTGACAAGTATTTTTGAAATTATTCACTAAGGTTTCACTTTCCTTCTCATTCAGCTCATAATTTCTATCCACCACTATAACTACAATTATGGAAACAGCGTTAATTACCCCTCTTTCCGATGGACTCACTTTGGAAAACTCCACAGTAATTAAATCCCGTTCGTTTACTCTATTACTGCACATATTAACTAATGGACTGGCTGAAGAAAAGTTTCCATTTTGAATCCCTTCAAATTTAAGAGCAAAATCTCAAATAAGCACTTAAAACTATGAGAAAGTCTACCTACCTAGTAAACTCTCTTGCTCTCTTAAAATGACTTTTTTGCCTTCTCTGTATACCTCAAAATATGCAACATCCCTCTACCTTCATTAGCAGATGATGACCTTACTATATATACAAAAAAGAAGCAACCAGTTCACAACTGACTCATTTTTTCACAACCCCCTCCTCCTCTATCTCTGGCCACAGAATTTGTCTTCTCTCCTATTATAATCAAGCGTAGGCCTGAGCCTATCTCAATCAACACCTTCGCTTGTGATCTACATCACTCTTCCTCCAGCCTTTTCAAAGACTTTGATTCTTCCTTTACTTCCTTTTTATTCATTATCAATTTTCCCCCTTTTTGGGGTCTTTTCCATCTTCACACAAACCTCCCTTTTGATCACTCAACCCACCCTTCTTAGACCCCATTAAGATGTAATTGCCCTCCTCTTCTACACCACAAAACACCTCAAAGAATTGTCAACAATCTCTCCACTTCCTCACCTGTCAAAAACTAATTCTTATTTGACACAATCTATTTATTAAATATTTATTAAATAAATAATAAATGACACCCTTCCTCCAGGTTTTATAACATAATAGTATTCACAACATACCTTCATTATGGTATGTGTTATCTATTTCTAGAGATTCCTCCTGAGGTATAAACTCTGAGGTAAGGACCAGATGCTATTTTCTTCATTTTTTGTGTTGTAGAACCTAGCACAATGCCTAGCACATGTTGGATAGTTGATACATGCTAAAAAAAAGAAAAGTAAAAAAGCAGAAAAGGAGTCAGCAGGGGCCTATAATGTATTTCTGCTGGACATGGCCTGCAGAATAAGTATTCCTTTCACTGTATAAAAGAAGCAAAATACTACAACTGAATAGGGAGTGACTTTTCTGAAATTTCTGCCCAGTCCAGTTTAATGATGATATGTAAATGATTAATAATAATAATAGTAATAAAACTTTAGTGATTAAGAAACCATTATGACAAACCAACATATAGAAGTCCATATATAAGATTGGACCAAAAGCTTAGGCAATACTTAGAGATAGACTTGTGAATAAGCATGTTCTGAAGAGTGATGCCTCGTTATACCAGCTGCCTTTTAAAAAATCTCTATACATAGGTGGCCTCTGCTCTCCCTCCCAGCGAACTACTTGAATTACTAAAGAAATAACTTTAGTTTTATGGGCTATGCCCAGCAATTAGGCATAATTTAAACATAAAAAATAAACACTCTCATTGTCGTAATGGAAGTAGTTTGATAGTTTTAATTTTATACATGAACAATATATTTTGTAAAAATGACCACAGTCCTTGAAGCATATTTTTGTGGGCATTAGATAATTGTTCTTCATATAAGATTGCATTTGTAACTAAGTATTCTATCCACCTTGCTTTTCCTCTTGCTCCTCCATTTCTTTAACCCAGTCCGTAGGTGGAGTCAAGCAGAGCTTTGAATTTCTACTTTACAGTTATGCTAAGACGTGTCAGGCACTTACCCAACAAATACCTCCTGGAACCCAGAAGATGAATGTGGTTTTCAACCTCAGTACTCTCCTGGGGGGGAGGAGGAGTCCCTTGAAAGAGACTTTCCCGGTTCTATAAATATGATCAGAGGAAGGAGGGAAGAAAAGGGAAACTCCTCCATTTAAGCTAATAGAACCTTCACTCAACCTCTTGTGATTATAAACAGGAGTTCTGGAGCTAGATTGCCTATGTTTGAATCTTAGTTCTGGCACTTTGGGTGACCTTGGGTAAGTTATTGAATTTCTTCGGTCTCAATTTCCTCATCGGTAATATGAGAATAATAATAGGACCTATTTTGTAGACATGTTACAGAGATTAAATAATCTAATATGTGTAAAGTGCTTAGAACAGTACCTACCAAGTAGCAAATATCATTTAAGTGTTAAATGAAATAAATATTTTTAAGCAGTACAAAATAGCAGCCTACTGTGAATATTATCCTTCTTATACAACAAGTGGATGAGAAAATAAAGTTCATGTAAGATGGTGCTCAGATTAGGGTCAGTTATGAACAATAAACATTGCTATATCCTTGGTTCTGGAATAATGCCTGGTGGGTAGTAGATGATCAATGAATATTTGTTGTGTGAATAAGTATGATCAAAGGCTTGCATTTGGGCTGAGTATATACTATATAGTCTAAGGTCAGAATTATAATCATTCAGATAAAATAATTAAAGTGCTTTTGCATCTAACATCAAAGATAGATGTCAGGAGTAATTAGAACTTCTGCTGTATGCCACAAAACCTGACAGATTCAGGGGTGGAACAGATGGGAATTAAACCTAGAAACCAATCAGGACAAAATAAAGTCTGGTGTTGGATAAGTGGTGGTCAGTATGAACATTTATAGGGACTCAAAATTCATCTAAAGTATAATTCTCCTTATTCCTCAGACAATATGTACAGATACAAAAAAAAAAAAAAACACACACACATGGCTGCTTGTCTTGATTCTTTTCACAAATGAGAATCTACTTTTTATTTTAAGATAGGTTTAATCAGTAGGTTATTCTGTGTCATAATATGCTAAACCCTAACTCTATATTTCATTAACCCATTTTTTCCTAGATCTACTCTCTGAAGCTTGAGAATATGGCAAATAATTATTCTATGTAATTATCTTTCATATATTTGACACCACAAGTATAGTTATCTTGTTTTCATTTTCTTTTCTCCAAGCTAATTATTCCTAGTATATTTAACTACTCTTCCTCAATATGGCTTCTTTGTAGTCCCTTTAGCTTCTGGATAGGTATTAATGTCCCTAACAAAACATTGAGCCCAAAAGTGAAATTTTTAATAAAGACAAATCAAGGAAACAGTACACAAAACACTGGAGGCTATTACCTCCCCATACACAGACACTCTATATTTATTAACAAAAACTGCATTAGATTAAGGGTCAACACAATTTTTCTATAAATGGTCAGATAGTAAATGTTTTAGGTTTTGAGCTCCATAAAGTTCTGCTTCAATATTCAGTTCTGTTTTAGCATGAAAACAGACATGTATAATATGTAAATGAATGAACAAGGCTGTATTTCAATAAAACTTTATTTACAAAATAGTGGATTTTAGTTTGCTAATCCCTGCATTAGCTATTCTTATGCTTTCAGTCACCTAAAACTTCTGGATTTTCTTCATTTGCTTCTAAGCTGTAGACCTCCACTTTTACTTTATAAAGACTTTAAATGTGTCCCTATTAAAATTTGTAGGATTAGAGGATTAGATTTAGCCTATACAGCTAACATGTCATAATCATTTGGATTCTGTTAGTCATAACATGTAAAAACTATTCTCTAGATCATGCCATCTACATTTTTATAAATATGCTTTTTCTTCTTTCCAATTCAAAATACTGACAAAATTATTAAATGAGACAAGATTGAGGAAAGAATCTTTTGCAATGAAAGTCCAAGTTAAAACCATTGATAACCATGCTTTGGGGACATTTCTTCACTTAGCTACTACAGATTAATTTTACCACTCATTTTTTTATTTTTTTATCATAATAAAAAACTGTCAAAGAACTTAATGGACTACAATAGCAATATCTATATCCGTCTTCTAATATTAAAGTTCATTAACTCAATGAAAGAATCTAAATTGAATTTTTTTTTTTAATAACCTAGTGAAGTTTCCCAATAGTCTAGTATGTAAGTCTTTCAATTTTCCCTATTTAGGGCAAAATTAAATACAATATTTGAAATCTCAAAGTCAAATTACAGCTTATCCAGCAAATAAGTTTCTAGTAAGCATTTGGAACTGGAGTGGATTGTATCATTAGAAAATTGGTTTTCCAGTCATTGAATGCATTCTGAAAATGAAGGATTAAATTTGAAGATGTCTTAGAGAAATTCATGTATTAGTTATAGTGAAATAAATGATAATAAAACCATGTCTGTCTCTGAATGTCTTTGAGATTTACAATTTTGTTAAGCCAAATAAATATAAAGGATTTAGCAAGGAAACAACCTCTTGTCTTGCCGCAGATAGTGTCTAGCTGCAAGGAAAGTTAAATACACAGCAAATAGCTACATCTCATACCTCACTTGCATTATCAATCCTTTGTTAAATGCAGCCCTTGATATTACACTGGCAATGACCTCAAAACACAGGATATAGAATGAGATTGAATTTCTAACAGTCTGGAAGTCATGAAATATTTATTTCTACATAGGAAAAGAAGGGGTACAATAATTATTTTATTACTCTTATTAGATATTCAGACATTTAAATTATGCCCTTAGCCTAAATAGGGTAAATCCGCAAAGGACACCAGATATCCCCTTCTCTACTTCATTTAGAATATTTATCTGACCATAATTTGTTTCAAGGATATTGCACTGTTTTAACTGATAGCACTACTGTCTGAATTGTGTATAGCATTTTAAGCTAAGAGAATGGACTAAGGGAAATCTTTCATTAAAATGTAAAAGGAAAAAAAATGTAAAAGGCTGGCTTATGGTTATGTATAAAAATCTAACTTAGGTAATTCCTTCTCAAAGTTATTTCCATCAAAATCCATTGATTAGGTGAAAAGAGCTTTCACTAAAAGCAAATAAGTAAATAAGTAAGTAAATAAATAAATAAATAAATAAATAAATAAATAATAAAAATATATGAAAATCTTTAAGCCCCGAAGTTATGACATTTAATAGCAACATAGTAACGTGATTAAAATGCAGTCTCATGAGTATAGTTTTATTAGAATTTCTAAACAAAAAAATTCTGTTTGATTGCTTATTTTAAATTCATGTGGGATGCCTGGATGGCTAAGCAGTTGAGTGTCTGCCTTCGGCTCAGGGCGTGATAGAGTTCCAAGTTGGACTCCCTGCATGGAGCCTGCTTCTCCCTCTGCCTGTGTCTCTCCTCTGTGTGTGTGTGTGTGTGTGTGTGTGTGTGTGTGTCTCATGAATAAATAAATAAAATATTTAAAAAATAAATGAATAAACCAATTCATGTAATATACTAGACCCTTGGTGGCATATTTTGCCATTATTGCTGTTATCTGTGAAAAATCATGGTATACACTTACTGATAGGTAGAAATATTTATCTTATTTTTCAGTATTCCCTCCTTCTCCCAACAGATTCCCTTATACCAAAGCCTTTTTCTGTTGCTACAGATTGGAGAAATCATAGTTCATAGTTGCAGTTCTTGCATGGAACTTGAGATTTGAAATTTATTTTAACAATAAACACAGTATAGAACTCAGAAGAAATCAAAGCAGAATGATAAAACTAAATAACTACTGATTTTGCTATGCTGTGAATGACCAGAACATCATAATTTCTTTTTAAGAATGATGAACCTGATTATTTGAGCATTTACCATTCTTTATGTTCAGAAAAATACTACTTTACTTTGATGAAACTGTTTCTTCCTGACTCTAATGTTGTGCCTAGGTGGAGGCTGCCAGCACAGTTTCACTTCTGTTTTCATCTGACAACTCAGCTGGTATGACTGAGGACTATCTAACACTCTCATAACCTAGTGATTGTACAGGACATAAGTAGACATCTCAGGTTCTGTCAATCTGAATTTATCCCAAGATTTTATGAATTAGGAGCTAGCTAGTCAAAAAGACATCTAAAGTCAGAACTGGAAGCCATAAATAATACTGACTGGAGATCAGTTAAGATTCTTTTTGTTACAATCAAGAAGAAAATAATAAATTCTAATTCTTACACATAAAGTGGCAGATGGGAGATGACATCAATAGAAAGGGCAGAGTAAGAACTCTCAAATATTCTTTGCTCAATAAAAGCAATAAGAGCATTGGTAAAAATTTTCAAAATTAACTTTGACTGAATCAAAGCTCATCCTTTTTCCTAGGAACATTTTTAAAAGTAATCAGCAGCAATTGTTTAACATTATAGTTGCCTGAGTTGGCAATAACAATTGGGGCAAACAAAGTGATTCAAAGAAAAGAACTGGAGAATGAAATGTCTACAGAGGGCTCTTAAAATCTCCAAGATATTCCTGGAAATCTAGAAGGCTATGTGCAATGCATAGGACTCTGTGCATGTCCAGGAAAGATGAAAAAAATTCTAAGCATTGGCCCTTGGCTGACCTTGAAGCTCCACCTGAACAGGAAATGAAGGCTAAGGCAGTTGTAAACTGCCTATATGAATATTGAAGGCATGTCCCAAAATGGGTACAGAGCCACTCAGCAAAATGGGCATTTATTGATTTACGGCATTTAAGGAAATATCTCTCCAATCATTAGGTGAACATTAAGTTTACTATGCAAAGATATCAGTGGCTACATACAACAAATACCAATGTTAAAGAGTTAGGTCAGGAAAGTCAATAAACAAATAGCTCCAACAACAGTAAGCAGCAGCAACAATAATAAGCCCTGTGGATGGGAGAGAATCTAATTTCCAGAGTTGTCACACAGTATTATCTAATGTCCAAATTTAAAAGGAAAATTATGAGACATGCAAATAAATAAGAAAATATGGCCTATACACAAGGAAAATATGTGATAAATCAGTAGAAACTATACTGAAGAAACAAGACATTGGATCTATTAAACAAATATTTTAAATCATTATTTTAAACATGCTCAATGAACTAAAGAAAACCATGTCAAAAGAGCTGTGGGAAAATATGGGAACAGTGTCTCACCAAATTGAGAATATCAATAAATGGATAAAAATTTTAAACATAGGTCAACTGAGATTATCCAATCTGAGTGTCTCAGTCTTTTTGTATTGTTATAACAATATATCACAGACTAAGTATCTTATAAACAACAGAAATTTATTTCTCATAGTTCTAGAGGCTGGAAGTTCAAGGTCCAGATGCCAGGATGGTCAGGTGAGAGCCCTTTTCCAGTTGCAGATGTCGCACTTATCTGCACATAGTAGAATGGGGCTAGGAAGTTCTGTGAGATCTCTAATCCATTTATGAGAGCACTACCATCATGATCTAAGCCCTTCCAAAAGCCCCACTACCTAATACCATCATATGGACATTAGAATTTCAACAGAAGAATTTTAGAGAGATACAAACATTCAGGCCATTGCACTGAGAAGCATAATAATAAATATAATAAATAATAATAATGAAGAAAAGTGAACTGGGCCTCAGAGACCTGTGGGATACTATAAAGCATATCAGCATAGGTATAATGGAAGTACTAGAAGGAAAGGAAAGAAAGAAAGAGGCAACAAAGCATATTTAGAGAAGTAATGCCCCAAATTTCTCAAATTTAATGAGAAACATTAATCTGCATTTCTTATATGTGTTCAATAGCCTCTGTATTGTGTAGATTCACGGAGATCTGAACTTAATTGCATTATATTCAAGCTGTTGAAAGCCAAAGACAAGTTGGAAAGAGCAAAAGAGAAACAACTCATCAAGCATAAGGATCCTCTATAAGATTAACAGGTGATTTATCATCAGAAACCATAGATATCAAAATATGGCATATTCAAAACACTAAAAGAAAAAGTTGGTCAACCAAATATTCCATATCCAACAATACTATCCTTTAAAAAATCAAAAATAAATTAAGGCATTTTCAGATAAATAAAAACTGAAAGAATTTGTTGCTAGAAAGCTTATTCTACAAGATTTATTAAAGACAGCCCTTTACAATGAAATAAGAGGACATTAGGGAAACACTTAAATCCACATAAAGAGGAAAGGGCCCTAGTAAAAAGTGCTATCTAAGTAAATATAAAGGACAGCTTAAATGTCCTCTTTTATGTGACTTATCTGATCTTAAAGATAATTTCATAAAACAATACTTATAAATATTTGTCAATGAACATGCAATGTATAAAGAGATATATTATAAAAATAACAACATAAAGAATGAGGGAAAGCAACATAGGAGCAAAAATTTGGAAACTATTTAAATCCACTGTAGATTAATCCAAATTAGTTTGTTATAAAACGTTAATTGTAATCACCAGGAGCAAACATTAAGAGAATACCTCAAAGTTATATATTAAAAGAAACCACAACAAGTCAAAATTTTACACTAGAAAATATAGAATTAACACAACAGAAGGCAGTCATGGAGATCTACAAAATTTTTAAAAAAGGTATATAGAAAACAAATAGCAAAATGACACACATAAATTCTACTTTACTAGCAATTACATCAAATGTAAATATATTAAATGCTCCAAACAAAAGCAGAGATTAACAGAATAGATAAAAAGGGACATTGTTCAACTGTGTATTGTTTATAAAAGACACTATTTATTTTTATTAAAGATTGTATTTATTTATTTCAGAGGGAGCAAGCAAGAGAGAGCACAAGCAGGGGAGGGGCAGAGGGAGAAGCAAGCTCTCCACTGAGCAGGGAGCCCAATGCAGGCTCCATCCCATGACCCCAGGTAATGACCTGAGCTGAAGGTAGATGCTAAGCTGACTGAGCCATTTACGCACCCTAAAAGAACTCACTTTAAATTCAAAGCACAAATAGATTGAAAATAGAAAAAGATACACCATGTAAATAGTAACTAAAAGCTATAGTGGCTATACTAATCTCAGACATAGTCTTTGGGACAAATTGTTGCTAGAGGAAAAGATGAATATTAGTGAAATATATAGTGAGAAAACAGTGAAACTATAGTGAACTATAGTGAAACTCTCAAGAAGACATAACAATTATAAACATAAACACATCCGACAAACAGGCTCAAAAAACATGAAACAAAAATTGACAGAATTGAATGGAAAAATGGAGGCAACTCAACAATTATCACTGAAGTCTTTGATACTATACTTTTCTAACTGAAAGGACAACTAGAATAAAAAGATAAACAATAAAAGTTGTTGAGAACGTAGAGAAATTAGAATCCTCATACATTGCTAATAGGACTATAAAATGGTACAGTATATTTAGAAAATAGTTTGGCATTTCTTCAAAAGCTAGACATAGAATTACTGTGTGATTCAGCAGTTTAACTCCTTGGCCTATATCCAGGAGAAATGAAAACATATGTCCACTTAAAAACGTATATACAAATATTTCTAGCACTGTTATTCAGAATAGGCAAAAATTAGAAACAACTGATGAATGGGATAAGTGAAAGTGGTCTATCCATACAATAGAATGTTATGTAGCCCTGCAAGTGTTGATAAATGCTACAACATGGATGGAAACATTATTCTAGGTAAGAAGCCAGACACAAAAGATCCCATGTTTATATAATTCCATTTATATGAAAGGTCCAGAATAGGCAAATTCATGGAGTCAGAAAGCAGTTTGACAGCTTCCAGGGGCTGAGGAAAGGGGATGGAGAATGGAGACTGCTAGTTTGTAAAAGATTTATTTTCAAGGTAACCTAATGTTCTGAAATGAGATAGTGGTAGTAGTGCTACAACTTTGTAAGCGTACTAAAAAGCACAGAACTGTACACATTAAAAGGTGACTTGTGTTATGCAAATTATATCTCAAGCGTTAGAGAATAGCAAAAACAACCTCATACCTAAAAGGTCAAGGACACAACAGACTAGTAGTACGGTCTGAGGCTTCCTATGCTGTCAAGTACATAACTTTGAATCCAAGGGTACAATAAGCATCTCCAGAACCACACAGTTTGTCAATCAAATCTGGAAAAAGGTGACACAGACACTAGTGAAAACAAGACACTAAGAGATTGAAGAGGATATACAGCTAGAAACAGAGAAAGGGACATAGTGAGGAAATCGGACACTGAGAGAGTGGGGTCAGCTATTGCATTCTTTTTCATGGTTTAGTTATCAGAGCCAAAAGTCTCCTTTTTTTCCACTTAAGCCATTGGGTTAGATTTCTGTCACGGGCTGGCAAAACTCTGGAATAATAGCTGTATTTAAAGAAAAAACACCACTCAAAATGACTTAGCTCATTATAACACTAAATAGGAGCATATTGCATGGTGATGAGTGAAAGTGAAGATATAAGAGTGTTGTATTTCCATATCATTGACCAGCAAGTTGTTAATTGATAATTTAAACTCAGATCCTTAATATGGTGATTCTGAAACTTGAATTAAAAATCTAGATAGGATCAAAGCTCAGAATGTTCAGGAAGATTATGATTGTGAGTTATCAAGGCTGATTGTTAAGAGCAACCTGTGCTTGTCTAATCTCTATGTTTTAATGCATTGGGCAAGCTCTTATATTACTGCTACAGAATTAATTTCTAAACTGTGGAATAAAGTAACCCAAACAGTAGATTTTTTTCTACATGAAGTATGGCTTATGATTTAGTTTTTGAAAAGCAAAAATTCATTTTCAATTATTATTTTCTTTACTAAATGATTTAATTTGGCATAATTAAAAAAACTCTTAGACATTTATTTTATAAATAAAATCTGTTAATCTTGTGAAATAATGCTAAGGATTTTCATTACATTTTCTCAAACAATATACTTTAGGGGTTATCAAATTCATTATTTTAGTATTTATTAAAGTGTGAGAAATTAAATTATAGATTATTTACTTATAGAATAATTCCTTTTATGCTACATAGATATAATTAATCTTAAAGCATAAAATAATTGGTTTGCATGTTCCTACTATCCAAGGGGAACCCACAATATATTAAATTGGCTTAATTAATTTTCTAATAAATAGGTATATAATAACTTCTTATCCCTAAATAAGTAGATAACAAATGCAAAGTAAGTGAGGAAGAATTGTCTTAGTTGACAAAAGAAAGTGCACAGCATACACAACTATTGACCTGATTCTAAATGATACCTAGAATAAGCAGTCACAAATGAATCAATAGATAAACAAACACACAAAACACACACACAAAATATAGGCAGATCTACTATTGATAGAATTCTACTGAACTATGGAAGTTTGATTAAAGACAATTGTCATCCAAAAATATCTGGATTAACTGTAGATTGAAATCTAATTTCCAGGGGGATCCCTGGGTGGCTCCGCGGTTTGGCACCTGCCTTTGGCCCAGGGCGTGATCCTGGACACCAGGGATCAAGTCCCACGTCAGGCTCCCTGCATGGAGCCTGCTTCTCCCTCTGCCTGTGTCTCTGCCTCTCTCTCTCTCTCTCTTTCTCTATCTGTCTGTCTTTCATGAATGAATAAAAAAAAAAAAAGAAATCTAATTTCCAAAGAAGGTATGTTTGAGAGAGAGATAGAGAGACAGAGACAAGAGAGATAGAAGAGAGATATATTTTTAAGAAGTAAAGTTTTCACCCAGGGCTCTAGTAGGATGAAAATTACAGGACTCTTGATAATAATAGCCTTATAATAGTATCAAAGATCCTTTCTGTTTTGTAGGCAGAATGTAGTACAATTTGGAGTAAATGCATTATTATATTTTTTAAACATATTTGAGCACTTCCTTCCTGAAGTAAAATTGCCAAAAAAAAAATAGAGCAATTCATTCCATATACATGAAGCAAGTGCTTACCCTGTTCCACATAAAGTAATTTACTGCTATCTTGGGAGTTCTATCCCTATTTAAGAGGCTACTGAATCTATGTACATTGATCGATTCATCCTGATTATTTAGCATTTAGCCAATTTTTATGAAATCGATGGCCCAGTCTTGTGGTGAATTGGAGTCAGTCTTTAATACACAATTTAGAATATTTTTATGTCGTTGGATTTTTTTGGTCAATAAATAGATTTAATGTATGTGTTTTGTCCCCACAATGAGCCTGCCCACCCTAGATCTCTGATAATAAGCTGGCTAGGTTTGTGTGCCCATAGTAGGTCTAACGCAGCAGAAAGAAAGTGAACAGTAACTTGTGGCATGGATAGAATTGCCTTACATATTGGTAAAAGGAGAGCTGAGTGCTGAGATGGCCCTTTTTCAAATCTAATGGATGAAATACCTCCATTTCTCGGCTACTATCACTAAGCAGGATTCTCAAAATCTACAGGCTGCTGACTTCTAAACTATTGGCATGCCTCCTTAAGAAATGTAGGATGGAAAAAAAAAAAAAAAAAAAAAAAAAAAAAGAAATGTAGGATGGCTTTGCAGAGCTATTTCCAGTCAATTATTTGTATCCTCATTTCATGGAACCTTTGCACTGCTTGTTTACTGTTTCAGTGGTAAACTGAAATGAGACACTACTGAAGACAGAATTAACATTTGCCAATCTGCAAATCCAGCCCAGCACTTTGTGGCCTAATTCAGCTCATTTGCCATTCCACAAAATAAATAGGATTGGTTAAAATCATTTTATAGTCCCAGTGCATTTGTCACAGTGAAGTTCAAATAAACAATCACAGCCCTTATTAAAAATAATAATCATATAAATCTAAATATACTTTAATAAAATAGACGATATAAGAAATTTAGGAGAAAATGTATACCTAAGAGGTATTTAGTATGCTAAATGTATCTATTAGTTAAAAACAGTTTTTTTTTAAGATTTTATTTATTTATTCATGAGAGACACAGAGTGAGAGAGAGAGAGAGAGACAGAGACACAGGCAGAGGGAGAAGCAGGCTCCATGCAGGGAGCTCGGTGTGGGACTTGAACCTGGGTCTCGAGGATCATGCCCTGGGTCAAAGGTAGGCGCTAAACCGCTGAGCCACCCAGGGATCCCTGAAAAACAGTTTTGTAGTAGTAATGTCAACAACATGATTTAATAACCAAAGAAGGTCGACCTTGTCTCAATTTTGCCCCTGTAATTTAATAAACATAAGAATATTCATAGAAAAATCCCTCAGATTATCAACTACCTAATACATAAGAAGTAGGGATGGCTGAGTCTTACTTTGTGCTTCACAAACGTGGGTATAAATTTCTCCAAGTGCCTAAAATAAGCCACAAAATAAATCACTGGTATCCTCCTAAATCATCACTTTTAATCAAAATTTGCTAACAAGTTAAATATTTTATATAAATATATCTATTGTCTTATATAGTATATATCACATATTTTCTCCTCAAAATCAGCTTAGATATATGAGAATAGAGCATAAATTTTATTTAAATTTTGGAGGTAAAACACGATTTCAAGGAAATGAAGGGCTTCAGAGAGCAGTTTGCCTATGCTTTACAATATCCACTCCTACTCTTACGGTATTAGAGGGAAATCAATGAAAATATTTGACAAGCAGTAATATGGGACTTAAAAGGTAACATTATTGAAGACTAATTATTGAATTAGTAAATACTTTCAATGCTAATTAGAGAGATCAGGGAATAATGTCTCACATTTCATAAAATAGACACTGTAGTGGATGCTAGTGGAGCCCCACATACATGCTCTTTAGACAGTGAACATCCTGTCCAGCGCTCATAATTACTGACAGTTGATAGCTCATAGCCCATTGTGGAGAATTGCTCTCAGCCAGGAACAGCCATCTTACCTGGAATGTTATAGCAGCCCCTGGGCAATGGCCAACTGCTAGGGAAGGCCCCATTCTTGGTGGGCTTCAGGTTCCTGGATTGCCTGGGGTCACACTAAAGCTGGATCCTGCTGAGACTAAATTCATGCTTAACTGTGTCCTGCCATCCTACTTCCCTTATTCCCTTTCTCCTGAAACAATGCTCTCAATAAATCATTTGCACAAATATTGCTGCTTAGGCTGTGCCTCTAAAGAAACAGTCATAGGCATCATATTCCTGTCTGTCTCCACACTGTTTCTTCCAATATTAGCATGAAATGCTTAAAATCCTCATAGTTTGTCCTTACTGTGTCTATCCAGTGTGTTCTGAGCTTTTGTCTTCCCCTGAGTTGCATCCCTTTGAGACTTTCTTCTATAAATATTCCTGAATCCTTTCTCATTTCTTTTATCATCCAGTGTTTGACTTGGCCTTCCCATTCTCCTTGGCTTGGGATTCTAAGGGGTGTTGTCCTTGTAGGCCTGAAAAAGAACTAAAGAGATAACTTCAAGCAGATGAGTGTCTAAGCATATTGAAAGTCAACCCAAAGTCAATCCAATTAAAATTAGCACATTTTTCTTTATGTCTAACTAAAATTTACCCTTCTTTATTTCATGCCTATTTCTTGGTTTTGGAATTGGTCTTTTGTGGGCATAAAGAGTAGCTCCCTAGTAAGGCCCTCATCAACAAAGACTGTTTATATAATCCGAGACTTTTAAAATTGATCCACTAGGTCAATTTGCCAAAAGTCAGTACTTCAAAAGCCAATTCACCAAACAGGTAATGCTCCAAATGACCAATTTGCCAAAGTTATTTTCTCACTGTTTAGTTTTAATTGGACTAAGACTGTTTATATAATCTGAGACTTTTAAAATTGACCCACTAGGTCATTTTGCCGAAAGTCAGTTCTTCAAAAGCCAATTCACCAAACAGGTAATCCTCCAAATGACCGATTTGCCAAAGTTATTTTCTCACTATTTAGTTTTAATTGGATGGTTCTCATTTGATTTTCAAAACAAGCTTAGGAGCCCAAACAAATAAAATAATCTTTATCCCATTATTATGAGGCAAACTGTAAAACAGTCAACTAAAGTTAAATGAATAGAAGAAACAAGTACATTCTACAAATTGACCATATTTATTTGACTTCTGGAAAATTGTTGGCTAATTGGCTTATATCTTTCAGCTATCTAGTCTACATATTATTAATTTTTTTACTGCCTAATATCTTACACCAAATTTCTGCCTATTCATAATCATTTAAACGTCCTTTATGTTGAAAACATTGAGAGTGAATCTGTCCTCAAATGGGTTCATTTCCTGTCATTTTTTTCTACTTACTAATATGCAAATCACTTCCAACTTAAATTTTAGTACATTCTGTAAGTAACTACTTGAGAGATCTAAAGTAAAGATTTTTCCCCTTTAAATTGTGTGTGTGTGTGTTGAGAGTGGTACTTTTCTCTCTTAAAAACAGCTTGAAAGCATATATCAAATGATTTAAAAAATGGTCTTGCTCTTTGAAACATTAACCCAATTTCTGAAAGAAATGGATATATTAGAAAAAAAATCAGTTCAGTCTACCTTTGTGTCTTTCTTTCTTGTGGGTATGAGCGTAAAGATACTCTACCGCATACTCACAACACTGACACTAGATGTATGGAGGTTTTTTCCCCCCACCAAGCAATTCTCTGTAATACCAGCTGACCTACAATTTAGCTCAATTTTAACACTATCTACCTAGAGATAGTGTCAGAACCCACAGGTTAAGGGCTGAGTCCCACAAGACTGCTTCTACACTTTTTTAGATGCCAGTTGCAAGTAATAGGTCCCCAGTTACCCACAACGTCTGACTTGGCTACAAATCAAGATTCTCCTTTGCTAGAGTGACTCACAGACCCTAGCGAAGCATGTTTACTAGTTTATTAAAGAATATGATAAAGATAAATGAACAGCCAGATGAAGAGATGCCTAAGATGAGTTCTGGGAGGATCCTGAGCACAGGACCTTTTTCCTTATGGAGTTGAGGGGTGTCACTCTCTGTGTGTGGATGTGTTGGCCAACCTGGAAGCTCTCCAAACCCCATAAAATTGGGATTTTTATGGAAGGCCTCATCATGTAGACATGATCAATCATTAATTCTAGTTTTAGTCATTCTCTTTTCTTAAAAGAATGAGGGATAGGGGGCTGAAAATACCAAGCTTCTAATCATGACTTGGTCTTCTGAGGACCGGCCCTCATTCAGGAGTCATTCAAGAGCCTATCCAGTCATGTCAATAGAACATGAGACACTCCTATTGCCCAGGAAATTAAAGGATTTCAGGAGCCCTGTGTCAGGAGCTAAGATCAAAGACCGAATATTAGAATAAAAGTACTCCCTAAAGTGTTTATTACTTAGAAAATTGCAAAGGTTTTAGGAGTTCCGTGCCAAGAACCAGGGGGCAAAAACAAACAAACAACAAACAAACAGATACTTTATCTCACATGACACATGAGGACAAAGATAGATTTCTGAGCTATTAACTGCAATATTTTTATGAAAATTTAAATGAACAGAGCTAGTTTCAGAAATGGATGGACTCAGAATTCAGAAATTGCCATCAAGAATTCAATCTTTCTGGGCACCTGGGTGGCTCAGTTGGTTAAGTGTCCAACTCTTGATTTTGGCTCAGGTCATGATCTCAGAGTTGTGTGACAGCTGTTCCTCTGCTCCATGCTGGGTATGAAGCCTGCTTAAGATTCTGTTTCCTCTTCCCTCTGCCCCTCCCCCTGCTCTACTCATGCTCACCATCTCTCTCTGTCTCTCTTTCTTAAAAAAAAAGAAGAAAGAAAGAAAGAAAGAAAGAAAGAAAGAAAGAAAGAAAGAAAGAAAAGAAAGAAAGAAAGAAAGAAAGAAAGAAAGAAAGAAAGAAAGAAAGAAAGAAAGAAAGAAAAAAGAAACCAAACCAATATATTTTAGTGTGTAGAGACCCAGTGTGTAGAGAATGAATTAGAAGGGAAGAAGTATAGAAGCAGGAATTAACAGGATTGCCTTGGAAAAACCAGAATCCTTTTAGCTGTTTAGTTCTTTATTTAATCCATATCCAATGATCTCACCACCACATTATTACCAATGTTCTGCCATTTGGCACTCCACCATGTGCACATCAATTTTCTTGAGAGCAGGGGCCATCCTACACATACTTGGCATCTCTTTCTGTACTAAAGATACACTAGGCTTATAAAATCTTTGTGTGTGAGCTTTAAAACAAACTTCAAGATTGTGAAGGTTTTATAAACTTTCCATGTTTTATTAAAACTGCATACACATCTAAAAATTTTTTTCTATTAGCAAATAATCCATTAAATAACAAAGTAATTCCATCTTATTAAATGGACCCTTTGGATCCTAAACTTTTGATTCTATAATTTTTGAGAAATTACTAAGCTTGGAGTATATTTATCAGAAAATCATCATGAATAGTTTAAAAATAATAGCATTCAAGTGAAAATTGTCTTGAGTTACAATGTTATCCCTGATGTTTTGCCATGATTCACAGAATATGGCAGATCCAAAATAAAATCACAAAAAGATAAATAAAAGATAAAACTTTATTCTCCATTGGTTCTTGTATGTTTACATCATTTCCCTGATACTTAAGCATATGTACTGCTGATTTTTATTACCTCCATCTGCAAATTTGAGAACAAAAAAATTTGGGTTTCTTCTAAACCAGACATACTGGGCACTTAATATTCAGTAAAATCCTTTGTAATAGATACTATTGTTTCTATTTTTAAAAGAAAAAATGAGGAGGTAAGGATATTGCTTATGGTCATGTAGCTAATTGATGAATTTGCTCTTGACCTATACATGTATTGACAGATTATAATTTAAAATTTTCATGTTCTTGAGAACATTAATCTTCTATCTCTTATACTAAAGTAGATGCTTCTCTTCTGAATTATCTATAGCATTTCATTCATACCATTGTTACCATATTCATTCTATGGTATTTTAATAACCCATTTACGGTCTCCCAACAAAATATAAAGTCCTGGAGAATAGGGATTGTGTCTTAATTCTTAGGCACATAGTAGAAGCTTAACAAAGCTTTTTTCCATAGTAGAAGATGGGAACAGCAAAGCCTTGTCACTTATGGAAAAATCTTCAGTGAATTAGAGTAATATAATTTGCTACTACTACTCCATAGAAAGAAGAATGTGGAGTAGATTTAAAAGTAAATGGGCAAAATATGGCATATTATTTTTGAAACATGACCATTATGGCACTACTTTAAGGAAGCTTCTTTGTGAACGATCTTAGTACATGTTCATGAAGGAAAGAAAAGTGGGGATGGAAGGCTGAAGTGCATATAGGCAAATTGGCATTATTTGTCTTTGGATAGCATTTCAGCCAAAAGAGACTCAAGACTGCATTGACATAGCCAAATATCATTTAATGCCACTTGTGGCATTTCAGAAATTTCATGGAAAATCTAGTTCTCAGGTTTCTTATTTAATAACATGGGTTGTTGCCAGTGATGAGAAAATGCCAAACCTATTTCAATTTTGAGGTTTCAAAATCTAATTTACCCAAAATCAAATTTTATCATATTCCCTAAAAATAGATGTTATTAAAGACTTATAAGAAGTATGTTACTTATACATATACTTAGAGTTGCAGAAATAATGCTAAAAACTTATTTCAACTTCACTACTGTTTTATCTATGCAATCAAATTTAATTCAAATGGATTTTTGGTTCCTTAGCAAAAAAATATGTAGAAAAAAAAGGCAAATTTTCTAGTGGGATCCTAAAACACTCAGATTTTGAGTTAGAAAATACAAAATGAATTTAATTCATTCAATAAATATTGTGAAGTAGTGTACTGAAGTTGATTACCTTGTAAATTGTTTTATTTCTAATTTAATGAACACATGCCTTTTAAGTATGTACCGAAATCTGTGATTATTCAACTTAAGTGGTGAGGTGGGGGATTATAGAACTATGTTGTGATACTTTTTTCATTTACTGGTGATTTTTATTGGTTTTGATTTTGATCTGTTGGAATAAAATTGGGTAGATTGTTGTTTATATGTATATAATTTTTCCTCATAAAATAGCAATCAGTTATATTTATTACTCAAACTGTTCTAAGCAAGAAGGAAATCTTTAAAGGTGTCCTAGTAACCTCTGAGGAAATAATTAGTAGCATTCAACTTCTACCTAACATTCAAGTTACTTTACTCACTCTCATTTTTGTTTTATTTCCCCTTTCTTATCCCTTTTCTTCTTCTAGCTTCCAAAGGTATTTTGATTGTTTTTTGTATTTGCATTTTTCCTCCTCTATATGTTATAATTTCTGGGGAATCTTGGATTAATGTAATTTAATGCTTCCTATGAGGTATTATAAATAGCATGGATGACCAAAATCATAAAGTCATTCAACAGGTGAAGTCTTTATGTGGCACACTTTTATTTCCTTGATATTTCCATGAGCTATCAGTCTTGGGTTGGGGACCCCATAATTCTCATTGTTTTTCTTTGTAATTTCTGAGTTTCTTTGAACTAATCCCATTTAAAGGGGCTGATAGACTATACTTCAGAACAGTCCTCTCCAGATTGACTGGCAGGAACAAAAGCTAGGTAGAAGAAAAGTACAGAAAATAAAGCTAAAGCACTTTTCTGTCTCTGTCTCTCTCTTATATTTACTCTTCATGATACATAGCCCCCATCACTTGTAGAGCTGGCCTCATATTTCCTAATCTCATCCAAAAATGAGCACTAAGTGTTTTAACTATATAATTTAATTTTTGTTAAATCAGGTCACTTTTTTTCTGAATTAAAGGTTTCCTGTGAGGATACAATTTCCACCATTATGTGTTTGATAAGTGTGTCTGTTTAACAATTTGTTTAATACTCCTATTTCCTAACATTTTCACTCTTAAGGGAACCTGCTGCAACAAAAACCAGTAACTAAAGTTTCTTGGAATCCTAAGCAATGGTCTGTGGTCTCTTGAAATGTCAGTCAGTGGGATCTTTGAGGAAGAGGGATTCTGTGGGCTCTCCTACAGGGATTTCAAGGTAGTTCTACTCAACCTCTAGGGATTGCCACACACATCTATCCTCACTGATTTGGCGATTCATTCTGTCAGCTTCCATAACATCAGCTACAATCGTACTTACTACTCTGGCTAGTATAGCTTAGTGTATTTTAACTGCTGCCTTCTGGAGATAGAAACCTCAGTTTCTATTTTGAAACCAAAATAAAGTTTTGTTTGTTTGTTTGGTTGGTTGGTTGGTTGGTTTAAATTTAGTAAATAAAAGAGAATTTAAAGTAAGCAAGTTCATCTGTATCTCTTTAAATCATATCACGTGGGTAGAATTCTGGTTAACTATAAATTACTAATAACCGTAAAAGTAATCAGTATATTCATTATTATTTTAAAGCTTTCTAAAAGCTTAAGAAAGAGTAATATGATAGATGTGAATAAAAATACTGAGCTGCAAGAAGGAATGGAACATTTCCAAGATGGATGTTGTAGCAGTAGACTCTTACCAGGTTTTAAAATTAAGTTACAAAACTTCTAAGAGCCTAAGTTTGTTTAACTGTAAAATGGGGATAATAGTTCTTAAGATTAAAAGAAATGCTTTTTATCAAAGACCTCACATAAACTAAAATAAAAAATTGTTATTTAACAAATAGGTTTAAATGACTAGTACACACTGAACACAATGCAAATCTTGCTGGCAAAAAGTATAATAGAAATAGAACCAAACCCTCCTCTATGTACAGATTCACACTATTGAAAGAGATAGAATATATAAAATTTCTCAAATATAATGAAAGACAAATGATAAGAGATACTGTAAGCTGCTATGGGAATTGAGACTTAGAGTAACATAAGTAATGTAGTAGTCACCCCTTATCCATGGGGGGAAACATTCCAGTGGATGGTTGCCTGACACTGTGGATAGAATCAAACCTTGTATGTACTATGTTTTTCCCTATACATACATACTTATGATTAAGTTAAACTTATAAATTAGGCACAGTAAGAGATTAATAAGAATAGCTAATAATATAATATAAGACTTGTAACAATATCTTACAACCAAAATTATGTGAATATGGTCTCTCTCTCTCAAAATACCTTGTGCTGTGCTCACCTTTCTCCTTGTAATGATGCCCACATGATGAGATGAAGTGGGGAGAATGACATAGGCATGTTATGTAACATAGTGTTTGGCTACTATTGACCTTCTGACCATAATTCAGAAGAGGATCATCTATTTCTGAAGGATAATTGGCATTGGATCACTGATATCTTGAAAAGTAAAACTGCAGATAAGGGGAATTCTGTGCTACTTGGGGTTCTGGGACAATTCATGAAGGAGCTAATTTTTTATCTGAGCCTTAAAGGAGAAGGAAGTATAGGGTGGAAAATTTATTCACATAATAATTACTACCAGTAAACCAAGCCAATAATATCAAAATGTTAGCAGTAGGCTAGCTGACTGGCTCCAGGCAGCCAATATGCTATGTTTATTATTGTCAGGATAGGACTGAGACTAGCATAGGAGGAAAAGAATGAACCGAGGAAACAAACAAACAAACAAACAAACAAAAAAGCCTGTTAACTCACAACATGTGTACTCACCACAATTTTTAAAGGATCAGTCAATTTTGATAGAGTTAGTAGAAATTAGGTTGCAAAATTTAAACGGAATTCTTGCAGAAACTATTTGCCATGTCAAAATTGTCATTAGATCATATAGAATAACTAAATAAATGTAGTTGAATATGTATATGTGTGGGGTTTTGCACTAACATATTTATAATAGATCTATTTCTAGTTCCTGCTCCATGTCCACAGACATAATTTGGGCTCCCATGTCCTTATAACCAACAGAATAAATTGGCTTAATATTGCTTTGATTTTTTAAACTAATGTTCCAATTGCAGTACATGTACAGAGATTTCCCTTTCTTCCATGCTGAACTTTCCTTCAAGGGATTTTCTAAGAAGCAACCTTATTTTGATTCTTTGAAAGTCTTGTTCTGGCTTACACAACATCTTCTAACAATCCTTGAGTTCAGACCATTTGAATCCCGCATGTTGAGAAATCATTTATAAGTGAAAATTGACCTGCCCCTGAAACAAACCAAACAGCATAGCAAAGTCTTAGGAAGAAGCAGGAATGGCCAGATCCTGAAAATGGAGGTGGAGCACTAGGAGGTTGTTTTCACAGGGGGCTTCCTATTGATTCCAGAATGCACATGTATACCTTGATGCTTGTTCTTGTCGTAGGTTAGTATGTCCTATACACATATGACATCAACAGGTGAAATCTGAAATTTGACACATACACACACACACACACACACACACACAAACTATCCTGACTCGATTACCATGTTTTATTTTAAGGAGAGAGGAAACAGTAGAGTTTAATTTGCACCATCTGCCCGGCTGGGGGAGTGCATATGGAACCAGGTGTCTAGGTGGAGGCGAGCTGCTCTTTTTCCCTTGGTGATATAGGTCAAATTATTTAAAATGTTCAAATATCAGTGTTATTATTATTAGAGTGATATTTTTACCAATATAATAAGATTATTGTGAATATGAAATGGGGTAATCTGTATAAAGAACTTAGCATAGTTTCTGACACAATAAATGTAAGCTGACAGTATAAAAATTAATCATTGACTATAAATACAATTTTAACAATAGTGCCTAAATTCAGGACCCTAGTGTTGGGAAGATAAGACAAGAGATATAGCTTTGGGTAATTTATATGGGGAATGATACATGGGAAAGATAACCAGTAATGCTACCATTGAGATGGATATTACACATCAGTAATTTTCCAAAGTGATATTCATCATACTCTAATTTTCTCTTTCTTGTTACAATTTTTTGCAATTTTTTGTTGCTAATTAATTATTCTATTTGCAAAGACTTTTCAAGCTAAACTCTAGAGAAATAAGAGCTAGATCCCTAGGAAGGAGCTGCAGAGATGAAGTCACCCGCTTTCTGTTTGACTTTCAGTTTCTTAAGCTGTGTAGACACCAAGCTAATTCTAATAACTAATAATAATTAGAATATTTCTATAAATTTTGTTATTATTCTGGCTTAAAGTTGTATAGTGTCTTCATATACTTAGGACTTACTGAAGGCCTTAGACTTCTTGATGTGTTTCCTCCAAAAAAAAAATGTACACAGAATGAAAATGGTAATCCAGTCATCATTCACAAATAATTCAAAAATTAGAAGAGACAGTATTTTGAAAGTACATTAACCAGGTACACCTCACTCATTGTTGCTTAGCAGACATCTCAGGGGGAAAAAAAGTACTGGCAAGAGACCTGGCTGACTGAAACATTGAGAGAAATCATACACAGAGGAAGTGTTCTATTTCCTTTGTTCTTTATGTGTTCTATAAATATTTCATGTATTTATTAAAGCCGTGTTATTGCTGGAAGCCAGCCTTCTCCCTTGTTTAATACTTCCCCCATCCTTGAAGGTTAGAAATGTTTGAAATATAGTCTGCATTCCATGTGCTTTTTTTGTTAATAGACAACACATGAAAATTAGAGACAAAAATTCTTAAAAGGAAGAGAAAAGGAAATATTTAGGATGACTGGAAGAAGTCTCACAATACCCTGGAGGGGACCTTGGAGCAATGGCATTTATTGAAATTCTGTAAATTAAAAATGTGAGAAATTCCAGTAAAGATGAGAGTCAGCTTTTTCTTCTCACAGCTATGTTTGTCTTCCTTGGCCCATGTGGCAGGAAAATCATGGCTTGAGGGGCTTCATTAGAAAACTGCCTGCGGGTGGTTCATCACCAGTTGTATTTATTTCAGTGCTAAAAGGGCAGATTTCCTGTTTAAATAGTATGCATCTTTAAGGGCAAGAGACCACTATTGGAAACATCAACAAAACCATTCCTTTCACTAACATTTCAAACCCAGGAGCTGGAATAATGGAAGAAATCAATAAATCAGAAGTCAACACAGGGTTCTCTTCCTTTGGGGACTCCAAAGATCCTGAGTCTTGTTTCAATCTTGTCTGGCTGTAAAATGAAGAGAAACAAGTGGAAACATTCCATCTGGTCTTTGGAGGACATAGGTTTCAGCCTTCCTCTTATTCATGAACATCACAGCAGGACTATGTGCCATTTTATTTCATTGCAACATAATATCACATATGTTCTAAAACAAAGCACAGATAAATTGAAAAGTATGATTTATTGTGCATTGGGGGAAATAGTACAGTACAAAAGGATACCAAAACTGTTCTGGAAAGAATAAAAAGTGCCAAAATTTATGAGGAACTCCATGCGCTATTATGTCTTCTGTACACTGTTTAACATGTACTGAATAATGTGATAAGCATTGGACATAAGTTGTCTCATTTCTCTTCAAAGAATTTTATGACCATCCATTTTATTCAGAAGGAAACTGATGCTCAGAGAGGTTGAGTTCTTGTCCAAGTTCACAGAGCTGGTACACATGGAAACCTGAATTCCAATCTATGGTTGTCCAGTTTGACACCTGAACACTTAGCTACTACTTATCCTCTGGTTAGAAATTATATGGCTGTTCTCATTTAAGAACAAAGCTGATTCAACTCTTCTTGCCAAAGTTCTACTAAGGACATTTGTTTTTACTGATCGACATATCGGTATCCTGGAATCAGAGTATCACAGAAGCTCAGGGGTATTTTATGTTAGCTTTATTATATAATGCTCAGTCTTCCAAACTGGGATACTTTTATAAATTGAAGAATGTGGTAACAATACTTTGCTAGGAAAATGGTTCTAAACCAGGACTAATCAAGTAAACTGGAATGTTTGTTCATTCCATTTATAGACAATCTTGGTTAATCATCATATGATTTGTGAATTTTCTAGCATTACGCTAATATTAAGAACAACAGTTTAATGCTTGCTTCTAAGACTCAAAATGTTTATAGCAATTATCTTTATCATCTGCACCAACTATTCAGATAGGAATTATTATCTCTACTTTAAAATGTAAGAACAGGGATCCCTGGGTGGCGCAGCGGTTTGGCGCCTGCCTTTGGCCCAGGGCGCGATCCCGGAGACTCAGGATCGAATCCCACATCGGGCTCTCGGTGCATGGAGCCTGCTTCTCCCTCTGCCTGTGTCTCTGCCTCTCTCTCTCTTTGTGACTATCATAAATAAATAAAAATTAAAAATAAAATAAAATGTAAGAACAGAGCTTCAGAGCAGGCAGGTGGATTATAAAAGGGTATTTAATTATTAATAGGCAAAACTGGGATTCAATCTCAGGTTTTTAATATTACTATTTGTCACTTTTCTTTTGTTTTTCTTATCTTCTCTACCCCTAAAAAACGCTTGTCAACAAATCGCTGTGCAACCTATTTTTCAATTATTTTAGTCAGGTAAAATTCATCAGTTCCCAAGGGGAAACTATAGTAGAAAATCCATTTAAGATATTATATCAAGATGACAGATTAAGCAAATATGGTTATCTTCCTTCCCATTTAAAATTCTTAGAAATGACAGAATTCAGACTTTTAAAAGGAATATCAATATTATCACTGGAGGGGAATCCCTGGGTGGCTCAATGGTTGAGCCTCTGCCTTCCGCCCAGGGCGTGAATCTGGAGTCCCAAGATCGAGTCCCACGTCGGGCTCCCTGCATGGAGCCTGCTTCTCCTTCTGCCTGTGTCTCTGCCTCTCTCTCTCTGTGTCTCTCATGAGTAAATAAATAAAATCTTAAAAAAATATATTATCACTGGAATACTACAAATATGACCATTAGCAGACAAAAATTTGAGGGGAATTATGGTAACATATAAAGTTGATGGGATCAGGTTGTCAAAAGTTCTACAGTTCAAACCATTTTGGGGAAAGACTGCTGAAGAGGTGGGGGTGGAATCTAGGGGACACTATGCCCAGAGACAAAGGATATAAAGAAAAAGAATTCCTTTTGGCAATTGTCAGGATGAATCATTATGGCCTCTGATTCAGAAAAGTTGATAGATGCCTCCCTTTATATATTTTTGCTGATAAATAGGCATCCCGTCCAGGTTAAAACAGTCAAGATATGGCCACCTAGGATGAAGGGCCAAGGATAATATGAACAGACTAGCTGAACCATTGTTAAAATATTGTAGGACTTCTTTTTGAGTTATTAAATAGACATTGCTCTTAGGTCCTAAATGCGCCCCAGCCCTGCAAGCATCTCTTCCAGGGTCCTTAGATTTTTCTCATAATTCAGCAATCAAAGAAAGGGTAGTAATCTAGCATTACAAGGGTCTGCAGTATTCAAGTCTGATGCTCTGGCCAGTATCCATTCTGACTGCTTAGTACCTAAGCCATATAAGGTTGATTAGGTAGCAATAGGCTTCTTAGATGTTCACTTTCTCCTCTTTCTCAGCATATGTCCCCTTATGTTTAGAAGTGGTTGTGTAACTTGCTTGAAGCCAATAAAATGTGTAAGGGAATGTATCACTCCAAAATAGAAGCAGTTATAAGATATACTCTTTACCTTCCATGGTGAATCCTGAAGCTTCATATTGAAATGTTAGACTCAAAACCTGATAGATCTCCTGTCAGCTTAGGTGCCCCAGGAACTATAATAAATATTTGTCTGATGTCATTAAGACCTGTAGATTGACTACTAAAATACCAAAACAAAGCCTGACTTAATCTACGAGCAGTTAAATACTTTGTATCTCTCCCTTGGTAGTATGTCTTAGCTTGTGGCATCCAAAAGGAATGGGATCCCTGTTCACTTGGAAGCCAAGGTCAGTGAATCAACAGTCCACTCTGACTTTTCCAGGAAATAATTCAAAAAATGGCATCCTCCACTGATCAGGATCTCTCTAATATAAAGATAGCTAATAACAATAAAAAGAGATGAAAAATGTAAAGAAGACAATAGATTTTGAAGATAAATTTTAAAATTCCAACATCTACTTCAGAGATATTTAAAAGGTTTGGGCAAAGACTATAAAGGGGGAAAATAATTCTCAGAGATTAGATAAGATCTAAGACTGATTTAAATGACCTGCTAAAAGGCACACAATATGAATTATCAAAGACATTCTCACACATCCTCAAGAAATTTAAAAACAATGATAAGAGAAAAAAATTAATGCTCTTGAGGAGCCTGAAAAAATTACAGACTCAACAAACAAGAATAAGTTGTTATTGTTTTTGGTTTTGATTTGTTTTAAATAGAAGATCTAGATCTAAAAGACACTAGTCTCGGCTTCAAATTTTTGATAAAAAAAAAAAAATGTCTTCATCCTAGAAATCTATCCACAATAGTGATTTTACAGAACCAATGAATTCAGCAGAAATACAACTTAAGTAGCTTAAGTGAAGTTTTTACTTAGCAAGATGTGTCATAGTTAGGCAACAACTATTCAATGTCATTAATATCCCAAGCTCCTTCTATCTAAAGACTACTGTCTTTTGTATGTGATTTGCCACTTTCACAGCCATCCCACAGTGATAATATGGCTGATCATTCTTGTCTCACATCTGTGTTATGGGAAAGAAGAGGAAAGGAACAAAAGGGGAAAAGCCTATCTTTTCTTTGCTTTTCAATATGGTGCTCATATTGAAAAACAAACTTTCTTAGACATTCCAAGGAGACTTCACCTACAACTCTGTGTTATATGTGTTGGGGAGGAAAAAAAAAATTCTACCCTGCTAAATTATTTGGCTGGTCTAATAATAAAATTAACAAATTAACAGGAGAAAAACAAATTTAATAGTGTAATATAAGGGGCCCATAAAAATATGAGATCCACTGAGAGTCAGGTAGTTGAGACTTGTAGGCAGTCCTGAGCTAAGGAGAAGGGGGTAAGGGTTTGGGACTTCAGAGGAAAGGAAGTCAACTCACAAGGAAATGGGAAGAGCAAATGTTTGGTAAACAAATGTTTGCCATGCTTTGTGGAAAAGTCTTTCTTGTGTAAAAAAGTTGTCTTTGCTAATAGTTCTCTTCCTGGTAATAGTTCTCTTTCTTCCTGCCCCCTATCTAAATTACTGTAGAAGTTAAGGTGGGAGGTAAAAAGCTCTTCTTGTGTCTTTTGGCCTTGACTGTGTTGAGCTCAAAATAATTTTTGTTGCCAAAGGGGTACATTCTTGGGTGGCTTGTCCAGGACTCTATCTGGGGCCATTCCTAATTTCAATAAAGACTGGGAAATTAATAAGAGACATTTCTACTTTAAACATAGTTGGGGTTGCAATAGCAAGGAAAAGTGAGAGAATGAATTAATGGGTAGGAAATTAGCAGATCCTGCCTGTAATTTTTCTTAGCATGACTCAGCAATTCTGGTCTTCCTCTCCTTCAAGGCACATAGTATTCAACAAATGTAGGAATGATGACCTGTACATCGGAAATAAAGAAAGAAAAATGACAGGGGCAACTGGATCACTTAGTCAGTTGAGCATCAGACGCTTGATTTCACCTCAGGTCATGATCTCAGGGTCCTAAGATCCAGCCCCACATCAGGCTCCATGCTACATGGGGAGCCTATTTGAGAATTCTCTCCCTTTCCCTCTGCCTCTCCTCCCCAATAAATAAATAAATCTTTTTTAAAAATAAATAAAGATACATGACAATCTCACAAAATTAAATAACTCCTTTTGAATCATGGAGTTTAAACATAAAACTATGAAAGTATTATAATTTTAGCATTAAAGATTTTACTTTAAAAACCCCAAACTCAGAATGCTCAAATAACAGGGTTTACATTTACAAATATAAAGCTTCTCTACATCAAAAGAGACCAGAAAAAAAAAAATAGTTTGGATTGTTGAAGAAGGGCCCTCATTTTATTTCTATACACTTGTTATTATTTGAGTATTTTATTAAAGAGGGTAGTTGCTGGTGTTCTCTGTATAACATTTTAAATACAAAACAAATACACAAGCATAGTTTACTGGGTATGAACCAATAGCTTTTTTCACCATCTCATCTATTTTAGTCGTACAATCTAACACCAGATCAAAACAATCTACTGTGTTTTATAAATGGTCATTCTTCAAATATTAGATAAACACAATTATGATGTCCTTCCTGAGTTTTCCTTTGTCCAAACCCAACAATGTTAATCTCTTCAGTAATGGCTAATGTGGGTGATATCTACTATCACTGCCTTTTCTAAATGCAGCAACTCTACCTTTTAAGGCACAAACTAAAATATCAAGTATGGTTATTTTGTTTGAGGCAGCGTAAATCGGAGGTGTCACTCTTCTAAATCACAGATGTAATGTTTCTACTAATCGTACATTTATATTTTAAGGCAATTCAGTCAAATGTCCATGTAGTTTACTGGTTTTGCCTTAAACTTCATTTCCTAGGTACTGCTCATAAGTTATGCCTTTTCCTTGTATTTTTCTTTATGGAAAGAGTGTCTTTCTGTCTTTCTTCAGCTACTGGATGAAGGTTCACTGCTACCTCCTATTATTTTTGATGAGGACTGAAGGCCACAATTCTTATAGTTAGGATTGGGTTTGCCATGCTCTCTGGAGACTGTACTTTGATGTTTTGATTGTTCCTTTGAAGTGGGTATTTGCATCTGGGTCAGTTCTGATGTCACCATGGTTATCTAGTTAGGTTCTAGATCCCTGCCTTCTGCTCCTGCTTTGTGTTATTTTGTGACCTATCTCCCTTGTATCCAAATCAGGTTAAGCCATGACTTACGTATATAATATGTCATTACTTGTGTACTTGAACTTTTTTGCTTGAAAATGTAGGACATTTTATTTATCCCTGCTTAATTTCATTTTTGTGTGTGTGTGTGTAGAATGCTTGCAATAGGTAGAGCTTATTATTCTTTATAATTTCCAGCATTATATCAGTCCTAAACTACATAAGAATTTTCTATATACACACGCCCAAATTATTGACATCAACACTGAAGAAGACAAGGCCAAGGACAGAGACCGATAGCACACTTATTCAAAGCTTTCTCCAGGAGGGGGATTTGTCATTTCAAGCTCTTAATTTGCTTATATTTTTTTAAGAATTCATGTATGCTGGATTTAGTTTTGTGCTTCCTTTGCCTGGTGTACGAGAGCAACTCAAAAATCTTAAACTTCTGGATCGTATTCTGATTTCTGTCAATTCCCAAATATTAATGTGCATTAGGTTTTATTAGACAGGAGGAGTACCTAGCTCCAAAATGAATAGTACCTTTAAGACCTAAGTTTGCCTATTCTATGATAATATCCTCCTTTCAACTCTAAAGTACTGATTAAAAAAACAATCTACATTTTTAATGGAGTTTTTCCAATTATTTGAAAAACTGATTAGAATTTTGTACTTACCCAAATCAGAAATTCTGTCAACCGGTAGATAAATAATCAGTATATTACTTTTCAATTTTTTTCAAGTAGACAGTTTTTTAAAAATATTACATAAGCATAGCTAGATTTACTTTATACATATATTTGGAATGCTTAATATAATTTGTTACATGCTTTATTTTGTTTAATGCTCACAAAAACACACAGTGAAGCAAATAACTCCGTGAGAGAAAATAATTTCTCTAAAGTCACACAACTAGTGAGAGAAAAACTGAGGTTTGAACTGAGGTTGGCTGACAGCAAAACATAATTAATTTCTAAACAATCGGCCCTTTAGTACATTATGTACATATGTCTATTATGTACATTATGTCTATTAATCTTTAGAACAGTTAAAGTGGGATTTTGTTATTGGCTTTGCTTTTCCAACATGTAAGAGTCTTCCTCTGTTGGGAGAATCCCTGGCCCTCTGAGTCCCCCTGGAAACAAGATAGGTTCTTGGCCTACAGGAGCTAAACAAGCCAGAAGCTCTCTTTCCAGACTTCCTTGCCAATTCCCTCCCCACTTCCCTACTCACCTCCCTTCTCACTAGAGCCTGAGCTGGGATGAGGAGCTTTGCCTCTCATTCTCTGGGAAGGAAGCAGCAACATTGGCTGCTGCTGATACTCAGGGGCACACATTTGAAAGTTGTATATAAGCCACAATGTCAGAGCTTACAGGCTCAGGGCTGGGCTGTGATGGCAGCAGCTATGGCCTTGTTAGCATAGTTTTGAGCATTGCTTTTGACCACTTGCCTTGAGGCTAATATTTCTGTTAGTCACCCAATATTATTTTAATAAACCACTTAGTATAGAGTCTGAGCTAAGGCAGACGCATGGGTGGCTCAGTCAGTTAAGATCTACCTTCAGCTCAGGTCAACATCCCAGGGTCTCGGGATTGAACCCCTGAGTCCAGCTCTCTGCTCAGCTTAGCAGGGAATCTGCTTCTCTGTCTTTCTCTCTCTGCCCCTCCCCCTGGCTCTTGCTCTCTCATACACTCTCTCCCTCAAATAAGTAAATAAAATCTTAAAAAAAAAAGTATGAGTTAAGAACACAGGCCTGTATCTGCCAATTTCTACCTTTCTGAACTTGGGCAGGTAAATTAATCTCTATGAGCCTCAGTTTCCTCTTGTGCCTCAAGAAATAGCAATAATAAGATGATAATAAGGTGGGGTTCAATGTGTGTATACAATTTTGAAGATTCCATGGCACACAGAAATTTCCATAATGAACCATTATTAGACCACTTTTCTCATTAGTTGGGCAAAGTCTGGCTCTTACAATTAAGAACTGTAATAATTATTAAAAGTTTTGAGTTTGATAAGAAATTGAGGCTCAGAAGAGTTATTTAAAGCTGTGAATTTAGAGAAGTGTGGATGCAATAATTTTAGAATAAAATGTAGATCTATCTGAACTCCAAACTTAGTTCAGTTCCTTGCATTGTCCTATAGGATGGCTTAAAATTTTCCTTATATCAAACAAATAGAAGTATCTTCATTCAAATGCAGTTGGCTGGGAAAGAAGAAAGGGTTTGACAAGAAAAATTTCCTTTAGCTCTATTATTACATTTAGGAGACTCTCTACCGGACTGAAATCCCAATCCCCAATTAAACCACAAGGAAAATGTGCCTGTGTACATAAGATATAGCATGAACCCAATAACTTAATAATTCTGTTTATTAAAACTGTCTTGAGGTTAATCCTATTATAGCTATCTAGTGCCCTGGAACCAGACAAGATTACTAAAACAGAATGTGTGTAGTTTTTCTTTAATTTTTTTTTCTTCTATTTCATTTTCTTGGCTTCAGAATTCAGTAAGCTGCAAATCTCCACTCTCTGATACTAAATGTAGCAAGGTTAGCAGAAACTCTTGACATAAGGGCTTATCTTTCCCCCCTTACACTCACCATCCAGAATTTCATCAATCTTGCCTTGGCAGCAAAATAAAAATGTGGTTTCCAAACAAAACAGTCAAGCATTTCACATTTTAATTAGGCTTTTTTGCCATAGTAGAAAACTCTTTGCACCTTCATCAAGGAAGTAATCAGAAAAAGAACAATAGTTTTCAACCTGATATTTCCCTTTGTACGAGGCCAGACTTAAATAAATATATTTATATTTTTTAAATATGTTATGATATTTTTCTGTCTCCAAAGGTTAATGTGATGATTTGATGGGAAACCTAGGAAATGGCCTTTGATAGTACACGTTATAATTGCATCATTCACGTACTTTTATTACATCTATGCAGAGCTAATCATCGGCAATCGTATACCAAATGTTTTTTAGAATGTTTCTTTTAGAATTGGCACATTGTTTTATTCTTTTCTATTTTAAGTTCTTGTTTTAACAGAATACCAAAATATAGCATTTCTTTTTTTATCTAATTGTATGTAACTTTAAATTTGTTTTAAATGGGTACATATGTCATTTGCAATTTCTCCATGTCATATCATATTATTTTTCATTTATTCTTATGATCACCAGTAAGTCATACATTTTATGACCAAAACTAATAAATTATCAGCTAATAAGCAAATATAATTTCTTAAAAAATATTAATCTTCTTTAAAAAACATTTATGTGATATTTGTTCAAGTGATATTTCTGTCAGAGTCTATTGTCTCTTTTATAACCTTGAATAATAAGTTCGTTGTTTGTAATGTATTTAAAAATATATAAAGTGCTTTACATTGATTTTCTCATTTAATTCTAACAACTGTATAACTGCTTATTGTTAACATTATCAATTGAGAAATTGATGCCTAGATGGGTTAAATTGCATTCTGCTACTAGCGCCTGCCTTTGGCCCAGGGCGCGATCCTGGAGACCCGGGATCGAATCCCACGTCGGGCTCCTGGTGCATGGAGCCTGCTTCTCTCTCTGCCTGTGTCTCTGCCACTCTCTGTCTCTCTGTGTGACTATCATAAATAAATTAATTAATTTAAAAAATTGCATTCTGCTACAGAAGGGTACAGGTGGAGGACCCAGGCAGAAGGAGACCAGCATTAAATGGCAGAGGTGGAACTTGAATCCATTATTTTAAAGTGAGGATTCAGCATCCTTCCTATTACAGCCATTTCTCTCATTCTTTCACTGAATTCATCTGAGAGTTTGCAAGTGAAAACAGTTGTTTTATCTGAGGAAACTTACGCTGGCTGCCAGCTTGCAGTAGAATTTGCAAGGCTATGACTCAGCCCCATCTGGAGACAAACCTGCTCCCAGGGTCCCCTAGCACCCACCAGCTTCTCTCTCTGGGCTTGGGAGGATGGAGTGCATGGAAGAAGGCTGGTGCCAAGGACAGGCCCAATATCTGGTTGTTAAATGATTGAGTGATGCCTGGATGTACTTGTGATCTCATAGAAAGAACACTCACTTAACATCCAAAATGTTTGCCAGAGATTCAAGGGACCCTCCTAGGTCCTGTATTGCAGCGAAATTCTTTCTTTTTTAGATGAAATTTTCTTATACATAAAAGAGAGGTTGACAGAGACTTTTAAATATGTCCTAATGTTTATGATGTTTGTGATTGTCTCATTTTACCCTGGAGGTGACCATTCTTTTACCCTTCAATTATCAGGTATTTGTTTTGTTTGCCTGGCTTTTTTCCACAGGGTTCTTTCCCTTTCACCTAAGCAATGTGGAGCTTTCTTTGATCACCCTTTCCCTGTTGTGGAGCACTGTGAAAAGTGAAAGCCTCTCATCTAATTGGATCTACTCTTATCACCTTTATAAAAGCAATACTGCAGGCTAATTTGTAGGCTGGATTTACCTTAGTGAAATAATGTCTGCACCAGAAAGCTGGTATTTTATTAAACGATGCTATTTTTAAAAATGTATTTATTGGCCTTGGCACTGTTTTTGAGTTTAAAAAAGAAGAAAAAAAAAGAAAAATAAGAAAAATAAAAAAGAAGAAGAAAAAAACAAAAGCAAAACAAAACACCAACAAACAGAATAAAACAATTCCTTCCTCAATTTTTGGATGAGTGATGCAATTTTTTGCCGCAGCTTAAGAAAAGCCCACATTAATGCTTAGAGCTTAAAAATATAAGAGAAATACCTTTCCTATTAGGCCTCTGAGGTATGGAGTTACTTCTATGTTTTGAATGGCATAAATACATAGATTGGGCACGATAATACAGGAGTTGAGCAGGATTTGAAGTTTAACTTTGTAATGAATCTGACACTGTTGTGGGACAGTTAGATGTAGGGATAATAAGGATAGATTTCTTATTCCTGGAAACAATGGTTTTCTTTGCCTGTCTCTTTACTCCTATAAACCAGCAGGATTTTATTTCTTCAACCTATTTTCTTTTCTGGCTCAAAAGTGAATCTTCATGTCACATATATGAAATATTGAATTTTAAGTTATGTTTGCATTATTCTTACACAGAATGTCCAGAAACAAAACATATAACATTCCAGAAGAAAAACATGGAATCGGAAATCATTTTCCTCCTTAAGAAAGAAAATACCTTATAATCAACAAACTGTCTCAATGACTAGCTTTATGATAACCAAGGATAAAAGGGCAAGAAGCTTCTAATGATATGTGGAACTCATATGCATCTATTATGAGGCACACAGTTAAATCATTTATGCTTGTTTGAAAATTTGTTTTAAATAATTGTATAAAGTCATGAAATGACAGCTAATTGTCTAGTATGAAAATCGGTGATGATTTATTTATTGATTCTGATTGATACATAAAACCTTCCTAAGCTCCAATTTTCTTACTATAACATACAACTTTCAACTAGATGCTTGATTATCCATTTCCAATTCCAAACTACAGTGATTCATCTCTCTTCAAAAGAGCCATGTTAATTTTACAAGTAAATTATTTTCTTCTATAGTTTCTTAGATACTTTCATGGAAGTCTCTCATGTACTCTTGAAGACCTCATGAAGCCTATCATTTATAATCAACAAATATTAATAGTGTGTTAATTATGTACCAGGTACTGCAAACTATAAAAGACCAAAAGAAAAATAAGACATACTTAATAACTTTAAAGAGCATACAACCTAAGCTGAGATACAATGAATTCAGGAAAAATCAAATAACACCATATAATCATTTGGTAAATGATGTCATGAGGAAGTTGGTGAATACTACCTGATTTAATTGTATGTGGCCACAAGAGCTGAGTACATTAAAAAAAATGAGCTATTTGGGGCTGAATGGAACTAAGGATTCTTATGAAAAAGTCATTTGATTTGTGTCTTGAAGGATGGAGAAAATTTGAATAGGTAAAGGGAAAATCCATGGCAATCATAGCTACTACTCTTCGAGCTTTTAGAGTATGATAGGTGTTTTTATACAGTAAATAAAATATTTTTATGACCAAGATATCATGACAGTATTCTTATTCCTATTTTAAATGAAGAAAGCAGAACTCTTAGAGCTACACTCATATCCTGATCTTTTAATTCCCAATCTTTTGCTTTTACCTATACTTTAACTGGAATTCTAAATATGTTTTATTTCTTAATTCTACTACTACTTTGTAATGTCTTAGTTTTCTTTGGGAACACATTAGGGGTTAATATTGAATTGTTGTCTCTTATTCTGCATTATATCTTTCATATAAGTGACTGTGGTATTGCTGTTCTTATTATTATTTTTTTTTTAAAGATTTTTTTAATTTTTATTTATTTATGATAGTCACAGAGAAAGAGAGAGAGAGGCAGAGACACAGGCAGAGGGAGAAGCAGGCTCCATGCACCGGGAGCCCGATGTGGGATTCGATCCCGGGTCTCCAGGATCGCGCCCTGGGCCAAAGGCAGGCGCTAAACCACTGCGCCACCCAGGGATCCCTGCTGTTCTTATTAAACAGAAGAGTATGCTGAAGCCAAAAACATTCTAGGCAGGGATCAAATCAAGAACATAGAAAATTGCAAGGCGTTAGACTATGAATTTTGTCTTAAATAGTTTATAGAAAGAAAAACCTTTTCCAGAAAGGTTGATTGTACAGCTTTTCTTTCACATATGGCCAATTGCTATCCTTTTGACCCCAAGGAGTTCATGAACCTTTATAAATCTGTAACATACACATAGAGACTAATGTTGCTAACAAGAAACTTTAATTGCTACTATTATTTAGAAATCAATAAGTAATATTTGTGTTAGCCCTGTGCCAGATGTGAAGCCCATTGCCCTCACATTATGAAAGAAAGAAAGAAAGAAGAAAGAAAGAAAGAAAGAAAGAAAGAAAGAAAGAAAGAAAGAAAGAAAAAGAAAGATCAACTGTGAATATTTTTGGTAATGATTTATCCGTATGTGTTATAATTACTTCTCTCTTACATCATTTAGGAATTCTAAAGGTCAAATTGCTAGTTGAGTGTCTGCCTTCCTGGAGGAGGATATGTTAGGAGCTATTGTATACATTTACAGAAAAATACAGGAAAGGAATTTTATGAAATCAATAGCTGAACTTTTTGAAAACCCTAATGAGGGACTAATGAAATTTCCAGGCCTCTCCTCACTCAAAAGAAACAAGGGAAGTGTCACTTTGACATCAAAAACTAGCCTCTACATCCTTGAAGTAGTTTCCTTTTAAAAGAACACAAAGCAGGAAATGGAGGGGAGACTGGGGAAACGGATAACAAAATTTCTGCAGCAGCATGTGATCCATTTTAACCCTTTCAGGTGTAGATGATGCCAACATGTCATAGCATGTTATCTCTTAAATACTAAAAATTCCATAGTGTACTTTTCTAATTTTACTTTAAAGAATTCTCTCATAGTATATATTTTCTTTCTTTCTTTTTTTTTTTTTTTTAAGATTTTACTTATTTATTTGAGACAGAGAGAGAGAGCATGAGCAGGGGAGGGGCAGAGGGAGAAGCAGACTCCCCGCTGAGCAGGAAGCCTGACCAGAGCTCATCGCAGGACTCTGAGATCCCGAGCTGAGCTGAAGGCAGCCGCTTAACCTACTGAGCCAACCAGGTGCCCCAGTATACATTTTCTTTCTCAAATCAGCAATTCCTTTTCCTAACAGAAAACACATTTACTTCTGTGCTCAGGTCTATATATCAAAGAAAGCTTTCTTCATGCATCTAACCAAATGATATAAAAGATCCAGCACAAAGTGGGTAGCTAATGAGAAAGGTTCTTGTGTACAAGGATCTTTTTAGTACTCTAATTTTCTTTTAGCAGCACAGAATCTGGTACACAGGACTGAGCTTTCATACTTTACACATAATGGGCACAAATTAGAATAGTGTCTCCTTTTGTGTGATTGTCTTGGCATTATGAGATGGTGCTTAGACAGGCATGTGAACTTGACAAGAGACCGTTTCATTAAAGAACCTTATACACTAAGTGTTCCACCTCTCTTTGCAAAACATATATGGGTGTGGATAGGAGCTTTCCTACACCCTAAATAGATTTCTCCTTCCTTATGTTTCAGCAATGCTGACTGAACAATTTGTTTATGGCAGCATTTCTCTAACATAATGATCTCAGAACCTGTTTATACTCTTAAGAATTATTGAGGACTCCCAATGACTTTTTGTTAATGTGGTTTATATCTGTCGATATTTAACAGGTCATAAATTTAAAGAGAGAGATTAGGGGCATGTGGGTGGCTCAGTCTGTTAAGCATCTGCCTTTGGCTCAGGGCATGATCCCAGAGTCCTGGGATCAAGCCCTTATCAGGCTCCCTGCTCAGCAGGGGAGTCTGCTTCTCCCTCTCCCTTTGCCCCTGCTCATGTGGGCTCTCTTTTTCTCACTCTGTCTCTCAAATAAAAAAATAAAATCTTAAAAAAATAGATATTAATTTTAAAATAGCAATAATACTCCCTCTAGTAAGTAGGTATAAATAACATAGTTTTATGAAAATATCTATATTTTTGAAATTGAAGAAGAATATCTGGCAAGAATAGTGACTTTTGACATTCTTAATTTTTTTTTATTTTTTATTTTTTTTATTTTTTTTTTTCTTAATTTTTTTTTAAAGATTTTATTTATTTATTCATGAGACAGAGAGAGGCAGAGACATAGGCAGAGGGAGAAGCAGGCTCCATGCAGGGATCCCGACGTGGGACTCCATTCTGGGCCCCTCTGATCATGCCTGAGCCAAAGGCAGACGCTCAACTGCTGAGCCATCCAGGCATCCCAGACATTCTTAAATGTTTTTACAGGTTTACAAATCCTTTTAAATGTCCGCGTTATTTACTAATGTTAACTGGTTTCTTTTATCTGCTTCTTCATTTCATCTATTGAAATAAATTGTTTTAGTTGAAGTATATGAAGAAAATACAACCTCATGCAGATTTTTAGTTGGAAAAGAAAGGTGTATTTTAATACTTATAAAATAATTGCATATATTCTTCTTTGCTACTTCACCAATACTTGACATGTGGTTTCTTAAAGGTTAATTGCACTATGGAATCTGTAATAACATCAATCAACTTTTTGAACTCCTTTATATTAAAATCCATTAGTTTAACTTGTACTTGGAATGAATATTTTATCATGTATTCTTTTATAAAATTATGCACTGGTCATATGGAAAATTTACTAAGCTATAAGATCTTTCTGATGTTGACACACTTCATTATGCAATATTAAAAAATCATTTATTAATATTATCACCAGCCTCATCAGAAAAGTCTTCAGGCATTGGAAGCTGTGGAGCTCATAGTGATGAATACAAGTTTCCCAAAATTCTAATTTTTACTTGATAGGTTGAATTTCTTCACTAGCAACAAATGCTGTCAGTTTTTCTTTGAAGTGACAGGTTCACTTCATTCATTTCTGAGAAAGTATCTGCCAGATACAGATATATAAGTCTGAATAATCATAGTGTATCTATCTGTCATTCATTCAAGGAAAAATGGCATTCCATGAGAAAAGCATCTAGTTCAGCCTGAGAATCAAGCAATTGCACTAGTGTTTTAACTTGTCTAACTATTTTTTGTATGTACCCAACAGAATTGTGCTGTATGCATACTCCCAATTTTATTGCACATGCTTAAAGGGTTTTTTTGGGGGGGGGGGATTAAAGTTTTTTAAAAAATAACTGTTTCATCAAGTACATCCTTAAGTGAAACCGTTATTTTTTAAAATTGTGATTATGTGGTGAAGAATACAATCACTATAGTACAAATTGGTGTCACTGCCCTGATTTGCCCTGAGGCACATCACTTTCACACATCATTGCTTTTGCACCATCAGTAAAATGTCAACACAAGGAAATAGGAACATAATGTCATACTATTATGAAAATAGTTTTGGACTTACTCTTGAAAATCTGTCAGAAGCTTCAAGAGACCCACAGATAATACTTTGAGATTGCGGATCTATAACATGAAAAGATTATAACCTCAATCCTCACATTTGCTGTTCATTCAAGGAAGTGTATGAATTATACATGATTTAGAAGTGTTCTATTTATATCTATACATAGCTACATAATGACCGCTACTGTGGTCATTATGTAGCTCACAAAATTGCATAATGATTGAAACTTTTATGAGCCAAAATGCACCTAGATTTATTTAAATTTGAATATGTCTGTTTTCTGTTTATTATTATTAATTGTTATCTACAGATAATACTTCCTGATTTTTTTCTGTAGGTCATAAAAAATAAGGAGAAAAAGTGTGTTTTCTAAGACACCCATGGTTGTTCACATTAAAGAATTAAATAAAATATTATTCACTATTAATTAAACATAAGTGATTCAGATACTGAATATCTGAACAATCTAGACTAATCCATATTAATGATATTATATTTACTTTTCAGGTAATAATGAGGCCTAGTTTCATAATCTCATTTTAGTTCATTTACTAAAGACTTTTTAAGATTCTGAACTGGTGGAAGGGAATGTGGCAACAGTAGAAAGATATAAGGCACAACCTCTGTTTACTGCTATACAGTGTTGGATATAATTTAAGGTGACAGGTGCTAAAATAAAACTAAAATATAAAGAATTGTGGAACTATGGAAGCAAATGGATTAATTTAACTCCACTCAGAGAATCATATAGAAAAGGGTCAAACTAGAGTTAATTCTTGGAAGACAAGGAATTAAAATAACTGTAACTACAATTTCACATATTCTGAATTAGGCCCTGTTCCAAGCAGTCTGTATTTATTTACTCACTTAGTCCTCATAATCACCCAATGAGTAGAAACCACTATTATCCCACTTTTACAGATAATGAATTTGAGTCATGAGTAGTCAAAAAACCTGCCCGTGGCCAGACAGGAAACAGTATTTGGAAGCATGTTTAAATCCAAGAAGTCCAGTTTCAGAGCTCATGCTTTTGATCACTAGACCGTTCTGGAATCTGAAACCACATGGAATGTACTTTACACTTGCATCCATTGTATACACAGGACGAAAGGGCATGCAAGCAGGAAATAGGTTGAATCTGGTGAGAATGTGCCATATATTGTTCTATTCCTCTCTGAAGTGGGAAACAAGTTCATCTTCCTCAGGTGAGAGAGATGGGGAAATGGGGAATCATCAGACATGAGTAGATACTTGAATGAGAATAGGGGCGCCTGGATGGCTCAGTTGGTTAAGTATCTGATCTTGATTTTGACTCAAGTTGTCATCTCAGGTTTGTAATCTCAGGGTCTTGAGATAGATCCCCATGTTGGGTTCTGTGCTTAGCAGAGTCTGCTTCTCTCCCTCTTTCTCTGCTCCTCCTCTCCTCAGATGTTCTCTCTCTCTCTTTTTCTCTCTCCCTCTCTTAAATAAATACATCTTAAAAAAAGGAGAATAGCCACAACATTGTATGCAGGAAGAACTACTTATAAATACAACTAAAATTTTATTTTAGAATAGCAGGCAAATTATTTAAATTCTCTATGCCTGTGCTTCCTTATCTATAAAGTGAGGCTGATAACTGTAATTTACATCAGAGTAATTTACATCAGAGTATTTACATCAATAAGGATTAACTGAGTTAAACCATGAAATGAACAGAGAGATGCTTGCCCAGAATAAGTACTTAAGTGCCCATTCTTCTTATTAACATTGTTATCATATATATCATAAAGTAATAAAGATACAGAGTTGCTGAATGAAGAGTTCTATATGAACAAAATCTTTAGTTTCATTTCTTAAAAATATTCATTCAGAGCGTGAATACTTTAAATATTTTTAAATACATCACTCAGGGGATCCCTGGGTGGCTCAGCGGTTGAGCGCCTGCCTTTGGCCCAGGGCGTGATCCTGGAGTCCCACGTCGGGCTCCCTGCATGGAACCTGCTTCTCCCTCTGCCTGTGTCTCTACCTCTCTCTCTGTGTGTCTCTCATGAATAAATAAATAAAATCTTTAAAAAATAAAAATACATACATACATACAGGATTACTGATTTCAAGGATCCTACAATTTGGAGTTAGAGAAGAACATACCTTACAATTTCTCTGAGTGAATTTGTATCAGTAAATTTGGATCTTATATATAAGATGTGTTTGTTGTGGAACGCCTGAGTGGCTCAGTGGTTGAGCATCCGCCTTTGGTTCAGGGCGTGATCCCACGGTCCCAGGATCGAGTCCCACGTTGGGTTCCTTGCATGGGGCCTGCTTCTCCCCCTGCCTATGTCTCTGCCTCTCTCTGTGTGTCTATCATGAATAAATAGATCAAATCTTAAAAAAAAAAAAAAAAAAAAAAGATGTTTGTTGGTTGTGTCCCCAAATAAAAATGCCAGTTTATATTGCTGCAGTTCTTCAAAATATATAAAGCTTTTCCCCTGAAATGAAAATACTCAGAAAGCACAGTGAACAAGTACCAAGTCTGATGAGACTGCCCAAGCAGATCTAATCCAAGTATCCTGGAATATCTGTTCCATAATCACCCAAATGCCCTACATCTTCAGAACTTTATCTGACTAATCCTCTCTTATCTCAACCTTAACTAAAACCTGGTTCTTTCCAGAGTTGTCAGGAATTGTTCATTATTCTGAACAATTATGAAAATATAAATTGATATGCAATCTAATAGTGCTTGTGTTCATTTATCCAAGTTCCATAATATCAATAAAATAGACAAAGATTCTTTATTTGCCTGACATTTTAAGAGTTGCGTAAAATAGTTAATGTATAAAATTGCAAAATGGCTAAGAGAGAAAGCTTTTAGAAAGTGAATAGTACCAACAAAACAGCTCCCCATTATTGAATGTTTACAGTGTACCAGGTATTATCCAGAGTAATTTACATGTATTGTGACCTATTAATAAATAGGTGTTACTGATTTTTCTCATCTTAAAAATGAGAAAGCTGAGTCTGATAGAGATTATATAACGATCTGTGGGCACACATCGAGGTTTTTTGAGAGGAAAGGAAAGTGTCAGGATTCTAAATTGTGATTATAATTACATCCCTTGGGGATGATCTGTAGTATGAATTCCTGCTATTAAAATGGTATATTTTGGGGATCCCTGGGTGGCTCAGCGGTTTAGCGTCTGCCTTTGGCCCAGGACAAGATCCTGGGGTCCTGGGATCGAGTCCTAAGTCAGGTTCCCGGCATGGAGCCTGCTTATCCCTCTGCCTGTGCTCTGCCTCTCTCTCTCTCTCTCTCTCTCTCTCTCTCTATGTCTATCATAAATAATAATAATAATAAATCTTTAAAAATAAAATATTTTTGGTTTTACATTAAAATATGGGTGGTATAAAATCTGAACAAAAATTAATAACTTCTATTTCTTAATGACCTTGCAGTATTCCAACACAAAAATTTCACTGCTTTTTGCTTTAGACAGATTTCTTACTATAAATGACTTAAAGTTTCTTTTCTTTGAATCAAAATCATCAGAGTCCATTCCACATGGAGTCTTTAAAACATGATCAGTTACCAAAACCTATCCATTTGCAGACTGATTTCAAGGAGATATTTTTAGGTAAATATAAAACCTCATCACTATATCAGTCTTATCACTCTGGCTCTATATATCCCTAATGTGTAGGCTAACTCACTTCTCTCACCTGAGAGACTACTCTACATAGTTCTTGCCACAGGAGAGCTGGTCCATCCTCAGTTAGAAGGAAAACTGTGCTCTCAGAAGTCACACAAACCCAAATTTAATTTTTTCTCACCCTATGGGTCCCTGACAGAATTATTTTATTAAGGGTCTCTCCTTCAAATTTTCTGACTCTATTTGCATAAATTCTCTTTAGGAGCAGCTTTTCATTTCCAAATTTTGCTAACTTTGCAATGATCATCAAAGAGAAGACCTCTTACTGAATTCTATAGTGTTTCATCTTTCATAAAATCAAACTATTTTCTAAAATCTAGGTTTCCACATCATGCATTGCTCTCCAGAAAATGGAGTTGTCGGTAAAACCAGATAAGCCAAATACCTTTATATCTCTGGTCGTGTGTACACAGTATTCCTGACCAGCAAGCTTCTTCTGTTTATTATGTAAACTAAGCACTTTAAATAGTCATTAGATTTCCTAAATGTGGTGAGGTAGGCCTGTGACTGTTTAGGAGTTTCTCCCAAATATCTAGACTTTAAACAAAGAAGTTGAAATAAACCAACTTTCAAACTTATACAATCTTTGTTACAGCTAGTATCTAATGACTTATGGGGAAATTGTTCATTCATATGTAGGATCTTAATTCTTTTATTTATTTTTTTTAAGATTTTATTTATTTATTTATTTGTCAGAGAGAGAGCACAAGCGGGGGGAATAGCAGGCAGAGGAGGAAGCAGGCTCCACACTAAGCAAGGAGCCCCATGCGGGACTCCATCTCAGGACTCTGGGATCTTAACCTGAGCCAAAGGCAGATGCTTAACCAACTGAGCCATCCAAGTGTCCCAGATCTTTATCCTCTTAAATAATTGGAAACTTTTGTATTTCCATTTCTTGAGTTTTATTCTGTATTAATGCATAATGGATGAAATTAATGGAGAATCCAAACCATAATACTTATTAATGATGAACATATAATTAAATTTCAGCTGTCTTCCACTTTAATAGAAGCTATCTTCTCACCTCTGACTTTTGATAAAGTATAAATTATCTTCATAAATGAGGTTTCTATTGGATAGTATATTCAATAGAAACCTAATACCCAACAGAAACAATTTGATACTAGATACTATGAGCATGAACTTTGGAAAAACTGCAGTCAAGGATCTTTCTGGGTTTACTTATTTTTTTTAAGATTTTATTTATCTATTCATGAGAGACACAGAGAGAGAGAGAGAGAAAGAGAGAGACACAAGCAGAGGGAGAAGCAGGCTCCATGCAGGAAGCCCTATGCGGGACTCGATCTCAGGTCTCCAGGACCAGACCCTGGACTGCAGGCAATGCTAAACTGCTAATCCACCCGGGCTGCCCCTACTTATTTTTTTTAAGATTTATTTATTTTTACAGAAAGAGAGAGAGAGAGAGAGAGAGCACATGTGCATGTGAGTGTACAAGTAGAGGGAAGAGCAGAGAGAGAGGAGAGAGAGAATCTCACACAGACTCCTGCTGAGCATGGAGCCCAACACAGGGCTTAATCTGACCCTAAGATCATGACCTGAGCTGAATCCAAGAGTCCTGTGCTCAACCAACTGAGCCACACAGGCACCCTTATGTTTACTTATTTTTTTGAATAAAATTGACTTCAAACCTGAAAAATATAATTTCTATGAACAACTAATGCATATCAAATTAGCAAATGTTAGCATAAGAGTTAAGAGGATGGGCAGTATAAAATCGTTATTCCCATTATTACTTTCTATAAAATTAGGAATCCAGTGACTCATTAAAAAAAAATTGATATGTTGGACTTCATCAAAATTAATAATTTTGCTGTTTGAAAAAACCTTTAAGAAAATAAAAAGACAAGTAACAGCAGTCTCTTCAATGAAAACTGCTGGAAAACTGAATGACTATATGCAGAAGAATGAAACTGGACTACTTTCTTCCACCATACACAAAAATGAACTCAAAATGGATTAAAGACCTAAATATAAGACCTGAAACCACAAGACTTCTAGAAGGAAACAAGCAGTAATTTGTCTGACACCTGCTGTAGCAACGTTTTTCTAGATATGTTTCCTGAGGCAAGGGAAACAAAAGCAAAAAATAAACTATTGGGACTCTATAAAATAAATAGTTTTGCAGTGTGAAGTAAACCACTGATAAAACAAAAGACAACCTACTGAATTGGAGAAGATAGTCATAAATGGTATATCAAATAAGGGGTTACTATCCAAAACATAAAAAATGTATACGATGCAACACCGAAAAACACGAATAATCTGATTAAAAATGGGCAGAGGAACTGAATAAACATTTTTGCAAAGAAGACATACACATGGCCAGCAGAAACATGAAAATATGCTCAACATCATTCATCATCTGAGAAATGCAAATCAGAACCACAACATATAGCCTCACACTTGTCAAAATAGTTAGAATCAAAATGACAAAACATAGCAAGTGTTGGCGAATATATAGAGAAAAGTATATAGAATATATAGAGAATCTTTGTGCACTATTGGTGGGAATGTAAATTGGTGCAGCCACTGTGGAAAACCTTATGGAGTTTCTTAAAAAAAATGAAAACTGAAGATACTATGTGATCCAGTAATTCCACGACTGGATATTTACTTTTCAAAAGTGAAAATGCTAATTCAAAAAAAAATATATGCATCCCTATGTTTATTATAGTATTATTTATAACAGTGAAGATATGGAAGCAACCCAAGTGTCCATTGATCAATGAATGGATAAAGAAGATGTGAGATAGATCTATATATCAGAACAGTACTCAGCCACAAGAATGATGAAATCTTGGCATTTGCAACAACATGTATGGACGGAGAGGGTATTATGCTAAGTGAAATAAGTCGGATGAAGAAAGACAAATACCATATAATTTCACTTATATGTGGAATCTAAAATGAAAACCAATGAATAAGCAAACGAAAGGCAGAAACAGACCCATAAGTAGAGAGAACAAACTGATGATTTCTAGAGCAATGGGGGGTCAGAGGTTGGACAAAATGGATAAAGGGGAGAGGGAGACAGGCTTCTAGATAGCAGTGAATAAATCACAGGGAAGAAAGGTACAGCATAGGGAGCATTGTCAACAGTAGTATAATCTTTGGTGACTGATGGTAGCTATATGTACAATGAGGAGAGGATTCCATATAGACTTGTTGAATCACTATGTTGTGTATATATCTGATAAAGGATTTGTATCCAGGACGAAAAAAAAAAGCCCACAAATTTCAAAAATAAGGAGAACAAAATAACAACAAATAAAAATGGATATAACATTTGAAAGACACTTCACCAAAGATTTGTAAATGGCAAATAAGCACCTGAAAAGATGTTTAATATTATTAGTCATTGAAGATATGCAAATGAAAATCACAAGTAGATGCCACTATATACATATTGGAATTTATGTATATATTTACATATATATATTTATATATTATATATATATTAAGCCTTTCTAATATATATGTAAAAGAAAGGGAAAGAAAGAAAGACACTGACATTACTAAATGCACTGAGAAGGATGAAGGTCATTTACATTGCTATTTGGAATACAAAATGGTATGACCACTTTGGCAATTTCTTTTAAAATTAAATATGCCATTATCAAATGGCCCAGTAATATTATTCTTAAATATTTACTCAGTGAAATCAAAACTGATGTTCACAGTTTTGTACGTGAATGTTTGTAGCAGATTTATTCATAATTTCCCCAAACAAGGAACAACCCAAATGTTCTTCAGTTTGTGAGTAAAAAAACAACCTGTGACACATCCATATAATGCCATATCACTCAACAGTAAAAAGGAACAACCTATTAATGCACATAACAATGTGGATGAATCTCAAGTGCATTATATTAATGGAAAGATGGCAGACTCAGAGGCTATATGCTGTTTGAAAGCATTTATATAGGGCACCTGGGTGGCTCAGTTGTTGAGCATCTGCCTTTGGCTCTGATCATGATCCCAAGGTCCTGGGATCAAGTCCCACATCAGGCTCCCTGCAGGGGTCCTGCTTCTCCCTCTGCCTCTGTCTCTGTCTCTGGTCTCTCTCTGTGTCTCTCATGAATAATTAAAATGTTTTAAAAAGTGAAAGCATTTATATGACATTCTGTAAAAAGTTAACCTCTAAAAACATGCAACTGATCAGTAGTTGCCAGGATTTGAAGATGGGTGGTCCTAGGAGCAAAAGGGACTTTGTGGACTCAATGGAATTAATTCTTCTGTGCCTTGATTTCAATGATGGTAACATGATAGTATGTGTTTACCAAAACATCAAACGATCCATTAAAAGGGTGATTTTACTATATGTAAATTATACCTCAATTTTTTAAAACCAAGTAAGAAATCAGAATCACAATTACCAAACTCTCCATTACATGGGATAGCCTAAATAAATCTACATAGTGCAATTTTTTATTATTAAAATGTAATATGCCATGGCCTCCTGTTTTAGAAAACTAAAGAACATGCTTTGGTAATTCAGACCCAAAGCTTTAATCCTTTTTAAGGAGCTGAGACAAAAGCCGTTCATCTGCCTTAAATATCATTAATGTAACTATGAAAACATTAATAATGCTAAATAAATTTTTTATAGAATATAGCTTTCTTGGAATAAAATTTTTCAAAGGTCTACCATTTTTAAAGTTTTTATTTAAATTCCAGTTAATTAACATACAATGTAATCTTAGTTTCAAGTGTACAATACAGTGATTCAACAATTCCATACAAATACCTGATGCTCATCAAAACAAGTGCACTCCTTAATCCCCATCCCCTCACCTCCTCTCTGGAATCAAAAGTTTACCTTTTAAGGTCAAATTGACCCCCTGACTAGAAGCATTTCAACACTTCGTTGGAATTATTTTTAGAGATCTGCAATCTCATAACACTATGTAAATTAATTTTTTAAAAATTCTCTTTGCTAATTTTTTGGAATGGTCCAAGTCAGTGGACATATAAACCTGATGTTCAAAGAGTCTGAAATAAAAACGTTATCTTTTCTCACAGTTTTGTGCTGCCTATTATTTCACTATGTAATGAAAATATCAATCACAAAATAACACTTGTCACTTCTTTTAGTTAAAATAATTTAGGCATATAGAACTTTAATTATGTGCGAAGAAAGATGGAGAAATTGAGGCAATATTTCAGATTAGACCTTTGCTGAAACTTGGCATCTCTTTTCTATCCAGCACTGACAGCACTTCTAACCGATAGCTTTCATGTTTTTCTAACTTTTTATCAAGTACTCTGTTGTTGTTTAGACGTGATGTAATACAAAAAATTAATAGGACATTTTATATTAACTTGGTGAGAAAGTAACGCTTAATACAATTTCACTTATCCATATAATCAAGATGAATTTCTTATGAGAAAGTTGAGAAACTACACCTTATGACCTTACTTTTATTCATTCTTTATCTATAATGAAAAATTTACATAAGATCTGAGTTGTGAGGTTATCTCTCATCCCTAATAAATTTTAGCAGTGGCATGAAAGGTATCAGTTGAATAGCCATAAGAAAGCTGAGCCTGGCAACTTTTTGTTTAGGAGTGAATAGCTTTTTTATGAATTCTAGGAGAAAACTCTCTCTTTCTCTCTCTCTCTCTCAATCTCTCTCTCTCTCTCTCTCTCTCTCACACACACACACACAACCACACAGATTTTACAGAAAATTCTGAAAGTTTAATTGAGATCACAATAAATTACATTGAATGTTGGATCAATATTTCTTTACAGTTTTAAAGTAGTACCAAATAACATATATCCTTCGGCTTACTAGCTTCAGGAGAAAAAAAAAAATGTGCATACACAAGGCATATTTTTTAGGAGGATAGAAAAAGCAGGGCCCATGATTTGGATGCATAAAGGACCTTGTATGATTTATCATTCATTGAGAAAAACGGTGTACCATCTACCCAAAGATTTTAAAATACCAAGCAGAATTTTAAGAAGACTGAAAAATAAAATGCCAACTTAATTAAAATAGATAAGTAAGTGGGGAGGTAGATAGAGACATAAGTAGATTGATACATGACGAAAAGTAATTTGAGTCTATACATATAAGTTTAAAGTATCTCACAAGTGATAGTTTTTCTTCAACAGCCAACTAACAAGTGATAAAAATCAGAATAAAGTTGCCTTTGTGGTATCTGAAAGAATTTCTAGCTTCTTTCTATAAATTTCTTACACAGTAAAAGCAAAATAAAATTATCCTATTATTTTAGATACTAACCCAACTCCTAAACAGCTCCATTCTCACAGTCTAAAGAACAACAGGGTTTTTAGGGAATAATCTGAATGGGACATGGACTGCTATCCATTTGTTCTGTCCTTTCCCTGAATCAAATCCCGGGTTTCATAATAAATAAAACAATTTGTAAGGTCATTGGTAGCAACAAATTCTTTGGTTTCCGTTAGTCACCAGTCAAGTATTCTTTCCTAAAGGAGAATTATCTCCAATAATCTCTTTTTCCCCTTGTCCAGCCCTGTATTCTATAAATATTTCCTGTAATTTCTACTGTGATAAAGACACCAGATGATTAAAGACTGCTTCTTCCAGAGAATCTATATGATCTGGGGGCACCTGGGTGGCTCATTTGGTTGAGCGACCGACTCTTGGTTTCAGCACAGGTCATGATCTCAGGGTGGTGAGATTGAGCTCTGTGCTGGGTTCTGCGCTTAGTGGGGAATCTGCTCTAGATTCTCTCTGCCTTTCCTTCTACTCCTCTCCCACTTGCAGTCTCAGTCTCTCTCTCTCTCTCTCTTTCTCTCAAAATAAATTAATTTAAAAAATGATTCTATACAATCTGTAGAAAACAAGGAGGCTTCTGGCTAAATTATCTTCAGTATCTTCTAAAGGTATTTGCATACAGTCTTGAAAATCTAATAGCAGTAGTCTTATGTATTTATTTATTTATTTATTTATTTATTTATTTATTCATTCATTCATTCATTCATTTTTGCCTGAATTATGTCAACTCAGGATGGCTGTCCTAAAAAATAGAAGTCCAGATTGACAGTAAAGAAAAAAGTTTTTGAAAAAGAACAATGAGAGAACTATGTTTAATCAAATAAAAGGATCTTATTAGACAGACCAAATCTCTCAACATATGGAGTACATGTGGGAGAACAAAATAATAAAAGAATCACTATGGGTAAAAATTTTGGGAACCATGAATTAAAGGCAGGACATCTTCATCTTCCAAACAGGAAGTTTAAGAGATGGTGTTTATAATGTTGTATAGAGATAAGAAAGGAACTTCAAACATCTATGTCTTCTTCAATTCAATGGCTTTACAGAAAACTTTAGCCTGTAGTATTACATTTTAAAATGTTTATTGAATCATTACTTCAAATTTGACAAAACAAGCAAAGGGCTTAATTATTGTAATTATTTCCAAGGAGTTTGAGGCTTTTTAGTGTAATTTGGGTATTTTAATTGATTGTATGTGATGCATTCAATATCATTTTATAATTTTTAAGTTGGAAATGTCATTAATCAAATGATCTAAAATGTATTTTATGAAAAGTAAAATATGACATATTTATATACATTTTATTCCAAAGTCTCAGATATATAGCCAGCAATCATACATCATATAGTTTCTTTTAGTTTCTTTTTTTTTTTTTTTTAATATTTTTTTCTTTATTTATTTATGATAGTCACACACAGAGAGAGAGAGAGAGAGAGAGGCAGAGACACAGGCAGAGGGAGAAGCAGGCTCCACGCACCGGGAGCCCGACGTGGGATTCGATCCCGGATCTCCAGGATCGCGCCCTGGGCCAAAGGCAGGCACCAAACCGCTGCGCCACCCAGGGATCCCAGTTTCTTTTAGTTTCAAAAATCAATGCGATTAATATGCATAAGTTGTTTTCACACTTCAACCTTTGTTTTAATTTTCTCAAACAAAAAATAAAATATATGACAGCAATTTTTTCACCATCTCTATTGAAGTAAAATTGGCTTTTAATAGGCCATTCATGTTGAAAATATAAACTTTTTAAAAAAATATATATTTATTTATCTGAGAGAGAAAGAAACAGCATGAACAGTGAGAGGAACAGAGGGAAAGACTCTTCAAGCAGACTCTCCTCTGAGCCCAGAGCCCAGAGTGGGGCAATCTCACAATCCTGAGATCATGACCTGTACCTAAACCAAGAGTCAGGAGCTTAAGAGAGTGAGCCACCCAGGCGCCCTTAAAGTGTAAACTTTTATAAGTTTTGGTATATGTATGCCCTTGTGAAATTACCACCACAATTAAAATAATAAATGCACTCTACTATTTTTAAAGGTTTTCTCCTATACTTTTGAAATCCCTCCCTCCCACTATTCTTTATGCTCCACCATCCCTGAGCAACCATTGTTTGACTTCAGGGCCAGATACATGATTTGCAGGACAAAGTGCAAAATGAAAATTCCTTGTTTGAAAAGCAGAGAAAATTTTCCCTTAAAGGTACTAAAATCAAAGCTTTTTTTTTCTTTCACAGTCTCTCTCCTAGCTAGTCATGGTGTTTTTCTTTTGCTATTTAATGGCTTTCTAAATAAAGAAAAAATAAACTTTTAAATTATTAGCATGAATTTTGCCATTTATCTTTATGTTGTGCAAAGTCAATTTTAAATTCAAATATATAATCATTTAACTTAAATACAAAATTACCAAAATTAGACTATTCATATTTAATAGCTCATGCATGCATATATATCTTGTTCTTACCACAGAGTAGAAATGCTGCACAAAGCTTACTATTTTTATCCCATGTCTTGATACGTGCATGTTCTACCAACATTCTTGACCTTCAGATTGCTGATGAGTAAGGACAGATTAAAAAGAAATGGAACTATGGGTTGCTCTGTCTTTCCCTTCCCTTCTCTGCCATCATTCTCACCACAGTGTTGGCTAATACAAGCAAGTAGCAGGAATAAGAAAGGCTATGATAGGGTTTCTTGATTGCTTGTGTTTTTTTAAATGTCATTGCCTGCTTTTTGAGTTTGAAGCAAGTTTTAGTTTTTTTGGTAGTTTCTATTTATCTTTTTAACACATTCATTTTTTTTCTAGCTCCTTAAGCATATAAAATATACTAATAATAGCTTTTAATTTTCTTGTATGTTTTATCATTTATGTCATATCTAAATAACTCGATTGATTTTTCTGCTCATTATATAGATTGTGTTTCTCTGATCCTTTGCATGTTGAATAGGTTTTATTAGATGCCAGAGATTGTGAATTTTACCTTATTAGGTGTAGGGTATATTTGTATTTCTATAAATATTTTTGTATTTCTTGAACTTTGTGCTGGGACCCAGTTATTTTAAAATCTGATCCCTTTGAGTCTTGCTTTTAAGCTTTCTTAGGACCAGAGCTACATTTGTTCTAAGGTTAAATTCTCCCATTACTGAGGCAAGACCCACTTTGTACTAAAAGTGTTATCTCTGAATTTTAAAGTCTTCTGCTTTGGCCCTGGGTGTTGGACTGGCCCTAGGCAAGCTGCAGCTACTGTTTCTGATTTCTGTTTCTGATTTCATGAACTCTGTCCTGTCTGGTATTCTGCTCTGTGAACTCTGGATAAAAGGGATCCCTGTTTGTGTTCAAATCAGAAGACCAACAAGCTCTGCCTGGGTTTCTCCTTCCTCGGCCATGGTCTAGAAACTTTTTCCAGGGAGTAAGCTACAACTGTTATAAGGTTCCTGCCATTTTGTTTTCCAGTGCTCAGAAATCATTTCCCGTTTGCTAATCCTAATGGGTTAAATACTATTGTGTCATATATTTTGTCTCATTTTTTAGTTATTACAGATGTAAACCAGGTCCCTGCTCCCCAATCTTGACTAGAAGCAGAGGTTCAGGTAAACTCGACTTTAATTTATAGATACATTTTTTGTTGTTTTTAATTTCCTAATAAATGTATGACTTGGAAATTATGGCTATTATTTCTTAAGCTTGTAAAAATTAACTGATTTATAACATCATGAAATTAAAAGTTTATATTTTTATTCTATGTCTTTCTCTACTTTGTTCAAAGTCTCCTGAAGTCTTATTATTCCATATTATCTCCTGACTGAAAACAATGGAGTCACTAGAGTGGATGTTAGAAAGACAGAATCTCAGCCTTCACTAATGCCTACTGAATAAAAATCTTCATTTGAATAAAATCCTGTATTACACACATTAAATTTCAAGAAGCACTGCACTATGGGGTATTTCATCAGAAGGCACATAGATCTCACTTTTAGTTCTGTGATAGGAGTTTCTAGTCAAGGGTAAAGAACTTAACCTTGCACACTGAGGCACCCCTCTTGGAATTGAACCATTATGTATTTGCATTCCAGTCTGACAACTTCTAGATGTGTAAATTTGGATAAAGACATTTTTAGTCTCAGCTTCTTTATCCACAAAGCAGAACAACTAACACTTCATAGGAATATTATAAAATCAAATTAGATATTACATCTAATGTCTGGCACATAATAACTTCCAAACAAATGGTAATTATGATTATCATTAGGTTATTACCCTGGAAGTTTCTGGAAGGGAAGGGTCATGTCAGTTTTACTGAATTTCTCACAACACCTAAGAGAGTAGATACTTAATAAAGGTTGACTGATTGATTGTAATGACATTTGAATATTTCTCTAGGTAATTAAGAAAAGAAATAAAAGGTAATGAAACTGCTTCTAATGAGTAGATTATATGCCTCACTGAGCAGTCATAATCATCAAAGGAGAAAATAGACTCTACTTTATTCATGTTTCAGGGCAGAGTATGTTCAACCTATTGATTTTCAACATTCATCAAGACATCACATGAAATTTTACTTATTTCTTATTCCATTTTAAGCATCAAAGTCAGTTTGCCTTAGTAGAATTTTTTATTAAATATTCCTGTCAAACTTTAATTGAATATGCAATGACCTTCATTGTAGTGCCACAATTCACCTTAATTATATTGTCTGAGTGATTTTTTTAAGGAAATGATAACCTAAATATGAAAGAAAATTCTCCCTAGCATGGCATAATTCAGTTTGCTGCTCTTTAAATTTTTAAATACAATAAGATATAATTCTCTTGCAATTTCCACAACACTTAAATATTTTGTTCCTAGATTTCATCTCCATAACTCAATTTTGATGAAATATTAGAACAAAGCTACTAGCACTCCTTCACGTTGTTTTTCTTTTATGATATGTGGGAGTAATTTTTGAGAGATTATGAAAAAATATTCATATAATTGGACCACAACGGACTGAAATGGTATTACAACCACATTAAGAGAATAACAAATGAGAATTCTAGGTCAGAAAAAAAGACTTTCTAAGCATTATCAAAAGCAATGTAAAAATAACAGACAAGAAATATCAAAATGATTTTTATTTTAGAGAAAGAAAAGAGTGAGAGGTAAGGGGCAGAGAAAGAGGGAGAGAATCTCAAGCAGACTCTGTGTCCAGCATGGAGCCCAGCATGGGACTTGATCTCACAACCCTGAGATCATGACCTGAGCTGAAACCAAAAGTTGGAGGTTTAACTGACTGAACCACTCAGGTGTAATTTTATTTAAAAAATTATAAAATCATTTAAAGTTATAATTGTTTAATTGAAATGTTATAAATAAAAATTATAATTAGTATAGATGTTGAGAGTGTTTTCTTCCATCTGACAAGTTAGAAGCTTTGGAAAGAAGATCAGATATAAAATCTATTGACTTTAATAGACTCATTTGGCAAACTAATTAGTAGCCATAGGTATGCCTTGAAAATATGGTGGGTTTGGTTCCAGACCACCACAATACAGTGAATATTGCAATAAAGTGAGTCAAGTGAATTTTTTTGGTTTCCTAGGGGACGTAGGAGTTACACTTACACTATACTGTAGTCTATTAAATGCATTAGCATTATGTCTAAAAAACAGTGTATACACTTTAATTTTAAAAAATGCTCTATTGCTGAAAAATGCTAACCATCATCTGAGCTTTCAGTAGTCATAATCTCTTTGCTGGTGGAGTCTTGCCTCAATGTTGATGGCTGCTCACTGATCAGGATGGAGGTGGCTGATGGTTGGAGTGCCTGGGGCAGTTTCTTATAATAAGACAACAATAAAGTTTCTTGCATGGATTGACTTCTTTTCATGAACTATTTCTCTATAGCATATGATACTACTGTTTGATACCATTTTACCCACAATAGAACTTCTTTCAAAATTGAGTCAGTGTTCTCAAAGCCTGTGGCTACTTTATCAGATAGGTTTATGTTATATTCTAAATCTTTTGTGGACATTTCAACAATTTTCATAGCATCTTCACTAGAAGTAATAACAGCCACTTTCTTTGCTCATCTGTAAGAAGCAATTCCTTGTCTGTTAAAATCTGATCATCCGATTACAATTTAAATATAATGATAATAAAAATTTTGAAATATGGTAAGAATTAGTAAAATGTGACATAGAGACATGAAGTAAGCAAATGCTATTGGGGAAATAGTGCCAAGAGACCTGCTCAACACTTAGTTGTTACAACCCCTCGATTTATTTTTAAAAAGCACACTATCTGCACAATAAGATGAAGCATGTCTATATCAAGTTTTTACATGAAAACTTGTTCTACCATAAATATGAAAAACATGTGACTCAATTAAAATAAATAAGATTTTAGAGAAATAAATAAGATACTATTTGTCTATAGCTTCACAGTTAAAAACATGTACTCAGAAACCAAACTTTTCAGATTTAATTCTTATACCTTTACCAATAAGCCGTTGGACCTTTTCTTTTTTTTTCTCTATGCCTTAGTTTGTTCATTTATAAAAATTGAGGTAATAGTTAAATACTTTTTTATTTGATTTTTATGATTAACAGAATTACTTTAACAATATCTGAGACAGAGCACACACCAGATAAATATTAGTGAATATTGTTATTACAAAATATAAAATTTTGCCTATATTGAAAAGGATCACTGTTGTATTTATAAAAATAGACCTATGCTCCTTATGATTATGTCCATTAATGTTCTGATCAATAGTCTTAAATCTCAAATTTCATATTTAACAATGAGAAATGAGAAAAAAAATGATAAATGAGAAAAAATATTATGAAAGGTGGGAAATCTGATAGTGATGAAAAGAATAGCTTTGGATTGTGAAATCTGGGTGTACCATCCCTTAGCAGAACAATTTTGGTTACTACTTGTCTTTGTAAACATCAGTTCCAAGTTCAGAAAATGAGAGTATTAGTAGTTAACCACAAAGAACTATTATGAAGATTAAGCTATAGAAATTTAGGAGGTTTTTTGATACATAAAACCCAGCAAGTATCCAATTCCAATCTATTATACTTAGGATATAAACTTTGTTGGATTTGATCTCTGTCCTTAAAAGAAAATTGAATTATATTGTGTTAAGAAGATATATACCCTAAAAATAACCAAGATTGCAAAGTAAGCTATATACAGTGATAAATAAGGAGCAAAGCCAAAACTGATATTTAGGAAAGTATCTTATTTTGGACTCAAAGGCTTTTATCCTGTCCATTGCCCTTCCTCCAGTTTCCTAGGTACAGAAACCCTCCCTTATCCACAAGGGATACATTCCAAGATCCCCAGTGGATGCCTGAAACCATGGATAATTCTGTGCCCCATATATACTGTTTTTTCTTACATATAGGTATCCACGATAAATGCAATTGACAACTTAGGCATAGTCAGAGATTAATAATAACTGATAGTAAAATAGGAAAATTATAACCATATACTGTAATAAAAGTCATGTGAATGAGATTTCTCTCTCTCTCTCATAGTATCTTATTGTACTAACACCCTTCTTCTTGTGATGATAGGAGGTGATGAAATGCCTACATGATGAAATGAAATGAAATGAGGTGAATGGCATGGGCATTGTGAGGTAGCTTTAGTCTACTCTTGAACTTCTGATGTTGTTAGAAGGAGGGTTATCTGCATTCAGACTACGGTAGATCACAGATAACTGGTAACTGAGATCATGAAAAAATGAAACAATGGTTAAGGGGGGGACTACTGTACTTTTTGGCCAGCTCTGGGGGAAGGGAAGAGTAATTAGAAACACATAAAGAGAAAGATCACTGGGATGTGTGAGTGGCTTAGTTAATTGAGTGATTTGTCTTTGTTTCTGCTCAGAGTATGATCTCCTGGGTCATGAGATTGAGCCCCACACCAGGCCCTGTTCTCAGGGGGGAGTCTGCTTGAAGCTTCTCTCCCTCTACCCTTCTCCCTGCTGTCTCTCTCTCTAAAATAAATAAATAAATGTTTAAAAAGAGAGAGAAAGGAAAAAAAATCATCTGCAGTCCAGATTACTCATTCTAATCGTTTTTGTACTTTGTTGAAAGTTAAGTTCCCAACAACAAATAGGACATATAAGGCATTCATATTAAAAATAAAAGTCTTAAAATACCATATTATACCACAGATAGATTCTTACAACAAACAAACACAGAAAAGTCTTTGAGGGAGGACTGGGAAACATGACCACCTGAATGTGGATCCCTTTCCCTGTACTACCAATTTCTTTGCATCCCAAAGTCAAATTGCTGTTAGGGCTAATGGGCTGTTGAGAAATATTAGGCCCTGAATTGCATAGTTTCCCAGATGATAACCAATAACTAATATGATACTTTTGCCTTTATGGGTGATTGAGACCTTGTAGACTAGCTTTAACTAGAAAGATACCAGAAAGAAGCACATTCTGGGAAGACCCAAGTTTTCCTGTCCCTTGTGCTAAGACAGGTTTAAGAGCCTGGGGAGCAGATATCCTTCTAAGTAACCTAGTAGTAACAACTGGGAAACTTTCTGTCCATACACTTCCAGCCCAAAACAGAGTTATTTCAATTACCTGTGGGACTTGTGCCTTTAGAATCTTCCAATAACAAGCTCTCATACTCTGTGAGTTAATGCATCCATTTAAGGAATCCCAGAAAATAGAATGATCACTCAGGCTAGTAATCACACCAATTATTTTAACAGAAAATGTGAAATGAGGAATGGTTAATGATGTGTAGAATCGATGTTAGGTAACTGAAAGGCAAATGGAGAACTCCAAGCTATCATGGAAGTTGCAACTACAGAGAGCATGTACTACGCTCAAGGCTGGGGGAACAAAGAAAAAAACAGAAATACTGACACTTGGAGGAGAGGCCCCACAGAGCTAAAATTCAGCCCTCGGAGGAAGAGGTCCTGCTCTGCTAGTAATGGCATTTTTGAACCAGAGCAAGAGTCCCATGGGGCTGGGACCCAGACTTCTGAGGAGGGATTGTCAGCCGTCTGGTGCTGGTATATCTGAGGCATGATGATAAGGCTGGTCTTGTCAGTATTGGAAGGCTACAAACAAGATCCAGCTGCTTCTGTGGGTGAGCACAGCTGCTATCAGGGTGAAGAAGCATTGCTAGGGCGACACAGGAAACAGAAACTCAGAAAGCAGCAGAAATCACTGGTCCTTCTACCCTAACTGCTCTACAGCCTCCTTCTCCTTCTCCCTCTTCTTCTCCCCACCCTAACCCAAGAACCACTACACAGTTGAGTCCCAATCCTTGCATCACAAAGCTGAGAATAGAAGGGTATTTTTTTTTTTAGCTGCAATACAACTTAATAACTGACACAGCTTGAAAAAAGAAATAAAATAAAATAAAATAAAATAAATAAAAAAATAGAAACACACATACAAATAAAGTAGCAGGGAAGGACAAGTGGAAATGAAAAATAATAGAAAAAAATAAGTTGATTCAAATGTAGGAAAATAAAGAATCTTTCTATAGATGAAAGAAATGATGATGAAAACACATAATTTCCTAAACAAATCACAAATGAATTGGAAGAGAGCTGTTGCCACTGACATCTAAATTAGTGGCATGGAAAAATCCAGTGAAATAAATACCACAAAGCACAGGACACAATATAAATAGATTGAAATATGCCCCAAAAAAGGAAGTGTAAGAGATGGGGAATAAGGACCCAAGAGAGCTAACGGAATAGGAATTCCAGAAGTAGAATGAGTACATAGTGGAGAAGAAATAATTAAACAGATAGTAGAAGGAGATGTATTCGATCTGAGGAACTCAGTTCTGTCCACTCCAAGTTGTATTGCGTTCCATCTACACTGATGGCAAAACCAAGGAAGAAAAATCCTGAACTGAAGAAAAAGAGAAATCTGACAAGTTTCTAGGCATATAGAAAAATCACCATCAAGAGAAAAGGAAATGGAAGGAGAAAAGAGAGAGAGAAAGAGAGCCCTGGGCTGGCATCAGAATTCTAATTCAAAATATAGGCAGACGGAGGGTAGAAGGGAGTTAAGATTCTGTCCATTGGTTATGAAGAAAAAGGACTGTAACTCAAATCAAATAATTGAATAGTAAATATAGATTCATTTCTTCATAATAAAGATTCGATGATAAATAGGACCTTCAACACCAAAGAAGTAAATAATTAAGACAGAGTTAACTAACAGTAAATTATTTTAAATAAGGTGGATTCTCACAGACAAGTGGAATTCCAATTTCTCATAATAAGATAAGGAATAAGAAAATCTAAGAAGGAAAAAGAAAACATCAATTATACCACAAAGGCTAGTATGTATATTCTTAGTGTCTTTAATATATTCATTGGTGTCACAAATGTTAAACAATGAAGTCCTAGACTTTATAAAAATTAATGTTTGCTAGATGTGGAGAAATCTTTTTAATAAGAACAGAAACTCAAATTAGGAAAAATGTAGACAAACACTCTTATATGAATATCTTCTTTCATATGAAAAATGGAAAACAATGCACAGAGTCCCCATTTGGGTGTAAAGCTACTTATATAAGCCATTTTACAGAAAATACGCCCAGACTTCAAACCTCAAAATTAATCTCTAAATAAGCAAAATTTGAGGAACGTAAAATGAACGCTAGCAAGTTAGGTTCTTGCAAGGTCTTTTAGGAGAAAACAGATCACCTATGTCATCTGTTAGCTCCACTTAATTTACAAGCTAAATGAAAACCCTAACTGCTAATTCATCCTAAACACTTCTAGAATAAAATATGCCATTTTATATAGTGCAACAATCATGAATCTAGGCAAAAAGATCTTTCTAACAATAAAGACATAACTATAGATACCATGGGCAATGAAGAAGAATGAACCAAGCCATTTTTAATAATGTGCCTAGAATGTGTACCTCGTTTCACGTGCAAGATCTTTCCTTCCTATGTGTTGCACTGTTGGTGCTCAGTAAATATTTTTTGAAAGATTGGTTGCCCCTTACAAGTAGAGCTGAAAACTTTTGCATGCCTCACCAGCTTCCATTATCTTCCTTGCCTTCTGGAGTTTACCACAACCCTAAGTAAGAGTCAGGGCAGCCTGGGTGGCTCAGTGGTTTAGTGTCTGCCTTCAGCCCAGGGCCTGATCCTGGAGACCCAGGATTGAGTCCCACGTCAGGCTCCCTGCATGGAGCCTGCTTCTCGCTCTGCCTGTGTTCTCTGCCTCTCTCTCTCTCTCTCTCTCTCTCTCTCTGTGTCTCATGAATAAATAAATAAAATATTTTAAAAAAAGGAATCATATGTACCAGTCACATGGTTGTTTCTGTTATTGTGTGTTTGGTGTGTGATTCTTTTTTTAACTTGAGTATAGTTGACACACAATGTTACATTAGTGTATGGTGTATGGCTTACACTAAGGTGTATGGCTTAGTGATTTGACAAGTTTATACATTACGCTATGTTCACCAAAGGCGTAGCTACCATCTATCACCATACAAAGCTATTACAATGTCATTGACTTATTCCTTATGCGGTGCCTTTTATTCCTGTGACTTATTCATTCCATGACTGGAATTCTGTATCTCCCTCATGTCTTCACCCATTTTGTCTATCCCCCTGCTCCCTCCCCTCTGGCAAACTTCCATTTGTTCTCTGTGTTTATAAGTCTGATTCTGCTTAATCTGTTTAATCATTTTTATAGATTCTACCTATGAGTAGAATTATATGGTATGTGTCTTTCTCACTCTGACTTATTTCACTTAGCATAATACCCTCTAGGTTCATCCATGTGGCCTCAAATGGCATAATGTCATCTTTTTTATGGCTACCTAATATTCTTCTCTGGGTATATATATATGTGTATGTGTGTGTACCACATTTTCCTTACCCGTTCATTTATTGAGGGACACGTAGGATGCTTCCATGTTTTGGTTATTGCAAATAAGTGCTACAATAAATATGGGATACATAGATCTTTTCAAATTAGTGTTTTTTGCCTCTTTGGGTGAATACCCAGTAGTAGAAATATTGGATCATATGGTATTTCTATTTTAAATTTTTTGAGGAATGTCCTGTTCCTCAAAATACTGTTTTCCACAGTGACTGTACTAATTTACATTCCCACCACCATTTTGTGAAGGCTCCTTTTTCTCCTACTTGCCAACATTTATTTCTTGTCCTTTTGATTTTAACCATTCTGACAGGTGTAAGATGATACCCAATTGTGATTTTGATGTGCATTTCCCTGAGATTAGTGATTTTGAGAATCTTTTCATATTTCTCTTGGCTACCTGTATGTCTTTACAAAAATGTCTATTTAAGTCCTCTGCCCATTTTTTTTTAAATTAGGCTGTTTGGGGTTTTTTGGTGTTGAGTTGTATAAGTGCTTCATATATTTTGAATATTAAACCTTTATCAGTAGGTTGTCTTTTTGTTTTGTTGATGGGTTCCTTGCTGTGCAGAAGCTTTTTATTTTGACGTAGTCTCAAAAGTTTATTTTCTTTTATTTCACTTTTATTTTCCTTACCTCAGGAGACATATCTAGAAAAATATTACTAAGTGCAATGTCAAAGAAATTACTGCCTATGTTTCCTTCTAGCAGTTTTATGGTTTGTGTTCACATTTAAGTCTTTAATGCATTTTGAGTTTATTTTTAGGTATGGTGTAAGAAAGTGGTCCAGGTTTATTCTTTTGCATGTAGCTGTCCATTTTTTCCCAACACTATTTATTGAAGAGAATAAATGTCTTTTCTCCATTATATATATTCTTGCCTCCATGTTTAATTGACCATGTAATTGTGGGTTTATTTCTGGAGTCTCTATTCCCTTCTATTGATCTATATATTTATTTTTGTCCCTATGTTTTGATTTCTACAGGTTTGTAGTATACCTTGAAATACAGTATTGCAATAGCTCCAGTGTTGTTTCTTCTTGGGATTGCTTGGGCTATTCAGGGTCTTCTGTGGCTCCATCAGATTTTTATATCATTTGTGTAAAATGCTGTTGGTATTTTGACAGAGATTGCATCCAATCTATAGATTGCTTTGGGCAATATGCCTATTTTAACAGAATTAATTCTTCCAATCCATGAGCATTGAATATCTTCCCATTTGTTTGTGTCATCTTTAATTTCTTTCACCAGTGTTTTATAATTTTCAGAGATTTTAAAGTTGTATGTAAAGTTTGGGGGGAAATTTTTTTTTGTAGTTTGGGGGAAAATTAATGAAAGATTAAGTACCCAAAGTCTGTAGTATGAAAGCCATGGCTACTGACCAGCTAAACTAGATGTGTTACTTATAAATTGCCCAGGGCAAAATTTTGGAAAGGAATCCTGGCTTTTTTGTTCTCTTTTCTTCTGTCACTTTCTTTTCTGTGTAGAGTATATGTCCTTATATGCTACCTGGAAACAAACTAAAGCAGTTAATACAAACAAATATTACTTGGTAGGTAGTCCACCATTGTAAACAGTCTGCCGCTCAGATCTATCATAGCCTTTAGCTCTGATGTTCTTTCTGTAGCTCTGCATCAGTGGAGGATTCAGGCAGATGGGGTTCAGGCTTTTATTTTAGTTTTTGCACAGATTGCTTTCATTGTTTAAGAAAATGTAGAAAATACAAATACATACAGATAATAAAAGAATTTATTTCTAAGGCCACACATATACATACACGAACAAGGTGTGAATAAATGAATAAATGAGGAATTAGCGAATGAATAAATAATTTAACAAAATTAGAAAAACCTCTCATTCCCTCACCTCTCCAGGTGTTTTCTCAAATGCTGTATTATTAGCAAGGTCTTCTCCAACTGTCATATCTAAATTGCAACATCTCTCATTCACATAACACTCATACATGTGCGTGCACACACACACACACACACACACACACAAACACGTTGTATCTCACTTCTTGCTTTATTTTTCCTCTTTGGATTTATATCAGTATTTTTCTAGGTGTGTACCTACCCCCCACCACTACACAAGATTAAAACTCCAGGAGAGCAGGTATTTTCATCTCTTTCTTCAGCACTTTTACCCAACACTTTAACCAATGTATAGCATACAATGACTGTTCAGTAAATAATAGTACCATGAATGAATGAATATAAAAGCCTGATTGATTCACAACTAACTTTGAGTGCTAAGCACAATGAATTTAAATTTCAAAGTAATTTTGTGTATGTTTCCTTTAATGGTCTAAGAAAGAGTTAAGTTCAAAACAATGATTTATTTTTATACTTTAAAAGGTAAGGGAATGTGTAGAGTGTGGATCTTTGCCCTGAGGCAGATGTGCCTGCAGTGTTTGGGGGAAGAGCCAGGTGACCAGGGCTGCTCTAGCAGATTTAGGAGGTGGTGGTAGGAGATGGCATCAGAAGGCAATAGAAGGCCCAGTCACAGAGGGCCTTAATGCACTGATAAAGATTTATTTAATTTATATATGTATATATACATATTTTCTGAAAAGTTCTGAAATATATATATACCTATAATGAGATATCTATTGATATAGATAGATATCTATATGTAATTTTTTTTCAAAAAATTCTCAAATGTCAACTCTTCCTTGCTTAAAAATACTTGAAAAAGTAAAGATGATACAATGGCAAGTTCATTCTGAGCCCCCAATAAACTTGAAATCTTGAACACAGACATATAAATCATTAAGAAGACTGTTATCCGAGAAGTAAAGGAACTTACCCCTCAACTTTTGAAATTTTTTTTTAAATTTTTATTTATTGATGATAGTCACACACACACACACACAGAGAGAGAGAGAGAGAGGCAGAGACACAGCAGAGGGAGAAGCAGGCTCCATGCACCGGGAGCCCGCCGTGGGATTCGATCCCGGGTCTCCAGGATCGCGCCCTGGGCCCCCTGCGCCACCAAGGGATCCCACCCCTCAACTTTTGAATCTTCATTTCTGCAAGTCTAAATGTTAAAGATTTATTTGAGTGGTATAGGAATTTTGAACTTAGATTCAGAAAATAGTTTCTTAAAATATGAACTAACATTATTCTTATAATCCAAATACCATTTAGCATTTTGGGACACAGGAGAAGGAGGAGTGCTAGAGAAATCACCCTACAATCCTTAGTATTTTGCCACATTTAATTTTGAAGGCATTTTCTGGCATCCCTCTCAGATTCTTCCACATGCCATATTTACATTCATTACACTAAGAAACATAATTATAACCAGTGGGTAATTTGTTTTTAAAAAGAAGAGAAAGAACCCACAACACGAAGCATGTTAAAAAAAAACCACCGAGAATATAATTTAAGTATTAGACTTAAACCAGTTAGTGTTAAAAAAACAGGCAGGTTTAAATCTACATCATTACAACATGACATGATTTGCCTGAATAATAAAAGACTAAATTTTCATAAGAAGCGACCCTTAAAAATGTATCTGTGTGCAGTTACATAGTTAATTGCACTTGAATGCTTTCTATCTGTATGCAATTGTACTTAGGACAAAGATTCCTCATTGATTATGGTCATTCTTAAATAGTCAATAGCTTGCTTGAAATTAACAAATGAATTTTCAGATGTGGAAATAGAATGGTTTTGCACCAGCTATACAAAACAAAAATACCCTACCCATTGATGTTTGAAAAGTTGTTTGAGGTTTTGAAGTTTTGTGTGTTTGTTTTTTTTAAATATCCTAAGTGGAGAGTCTCTTGCTCTCATTCTAGAAATTAAAGTCTGAGAGAGTTTGCTCTCCTTAAGTATAACTGTTTCTTTTTTATAAGATTTTATTTATTTATTCATGAAAGAGAGAGAGAGAGGCAGAGACACAGGCAGAGAGAGAAGCAGGCTCCATGCAGGGAGCCTGATGTGGAACTAGATCCCAGGACTCCAGAATCACGCCCTGGGTGGAAGGCAGATGCTCAACCGCTGAGCCACCTAGGTGTCCCAATATGACTGTTTCTAAAGCCATACTAATGTCATTAGTATTAGTGCACACTTACCAATGGAATCTTTGAAAAGTCTGATTAATTGAAATTAGCTTATTACTGAAATGGGTGGATAATAGAATAATTGCAACATTATTATGGTTTTTAAAAAGCTACACATAATGCTATATATATAAAGATATTATATATTTATGTATACATATATTTATATTCACTATATACCTATATAGTGAAAATACATGCAAACTATGTTGATAAAGGATGTTTCTTTTCCTTAAGAGAAATTCAAACTCAGGGTTTTGAGTTCTTACAATAAAACTACAAATAACTTAATCTTTATCCCTTAAAAAGAATTTAACTAAGTCCATTTTCAGATACATAATAAGGAACTCAGGGTATCGAATGATCAGTGACAGTGTGCATCACATCAGTTAAAAGTTGGCATGTGTTAAAATATATAGAATATATGGGGGAAATTTTTTAAAATAAAATTGAAAACATTCTCAAGTGAAATGTAATGTCAATGAAGGCACAAGGCTGGAATTCAAATCTTTCAGGTTAAAAAGTAAAATGAAATTCAAGTAAGGAAAAGCCAAAGGGTTCTTACCATGACTCCAAAATGGATGGATGAGAATGTTTTGTGTAAAATGAACATTCTTAAAGCTATACAGTAGGAAGGATGCTCTATATGGAAGTTGGGAGAACGAGAGGGCCAGGCAGTAGTGCATGTTGAGACAGCCCCTTCTGTATCCATGTGCGCATCACCCTACCGAGTAATTGATATGGTGTTTGAATAATTACTATCAGCTCAAGAGATAAACTTGACTGATCTGAGGATAAACATATTCCCCCACACACCTGTCATTGATTAACTTACGTCTGAAAATGTGTTCCAATTCAGACTAAGGAGATATGAGGAAAAGTTTCCTTTGGATCTCTGGAAAGTTTTCTCCTCAAAGTTAACAGTGGGAAGCTAAGCACTCACTCTCACTGTACACAAAGAATGCAGCCCAGACGCTACCGCCCTTGGCCACAACAACCATCCGTTCATTCAGCCTTAGGATAAAGCCAACATTGCTGGTAAGCAAATCCAAAGGCCAACAAAGAATCCCGAATTGTTATCTTTGAATTCAAGAATGAACTGATCCTGAAACCAGGCCTGCTTCTGGAATTCTAGTTGCATGAGTTAAGGAGTGTCTTTACTGTTTAAGTACGTTTGATTTGTGTATTACTTGAATTTTCAGGGATTGTAACTGATACTTACTGTAACTCAGTAAATATTTGGCTCAAAGATAAAACTATACCAGGACAATCACCCGTAAGAGAGAAAGCCGCAGTAACAATGAAGACAAAATATCTACAATCTGTAGAATAAAGCAGAATGTGAAGGCATATTTTCATTCTTCTCTGTAGGCAGTCTTGGATAGCTACTTAAAGCAACAGCTGCCATTTGATCCTTAAGTGACTTCCAACTCTGTGATTACCTCCTACCTGGGATTTAGTATGCAGATTCAACCTCTAATCTGGGTTACAGGGAGTATTTCAGAGCTTAAATTTTGAACTCTGCTTGGAAACCTCTTTGAAGATGAGCCAAAAGATTAAAGTGGTGCAAATATCCTGCAGACGCTTACAGCTGTTCTTCTGTAGTTCATGTGGAGCTAGCAGTCACTTTCCCAATGTGACAAAAATCAGATTACATTGAACAACATCTTTTACAGGTTATCATATTCTATCTCCAAAATACCCTAAACTCCTCTCCATTTTTTTCTGAATTTTACAGCAGGGAAATACTAAAATTATGATTTCCTCTTAAGAAGAACACATGAATCTTAGTAAGAAGGAAGTTTTTGTTTTTTTTTTTTTTTATTTTTGGGTAGCAGCCAACATAAGAGGTTCTACAACACTCAACATTTTCGCTTTTGTTTTTTTGTTACGTATAGATGCTTGGCTATAATTGCTATTGAATGTAAACCTTAAAAATGGCTTTCTTTAAGGGAGTATTTTACATTTTCTGGCCCAATTTGAAAATATGTTGCTTTTAGCATGAATAAAAATACACTTTTATGCATGTTTAAGTATTTTTATGAATACAAATTTCTTCAAAAATTTGTTCATTTCATTTTTTAAATATTTTATTTATTTATTCATGAGAGACACAGAGAGAGAGGCAGAGACACAGGCAGAGGGAGAAGCAGGCTCCATCCAGAGAGCCTGACGTAGGACTCGATCCTGGGACTCGATCCTGGGAGTCATCCTGGGACTTGATCCTGAGACTCGGTCCTGGGACTCCAGGACCAACACCCTGGGCCAAAGGCAGATGCTCAACCACTGAGCCACCCAGGGATCCCAATATATTCATTTCTGAAGCTGAGATTGTGTGAGTGCTGAAAACTACTCAGTAGTCACAGTGGAACATCCTTAACAAGTGTAAATCTAGAGTAATTTAAGTCTAATGAAATTAAAATGAATCGTAATTAAAGACAATAAGTCAAATTAAACTTTCTAGTAATTTCAATTACCAAAAGGTATGTCCGTATAACTGGTATTCCATATTAAAGACCAAATTAGTCCCTTCAATTTATGTCCTAAGACAAAAAAATAAAAATAAAAATCAATATTCTTGCTCTTAACATACAAACATCAGTATTACAAGTGATCCTCTTTACATACAAAAACAAAAAATTAACTTTTTATAATGAAATATTGATTTTGCACAAATATTCTGGTTTCAGTGACAGAAAATGAACATATTTCTATTTGTATTTTAAGAATAGATTATTGAAGACTAAATTTACAAAATTACCATAAATAAGAAAAGTCAACCAAAGTGTGTAATTACATTGGTTCCTATCAAACAGCTTTTTTTTTCTACTCACAGCCCTGAATGTGAGACTTCATTAAATTTCAGCGTTTATATATATCATTCATGTAAGCAATTTTTTTTCGCTATGAGTTACTAATTCACATCATAATCTTTTTTGGGTTGGAGGCTGGTGTAGCTCTTTCGAATACTTAGGCATTGTCTCTCTTTCATTAAAATACATTTGTACAGGGATCCCTGGGTGGCGCAGCGGTTTGGTGCCTGCCTTTGGCCCAGGGCGTGATCCTGGAGACCCGGGATCGAATCCCACGTCGGGCTCCCAGTGCATGGAGCCTGCTTCTCCCTCTGCCTGTGTCTCTGCCTCTCTCTGTCTCTCTGTGACTATCATAAATAAATAAAAAAAAAAAATTAAAAAAAAATACATTTGTACAATTCCACATAATCAATATTATTATCTCCAGTTCCAATAAACACCAGAAAAAAAATCACACAAAGAGCTATTTTTCATTGTAATATTTACTTCTAATGTATAGAAATATAAACTCTATAAATATGAAAAATAAATATTAACAATGACCGATTTTACATTGCCTCTTTAATTGATAATTAAAAGCAGCATTTTTCATATATCAAAAATGAATTTATCTTAGGAAAACATATATAGGTAAAAATACAATGAAACAATATGAATTTTATAGAGCATTATTCATCATATTGTTAAAACGTACAAGAATAAAAACAGTAATTTGCTTATATATGAGGCCAGTGTGACTGAGTCACCATCACGTGCTGAATCTTGTTCTGCCTGTATTGGTTACAGGTTTCATCCATCATCCACCATAGGGACACCTACTCACCTGCAGGCAAAATGGCTGGAAGTGGTTGTATATGCTCTAGCTAGTGTTTCCAGGTGAAACAAATTACCTCATACTGTTTTCAAATCTATATTTATTTCAATAATGCCACACACTAACCAAATGATTGAAGTAGTTTAGAGTTGCATGCATATTTTCAACCACTTCGACAAATAAAGTGCACTACTTAATTGCCAGATATATTTTTTACAAATCGAAAGCATATGGGTACTATGGAGAAAATATGCATAATTGAGAGCATAAGAAAACATCAGCCATTTGTGCAGCAATGAATAGAAGAGGACATTTTGGAAAAAAAATTAGGTACTCAATAAGCATATGAAAAGATGATCAATCTTATTCTGTTAAGAAATAAGGTAACCGGGATCCCTGGGTGGCTCAATGGTTTGGCGCCTGCCTTTGGCCCAGGGCACGATCCTGGAGACCTGGGATCGAATCCCACATCGGGCTCCCGGTGCATGGAGCCTGCTTCTCCTTCTGCCTGTGTCTCTGCCTCTCTCTCTCTCTGTGTGTGACTATCATAAATAAATAAAAATTAAAAAAAAAAAGAAAAAAGGTAACCTATATTAGCAAAAAAAATTTAAACCTTTTGAAATATAGTATTGGTCAGGATATAGGACAACAGTCATACACTAGCGGGGAGGGGATCAATGTTGGTGTCATGTATTTGGGCAGACTCTTGTGTGGGCAAACTCAAACTAGTACAGATTCCTTTGACCATGCACCTTGCAAAGATATATATTCTTACAAAGAAATCTTTGCACAGTTATGCTTAAATGCATGTAGTAAGTATACTCATTTCAAGATTTTTTAAATAACCAAAAAAGGGGGGAGCAACTGGTTAAAATTTTTCTTTCTTTTATTTCTATCTTCCTTCCTTCCTTTTTCCTTCCTTCGGTGTAAGGCTTTCCTTCCTCTCATTCATCAAAAATTTAGCATAATGTTTTCTGTGTCAGGTATAACATGGATTCATAAAGAGTCATTGCAAAATTTTACATAGTAATCTAATTTTTTTAAATTTTAAATTGCTCTTAATTTCAAAAAGATCCCTTCAGTTGTGGTGTGGGTAACAGATTTGAGGAAGCTGATAATGGTAAGAGGACAGAATTCATGGACATGGGCTTAACAGTTATACACAATCAAACCTAGGGATATTGTGCAGATAAAAAAAAAAAAGAATAAAATAGATCTACCAGTGTTGATTTGGACCAAGAGCCACATTATAATAATGTTATAAAAAACAAAGAATGTGTGTGGAAATACACAGGATTTGCCTTCAAGAAGAATAACAAAAAAATTAACATTAATTACTCCTAGCATATGGAAGTAAAATTAAAGAAATGTAGATATTTTATCTCTTTTAGTTTCTGTATTGCTCATATTCTTACAATAATTTATATGACTTCTACTATTTTTTAACAGAATTAACTGGCTTGGGATTACAGGCTATTTTGGTTTTTAATATATTATAAATTAAAAGTAATTATAATTACCATTTTAAAATGTTTTCTCCAATTATATTGTTCTTATAATTTATCTCAAAAAATCATAATTTTTTAAATGTATGACAATTTAGTCTTAACCTTTTTCCTTAATTTTCTTTACCCTAATAAATAAGGAATTAGGAAACACAGTTCATACGATACAATTTAGGGGCACCTGATAGCTCAGTTGGTTAGGTGTCCAAGTCCTGATCTCAGCTCAGCTCTTGACCTCAGGGTGGTGGATTCAGGCCCCATGTCGGCCTCCATGTTAGATGTGCAGCCTACTTTTTAAAAAAAGGATATAATTTAAACTGAAACAAAAAAACAAAACTGGAAAGCAGGAATGTTTATTTCAGTTCCCTTACAGTTTATTGTGTTATCCAAATCTACTGCATATTACCCTCAAAATGGGCATATATTTTTGCAAAAATTTGATTTTACAGAGTCTATCTTTTAGATACACACTTCGTGTCATTTTTGCCTGCAAAAGCCACGATAACACAATATTTAAAAAAAAGATTTTTATTTATTTATTCATGAGAGACACACAGAGAGAGGTGGAGAGACATAGGCAGAGGGAGAAGCAGGCTCTCTGCAAGGAGCCAGACACAGTACTTGATCCCAGGACCCCAGGATCATGACCTGAGCTGAGGGCAGATTGAGCCACCAAGGTGTCCTCACAATAAATACTTTCAGTGATACCATTACACTAGAATAGAGAGACTCGAAATAAGATGAATTTCCTGAATTTCATGTTTGGTAAAAGATAAAATCCTAAGAAAAGGGATTAAGGCCATCTGCAAGAATACTTGCAGAATGCTTATGGTGTCAATTTTGGCTGTTTTAAATTTTGTTTCATGCAATATTTGTCCTTTTCTAAATGGCTTATTTAACCTAGCATACTGTCTCAACTTTCGTCCATGTTGTAGCATGTGTCAGAATTTCTTCCCTTCCTAAGGCTGAGTAGTATTCCATTGTATGTATATACCACATTTTATTTACCCATTCATCCATGGATGGCACTTGGGTTGCTTCTGCTTTTTGGCCGCTGTGAACAATGCTGCTATGAACATGAGTGTGTGGGATCCCTGGGTAGCTCAGTGGTTTAGTGCCTGCCTTCAGCCCAGGGCATGATCCTGAAGTCCCGGGATCGAGTCCAGCATCAGGCTCCTTGCATGGAGCCTGCTTCTCCCTCTGCCTGTGTCTCTGCCTCTCTCTCTCTCTCTCTCTCTCTCAATCTCTCATGAATAAATAAATAAAATCTAAAAAAGAAAAAGAAAAAGAACATGAGTGTGCTAGGATCATCTGTCTTAGTCCATCCTTGCTTTTTTTTGGGCATATATCCAACAGTGGGATTGCTGGATCATATGACAACCCTGTTTTTAATTTTTTGACAAATCTGATGGTTAAAAAAAGATCAATCTTGTGTTATGTATATTTTACCCACAATAAAAAACAAAAACTGGAACAATTAATTCTAGCTTGATAGAAAGGTTTTTATCTCACTGAAAGCTCCCAAACTCTGTGCATCAGAGCAGCTCTGACAACTCCACTAGCCTACCTTCCCACTCTCATACACAATCCATATTGACTTTTCTGCGTCCTGACTTGTATATCTTTCAATTCCATAATCTTATCTTATACCAGTCTTCCCTTCCTAACAGGATGTGTGTCCTACTGCACATACAGCCACTTTAGGACATAGAAAGGATTCCACCTCCTCAGATCCAAGCAGTTTATTATATTTTCTCAGATTCAAAATAGTTTAGAAGTCAGAAACTCTGGGTCTGATATCTTTCTCTGCCATTTACTCAAATTGTAAATTTTCAAAAATCATTTAACTTTTTTTCCTGCTATTTACTCATTTATTCATTGTTTAAAGATTTATGTATGTATGTGAGAGAGGGGGGAGAAGGAGAGAGAGAGAATCTCAAGCAGGATCCCCACTGAGCTAGGAGTCCAATGCAAGGCTTGATCTCATGACCCTGAGATCATGACCTGAGCTGAAACCAAGAGTTAGATACTCAACCAACTGAGCAACCCAAGTCCCCCTCATCATTTTTTTTTAAAGTATTGAACACCAGTAATTCTCCAGAAAATATGCCAGGTGCTAAAAATGCAAAGAGATCATGACAAAACCTCTGTCAAGAAGTTTGCAGTTTCTGGGCAAAAATAGCTGCCTAATACCCTTCACCCCTTCACAGGGATAAAGTAGGTAACTTTTTAAAAGCAGTCCATGAAAAAGGGCTTTGTATACTGTCAAGCATTAAATGCATGAGGTGCGATTAGTATTACTCACACTGGCTCCCTGTTAGACTTTGGGTGCTCTCAAATCCACATAAAAAAAAAAGACAGAGAAGGAGATTTTAACTAGAGTAAAGAATACCATTCCTTATTTGTACAGCAAAAGGAACAATGACAGCAACAAAAAGTTGTGACAAGTAATGATGTTTCTTAATATGAAAAATCTAGCCCAATTTAAACATCTGACTTATCCAGATTTTCCTTGCTTTCCATGAGCCACGTATTTATATTTACTGATGACTCTCAAGATGTACATAAAGGGAAGTTCTGCACAGCTTTCTTTCCCTTTAATTAAAAATGAAAACAGCAACTAGAAAAATAATAGCGGAAATTTAAGCCCTGCCTTATGAGGACATTTAACATGTCAGAAGAGGTTCTACAGGCAACCATCTATGGGTATACCTTAATTAACCTTATACATCAAAGAGCTGACTAAATAGGGTGTGTTTGATGATAATTATGCTAATTCAGTTAGCCACCATTGCTCATTCTTCATTAATTTCTAAGAAATAAATTTTGTCTATATTTTCTATGCAATCCTGTGTTAAATGTGAATGTCAGTTCCATAGTTAATATCAGCAATTAGATGCCCCAGTTATCTCGGTGTCAGGTACTCTATTAACAATGCAAAAAAAATAAAAAATAAAAAAAAAAAAAAAAAAAAAACAATGCAAAAATAAATGAGCACTGGTCTCCATTCAAAAGCAATTTAAAAAATGTTTTATCCTGGTTGCTACATTATTAACAAGTAATGTTATGCCTTGCCGCTGAGAAGCTTACAAGTCAGGATGAAACACTGTAATTTGAACTACTCTAAATAGTTTAAATATTGGCTCAACTTGCAAGATAATATGGGGAAGCAGTTGGAGAAAACAAAATGTCCGTAGCATCCTTCAAACAGAGAAGTGTAGAGAGGAGTTTGCTACTTGGTTTCAGTTTCAGAAATTAGCAAGATTATTTGGAATGATCATTGGGATATTTGTATGGAAGCAATAAAATATGTATTAGTTGTGACCAGTGTTAAAATGTAAAGTCCTTCATTGAACAGATGTTTCAGGAGACTGGGAAGTCGGGGAGGCTGCTCCCAGAAAGGGATACGCATAGAGAGATGAAAGGAGAATTAACACTGGCAAAGTCAGGAGAGTGAGAAAGTGTGACAGGTATATACAGAGCAGCAGGTACAAAGCACAAGATGAGCAAGAAGAGACATATCTTTAGAGTAACTCGGTATTTGAATATTAAAGGCAAAGGAGAGAACTTGATAGATAAGGCTGGAAAGTTATCAGAGAGCAGATCAAGAAGGAGCTTGCATAGAGTCTATTATGCTGAGCAAAATAAGTCAGTCAGAGAAAGACAAATACCATATGATTTCACTCAAAGGTGGAACTTAAGAAACAAAACAGATGAACAGAGGGGAAGGAAGAGAAAAAAAAGGGAGAGAGGGAGGCAAACGATAAAAGACTCTTAACTATAGAGAACAAACTGAGGGTGTGGGTTAAATGGGTGATGCGCATTAAGGAAGGCACTTGTGATGAGCACTGGGTGTTGTATGTTAGTGATGATCACTAAATTGTACCCCTGAAACCAACATTGCACTGTATGTTATCTAACTAGATTTTAAATAAAAACTTGAAACAATAGCAACAACAACAAAAAAAAGGAGTTTGCAATCTATGGAGTTTTGACCTTTTCCTGAAACAATGCAAATGTCCCAAAACGTTTTAGCCAAGAATGGCTTCATGTGTTTAAAAAAAAAAAAAAAAAAGAGTAAGATGATAATTGAGTTTTTTCTAACCATTTTCGAAATGCACTTGCAAACCTGAAACCAGGAGGCCTAAACTGCGATAACTTTTCAGTGCCCTGCAGAGATGGTTGTGTGAAAGGCATTGTGTTTGGGAACTGAGTGTGTCTTTATCTCTAAAACAACAGAATTTGCTTCAGAAAATAAATCACTTCTCCCACCCCATAGACAGTCAGGAAGAAACTGCAGGACGGAAAGAGAAGCCAGATGTGCACTTATTAGAACTGGTGAAAAAAAAAAAAAAAAGCCACAGAATGGCAAAGATGTCTCTTCAGACATGTGTGCCTGACAAGTGGTAGGTGTTTAATGAGTAGTTGCTCACTGAAAAGCACATTGGTACAGACCATGAAGAACAGAAATTACAGAGGAGACATGAATGCTGTGTCAGAGAGCAAGGTTGCAAGGACTAAAGGAATGGTTTTGAAAGCAGGAAAACTCGAGAACGAGATGGGAGTACTAAAAGACAGCTGGAGGGAAAGGAAATGTGTAATCGTGATTTATTCTTGGAGTAGCAAAGTCCTGGTGAAAAAGAGAACCCTGAGGAAATTTAAGAGAGGCTGTCAACCAGCTGGGGTACACAGAAGGAGGCGTGGAACAAAGCTACACAGCCCACAAGAGTCCTAAAGAGCGAGACTGACTTACCTGAAAACTTAGCAAGAGGAATTGATGCTCCAAATGAAGCAAACCCGAATAATGTAATTATCCGTTTGGGTCTCATGTAAATGCATAGCAAGTCTGCTCTTCAATTTTTCCATGAGGAGATCAAATTTATGTTAAATAACCAGTGTGGGTTGAAAGTCCAAATATGAGAACACTAATCAGACTTTGTCTCCAGCAGAAATATTTGAACCTGGATAGATTTATAGGCAGATTGACTCCTTATTTTATTATGAAGCACCCCTAGCTCTACTACCCAAAGAGGTCACCAAGCCAGCCTGAGAGGTCAGTTCTGAGGCTGAGAATAAGGAACTCCATCACTTCTTGCCTTACGTAGGTTTAACAACTATGGACAGGCAATGAATGGGATGGAGGGAGAGAAAAAAAACATCATTTTCCGATTAAGGGTAATTTTTGAGAAACTATAAAACCTCGTATTTCTATTTTATAATATGGAAAGCAATTCTATATCTAAAATAAATTATGAACCATCTAGTCAGCTTGTCAAATGGATCCTTCCTTTTCAGAGAATTTTTTACTACATTCTTCTTAGGGAAATTCAAATATTAATGTTGTTCTTATTCTATAATGATCCTTTATCGGCTAAGATTTATCAAGCACATACTATATTATAAACTATGTGTTAAGTAACTTCCATGATCTCATGTAATCTTTATAATCTTCATATAAAGTAAATATCAGTATTATTCCCATTTCAGATGAGACAAAACTCCACTTCTATTAAACCTCAGCATCCATGTCATTAAATCTTATTATGCTCCACTTCCTTTTTTTCTACTTACTTAACTTTCTCTCTTACAAGAGGAATTAGATTGGGTTTCATTGTTGTAGCTATTGAAGGACAAAGTCGGCAGGGGTGAGGGGATATAAATAGATTTATTGACCATCAACTTTGCACCAGACATCACTTGGATGCTTTCCATACTATATTTCACTTAATGTCAACAACAATCCAAGGAAATTACCAGAACTTACTACATTACATAAACAAGGAAACTGTTTTTGTGAGACCATCACTTGCTTAAGGCTCATCAGTTACTAACAATGGAACTGAAATTAGAATATTTAACTCCAAATCTCACTAGTAGAACTATTGCTTTAGAGGTTTTCTCCCAAATTAATATTATATACATGTTTCTATCAAGTATGGAAATATAATACCATATGATTTCACTCGTATGTGGAATTTAAGAAATTTAACAGATGAATAAAGGGGGAAAAAGAGAGAGATGAAAACCAGGAAATAGACTCTTAACTATAAGAGGACAAACTGAGGGTTTGGGGAGAGATGCGGTAACTCAGTGATGGGAATTAAAGGAGGGCACTTGTGATGAGCACTGGATGCCATGTGTAGGTGATGAATCACTAAGTTCTATACCTGAAACTGATATTACACTGTATGTTAAGTAACTGGAACTTAAATAAAAACTTGAAACCAAATAAATAAATAAATAAATAAATAAATAAATAAATAAATAAATAACAAAGAAGCACTCCTTAATATTCTAACTCTTGTATGCATCGCTTAAAAATATGCATGTTTTTTCTACAAGATTTGTAGATTTCATCCATACCCTGAGACCATCTCTTTCTCTATAGTTACCAGATATTTTTATTTATTTTATATCCTATCTTGGCTCATAAGAGCAACCAGAGAAAGAAGTTTCTATATCTTTTACACAAAGAAATGGTGCATTTGTAAAGAACTGACAAGACAAAGGGGTTGGGACTGGGAGTAGTAAATCATGAAGTAGTAACTAGGAAGAGTTGGTTTGTACTGATATCTTGGCTCCAAAACTCCCCAATTCTGGTGAATGTCTTCCTTCCTTTGGGTCCTGAGAGAGTACCTCTTACATGGTCTGTTTCAGGCAAGAAGGTGGGGGGGCGGGGCGGGCAGGGAGACCTTGCTTCTACCATTTTCTCAAATTCCTTCAGCTTAAGATAGTCAATATCACAATGTGCCACATTTTGGGGTAGTGTTTTCTGAACCCCATCACCAACTTACCTCCTCATATGTTTTCCTTCTTCCAGAAACCACAGCAAAGGCATGTCACACAGTTGTGCCTTCTCCGTTAGCCTCAGGACTGAACCCAGAATTTCCCCTCAGTGGCTCTGCACAGCTTGCTGAGTTCTTCCTCTGGAACTGTGAGTATAACAAAATTTTAGAACTCTTTCTGGTTTCTCTCTCTTGATCTGCATCACCAAACCTCACCCAAGGCAGCATGGGTAAAACACCTGACCTCTACCCGTTAGAACCCTGAAGCAGCCCTCTGCCACCAGTCAGGACAATTAAAAATGTTTCCAGGCATTGCCGAATGTTCCCGTGGGGGGCGGGGGGGGGGACATAATTGCCCTCAGTGGAGAACCATGGCTTTAAAATATTCACTGTCAACCTCTGACCTTCAGTTGTGCTTTCCAGACATCCCTTATCTCAGCTTCTCCAACAATAGCTTAAGCCCTTAATTCTGAATTAAACTTATATCTGGCTTATGCAGAATAGCTTCTGTTTTCCTAACCAAAGCTGACTAAGATATGTTAACCGATCATTTTCTTTTGCATATGAGTAATCCAAAATGAATTTAATCTAGTCATATAAAATATGCAAAAAGAACTTAAAATTTCACATGGTTTATGATATAACCTGTTCCTTCCCCACAGATCCTTTTTTATTTTTTCCACTATAACAGAATCCTTACTTTTCAAAGAATTTTATTTTCATATTTGGAAAAAAATATATCCATGTTCTACCATTGATTGCAGTTTGAAGGAAAATCTAACCTGTTTGGCAAAAATTATTTCTTGGGGGAATAGCTGCTGGCTTATATTTTTAGAACATGTTTATGCAAGAGGCAGATTATAATTTACCAAAATGCTAAGTATAAAAAGGCCAACCAAAAATAAAAGCATTTGATGTGGTTGTGGTACAGATTATTTTGTACTATGGATGCATATGTAAGACACATGAGAGAGAAAGTAGTATTTTTCCTTAATTGTCAATGGCCTAACTGGACCAGAGCCGAGAAGAAGTAAACAGAGAGAACTAAGGCTTTCCATGCCTCCTAAACTGGGCCAGATCTATTTGACATTAGATCTTATTGACAAAACAAACAAATAACAAGGGTGCCCTCTTCTCATTTGTTCCTTGTAATTTCACCTCCACTGCAGTTTGATTAATCTTCTCACAGATGAAAGTTTTAAAATTTTACCTATTTATACAACTGTGAAGCTTCATGGGCTTTGAAACTCTCCAATGGAGGGTATTATAGAGGCGCCAGGTAAGAAGAGATACAGTATAAATCTTGACTGAATGTTTCAAAGTATAGAATTTCATGCCTTTCTTCTCCCATCTGTGCTCTAATCCTGCCTCTGAGAAACAAAGCATCAGGGGCACTTCACAGTGTGGTGCAGAAAATATAAATAAAACTTAAAAAAAAAACCTCTTCTTCTGTAAGTCGGCACCCACTGAAGTCATGCCAGCCTGTGAATTACAGTTTGCTGAGGCTTTAGAAATGAGGATAAAATTGCAGGATATTATATCCCATGTGAAATGAAGAAATGTTTCTCCTTGTTATATGCCATATAACAAAACAATACTCTGACCTAAATTGATTTGCTTTCTAAAAGACTTTATGTTTCTTGGCCTCCAAGATCTTTCATCCATATTCATCAAATTTGTTGTACAAATTTTATAACATTCAAGCTGTGGACCGAATGTGGTACCAATCACAGTTCTGGGTGTGGTTCTATCCTGATTTAGGAGCATATGCATTTCAGGTTTAAGAAAGAGAAACAATTGCAGCATGTTAACATTTACTTATTTGTTTTATCCTTGGAACCTGTTAATATATGTGTTGCTAAATGCATGCTGTTGGTTTTATAGATTCTGAACTTACATGAATTATATAAAAACACCATAACAATCTCTGCTCCTAGTATCATAAATAATTTCTTGGCCTTTAGAAAATGAAATTGTAAAGGTGTCAATTGCATTTGGCTGAACATTATCTTTTCCTCTTTGTCTGACTGGAAAATACGCTTTTTGGTGTGTCCCTCCCCTATAAATCCTTCATTCCTAGACCTGTCAACTAAACTTTCCTATTTCTGTGTCTTAATTTATTCAAGAAATATTTACTAAGTCTCTACTATGTAACTGACTGTCTTCCTTGGGTTTATTAAGAAAAATGAGACATAATCCCTACCATAAAAGAACTTACACTTTAGTGTAGGGTGTGAAGAGTTGGCAGGATCATATTTTGATATATCACCCATGGCATTTTCCCCCTTGGTGTAAGTCCGTGCTTTCCACGCAAATCCAGACATCATCTATCATATCAAAGAAGTGATGTTACATCAAATCAGAAAAGAGATAACTATTTTTTTGCAGATCAAGTTTCTTTTTTTTAATTTGAAGTGAAATTAATAAGCAGTGTTATGTTAGCTTAACATACAGTACAGTACAATGATTTAACAATTCTATACGTTACTCAGTGCTAATCACAGTCAGGGTACTCTTAATCTCCTTTATCTATTTCACCCATTTCCCCCACCCACCTTCCCTCTGGCAACCACCAGTTTGTTCTCTGTATTTAAAAGATTATTATTTTTTGTCTCTTTTTTCTTCGTTTTGTTTTTTTGTTAAATTCCACATGAGTGAAATCACATAGTACTTGTCTTCATCTGACTTATTTCACTTAGTATTATACCTTCTAGGTCCGTCCATGTTTTTGCAATTAGCAAGATCTCATTCTCTTTTATAGATAAATAATACTCCTGTGTGTGGGTATGTGTGTGTGCTTATACCACATCCTCTTTATCTATTGATCTAATGATGGACATTGAGTTGCTTCCATATCCTGGCTATTGTAAATAATGCTTCAGTAAACATAAGTATGCATGGATCCTTTTTAATTAACGTTTTTGAGTTTGGGGAGTAAATATCAGTAGTGGAATTATCGGATCACGTGGTAATTTTATTTTTAGCTTTTTGAGGAACCTCCATACTGTTTTTCACAGTGGCATCAATTTGCATTCCCAGCAATAGTGTACTAGGGTGTCTTTTTCTCCACGTCCTTGCCAATAGTTATTATGTCTTATCTTTTTGACTCCAGACATTCTGACAGGTGTAAGGTGATATCTCATTTTGGTTTTGATTTGCATTTCCTTGATAATTAATGATGTTCAACATCTTTTCATATGTTGAGTCAGAAATCAGAAAAAGTCAGAATCAGAAAAAAATATTTTGATGTCAAATACCTAGTCCTTAAGAAGCCGTAAGAAGTCTTACAATATAAAGAGTGCAAAAGAAAAAACTTCCCTTTTTTCTAGCCCACGTAAAGTTACATGGGAGGTATCTAGGAATAAGTAAACATTGTGAGTCCCTCATTTAAATTGTAGATGTAAATTAGCACTCAAAGAGAAATCATATTCTGAGCCATAAAATGAACAAGCAAAAAAAACCAAATTTAAAATAATTGAAAGTATAATTTGGAACAAAACTGAATTAAATGAGGAATCAGATAACTGGAAAATCCCCAAATATTTGGAAATTAAATAAGGCATCCTTATATAACTAATGCGTCAAAGAGAAAGCCACATAGGACACAGGAAATCAGAAAATATTTCTAATTGATTAAAATGAAAACTCAGTATATCGAAGTTTATAGGACAAACTGTAGATAAAGTAGTGCTTAAGGGGAGATTTATAGAATCGATTGCTTATATATAAAAAAATTAATAACCAACACTTACATTTTAAGAAATTATAAAAAAAGAGCAGGGGATCCCTGGGTGGCGCAGCAGTTTGGCGCCTGCCTTTGGCCCAGGGCACGATCCTGGAGACCCGGGATCGAATCCCACGTCAGGCTCCCGTTGCATGGAGCCTGCTTCTCCTTCTGCCTGTGTCTCTGCCTCTCTCTCTCTCTCTCTCTGTCTCTCATGAATAAATAAATAAAATCTTTAAAGAAAAAAAAAAAGAAAAAACCCCATGGAACTCCCTGGCCCCTCCCACTGTGTGAGAGTACATTGGAAAAGTCTACAACCCAGAAGAAGGTCCTCACCTGGCCAGGCTGGCACTGACTTCTAGTCTCCAGAACTATAAGCAATACATCTCTATTGTTCATAATCTACCTAGCTTGTGGTAGCTAGCTTTGTAATAGCAGTCTGAATGGACCAACATAGGCTTCAAATATCTAGCATAGATATTTGGGGAAAGTAGTGCAAGCTATTACACACATAATATCATAAAACAGACAACTCAAATGAGGTGGAAAAATTCCTCTAAGGACATAAACTGTCCAACTGAGGAAGATAGATATAGGTAACCTCAATAATCGCAGATCTATAAAACAAATTGCTGAATTTGTACTTGAAAAACTTTAGACAAAGAAGACTCTACACACAATAAGCTGTGCTAACAAAGTCTACCAAATATTTGATTATTTAATATTTGTACAGATTCTACAAATTGTTCCAGAATAAAGAAGAAATATTTTTCGAATCATTTTATGAGTGAGTGTGACTGATGCCAAAACCAAGCAAAGACATAAGAAAAAAACTGTAGGCCAACATTCCTTATAAACTAAAAAGCAACGTTTTTTTTAAAGTACTATTAAAATTCAATCATATGGGGCTCCTGGGTGGCTCAGTCGGTTAACTGTCCAACTCTTGATTTCGGCTCAGGTCATGATCTCAGGGTCCTGGGTCAAGCCCCATGTCAGTCTCAGGCTCTGTGCTCATCACGGAGTCTGTTTGAGGATTCCATTCCTTTCCCTTTGCACATTCTCCCACTTCTCTCCTTCTTTCTCTCTCTCTCTCTCTCACACACACAAATAAATATAAAACTTTGTAAAACTTCAATAACATATAAAAAGGATAATACATCATATCCAAATGAGGAGTATCCTAAGAATTCAGTTTGTTCAACATTCTAAAATGAATTGATTTAATTTACACATAGCAGACTAAGAAAAAAAAACATGCAATTTTCTATTCAGGAATAGTATTTTACAAAATTCAACATCTATTCGGGATAAACATTCTCAGAAAATAACTATGTGTATGCATTTTATATATATAATATATATTTTTATATATTCACCTAATATATATTTTATATATATATATACCTAATATATATTATCTAAAATTCTCAAAACTTAACAATAATAAAATACCATAAATAAATGGGCAAGAGATTTGCATACTTACCTAAAGACCATATATGAATAAAATAATAAATACAGTAGTTATTAGGGTGGCACAAACATTAAAGTCACAAAAAGATACTGCTACAGGCCTAGGAGAATGGAGTGCTCACCAGGATGCAGAGCAACTGGAACCGGCATATAAGGTTGATAGTAATGCTTTAGAAGACAGTTTGGCAATTTCTTACAAAGTTAAACAAAAGTACCATATAAGCCAGCAATCCCATTCCTGGGTGTTCACCACATACATTGAAATTCTATGCCCACAGCAAAGCCTTTTTTTTGCAGCAGTTTTATGTATAATAGCTCAAAACTTAAAACAACCCAAATGTGTCTTGACAGGGAATAAATAAACTATGGTATATGTCCGCATAATTGAATATTATTTATTCAATAATAAAAAAGAATCAATCTTGATATAGTCGACAATTTGGATGAATAGCGCATGCATTTTGCTAAGGCCACATACTCTGTGATTTCACACTATATCACGTCCTAACAAGGTAAAACTATGAGAGCAGAATTCATATTTGTTGCCAGGGACAGTGGGAGTAAGAAAGCAGAATTACCACAAAAAGGAATAAGGGAATGGGAGAGGGAGCGAGGAGGAACTCTTCCAAATCATTTCAATGGTGAATGATGGTGACTTAAACATGTGCTTGCCTAACTCTGCAAAAATATGTACTAAGAAAGGAAAAGTACAGTGGATGGATCATATCAAAATTTCTTAATTAAACTATTGGAACATATAGAATGGACATTCAGATTAGTCCTGTTCACAAAGAACTATCCCAGTGCATCATCTGTACTCACTTGGCTTTTCCACTAAACACCAAACTCCTGGAAAGTAGAGATTTTGTTTCATTGGTCTCCGCACCCCAGCTTCCAATAGGATGTCCGGCAAGAAAGCAAAGTTCTCAATAACAGTTTGTCACATATATAAATCAAGTGGCTCAGTTGAGTGGGTTTTTTGTTGTTGTTTTATGTTTTTTGTTTGGTTTTGTTTTGTTTGTTTTTTTTTGTTTTATGTTTTTTTAAAGATTTTATTTATTTATCCATTAAACACAGAGAGAGACACACACAGACACAGGCAGAGGGAGAAGCAACCTCCCTTCAGGGAGCCAGATGTGGGACTCGATCCCAGGCCCCGAAATCACGACCTGAGCCAAAGACAGATGCTCAAACACTGAGCCACCCAGTCATCCCTCAGCTAAGTGTTTTAAAGTTCACCCAACAAATCGGATTAATGGATTCTACATAATCAGTATCAGAAAAAAAGAATATTGATACAAAATTAAAAAAAAAAAACACTGCACATGGATGATAGAGGGGTTCAGTGTAAGAATCCAGTGGCCCTTGATGGAAGGTTTATTACAGACATCGAGCATTTACTTTTTTAAAAAAATTCTGAATCTGCGACATAAGATTGATGTGACTAAGAGCAAAGGGTGGAAGGGGGGAATGACTGCAGTCCAAGTTAGGACCTGGGAAAAGTGAAATCGCATATCTTAGCATAAATTGTCAAGATCCTAGGAGGTCTAAATGAGTTTTTCTTATAGCTAAAAAGGAAGGAATTGCTCAAACACAGAAGAAAGTAGCTGATCTCCTGGGAAGGTGATAAGGAAGAGTCTGAAAAGCTCCAGCAGACCTGAAGCCTGATGAAAGGATTTTCAAAGGATTTTTATTTGAACCAACTTAAGCACGATGGGGTCCAGGGAGAGTCCCTGCACGCCAGCTGTCCCCTTCCTTCCCAGCGTGTTTGATGTGCAGGGTTATGCCTGGAGCCCAGAGCTTTCAGATACCCACTCGAGAACGTGTGCAGTTTTCCAGGCTCATCTGCTGACAGAAATAAGAATTGGCCTTTTGCTGTCTTTCTCTGGAACCACCCATGGAAGGGGGGAGAAAAAAAAAAAAAAGATTCTAATTGATAGACATTCCATAAATTCTTTGTTGCAAGAACAAATGGATGAATGAATGAATCAATGAGTGAATGAATAAATAAACAGGGCTATCATCTGTGCCCTTAGGTGCTGAAAATAACAGGAGCTAGGAGGTGAACAGTAAGGATGATTAACTCATACAGAATGGCCTTTTAGAATCCAAAACTGCTCTTCCCTACTTCACCTCTTATACCCGTGGATTTGCCGGGGGCGTGCTTTGTTAGCTGCTCCAGTCTCTAGTTTCCAAATTCTAGATAAAACTGTCCTTGAGGAATGCTCTTCTGATGCTCTCTCATCTCTGCATTTATCTTTATCTTTCTTTGCTGTAATCATTCTCTTTCACACAGCTTTTTAGAAAAAAAAGCCCTATACCTTCATGTAGTCCATAGGCTGTTCTTGTGTTTTGTTTTTATGATTCAAGGAAAACAATATAACACATTTGTTATTCTCTTGCTATTTCATTAGAGATTATATCTGTGATCTATGTGATATTATTTTCATTCTCACAGCTTCAAGATAAAATAGAAAGCAAAACAGCTCCTTTTTTTACTTATTTACTGACTTTGGGCTCCCACTTCTTTTATCGAGAACATTGTAATGGTAACAACAGAATACATACATTTGGAAATATTGCCCAAAGGAAATTCCCCTTACCTCATTGTGAGCCAAAGTTCTGCCCATATTACCATGGCATTAAAACACAAATCATGAACTGAAATAAAGTCAATGCCTTCTTGAGAAGCAGCAGAAATACATGGTGAGCTACATAAACGGACTTTGATACCATCTAAAACTAGAGTAAGTTAGAACTTCCCAAAATACTGCTTGTGCTATTTACTACTGGAAAACAGGAGACCAGAATGTGGTGATTAAGCTAGTGAGTAGAAAGTCTTTAGTTCTGTTCTAATTTTATATCTGTCTAGTTGCATTATTTTCATAAGGAATTACAACCAGATTCCTATAGTACAATTTAAGAAATTTGGTAGTATTTCATTCACTTAATGATTCATCGTGGATGACTCACAACATCTCTCTTCAATTCCCTTCCATTGGAAAGTAGATGATAAGGTTTGTAATATATTTATCCCACAGAGCTATCAAGAAGATGTAATGGAACAAAAATGCTTTGAACTCACTGAAGTGTGCCATAGAAGAGAAAAATATACACAGGATTTAGGAAACTTTTGTCTCCAAATAGTTTTTTTAAGATTTTATTTATTCATGAGAGACACACAGAGAGAGACAGAGACACAGGCAGAGGGAGAAGCAGACTCTACACAGGGAGCACAATGTGGGACTTGATCCCAGGACTCCAGGATCACGCCTTGTGCAGAAGGCAGATGCTCAACTGCTGAGCCACCCAGGCGTCCCTATCTCCAAATATTTTAATCTATGATTAGATATCAGTCAGTTGAATCAGTTGCATTTCTGACTGGTTGTATTATATGTAGATATTGGTGTTCTTAAACGTAAGCTCTTAGCATGATTTTTCATGTTCAGGTTCTCATAATGACTTAAGGAAATGAGTTTTATTTTTTTTTTTAAAGTGAAACTGAGAGACAAAAAAAAAAAAAAAGATTGCTCAAGTCACACAACTGACAAATGATAACTGACCTGTTGTGACTGTTTCTTCCAAGTGTATCCATCTTAAAAAGTAGTGAGTGAACAGAATTATCAGAATAATCTGAGGAATACCCTAATTTTAATATCATCTGGCCTTTTATATGGTATTTCTGTTCGTAAAAAGTGGCATGGTGATTGGTGTTTACAGTGGAGTAGTGATTCAATACGTACATAAAGGGTCTGCAAGATTACCCTTAGATCCGATTTTTTTTTTTTTCTGGTAATAGCATGCTTCCACATTTAGAGTACTGATTAAAGAAGAACTCTGGAAGATTCTTATGTTTGTGGGTTTGTTCAGCACATAACTTTTTTCTTTAAGATTCTCCCGCACTGGATCTTTGACCTGTTTTCTTAAAAACCTAAGAATTTTCTTCCAACATGACTCACTTCAAACAGTGGAAAAATCAGGCTCATTACTTCTTAAATATCATCTACAGGTCTGCAAAGAATTTTACTTAATAAAGTTTTGCAAAATTTGGGTGGTCCAATTTCCAGAGAAAGCATTTCTGAATCTGAGGCTAGTAAACAAACTGCAATTCTTGTGATTTCTAAAAGTGATAGAGATGGCTTCCTGCTTGGGTATTATCCTAAAATGAGGAATAGTTTTCAGGATTTTTAATGTGTATATCTGATAAAAGCTGATGCCACCTTATTTTGCTAAATATGGACAGCACAATGATTTAAAAGATTTAGAGAGATTTTTTTGACATCATTATTAAATGGTGAAAAATCCTTACTGTATCCATAATACTTTGGATCATATTTGGTCAATTCCTCTGTTCTTGTATTGCCTCATATTTTCAAGTTTGGCTTTTGTAACATTGATCACTTCTTGTTTTTAATGCTGCAAAGATTTGAGATTTTTTTTCCCACACTATGTCTTCTCAATGGTCCACTCCCTGAAAAATTAGGCAAATGCTAACATTATATTGGAGTTTATGTCAAAAATGGATCCTTTGAAAAACACACATTGATGGGGATAAGAGCTGAAAGAGTTCCCAATAGCCAAAGCTGGAACAATTTGAGCAAGAAAATAAAGTGGCATTTGGATTATAATGCAAATTATAAAAAAAATAACTATGAATTCTTACTGATATGAAGAAAGTATTGAATAAATTAATAAATGAGGGAAAAGAGACAAATCTCCTGTGCAGAATTCCAAATAAATGATATAGACCCTCCACCTTAAAGGAGGTAGAGTATTACTCTCTACTTCCTAAGTGCAGGCTTCTATCCAAAAGTGACTTCCATCCAAAGAGCATAGTATGGAGAGCAGGGAAAAGAGTAACCTTACCGTGGAGAAACCTGACCTGGACTATTTCCGCCATGAGATCAGGATTACTATTAGCAGTCAAAATCATGTTGATAGGATGTACTTTTCATCTGAAATGATGAAAAGAGCACTTCATCTTTGTGGTCTTCCTCCTAAAACCCATAGCCCAATCTAATCACAAGAAAAACACTGGACAAATTCCAGTTGAAGAACATCCTCAATACACTTGACCAACACTCCTTTAAACTAATAAGGTCATCAGAAACAAGGAAAGTCACAGCCTGTTACATTTTAAGAAAAAACGGTCACAGTCAGAACATACCCTAAGGAGACATGATAATGAAACATAATGTGTACCTTGGATGGAATCCTGGAACAGAAAAATATATTAAAAACTAAGGAAATTAGAATACACTCCGGAATTTAGTTAACAATTAGGCATCAGTATTGGTTCATTGATTCTAACAAATGTACCATACTAATGAAAAGGTTAATAACAGGTGAAAGTGCATATGTGGAACTCTCTTTTCTGAACTTTTCCTTAAATCTATAACTATTCTGAAAATAAAATCTATTAGTTAAAAAAAAAATGGGTCATTTGATTGTGTTAAGAGAATGAAACTAACAAAATACTTTAAACTCTAGGGAATGTGAAGTCAAGAGTATTCTACAGTGAAGTAAAACCCTAATCAGATGACAAAATACTTGAAAATCATGTCTTCTTGTTATAAATTATTAACAATTCCTTGTTCATTATTTTTAAAATCTTTGGAAATATATTTTTGTTTTATTTGTTATGAGATTATAATATAGTAACATTATTGGTTATATTAAGTGGAATGGAACAAGTATCTCCTCTGTGGGACTTTTCCTTACATTACTTTTCCATGTTTATTTCTGTTTTTATTATTTATATGCACATAATCACAAAGTTGTCTTAAGTTTAGAAATGTCTAGCTTGTTCACTTACATTATACATTTTTCTGTTATATGTCCCTCCCTTGTAATTATGAATTAAGTAGCTGAATAAATTCCTTCCAGTTCATGTAAAAAGTAAGTTATTTTTGAAAACCTAAAAATAGAAACAAAATGAACAGAAAGAAGGGAACATGCTATCATCATGGAGAGAATTTTATTTCATTTGATTCTTGAAATTAAGGGTGACTTGATTTCTTTCTAAGGGATTTTTTCTTTAAAAAAAAAATAAAGATTTTTTATTTATTCATGAGAATCACAGAGAGAGAGGCAGAGACACAGGCAGAGGGAGAAGCAGGCTCCATGCAGAGAACCTGTTGCAGGACCTGATTCCAGGACCCTGGGATCATAGCCTGAGCCAAAGGCAAATGCTCAACCACTGAGCCACCCAGGCACCCCATAAGGTATTTTTTCTTTTGTTTTTCACTTGAGTTAAACTTGATTAAACTCATTTTCTAAATAACTAAGACTGAAAAAAATTCAGAAGCATGATGGTTTTATGTACTATAGACATCAAAATATTTGTGGTTACTTTGAACTACAGTTTTGTTACTCTACTAAATAATATTGTTAATCTCTGAAATATTCTTGTATTATTAAATTACAGGGAAATCTGATTATATTCAAATGAGAAATATAGAAAACAAAAGAAATTAATAAGATGGATAAAATATTAAACCAAGCCAGAAATACATCCTCAAATCTGTGCTTTTTTAAAAAAATCATTGGACATTCATTATTATTTTCTGATTTAGATGTAGCCTTGTGCCCACACTTTAATTGGGATGATATATTGTATTTCAACTTTTAATTTGATTTCTCTGGTTTTTCCATACTATTTATATAATGGAAACTAAAACTTTGGTCAACTTCTGAATACCAGATACATATTTATTTCAATGTACAAACCAAAATATTAATTTTGCAGACTTTCTTCGCAAGGCAAAGTTTTTAAAATGCAGCCTTTATCTCAATATTGGATGCTTTGAGAATTTAAAGAACATAGTGTATGAACCTTAATACTTTTGTAATATATCATAAAATTTTATGTTGCAATTAGTCGAGGACATTTTCACATAATCTTGTAACCTTGCAGGAATCATTAAAAGAATTATACTATTTTTTAATATCATGTGTAGGCTCCTCTGATAAGAGTTTTTCTTTTTATATATTATTCTTTTAAATCTTGCAACAGCCTTGTAGCACCAGTACTAATGAGAAAGCGTAGGTAGAAAGGAACTAAGTACCTTGCCCCCATCATTACTAGACAAGTGATTTCATAACAGGCTGTGGGATTCAAGAGCTTAGGCTTCATTACTTCACCAAACTTAAAACTTTGAATAATAAAAGTAGTTCTTTTAAATTAAGAGACTTATAAAGAGGCCCTGAAAATACCTGGGCCTCCAGAATTCCACACAGATCATTGCCAAAGAGGTTTTATCTTGTGATTGGTCAAAGAGTGAGTTTAATAATACAGTGCTGGGGTGTCTGGGTGGTGCAGTGGGTTAAGCTTCTGACTCTTGGTTTCAGCTCAGGTCCTGATCTCAGGGTTGAGAAATCGAGCCCAGTGTCAGGCTACATGCTCCGTAGGGAGTCTACTTGAGTTTCTCTCTCCCTGTCTCTCTGCCTCTCTCTATTGTGCTCTCTCTTTCTCTAAAATAAATAAATAAATCTCACTCTTACATCCCACAATCTTTTCCTTAGTTATGCTTGGCACATTAAGTTCTATTTTGACTTTTTTTTATCTCCTTCATTGCTGTGAACACACCAGGAAAGGAGCTTTCATATGTTTTGCTCAATTTTCTTTTTTTTTTTTTTAAGATTTTATTTATTTATTCATGAGAGACACACAGAGAGGCAGAGACACAGGCAGAGGGAGAAGCAGGCTCCATGCAGAGAGCCTGATGTGGGACTTGACCCCAGGACTCCAGGATCACACCCTGGGCCAAGGCAGGTGCTAAACCGCTAAGCCACCCAGGGATCCCCTATGCTCACTTTTCTATCTCTATATCTCATTAAGTGCCTGGCCAGAGTGAGCCATCTCATTTGTCGGGATATATTCGACTTCAAATGACACAGTTATCTTACTGACAGGTTCCTTAAGATTTTATTTATTTGAGAGAGAGAAGAGTGACCAAAAGAGAGCATGAACAGAGGAGGGGCAGAGGCAGAGGGAGAATCAGACTCAGGGCTGATCAGGGAACCTGATGCGGGGCTGGACTCCAGAACACTAAGGCCATGACCTGAGCTGAAGGTAGACACTTAACTGACTGAGCCATCCAGGCACCCCATATCTTACTGACAGTTCTTTGATAATATGGTCCTTTACTTATTTTATATAACAAGAAGACTGGTGGAGCTCCATAGGTTTGGAGGAAGAATTTGGTAGCCCAGGGATGTCAGTACACTGGCTAAGCATCTATGTGTGTGTTAGGTAACAAGGGCAAGTATATTCTTAATTTGAAATATAAGAAAAGACTGATCAATGATGTTCCAGAAAATGAGGAACTACGGAGTGGGGGAGAATCATGGAACCTTCTTGCCTTGAGAAGGGGCATCAGAAATTAGATCATCACATCTAGTCTCATCCTTATAAAAAGTTCTATATAAAGCAGCCTATGCTTTATCACTTTCAATTCACTGTCCAGAATGTGTTACATCATAAGTAACCCATCCCATTCTTGAAAAGCCTGGTTACACGAGCATAAATATTCTTTGATCTCATATATTTCATCGATTCTCTGACCCTTCTTTTCACTGTCTAAAGTCCTATTTGTGACTTCTGACCTTGTCCCCGTGCTTCTTACTTCATTCACATGTTTGCAAGCACATTAAATTTCCTTTCCCTTTGTCTTTTACATTTCTTGCACAGCCTTTGGCTTCAATCAATCCTGACATCTTGCAGAAATATTGAAATTGAGCAACAGAGAACATAAATCAGTCTGGAGAGACTTTATTACTATAAAACTATGAGAGAGCTTCTTGATTATAGAAAAAAGATGAACTCTGGGAAATGAACAAGGGGTAGTGGAAGGGGAGGTGGGTGGGGGGTTGGGGTGACTGGGTGATGGGCACTGAGGGGTGGATTTGGCAGGATGAGCACTGGGTGTTATGCTATATGTTGGCAAATTGAACTCCAATTAAAAAATTTTAAAAATTAAAAAAAGAAAAAAGATGAAGCAAACTCTAAACTAAATTAATGAGACAGTTTTTATAGGGACAAAAGAGATACTTCTAGATTTCATTACACCACATATCATGTGATTTAGCTGAATTTTCACACATATATGCAACTCAAATTTTGATTAAAATTGCTAAAAGAAGAGGGATGATGTCTCATTGATTCACTTGGAGTTGTTTGAGATTTGTAGCTAGACAGTACAGACAGATTCTATAGCCAGTGGATAGAATATGTACTGTTTGGCCAGTTAAGCTACTTCTAAGCCAGTGACTTGAGCTAGAAAAGGAAATTGCTTTTTCCTCCTTTAACAAATGAACCTTTAAAATGGAGAGGGAGGGCAGAAGGAAGAATGTCTTAATTCTAAATATTTTTACTTTTGTATTTCACATCACATACCTCAACATCTTTATTTTTACACCAAGCTTGCTGAAATACATAACGGATAAAGCCAATACGGAGTTGTGGTTTGAAGCTCAGCTAGGTTTCTCAGCACTGTTCCAGTGCCTTCTACATGTCCCTGGACAGAGCTCCTGTCGTCCAGCAAAGTTATTCAAAAATTTAAAGTCTTTACGCATGTTCCTTGCTAAAGTTCTCATTATTATAAGAGAAAATCAAGATTTGTCATTTATTAAGAAAATTAATACTAAAGCACAAAATTTAAAAAAAACAACAAAAAAATAAAGCACAAAATTCTTGAAACTTATCTAAAAACAATGATTTTATCCTCACCATTCTCAACCTTCCCCCAGTCTCAGAGGAAAAGGGATAATATCACCCTTTGATGGTCATTGGGATCCTTTTGGTTTTCACCTCAGAGACATGACTAAATCAAGTATATCTTCTCACTGTAGGATCCCACTCCCTTCCTATACATAGGATTTCCTTCCACCACATATATAATTGCAATCATGTCTCTCCTGCTTGAGAAACTGTTTATACTTGTCTCTGATTTGATAACCCAGTCTTTTGCCTCCACCATTCCACTGAAATGACCCTGACCAACGTCATAAATGACATCTTAGAAATTAAAACCAAAGTGCTTTCCATAATTTATTGCTCAGTAACATTTTGCACTGATGACCAATATTTTCTTGAAATACACCTCTCTATGATTGTGTGCTAGTAGATTTTATTTATTCATGAGAGACAGAGAGATAGATAGAGGGGGAGAGAAGCAGAGACACAGGCAGAGAGAGAAGCGGGCTCCATGCAGGGAGCCTGACGTGGGACTCGATCCCGGGTCTCCAGGATCATGCCCTGGGCCAAAGGTGGCGCTAAACCACTGAGCCACCCGGGCTGCCATAGTCTCTTCATTCCTCCAGTGAATATTTTCTAAAGACTTACTTTCAGTAAGAGACAGCCCATAGCTCTTGGAATATATCACTGAACTATAAGATAGTTGAGGATTTCTGCCCATGTGGAGCTTATATTCAATTGAAGGAAGACAGAATAAATATGTATAATGAATAAATAACTTTATAGTATTTTAGAAATTAAGTTTTATATAAAAAGCTCCTTGAGCAGCAGGAAGGGCATCAGAAGTATAAAGGGTGAGATCAGCTGCTGCATTATATTTAGTGGCCAATGGAGGCATTATTGAAAAAGTGATATGTGAAAAAACTTGAAGGACATGAGAAAAATATCCAAGAAGTAATGTAGAAAAAAGACCACTCCAGAATAATGGAAAAGCTAGACATTTCCCTAGGGAGCATGCTTGTATGCTGAGGAATAACAGAAACAGTGCAGCTGGAGTGGAATAGGCAATGGGAAAAATAGGAGTTGTGGCCCCGGAGTGACTGGGGCCAGAGGGTATACAACTTTTTAGGTCATTGTAAGGACCTCTAAATGAGCAGAGGAATTACGTGATTTGACTTTGGCTTTAAAAGGGCATTCAGACTATAATAAGAACACATTATAGTGGGTAAGACCTATTTTAGTGATCCAGTGAGGGATGATGGTGCCTTGGACAGGATGGTAGCCACAAAGTGGTCAGATTCAGATATATCTAAAAGTCTGAGCCAACAGAACTCCCTGCACGTAGATTTTAAGAGAAATCAAGAGATCAAGCATGAACTGAGGGATTCTGACCACAGCAATAGGAAGAACAGAGTAGCCACAAAATGAGTTGGTGAAAGCTTCAGATAGTGCATATTCAACAGAGAAGATCAAATCCTCCTTACACATCTTTCTGGATATGTAAAGTTGACATATGGACATATCCAATAAGCAGGTGCATGTGAGTCTGGAATAGAAGACATCATCTGAGCCAGAGATGTGTATTTTGGAGTCATTGGCACATAGATGATCTTAAAAGCCATGGTACTAGATATGATCACCAAGGGAGAAATACAGAGAAAAAAAGAGGACCAAGAATGAAACCCCAGGACGATGCAACATCACGTGTCAGGCAGAAGGGGAGAAGCCAGTAGAGGAGACTGGGTAGAGGCAGCCAGTGAGGTAAGAAGGAAAGCACAGAGCAGGAGGAGTCAGAGAATCCAAGAGAAGAAAGCGTGAAAAGGAAGAGTGAGAGTCCTTGACATCAGAGTTCCCTCTCCATCTCTCTTGTCTCTCGTTATGACTTGATTTTAAGTTGACTTTTGGGGCAGCTAAATCAGGATCTTAGTTCTTTGTGCTCTTGTGGATAACTGAAACCTTCAGGTGTTTTCTGCTTTTAAGCAACTCTGCACAGGTGGGGAGCGGAAGATGGGTGAAGGTGGCTAAAAGGTACAGGGTTCCAGTTATAAGATAAATATGTCCTGGGATGTAATGCACTGCACAGTGACTATAATAGCAATACTATATTGTGCATTTGAAAGTTGCTAAGAGAGTAGGTCTCAAAAGTCTCACCACAAGTAAAAAAAGTTCTGTAACTATGTGGAATGATGAGTGTTAAGAAAAAAGTGTGGTGATCTTTTCATGATATATACATATATCAAATTATTATATTGTATGCCTAACACTAATACGATGTTATATGTCTATTATATCCGAATAAAGCAGAAAAAGATCTTACACACTAATCTAATAATTTTACCTATGCATACAAATAAAATAAAAAGTCACCTCTTCAAAAAGAAATTCTACAGCCTACTTTCCTTTATTTAGTTTTTTCATTGTTTTAAAGTTTCAATATCAAACTTAGTATCTATCAATAGTGTTTTATCACCTTTCATTAGATTATTATATTTTTATGTATATTGACGATGTGGTGCTAAAAACTGGGCCCACAGGAAATCTTGGAAGTAGAGGTGCACTGAAAGCTTCCAAATGCAAATGTTAAATGCCATGTCATCTAGCGTCTAAGACTTACTTTTTTTTCTTTTTACAATTTCACCTTTTCAAAATCAGTGTCTTGCAATTCACGTGTATGTATTTGATATGATCATTTGATATGATCCAACAAAAGCTGTTTTCAAATTGGTGGTGAATGTTAAGCTAAATTAGTTGCATACTAGAAGCAAAATATTCTCTTCTTTAAAAAAAGATTTATTAGTTTATTTGGGGGGGAGATGGGCACACAGGTGGGAGGGGCAGAGAGACAGGCAGAAAGATCTCTCAAGCAGACTTTGCACTGAGCATGGAACCCAGCCCAGGACTCAATCTCACAAACCTGAGGTCAGGACCTGGGCTGAAACCACAAGCCAGATGCTTAACCAACTGTGCCACCCAGTTGCCCCTAGAAGCAAAAAATTCTTGAAGATCTTTTCTAGGGGTAGTAATAATAAAGGCTAAAATGTATTAAACTTAAGTGCCATCCATGCTCCATGATTAACAGATTAATTATCTCATATAATGCTAAATGCAACTTTATGAAGTAGAGAATGTGGTTGCACCAATTTTACGCATGAGAACTGAAACTTCACAAAGTTACATCCCCAAGATTATATGATTAGTAAGCATCAAAGGCAGAAATTTGTCCAGATCTTTATGACAAATCTGTGCTCTCAGCCCCATGTGATCTAAGCCTTTAGGCTAAAAACCCTTATTGGGACATTCATAAATATAAAGAGTCAGAGAAGCACTGATGTGTGCTTCCTGCCATCATATTTCCAATTGATCATGAGTAATAATATCTTATCATTACATTGCCAACTTCTCTTTAAATTTTGTGAACCTAGAGAGAAAGGGTATTTTTCCCTTTCTCCCACCAAAATTTTTTCATCTGGCTATTTCTGTGGAATACTAATTTTAAATGTAGGGTTTATTTAGATATTTGCAATAGGTTTATTTTATACTTACAGATGTCCATATACACATGCACACACACATATAGATGCATTTTTATATTCCAATTATCCTCAAAAGAGTTCTCAAGGCTCATTATTATGTTAGCACAACCTATGTTCACTGTCCACCTTTATTCTTCACAGATTTCAACCTTATAGTAATAACTCTTATGATTCTGTGGCATAATATAAATCCAATCCTTCAAATGGAAATCATTTCATATTTAGTGCTATGAATTTTGTTGCAAAATTTTTAATAATTTTGTTATAAAGTTATTGTGATTTTTATTGCTGTACTGTAAGCTGCAGTTTGGTGCCTTTGTTTAGGTTTATGATTGTGGGCTGCTCACCAGACAGAGTAATAAGTTTTCTCAGAATACAAGGCCAATACAGTTTTAGACAGTCGATCCAAAAGAGATTATAGCATAACTCAAATTCTCATTTAAAAGCAGAAAGTGGCCTATGTTTACATTTTTATTACCTGGCATTTACCTTCTAATTATGGTTACCAGTTATCATATTTATAGAAATTTAAAAGTAATGTGGCTTTAATGCCCAATGGCTCAAATCTTCTACATCATTTAATGGAAAAATTGTTACCCAAGACATAGAGAAAAAAAATGGGTATAGTGAAGTTTTTCTTATAGTGAAGTTTTTCTCTTCATCTAGATTTTTAAATATGGGGTTGTAAATGGCATTGTGAGAATAACCTCAAGCGGTTACTAAGAGTAAGCATGCAAAACTTGTTGGTTATTCAAATAGGTCAAGCTTTTTCATCTGGAAATACAGATGGAAACTGTAGGACTTAGATTATTCAACAGTTAATCCTTCCAAGTTTCTGTAGAAGTAGTCCAAGTGTGGCTAGAAAAAGTTGTTTTCCTTTTTTCCCCCAAATATAATTAGATTATTTCCAAGTATTGCAATATTTTCACTTAAAATATTGTTAAATTGACATTTTTTTTACATTGACATCTTTATATCTTAAGGGAGCTATTATGAATAAGCTCAACAAAATCTAGGATTTTTAATAAACTTTAATCTTTGGATCACAAATTTGGAGATACGTAAAAAGAAAATTAGATGGAATTTCCTTAGAAACAGCAAAAATAACCATCTACCAGTTATACATGTAAGGAAGCCTATTTACTCTTTGGATACACATTCACTTAAGAACATAATAATTACCAAACTGGAAACCATCTGGAGCCTGGACCCCTGAGTCACTGGGAAGGTTATATTGAAAACAGTCAACCATGACCACTTAAAAACTTTTCTGGGGTCATGAATGATGAATCAGCATCCAGTTTTATTACTATACTTTATATTACGATTCTTTTCTAACTTACACTAAAGATTCTATAATTGATCTGTCTACATTGAGGTGAAATTTTTATTGTACAAAATACATTAGGATAATTTGAATATTTTCAGAGTTTGCCTAATAAATCAAGGTCAATGTAAAATATTAAAAGAACAGCCCAAAGATTAATCAAAACTTTAGTTCTCTGTCAAGATGTTCTATTTATTTCTACCTGTATCAGTCAGCTGTGAGAGATAGAAAGCTCACAATAGCAGCAGCTTAAACAATATAGATGTTTATTTCAGACTGCAAGCGTTCCTGGCCCACCATTACAAGGACATAAGGCATTTTACATCCTGTTGCTTCGTGTTCTCAAATAGCTTCTATTTTATGGTCCAAGATAGGTGCTCAAGTCTCAGCAATCACATTTAGTTTCAGGCAGCAGAAAAGAAAAAGAGACAAAGACATTCCTCTTTCGTTTAAGAGAAGTTGCCCACAATTTCTGGTTCCATTCCCTATAAAAAAGATGGAGTCACATGTTGACATTTAACTGTAGATAAGGGTGAAAAACATATTATTTATTCTAGACAGTCATGTATCCAGCTAAAAAGCAATTCTAAAACCCCAAGATGGGGAGAACAAATATTAGGTGACAACCAGCGGTATTGACAACCAGCAGTATCAGCCATATGAGCTTTTTGTTTGACTCTAGGTCTGTGGCACATCCATGGCAAACTATCCCTCTCCCACTTCAATATCAATTTATCATTCAGAAGTACATGCTAATGACATGACTTTGCCTATGTGTTTGTCCCTTGTAACACAGGCCTAGTTGATGAAATGGAAATGATTTTTTTCCATACAGAATTATATTGCGTTCATCTTAATAACACTCATGTCACATGACTCTATAGAGTGTGAATGTGTGCCCCTGAGTCACAATAGTTTGTATAAATGGGTGGCCGTCTATTTGCACCATGCCCTCCTCATGTTCTGCTTATTACGAGTTCTATGTCTGCTTAAATAACCAGTGACCTTACACTTTATTATATATTTCATCAAATTACAAAATATTGAGTTAACATTCAGCAAATAAATAATTGTGGAAGTTTCCCAGCAGAAATGTTCATATGATTGCCTGACACCTAGGAAATTTGCTCTTTCTCTGACCTATTAGCCTTTTTATAAGTAGGTCAGTTGCTCCACATCACATCCAGAATCAATATATCAGAATCCAGCCACTTCTCAAAAATCTCTACTGATAGCCACCGTCATCTCTCATCTGGATTGTTAATCAAACCACTAATGGGTTGTAGTGTTTTAGTCTATTTTTTAACACCATAATGAGAGTCATCCTAAAATATAAATCAGATCCCTTCTTGGCTCAAAACCATCTGAGTAAGAGCAAATGGTCAAGCCCTCACTTGGGACTACATGATGTGTTGCCACCACTTCCACCCACACTGTCACATTAACTCTGACTTTGTCCCCTACTTCTTTCCTCTGAATCTTTGTGCCACAACCAAGAAAGACTTGTTGTATGTCAAACACCGAGCATGCTTCTACCTCAGTGCTTTTTGTGTGTTTTGCCTTCTGACTAGCATGCCACTCTTCCAGTTATTTGTGTGTCTCAAACCATTACTTCTTTCAGTTCTCTACTCAAATGACACCTTACATGAGATGTCTTTCTTTACCATCCTAGATAAAAACATAGGGCCCTACCAAGACACCGTACTCCCCTCACCTTTCTTCACTCTTCTCTAGAGCAGATATCATCAAATGACATGCACATATTGCTTTGTTGATTGATTTGTTTATGGCTGTACTTCCACAAGGGCAGGGACTTTGTTTTGTCCATTGCTGTGTCTAGAATAGTGCCTAATATGCACTGGTGCTTAAAGACTGAAATATTAAATTAAAAACATAATGGACATCCTAGAATTCTTTCAAAAGTCCTTGAAAGGACACGCTCTAATCCTACTTTTCAACATCTTCAATGAAGAGACATAAAACATCCTAGGCTTTCTTCACTATGTGTTTTGGGAGCATTAGCTGAGTACTTCAAAAGACAGCTAAGAAATAGAAATCTCCAGACTCATCAAGTTGTATCCATTAAATATTATAGCTTTTTGTATGTAAATCATACCTTAATAAAGTACTTTTTAAAAAATCATGGTATACTATACAGTTTTGTACATAAGGACTAGAAAAATTATAATTCTCCAATAAGTACTTCCTCCATATGTGACTGTTGACAAAGAATATAGTTATGGAAATTTTCTAGTTGTTGGTATATAATGGTTTTTACTGTATGTTTTATGTGTATATAAAAATCTACATAGAAAATCCTGGGATGCCTGGGTGTCTCAGCAGTTAAGCATCTGCCTTTGGCTCAGCACATGATCCTGGAGTCCCAAGATCGAGTCCCACATCAGGCTCTCTGCATGGAGCCTGCTTCTCCCTCTGCCTATCTCTCTCTCTCTCTCTCTCTCTCTCTCTTATGAATAAATAAATAAATATTTTTTAAATATCCTAAAATATGCATTGAAATATAAATGAAAAAACAAAGAATAAATGTAAATAAAATGGAGTTAATATGAAATAGAATCATGGAATAAATAGAATAAATATCTGTTGAAATTATTTTCTGTATTTTTTTCTATAGTTCATGTTTTAGAATATAATTTAATAAGGGTAGTAATGAATTTTGGATTTTTGGCTCTTATGCCATATACAGGACTATATTTTTTTAAAAAATATTTTACTTATTTGAGAAAGAGAGCATGAATGGCAGGGGAGGGAGAGATGGAGTGGGAGAAGCAGGCTCCCTACTGAGCAGCAAGCCCAATTTGAGGCTTAATCCCAGGACCCTGGAATCATGACCTGAGCAGAAAGCAGACAATCAACAGAGCCACCCAGGCACCTTGGGGACTAGATTCTGTTACTGTTCAGAGAATTATGTCTTAGTGCCAACTACTACATGTCAGTTAAATAAAAATAAGATAAAATATGAGTTGATAAAGCCCTAATGGCATCATTATGAAAAAATTTGAAATATATGTTGAGTGATGATATAGCTAGGTATAGTCACATTTTAAAAGGTATCCAAAAAGTACTGAGGAATCCTTCTATGTTATGAAGGAAGGACTATTCTACTGAAAACTAGACCCTTTGCTTTATCTTATTCAACAAAAGTTAGATGACTTTGTAGCTGAAATTCTCACTAGGAGATGATTCATGTAATAATGGTTAACACTTTTATTGTTCTCTCTATGCCAGATGTCATACTTCACTTCCATTGATATCTTATTAAACTTATGTTGCATTACATGTGGGCAAACTGTATCTCAGCTAGGTTACCAGGGCTACCCAACCTCACACAACCAGTAGGTGGTAAGGTTGAGAGCAGAATTCTCTTGGATTAGATTCCACAGACTATGCTTATAACCACTACTCCAGGATGCTTTTTATGAAAGGTAATAGTTCTCCCTAAAATCAGAAGCTGAAAAAGAGAGTAGAAGTGTGAGGGGCACCTGGATGGCTCAGTTGGTTAAGCAGGAGACTTCAGCTCAGGTAATAAACTCAAGGTCCTGGGATTGAGCCCTGCACTGGGCTCTCTGCTCAGTGGAGAGTCTGCTTGTCCCTCTCCCTTTACACCTCCTCATGTTTCTTCTATCTTTTAAGATTTTATTTATGAGAAAGAGAGAGAGAAAGAAAGAAGAAAGAAAGAAAGAAAGAAAGAAAGAAAGAAAGAAAGAAAGAGAGAGAGAGAGAGAGAGAGAGAGAGAAAGAAAGAAAGAAAGAAAGAAAGAAAGAAAGAAAGAAAGAAGAAAGAAAGTTCAATTGTTCTATAGTCTATAAAGTATATTGCGTTGAGAAACTTGAGTACAACCCTGTCTCCTTCCACAACAAAGTATGATTTTAGTTCACTTAGATTTTCAGTTCTAAAAAATGTGATGATGGAATTAAGTAAATCAATTAAATATTCTCTAATAGTCCCTGGTTCAATAGTTACATGAAATACTGTTTTTAAAAGGTTATGTGCAGGGCAGCCTCGGTGGCTCAGCAGTTTAGTGCCTGCCTTCAGCCCAGGGCCTGATCTTGGAGACCCAGGATCGAGTCCCACATCGGGCTCCCTGCATGGAGCCTGCTTCTTTCTCTGCCTCTCTCTCTCTCTCTCTCTTTCTCTCTCTGTCTCATGAATAAATAACTAAAATCTTTAAAAAAAAAGAAACTTTTAAAATAAATAAATAAATAGTTATGTGCAGAGCACACTTGGCTGGCTCCGTCGGTGAAGCATGCAACTCTCCATCTTGAGGTTGTAAGTTCAAAACTCATGTTGGATGTGGAGATTACTTAAAAATAAAATCTTAAAAAAATAAAAAACTATGTGCAATATATAATAAAGTGACTATCTTGGCAAAAGAGATCTGAATGTTTACACAATCTTATGTTTAATATGAGGCAATTGGCTATAAACTTTTAACCAATAAATCTCAAAATGAATAAATCTTTAGGATTCATGAGTAGGTGGAGTACATCTAGAAAACAGGAAATGATGGTCCCACTGAATGGCTCAGATAGTACTTTCAGTTTCCATTAAATTCTGAATCTAAGAAAATTCGTGCTCTACAATATGTTGAGTTGAAATTTCAGGAGCCAAGTCAGGCTACAGGATTTGAGTGGGACTGGCCCAGAACTCTGAAGGTATGATGATTAATTTTATGGGTTGACTTGACTGGGCCATAGGATGCCCAGCTATTTGACTAAACTGTATTTAACTATTTCTGGTGTGTCTGTAAGGGATTTCCAGCTGAGATCAGCATTTGAATTGGTAGAATGTATAAAGTAGATTGCCCTCCCCAAGGTGGATGGGCCTTCATCTAATTTATCGATGCCTAAGTAGAATGAAAGCAGAGGAAGGGGAATCTGTTGCTCTGCCTTCTTGCTTGACCTGGGTCATCAGTCTTGGTCTTCTCCTGCCCTAGGATTGAGACTTACACCATCAGCTCCCCTGTTCTCAGGCCTTCAGACCTGGACTAGAACTACACCACCACTTCCCTGGCTCTGCAGCTTGCAGACATCAGACTGTGGGACTTCCCAGCCTCCATAAACACATGAGCCAATTCCTCATGGAAATCTCTTAGATAATAAATAGATAGATGATAGATAGATAGATAGATAGATAGATAGATAGATAGATAGAAGATAGATAGATGATAGGTAGATGTATTTCCTATCAGTTCTATTTCTCTGAAGATCCCTGACTAATACAGAAGATGGTTAGTAAAGTGAAACTATACATTAAATCTGGTATCCAAAGAAGGCTTCATCCAAAGAGACCAAGACTTTGCAAACCTAGAGTCAGTCTTCTCTTTCCCACTAGAGCCATGTCTGGAACAGGAAACACATGGAAGATTCCATAATTCAAAATGTAAAAGGAAAGAAAGAGGGAAGGACAGGACAGTAAAGGGAGAGGAGAGGAGGGGAGGAAGAAGAGGCAAAAGAGAGGGGCTAAAATGAATAATAAAGAATAAATTGCCTAGGGAATAAAATAAAAGAGAAAAAATTAAAAAAAAAAGAAGTTAGTAGTTTTGGCAGATAGCTTGGCACATATAGTATGCTTTGGCTGTAGAACAATATGTGCCCGAGAGAACACCTTGCCTGAAGAGAAATGCTGAGGGAAGACAGGTGGTCTGAGAGAAAGGAAACTTCTTCATAAGCGTCAGTACAGGTTATTCCAAAATTTTCCATGACATATAGGTTATGGATATATTTTTCTAATAGTAAACTTAATTGCCAAGAAAAGAAAATATTCTTTATAGGTAAGAGATAGAGACACACAGTTGCACACCCTTCTTTTAAGATATCTCAGGGACTCTATTGGGTGAGGAGATTGTGACAGGCTTCTCAGAGTTGTTTCTCCATTTTGAAAAAAAAAATATTGACACTACTTATGCTACCCTGTGTGGTCTGACACGCGGAACAGCCTCGCATTTGTTAGCACTAGCACTGGCCAAGTGGGTAGCGTCACTCGGTGTAGTTCCCCTAAGGCTGGGCCCAGATGGTGTTCTCTGAGAAGAGCTCGGCAGGAGCTCCGCAAAACGCAGGTTTATCACCTCTCCTTGAGTCAAGAAAAACCTTGAAAGGTCCTCCACTGTCTGTAGCTCCTCTAACTCTCCAATCATGTCACTCCACCCTCCACCCCACCCCCCATCACTTCCCTTTTCCCGCAAACAAATCTGCTTGAGTTGCCACACATTGTCTTTTCCCCAGACTCCTACTGGAAAGCCTTCTCTGTCTCTCTCAACCCCCCTTTTTAAAAATTTCATTCAATATCTGTTTTCTCTAGGTGAGTTTGCTGACTTATTCCACAAGAACTCGATCACTCATAAAATGTTCACTGCCGCACCACACGTGGGCAACCTGGATGATGTTATTTGTCATTTTGGGTACCTCACGCTGAATGGTTCTTGTTCTCTCTGTGCTTTTCTAGGCATAATCTCATAAGACAAAGAATACCTCTTATGTTCTCGTTTTCTCTTTCCTTTATCAACATCCCAAAACACACACACACACACACACACACACACACACGTGCACGTGCGTGCTTTGTCTAGTTTAGTAATTTTACTCAAGGAGACTGGATAAAGATTTTACTATTTCTCCTATTCTTTTCTGTACCTGAGGTGATTGCATTCACCTCAGTATAGAATTCCTCTCCACTATCAAGAGGATATGAAGGAATATGCCATTTGACATGCTTATCAGAATTTAAAAAGCATATTACAAAGCTACGACTTCTGGCCCTAATTTTCCTTATTTCTCAGGAAGTGGGATATGTCCTATGTAAGAGTAATATATCATATACCTCACACAGACACCAAAAGATGTATTTCACCTTCTCTCTATCCCCATAGTCATGTAATCTCAAACTCTATTAATGGGTTGGAAACTTCTGTCATTACTGCACATAATGGGATTAATATCACATAAAATGGGTAAAGCAAGTAAGTTTTCTCTAAATTCATTGTCTAAAATGGAAGATTTTAAAAAACAGTTTAATGAGCATTTCTAGGAATGCCCGGGTGGCTCAGTTGTTGAGCGTCTGCCTTCAGCCCAGGGTGTGATCATGGAGTCCGGGGATCGAGTCCCACATCGGGTTCCCTACATGGAGCCTGCTTCTCCCTCTGCCTGTGTCTCTGCCTCTCTCTGTGTGTCTCTCATGAATAAATAAAATCTTTAAAAGACAGGAGCATTTCTACATCATGGTCATTTTCAATGGTTAACTCTTTCAATAAGTGGTCAACGGGGTCTAAAACAAAGCAAGAAGATGTTCCACATTCAAACAGATGTTAAGTATAGGAACTGAACTTCAAATGTGGTCTTCTTACTCCACACCCAGATCTCTCCATAATAATCACAGACGCTTCAAAAGAAAACAGAGATCAATTTTATGACCCAACCTAAACAGTGTGCCGTAGATTTTGTTGCTTAAACAAGGATGTGGTAAGATTAGAGAAGAGTTGTATACAGATAAGCTTACATTAAAATATATAAATCCAGATTGTAAAAAAAAGTCAAGCATAGAAAAAGAAAAAAAAACCCAAAAAACAAAATCTAAATCAGAAAGATCTAAATGTGGGGGACACCTGAGTAGCTCAGTGGTTGTACATCTCTTTTCGGCTCAGGGCATGATCCCAGAACCTGGAATCGAGTCCCACATCAGGCTCCCTGCATGGAGCCTGCTTCTCCCACTGCCTGTGTCTCTGCCTCTCTCTGCGTGTCTCTCATGAATAAATAAATAAATCTTAAAAAAAAAAAAAAAAAGACCTAAACTTGGAAAAGAAATCAGAGTGGTGTTTCACATCAATCTGAAAGGTGATGCCCTCTGTCCCACCTTAGGAAATGAGTACAGAGAAATACAAACTTTTCTCCTACCCTAGTCTGTCCAGTACTGCCAGGCACCCATGCCTCTTTCTCTCTCTTTCTTTCTTTCTTTCTTTCTTTCTTTCTTTCTTTCTTTCTTTCTCTCTTTCTTTTTCTTTTTTCTTTCTTTCTTTCTTTCTTTCTTTTTCTTTTTTCTTTCTTTCTTTTTTTCTTTTCTTTCTTCTTTCTTTCTTTCTTTCTTCTTTCTTTCTTCTTTCTTTCTTTCTTTCTTTCTTTCTTTCTTTCTTTCTTTCTTTCTTTCTTTCTTCTTTTCTAAGATTTTATTTATTTATTCATGAGAGAGACAGAGAGAGAGAGGCATAGGCAAAGGGGGAAGCAGGCTCCCTGGGGGGAGCCTGATGCGGAACTCGATTCCAGAACCCTGGGATCAAAACCCGAGCCAAAGGCAGACACTCAACCATTGAGCCACCCAGGTGCCCCCCTCCCCCCCACCACATCTGTTTCTATCACCAACCACCAGCTCTGCTTTAGTTTATTTCCTCTGAAGATTGTTGATGAAGTACTACAGACAGTCCCTGGCTTACAGTGGTTCAACTTATGATTTTTCAACTTATGACAGTGCAAAAGGGAAATGGATTCAGTAAAAAACCATACCTCAAGTTTAAAAGTTTGATACTCTCTTGAGCTGGCGGTGTGTGGTAGGACTCTGTCATGATGCTGGGCAGCAGCGGTGATCATGACGGTAAACAACCAATACACTCACAACATTTCTGTGCCCATACAACCATTCTATTTTTCAATTTTGATGCAGTATTTAATAAATCACATGAGATAGTCAACACTTTATTATAAAACAAGCTTTGTGTTAAATGATTTTACCCAACGGTAGGCTAATCTAAGTGTTTTCAGCATGTTTCAGGTAAGCGAGGCCGAACTATGATCTTCCCCAGGTTAGATGTGTTAAACCCATTTTCAACTTAAGACGTTTTCAACTTATTATGGGTTTATTGGGACATAAGTCCAAGAAGATCTGTACTTGGTAAATTTACATTTTTTGTCAAAAAAGATATGGCAGATATAACTCACAGAGTGTTTCCAGATTTCTCACCTTCTCTAGAGCCTTGATAAACTGTGTCTCATGGTATTATAGGTTTTCTCTTGTCTTGCCTTGGAACTCAATGCAAATTTTTTTTTTTTTTTTCAGAGAGTGATTTACGGGAGATGAACTCCAGAACATGGTTGGCAGGGGTGTGGGCAGACAAGGGTGGGCATGGAATTATTCACTGATCCTATATACTAATAATTTTCAAGATTGATAGTAGAAGTTCTATAGGAACAATCAACCTTTCCTCTATTTTTCTGAAAAACCTTGGCTCCAGATTTGGATACTCCACTCAGCAAAATGAAGGCCTACAGTTAAATGGACCCAACGCCCTCTGGAAATAGCTTTCTGACTGTTGTTACTAAAACAAAACTCTTGGGGAGAAAGAAGGCTGGGATGACCTCTCCCCCCTGTCAATCTCCCCGAGAACAGCTGTGGTGAATAGGAAATCCTCAGCACTCTTTTAGTTCCAGAAACGATTAGTATTCTGACAATGATTTAGCAACTTTTATAGATTGAGGGCTGGGAAGTTGCCAGGCTGGTCCATCCCTTAATCAGCTCTGGATGTGTGGATGGCGGGGGAGGCTCGGGGGAGCCCAAGTAAGCACTTTTTATGTATCTTAAGAACAGATTGATATAAGGTGGTTTCAAAGTGTTCTCATTCATCACTCTTCACTCTTGCCAGCTTCCGGAGGTACATGATAGGATCCCACCTGGATCTTATCATTGCCTCTAATTACTCCACTCCCCAAATCCCTGGCTCAAACTAGCCACTCAGATTACACTTCCTCTGCCCTACTTGCTTGTCCACCTCCTCCCAGCATGTGCACTGCATGAGAATTGAGTCCTCCAGCTTTTTCATCCCTCTGCTCCCTTCCACTGCATCCACCCTCCTTTCTTCCTCTTGGAGAACATGGTCTATCCTATCACTTCTTTTTTTTTTTTTTTTTTTTTTTAAGATTTTATTTACTTATTCATGAGAGAGAGAGAGAGAGAGAGAGAGAGACATAGGCAGAGGGAGAAGCAGCCTCCATGCAGGGAGACCAATGTGGAACTCGATCCCGGGACTCCAGGATCATGCCCTGGACTGAAGGCAGGTGCTGAACTGCTGAGCCACCCAGGGATCCCCTATCCTATCACTTCTTGACCGTGTACTGCTTTAATTCCTCTGAAGCTTATTTTCATTAATTGTAAGGTAAAGGCTAATATTCTTTTCATCCAGATGAAAATTTACTTTGGCAAGCACTTTTTATAAAATAACAAATCCCTTCCCAATGAATTTAACTGCCACATTAAATTCTCATGTATTTTTGAATCTAATACTGGGTTTTGAATTATATTTTACTAAGCCATTTGTCTACTATCATGTGGATACCATATTGGTCCATTTATAGTTGCTTTCTTGTATGTTCTAAGTCTAGGAAAATATGTTTTTTTCTATGTTATTGTTTTTCAAAATGTCCGTGGTTAATCTTTGGTATCTCTTCTCCAGGTAAATTTTAAGATTGATTCAACAAGTTTTACCAACACATACACAAAACACATATTTTCAGGATTCCAATTAATAATTCCTTAAATATATGCCTTTGGAGAAAGTTACATTTTCTAAATTTAAATCATTCTCTCTAGAACAAAAGTCTTTACCTTATGCCTGCTCAGACACAGCTGTTTTTGAATCATCTCCTGCTCTTTCCTGAATCATCAGTTTTTCCCTCTTTTGGACATTATTCCCATCAATATGCAGATATCTTACTTAAGCAGTGTGTTAACTAAAGGAAGATCCCCATCAAAGGAGCTGCTTTTTTCCTCTGCTTTCTTCTTTGTTTTTAAAATAACGGGGATCCCTGGGTGGCACAGCGGTTTGGTGCCTGCCTTTGGCCCAGGGCGCGATCCTGGAGACCCAGGATCGAATCCCACGTCGGGCTCCCGGTGCATGGAGCCTGCTTCTCCCTCTGCCTAGGTCTCTGCCTCTCTCTCTCTCTCTGTGACTATCATAAATAAATAAATAAATAAATAAATAAATAAATAAATAAATAAATAAATAACTCTGTTTTTAAAATAACGTTAACTCCTCCAAGGGGCACTCAGGTTGTTCAGTCAGTTGAATGTCCAACTCTTGGTTTCAGCTCAGGTCATGATCTCAGTCTTGAGACCCAGCTCTGCATCAGACTCCACGGTCACTTGATAGTCTGCTTGAGATTCTTTCTCTCTCTCTGACCCTCAACCTGTCTCTCTCTCTCTCTCTCTGAAATAAATAAATAAATAAATAAATAAATAAATAAATCTTTAATAATAATGATAATAATATAACTCCTCCAAGGGTTTTCTTTTCTCTATTTTTATAACTTCTTTGCCCCCTTATCTCTAAACCTCAAATCAGATTTTATTCCTGGTACCATTTCGTGGACACATCAGGTTCAGAATGACCTAGAAGTCACTAAGTCTGATAACCAGTTCTCTGTTCATATTTTCTTGCCTTGTCATTAACACTTGACATGTCTGATCATGCTTCACACTTTCTTCATTGGCTTTCATAATATGTTTAGATGAGTTTTTTCTTTTGCTGCTTCCGTTTTAGCTCTCTAACCTCTGAGAGCAACACGGCTCATTCCTTGAGTCTTGTCTCTTATCTGAATACTACCCCTCCTTCTTTAGTGATCTCATGTTTGAGATGACCATCTCACACATCACCTATATTATAAAGATTCACAAATTTGTATACCTCCAGCATGTACCAATCTCAAGGTTATGTATCTAATTACCTCCTGGCCTCTCTATCTAAATACCTAATAACAACTCATATTCAGCAACCTTACTAAATTCTCCTGTTAACACAAATCTGATCATGAGATCTCATGGCCATCAAACCTTCCATTTCTTGAATCTTACCTACCCTACCAGGCTTAGCTCTCTGTAACCTCAGCCACGTCTGTTACCCTAAAAATGACATGTCCTCCATTATCACTTCCATCTGTTGAATTTTACCCTGCTTCTCAACTCTATCCTGAGCAACCACCCATCTGATTAATCTCTCCTGTCCACAGATTCTAGTATCATTTATTTGGTATTTCTTGTTGCCATTTCTGTCTTGCATGTGAGAGGTCTGTTTTGTTGAAGTGGTCTGTGAGCTCTTGCAGGACCATGAAAAGGATCTTTATCTTTCTAGATTATCAACATACATACTGCAGGGTTTTGAAAGTAGCAGCTGTCTAATAAATTGAAATTGAATTCTAGGGTTTTTATTAATAGTACAGAAACATTTATTTCATATCAACAATAAAGCAAAATTGCACAGAACAAGGTAATTTTATTTATACATTTCTGTGACCTACATAGAAGCTATATAAATCAATTTTATTAGAAGTAGAGAGGAGATAGCTATATTGTTTACCATTATTGTCATAGCTCATAACGTCAACTATGCTTTTAAAATTCTGTCAGTTGCCTATCCTTAGGGTTTTTTTCTTTTAAGATTTTATTTACTTATTCATGAGAGATACAGAGAGAGGCAAAGAGAGAGGCAGAGATAGGAGAAACAGGCTCCATGCAAGGAGCCCAATATGGGACTTGATCCTGGGACTCCAGGATCACGCCCTGAGCCAAAGGCAGACACTCAACTGCTGAGCCACTCAAGCATCCCTGCCTGTCCCTAGTTAATATCACCAAGGGCACATCGCAGTGTAGTAGGAACCATGAGAAATATAACATGTTTATTTCCCAGTATGTTTATAACACAAATAGGGATGTATTAAATTATTTAATAAAACATTTGGTCAGGTAAGTCACTATATTATAATGATACTAAGAATTACAAATAGCCCTAAAATTAAACTTTTACTATGAACCAGTATATTTTTGGAATATGTGTAAGCATCCATCTGAACAGATATTACTGATGGGACCCAAGACAATTTCTGAGAGCACTTACTTACTTCCTCATCTGTGTTGTCTCCTTTTTAGTTTCTCTTTTCCTATACACTATTAGTCTTGTCTCCCTTATTCTTTCTCTCTTTCTAAACTTTGGCTTTAGCAGAATACACATGAATTGTTTCAATATCCCTGTGCATGCCCAGAGTCAGAGGTTGCTGACAAACAATTACGTATCCATTGTCTGGATCATCTTTCATTGTTCTCTTTGGCACCTACCTGACAGTAATCAAAATTGTTCCAGCTACCAAAGTTAAATTTAATAAATCAAAAAGTTCAATAAATGGATTATTCTAGATTTAGTGTTCTCATTAACTGCAAATAAGAGAATTCCTGAAATTCTCCTTTTTTTTTCGGTAATGAAGATTACTTTGTTGCTTTTTTGAGAGTCTGTCTTAATATTTAGGGCATGTATATAGCATCATCATATAATAAAGAAAATAGTGGATTTGAGAAGTTTTTCTAAATAGAAACTGACATCAAAATATGCTCTGGAAGTTTTTAGTGGAAGTTTTTAAAGTAAAACTTTGAAATAAGTTTATTTTTATGTGTGTGTGTGCTACCTCTTTTTTTCAGCTTTTTGAGAAAAAAAATCACTAATTAAGGGTTCCAGTTAGATGGGTTAAAGTTAATCAGAATTGACTGTACTTGCACTAAAATTCTTAAAATGACACACTTAAACTTGGTTAACTTTTTATTTTGAGGCCACATATTGCATTAAAGTCAGTGGTTAAATAACCAGTCCATGAAAAATGACAGTTTTCTTTTGCCAACATTATTTTAATTGTAAGTTCCAATTTCTTCAGCATTTTGTTGTTTGCTGATTTGTAACCAGCTTACGTAGCACCTTGGTTTGCTGTTCCAGGTAATGTATTGGTTTTCCCTCTTGCCCATAATTAAATTCAAGTAAATATAGCCCCCAACTTATATCTTATAATTAGTACTTAACTGTTTAAAAATTTCCATTAGTTATTTTTCTATTTAAAAAAAATTTTAATATAGAAAGTTGGGTTAACAATCCATTTCTTAAAAGTCTAATTTATCAGATGGCATATTTAACGTGAACTTGAATCCTTTTATTAATTGTTGTATCTTTCACTTTATGTCGTATAAGTAATTTCAGCTTCAGGAGGGAAAATTTCAGTCCTGGTTTTATTTTACATAAATGCAGCTTACGTTTTCCAATTTTCTTTTTCTTTGCTAAATGTAGACACGATCCCCATTTATTTAAACAAACAATGGTTAAGGAAACAGTTTGGGGTTTCTCTGTACCAGATTCTGCTGTGTATTTCTTTGGTGTAAAATATGCCTTACTAAGGAAGAACAGTTTTCTCTTCTCTGCAAGTAAAATCAATCACTCATTAAACAATGAGATAAAAATATAGATTAAATGTTTAGTTAGCATATGAGACAAAGTGACATAGTCCCCCATGGCTGAGGCCAAGGAAACGGAAGAATGTCTCCCTCTGAAAAAGATCTATTATCTGCTGCCAACTCAGGTTGATTATTCACTGGCACCATACAAAAATAAAAGTTCCCAAAGAGGGGTTGGTACGTGTACCAAATAACCAGTCATGTGGCATGTTGGTTACAAATGCAAAATCACAGATCTCACCTCTAGAGTTTCTGGTTAGAAAATCTAGATTAGGGTGCAGGTAACACCACTTTAATAATTGTCTTATCTACCACTACATCTACTACATTTAATTTCGAAGCAGATGATACATGGGCCAGGCCATGAGAAAAAAAAACAAAAAAAACAAAAAAACTAGACTCCATGCTTCTGTGTTACAATCTTTTTCTGGCATGAGGGTTAAAATTGTCAATAAGTAGTAATTTCATATAATTCAAACTAATGTTTTCCTGGTCCTTTTATTATATCAAAGCAGAAGGTTGAATAACCCATAAGTTGAGGAATTCAGTGGTGAAGTGGAATCATATCTTGAAATATTAATCAACATGTATCTGCTGTATTTTATGCTATCCTGTGACCTTTTGGCAATGGGTCAGCTAAACCATACAGCATCTATTGACTGCTGGAAGAAATATACTCATAGAACCAAAGGACAGCCAGCTGAGGATCAAAAGTCTACATTTTTATGGGCAAAATCTAGCCAACAAAGGAACTCAAGGAAAAAGATAATAGATGACCCAAGTGAAACTTCACTGCTTCTACCTCCTTCATTCACTTCTTTCCTAACCCCAAGCTGAAAAATAACTCCAAAATTTTTGGAAGAAGAAATGAGCAAGAAAGAGATGTAGGAGTGACTGGATAATGTGGGATCTGAGGTAGAGACACCCATGCTCTGCTGAAGGAAGTCTTGAGGGACTTCTGTCTTGAGGGATAGAAGGCTCCAGATATTTTGTGGGAAACAAGTGTAGAAGGAGACTTTACTTCATTTTCCCTGGTGGAGATGAAGACAAGGAAAGTCTTCAGAGTAGGAATGGATTCAAATATCTCCAGTAAGCCTCATACAATTTCCTTACACTAGGAAGAAGATCGTTTCCTTTTTGTCTAGTAATCAGGAAGGGGTGAAGAGTTATATGAGGACTCATTGAGTTTCTGTGGCCTCAGCATAAACAAGAATAATAATGTAATTTCTGTAGAGACAGAGGCCCAAGCATCAACTGGGTCCTAACATGACCCATGAAGCCTCTGGACAAAATTTGAGGGTGTCACAGAAGCAATCTGCATAGGCAAACACACAAAGACCAGATTGAACAAGGCTGCTTCAGAAAATGCCAGGGCCAGGAGAGAGCAGAGAGTGGGAGCAGATGCCATCCTTAATCACTTGACACTCTACAAGCTTCTAGAAATACTACAGATGCAATCCAAAAGAAGAGGGAATGAGTAGCTTTTTGGGTGGGTGGAGGGATGGCCACCTAGTATAATCAGAGTTTGTGTTAGACATATCAATTGGGGAAAAGTATTCAAAAATGTATTTCTTAAATATCTGTGTTTTGGGTCTAAAATGAAGACTTATTAAAAAAATCCAAACTATACCCATGACAATACATTTTAACCCAAGTCAGATGATTGAAGCCTTTAAGTGTTCCCTTTCAGTCTTGGATTGGCAATGCTTTTAGTCCATAAAGCTAAGAGAAAAGTAGTTGTACTTGCTAGCTATCCCTACAGTTTGTCTTCCAACCCAGGACTGTATTTATGTCTTAGCCACATTAGGAGCTAGAGAAATAGGTTCTCCTCTTGGCTTTTTTTTTTTTTTTTTTTAAGATATATTTATTTGAGAGAGAAGGAGAGAGCAAGGGGAAGGGGAGAGGCAGAAAGAGAATCTCAGACATATTCCCCATGGAGTGTGGAGCCAGATACGGAGCTGGATCCCAGGACCCTGAGATCATGACCCCAGCTGAAACCAAGACTCAGATGCCCAACCGACTGAGCCACCCAGGAGCCCCCCCTTCTTGGCTTTTGATGACACATTGCTTCCCTCATTATTTCTCTAAGTGCCACCAAAATGCTGTCACTCAAGAACTCTGTTTCTTACCCCTTATTTCCTCCTCCTATTTTTAGATCTTTTTCCAAGACACTTTCATTCCTTTAATTCATTCCTGACTCTCTGTTCTGGCTTCCTGTTTTGAGGTAACCAGACGGTAAAACCCACTTTCCCCCTCACATTTTCAGAGCATCCTGCCATCTCTCATCATTCCCCTTCTTTCCAAGCTGCATGCTTGTATATGTTACCCTTACTCTAAGATTTTGTGGCTAATATATTTATATTTGTATCATATTATATTTTCCAGAGGTGACTGTAACAAGAACTCCTGCCCTATGCACTCTCCTGTAACGTGACTTCTTTACATATCTGTAGAGAGGTAGAGTGCATTTCTGCATCCTTTAAGTCTTAGGATTGCTTTGCCAATAGAATATCACAGAAGTAACATCATTTCTCTTCTGGGGGCAGACTTTAACTGGCATGACAGCTTCTGCTTCTTTCATGTTGGAAGCCAGTTGCTGCAAGAAGTGAAATTATTTTTCTGTAATACTCTCAGCTACCTAGAGAGGTGCTGGAGATAAAACATCATAAGGAGAGACCAAGACCAAAGAGGACTGAAGCTCCAGACATATGGGCAAAGAAGTCATCTTTGATATCTATCCGTTAAACCTTCAGATGTTACGAGAGACTCCAAGAGATAACTGTCCCACTGAGCCGGCAACCTACACAACCATGAGAGTTAGTGACACATTGTTGGCTTAGACCACTCAACTTTGAGGTGGTTTGTTATATAGTAATAGGTATTGGAGACAAAAGACGACTATCATTTGCTTTATTAGTTTTTTATTGTGAGTGAAAGCAGGGAAGGCATCACTGAAGAAGTGATGATTGAGATAGGTGTGAAAGAGAAATCGCAGCTAACTCAGAGAAGCAGGGAAGGAAAAGAATCACAGATAAGAATGGAAAGAAGGTCCTGCAACTGGAGTGAAGAGCAAGAGAAAACATGGTGAGATGGTGGGTGGAGGCCATGGCCCACATGCCTTCCAAGGTATGGCACTTCCAAAGAGAAACCATTCTAGCCCATGATGGTCTTTTTCTTTCCTTCATGGGTTATTGTCATTCCACTCATTTAGAATGTATTTATATACTTTTTTGGGAGAATCAGGATACAGTTACGTTGCAATCATGTTAACTTACTATCCCATGTGTGTATATCATACCAGAGTGTAAACTGCAAGTTCGTAAATGGTATATAGAGTATGTGTAATGGATATACGAGGTATTCAGTGAGTATGTGTTAATTATATATTTCATGGATGTCAGTGAAATGAGATATGTTTTCTAAGTATGATATTTATCACCGTTCCTCAAAAGCTAAATCTCTTTGCATTACAGCAAAACTATTCAAAACTCTCCTTCTTCTTATATTTCTAGTAACAGGGTGCCTAAAAAAATGACCCAGAGGGCAGCCCGGGTGGCTCAGCAGTCCAGCGCCACCTTCTGCCCAGGGCGTGATCCTGGAGACCCGGAATTGAGTCCCACATCAGGCTCCCTGCATGGAGCCTGCTTCTCCCTCTGCCTGTGTCTCTGCCTCTCTCTCTCTCTCTCTCTCTCTGTGTGTCTCTCATGAATAAATAAATAAAAGCTTTAAAAAAATGACCCAGATATCAGTTGGCAGCTTCAATAGTTGTGGTGAATTAGTCATCAAATCTTTAAATCACTGTGGCTCTCCCACAATGTGAAGACTCCACATTTTGTGAATTCACAAAATATTAAAACCAAATTTTATCTGAATATATATCCACTTTGATGACATTTTTATGAAGAAAGCTTCATGAATTGAGCATAAGGGACGTCATATCTGCCTCAATTCTGAGGATTACAGTGATGGGGATGGGGAATGTGGAATTGGTGACAAGCCAGTGATCAGGAGGTAAAATAATCAACACAAAAGTGTTTATCTGTAGGTGTTTGCTCCAAGACTGGATTCTTGTGTCCTCGACTATATCCTGCTGTTTGTTTCTCATCGTTGGAATCATGATGAGAACTTCACAGCAGAATGGACCCAGGGTGACCAGAAAAGAGTTTTGACTCCATTGTTCTTCCACATACCTAACAGAATGCTTGAGAGATAAAGAAAATAGAACTGAGTGATAGTGAAAAAATATTTAAAGGTTGAGGCAAAAGAAAAGAAATATATTGTCTACATTTTGTTTTCAGTAATAATGTCATAAATGTCCACCCAAGTGACATTTTTGTCACTAACATGTTTGGATCCAGAGCACTTTTAATAGGAAAACATAGAAATTAAAGATGAACATAGCTTTGCAAATATCCTAATGGTAACTACATCTAAAGGTAATTCCTAGCCTTCTCAGTGGTGAGAAAGCAGAAATAATCAATGGATATGAATGCATTAATAAAATTATCAGTAAGCTTTTTAAAATAGAAGTCTAAATAATGAGTGGCTTATTGACTTTTGTAATCCAATATATAGATGTATTTCAGATCTATATCTTTTGATCACATTGTTATAATTCTGAAGGATTTAGAAAATATAGAGGCCATTTTGTTGACCTAATATTTCTGTTTTTCTAAAGTATGCATTTAAAATTATGAGCCTGTTTGGAATTAATAATTTCATAGAGAGATGCTAGGGGACATTTGGCACCAGAAATTACAATAGTGCTTCAATACATGAAAGGTTTATCACAGAAATTTAATTATTGCTTGATTCTATGGTTCTATATTTAATACAAAAAGAATGGACTCATCTTAATTTCATGTCTAATCTTTTTAGTATATATGCACACTTTCTTCATGTTTTTATTTATTATATTTCTCCACATTGCTTTACTTGGTATAAGCTCATTTTTATTAAAGATGTAGAAACAATTATGAGAGGGTTCTGATTTTCAGAAACAAATGTACAAACATTCAATTTCCACATGTGTTTTGAAGACCATTTTGTTTGTAATTTTTTAACAACCCACATCTTGGTAATACACTGTGAAAGACACGCTTCTTGCCATTCCAGTGAAAGTTCTCCCCTGCATAGCAGATCGTTGCCTCTGTCTTAATAAAAAGGAATCCTAAATATTCCTGAAACAACTTGTGTTCTTCTAAAGAGATACACAGAAGGGTTTTGTTTGCTTTGTTGTTGTTGTTTTAGTGCTCTCAGAAGAGCATTAAGAGCAAGTGTTTGTTGGTTCTTCTTAATGCTTGAAGGAACTGGAATTCAAAAAAGTTAAAGGACTTCTGTTGTCACAGAATAAAAATCAGAGGCATGAAGCCACCTCCTAGAAGACCTACTTGCTCTGTGTCAGGTCCATTCTCTATGAGAATTAGCTATCCACGCCTCTTAATTCTATGTTGCATTAAGCTGCTAAGTATCCTAACTTCTCAACTACAAAATGATCGCCACCTACTTGACATCTCTTCATGCCTTGAATCAGGGGTTATATGTGAAGTCTTGACCATGATCTCACTTTTTCAAAACCAGTATTTTTAGCAGTCTAGATTTGTGGTGAGAGCTACATTGCCTAGTTATAATTAATGAGACATATGAAAATCAAAGAAAGTGTTCAAGATTTTAAGCAGATAATCATCTTTCTCTCATAAAACTATTTTTTTGCAGGTCTTCATAGGTATATAACTGTCCTTGCATTATTTAAATATTCTTATCAGGTGTTGCCTGGTGGCAAAAAACACTGCATGCCAAAATTAGAGCACAGAAATAACTGCACAAGCCCAGGGGAATAGTGAAATTGCATTTTCAACATAATCAGCTCTCTAATTATAGGGCCCAGCCTAGTCGATGCATCTGAAATATAATTAATTATGATTTATTTAAACACTTTTTAAAATACATTATATTTTATTTCCTAAAAGCTGAATTATAGGGAAAAATTGAATTTTAAAACCAATAGTGTTTATAAACATCTTATTATAAATTTTTAAAGGTTAATGTAATAATTATAAACTTAGCAGCAATTGCCCAAATGCAATTTTAAAAGGAAAACATCATACAATATAAAGGAGTATAAATTACAAGAAATACAAAAAAAAATTTGCTTATATCAAATGGACTCAGAAACATTCCAGATATTTTCACATCAACAAATTCTGGTCATAATTTGTGTATTTATTGTGGTAAAAATCATACAAGATAAAATTTACCATCTTAACCATTTCTAAGATTACAACTCAGTAGCATCAAGGATATTCACATTGTTGTGCACCCAATCACCAGAACTTGTTCATCTTGCAAAACCGAAGCTCTATACCCATTAAACAACTCCCTCTTTCCCTAATCTTGCTTCCCCACTGAGCTTCTCCCAACAACCATTCTACTTCCTGTTTATGAATCTGACCACTCTAGATACATTATATAAGTGGAATCATACCGCAACTATCTTTTCGTGACTGGCTTATTTTACTTAGCATGATGTCCATGAGGTTAATCCATATTGTAGCATATGTAAGAATTTCTTTCTCTTTTAAGCTAAACAATATACTACATTTTGTTTATCCATTCACCACTGGATTGTTTCCACCTATTCGCTATTGTGACTAGTGCTGCTATGAACATGGGTATGCAGATAGCTCTTCAAGACTCCGCTTTCAATTCTTTTGGAGATATATATAGATATAGATATAGATATAGATATAAAAATATATATATATAATTTCTCTCTATATAATTTATATCCATATATAAAATATATGTACCCAGAAGTGGAGTTGCTGGATCATATGACATACTTATTTTTAATTATTTCAGGAGCCACCATACTGTTTTCCATTGTAACTGCCATTTTACATTCCCACTGACACAAAGGTTCCCGTCCCTCTGCAGCCTTTACAACACTGTTTTCTCTTTGTTTTGTTTGTTTGTTTGTTTTTTATAGTAGCCATCCTAATGGGTGCGAAGTGATCCCTCAGTGTGGTCTTGGTTTACATTTCCTTATTGGTTAGTGATATTGAGCATCTTTTCACATGCCTGTTGGCCATTTGTATATCATCTTTGGAGAAACATGTCTGCTCAAGTCCTTTGCCTACAGATATTTTTTATCAGTCTCATATATTCACTACTTTTTCTAAACAACCAAAACAAAAACAGTTGTGGTTTTTGGGTTTTTTGTTTTTGTTTTTTATCAGGGTTACTAAGGTTCAAGATCAGAAGGCAAGAAATTTTGAAACAGTTCTCAGGAAATTTTGTTTTGCTTTGCCTTTTTAGTTTGTCTTCAGACTTCGCCAGTTCGTAAGAGCAAAGAAAAAGAATCGTGCATTGGTCAATCAATTGAACTTGCTGAATACAAATTGTGACCTAGGTTTGATTTGAGGAGGAAATTCTAGCACCGTCAGCAGGGATGGGGTACGGAGTCAGATCAGCGGTAGCAGCGATGCCACAGCCTCGGTACTTTGAGGACCCGACAGAGGGCTCCACTGGCCCTGAGCCTGCGGTCCTTTGAAGCCTAGTAATGGGTTCAGGGGATTCCAGAGTCACTCAATTTCAAAGCCAGAATCACTCACTGGCCCAAATTGTATTTCTAAAGAGCAGTCTTTGTTCTTGTTGACCTCCCTGCCTGGTCATTTTCAAGGCTTTTGTTAACAGTCACTTGAACAGGATACAGCCTGATGCTTCTCAGTTAGAAATATTACTCTCAACCCTCTTCCCACATTCTAATTTCTGCTTTTGTTTCCTTGTCCTCAGTGCCTCTGGCCAAGGATCATGGGCTTGAGCACAATCGATCACTTCTCATTCTCAGGTGCATGACCTACATCCAGCTTTCTTTGCTGCACGCAACCTGTCCCTTTTTCTGGGAGTCTCCTGTTTTTTATTTTCACAGCTATTCTTTTCTGCACTTAACCTTGAATTTTTCACCTACCTTCCTTGTCAAAGTTGATTTATCACAGGGTGGGCCAATCTCAGCCTTTCCTGGGAAGAGAAGCAATCCCTCTCTAAGTGGCAGCTTTATGTGATTTGAAGACAGCGAGCCTATGAAAGAGGCTCACCTACAAACAGAAGAGAGACAGGAGGGTGTCAGTTCCTGATTTGGGTCACCCCTAAAGGTTAAGTAACATCTTGCCATTCTACGGTGAGGCAATCCAGCTTGTCAATAAAGTCTCCTCTTGGCCAGAAATGATTTGAATGGATTTCCCTTCCTTGCAAACCAAAAGATTCAAAATGAATTATTTTTATCGCCTGTGGCCAGTGATTCACCTTCCCTTGATGAGATCCTAAATCTGGCCTGGTCAGGCCTTCGCTTCCCTTTCCTGGTTAGCATGGCCTTTCCACAAGACTCGGCTGACACCACGTGAAGCAAATATACCTCTGCTGTCCTGTGAAAATGTCTCACAGGAAGTAGGTTTTCAAAGATACTTCAAGACTTGATACTTTTTCCTTTCAGGAGACATTTGTAACTAAAATTGCCTTATCCAGTTTAGAAGGCCTTACACCTATCTGTGCTTGCATTTTCTAACAATGGGTCTAGGACTATCACCGTGTCCTCTCGACAAAACAGCAAGTTCCTTGGATTTGTTATGTGTGGGCCTGTCTCTGCCCCACAACATTGATTTGAATTCAGATTCTGACCAAAGAGGACTTATATTCACATGAGCTCAGGGCATTCAGGTAAATATATGAGAACATTCTTAATGTAGTGGTTTCAGGGCTGTAGGACAGGAGTGGGTTTAGGGCACATGAGCCATTCCGGTTTGTTACAAATTTTACAGTGAATTTTGCTCTGTGAGCAGGAGGGCAGAACACAGTCCTGTTCCATAAATAGGTCACATGTGAAAGTAAATCTAAGTGTGAAGTTGGTCATGAGTCTCCAACCAGGGACTTTTAGCAGTTCATTTCTCAGAGCTCCGTTCTCATTGCCTAGCCCATGCCCTGATTCTGATGTAAGGAGCTACAAATACTCCGTGAGAAATACAACTCTGTACATGTTCAGAAAATCCTTTGTGTTCTTTGCTCCCATTAACGGTAATCCAAACAGACCAAAAAAAAACCCCACAAAAAACAAAAAGCTGGGCAACACCTCTACTCATGAACTAATCTTTACTTTACACCTCAGTATGGTTCATGCCTGCTGCAGGCAAATTTCCATGAGAATTCTAAATGTTTTGATTGCTCAATAAACCACTGACAAAATGCAAGGGGCCTGAGCAGCCATAGCAGGCCTCCCCAAGTATGAATTCCCAAAACCTACTTATTTGCCAGCAGCTGCAATCTTCTGATCTCCCAAGTTACATTTGCTTGGAGCCCAGCCTTTGTTTAGATCAATTGAAGTGCCCTGGGCCAAATGCATGTCTCTTCCTTTAAAGTGCCTGAGATGTATTTATAATAAAGAGAAATTTACCAATATGAAAAGCTTATTTGGGAGATTAAAAACAAAGCTATGTGGTTCCAGAAATTTAAATTTCCTCTCACCTTTTAATTTACAGATTGGAAATGCCATTGGAACTTTCTTTGGGGGGAATATGTTTGGAATCCCGTATCAGTTGCTAACTGAAATCTACTATTTCATAATTAAGAAGATAAATGCATTTTTTTAAAGATTGTATTTATTTATTTATTTATTTATTTATTTATTTATTTATTTGAGAGAGATAGAGAGCATGAGTGAGGAAAGGGGCAGAGGGAGAAACCGATGCCCCTCCTAAGTAGGGAGCCCGACAGGAGGTGGGACTCAGTCCCAAGACTCTGGGACCATGACCTGAGCCAAGGCAGACGCTTAATGGACTGAGCCACCCAGGTGTCCTGCCTACATGCATGCTTTGGGAAAAAGAATCTGTTTAAAGATCTTGTCTGTTCTTTGACTGAGCTTCTTCAAGAAACACATGCTTTTTCCAGTCTAACCAGAATTAGGGAGGGTTTTGAAACTTTGTTGGTGTCTGGTGCCATGTGAAGGGTGGGTATGGAACCGAAGTTTGAAATGGAAGGAAAGGGACACCTGGGTGGCTCAGCAGTTGAGCATCTGCCTTCGGCTCAGGGCGTGATCCCAGAGTCCCAGGATCAAATCCCACATCAGGCTCCCTGGGGGGACCCTCTTTCTCCCTCTGCCTGTGTCTCTGCCCCTCTCTCTGTGTCTCTCATGAATAAATAATAAAAATAAAATCTTTTAAAAAAATGAAATGGAAGAAAAGATAGAAGTGACAGGTTAACTCTAGGGATTCAGATGATCACATAGTCTTCCAAAAGGTCAATAAATGACAAAATTATGGAGCAGAACATGCAAGGTAATGTTGCCAAGGTCCAGCATTACAGGGAGGCTAAGCTGAACAAAATGTAAACAGATTGCCAACTACTATCTTTAAATTAAATTTCTCTTTCAGTATTTGAATGTGGTTTTCAAATTTCTCTCTCTTTGCATAGCCTGCTTGTTCTCTTCTTTGTAAGTGTTTGACATTTCATGTGACTTTGTTATTTGGGAATATATTGGAATTTCCAACAAAACAAATTTTAATTCTGAAGATTTTAATTTCATTAAAATTTAGGAATAATTTAAAACTGAGTCCCCAGTATTAAAATTTGCCAGTACTTGAAATCTAGATATAATACCTCTTGTAAAATAGTTTCATATAATCCTATGAAGAGTTGGAAGAGCAAGAATTATTATTTCTAAATTATAAATGTGAAAACAGTATCTCAGGAAGCAATATGGAACAAAGAACAGCAGAACAGAGACGACTTCTCAGGTTTCCTGGAAACTCAGCACTCTTTCCAATATAATGCAAATCATTAAAAAAAAATCTCCCAATAGTATGCTACCAGAGGAATGGTCTCCATAGAAACCTAGGAAGTTTTGTGTTTTGTTTTTTTAAATGTTCTACATACATTAACATTCATGCTAAAGATAATTTTGCCAGAAATAACCCTTACATGTAGGTGCAAGGGATTTTCCAATTTAGCATTTGAATCCTTACTGGATGGAATTTATGTTTCGTGCCAACAGAAATCATAATCCCAGTAATCCCCAAGTTTTACTAGAAAGTAACTAACAGTACTTTATTTATCCTTGCTAATGGAGGGATCTCTGTGAAAAGGTAGGAACACATTTTTTGTTGTGGTTTTAATGAATGAGAGCTCCTTCCGATGTGAACTGGTTTTGGAAGCAGGTGTTCTGTTTTGTTTTCTTTCTCTTGTTTTGTGTAGATGAGGGCTTTAAGTTTCAAAATCAGTTTATATGTGATAACTTAGCATATTATCATATATATAGTTCTTCCCTATATTCAAAGATAACCAAATGCTTATGGTGACTGTTCCTCTCTTCGCACAAAGTCATGCTGACAAGCCAGATTCTCACTTTCGAAAACTTTCTGGGAATCCTCCTGGATGATTTGCTGACTACTAAAAGTCTCTGCAAACAAATTGCAGAACACGAGAAGAAAATCATATGATCATCTGGCCTTTCTTTCACTTCCACTGGCGCATATTCAGGTTTGCTCATCTTTTCCCCTCTCATACTTAAGAGATAATAAGAGATAATAATTAAGAGATCATTTCTTTTTAAATCTTCCCTACAGGCAGATTTCTTCCACCAAAATCATAAACTTTTTAAAAAACATTTCTAAGGATTGTTACCCTTAACTTAAATTCTCCCAGTTACAAAGATCATTCACTAACACTACACATTGTTTTGAATGTAAATTATGCCTTTTTTTCTTCTATATGTAAGGTACAGCCTAATATTTAACATCTTCCTGTTAACTATACTGGAATTAAAATTAAAAACTTAATAAAGAAAACATTTTCCTTATAGATTTTATGAATTTGGAAGTAATGCTGAGTCACCCTTCACCTTTTGTTTTCCACACTTTCCAACCTCCCTTTGCGTGACCATTCATACACCCTAAATTGTCACCTGCTTCTTCAGCTTTTCCTTCTACGTAATATTCAGTAAAGCAAATCCAGAATTTTGGCACTATCTGTTTACTAATTTTTTTTGACAATGAACAAGTTAAGTAGTCCTCGTAACATGATTTCTCAATTCATAAAATATGAGTAGTATAACTTCATGAAATTTTGTAAGGATTACACGCAAAGTAATTGTATATGATGCATTGAGCACAGTGCCTAAAAGCACTTGGTAAATAGTCTATTCTCTGTAGCTCTTAAGCTGAGGAGAGGAGCATGGGGAAGGTCTATAACATAAGATGGTTCTCTGTAGAAGAAGGAAGGAGGGAAGGAAGGAAGGAAGGAAGGAAGGAAGGAAGGAAGGAAGGAAGGAAGGAAGGAAGTTGAGAAGGGAGGAAGAGAATATGGAAGTGGAGGGTGGAGAGAAAGAAGAAAAGAAAGAAAGAAAGAAAGAAAGAAAGAAAGAAAGAAAGAAAGAAAGAAAGAAAGAAAAGAAAGAAAAAGAAAGAAAAAGAAAACCACTAAATTAGTCTTTACCAATATTCATGGATTCCGGAAGCAGGATTTTCTCCCCACTCTGGTCAGTTCACTAATGCTGTTCTGTCCTTTAACTACCCACTGCCTTGGTGTTAGCAGGACTGACTCTGTTTGGGGTTTTGCCTACCGGCCTCATCCTAAATAGGCTATTTCTTTGCAAATGTAGCCTCTGATTGCTTTACACCCATGTGTTCCGCCCGCTGTTCTCATTTCCCCAACTCCAGAGCTGACGTTACTATTCTTCAAATTGAGGGCACCCTGAGGATGGAAACCTGCAGGGAAGCAGAATGAACTTAATCCCGTTGTTAGTTTCTATTCTAAACTGCTCAGCAAGCAAAGAGCAACTCTTGATAGAATGTGTTGCTCCTGAGAATGTGTTGCTCCTGAGGGTGAAAGGGTAATGAACTGTGAAACCAGATGGCTCAGTCCCCTCAGGCCATTACAGGGTTAACTTCCCACCAACTCGGGGGCAGCCTGGGTGCTGCCTCCTGCCCATCACCTCCTCACATCCCTGTGTCTTAAAAGAAGTCCCCTTTCATTGGGGGAAAAGAAATGTTAAAATGTGCTAAGATGAAGCACAAGTCATTTGTTGTAGAAACTGATAGGGACTGTATCCATTTCCTGATCCTTTTCCCTTTCTTTCTTTCTTTTTTTTTTTTAAGATTTTATTTATTTATTCATGAAAGACACAGATAGATAGGGAGAGAGAGGCAGAGACACAGAGGAGAAGCAGGCTCCATGCAGAGAGCCCGATGTGGGACTCCATCCCAGGACTCCAAGATCACACCCTGGGCCAACCCAGGGATCCACCCAGGGATCCCTCCTTTTCCCTTTCTATCCATTCTATTTTTTCAATAATTGTATTAAGACGATGACAGGAGCCACAGGTGATTAGTGGTCAATGTAGTTCTGAAGATGTCTTTTTTTCTCTCAAAACTTAGTGGAAGGTACCTTCATCCATCCAGTAAAGTTAAGACGAGAAGAAGAGGAAGCCAGTGTTGTTCATTCGGTCCACATTACAATCCTCATTGTCCCTTGGCCTTTTTTCAAGTTGTAATACTGTCAGAAATCAAATACAACCACAAATCTTGCAACACGATTTTCATTCTGCATTGTTCTCAAATATCACTATCTTGATTATGACATGAAACATGCAGAAAACTCCTTCAGAAAGTCATTTGGGGAACCAAATGCTATTGCTTTGATGCCTGGTTTCTAGAAGTCAGGAGCAGTCTTCATGGGACATCCCAAATAAATCACAAGTCCCCCCTGGATGACCTAACCCGCAGTTTCATTTTCCTAAGTAGAATATTTCAGAGTATTTATTAGCCTTTGAAGGGGAAGCTTGTTGCTAATGCTAATTTGGCTTCTAATTTGCTTGTATCTATTTCTTATTTACCTCTGCTTTACCTTCACTCCTAACATGGTAGTCACCAGGTGTAACATTTTGCATTACCCCTAGTTGCTAAATCAAAGCATAGAGCTGTCTACACTATAATTAATCCTGATTAGTAAGGAAGAAACAAAAAAAGTCTGCACACAAAAACCCATTTCGCAGTTTTCATGGAATGAACTTGTCCCAAGAAATCCATGAACCAGCTATCAGTCAGCATCTCGTGAAGGACTATGCTGTTCATTTAAACTGGCAGCCCAGGTGAACGTACGTTCATAGGCTGTGTCTATAGTCTTGGCCATAATACCGGAGAAGGCAAAAAAACTCATATGGCCAAAGAGTTTTATCAGAACTGTTCACACTTAATTAGACTGATGACTACAAGAGTCATCAATGAATGAATAAGGGCTAGTTATTCGAGTCAGTTAATTTAGAGTATCATTTGCTAAACCTAGCAAGGCAGGTGGGAAAAAGAAAAAAAAAAAAAGGCAACTGGCATTTGTTTTGTGCCTCAACAGGTATTCAACGTGAATTAACTCCTGGAATCCTCCCAACCTTGCAGTCAAGGTGTTATGGTCCTGATTTTGTGAAAAGGAAATCGAAGCAGAGAGAGGTTAAGTAACTTGCCTAAGGTCGCAGTGCTAGGAAATGGTAGATACTGGATATGAAATTAAGTCTGACTAAAGCAGTTTATACCTTGCTCTTATACTTTGCTCGTGGCGTGCCGCCCAGGCAGGATACTGCTTCATGTCTTTCGCTCATTCATGGGGTTGCAAACAGGGAATGCTGAAGGGAGGTGGTGATGAGTCATGTTGGCGTAATTCCAGCCCACGTACGAAGTGGCAAATGGGACCTACTTCACATGCAGGAAAAAGATTAAATGGACGCCTGGTAAATAAATAATATTTTAAAATATTGACCTGGAGGGGCACCTGGGTGGCTCAGTGGTTGAACATCTGCCTTTGACTCAGTTAGTGATCTCAGGGTCCTGGGATCGAGTCCCACATCAGGCTCCCCATAGGGAGCCTGCGTCTCCTTCTGCCTATGTCTCAGACTCTCTCTGTGTGTCTCTCATAAATAAATAAGTAAAATCTTTTTAAAAAAATATTGACCTGGAAAATGAGAATTCAGCTATCCCATTTCATTGGCCATTCTTTTTGAAATGGGAATACATTCACTTGGTAGATAAATAAGAGGTATCCAGTGAGAAAGTCTCCCTCTAGCTTGGCTCTGAGGGCCCAGTTGGCATCCTCTTCCTCCTACATGGAAACTGTTGTTTAGGGGATCCCTGGGTGGCGCAGTGGTTTGGCGCCTGCCTTTGGCCCAGGGCGTGATCCTGGAGACCCGGGATTGAATCCCACATCGGGCTCCTGGTGCATGGAGCCTGCTTCTCCCTCTGCCTGTGTCTCTGCCTCTCTCTCTCTCACTGTGTGCCTATCATAAATAAATAAAATAAATTAAAAAAAAAAAAAGAAACTGTTGTTTATACAGAACTTATCATCATCACCCTTTTGCTCAAGGTGTTGTGTATCAAGCTTTTCTCGCGTGACACAATGTTGTGGGGATCACTTAGTGTTAGTACACGGGGAACATTCTCGCTTTTATGTTTTTTTTTCTAAGATTTTATTTATTTATTCATTAGAGACCCAGAGAAAGAGGCAGAGACATAGGCAGAGGGAGAAGCAGGCTCCCTGTGGGGAGCTCTATACAGGACTCAATCCCAGGACCCTGGGATCACCACCTGAGCCAAAGGCAGATGCTCAACCACTGAGCCACCCAGGCGTCCCTTGCTCTTACTTTATAGCCATACTGTTCCACTGCATAAATAGGCCAAATAATGTATTGAATTAGTCTCCCATCAATGGACATGTCTTTCAGATGTCTCGCCATTTCAGTTTTTGTTTCTTAATTGTACTCTCATTTTTTGTTGGGCTATTGTCTCTTTCAATGAATTAACTTGTGCCGTCTTCATTTCAAACGTGTACAGGCCTATCTGTAAGTAAACTATCAAAGTGGAATTTCTGGATCGAAGAGAAAATTAATTTGCAATTTCATTATGTAGTAAGTAAATTGCTTTCCACAGAAATCGTAGCAGCCTGTACTCCCTTCTGCAGTGTAGTAACATGCCTGTTTTCTCACAGAGTTTCAAAAAGGGGGTTTTGAATGATTGAATTTTTGGGATTTTGTCATTCTGATAGACCCCAAAAATGTCATTTTCATGTTTTTCTTCCACTGTATGTTGCACCTGGTTATTGAGTGTATATGTGAAAACTGCTGAAAATACATGTTAACGGTGTACCTCACTGCTTTATTGAAATCTTTAATTGCTTATGGTAGTTTTTCAGTTGATTCACTTGGGTTTTTCTAAGTATATGATGACAATGTTGGCACATAGTGATAATAACATTCCCTGCTTCTTTACAAACTCAACTCTTTTTTCTTCTTTTTCTAATCATGTTGGCTATGACATTAGAACAATATTGAATAAGAATAGGGATAGTGAATTTTCATGATTTATTCCTGACTTTATTTATTTATTTATTTACTTACTTACTTATTTTTAAAGACTTTATTTATTCATGAGAGACACAGGGAAAGAGAGAGAGAGAGACATAGGCAGAGGGAGATGCAGGCTCCCTGCAAAGAGCCTGTTGCAGGACTCGATCCAGGGACTCCAGGATCATGCCCTGAGCCAAAGGCAGATGCTCAAAGACTGAGCCACCCAGGTGTCCCCTATTCTTGACTTTAGAGGGCTGTGTCTCCTATTTCTTCAGTAAGCCTAAAAATGAATTTTATGCTGAGAAATATATTTTATCCTATTTCTATAGTGTTTTTGCCAAAAACTATTGTAATTCATCAAATGTCTTTTCAGAATCCATGAAGGATGTGTGTATATATAATTAAAAGAACTACTATATGAATAGCTTTCCCAATATTGAACCATGCTTGAGTTTCTGGTTGCCAATATTTATTTAGGTTTTTTTTTTAACTAGAGATTTTATTTATTTATTCATGAGACACATAGACAGAGGCAGAGATGTAGGCAGAGGGAGAAGCAGGTTTGATGTGGGACTCAATCCCAGGACCCCAGGGTCATGACTTGAGCCAAAGACAGACACTCAATGACTGAGTTATACAGATGCCCCCACTCAAGTTTTTTTTTAATCAAAAATCATAAGGAGGGTGCCTGAGTGGCTCAGTCAGTTAAGTCCTGGGTGGTCCTGGGATGGAGCCCCACATCAGGCTCCCTGCTCAGTGGGAAGTCTACTCTTCCTTCTCCCTCAGACCCTCCCCCAGTTTGTGCTGTCATCCTTCTCACACGCTTCCTCTCTCAAATAAATAAATAAATAAATAAATAAATAAATAAATAAATAAATAAGTAAATAAATAAATAATAAAATCTTTTTTAAAAATTAAAAAAAAGAAAAAAATCATAAGTAAGGTCAGTCTATGGGTCCATTATTTTCTTTTTCATGTAAGTTGGTACCAATTACCAACTCATTTTGCACTGCAGTGTGAAAATGTAAAATTGACTCTGCACACTGAAATCATGCAAAGAGATCTTAATAACCTTTGAAATTGAGTGCACATTTCTCAGCAGCATCCAGGGTTGTGCTGACAGTTTCACCAGATGACGTTAACCAATTCGCATCAACTCCTGAGACAACGAAACCAACATTTATTGGCAGTGAAATAAACGTCAGTCTTCTCATAACAGCTGTATACGGTTTCAACCACAGTGGTTTCCTGTCTTTAGCACATTTTAAACGAAAAGATGTTAAAACAAGTTCGGTTTGTTTTTTATGTTTATCAAACTTGGCTAACATGGTTTGTACTATAACTTCGTGGAGACCCAATCTCACCCCATCTTTGGTGTTAAATCTTCTTCTCACATCCAGTTTTACTCTGGCATCATCCATTTTCATGTCTTTGCTGTGCTTAAGTCTTTGTTGGCCAATTTCCTCTTTCAATGATCCATCCTTGTAAAATGATACAAGGGTTTGTCATTGGGAGACAAAGAAACAACACGATTTCATGTTTTGCTGTCTGTGCATAAAGTGAGTGATGGATCCTCAGTGACCCATCACAATAGACTTTGAAAGAGGTAACATGATGGACACTGGTCATAATGCATATCTGTTATGTACATAGTGATTTATGGACTGAAAGCTACAGTGAAGTGTTTATTTTATGCAATTACTGTTGGTTAATACATCTTGGTTACTGAAATTTGAACCCCGTTGTTGAGGAACTAGTGTTATTAAACTAAACTATAATAAGTTCATGCATTATGAAGACTGCATACAAAGTATTTGAATTTTTTTTCACAATGTTTTAGAACAGTTTTAAAGACATGACAATTTTCAGCTCTTTGTCACATAGAATTCTGTGAGGTGATCTATTCTTGCTTCTTTTCTTTTTTTTCTACTCTAAGCTATATTTCTTTTATAGAAATAAGATATTTAGATTTTAAAAAATCTTGTCTGGGGTCAGTAGTGGTAAGTTAGATTTTTTTAAAGATTTATTTATTTATTCATGAGAGGGACAGAGAGAGAGAGAGAGAGGCAGAGAGACACAGGCAGAGAGAGAAGCAGGCTCCATGCAGTGAGCCTGATGTGGGACTTGATCCCCAGACCCGGGATCATGCCCTGAGTCAAAGGCAGATGCTCAACTGCTGAGCCACCCAGGCGTCCCTAAGTTAGATTTTGTAGGAAAATTATCCATTTCAGATTTTCAAATGTATCTAACATTAAATAGATCTCAATGTATGCATCAAATATAGGTTGGTTATTTCAGGTTGGTCTTTTACCTTAAGAAAGTGTATTTTTGCTGCATTCTTTTGTTTTTTTGGGGTTCTGCTGCCACTGGGCCATCTTGCTGTCCCCTTTCCCTGAAACTATATTTGCTGATCTTCATCCCGAGAAGCTTAGGAGATGCTCTTACTATGCACAGCAGACCCTATCCTTTTATTTGCATCTGTGAATGATGGTTGTCTTCCGATTTCACTGAAAATGAACATACAGGTTTTGTTAATGTTCACCTTGCTACTTTTGTATAAAATACAGAAAGACAAAAGGGAAATTGATGCCTTGCATTTCATGTTTTACCAGAAGTAATCACTGGCTTTTCAACACAAAGTTAAACAATTTTATTATTTAACATATACATGTATTGCAAAAAAAGTAGGACTTTCATAACTAAATGACCTGTGAATACCTTTGTCACTGTAGCTGCCAGGGGCTTGGTTTGTGGGAAAAGTGTGATTATAAAGGGAGAGCTTGAGGGAGTTTTTGGGGGATGATGGAACAATTCTATATCCTGATTGTAGCAGAGATCATATAAATTCATGTGTGTGATCCAATTTCATAGAACTATTTAAAAAATGAAAAACAAAAACATGGGGAGTATAATTAAGGTTTTTTTTTTTTTAAGGATTTTATTTATTTATTTATTTTGAAGAGAGTACAATCAGGGGAGGGGCAAAGGGAGAGGAAGAGAGAGAATCTGAAGCTGACTCCTCACTGATCTCAGAGCCTGATGCAGGGCTCAAGTTCCCAACCCTGGGATCATGACCTGAGCTTAAACCAAGAGACAGAGGCTTAACTGACTGAGCCACCCAGGAAACCCACAAATAAGGTTTATGGGTGTTTTTTAGCAGTATTTTTTCAGTATCAACTTCCTGGTTTTAGTAAGTATACTATGGCTATATAATATTATCACTGGGAGAATCCAGGTGAAGAATACACAAGAATCCTAAATCATTTTTGCAAGAAAAATAAAAAATGTACTTACATTTGAGCAAACTTTTATTCTAATTCTTAGATCAATTTCTTTTTTTTTAGATTATTTATTTATTTATTTGAGAGAAAGAGAGCACAAGTGAGGGGAAGGAGGCAGAGAGAGAGAAGCAGACTCCCTGCTGAGCAGGGAGCCCAATGTGGGGCTTGATCCAGGACCCTGAGGTCATGACCTGAGCCAAAGGCAGATGCTTAACTGACTGAGCCACCCAGGTGCCCCTATTTTTATTTTTATAGAAACTCAGACCTTTTAGATATTTAGGTATGCTTAGAAGTAGTAAGAAACTCAGTAATATTGTTTAGTCTATGCTCATTCAGGGTTCATATGTGTTTCATTATGTCATGGTTGTATTTCCATATAGCATGGTTATCTTCACTTGAAAACTTGGATAAAAATTTTCTCAAAATTGGAATATATGCTACTGTTTCCTGTACTGATCTTTGATGGGAAAACAGGCATCTTTGTTCAGTAGTGTGAGGTTAAAGAAAGAAATATGATCCACTGTTCTTCAAAATAATCAAACTTGGGATGCCTGGGTGGCTCAGCAGTAGCATCTGCCTTCGGCTCAGGGTGTGATCCCAGATCCGGGGATCGAGTCCCACATCAGGCTCCCTGCGAGGCACCAGCTTCTCCCTTTGTCTGTGTCTCTTTCTCTCTCCCTGTGTCTCTCATTAATAAATAAATAAAATATTTTTAAAAAAATGTTTAAACATAAAAGAATAATAAAACCTCACCGTGGATTCCCTTCAATGGGGGAGGAAGAATGTCAGAATAATCGAGACAAAAAGTGAAAGGTAAAATCTTAGAGGTTGATGTGGGAAACCTGGGAATGGGAAATCACTCAGCTTGGATGAAGAAGGTCTGGCACATGATTGAGATTAAGTTTTCTGAGTCATTCCGTTAAAGGAGGAGGTTGAACCAGAAGACCCAGGGCAGTGCTTCACGAGCACAGCTGGTGTCCAGAAGATACTGAGAAGCTGCTAAAGTGGCCAGCTGGATTTGGAAATCCACAGATCCAAGATAAATTTTACATCAAAAATTACTGCTTTGGGGCACCCGGGTGGCTCAGTGGTTGAGCATCTGCCTTTGGCTCAGGTCGTGATCCCAGGGTCCTGGGATTGAGTCCTGCATGGAGCTCCCTTCCCTGCATGGAGCCTGTTTCTCCCTCTGCCTGTGTCTCTGCTTCTCTCTGTGTCTCTCATGAAAAATAAATAAAATCTTACAAAAAAATTTACTGCTTTAAGTAGGACTATAACAATATCCATTGCAGAAAGAAGTGATATTCCTATCTAACAACCAATTGATTGAAAAAGTGAGTGTTCTTAAACCAGTCTACATATGCATTTTCAGACCTTAGAGAAATATTCTTATTTATAAGAGCATCTTATCCCTTGGAAATTCTAGATCACCTACAATCTTTATTCTTATGCATTCCCTTGTGAGCATATTTGACTGAAATATATTGTAAATAGCAGTTTTAGTGCCATGAAATCAAAATTTTCTTTGAGTTATTCTGAAGTACTTCATTATCATAAAGGAATTCATTATTTGAGGTTTGAATAGGATCACTACAAAAAAAAAGGGAGGAAATACTTCAGATAAAGCCTCTGTTTGACTTTATAACTGATAAAACATTTCTTTAATGTACATTCTATTTTATACTCTCTCTAGCTTTTCATTACTTAATTTTCAAAAATGACTGACCAGTTTTTCTTTCTCTTAAAATATATATATTTTTGATTGTTTATCACCTCCATGGGGTAATCACTTGAAGTTCTTACTCTTGTTTTGGTCTGTATTAGCATATACTTTGGTTAAAAAGAAAAAAAAAAGGTTTTTTTTTTTCTTTAATGCAAGTTAAAGACTGTTTTTTTGTTCCTTGTAACTCTTGATTTTTACCCTAAGCCACTGATATGTTTTTAAGGCAGAGATATTCCTGTGAACATTCCTGTGAGGCCCATTGCAGGAGAAACTATCACATGTAGGATAACTAAGGTCATGGCCCCCTCTTGGCCCTCTTGTCCTGTCAAGGTTAAGGGTGTCGCTCTTGGCTCTGGTCCCACGCTTACATTGCATCACTGCCCTGGGAGAAGGGCGGGAGCCCACAGTGACTGTCCTGGGGTTCTTTTCTTCAGGAAGTCTATGTGTTTGGATAGGGAAGGTGCCTTTATGATAGAGAGGAATGTTTGATGGGGAAACTATTTCAAAGCAAGGTGGCCACAGTCTTCTTCTCCCTTAAGACCCTATGGAGGCCCAGACACTCCTCTGGGAATACCAAAGAACAGCTTCTGGAGGGAAGCACAGGTACTCTGACATGAAGGCAACGGCATAAAGCTGGTCTCTTGATTGAATCCCAAACAGCTTTGCCTGATTTCCTCGTGTTCCTGCATCTTCTTCACAAATACATTTATATAATTCTCCAAGTTCCACCAAGCAGATGGAGGCGCAAACTGGCAAAAGATCCATCCTGTTCTTGGTGTCGTAGGGCTGCCTGACACATACCAGAAGCAAACGACAGGGTTTGAGGATACTACCCAACACCAGCCCCAGCACTGCTGCCCTCTTCCCTCTGAACCTACACAACCTACACAAATCCCTCAGCTGTATGTCCCTAACCATATTTTATTCTCTAGTCCCTTTGAACTCCAGTTTTAATGATTTGGACATTGGGTTTTTCTTCTTCTTTGGTTTGAATCAGACTTTCATCTATCAGTGTCTCTTTGCTCCTCTCAGCTCATTCTCTCATCTTGTTAGTAGACAATTCTCCATGAATCCCTCATGTTTCTGCCCATCTTGTGACATAATTTGTCTGGAATGTCTTTTCAAGGATGTCTGTGTTGCAAATAGCCTTGGAATATACAGCATTTCCTTTCAGTCCAGAGGGAAGATTTCTTTGCTGTCCAAGATGAAAACGATGGCTCTCTCTGGGATGAGTATAGGCAAGTGTGCTAGCAGCCCTTTTAGAAGATTGAGAGTCCTAGGCTCACAGTTTCTTGGTTGTGCATGTGATGTTCTTCTGGGCCTGCTTCTGCATCATTCCCATTGAGCTCAGGGATAAGGAGAACCAACTCAAACACGAAACCCATGAGGCCTGCTGTTGGTATGAATAATAAAGTTCTGTCTCTGATCTAAAAGTCTTGTGTCTTCTGCTAGTATATCTCTGAAACTGTGACACACTGACTTGTGACTTTATAAGTGGGATAATCACAGTTCTTGGTGTTGACATAAGCACTCAGTTGACATAAGCACTATGGCTAGCATTTTCTAGCTGGGGTTCCCTAGCATTTATTTTCCTTTCCTAATAGCAACCCGATGCCCTCTCGAGAGTTCTGTATTCCCTATTGGACAGTATCTCGGGAAAATGATTTCATGTTCTGTCCTCTCCTAGCTAAGAGATGGGAGCATGACCCAAGTTGACCTCACTGAAACTTAAACAGAATGACAGACACAATGAAAAACAATTGGTATTCATTTATCCCAGCAACCTAAACAAGTACTTCCTGCTATTTCTGAACATCCTTTTTTTAGAATCTATAGATAACCTGAACTCTGCCTGTGTCCAGCCCAGTTTCTTCATGTTTCCCATGAATTTTGCGAGTTCCTAATATTCCCCAAATGAATTTCCTTTGGCTTGAGTTGGTTTTTATTTCCTTCAACCAAAGACTTCTAAAATAATCACCTCAGTCTAGCACTTTGCAAGTCATAATGCGTTTCATGTGTGTTGTGGATTGTGTATTCACATAACATGATTATCCTTCACTATGTAGAGTTTTGGGGTTAGAAACAAGACAGTTTTAGACACATAAATTAAAAAAAAACCAACTAAATATCTAGATTCTGTAGATCTTTTCTCTGCCTGCAAAGCTATTTCAAAGCATTCATTTATTAATTTAACTAATATTTACTGATCACCTTCTTTATATTAAGAACTGCTAGGACTATGAACAAAAGGGCAAATGTCTATTTTTTTATACAGTTTCTAATCTCATTCTATTATACATCCTAGTTTTACTCTTTCTTTAAAAAGAGACTGTTAAGGGACGCCTGGATGGCTCAGTGGTTGAGTGTCTGCCTTTGACCCAGGGCGTGGTCCTGGAGTCCTGGGATCAAGTCCCACATTGGGCTTCCAGTGTGGGGCCTGCTTCTCCCTCTGCCTGTGTCTCTCCCCTCTGTGTATGTGTGTGGGTCTCTCATTAATAAATAAATAAAATATTTTAAAAAAGAGACAGAGAGAGAGAGACAGTTAAAATATAAATGCTTTGTGGGCAAAAACCTTGTTTTTCTTCTTTATCACTTTTATTGGTGACTGCTTATTAAGTATTTAATAAATATTTACTGACTAAAAAAATAAGTCTCACTTCTAAAGGGAAGTTGCTGGCACTGAAATGTCTGCATTATTGGTCACAAACAATTGTCCAAAACAGAAGATTAAAAGCAAATATCCCAAAGGGATGAGAGGATAAATAAAGTTATCTTTGTATTTAAGTCTTAACTTAGTAATAGTATGACAAAGTCTCTATGTCCAAAGGACACTGGAAGTCATTCTTTATTAATAAGAATTTAACTGGAAAGTATGATTACCTTTAAAGAGAACAAGTAATAAATGTAAGAAATGCAAATAATAAAATAAATGTAAATAAAATTTAATTTACAGTTAATCAAAGTATTTTTTTGCACAAATCAAATGAAATATAATTCAGAACTTTAAGGCAAAACCATTGTCTTCGTTAATTAGTTCATACAATCTCATCTTCCTTTCCCTTTCAGAGCCTCTGTGTTTCTTTTAAGATCATATTTTCTTTTGTTTTCCATCCTGGCACATATTTTTTAAAATTTTATTTCACCAGTTTTATTTCATTTTTAATAGGCTATTTTTTCCCACATGCCCAACTGTTCCCATTGCAGCTTCTATTAAAATCTACATCAAATGAATTATTATGGATCTCAAATCAAATGCCTATTACTATTATACTGGAAGAACTTACTTTGGCTTCTTAGGGAAAAGGTCGGGGAGTGATGCATCTGTGACATGGAGCAGAGCCGTCACTTACACTTAACCTTGTTGTGTCCCTGAAACCCTCTGGCTTTCCATGTTTGCTGCATAATTAAGGGACAAATGGATACATTTTCTCAATTTTAGTGACGGTTACTAAGTTCTCCTTAAAAGAATAAACTGAATTCAACTTAATTGTTTCCAGTTACAAAGAGGTCAGGTCAGGTTATCAGCTGAAAGCAATCAGAGTCTGTCACATGTTCTAATAAATGATAAATAATTGGCTTGTTTTTCTGCGATATTCAATACAAGCTAAGTGAGTAGAACAGATGGAAAAGCAGTGATGGGAAAATATATACTATTTTTTACCGAGTTTGATCACTCTTGGAGGTTGGGTAAGCTCAGTATGTTTTGTCCAGTGGACCAAAAATAGCAGAATTTAAATATTTCTCCCACAGCTGTCTCTGAATGAGAAGAAAGTGCCATGAGAAGAATAGTAAATGAACACTTACTATGTTCGAGACAATCCAAAAGATACAAAGATGAGTTAAGACTCAATGCCTGTCAAGAAAGAAGATTACAGTGGGAGAAAAGGGGACAATGTTTAGCATAATGCATAAGAAGGACCACAAAAGGCAAGTGTAAAAATACAAGAGTAATTAAAAAGCCCTTCCCTCTGGTTGGGAGATGGGGAGAAAGATGAACGTGGGCAGAGAAATATAGGTCAGAAGGAGCATGGAGTGTTCTAGCAATAGCAAATATGTCTGTGGGGGTTGGGGAGCAGAGGGTTTGGTGTGTGGCCAGTGGGGTGGAGTGGTAGAGGACAGGGAAGCAGGGGTGGTGGGCAGGAGGGGCAAGAGCTAATCTGTGGGGGGCTCTTGGTGACAGGCATGAACTGTGCTGGCAGATGGTGAAGGTTTCTGGGCAGGAGTAAACCGTAATCAGAGTGACGTTCTAAAAAGATAACTGGTGGCTACCTGAAGGACAGACTTCACAGGAGACAGAGTAGAGGCTGGCTGGAGCCTGTGACAAGAAGAGGGCCATGCTTTCAGAGATAGATGTGTTCAGTCTGTAGGGGTGGAGGAGGCCCAGCACAGGGGAGAGGAGTCCTGGTGAAGAGCGGGTTCTGGGGGAACAGATGAGGCCACAACACGAATGGTGGGAGTGAGAACTCACGGGTGACAACTAACCTTGTGAACAGGGAAGAGAGGCAAGGCAACTCTGTGATGCATTTCTAGCCCATGTTTTATTTAACAGGCATTATTTAAGACTATGGAGCAGGGAGTGCAATCATCAAATTTTTTTTTTTTTTTTTGGAAAAAAAAAACACTAGTATATACAAAGTTAAATTATCTTTTCCTGAAGGACCTCTCAGAGATTTTATTTTATTTTAAAGATTTATTGATTTTTTTCATGAGAGACACACAGAGACAGAGGCAGAGACATAGGCAGAGGGAGAAGCAGGATCCCCTCGGGAAGCCCGATGGGGGACTGGATCCCATCCTGGAACCCAGGGATCATGCCCTGAGTGAGCCACTCAGGTGTCCTGCCCTCAGAGATTTTGATATGATGATGTGCATTATGACTGGCCAAGAGAATAGCATGCAGCACTTAGAAAACCTAGTATAACATAAACATCTATTTTAGACCTAGCAACACCTTTTGGAAACAAAGCACAGTAATGTTACTTTGGAGTTTTAAACCTACCTGCCTAGGAGAGTGATGTGGAAAGTAGAAACCCTCTTAGGAATTCAGCTAGGATGGATATTTGGTTTTCTTTTTTTTTTTAATTGGAGTTCAATTTGCCAACAGGATATTTGGTTTTCTAATCAAACCATTAACTATTTAAAATTTTAATCACAACACATTGTATTTTAGCTAAAAATATATAGCAGTGCATCATCCCTTGGTTAATTTCTTGAGGAAGGACCAAAGCCTTGTCTACGAAGAAGGGCTCCCTGATGGGATTTCCCTGTCCTCTCCCATGCATAAGCCACACATATAGAGCATCATCTACAATATCTGATTTCAGTTTCTTGAAAGTAGAATGAAAAACTATTCACAAAGGAGTTAAGAGGACTGGTGTTTAGGTGAGAAAGTTGACGGCTTTAGGTTTGGATATACTGAATTTACGGTGTATTTAAATGTGTTTGCAGGTTTTTTTTAGCAGGTTATTTGGGAATGCATAACTTGCCTTTCCCTATGAGAATTAATCACAATTATAGCATTTCTTTCTTTTTTTTTTTTTTGCATGTATACAAGTGTTTGTTCTATCTTTACCTACTGAAAGCTACTAATGGAGTTAAATCACCATCGAATCTCATAAGATCACGTTTTCTTTTAACCTCTACCTTCACAATAATCATTATTCTCAGATGCAGGAGGTTTATAAATATATGTTTTGGCCAATATCTTGGTCAGGATGATGGTTAAATAGGTATGCTCAATTTGTAAAAAATGATAGGACAGTGCCTTAAGATTTGTGTATTTTCGATACGTTATAGTTCAGCATAAGTTTACAAACAAAAAGGGAATAACACTCTTCAAAAATGTAAATCAATTCTTTTGGGACCTATCATTACATCACTTTTCACCATGAAGACTGAAAACATGCAAAAGCTTTAAGTAAAAGCTTCTTCTTCTTTTTTTTTTTTTTTTTTTTTTAAGATTTTTTTATTCATGATAGACACAGAGAGAGAGAGGCAGAGACACAGGAGGAGGGACAAGCAGGCCCATGCCGGGAGCCCGACGTGGGACTTGATCCCGGGACTCCAGGATTGGGCCCTGCGCCAAAGACTGATGCGAAACCACTGAGCCACCCAGGGATCCCCAGTAAAAGCTTCTTCTGAACATTGCAAATATATCCTTCTACGAATATGTTTCATAATTTAAGTTTTGTCAATGTGAGAATGACTGTACATTTGAGTAGTACTCTAAACATGCAGTAAATTTCAAATGACTCCATTTTAATATTGGATAGTTTTAATTTTACTGTACTAGTAAGATAGGTCAGCAGAAACCCTATCTTGAAAGTAAGATTAGTGCATATATTTGCTTAATGGAAATTTCCCCCCAAATCCAGGAATCTAAGCCTTCATAATATCTAACACTACTATTAGTTGGAATCCTCCCAACTACTAGGGCAAAAGAGTTAAAACCTTAGTCATTGCCAAGTTCTCACAGTGTATTTCTTTGGATTACCAGCTAGAAAATTCCATAGAAGTTTGTTAACCAGTCTTTTTCAAAATTCTCCTAAGTACCTCACAATTTGTGTTTAAACATTGTTATTAAAAAGTTTGAGGGATGCTTGGGTGGCTCAGCAGTTGAGTATCTGCCTTGGGCTCAGGGTGTGATCCCGGGTCCTGGGATAGAGTCCTGATAGAGTCCCACATCAGGATCCTTGCAGGGAGCCTGCTTCTCCCTCTGCCTATGTCTCTACCTCTCTCTTTTTGTGTCTCTCATGTATAAATAAATAAAATCTTTAAAAATAAAAATAAAAAATGTTTGAGTCAGATTTTTATTAATCCATTTATAAAGAATATATGTAATTACTGTAGAACTCTATAATTATCATAAAATCACCTAACACAGAATTCCTTGCTGGCTTTTGCACAAACCTCTTTAGAGTAATATATTGTATATGTTCACACAAATATAGATACATGCATATGATGTTGTGTTCTGGTGGGAGAGGCAGATCATGAAGTGACCCAACTTTACTAAGAATACATAGAAATTTATTTAGAAAAGGACCATATTTGCAATTAACTCCAAAATATCAAATGTGAGATGGCCATAATATTCTAATGACCAAGGAGCATGCATGTACACAACTGATTGGATTACTGCAATTTCAGAGTCATGAAATCTGACATGGTGACAACAGTAATAACAGTTATTAGGTGAAAAAAAAACAAACCACTAAGTCCTTATAGTAACTTTTAGATGACATAAGTCAAGTTCTTTTTGTTTTTCCATCTTTCTTTGTGAAGTTCTTATATCTCTTTTTTTTTGGTAAAATGTTTCCAAATTCGTCTTCTCAGTATTTATTTAAAATAAGTCAAAAACTTAAAACTGATACTTGTTTTTTTTTTTTTTCTGCAAATGTCATGCATGTTCTGTTGGGTCAAGGATTAAAATTAAAACAAGATATCCTCTGTAGAGCAAATATATTTATTATGCACTTTCATATACATAGGGATTTTTGCTTAATATAATACAAGGAATAAAATAAAACTTTTACAATGTGAAATTCAATGTACATTTTAGGCTATTTACATACCCCAAACCAAGGAAAAAATAAAAAAAAAAAGCATTTGTCTGCAACTACATTTGCTGAGAAGTGTAAATGGAGAACATTAAGCAAAACAAACATTTGCATAGCCAAACAATATTGAGCAAATTATTCACTCCTGTTTTTAAAGTAGTGAATTATTTTTGGTAAGGATTCCAGTAGGGGTGTGGAATGAGGAAGAGAGACACAAGATACTGGCTGTACTCTGCAGTACATTGGGGTTCCAGTCAATTTTCTTTCCAAAGCCTTTCCAACATATATTCAGATCTTAGTTTTTCTTTACTGTATTTTTTTTTTATCACTTCCCTTATTACCAGCTCATGACTTTTAGGGAATGGGCATAGATGGAATGTTAAAAAAAGTTATAAGCACATGGCATTATAGGTGTGTACTGACATCAGGTGATTTACAAAATTTAAACATTTTGATTTTTAAAATAGCTATTTAGACATTTTAAATTGAGGGGGCTATTTTTTTACTCTTAATGAAGCAAAAGCCACATTCATTCATGTTATTCAATCCCCCACAAAAACAAATAGGCAAAGCAGGGCATCTTCAGCACCCTTATCATCCTTATCCTAACTAAAAGCCATTTCTTTCCTATTCCAAAACACAATACAAAAAAATCCAGAGGAGTACTTACTTGTGAAAATCATATTTTTCCAACATATTCTCTTCCTACCAACTGTTTCAAGTGTACATAATATGGATATGAAAACATTCAGCTCTTTGAAAAACATAAATCCCTTATGTAATGAGTCATATCTTTGCCCTTTGGCCACAAGGTGCATTTTTGTAAAAAACAATAAAATTAAATAAATACAATTCCAATAATTCAAAGTTATAGAAAAACTGGCAGCTTTCAGGGTTCTCTTTCTAAAGAAAAATACACCTAATAAGAAATTAGAGCTTCATCTTCTACAGTAATGTAAATGTACTGTATTTGAGATACGAGTAAGATTGGTTCTAATAATAGTATGTATTCATATTTATCAATAGAATCATTAACACTTTTAAGGCTACTTTGCAAGAGTCCTATTAAGTGTATTTAATAAATGTCCCATGGGGACAAAAATTCAATACTTGAAACATTCACATTCGAGTTATCAATATTGCCATGTCATCTTATATCGATTGAACTTCTCTCCTATTCCTGATTATGACTTACCGATGACACAAACAAAATGTGTTTTGCTGACTTTAAAAAGTAAATTAGAAAATAAAAACCTTACACGAAGATTCAAGTGAAACACTTATCACAACCAATTACACGTTTCTATTTCCGTGAACAATGCATCACATGTGTCCTTCATAGATGAGGATGACATTACTGACCTCTGTTACGAAGACCTTTGTTACTCAAGATTTTGCTCTAGTAGCAGTGTTTTTATGCTGAATCTCCAAATTCTCTTTCCTCATTCCTCTTTCTTATCAACAAATGCACATGGGAAAATAGAATTTCTGGGCTGTCTAAAATTCACGGGGCTTATCCAAAAATCAAACCCACAACAATGGCTTCTCAACAATAAATTCTAACCTTTCCAGACATCACACAACCCACCTAAGTCAGCTCTGCTGGTTTAGTCCATCCAGGATGCCCAGGCTGTGGGTCCCCTGCTCATTTGGGCCAGTCACCTTGGTTTTCCTTGGTCATAGACTTCACCTTTAACCCTACCATCCAGTTATCCTGTGAGCAACTGGCCAAAGAAGAAAACAGGAAAGAGTATGTGGACAGAAAAGTGCAAATCTATCACTATCATTTACCAAAACTCAATTAAAAAAAAAAATACACATGTGCTGTGACTGGCAGGTTAGTGGTGTCACCTGTGAAGGACCCACATATTACGTTCATTAGAAATATTCACCCAGCTACCACTAAAACTGCTTCAATTGATTTTGAGTGGGGGCTATTTTGGTCATTCAATGATTTACAAGATAGAAACAACTGAGAGAGAAGCCAGCATGAAATTTACACTGGTCAATTCTATTTAACTGGACAGGAGATAAGTGTGGTCGATGAATTGTTCAGGGATCAAAAATCTACCCTCAGGTGCATCTCCTTCTATGTACACTCGCCCTGAGGCACAGCCTTGTCCCTGAGAATTTCCATGCCTCAGAAATGATGGGTGGACTGACTAGTGAGTGGAAGGTGAAATTGCATCCCAGTGAATGAAACAGAACTTTGTTCTGCCTATAGTCTGTTTTGTTATTTCTTTCTTTTTTCTTTCTTTCTCTCTCTTTCTTTTTTTCATCCTTAGCCAGAGATTAGGAGGATTCTACTGGGAAATTCAAATTTAAACTACTTAGAGCAGCTCCCTAAAACACTAGAATTATTTTTTAAAACTGTCAACAAACCATTTTTCACCTCAATGTGGCATTAAATAGAAACACATGTTCAACCAATGCTGAAGGTGTACTGAACATAAAATAGTTGCATGATTTATTTTATTGAGCAACATTTTTTAAGATACAAGAAACAAGCCATACACTACAACAATGCAAATGTGACTGAAACAATATGCTTACGTTTCGTTTGCCACTAAAAAGAAAAAAAAATAAATACAAAGAACACTGCCTTTTCGTATATAATTGATCATGGCACATGCACATTTATCAAATCTTAACTTAAATTTTTTTCTCAGCTTTTATCAGCGAACTGCAGTATATACCTGCATTTAAAAACAAAAGTGCTTATTCTTGTGTAGTGAATACAAAGCACACAAAATGAAATTTTTTAAGCACAGAGGGTTACATTGAGAAGGCAGCCTTACTATTTAGGCACATTACAGTAATTAAGGTAACTGTACTGCAGATATCACATTCTTCATTTTTTTTTTCAGCAAATCAACAGGCATTTTATGTTTTCATCCAGTAGCTGAAGAACCACTCCAATCACAATGTCTTCTGTTTCACAGAGTAGGAAACTAATGTAAAAGTTAAAAAAAAAAATTAATTTCTACATTATACTTACTATATAGCTACATGTAGTTTTAAGACCATATATAATTATAAGTACATATAATTATATATAATAGTATATATATATACATATATATATATATACTATGTGAAGCAAAGTAGACACATCAATTAGAGATTCATTATTCAATTTAGAAATCACTTTTAAAGATTCCACACAATGTTTACCCTAATTCATGTGTTTTATTGTTTAATATAGATTTATGCTTTGCCTTTACAAAAGATATCATTAGAGTTAGAGAGTTGTACCATTAGAACTAAACATTCTTAAAATAAATCACATTGCAGAATGAACTACTTTATACAAATTATTTTTGAATGGGATTTGACCAGTCATCCATCTATTCATATTGAAGGGTATTTACTATTAGAAAGCACAGGAAGTTTATAATTTATAATAATGCTTCACCTAAAATACCCCTAAAATATAGCTCCAAAGACAAAGAAGGGAAAGGAGGAAATACCAGTTTGCTAAAGTAAAGAGTACAATTCTGTTAGAGGATGAAAAATGATTAAGCAAAGTGGGATAAATATACTTGCAGTATAAATTAGCAAAGATTCCTAATGAAACCTTGGAATTTATCTCAATGGAGAGAAATGTGCTTCTGAAAAAGTATCTATTATATAAAATTACGTATATACTTTCTCATTAACTTCCCCTATGTAAGTAGTGAAGCATCCATTGTAGTGTAAAGAAGTAAAAGGTTTTATTTAATAAATATGACTTTATTTTGATCTTTAAACATAATTCTTATGTCTAAGTATAGGCCCTAAATACCCTCTTACCAATACACCCAATTTATCATCTTCCCTCACCTATTCTTGGTGTGTGCAAATTTTACTCGGAAGATTCTTAAGAGATGTGTCATCATAAAAGCTACTTTGTGCTAAGTCTTTGACTTCTTCCAGGGTGAGAAGGAAGGAAATTAACATTGACTACCTATCTACTAAGCACTACATACACTATTTTATTCAAATAAAAATGTGAGTATTACAGAAGTGGTCCTCTCCCCTCCATTACCATCAAAGAACTTTAAAGAGGGGAAATGACTGTCTCGAAAGAAATTCTTAATCAGAGATCCGTAAGTAGTATATTCGTTCATTCATTTATTCATTCACTCATCCACTCGTCCATTCACTGACTCAATATATTTTCACCGAGAAAAGACTATAGGTCAAACAGTATTCCAAGTGCATGGAATATGGCAGAGAACAGATAAAAATCCCTTCTTTCACAGAGTTTACATTTTAGTTGGGAAGAGACAAATAAACATAAAATACATAATAATAAATAAAATACATGAAGTATGCTAAATAGTAAGTTCTTTGGATAACAAAAAGCAGGAAAGGAAAAGAATGTTGGTGGTGGGACAATTCAAATTCACAAGGAAGCTAAAGGCAGGTTTTGCTGAGAAAGGGGATGGCATCTGAATAGAGATTAGGTGAGAGAATTAGCCATGTGACTAGGAGGGAAAAAGAGTATCCTCAGTAAAGGGAACCATACTTTGGATAGTTTATTCTTTAGGTTGATGAAAAGTTACCTTTTATAACGGTGTTTCCTTTTTATAGTTGAAGCTAGGGTCAGAACCCTCAATCTGAAGCTTCAGGGCTTGCTTAAGGCTTAATTCCGTCTCTGAGGAAGGATATCCTTCTAACACTTCCTGATGCCCTCTGTCTTGTATTGTCCTTGGGACTGAAACTCTACCAAGAAAAACCTGGTTGCTCTGAAGATGATAATTTGGATTTGTCATTATTCCATTTCTCTTCTTCTGCTCCCCACTTTGTTGATGAATAAGAAACTGCTGCTGAGATCGACCAATTTCTTGCTGAGTCGAAGGTACCATAATTTTGCACTGAGATTCTGCTGGCATTTGTTTAGGTGGTGCACTAGTCCCAGATTTGGCTGGAGGCCCTCTTTTATCAAACTGAGTCATTTCATATTCTAAAACCTTTGGCTGTGAAGAATTATTTTGTTTAGCTTTTTTCCCAGGTGCTCCAGATTTGCTGGAATTTTCTGATTTCCCTCCTTTATTTGTTTTCGTCGACTTCAAACTGGGTTTTACCTGACTCCACTCAAATTCACTACTCGGTGAATTATGGCTCTGTCCCAAGGATTGTGTTGTGGAAGACGGAGAAACAATTGACTGTCGACTTCTACTGCGCGGCAATGAATGCTGCTGAATTTGTTCTGTAAATGACAGGCTATGAAAGCTATCAATTGGTACTGTTTGAGCTGTTGCTGTAGAGGAAGTAGTTCTCAAAGATGAATTTTTTGAGCTTTTCAGGGAATTATTTGACAATGACGACTTCTGACGATCGACTGTAGAATCTGGAGATTCTGAAGGAGAACTGAATGCGTGAGCTGGCCCATTAGGTAAACCACGGAGTGAAGGCTGCATATCCCCTCCACCAGTACTGCCAGAGCTATTTGATTTGATTGTTAACGACTGCATTTTTGAAGATACTGATTGCAGAGGTTTTTGCTCCATCGTATGAACGGGAGAGGGGGAACAGCCATTCAAACTAGATGCACCGTATTTTTCTAATAATTTGATTATTTGAGAATGTCCGTTTTTGGCTGCAACACGCATAGCAGTGCGTCCGAATTGATCAGCATGGTTTGGATCAGCACCGTGCTCTAATAAAACCTGCACAACATCAATGTGCCCTTCCTGGGCTGCAATACAGAGTGCAGTCGCACCCTGATTACAAGTGTGGTCAACTATGGCACCATGCTCGATCAGAAGCTGGACCACTTTTACATGGCCCTGCCAAGCTGCAGACTGCAAAGCAGATCTCTTTTCGTTGTCCGCAGCATTGATGTCAGCATGGTAGGTTATCAGAACCTGCACCATTTCCAAATGGCCTTGCCAGCAGGAAACATGAAGTGCTGTCCTTCCTTCGGCATCACTCGCTTCTACATTTGCACCATTTTCTAGAAAATACTCAGCCATTGTAAGTTGGTTTTCTAGGGCCAAAATATAAAGCGTAGGCCTCCCATCAGCATCCTTGTAGTTAACGTCGGCTCCATGGCTAAAAAGTAATTCAACAATGTCCCTATGCCCTTCTAATGCAGCAACCCGCAGTGCATTTCTTCCATCGTAACCTCTTTGATCAATGTTGGATTTATTTTCCAATAATATTTGAACACAATCATAATGACCCTCTTGTGAAGCTAATATGAAAGGTATTCGTCCATCATTATCAATCTCATTTGTTCTAGCACCTTGTTCAATAAGTGCTTCACATATTAATCTGTGACCTTCAAAAGCTGCCATATGCAAAGGTGTCCACCCGGCATCATCTCTGTGATTTTCATCTAACCCTCTATCCAATAGAGTACGTACTACCTCAACATTTCCTTGGGCTGAAGCTATGCTGAGGACTGTCCTACCTTCACTATCGATGCTATCCACGGCTGCACCCCAAAACAAAAGAGTGTTTACAACTGAGGCATGGCCCATAGAAGCTGCCGCTAAAAGGGGTGTACGACCATTGTTATCTGTGTGGTCCACATCTGCTCCCCCTTCTAGAAGCAAGTCAACCACGTCAACATGTCCTTCATAGGCAGCTACCAGCAGTGGAGTCATGCCATCTTTATCACAATGATCTACTTCAGCACCTCGATCAATTAAAAGACTAACAACCGATGCATGTCCTTTACTTGCAGGCACACAGAGTGCAGCTACAGAGAGTGCAGTCCTGCCATCAACATCCTCATGATTCACTTCTGCTCCGTGGTCCAGCAGGTGTTCGACAATTTCTCTATGTCCCATATATGCTGCTGCTATCAAGGCAGTTCTGCCTTCATTATCAGCTTTGTTGACTTCAGCACCATGTTGTAGCAAATTCAGTACAATATCCTCATGTCCTCCCCAAGCTGCTGCTCTCAAAGCTGTTCGGCTATCAGCATCTGCACAATCCACTTTTACGCCAGCATAAAGTAGTGCAGAAACTACCTCAGTATGGCCACCCCAAGCAGCAGATCTTAATGCTGTCCAACCATCTTGATCAGTATGATTAATATTTGCACCACACCCAATCAAACAATTAACCACCTTGGTATGTCCTTGTCTAGCAGCTAGGGTAAGTGGTGTATGTCCATGTGCATCTTCTATCTCTAAATCTGCTCCCCTGGAGACCAGTAAATTCACTACATCAAGATTGCCACTGTATGCAGCATTAGCCAATAATGTTCTTCCATTTGAATCACACTGATTTACTGAAGCTCCATTATCTAATAATGTCCGAATGGAATCCTCTCGTTCTAAGGCTTGTCGGACTATGCACGATGTGCGATCGTCTTCACTGTTGACGTGAGCACCAGCTTTAACCAACAGCTGTAGCACTTCTTGTTCCTTGGGAATTAGAGTAGACAGGGAATCTCTGACAGGTGTACCATTCCATATCATCCAGAGAGCTAACTCAGCTGTCTCCAACTGTAAGTTTGAGTTAATTAAATGCAATGCAAATTCTTGTGCTTCCAATGGTGTTAAATTCTTGGCTTGACAGGTATAACTCATGGCCAACATTCTGTGTCCTTCTGCTGCATTACATAAATACTTCTGAGTGCAGTGTTTCACATCCAGAAGCCACTCTGCAAAACTATAGTGAAACAGTATTTTAGTATTTCCTAGTCCATCAACAAGAAGTTTGGAGAGGACATCTAACTTACGTTGGAAGTCTTCCAAGGTTAATGACATATTTTTAGTCCATACTGCATGATATAATTCCGTGATGGTCAATGGCCGGCAGGCTGCAAGAATCACATTCAAAATGGGCTGAACTTTTGCAAACTGTTTCCTTACGAAAAGTCGCTGACACAGCCAGAGATATAGACCATTTAGAGTTCCTGGGATGTCACGAATCTCTCTTAACATAATAAAGTTTTCTACGACTCCATCTAGAACTCGTTCTAGATAAAGAAAGCATCCGCTGCTTTTAATGTGCAGTTGATTTAACATCTCTGCGGTTTCTTTTGTGAGGTGTTGTCGCAAAGCTTCTTCTTGATCTAAACGATGAAGGATGTACTGCTGAACATCCTTAACAATGTATGCCTTCCGAAGGTCATCTAAGCTTATTTTCCGAAAACCTAGAGAGACAAAAAAGTGACGTCATCAGTTGAAAGTGATTACAGAAGTTGCCATATATTTGAAGAGGATGTCCTCAATATATAATAAACTAATAAGCAAATAAATCAATAACAAATCAATTAATATTAATAAACATCTGTGAGCATGTATATACATATATATATTTTAAAGATTTTATTTATTTATTCATGAGAGACATAGAGAGAAGGCAGAGACATAGGCAGAGGGAGAAGCGGGCTCCTTGCAGGGAGCCCAATGTGGGACTCGATCCCGGAACTCCAGGATCACATCCTGAGCTGAAGGCAGATGCTCAACCGCTGAGCCACCCAGGCGTCCATATATACATAGATAGATAGATTTTAAGGATTATTTTAAAGATTTATTTTAGAGAGAAAAAATGAGAGCCCTCATGCATGAGTGGGGGAAGGGGCAGAAGGAGAGATCTGATTCAAGCAGACTCCCTGATGAGCACAGATCCTACCCGGCTTTGACCTCATGACCCATGAGATCATGACCTGAGCTGAAACCAACAGTCAGCCACTTAACCGACTGAGCCGCCCAGGTAGCACAATATCTATGAATATATAAATCAATTGTCCTTTCCTTCTGTAAAAACGCATTAGTTGCAGATAAACTATTTCATTTTCTGATGTACAAATGGAAATATTTCTTATCCTATTAGTGGTTCAGGGCGCCTCTCAACTCTAATGACAAGAGATAGTAATCTTAACACTAAAAAGTCATACATACATACTCATGAAAGCATCTTGGTAAGATTTTCTGTACCCCCAAATGACTAAGGACAAAAAGTTGCCAGAAATAACACTTGCTTATTTTTGCAAGCTGATCTTTTTCACATGAAAAATTTATGTATTTCCATCCACGTAACTGAATGAACACTAGCCAGCCTTAATTATGGGACAGAGTATCACCTGTCACTGCCTTTATATTACTACCATAAATACACTTTCATAAGGAATACATACAGAGTTTAAAAAACAAAGCTCTTCCAAATCTAAATGCTTAGTAATATTAAAAATTCATATGTTCATCATTAATGATAGTTATCTGTTCGGTAAAACAGAACTGAGAATACCTGTTAATAATCTGAGTATCTTGAGTTAAAGCTACTGAAAATATAATTGCTTTTTAAAAGTTGAAACTCCTAATCATTATATATGTGATTCTCTTTTATTATGAATATGCACAATTTAATACATTGCCATCGAAGCACTTCAACAAATTTTTCTAAGGCTGAAAAGTGCTCAAAACTTTTAAAAGAATAAAAAACTGATTTACTGAAATGCTGGACCATTTCCCTGTTGAACCACTTTGTATTCTTACTGAAAATATTTCCCAGGGTATGAAACTTCTCAATGCTGATAATAGAATGATAGAGTGATAGGATGTGCTCCAACCTTTATAACCTGCTGCTCACTGAAATTATTTGTTATCCTCAAGAATCTGGGAGGGGAGGGTCTAGGAAAATAAAACCTAAAAGTACAACAATAAGAAAGTCAAATAAATTCTGGCATACTGATATATTAATAAACTATGTAGCCATTAAAATAGTTATTAAAAAGACAATATAGTGACACTAAAAGGCTTACAAATGTCAAAAAGCAGGAAATCAAATTGATATAAGGAGGATCTCAATTAGGCAGGATGACATACACAGAATTTAACACATAATGTTAAGGAGTGGTTACTTATTACTTTATCCCTGAAGGATGTTAATATTTGACTATGTTGTCATTTAAAACATTTTCCATATGGAGCACGTATTATTTAATAACCAGATAAAACAAATATGAAAATCTTCAAAAATACTAGAGGATTAATTTCTTTGTGCACAAAACAGTTTCAAATAGGCTATTTCCTTCAGTCCCATAACAAGTCCAATGCTGTTACCCCACAGTTATACCCTCATAGGCCGATTCTGATTAAGGGCCAAAGTAATTTTCATTAGATTAACTCTCACCTGAAGCCATTAATAACAATGCTGCTGGTTAGTGCAGTGAATACATCAGGAAAGAGAAAATCTCATTCCAAAAATGTTAAATTCTCAGATACGAGTGGATGAAACTTATTTAGACCCAGTAAAAATCTTAATGTTCCTTCTCTCTGGTGATACGTCTGCAAATTTTAATTCTGAATACACTCATTTCAATTCAAAACCATGTTTCAACTTAAAACAGCGAAAAGCAGAAAGAAATATGTAGGACATAGGCAAGGAGAACTGAGAAAAATCTAGGAAAAATTTAAATAAATGGAATATGCTATGTTCATAGATGGAAAGAAAGCACTTTTTATATTTCAAATTTCTCCTATATTAAAAGTTTTAACCAAATTTAATATTTTTTATTTCATTAACAGAATTCTTAAAAGTATGCTATTAAAGCCAATCTGGAGGAATAGAAGTAAAACTATATAATTTAGAATAAAATATTGGTGACAAAGAGGGCTAGGAAGTAACTGTACAAAAAAAAAAAAAATTTAAATATTAAACCAATGTGGGATTCCCCCAAAATGCCAACAGATGGTTCGGAAGATAAGACAGATAATTTAGAAATATGTCAGTAACACATCAACAAACATACACTTACCGGTAAACATTTTAGTAACAGCCTTACTCTGTTTTCGGGCGGAACACAGAAGCAATAGCCATGGTGGAAAGAACTCATGGTGACCAGCTAAAAGTTCTGCAACAGTTCCAGATAAGCTGGTAGACGTCTGTTCACCTTCAGTAATGTTACACCCTTCATCAACAGAATCAACAAGTAGATATAGGCTTTGCTGAGGAGGCTTCATTCCCAAAAGAGGGAGAAGAACACATCTGTAAAACACACCCGTATGAACATTTTGAATATTATTGGCTATGATGTTTAGTTTATCACTCAAACATTAGTAACGTAGGTTATAAATATGTTTTAAGAATAAACTAAATTTTAGAATACAAATATTGTACAAACTTTAGTTCCTCACTTTATGAATACTCATCCTAAATAGTTCACATTTTCAGTAACACTTTCCACCTTAAAATATGTGAGAGAGTATGCGTGTATCAGTAATTCAGCATAAAAATAAGGAGGACAGTAGGAATGTCAGGAAACTAGATTTCAGTGTTCCCTTCCTGATTTTTTCAGTCACCAGTAAAAAGCTTGAATTGCTTATAACCAAGTAAAAATGTGTTGCAAAGGATAAAGAAAAAAAGAAAACAAGTTTGGGGACTGCTTTAATAAAAAGAAAATATCGGGCAGCCGGGGTGGCTCAGCAGTTGAGTGCTGCCTTCAGCCCAGGGCATGATCCTGGAGACTGGGGGTCGGTCGAGTCCCATGTCAGGCTCCCTGCATGGAACCTGCTTCTCCCTCTGCCTGTGTCTCTCTCTCTCTCTCTCTCTCTCTGTGTGTGTCTCACATGAACAAATAAATAAAATCTTTAAAAAAAAAAGAAAGAAAGAAAATATCAAGTATCCTACAGAATTTAGAAATGTTTTATCATTCTTTCTCTTACAAAATGACTGCAGGCTATACTGGCGTGTCACACACAAATTTTATTTGAAAAGATAGTACAAAGATAAATCACTATAATCTAGATCCCATTTGGGACCATTTGGTGTATGTTCAAATTTCAATGTAAAGGACAACTTATTAGGTTTAATTCAACAAACAATGCATTTCCTACTCATAATTTATATTGCAAATCAATGTAACATTTTCATAACTGAAACAATGCTCATTCATTTTCAACAAATATTTACTTAAGCATGTCATGTACTGAATAAGGCACTGAAAGGGACATAATCCATTTAGTTATGAATACCAAATATTTATAGCTAATCCTTCCTACAACTCTCTTAAACTTTAAATCTAATTTATCAGTATGTCCTATCAATATTTCTTTACAAAAATCTCTCAAACCCACCTCAGTCTGTAACATTAACCCCCTACTCACACCACCATCATCTCTCTCTCACCTGGACTATCAAAATCTCCTGTATGTTCTGTATGTTACTTGTCTCCAGCCACTCCCCAGGGTTCCTACTGCAGCCAGAGCAACTTTTTACAATACTACTCCAGCCACACTAGCCTTCTTTCAATGACTTTTATTATATACAATCACATGAGGACCTTTTCATTTGCAGTTTTCTCTACCTGAAATGTGCTTTTTTCTCTTTATGTAATTAATTCATCCTTAATCTTCAACTGTAAACCTGAGAGTCACTTTCCCAAGACTGAATCCCTATAATACACTTTCACGGTATTAAATATTCCTTTCATAACACTATCAAATTTGCAATGTTAGACTTACTAATTCAATGTCATTAATCCTTGTTTCTTCCTTTTCACTGTAAGCATCAAGAAAACAGGGACTATGTCAGTTTTGCCCATGATAGTGTACCCCGAGACTTAGCATAGTGCTGTGCCCATAATAGATCCTAAATAAAGACTTGACATTGTTGTAGTCTAGAATGGAAAACAGGAAACTTCAAAGCAGTGTTCCCAGTGCTATGGTAAACAGCAGTAACATTACTAATGTGGTAAATAAGAAATGACCAACTCAAGGGAAGTAGAGAGGAAAGGCAGAGGATGTCAGAGAAATATCCAAATATTAGGTGCTCAAGATGAATTAAGTTTTGAAGAACCAATTATAACTTTCCAGGAATTAGGGAACCCTGGGTGGCGCAGCGGTTTAGCGCCTGCCTTTGGCCCAGGACGCGATCCTGGAGACCCGGGATCGAATCCCACGTCGGGCTCCCGGTGCATGGAGCCTGCTTCTGCTTCTCTCTCTGCCTAGGTCTCTCTGCCTCTCTCTCTCTCTCTCTGTGTGACTATCATAAATAAATAAAAAATAAAAAAAAAATAACTTTCCAGGAATTGTAATAAATTTACAATAAATTTACAATAAAATACAATGAAGGGGAAGCCAGGCAACCCTGACAGAAGGAATATGCTAAATTTGGGAAAATTTACTTTCCTGTATCTTATGTATATATTTCCTGTATTAGGAGAACAAAGAAGGTTGATGAAAAACCAATACTATAGTTAATATATATATTATAGTATTTAACATATTATATAGTAAGTACTATCATCACTGCCAGTTGAGAAATAACACACAGTGCTGTGAGAGTACACAGAAGGCCAACCTAACTTACATTTGATAGGGACAGGGAGGGGAGAGGGCTTGGGAAGACAAAAAAAAAAAAAAAGGAGCTTCGTAAGGAGAAAGAGCTAGGGTAGGGATAATATAATACACAGAACCCCCATTTCCTCCCCCAAAAATCTAGTTGAGGCAACCTCACCTGCAAAGTCTTGAAAAGAGAAAGACCACTGAACAAAGTATGGAAGAGAAGAGTTAGGACAATGCATAAATACTGGGCTTTATAAACTTTATTATGAAATTTGGAGTATGACCTAAGGGTATTAGGGTATTAATGAGCCACTGAAGTATTTTAAGCAGGAAATTGATATGTTTATATTTGTGTTTATAAAGATAACTGGCTATATTTGAAGGAGAGCCTGAAGCAGGGTTAAGTCTACAAGGGAAGAGTGACATGGAAGGCCACTGCTTATAAAAAAGGGGAGGGCACCACTGCTAACTTTCATTCACTGTTCTATATGCTTTAAGTAGTTTACATATCCATTAACTCATCAGATTCTCACATTAACTCTTTAAGATGGTACTATTATAATACCATTTCCAGATGAGGAAATCAAAGCAACATGAGGATAAATCATTTGTCCTAAGTTAAAGGAAGAGATTCAAGTCTAAGGACTGACTCCAGAAACTACACAAGGTGCCAATTCATCCGGTTTGCCTGAGACTTTCTAAGTTTTAAGCACGGAGTCTAGAAACTAGCTGCCCTTCCTCCCCCCTCGCCCCCACCTCCTGGGCAAACCAGGTGGTCAGTCACCCTAATCTATACTCTTAACCATTAGGGTCTAATAATTATGGCGCATATTGTAAGGATTTGAGGGAAATCTGGCAGGTGAAATTGATGGGATATGATTATTTGATGGCTTTTGCTCACTCTAGGTTGTTGGCTCTTTTCCTAGTTTCTTATAATAGCAACTGAAATAATTGTTTCATACTTTTCTTCTAATATGATCCTTTAATACTGTGTATTCCTTTCTAAGTATTTTCAATATCATCTAGCTCAAAATAATTTCCCTTTGATTCCTTCTTTCAATTATAGGTTATTTAGAAGTGAGCTCTATAGCTTTCAAATATTTGGGGATTTCCCAGGGTTTTTTATGTTGTTGTGTTATTATCATCATTTATTTCAACTGTGATCAGATAACATACTTTGTATAACAGGCATGCCCTTAAATTTATTAAGATTTGTTTTGTGGCCCAGAATATATCTATCTTAGTAAAAGTTGTATGGGCACTTGAAAAGAATGTGTACTCTGCTTGTTGGGTAGACTGTTCCACAAATGTCAATTAGGTCAATTTGGTGATAGTATTATTCAATTGTTCTTACCGATCTGCTGTTTATTTGCTCTATCAATTACTGAAAGGAGAGGTTAAAAGATCAGAATGTAAATGTAGATTTATCCATTTCTTCTTGCAATTGTATTAATTTTGATATTTTGAAGTTGTGTTATTAGGAATAAACAGTTACAATTGTTACATCCTTTAGGAATTTATCACTGTATCATTATGAAATGCTCCCCTCTTATGCCTGGTAATATTCTTTTCTTCAAAGTTTACATCCCTTGATATTAATGTAAGCTTTTCCTTTTGTAGGGTTGGCAGGGTATATATTTCCTCATTCTTTTTCATGTAGACTATATGTCTCTTTCTATACAAAGTATACTGAAGGCAACATATAATTAGATCTTACATGTTTTATGCAATCCAACTGCCATTTTAGTTAGGATATTTACAATTTATATTTAATATGATTACTGATATACTTCAGTTTAAGTCTACCATGTTTCTGTATCATTTTGCAATATAAAGGTACATCTGTTAAATATATTACTTAGGATTACAGTTGCTAGGTTAATGGTCATACTTGTGTATACTTTGGTAGTAACTGACAAAATATTCTCCTCAAAACTTACATATATATTCACAAAGTTATGTAAGAGTGCCTGTTTAATTTTTCCACAGATGCACAGAAAATGGCATCATTATAGTCTTAGTTTACATTTGCCTATCATGAGGCCAATCACATTCACATATGCCTAGGAGTCATAGTTTTTTTTCTTTAAATTGTGTCTTCGTATTTCTTTACCCATTTTACAAAAGACTATCAATTTTTCTTTTAAGGACGCCTTAGTATTAAAGAAGTACGTTTGTTGCTAATTTTCACCCACTATATGTTATTTTTCTTTTTGGCTTTTAAAGGTATTTTTTAACATGCAGTTTCTTTCTTTGTTTTTATGTAGATAATATATCAGAGCTTTTTTTTTATGATTCCTGAGTTTTATGTCACTTTTCTGAGGGTACTTCCCAACTTTATGCTTAAAAAACATTTCCTCATGTCTTCTTCAAAAGCTTTGAATATTTTATTTTTACTTTTTAATCAAATTAATTTTGACATAAAGATGTGACCTAGGGTTCCAATTTATTGTTCCATATGGCTCCACAGATATTCCAAAACTATTTATGAAATTATATTTCTCCTATTGATTTGAAATATCTCCCTTTTCACAGAGTAAGTCCTAATATATACTTTGGATATATTTCATTTCATTCTGTTGTCTTACCATCTCTTTTCCAAGCACTTTTATTTCTGCTTCATGTAATAGTTTAACTCCAGCAATTGCTTATTAATTACATTTTCAATTAAGGCTATATGATGTTTGGCCACGCATTTCTTTTGTTCCATGGCAACATTTTTCCGGTGAGAGTTTTCTGTGCTCGGTTTCTCAGATTCCTTCCTCTTTTGTTCCTGAGATATATTTTTAAATATCTGTGACAGCTCTTCTTCAGTAAGATAAGTTCCCTCTGGACCAGCAATTGCAGGTTAGTGTATCCAGTGTCCAGGCTTGTAAGAATTCTCCTTATGACTCAGAGTTACAGGCATGAAAAAGGCCTTTGAGCTTCTACTTCTCCCCAGCCAATTAAGACCAGAAGCTGTGGGGATACACACATGAGGCATGGTTTCTCACCACAAACCTCTCCTGAACTACCCCCAAATGTCTGACTCACTCTTCTCTGCCCTCTTTGTTCTTCCTTTCTGCCTAACTGGGTCCAGGGGAGCTTTTAGTACATAAGTCTTTAACCTGTCTCCATGGTTCCAAATAAGAGCTTTTATACTCTTGATGATATTCAGGGTATGGACTTATTTTAAAGAATAAATGTTCTGCTAGTTTTGTCTGCATCTCAATTTGATGTTAACTTCCATATTATATTGAGGTTTGGGCTTATAGCTCTTTTATCGTTTTACTTTCTTGCTTTTGTACTATTTTCCATGTCTTAATCATATTACAACCAGAAGCCAGTTTATGGCTTTAAAAATGTTAAGCTATTTTTTCTAGTCTTGACCTCACCTAAATCTCAAAAGTAAAAATCCCCCAAACTATCTATCCCTGTGGATACCCCATACGCATCTCAAATTTAAATGTTTAAAGAAGTATCCTCTCAATTTTTCCCCCCAAATACATTCTTCTCCACCTGCCTTCTCCATGTCACTTAATGTATCTTATCATCCCCTAATTTCTTTTTATAAGATTTTATTTATTTGAAAGAGAGGGAGAGAAACAGAAAGAGGGGGAGGGGGGAGAGAGAGAGAGAGAGAGAGAGAGCTTGTGCAGACAAATATGGGGGTGGGCGGGAGAAACAGGCTCCCTGCTGGGCAGAGCGCCCAACACAGGGCTCCATCTCAGGACCTTGGAATCATGACCAAAGCCAAAGGCAGATGCTTAACTGACTGAGCTACCCTGGTGCCCGATCATCCCCTAGTTTCTTTTTTTTTTTTTTTAAAGATTTTATTTATTTATTCATGATAGACAGAGAGAGAGAGAGAGAGAGAGAGGCAAAGACACAGGCAGAGGAAGAAGCAGGCTCCATGCAAGGAGTCCGATATGGGACTCGATCCCAGGACTCCCAGGATCATGCCCTGGGCCAAAGGCAGGCGCTAAACCGCTGAGCCACCCAGGGATCCCATCCCCTAGTTTCTTAAGTCAAAAATCATAGGTTTCATTCCTGAGTTCTCCCTTTTGCTCCAGCCACAATGCTCTCCTTTCAGTTCTAACATCAAACATGTCTTTTACTCCTGAAGGACACCTTCCCTAATCACCATGTCTTAAGAAGACTTTGTCATCACTTACTACTGCTACTCTAAACACTGCATCTCAACTGTCTTCTTTGTACTAGTTATATTCTCAAATTAATTTATTGCATTATTTGTGTAAGTTGTAAGGCTAAGTGAAGCTCTTTCCACCTCCGTATCCCCTCCTCTAGGATTTGGCTGTCTTCTCCTACCACACTAAGCTACTCTTCTTCATATCTTCTCAACCTTTCAATTATGAAATATATCAATATCCAGATCTTGGATCTTCTCTTTACCTATTTATATTCACTTTTTACATAAGTTTATTAATGCCCTTAAGTACCATCTATATGCCACTGAAAACCAAATTTATATACACAGCCAGGAACTTTTTTTCTGAATCTAGACTTGTGAATCAACTTCTCTGCTTAGATATCTAATGTTGAATATATATTAAAACCCAAACTTCAGACCTCTAAACCTCATCTTGTGTTTCCCTTAGTCTTCTCCATTTCAGTAAAGGGCAATCCCATTCTTCCAGTTTCTCAGAACCATAATTTTACTTCTCTTTGTTCTCTTCATACTCCACACATCCAATGTGCTTTCAGATCAATCTTAAAAATAATCAAAACACAGTAATTCTCACTACCTCCACCACTCTACCCAAGTCCAAGCACCACTGCCTCTTACTTCCATTACTGCACTAATCCAGTACTTATTGCCTTGCTTCCACCTTCACCAAACTAGTTCTCAACTAAGTAGCCAACATGATACTTTAAAATCTTAAGCTAGATATTACTATGCTGTTTAAAAGACCTGATATCTTCCAAACTACTAATAGTGAAAATAAATGAATAAATGTACATGTTGTACTTACAACAGCCTTGAAGTCCACACATTGTATGGATCCTATTTCTCTACTTGACTCCTTTTTTTTTTTTTTTAAGATTTTATTTATTTATTCATGAGAGACACAGAGAGATAAAGAGAGAGGCAGAGACACAGGCAGAGGGAGAAGCAGGCTCCATGCAGGGAGCCCGATGTGGGACTCGATTCCGGGTCTCCAGGATCAGACCCTGGGCTGAAGGCAGTGCTGAACCGCTGAGCCACCCGGGCTGCCCCCCAAATTCCTAATGTTTTAAATTAAAATATATTATTCCTCAGTCAAGAAATAGTTACTGAGTCTCTACTATATTCTATGCCCTGGAGATATAAAGGGAACAAGACAGGTAAATAGTCTGCTCATTCCAGTAGGTAGGCATAAAGTCAAAGTAAACAAATGGCACAAAATAATTTCAGATCATGATAGACACTGAAAACTAAGGAATGAAGAAAATAAAAGTGTGATGATCTGATTTAAGAAACTGACTGGGTAGGAGACTTCTTAAAGATGTGATGTAAAGGAAAGGCTCTCTGAGGAGGTAATATTAAAGCTGGCATCTAAGTGATATCAGAGCAAGTAGTCACATAGAACTACTGGCTGGAATTTGACCTATTTCAGAACATAACAAGGGTAATGATGTGGATAAAGAGCAATGAATAAGGATGAAAGTGGTACAAGCTGAGGTCAAACGCTAGGCAAGACTGGATCATGTAAGTTTATATTTTACTCTAAAGGTAGTGAGAAGCCATTGGCAGATTTTAAGCAGGTAATTAATATGATCTGATACTCCAACTGGTTTGTGAAGGTAAGGGGGACAACAACAGCAACAGGAAAACCATATTGGGAGGCCAGTGCAGGAGTCTATGCAAGAAAGAACAGAAGTAGTAGAAATGGGGCTGCATAGAGGTGAAGACATTTGTTTTATCACTGAAATAAAACAAAAATAGTTAATGGATTGAATGTAGGGGATGAGTCAAATTGAGGAATCAATGATTTCTAAATTTTTGATGAAAATTATGGATTTTGTACGTGAAGTATTATTTCCTTAGCTTTTTTACTGCTAGCTATTTTTACAATAGTGGTATAGTATTGGTTCCACACCTCTAGCATTCTCCTTGAACCGAGAAGCTAGCCACAACATGTCCTTCTCATGGTGATAGTACAAACAAAGAGGATAAACCCAACTACTCATGCACATTTTAAGCCTCTGTTTGAATCATGTCTACTGACATTGCACTGGCCAAAGCAAATCTCACATGGTTGAACCAAACGGAAAAAGTCAGAGAAGTATATTTCTCCTCTGGTAGAAGGACCTGCAATATCATATAGCAAAGACCAAGAGTACATGGAGAGATGAAGAACAAAAACAAATCAATCTATCACAGTTTCTATGTATTCAAATCATGAGTCATAATTGTAAAAGGTCTGTAACTTCTGGAAAGCTCCAAATCTTTCTTCTAGATAACCGCAAGATATAATTAGTTCTCCTAATTAATACTTATTTATTAAGCAATTATATGAGCACTTAAAATTCTATTTTATTACCAATGGCTATATTTAACTATGCATGTACACAGTAAAAAAAACAATAACAGTAGAATATTTCTCAGATTAGAATAACACGAAAGACAAAAAAACTGAAAAAAAGTAAGACAATTATATATAGTATGGTCAAAGACATAATGAGAACAACGGGAGGGTAAATAGGCAACCAATCAACGGGAGGGTAAATAGGCAACCAAGCAGAATATACTTAAAAATGTATTTTTTAAAATGTAAGCTCTATGCCCAACACGGGACTTGAACTCACAACCTTGGAAATCAAGAGTCAAATGCTTTACTGACTGACCCAGTCAGATACCCCTTAGAGATATTTTTAAGGGCAGAAAAGCATTTACTTCATTAATTCAAGCCTCTACTATATGGAAACCATTTTATTTCATAAAATTTTTTTAAAACTGCAAACATGCTAAAAACAAAGTAAAAACAAAACAAAACCACCTAAGAAGAAAATAATCTACAACATATATAATAAAAAATCCATACCTTTATTTTACATACATGAAGTTCTCATTAAACACTGAGAAAAGTAAGAATATTCTTACTTTTCACATCTCCTACTAGCTTTAACACTCCTACATGCTTAAAATGTTTCTTAAACAACAAATGACCTTATGTGCTCTGATGAGGCTTCTGAAACAGGATACTACTTTAGATGGAACAGAATGAAATTATCAAGAGCTATAAAGATATGCAGAGAAATTTGAATTTGTTGTATAGGTTATCACAGTCTCAGAAGAATGACCCAAAGAAAGCACTGTTTTACTATGGTTAATTGGCAAACTATGAACAAAATGAATTGGGATATAGAGGCTAAAATTAAGTAGATCAACTAGGAGTAGATGAATAAATATTCTAGATTAGGGTAAAAGATTCAAGAAACATTCTAAGAAAAAGATTAAATGCCTTAGAATAAACTAATAGGAAAAAAAAAAAAAACCACCTCTAGAAACAAGCTCAGGGCAGTGCTTCTTAAACTTCAATGTGTACAAGATTCACTTAGGAAATGGGTTTAAAGGCATATTCAGATTCAACAGACCTGAGATTCTCCATTTCTACTAACCTCCAAGTGATGCCAATAATGTTGATCTTAAGATCACACTTTTAAGTAGAAAGAGTCCAGGAAATAATTAAGAAACAACTTAGATAAAAAAGTCAGTTTTCCCCGAATTTCTGATAATGATCAAGTTTCATATTATATGCTTTCCATGTATCCTTCCATCTTGGCACCTGTTAAAGTTGCATTTTTACATTTATTTTTGTGATTATTTGTTCCAAGTATTTCCCCACACACACTTAACCCGGTGAGTGTCCTGTTTGGGTCACAACTTTAGCCCTGACACTGAGTGTATTTCAGGCACCCAGCAGGTGCAGAATATTCATTTCAGAAATAAATGAATGAGCCAATGAATAGAAATGTTAAGAAAGATGATGATTTGAAAAACACAGAAAGGGCAGCCCTGGTGGCTCATCAGTTTAGCGCCGCCTTCAGCCGGGGGTGTGATCCTGGAGACCCGGGATCAAGTCCCACGTCAGGCTCCCTGCATGGGGCCTGCTTCTCCCTCTGCCTGTGTCTCTGCCTCTACCTCTCTCTGTGTGTCTCTCGTGAATAAACAAATAAAATCTTTAAAAAAAAGAAAAAAAAAAGAAAAACACAGAAAGTGAAAAGATACACGTTGATCAGAGTGAGGATAAAAGCTGATGATACAGATTCATTGCTATCATATTAGACATGAGCATTGGAAGCCATGTAAAGTAAATAAAATTATTGAAGGAGTGTGTTTAAAGAGAGAAGGAAGACCTAAGTATGCTTTGTTGAACAAATACTTAGAACCTAGAGGGTTCTCTAGGGAGGGTAACCAAACAACAGAGTCATGGGATTTGGAAAGGAAGAAATTCAAATAATGAAACAAATTCTAAGGCTAAGATAGAGTGAGCAATGAGTTCAAAATCTACTATGCATAAATATCTTTCTGTGATTATGGATACATAGAAGTCTGACTTCAATAAGTTAAAAAATGAGGTGAAAGTAGTATTTGCATACAAAAATTCAAGATATGAAGATTTAGTGGGAAATTTGAAAAAATATATTTTTTTCAGAGGAATAGGAAACATGTTTCTGTATGAAAATGCCAGTAGGGGCCAGGCTGGATTTATAGACAAATGAAGTAGTCTTGGAATAGAGTAATAGAGTTGGGGAAACTCAATCAAATGAGGGCATGTAGGCCCCATCTAAAGACAGCAGCTAACTCAGTTCCACCAGATTACTGATTCAAAAGAATGAGAACCTAATATTGTCAAAATTTCCATTTCTTTCCAAGAACAAATAAAAATCTGGACGTGTGTGTGTGTGTGGAATTTCCTGAATTGGGTAAAAAATATTCTATTTGTAGGGCATAACTTTTACTCTCTCTGTTCTAAAAAAAAAAAAAAAAAAATTTCTGAGCTAAGAAGTAAATGAAAGAATGACCAAGCAGAACTAAAAACGTGGCTGAAATCAAACAGCATAAATATGGACCAATAGGTTATGTCATTTTTCCTTTTTTTTTTATAGGTAATGTCATTATAGCAGAAGTGACTAAAGGTTAAGGAATAGTTCGTAAAAATGATAAGGTGTACCAGGAACGGGAATCAATGGAAGGCTCTTAGATATAAAGTATAAAAGAGAAAGAATCCATCAGGGGTAGAAAGAAGAGGTTTTAGGAAGGGAACATGGGCGGGTTTGAATAAATGGAAGTCCATCTTAAAGTAAAATTAACATGATTAAAAGTTGGAAACAACAGACAATTCAATGAAAAATGACTATCTTAGACTAAAAAGAAATATAGAATTTTGATTATGAAAATGATATTCATTTATTTAAAATATGAACAGTAAAGATACTTTATAAGATCTTTTAATCTGATAATCGCTAGGAATGGATAATGACAATTATTTTAAATAGTATTAGTTATACAAGACAGATAATAGAAAGGGAATATTTTGCCTTGAAAATACCCCAAAACCAAAAGTAAGAGGGAAGCACACATTCCAGTCTCATTCTGTTCTTGTCCCTTTGTTGAGTATGCCAAAAATACTTGGAGCCAGTTAAGACAGAAGATAGACATCTGACCACTTAAAACTATCTGGACTAATGCCATATTCATACATGCTAAAGAGCAGACACAGCAGGTTAATAAATTAATAATCACTATACCAGACTGGTCTGCATGGAAAACTGACCTAAATGATATACCATTTCAATTCTTTCTTTTGCAAGAGCTTCAGCTGTCCTTCAATTAGGTTCAAACATATTCTAGATAGGTAAGTAGCATTATTCACTCATTCAAATGATAATCATTTATCACTTACTATATGCAAAGTGCTGTTCAAAGCACTATGGTAAACATAAAAAATTAATCAGTCATGAATAATGTCATGAAGAAGCATATGCCTAATAGAGGAGATAACAGAAGATGCATGCATAAAGAAGCTAAAAATCTAAAGAGATACAAGTGAAAAATTATAAATGTTCAAGATAAGGAAATAAAAAGATTAGAAGACTTAACCATTTGAGGATTCCCATCTGATGTAAACAAATGTCATTTGGTCTTCAATTCCTTTCTTTTTTTTTTAAAAAAAAAGGTGTTTTTTTAAAAAATTTTTTTATTTATTTATGATAGGCACACAGTGAGAGAGACAGGCAGAGACACAGGCAGAGGAAGAAGCAGGCTCCATGCACCTGGAGCCCGACGTGGGATTCGATCCCGGGTCTCCAGGATCGCGCCCTGGGCCAAAGGCAGGCGCTAAACCGCTGTGCCACCCAGAGATCCCTTCAATTCCTTTCTAACAAGCATTTCACTACTAACACATGTTTTTCTGCTAAACTCTCAAAGTTTAGAGTCAGTCATCCTAATTCTTCATCACAATTTTATTCCATTTGCACATCGCACAGAACAAAATTCTTTTACTCAGGAAAATTGATATAACACATAGAAAACTCATACCTGGTCCTGTAGATTGTTAATTAAAAATAAAAATTACAGAATGAGATCTACCAGGAACAAAAATTTGTATTTCCTAGCACACATCCATCTAAATTGCCAAGAACACCCTTGGGTTCAAGGACCATGACAGGAAGGTTCAGAAAGGAGTTTCTGGTTGAATGAAATAACCACATTCATTCATTTCTGCCTCTAAACCAGTCACAAGATCTGAAACTACCACACTCCTTCTCACATTTCCTAACTTAGATATCTTGATACTTCTGTCAAAAATAACTGAGATTTGTTTTACAGTTTTATGACTGCCAGGGAACTGTAACACTAACTTTAGAAAATATACAAAATATACAAAGTTTTCCAAAAAGAGGCTGAAAAGGCAAAACTGGCAAAGGGAAAAAGGCAAAAAAAAGAAAAAAGAAATCAGTCTCTAATTCTCAAATAAAAATGTAATTGTCATTAACTTAGTTTCATCAACAGAAATGAGAAAAAAAATCTAAATATAGCAACAAAAGCTTTGCACTTTAACCAATTAAAAGAGAAACAGGGAAAAGGGAAAAAAATAAATTAAGGGGTCTTCATCCATCATTCCCTTTAGCAGATCATATAACTCTTTGCAGCTAGTGTTAAAACATTCAAGTGTTTCATGAACACTCGAACAAGTATTTACCCCAAATATTATTTCCCTTTATACCAATAACTTTTATCGTAAGAACTTAAGCTCCATGAAGGCAGGGCATTTTGTCTGTTCTATTCACTGATTTATGTACAGCTGAATTCGACCTAACACACAGAAGGTTCTCAAGAAGTATCTCCAGCTGAACTGTGCTTAAAACACAAAAGACTCAAATATTTGCTATAAAAATCAATGAATATCAGAAGAAATTTTGTGACAACTAAATCTAAAAATCAAGATACTATATTATGACAGAAAGGAAAGAAAGCAGCATTTAACTAGAGTAAAATAACATTCCTCTTTTTTTTTTTTTTTTTTAAGATTTTAGTTATTTACTCATGAGAGACACAGAGAGGCAGAGACACAGAGGAGAAGCAGGCTCCATGAAGGGAGCCTGATGTGGGACTCGATCCCGGGACTCCAGGACCATGCCCTGGGCCAAAGGCAGGCGCCAAACTGCTGCGCCACTCAGGGATCCCCCATCTTATTTTTATTATCACATAGGAAAAAGGATTTCAATAGACCAGTAATTAACAAGTTACCATGTAGGTGTATGACTTCACGTAAGAAGTTTTTTTTTTTTGTGGTATTACATATTCTATCTAGTATTATTGAAGATAAAAACTAGGGAAAAATTTAGGAAGTAAATTGCAGAAAGTGTATAAAAATGCATTCAATAATAAATCGCTTCTCTGCAATTCCCCCAACTTTGTGAAATCTGTGAAGAACTAAGATTTTTATCAATTTTCTATTACTATTAAATTGTTTCATACGTGAATATATTAAACTATCAATATTATTAAGTGTTAGATGTTTAAAAAGGAACAATACAAAACTGGTTTTTAATTTTTTTCTTTTAAAGATTTTATTTATTTATTAAAGACACAGAATGAGAGAGAGAGAGAGAAAGAGAGGCAGAGACACAGGCAGAGGGAGAAGCAGGCTCCATGCAGGGAGCCTGACGTGGGACTCGATCCCGGGTCTCCAGGATCACACCCTGGGCTGCAGGCGGCGCTAAACCACTAAGCCACCAGGGCTACCCTTAATTTTTTTCAAAAGCATATTATAATATGCTTTGATCTCTGTCTCGCTTAAAATATTATAACTTCTTGAAAACAGTGATTGTTTACCTGTTAAATTACATTTCTCCCTGCCTAAATAAAATCAATTCCTATTAAAATGCTCTAAAGGACTTATTTAACCAATCAATCACCAATAAACTTAAAATAAAATCTTCACTCTGTCTAAAAAGTAAAGGCTTAGATCATCTAATGCAAAAATATTTCTCTTTAACTATGAACTGCATTGTCATATTTGCAATTGACTACGGTTATATTAGAGCTTCACAGTCTTAAAGGAAATGTACTCTATAAATCATCATAAACAGTTGTTACAATACCAGAGTCATCTAATTTATTTGATTAATTACTTTAATGATGAAGAAAGAAAGTGACCCAGGTTTTTGAAAAATCTAGGAAGAGATTAAGAGCACCAAAATGGTCCAAATAAAAAGGCTATGCTTCCTCTATCAAAATACAGATTAGGAATACAAAGTGATTAGTTCCTTCTGCCAATCAGAAAATCAGGACTGGTGTGGTTTTTACATATAGCTCTAATTGCTTATTTCCCTTCAATTAGTTAAAAGTCACACAGGGAAAAAAATAGGGGGACCATCTGAGTATAAGGACCTTTTTCAGAAAAATCTATGCTACCATACAGAATGATATGCTCAAAATCAAAATACAGCAAAAATATAGAGTTATCAGACATGATTTAAAATTTTTAAAGACGTTAGAAATTTACATATGAATTCTAAGAGAATAAACTGTAAAACTGCTTAATTTAGTTGGACTAATAAATTCAACTTAGCTAAGTTCTTTGAAACACTAATATGTTAAATCCACATAACTTACAAGAAATCACATTATAAAAAATGAAAATTCAGCTCTTCAACTAGTGTTAGGATCATCAGAGAAAGTAGAAAGTCCATTGGAAAAGAGCTGTTGATATACAGAGATTTTAAGTATCTTATAAAGTAGAGTTTTATATATTAAGGACTACACTACTGGTTCCATTCACAGTGATTCCATTTTTAAAACTGTCCACTGAACCTGGTATTTCATATTTGTGCACCAGTATCACCTATCAGATTTACTTGTTACTTAAAAATGATCTAATAGTTTTAACCCTGATGTTGGTGGCTAACAGGAAAAGATAGCAGATTTGCCCTGAGTTTTATTGAATTACAATTATACATTAAAAACTGCAAAAATATCACACCTCTCAAAGATACCTCCCTTTGGGTGACTTTAATATACCTGTCCCATGTTTAAATTCATATACCACTATCCATAAAGATCATTCCAGATTACTACTACACATCACTTATATGAGTAATCTGAAACCTACACTCAAAATCACAACTGTGACACACACCCCTGTCCTCCACAAACTTCCAATCTACTCTCCCCCTCGAGTCCTTCAAAGAGTTTCTATGACTACAAACATGTGCACATACACACATGCTTCAAATCCTAGCTCTGCCACTGACTAGCCTGTAACCTTAAACAAGCTACTTAAGCTTCCTGTGCCTTGGCTTCCTCATCCATGAAGTGGGAGTAATCACAGCACCTATCTCACAGGATTGCTATGAAAATTACGGAACAATATTTGTAAATCATTTAGAACACTGACACATAGTGTTTGCTATATTATTAGTATTTTCAATTATCACTTAAAAATGAATAGATTTAATGCCATTAAATCTGAGGACATCATAAAAAAAATCACTCCTTTCATAGCGATTCAAATCCTGTTTCAATGACTCTAAGGGACACACAGAGAAACAGATGGACATTTGGTCACACACACACACACACACACACACAGGTATGCTAATCTCCACCACATGGTATACCTGCCGCTTTAGGGAACAAACTCTTGCCTGCTAAGAACTATTTACCGTGCAGGGATAAAAGTCTATGGAAAATGGGTAATGCAAGTAGCAGTGAGGCAATAGCAAGCACAAAAATAACAATTTGCCTGCTTCTTCTACAATGAGCAGAGACGGGTGATATGCAAAGAATTATTCTCAAGGAATCACATTTTCTTGAATACACTTTGGATCTACAACAACTCTAAAAAGCAACTTGCTCACTTCTGAGACCAATTGATTTACCTATGGGAAAATGCTTAATTGAGGTTAGGGAAAAGTTGTTTTTCATATTGACCACTACAAATACTAAAATTATGCCAGATTTTCATTATTTTATAAATATCACATATTTAAAAGTACCACTTAACTTTGTTTACTTGATAGGGGAATAAATCCCAAAACACAGATTTTCTGCAGATTCTCAATGGTCAATGATCTCTTTCAAAGAGAACTTGTCTTAGAGAAATAATAATACTATAAGCAAAAAAGATAGTAGATTCTATGCTGAAAGTTCCTTTAAATTCAGCATCATATTCAGTTCGCTCTCCCCGAAAACGTAGCCCACTTTCAGGCAGCTAAATGGTTTTCTCTACCATAAGAACATATAGCCCTCACCAGTTATAGATAACAGTAGAAAAGTAAATAAATAATATTCATAAGTTTAAAAAAATTAAATTTCAACAGTGTTTCACATTCTGTTATTAAACAAGTAAAATAAAAGACATACTTTTAATCCATATCCTATGCAACACAAAGCTTAAATTCTGTTTCTTTCAATACTCAAAGTAGACATGTGTATTTCAACTACAGATTACCCCCAAATACAGAGGTAGTACAGGTACCCCACAAAAAAAAAAAAAAAAAAAAAAAACCACTAAAAAAACTCAAAAAAAAAAAGAGAGAATCTAGAAAACTGTGAATTTTTGCTTAGAAACCACAACATCAGGGCATTCTTATTGTTACCTTTTAAATGCTTCAGCTGGGTTCCTTTCACATTCTCCAGGCTGTAAGAGGCTTTGGACTGCTGGATCCCTTAGTTTATCCTCATATCCTTGGAGTAGTCCACTGCGGCAGATCTGGGCAACTAGACCTCTAATAAACCCTCCAACACACAAAGTGTCAGAGTCTTGGGCTTTGCAGAAATGAAAGGCCAAAGCCTGTCGATGTAAACCTCTCTGCAAGCTTGTAGGTGAACTTGGCCACAACAGCTCAGTGCATAGGGCTGTCTTGCCACTGCCAGGCCCTCCTACCAACAACACACCCCAGGCAGCTCCTTTTCCAGAGACAACACTAGCATTATTCCCAGAATTCATTACAAGGGATGGTGTGTTGACAGCACTATTGCAGCAGTTAGTTTTCTCCTGGAGGCAATGCTGAAGCTTGTGGAAAACCCACTCCCTACAGTAAAACTGCTTCCCCTGCAGTAAACTCGTTTGAGCCATTTTGCAGACTTTCTCTTCCCAAGGATTAGTCATAATAGGTTCCTTATCTTCAACATCTGCTAGATCCTGGATACATCAACACAGGTCTTTACATCCATTAGGACATAACTTGCATATTAAGTTGACTTTGAATGATACATAACGAGTTACAGTAAAACTCAATAGCCACAGATGCCACTTGCCAACTGAATGTGCATGACTTTATTTGGCTCTTTACTCTTGATTATCAGCAGAGAATATATTAGTTTAACTGTTGAACTGGTAGAAAATTGCCTGGTTCCAAAGCATGGCAATACTTTCCCTAAATCTTGATGGGTCACATAACTCCATGGTTATGTCTGGAGTTTATGTGATTGTGGATGTTTCAAGTGTACAGATGAGACAATACATCTGGAAAACTAAAGAGAATGCCCAATCTTTCAATTTGTACAAAATGCTTCTCCAGATTCGAAGTGTTAACTCTGTATCTGAAAATTAGATGCAGAAAATATGTCCGTTATAGTAAATGCCATCAAATAGATTACGCGCATACAGCAGATAGGTAGGTAGCTCTATATTTCTTGTGGAAGGACAGTGGCTCCAACTATTAGACCTTGCCAGTTTCAGGCCTCTGGGCAACTGCCAGCGAGGAAACTGTTTCAGATTATGGCTTTTTATGTGGCAGAAATGACAGGCCTTCATAATCCAAAGCATTCCTCAAATGCACTTTTCAAGAGGGTAGATTCTTAAGGAACCTGTTCACAGGTTTTCTAGGTTCAAGATGCCTGGGAAAAATCAACATTTCCACAAGTAACCAAAATAGATCTTAGGGCAAAATATTGTAATGTTAAGAGCTTATTTACTTAGAAGCTTACAAAGGATACAATCTGCCACTTAAAATAATCCCAAAGATCCATATGCTTCCAAAAAAAAAAACCCATATACTTAATCTTTGGCACTTTCAAAAAGTTGGACAATTACTCCCCCCGCCCAGAATCATAATTACATTTTCCTTCCTCTACGGTTATGCTTCCCAAACAGCTTACATTTCAATCGTTACCCTAGATTTTTGTTGTTGTTGTTGTTTGTAAACTTACTGTAGGAAGAACAAAAAAAACAAAACAAAAAAAAAAGGGGGCTTTATGCACACACAGTAACATCCTTAACTCTTGGCCCAAAAGGTCCTTCCGACTAGGTTGGTAGAACAGCGCCAGTTAAAGGAAGCTCTATTACACTGCACAGTCCAGCCAGTCAAGGGCTCTGTTTACTCGCCTAAGTCACACTTCTTTTGTTGATAGTTCGCAAAATCTAGGGGATCCTTACCCGGGCTGCGGCTGGAGGGGAATGGGGAAGGGAGGGAGAAAAAAAAAAAAAAATTTTTTTTTTTTTTTTTTTTTTCTTGAGGGGAGGCTGGGGATGATCTTCCATGAATGACACATCTAACTACGAGTGTGAGGGGAGTCCGTCCGTCCGTCCTTCCTCCGCGCTCAAGATGAAGGGTTCGGATGGGGCCGAGGGATGCAACCTACGGCAGTGGCCCGAGAAAAGGCTGCCGGGGAGGAGCGGGGCGCTTCGGGGCTGGGGGGCGCGGGAGGGGGGTGCCTACGGCTCCGGCCTCTGCTTCCAGCTGACAGACAAAAGGAACTCCGGGATTCCCAGGGACGGGAACCACCTCGGGATGGCGCGGCCGCCAGGAGCCGCAGGGGGGCCACCTCGGGGAGGCCACGCACCTCTTCCCTTCCAGAGGGCTGGGAACGCCCCAACACCCCGCCCCGCCCCGAGATTTTGGGGTGTGTCTGGGGGGGGGAGGGGTGCCCGACGTCCTCGCGGATCCCAGGAGGGGTCGCCGCCCCCGCCCGACCCCCCGGGGCAGAACCAGGGGGAGAAGTGGGGTCTGCGGCCGAAGGGCTGCAGAGGCGCGGGCGGGGAGTCAGGTTCGAGCCCAGCCACAGCCCGAGCGCCCGAGCCCCCGAGCCCCCGAGCCCCCGAGCCCCCGAGCCCCCGAGCCGAGGAGGGGCCTGGCCCGTGCCGCCGCTGCCGCCCCTCGGTTACCTCCGCCGCCGCCGCCGCCGCCGCCGAGCCCCAGACACTTGCTCCTCCGAGAATCCGCGGCCGCCAGCGCTCCCCGGGCTCCAGCTGCAGCCGCGTCCTCCGCCCGGCCCGGGGCTCGCTCTCGGCTCCAGATCCCCCGCTTGGCCCCCGGCGACGGCCAGTTCCAGCTGCCCCGGCAGCCTCGGTCGAGCTCCTCCCAGCCCCCACCGGCCAACCGCCGCCGCCGCCGCCGCCGCCGCCGCCAGGGCAGTGACTGTCTCAGGCAGCCCGGGACGCGGCCGGCTCCGCCCCGCCCAGGCCCCGCCCCGCCCCCGCGCAGGCCCCGCCCACCCGCCGCCCCGCCCCCGCGCAGGCCCCGCCCCCGCCGCCCGCGCGGCCTTTCTTCGCCCGCCGGCTCCTCCCCCCCGCGCTGCCGCCGCCGCCGCCTGTGCCCGGGCGTGTGCGGGCGCCCGGACCCCGCTGCCGGCGTCGCGGGACGACCTTTCTCGGGGGTGGCCTTGGGGCCCCGCCTCTCGGGGGGCGGGGGCTGCGTTCTCACGTCCCGGGGCTCACGCGAGTCGCCGCTCCCACCCACCCCGTCACCGCTCGGCCCCGAGCCTTTCTTTGTCTTCCAGGCCGGAGGGGCTCGCGGGCTGGGGGGGGGCGCCCTGGCCGCCCCGGGATGGGAGCTGAGCTGGGGGCTTGCGGCTGGCAGCTCCTTACACCCCTCGTCCCGGAAGGCCACCTCCCCGCCCCGATCGCCCGGGCTCCCTTGCAATCCCTGAAATTCCCGGGGCGCCTTTTACTCGCTCAGTCCGGGACGGAAGGGAGCCGGGCGAGAACCGGGAAGACTATCGTAAGATTGAAAAGTACAGGCGGGTGCAGGGCGGCCTCCCCACCCGCTTGGTGGCAGGGACGCGGCCTCCGCCAGGTGGAGGCGGCAGGAGTCGGGGTCTGCTGTCAGCCCCCCCCCCCCCCCCCGGGACGGGCGCCGCCGCGGGGAGAGTCCACGGTCGAGGTCACCCGGCTGGGCAGTCCCCGGAGGCCGCATTTGTGCTGGGAACGTGGGTGTGCGGCGACCGACCGAGCGGAAAACGCGCTATCTTCATTGTTTTATTATTGACGCTGGAGCCGCGAGCTCTCCTTCTCCCATTCTCCATTAATTTGAATATTTATTTCCCAAATACTAAACCGGCCAGCCATCTGTTTCTTTTTTTCTTTTTTCTTTTTTTCCTGGAATTCCAAAGTACAGCTATCACAGTTAACTAGAAAAACATATAACCGAATAGATTGCGCTTCGGCTTAGCCTTGCGCTCTGTTTATTCCTGGTTAGGAATATCCATTTGCAGCTTGCTGATCTTAGTATTTATTTATTCTTATTTTAGATTTATTTATTCATGATAGAGAGAGAGAGGGGGAGGCAGAAACATAGGGAGAAGCAGGCTGAGCCTAACGCAGGACTCGATCCCGGGACTCCAGGGTCGCGCCCTGGGCCAAAGGCAGGCGCCAAACCGCTGAGCCACCCAGGGATCCCCTGATCTTACTATTTATTTATTTATTTTTTATTTTTTAATTTTTTTTTCTGATCTTACTATTTAATTCATTGTGTGTGTGTGTGTGAATCCTGAGGTTCTATTCCAAAGCACAAGCAAGAAAGGCAGAAGATTTAAATTCTCCAGAATTCGAGAGCTGAAACTTGATTTTTTTTTTAAAAATACAATTTTGATTTGCATTTGCTTAATACGCCATTTTAATTACCACTTAGCTTGTTCGCCACGAAGCTTTATAGTCTTCGACTCCTTCAATTTCATGGCTGTAATTTATGTTTAGAGAAAAAAATTATAAATATGTGCATCGTACTAGCATTTCCATTAAACTACTTGCTAATATAATAATTGAAATAATTTCTGCCCCGTACAGAGAGAAGTTACGGAAACTTGGTTTAGTGGGCCAATTTTTCTTTTTTAAGATTTTATTTATTTATTCCTGAGAGACATAGAGAGAGAGAGGCAGAGACACAGGCAGAGGGAAAAGCAGGCTCCATGCAGGGAGCCCAATGTGGGACTCGATCCTTGGACTCTAGGATCACACCCTGGGCTAAATAAAGGCAGGCGCTAAACTGCTGAGCCACCCAGGGATTCCTATATATATATATATATATATATATATATATATATATATATATATATATATTTATATTTATATTTATATTTATATTTATATTTATGATAATTATCTCAGAATACTACTTGAAATGCATCAGCAATAACTGAGCTGTAATTAATTTTCAGACTTGTTTGGAATTTTTTGGCTTTAAAGTTTATTTCACATTTCACTTTTATGGCTTTTTTGCTTTCCCGAATAGAAACATTTCTGAAGAGGAGGGACTATGCCCTACACAGCTTTGCATTCCCAACACTTAGCAAGGTTCCCTGCTTGTAAAGCCCGTTTGTTCTTTCATTCCATAATTACTTACTTGAAGCTTCCAACTACCTGGCATTGTGCTGAACTTAGTGATGGGTTATACACGACTGTGGCTGGATGAAGATAATTTCTTAAAATCTGGGGAACTATTGCAGGGCAAAGGAAACAGAATTATTTTAGCCTACTTTTCTTTTGAAATATCCATCCAAAAATGATGTTTTTTTGTTTTTTCCACCTCCTCTAAACCATATTGCTGCCTTTAAATCTCTCTCACCAAAAGCTGAGATCTCCATTGTTGGGGAGGAAAAAAAACTATATATATATACACACACACACATATATATATTAGACATGTGCACATGCATATATCTAATATATATGTGTATGTTCATGTGTTTACACTTAGTGGGCCTATTTACCAATCTAACCAGGACATTTTTTGAGAACAAAAAAAGAGAAACAATAAAATTAATTAAAATTCTTTAATTCTTAGATATATATATATATATTTTTTTTAAAGATTTTATTTATTTATTCATGATAGTCACACAGAGAGAGAGAGGCAGAGACACAGGCAGAGGGAGAAGCAGGCTCCATGCACCGGGAGCCTGACGTGGGATTCGATCCCGGGTCTCCAGGATCACACCCTGGGCCAAAGGCAGGCGCCAAACCGCTGCGCCACCCAGGGATCCCTAATTCTTAGATATATTTATTTATTGAATGGACATTTGATTATATTTGGTGGAGATATCGAATAGTTCTATTGAAATATTATTTTCCAATAATATAAGTTACATATATAAACACATAAATATATATTTATACACTAAATTTTATGGCTTTTTTATCAATTACATGAATGCTAAAAATGGCATAAGCAGCATACTCAGTACATATTCACATAGATTAATCAATTTCTTAGTGTATTTTTTTACTAGCACTACATACTGGTATTTTTCCAGAGAATGCACTTTTTTAAAATGTAGTTTTCCTTATTTTTAATCTGTTCATAAAAATTGCCTCAAATCTTCCTCAGATTTGAATAAATTTGAAATTATTGACACCATTAATGCTTCTCTGTATACCATGGTATATATTTTTTAAAGGTTTTATTTATTCATGAAAGACACAAAGAGAGAGGCAGAGACATAGACAGAGGGAGAAGCAGGCTCCATGCAGAGAGCCTGATGTGGGACTCGATCCCGGGACCGGGATCACATCCTGAGCCACCCAGGCATCCCTACCATGATGTTTTCAATTGAAAATTTTCTCTGTAAGTGCTGAGGTACCTAGTAAGTTCAAAGCAAACTCTAATAAATAAAATATATTCTCAATTTAAATGTCTTTTTATTGAAATGCACAGTTTTCAGCCCAAATCTTTCCATAGGAGTGTTCTTTTTTCAACCTCAGAGTAACATAATTCAACAAATACTTTTACAAGACAAAGCTCATCATATATATTTGCTTTATGTTTATTTTGATAGTTGCAACCAAATTTAGATACTGCAAAATTATGGGTCTTCTCATTTTTAATCCAGTTAGATACAAAATATAATTTTATTCACTGAAAAACAGAAGCTCTATGAAAAGATTCTCCTCACAAGTTTAAGTGCTCCAAAGCACCAAAGCACAATCACAATTTTTTTTTTACAATTAAGAATTTGAAAACTAAGTCTTTTATAATGTCTGTGCCCTATAGTGAAGTACATTCAGTTCCTTTCTTTTTTTTTTTAAAGATTTATTTATTTATTTATGATAGACAGAGAGAGAGAGTGAGAGAGAGAGAGAGGCAGAGACACAGGCAGAGGGAGAAGCAGGCTCCATGCCGGGAGCCCAATATGGGACTCGATCCCTGGACTCCAGGATCGCACCCTGGGCCAAAGGCAGGCGCTATTCCGCTGAGCTACCCAGGGATCCCCCATTCAGTTCCTTTCTTGATTGGTAGAGGTATACTTCAATATTTTCCTGTTTGCAACTTTTGCTTTCAATAATTACAATACCTAAAAACTGCAAAAGTCTACTATTTTAATTTTAGGGTTAATGATTTTAAGTGAAAATTCAAAGGATTCCTTTTAATCCTCTAGTGTAACTAGTGTCCATCACTCAGATTTGTTTACACTGTAATTTTTAAAATAAATATCAATGGCAGGCAGTCTTCCATATTATGCCACAAGTTTAAAGAACTCTGTTTACTTCACAAAGCATTCAGCCTACTTGCTCTATGTTCTCCTACAGGGTAACTCAGTCTCCATTTCAGCTACACCTTACCTGTAGCATTCCATATTTACTCCTGATTCTCTGAAGTGGCAGCCTGGTGAGTTCATGCATGTCAAAGGCTGCAGCCACAGTAACAGCAGTAGGCCACAGCACACCTGACTGGTATACCAAATGCCTGGTAGGATCAACAAACTTGAAAGTTTCTCTATTACAAACACCAGGAGTTGGCTGTACCTAGCCTCCCATAGTCAAACTGTATTTTTTTCCCCAGCTGCTATCCTTCACACTACCCTTGAAAGGAAGGAGTTAGTTACTTTGCATCTGGAAAGAGTCCGGAAAAGAGTTATTGCTGGCAGTCTTTCAAATTTCCCCACAAATTTAAAGAACTCTGTTCACTGCTAATGCATCTCACACGCTATTAATATTAAACAAGACCATAGCAGAAGCTGCAAATAACTATGAAGGTCTACCAAACCCCTTCCAGATTATTGTAATACAGTTACTGCTCATAACAATGCTTTGTTTACACCAACATACACAAGTTATGTTAGTTAATTGGCCCTGATGTGGCCCTAGACTACAGAAGTCTTTGACATAGTAAGCATTATGATAGGAACATCCAGCTGTGGCTGTCTGCTTATATGCTCCTTTTAAAAGAAAGCTTATTTAAGCTTTACATTTTAAAAGTACTGTTGCCAGCTTTATTTGTTACTGTTCTTAAAAACAAGCCTAAAAGTAGTTTTTGCTTATAAAATGTGTAAGGTGTAGTCCCCTTTCCTTCAAACGATTAAACGAACTCCAAAATAAGATGTATTTTGCAGAGTTAAAGCTAACCCGAATAAAGACTCCCTAGCTGTGGTTACTGAGTAGCTGCTACAGTGCTCTCTGTATCCTACCGGCTCCTAGATGGAGCAAAAACTCTCAATAGACCCTAAAATTACACCTATAGTACACGTAAATCTGAAACTCGTATCTTTGCCCAGCTACCAAAGACAGCTAGGTGTTTAAAGTAGCAAATTAGAATCTGCTAACATATGTCCTTCCATTGGATTCTCATACTGCATTTCCCTACCTTTTTTTTTTTTTTTTTTTTTTTAAGATTTTATTTATCTATGAGAGACACAGAGAGAGAGACACACACACAGGCAGAGGGAGAAGCAGGCTCCATGCAGGGAGCCCGATGTGGGACTCGATCCTGAAACACCAGGATCACGCCCTGGGCTGAGGGTGGCGCTAAACTGCTGAACCACCTGGGCTGCCCTTCCCTACCTTTTCTAATATAGACTTATATATACTTTAAATGCCCAGTTCCAACTATGATGTCACCATCAGCCTTTTATCAAATCTCGTATCCGGATAAAGGTCATTTGTGTATTCTCTAAATCACATTTTAAATATCTAGAACAGCTGAAACTGACTTAGTAATAAATTATATTCCTAACTCCTGTGTCATATGGTCATATGTAAAAACAACAATAATTACATATAATTATAGTAATTTAAAATAATGCAAAATGTCATTTGTCAAGGTGGATTTCTCTAACTTTATTATGTCTATGTACTATGCATTCTTTGATAAAATTTCAGTGAAATATGAGACAGAATTAACCTCTTGATTTGCAGCACATAATTTGTTAACTTGATAGGCCCAAGGTTAATGACAGATATTTATTTATTGTCCTCAGTCTCTCTGCTTTTCTAGACACCATTCTTTTTTTTTTTTTTTTTTTTTCTCCAAGCCTCTTGTTTGCTACACCAGTACACTGTGGCATCAGCAACCTCTGAGAGGTAGGTTGTGTTAATTTGGAAGATTAATATAATATACTAGAAAGCATAAAAATAAACTGACCAAAGAATGTGTGGGAGTAGTTCATCTTAGAAAACATTTTCCTAAGGTCACAAAGGCTCCTGTGAATCCCACGCTTCCCATCCCACACATGTTGCCAGGGAACTCATTTATATTTCACTGTGGTGATGGTGGAATCAGGAACAGTCATAATGTAGCATTGCCAAGAGACCTATGGAAGAATGGTTAACTTCTCAGAAAGTTTGTTTTGTTTTCTCTCCATTAAGCTAGATATTAAATGACCTCCATGGAGTAATTCGAAGTCTCCTTCCTAATCAGTTTTATCTAGGTGCCTGTGCTCTTCAGATAGCCTAATATATGATCATTCGTTTAGAGCATTCCTTTTATTTTCATTTCATTTTGATTAAGCCCCCTCTTTTTTTTTTTTTTGAAAATTCCTCTGATGGAAAAATGTAACTGAAATCCCAAGTCTAGAACCAAATTGGTTGAGAAGTACCATAGGCTGAGTCTCTTGACTATGAATCACAGCATTCTATCAGAGATAATCGGTACACTAGAAACATAATGAAAATACCACCCAAAAGTTATTTTTTAAAAGGCACATCTATCGATTCCCACACTGGAAAAAGGAAGCACTGTTTTTATGCCTTTCTTTAAGCTATTAAGAATACCTGTCCTAGGTAGACTCCAAAGATACCCTCAATGAACCATGCTTACTGGAGTCTACACCCCTAAGCGTTGCCTCACATTGTATCTAGTCTGACCTGTACTTGTATTAACCAAAAGAATGAGGCAGAGTGACACTATCCTGTCTCCTAACCTTGATTTGAAGAGAACGGGTAGCTTCTGTGTCATGTCTTGGAATGGTCACCTTTGGAAACCACCATTAAAGAAGTCTGGCTACTTTGCTGGTGTGGAGAGACCACACCAGGAGGCCACGTGGAGAGGCCCTGAGACCACCTGGAGGAGTGGAGAGACCCACTCAGCCCATCATCCCAGTTAGGCCTTCTGATGACTCCACCCCAGCCATCATTTACTACAATTTCATAAAGAACCCCAAATAGGCCAAGATCTGTCTAGCAAGATTTGTCCAGCTGAGCCCAGTGGGACTACAAACTATAAGTGATTATAGTCAACATGATTGCTATTTAAGCATCTAAGTTGCAAAATGATTTGTCATATTGTAATAAATAACTAAAACGTTATATGATAGAAATAAATCTAGTATTTCACAAATACTACATATAATTTCTCCTGTCCCTCTTTTCACCCAGTGTCTTAGGCTATTTAAATAGCTCTGGGGATCTGAAACAATATACCTTTATTTATACCATCCTACTTTTCTGTAGTATATGCACAATCCATTTGGGAAATAAATAGGAAAAATGAGACAGAAGTGAACTCTTTAAGATCATATAGACTGAATGAGGACTTATATTTATTTCCAAGTGTTTTTTCTCTCCACTGCATATTCCTTATTACATTAGAAACCTTTATTCAACAAAGATGTTTCTGACTTTAGCCTACTGGATACCCACATGATATTTCCAGATATACAAAAACATCAGGTTCTAGCAAACTCCTTACTAATAAATGAAAACCTGAAGCAGGTTTACTCAATTTACTACCGAAGTTTTATATATAACTAGGATGATATGTTGGGGAAAGCAGGGGGATATATAAATCAGAAGTAAATTATTTCAACAATGTTGATTTAAGTTCTGAATGTTTGTAGCTACTTCAAAATTTAAAAAAAAATAGTTTAGCATTAACCTTAAGTAGGAGGTTTTGATTTTTTTCCATAGAAGATTTTGTATATTTGCTCTTAATATACTATTAAGAAACTTAACAAATAAAAGATAAATCTAATTTTTGAACGATTTAGGTGAGCAAGCTCATTAATAACTTATTCAAAATCTCATTTTTTTTACTAGAATATTTAACATGGAGGTAAACTAGTTTACCCTAGGATCATATCATCATATAAATTCCATCAAATTTATTGTTACAATCTCAAAAAGAGAAAACTAGACATTTTTCAATCAAATCAGATAAATTAAGACCCCAGGTAAGATGGAAAAGGAAGTAATCAACTTCATACTTGGAGAGATACACTTTGAAAAAGAGAACTAATTTCTTTTTTCTAAAAAACTATGAAGAACAAAAAGGGGATACAGTTTGAGGAGATTTTGCGAGGGAAGATATCTAAGAAACAATGAACATTACTTGCAGGAAATCACCATTGTTGGAACCGTAGGAGGTTTGTAGCTTTAAGAAAGTATAGCTTTGGTCTGCATAGGCTGTGTGCTGTACAAGTGCAGATGACACCATTCAGATGGACTCTCATGTGTTTCACATAAATCAGAGTGCTTGAAGATAGTGAGTGCAGTTAGAGATCATATTTGAGCATCTATGACAAACAACATCCAATGGTTTGATACATAGGACTTATTTCTTTTAGTAATAAAAAGCCAGATGGCATGGCTCATACAGTACCTCCAGAGTGCCATCAGGAATCACCCTTCTAGCCTCTTCTTTCTCCTCTACCATCCTAAGTATATATCTTTCATTTTCATTGTCACATCATGCTGGGATGACCAACTTATCCCAGCTTTAAAACTGAAAGTCACATATCTAAGAAACCTCCTTAGTCCTAGTAAACCAGGACAGCTAGTCACCTTACATGGTGCCAACATGGCATTCTGCCTCTAGTTTCTCATGTTCTTTCCTCATATCCTTCTCATATCTTGGAGACAAGAAGATGAGGATAAGTAGAGAATGAGGGGTGCATAGAACCTATGTCAGGAGAGTAAAACTTCTAATAATTCTCAGCACACATCTAAGTTACCAGAACTACCAAGATAAGCTGGGAAATGGATTATATTAGCTAGACACATTGCTACCCTGAAAAAAATCAGGTTTCCATTTGTAAGGAGAAACAGAAAGAAACCTAGGAAGACAGTTAGCAGTATGTGCATAATTTTGCCACTTTTTCTAGAAGTAGTCAGCATCTCTAGGATAAGAATAGAGAAGGCAAACAAGGGGGCAAACCCGAGCTGGAGATTGTCAAAGAAAGAATTTCAGAAGGATAAGGAAACACATTATTTTGGGGTACGTATATCATTATTGAAATGGCTCATCATACAATTCATACTGAGGGAAAAGTTCAATAAAACTAGGAAGGGTATCACCCACAGAGAAAAATGATAGAGGAATTAGAAACTTAGAATGAAATATTAAGATTCCTTTTCAATCCTGGGGGAGATACCTCGTGTGAGAAAGTCTATTATTTCTTTCATTTTATTGGTATTAGATTGTTTACCTTCATATATTCATAATAATATTCATAATATTCACCAAGTAGTTCTGTTTTATTTATTTTAACACTAAACTTTAGGGAGAAATTTTTATTTAGATTTGTCTTAAAATTTTAACATTTTTTTAAATTTTTTATTTATTTATGATAGTCACACACAGAGAGAGAGAGAGAGAGGCAGAGACACAGGCGGAGGGAGAAGCAGGCTCCATGCACCGGGAGCCCGACGTGGGATTCGATCCCGGGTTTCCAGGATCGCGCCCTGGGCCAAAGGCAAGCGCTAAACCGCTGCGCCACCCAGGGATCCCAACATTTTTGTTAATATCAATAATAAACCAATAAACACATTGACAATGAAAACCTAATAGAAAAATAGGTAGTGAGTTAACGAAGGATTTAAAAAAAATATTTTAATGAAAATGTGTGTGCAAAGTTTTTTAATGTCACATAACAACTGAATAAATCATTGAATGAAGAGCACACCAGGGGTGTCTGGGTGGTGCAGTTGGTGGAGCACCCAACTCTTGATTTTTGGCTCATGATCTCTGAGTCGTGAGACTGAGCTCCCTTTGTGATCCTTGCACAGTCTGCTTAAGACTCTCTTTCCCTAAGGGAAAACTTTTCCCTAAGGGAAAAGTTCCCTAAGGGGAACTCCCTTACACTGTTGGTAGGAATGCAAGCTGGTGCAGCCACTCTGGGAAACAGTATGGAGGTTTCTCAAGGAGTCAAAAATAGAGCTACCCTATGACCCAGCGATTGCACTACAAGGTATTTATCCAAAAGATATATATGTACATATATGTGTGTATATATATGTATATATATATAAATACATACATACATGCGTGTGTGTGCTTGCACACAATGGAATATTACTCAGTCATCAAAAATGAAATCTTGCCATTTGCAAGGACGTGGATAGAACTAGAGTGTATTATGCTAAGCAAAATAAGTCAACTAGAGAAAGATAATTATCATATGATTTCCCTCATATGTGGAATTTAAGAAAAAAAAACAGGATCATAGGGGAAGGGAGGAAAAAATAAAATAAGAAGGAGTCAGAGGTGAGAAAAACCATAAAAGACCCTTTTTAAAATAGATTATATTTATTTATTAGAGACAGAGACAGAGACAGAGACGAAGAGAGGGAGAGAGAGGCAGGCTCTATGCAGGGAGCCTGAGTGGGACTCAATCCTGGATCTCCAGGATCATGCTCTGGGCTGAAGGCGGCGCTAAACCACTAAGCCACCAGGGTTGCCTGAAGACTCTAACTATAGGTAACAAACTAAGGTCTCTGGAGGGGAGGTAGACTGGGGAAGGGGTAACTGGGTGATGGACATTAAGAGGGGCACATGATATAAAGAGCATGGGGTATAATATGCAACCAATGAATCATTGAACTCTATCTGAAACTAATGATATGCTATAAGTTAATTCATTGAATTTAAATTAAAAAAAAAAAGACTCTCTCTTCCAGTCTTTCTACCCCTTCCCCAGCTCGTGCTCGCTCTCTCTCTTTCTCTCTCTCTCTCTCAAATAAATAAATATATCTTTTTTAAAAAGAAAAGCAACACCATTTATTTTAAATCATAAACAACCACTGAATTGAGATCACTTTCTGTTTAAATTAAACCACATTAAAATTCATATCCTATGCATTTATTCAGATGGGAAATACATAGGGCAAAGAAGATTTAGAATAGGTGATAGAGATAAGTAACTACTTTTAAGGCAAGACACAGTGAACATAAAATGATCAATTTCTTAGAGGCAGACTCCTCCTCCATGACAGCTTTTAAACGTTCCAATTGGAGATTCCATATATTTGCATAGAAAAGGTCAAGAAATTCCACTGACACTATTGTAAGAATTGGGAATGAAGAAACTAAGACGATAAGCTTATGAGGCAGCTAAAGAAAGCAGTTGCCGATCAATGTGCAGTAGCTGTGTCCTGGTTGACAATCTCCTGAGGCACGCAATTCTTGTACTTCTCCTTCTAGAGCACAAGACTTCCCAGACTTGTGCTCTATTTCCTATAATGGCATAGGTCAATTTTACCCCAAAGTCTTTCTTACTTCTCTAAGCTAAGGAGGAAAAATCAAGAAAAAGCAAAAATCAGACAGTAAAAGAACAGAGCAAATATAACCTGCAAAAGTGGCTGCCTAACTGAGAAACTGAATATGGTTTAGGCCTGTGAGCTCTTGTACTGATAAAAAGATCTGGAAATTTTGACTACCTCACAGTAAACTTTTATTTATTTTACTTATTTTTTTATTTTTTAAAAAGATTCTATTTATTCACTCATGAGAGACACACACACTCACACAGAGAGAGAGAGAGAGAGAGAGACAGAGACACAAGCAGAGGGAGAAGCAGGCTCCGTGCAGGGAGCCCACTGTGGGACTCGATCTCGTGTCTCCAGGATCACGCCCTGGACTGAAGATGGCACTAAACCGCTGAGCCACCGGGGCTGCCCTAAACATTTATATTTAATAAAATTATTTCAAAAGTATTTTCTAAAATTACAAAAGCATTGTAAAATAATACATTTTTCTGAAATCAGTATGGTCTCCTTTTGACTTAAAGAGTAGACGAAAAGTAGCATCAAAATGCTGATAAAGAGGCTCCAGGGGCAGCTGGGTGGCTCAGTGGTTGAATGTCTGCCTTTGGCTCAGGGTGTGATCCTGAGGTCCTGGAATCGAGTCCCACATCGGGCTCCCTACAAGGAGCCTGCTCTCCCTCTGCATCTCTCTCTGTGTCTCTCATGAATAAATAAATAAAATCTTAAAAAAAAAAAAAAGTCTCCATTTTTGGCACATTTGTCAAGATGGCTCTGTAGTAAAGGAAAAAGTATATGAAGGAAAACTTGCTATTTGCCTCTAATCCAGCTTTTGGAGGCATATTAGATTTTTGGTGGATCAGTTATCTATTGCTACATCACATATTATAACCTAAAGCTTGGTGGCTTAGGACAATACTTTAAATATTTCACATTCTTTGTGGATTGACTGGGTGGTTCTGCTGGTCTTACCCAGGATCTCTAATGTAGTTGTATTCAGCTGGTTTCACTCCCATGTTTGGGTCACCAGCTGGGTCGGCTGCAAAGAATGAGGTGGCTGGGCTTTCTTCCCACGGCTTTTTCACAGCAAGGTGGTCTCAGAATTCCATGTGAGCTAAGGCAGAACCTGGGAAGTCTCTTGAGGCTGTGGTCTGGAACTCACACTATGTCCCTTCCACCATGTTTTATAGGTCAAAGCAATTTAGGAGGGCAGATCAGATTCAAGGGGTGGAAAAACAGACATGCAGAATATTAGTGTTAGCATTTTTAGGTACTACAAATAGAAAAGTTTGAGAATTTGACAAATAATTTAAACTCTCCACCAGGAAAAAAAAAAAAGGTAAATGTGCACAAAGTCTGTGTTAATTTTAAAGCAAAAATAGCCTTTCACATCATGGGACTCCAGGTTGAGTCCCCGATTTAAACAGCTCTTCCTAACTTCAATGTGCAACGTAACATGAATAAACAGGAATACAGTTAAAAAGATTTGCAAAAGATTAAAAAAATATATGGCCATCTGCACTGACATTTTTCTCAGAGTTAGATTCTATATTCTATATTAAAATTTATGTTTTTACTTAACAGGACTTTGAAGAGTTAAGGCACAGAATACTTACATCATAGTTGAACAGAGACTCATAATTTCCTTGACTATGGATGAAATGATTACTAATATAAATTAATACATAACAAAAGATAATTTCTCCTTTCTAGTTCTTTAAAAATCTTTTGACTTTAATCAACTTGTCACTCTGTCTCTGATTAAATTCTTTTAATTTAAGAAGTCTAAAAGCACCCTATTTTTATCTTCTTTAGTTACTGGTTGTTGAAAGATCTCTCAAACAGGAAAGTGAAGTAGAGTTTTTGCATAATTTTGATTAATAATGAAAAACTTATATAAGTGTATGTTGGAACACACATCAACATAACATTTTTCAAAAATAATTTCATTTTTAATTACTGACATTAGAAATGCCTTCTGAAGACATAGTTCTTATGTAATATAATCTTTGTGATATAAACAAGTATTATGACACATGGTGGTTTAAGTTGGCTAAATCCCAATTAAAATAAAGACTATTTTATTTTAGTACTTTTATTTATTTATATACATTTATTATTTGCTCCCGGAAGAATTTAAAAATGTCACATAAGTAAGTGCCTGGCGTTTCAGTCTATAATCTTCAATTGATAAGATAAAAGCAAGACTTTCAGATATGTACACAGGTTACATAAAGGAAACCCTTACATGGTTCCTGAAATTTGAGAGGGGACAAGGTACTGCCATTTGATAACAAGAGGTAGAGGCTGGAAAGAGGAAAATACCTTCATCAAGATATGCTCTCAGACCAAAAAATAAAAAGAAATTAAAAAAAAAAAAAAGATATGCTCTCAGACCAAGGCAGAAAAAATTATTGAAGACTTCATTGTGGGGAGTTTACATTAAAACCAAAGTCCACAAAGTATACATTAAGTGAAAAATCTACAGTTCAAACCTCACAGTTGGACTAAACCCAACTATAAGTGATGATTTTTAGAATTTTTTTTTTTTTATATATATACACAGAGATCCAAGGCTGGAGAAGGATTTGATACACCATTGGTGACTTTGAAAATGGAAGAGGGGCTATGTGCAGGACAGGATAGTCCCGCAAGGAGCTCGGAGTAACCCTGACTAACTGCCAACTAAGAAATGGCGATCTCAGGTCTACAGCTGCAAGGAACAAAATTCTACCTATAGTGAGAATAAGCCTGGAAGAAAAAGTTGAACTCCAGATGAAAATGCAGCTACTTGACTCCTTTAGTTAAGCTTTGAATACTTGGAACCCACACAAGCCTGCCTAGACTTCTGATGTACAGAAACTGTGAGATATTAAGTGTGTGTTGTTTTAAGCTCCCAAATTTGGGATCATTTATTCTCTAGCAATAGAAAATTAATGCTGATGTTGGTGTCCATGATGCTACCAGAGCAAATGCCCATAAGTGTACAAGTGGTTTTGGAATTGGTGGGGGGGGGGGGCGGAATGAGATTGAGAAACATGATAGGAAGAGCCTTGATTGCTTTGAGAAGACGGTTAGTAGAAATATGGACACTAACCATGCTGCTGTTGGGGGCACCTGGGTGGCTTAGTTGATTAAGCATCTGCCTTCTGCTCAGGTCATGATCCTGGGGTCCTGGGATCCAGCCCAAGCCCTGAGGTGGGTAGAGCTCCCTGCTCAGAGGAGGATCTGCTTCTCCCTCTCCCTCTGCCCTTCCCCCCTGCTTGTATGTGCACACACACTCTCTTTCTCTAAAATAAATAAATGAAATCTTTAAATAAAATGCTGCTGCAGATTCAGCAGGAAGTGAGGAACTTGCTACTGAACGCTGGAGAAAGGTAGATCCTTGCTATGTAGTAGTGGAAAATTTAGAAAAGTGGTTTCCTGCTGTTACAAAGAAAGCAGAACTTGTAAATAATAAACTTGGATATTAAATTGAGGAGATCGCTAAGCAAAGTGTTTAAGGTGAGGCCTGGTTCCTTCTTTCCGCTTATAATAAAACAGAAGAGGAAAGAAAGAAATTGAAGGAAGGACCGTTAACCAAAAAGGAAGCAGGACATGTGGATTTGGGAAATTCTCAGCCTATATAGATGGCAAAAGATGCTAAAATTAAGAGATTACTCCTGAAGGTGTGGCACAAGTGAAAGGTGCGGGTGTGTCTATACAACATTTTGCTGTCACTCTGGAAAGATCAAAAGGTCAGAGTGTTCAATCACCAGAGATTAAAGGTGTGCCCCAGAGATCTCAATCAGACCTGAAGCCTCTCTGAGAAGCTTATTGGCAATGTCTCTTAGCCATCTCAGCTCAAGCCAAAAATAGAAAATGAATTATCTCAGGAAAAAATCTATGAGTGAGCCCTTTGCCTAATGGAGTGAACCCCCCAGAAATCCACGTAAAGCCACAAGGTACTTGGGAATATTTTACTAGCAGGAGCCCTGCCAGCTGGGACTGAAAGGGCAGAAAGAATATGAAATAAAAGGAGACTCTCCACATACCCAAATTCTCCAGGTAGATAGCAGGGTCTGATAATCCTAGTCAGCTACAAACAGGATCTCCCTTTCAGGAGAAAGGAGAGATGACTCAGAGCTGAGATCCCAGAAGGCAGAGGTGAAAGTCACAGAGAATATCCTTAAACCTTGAAACCTAATGGGGCCTTACCAGCTGGATTTAGAACGAACTCCATCTTCCTTGCTTTGGAGCCGGACTGTTTAAAACTGTATTCATTTTCTATTGCAGTGTAACACATCACCACAAACGGAGTGACTTAAAACAACGCAAATTGATTATCCCTCAGTTCTCCAGGTCAGAGTTTACTATGGCTCATCCAGCTTCTCAGCATCTCACAAGGACAAAATCAGTATGTCAGCCAGGCTGGACTCCTGTGTTGGGGTTCAGAGGAAGAATCTGGCTTTAAGTTCATTCAGGTTGTTGGCTGAGTTCAGTTCCCTGTAGTCCCCAGTTTCCTTGCTGGCTATTGGCTGGGGCCCAGGCTTATCTCTTACGGCCCACCTACCTACCTTTGTGCATGCCCCCCCACCCCACTTTCTTCAAAGCCAGCAAAGGTACACTGAATCCTCCTTCTGCTTTGAACACCTCTGACTTTCTCTTCTCAATTTCAAACTTTGTTCTGGTATTTGAGTGTATGAACCCATTTTAATTGTAAGCGGTAAGAAGCCCGCAGTATCTCAGCAATACACATAAAATGGGTGTCCTTGGTTAAAGTCAGAAACACAAGTCAGGGGATCCCTGGGTGGCTCAGCAGTTTAGCGCCTGCCTTTGGCCCAGGGTGTGATCCTGGAGACCTGGGATCGAGTCCCACATCGGGCTTCCTGCATGGAGCCTGCTTCTCTCTCTCTCTGTCTCTCTGTCGCTCTCTCTCTCTCTCTGTATATCATGAATAAATAAAAAATCTTTAAAAAAAAAAAAAAAGAAACACAAGTCAGTGTCTCTGCTGGAACCACCCTTTGATTTTCTAAGTGTCCATTTCTACAGCCACACCCTCTCCATGCTGCCAATACTGAATGTTAACTGAAGAATATTGATGAAATAAAATGACAAATAGTAAGTAGCACTCTATTTTAATGGCCATTGGGATAAAACTCTATTGGATTCTCTGAGGAAGCAAGCCGATCAGAACAGTAAACTTAGAAATCCAGGTATCAGGTTTCTGATTCTACTCTTCAGTGCATAAATCAAGTTATTAGGTTCATTTTTCACCATAGGATTTTTTTTTTCCTAATAAAAGTTTTAAAAATACTACTAAACAAATGGAAAGCCACGTATTATTATTATTCATTCTGTGGCACTGCTACTACTGCTGTGGTTGTCTCTGATAAAATAGTTGTTTCCACCTATTTTAGAGAAAGAGAGATCTGGCTCTTACATCTGTCTTATGATTCCTTTACCATACATATCAAATATACACTACGTGTAATTCCCCAGACATACTGTTTGTTCTTTTGTGCCTCCTGACCTTGATACTCTAAACTGACTTGCAATTTTGTCATTTTTTTTTCATCTGCACTTTTCATCCTTTAGAAGTCAGATCACTAAACCTTTAATACTTCACTTAATATTTGGTGCTCTTCCATGTGCCTTTTGCAGATAGAATGGTGTTCCCTCCAAAATTCATGTATTGAAGTCTTCATCCTCTATGTCACTCTACCTGGAGGCAGGGCCTTCAAGGAAATAATTAAAATTAAATGAGGTCAGAAGGGTGAGGTTTTTTTTTTTTTTTTTTTTTAAGATTTTATTTATTCATTCATGAGAGACACAGAGAGAGGGAAAGGCAGAGACACAGGCAGAGGGAGAACCAGGCTCCTTGCAGGGAGCCTGACATAGGACTCGATCCCTGGTCTTCAGGATCACGCCCTGGGCTGAAGGCAGTGCTAAACCGCTAAGCCACCCAGGCTGCCTGAAGGGTAGGGTCTTAATCCAAGAGAATCGGTGTTTTACAAGGAGAGGAAGAGACACCACGGATGTATACAAACAGAAGAAAGGCTGTGTAAAGAAACAACGAAGAGGTAGTCATTTGCTAGTCGAGGAAAGTGAGCTCACCTGAAACCAACCCTGTCAGCACCCTGACCTTGGATTTCCAGTCTCCACAACTGTGAGGACATAAAATTCTGTTGTTTAAGCCTCCCAGGCTATGGTGTTCTGTTAAAGTTGCCCTGGCGGGGTGATACAGTGCCTTTGTAGTTCCCCATGCATAGCTCTTAAGGTGTTGTTGTTGCTTTTTTTCCAATAGTAAAGCCCAAACTGAACACTAACAGTAATATCCACCTATAAGCATAACTAGAAATATGAAGGTTGATTGCTGGCTTCCATCCTTAACTTCCAACTTCCAGAAACATTGGGCCAAGTTTAACGTTTCCAGTGTCTTAACTGCCGTTTTCTCTGAAACTTCTTATCATTTGACTTTTACCTTTACAACCCTGCCAAAATAGTTTTCAGTTATGTCATCAATGACCTTCTAAGGAGCCACTCCTCCTCATTTAATCAATCTTACTGTGTCAAAACAACACTGTTGAGCATGCCATTGTTTCCAAGTCACAGTTCTGTTGTTTTTCTCATAAACCTTTGACTATCGCTTCCTGTCTTCTTTTGTGCATTTCTTTTCATCCATGTTTACCTTAAATAAGGATATTCCACGTGGTTCTAGTCACTGTCCTCTTTTTTCTTTCCAAATTCTCATTCCGGACTTCAACTTCTGCTGTTGTCTGTATTTGAAGGGATCTCCCAAATAGACCTGCCTGGTCCAGCTACTCTGTACTGTGCTCTCTACTGAATATTTCCATTTGGATTTCACACAGGCTTTTAAACTCATTATGCTCAAAATTGAATGCCAATGATAATTTTAAAATAAAGGAAATTGTGCACTGAGAAAATAAAAGGGAGATAATGTAAATCTTGGAGTTGGAGTAAATATTTTTCCAGTGCAAACTTGCTAGAGATAAGAAAGCTAACGCAAAATACAGCAAGGCTTCAAGTCTGTATTTCTGAAAGAAAAGCAGAAGGGTTGGATGATTATCAGTTAAGGTGGCCTCTAGATTTTTGTATGCTCTTGTTTTCAAGGGCAGAACTAAAGCTATAAAAACCTGCATTATGCAGACAGATCCCAGAAACATCTTTAGATGTTCTGAAGTAAATAAAATATAAGTTGTTAATATCAGTTGCTATATCAGTCGTATATTTTTTCCTTCTAAAACATTTGTCAGTTCTTAATTTTTTTGTCTCAAGATAACCTTCACATTTTAACAATTTTTGAAGAAGCTACAGAACTGTGTTTATGTAGATTGTATCTATTGATGTTTACTATATTTGGAATTAAAGCAAAACTATAAATATATTTAAATAACCATAAGCCTATTTCATACCAATATACATAAATTTATAAAAAAATAATTATATCCTCCAAAACAAAAAAGATTATGTGAGAAAAGATCAATGTTCTACATTTTGCAAATGTCTTTAATGTCTGGCTTAATAAAAGATAGCTGGAATCTCCTGTCTCCCTGTGCATGTACTCTGTTTTGATATGCAATTTTGATTGAAGTATGTAAAAAAAAAATCTAGACTCCCACAAATAGATAATTGGAAAGAGTATTTTAATAGCCTTTCAGAAAATGTATAATATTCTCTTTTATATTACACCAAAACTTGGCAAGTGGTGATGTCTTAAAGCTTTAAAGCTTTAGCTTCAGTGTGGAATCTGAATCCATACCAATGAACTTTTCATACTATATTACAAAAAATTTAATTGGTCTCTTAGTCTGCTGGGCTGCTTTAACCATAGTATAGAATGCCATAGTCTGAGTTGCTTCAACAGAAGTTTAGGGTATTTATAGTGTTTCTGAACTCTGTCCTACAAGTTTCTCTGGGTCTATTTGAATAGAGAAAATGTGGGGAGAAGAGTGCACAATGTGTGGCACAGTGCCAACTCCCCCCCCCCCCACTGCACCCCAGCTTCCCTCGGGGCCAGAAATTGCAGTGGTAGCAAGTAGGGGAATAAGAATTACCCCTGGTAATGATGGTGCCTAGCCAGGACTGGCCATCTCCATTGCTGTGTTCCTTTGTTTTCTCCTGCTAGCCATCCCAGCCTCTCATTGTACATTCAATTTTTGTTTCTGTGGTTTTTATTTTTTATAAAATGAAATAAAATCTAAATAGTGGTTTTTAAAAAAACCCACTACAAATACCTTGAAGAGCAACAGAAATTTATTTCTTATATTTCTGAAGTCTGGGAAGTCCAAGTTTCAAAATACTGGCAGATTTGGTGTCTGGGGAAAGCCCAGTTTCTGGTTCATAGACAGCAATCTCTTTGGTATCCTCACATGGCGTAAGTGGCACATAAGTCCCAGAGAGATGACCTAAGCATCTTACAAGGGCTCCAGTCCAATTACCAACACATTAAAGTTCCAACATATGAATTTAGAGGGATACAAATTTTCAGTCTATAACAACTAGTCTATCTTGAACTTTCCTTTTTTATCTTGAACTTTCAATTTACTTTTACCCATGCATGAATTTGTAACACCATACATTGGTCATTTGAAAAATATTAATTCACAGAGTTATGCAAATGCAAATACATTTCATTATACAATGTCAAAAAATTCCACATTTGTTCATATCACCACAAATTCAATCAGAAAAAAGTTAATCAAGTTCACAGAGATGCAAGCTAATATTTCACAATTTTAATTTCAGCTCAAAAGCATAAATTTGGTCATTGGCCATAAAAACTATCACTGGTATTTTATTTTTTTATTAATTTTTTTGGTAAAGATTTTATTTATTTAGTCATGAGAGACACAGAGAGAGAAAGAGAGGCAGAGACACAGGCAGAGGGAGAAGCAGGCTCCATGCAGGGAGCCCAACGTGGGACTCGATCCCGGGTCTCCAGGATCAGGCCCTGGGCTGAAGGCTGCACTAAACACAGGCTGCCGTGTCAGTTGTTCTTTCAATTAAAAATAATGTTTTGTGACAAAAAAAAAGTGGCCAGTTTAACTCAGAATTCACATCACACACAAGTGCTTTTCATCAAAAATGCAACAACTGCTAGCATTCCCCATTTGAATCATATCAAGCTGCCAGCAGTTTTACTCACTATTGCGTTTGTACCTGTCAATGCAAATGTCAACACAGTGAAAAAGGTAAAAGATTTTTTAAAAAATATTTTTATTTATTCATGAGAGACACAGACAGAGTCAGAAACATAGGCAGAGGGAGAGGCAGGCTCCCTGCAAGGAGCCCGATGTGGGACTTGATTCTGGTTCCCAGGATCACTCCCTGAGCCAAAGGCAGATGCTCAACCGCTGAGCTACCCTGGTATCCCAAAGGTAAAAGATTTTCAGCATTTTTATGAAAGGAATTTTGACCTCGAGGATCCCCTGAAAGGGCTTTAGGGACCCTTAGTGGTCTAAAGATCACATTTGAGAAGAGCTGATTTACATTACTCTAAAGACCGGATTATAGTAGAAAATAGGAAGAGAGATCACATTTATTATGTTTTTCTTTAAACTGGCTTCTCTGTCCATATTCTCTGTCTTGTTTAGTGGCACCTCTTACAGTGAAGGTCCTGGTAGGCAAAAGGATGGCATCCTCACATTGAGTGTTGTGAAGATCATCTTAAATATGCTATATAGAAATGTGTAAGCAAGGTTTGTAGAAACAAAGAAAGGACAGTGCCATGCCCTGAGGTTAGCCACAGCAGAAAGTGTTAGCACCCAAGGCCTGAAGGAACAAGTGGGGAGAGGAATTACTGGAAACTGGGGGGAGTGGCACAGAAAGAGCGCTGCCTGAAGCTGGCCTTCAGTTAGAGGGCAGGGCCAACCTGTGGTGAACCCTCAGGAGAAGAATGAGAAGAGTATCTTGACCTCCCACCCCTGCCTTCTCCCACCTTCTGCCTAACTCAAAGTGAAACCAGAGGGCCAGAGTGGAATCCACACAGTTAGCCTCTGGGCACAAGTCTAGTGACTCCTGGAGAGTAGCTTGCAAAGGGAAGAAGGAAGACATCCAGGGACCTAAATGGATCTTGATTTGGCATTTTGCACCTCCTTCATTAAACCTATAATTTGAGCGTTCACTGGACCTGCTATTCGGACATGGCTGCTGTGAACATTGGGCGACAGGTGTCCTGATATTTCACTACATCTGTATCCTTGGGTAAATCCCCAGCAGTGCAATTGCAGGATTGTAGGGTAGCTCTATTCTTAACTCTTTGAGGAACCTCCGCACTTTTCCAGAGTGCCTATATCAGCTTGCATCCCCATCAAAGTGCAAGAAGGCTCCCCTTTCTCCACATCCTCTCCAACACTTGTTGTTTCCCGTCTTGTTAACTTTAGCCATTCTCATTGGTGTAAAGTGGTATCTTATTGTGGTTTTGATCTCCAGAGTTTTCTTGTACCCAGTGTTGTGTGAGCAAAAATCAATTGTTTCTTATATACCTCCAAAGAGCTCATAAGCACCTTAGAGAACTGGTTTTCTAGATTAGGGTTTAAGGAAGATTAAAAACGAAAAAGCAGAGACTTGTGTGGACTAATAACTAGAGATCAAGGGGAATATGAGCATTATAGCAGAGACCAGTGTGACTGGAGGAGAACAACCATTAATCTGACTGTCCACTTTCTACTCCCCACTGCTTCTTCCTTCACTGTATCTGAGTGATCTCTTAGAACACTGAGATAATTCTAAGAGATCAGAGGAAGAGTGAACTATGAATAGACTGAGGAAACCCTGAATTGACTAAGGGAATTCCAAAGTTTTAGCGAGGCTATTCTAAATTGACTGATTCTCTGATTAAATTTCTGTTATCAAGCAGAATGGGAGTCACAGTAGAAATAGGTTCAATTATAGGAAAAGGAAAATCACATGCACATTGTATTGAAGACTAAGATTTTTTTATATGCTGAAAATGCCCTATATATGCCCTACTAACATGGGACTTATAACACTTTGGTTCATTTATTTGTTTGCAAATATGTCTTTCTCACCTGAATTGTAAACATTTGAAAGAAAGGAAAACATTTTTGTTCATTTTACTATTACCAGTGCCTGCACATTATCTGCCCACAATGGTTCTTCAAGGTGTGTAGAAATATCAGAAAATCATTGATTCTTTCATAAATACAAGTATCAAAGTATTAAAATAGTATAAAAATATATTTATTTCCTTTATTTATTCATTTCTCTCTTCCTTTTTGATTGTACTGCTACCATGAAGAAAGAGAAAGTGAAAGAATAGAAGGAAGCAATTATATCTTAATAATACAAAGATTGGATTACAATCTTCAGTATCCACATATACATATTGAAAGTAGACAGTGAAACTTTGGCTATCTTTATGAGTGGCTATCTTTAAAGTGGGTATTAGCCTTTGAGAGTTAATTAACAGAAACATAAATTGACTCCACATAAATGAAAAAGAAAAAAGATAATTACAAGTGTAGTTAGATCCTTTCATGCTATTATGAGTGAGTCAGCAGAAAAGCACCTTGCTCTCATTCCATTATTTATATATCTTAACATTTTTGAGTATAAAAATAGAATAAATGCCAAATAGTATGAGATAGGAAAGAGCAATTACATATATGCACTTAATTATGAAATTTCCCTACAGCATTTTACTTATCTTTTATGTGGACTGAGAAGTAAAAGACATAAGTTATAATGTACAGGCACTTAGTAATGTGTATTTGCGTGTGTGGGCCTGCACAGGGGTAGAAGCGAATATGTGCACATGTGCATGCCTGTATACATATACAAATAACAAATCTCTTAAAGTTTAAATTTCAAACTTCTTAAACTTTAAATTCAAAACTATGAATTTATAGAACCTGAAATCAATCAGTTATCCAACAACATTCCTTTGTCTACTCTTAATTCTATTAAATTTTGTGGGAGAATAAAATATTAATTGAAAACATACTGTTTAATTTAAAACAGATTATCCTGTAACTGGAAAAGGAAAACACATACTGATAAAATAATAAAAGAATATTGATAGAATATGTCATGAAATAATGTCACCCTCGTATTGAAGACTGTTCTATGAGTTGCAGGTTAAAATCAAACAAAATGCCTTACCACCAGTTGCATTCAATTTAACCTTATACATTTAATATGATCATAGCAGGTTATTAAGAGTAAACATTAGGTCAATCTCTGAAATATTTCAAATGTACATAATGAAGGACTTTTTTACTTTAATAAATACACTTATTTTTCATGGCATTTAATAGAATTATAGTCCTTCTACATTGCTTTCAGTGTAATGATATTTATAAGATAAATCATTTTGAATTAAACCTATGTGCTATTAACAAATCACATCAAATGGGAAAAATTGTGTTTATACTAAACACCGCAATGACACACAGAGCTTACTATAAAAAGGTAGCACTGGATGGCTGTATCTTCTATCATGTACCCCCCACCATCCACCCATAAGACTTCAGGTGACTGGACCAGGAATGAGCAGCTAACCCAAGTAAGGAAATTTATAGATTGGCCAGAAAGGCTAAAGGTATACAAGACTGAAAAGCTCCACAAAAACTGGGTGAATTGGGCCAAGAGTACTGTATATCCTGGAGCAGATATCAAAATCTACAGAGAGGGCACCTGGGTAGCTGAGTGGTTGAGCATCTGCCTTTGGCTCTGTCATGATCCTGGGGTCCTGGGATCCAGTCCCGCATTAGGCTCCCCCTGGGAAGCCTGGAGTCCCGGGATCGAGTCCCACATTGGTCTCCCTGCAAGGAGGCTGCTTCTCCCTCTGCCTATGTCTCTGCCTCTCTCTCTCTCTCTCTGTGTCTCTCATGAATAAATAAATAAAATCTTAAAAAAAAAAAAGATCTACAGAGAAAATCGGCAGGTACAGCAGGAGCTATACATGAAAGGATACAGAGAGACAGAGAGACCATGAATTCCAATAAGAATCATGATGAGTCATGTTAAAGCAGAAATATAAAAACAGAGAAACTCAATAATCTTGAAATATAAGGTAGAGAAAAAAAGAATTATAACATCAGTTTGTAGTCAAAACAAGAGAACAGATCAAATAGGAGGAATGGGAAAGTAGTGGGATTATATTCTTTGCCTGTCTCTGAAGGGAAGAACCATAAATTCTCACTTCTGAGGTCCCTATCGGTGCCTTGACCCTAGTTCCAACCCCTACCTGTACTGATTCTATTTTGGGTCTTTTTCATATATTTCTATGTAAGCCTCATCTCTCTTACTGAGTCTTATATTAAACATCCATTACTGGAGCTTATTTAAGTGACTTTGCTCCTTGCAACCAAAAAAGCCTGAACAAACATTCAACGATGAGTCCAAATTATGTTCTAGGTGCTTGGTATGCAGAGATACCTCTGCACCTACAGAGTTCAGTCACCAGAAGTAGGACAAGCATTATAAATAGATGACTCAGAATACATCAAAACGGCTGAATCTTCATTTTTACAATGAAGATCCTATATTACTGATTTTTATCAGCCTGCAAATCTATAAATCCAGGCCTAACCTCTTTTTTGACTTTTAGTTTTTTGTTTGCGAAAGGCTTCCAGGCAACACCATTTGAATGCCTCGTGGCATTCATCCACAGCCTTTCATTATTTTCTCCTAAAATAAGAATCTGTCTTCCCAATTTTAATGTCACTGATACATCCATTAACACTGGTTTAAAACTTCAATGCCATTATTGATTTCAGTTCTATCAATTCTAAAAATTCGATAAATCCCATGGATTGGTTTTCCTATTGTCTTCTTTCCCTCCATACCAGCTGATCTTTTCCTAGGTAAGCCCTGATTAACCCTTTAAATGATTTCCCCACTAGACCAGCTTGAAAATTAATCTTAGAATAGCTTTTGTAGGCCATTCCTTTTCCTCCTCAGAAACTCTCAGTAGATTCCCATTACTACTAAGTCGAGTCATGATTTTCTGGCTTCTTTTGAGGTCAAATGATAGTTTTACAACATTACTGCTCTTTACTATTTTAAATAAATTGCCAAGCCGGTCAAGCTAGGTAACCACATGGTGTTTCTATATGGTTTGCCCTCTCTGCCCACTCTCTTCTCTCCTCTTGGAATGCCCTCCCCACATTTTCCATCAAAATCCTTTTCTTTCTTTCAGATATCTAACTTAAATTCTGTTTTTTAAAAAGAAGTATACTTACTAAGACTTGCTACTACATGGGATTGCTGTCTTATCTGAGTTCTCATGGTAATACTTTTTGATACAAACTATTTGTGTAATTTACTGCTACTCTGCTGCTCAATTATAAGTTCCTGAAGGTCAGGGACGATGCACATCCATTACTAGTCATTACCGTCCACCCTCACCCATTACCCTCCCTTGGCATTGTTATTCTTCAACAAGAATGCTGAATAAATAAATGTACTATGACTAATTCAGAGCCACAGAGCCACTTTTATAAAAAGCAACTTCACTTAATATACCCACGACATGATATTTTCATTTTAATTCGAATGAACATATCTTCCAATCCCACACAAATCTGTTCCTCCTCCTGGATTCCCTCTTACTGTTTGGCTACATTATCCAGTTGGTTGCCCAAGTCAAAAACCTAAGAATCACCTCACACTTCTTCCTTTGCTTCACTCTTTATATTTAATTCTATTTTTTCCTAAATATTTCCTATATCTGCTTTCTCCTTTTCAACCTCCAGTCTCCGCCTGCGGTCTGCTGTAATTCATCTTCTTTACTGTTGTAGAAGTGGTATTTTGAATGCAAAACCCCCCCTGATCATCATGCTCCTTTGTTTATTTTCCCCCATGGGCTGCTCTGAACCTATCTAGGCAGGAGCTAAGCTCTTTTGTATAGCCCTTGATGATATGGCACCTACCTAGCAATCTAAATTCTCTCTTGACTTTTCCCTGCATATACACTTTGCGCATACTGAATTGTTTGAGCTCTTTATACTTCCATACTTTTGGAAGCATTCTATTTAGAATACTTCCTTCTCACAACTTCCGATCACCAGAAAAACTCCTACATAAACTTTAGCTTTAATTTTCTTCATGGAACCTTTCTTGATTTCCTCCAACTATTTTAGCTATTTTTTCTTCTGTCTCCACATTATCTGTGTTATGCATATTCCCTTAAAGCAGTGCATTATGTTTGTCTACTTTATCATTCGATTCTTTGGGGATATAGATTTTTAAAAATATGTCCTTTTAGAACCTAGTGGAGGGATACCTGGGTGGCTCAGTGGTTTAGTGCCGCCTTCAGCCCAGGGCATGATCCTGGAGTCCCAGGATCGAGTCTCACGCCAGGCTCCCTGCATGGAGCCTGCTTCTCTCTCTGCTTGTGTCTCTGCCTCTCTCTCTCTCTCTCTTTGTCGCTCATGAATAAATAAAATCTTAAAAAAAAGAGAGAGAGAACTTAGTGGAACATATTTCACAAAGTCATTCAATAGGCACATGATAAATTCTTGTGAAAAAAATGAAGAATAAATTAATTTGCATTATAGGACAGGAAGCCACCGATTTCTTAAATTTTAAGTCATATACTCCATTGTTGGTAATTATTAAATCATCCCTTGAAGTGTAAAAAGAGCACTAAATAGTATCTTTGTTCATTACAAATGAATAGTCATGAATAAAAAGTATGACATGAATTAATAATAATATAGCTAGACTTTTTATTTCCTTAGTAAGAAAAAGCCAAATTAGTAATCAACACTAAATACAGAATGTTAGATTAAGCCTAAATTTATTGTTTTGTGAAAATAAAAAAACACACCCACACATTTTGTACTTTCTTTTTTTCACACTCTCTTTTTCTAAATGTGACACTTTAAAAGATGTTTTTGTCCATTTTCAATGATGAGGATAATTGAATTGGCTTTTTAAATAATGATTATCATAATTTTCATTATCCCAATAACCTTAAAATTTATATCTACTAAAGAAAAAGATGAAAGGGTGTGTGCCCCTGGAATGATAAGTACATTTTAATGCACTTAACAAAAATGACATCATAGTAGTAAAAATTATTATACTTCAATTAAAGGTAAATATATTTTATGCCACAAGTCGAATTAGACAACATTGTATCTGTGGATTCCACCTTATAGACCAGAAATAGTCTTAAGTAATTTTACATGGTTCATATACTCTATAAATCTTAATATTCTCAAGTGATAAACTTTATTTCTCCATGATAGTTAAATTTATATTTATTTCCCATTCTATTTTGGAGTCATAAGTCAGAATTTTAAATACAATTAATACAATTAACTTTTAAGGATATATTAAGGTTATTAAATATCCAAAGTTAAGGCAGATTCTCTGGCAACCAAATATATCCTAGAGTCAACTTTTTTTTGGCAGAGACTCTAGAATAAAAATATAAACTATATATACATATATATATATATATACACACAACATGGTTTTTAATGAAAGAATGTATATTGGTTTTAGTCTCTTAAAATAAAGGATCTTATAGAGTACACTGTAAAATATTCACTTTATCCAAAAATAATGAAATAATATGATGCTGAAATGATTCAGCTATTCACTTTAGTTTTTTACAAATCAAACTTCATCACTTATGAATATAAAATTTAATTCCTGAGCTTTTATTGCTAGGAATTGTACTAGATCCTAAACGTACATAATTTTAGTTAATCATCCCAACAATTCTCTGAAGTGGATACTATTTTCACTCTTTTACCAAAGAGAAAAAGGAGGCATGGATGGGTTAAGGAACTTCCCTATAATTATGCAAGGTGCCAGTGGATTTGAAACCAAATAGTCTGAATCCAGTCTGGGCACTTTATTGCTCTATTATAATAACCTACATATAACTTTATTTTAGATCAACATTGGAAGGTGTTCAAGAAGAGAAGTACATAGCAACCGGTAGTGATTTATGGAGGAGATTAAACATTATATTGGAAGGGCAACTGAACAAAGTTTAAGAGTGATTCTCTCCTTATGATTTCACAAGGCTATTTCTACCTTCGTTGTCATCATAATCTCTCAACTGCACAACTGCCCTAACTGCTTACCTGCTCTCCCTGATTTCACTCTGTACCACCTCTATTCTGTTCTCTACACCACATTTAGAATGATCTTTCTAAATCTGTGTGTTGTCACAATTTAAAGTTCTGAAATAATAATATTTAAAATGATTTCTAAACTCAACATAGGTTAACTCCTGTCTGTCTTTCCAACCTCTCTTTGTACTATGGTCAATTATTTTCAGTTCAGCCTGAAGAGCCATCATCAGCTATGAAAGGTAGCCAATGAGTAACTCCAAGGGCACCATTCCCATAAGCCACAAAAAAGTTGTGAGCACCAATTAAGATAAGCATTGCAACTCATTCCATTAAAGGGACTTTGCAAAGATTTTACCTCCACACAGTTCTTTTCTTGTCTCTAGCTCTACCCTTATATACCAGATTGCTTGTTATTTTCCACTGTCAGCCTTCCTTGAGGCAGAAGTTTAGGACATGTTCCCATTCCATCAATGTTACCATAGAATCAGTAATGTAATTATCTGATTAACATCATTCTTCCATATTAGACTCACGAGAACATGTTGGCATTTGCCACTGTTGTATCCTCTATATTTAGCAGTGCTGGACATAGTAAGTGCTCAACAAATATGTTGAATAAATGAAGATACTGTATGAATTTAGATCCCCTCCTCTACAAGTTATGGAGACCATATCAAAGCATTCTTTGAAGAAAAATCTAACACAGAAGGTAGCAAAGGGGATAAATTGGCTAGAATAACACGCGTCTTAAACAACATGGATCTTGAATAACATAGATCATGAATATTTCTAAATGTAAATGAATTTACAAAAACAGCTCTCAAAATTATTTATATCCAGTATTCACCTTTAATTGAAATTTGTATTTCAAAGTTATAAACAATATTGTTTTCAGAAGATTGGGAAAGAGCAGGTGATAATAGGGTTAAAAACATGAAAATTTAGCATAAAAATCATTGTACAACATACTTGATAATTAATGTTACTTAAAAAAGGTCATATTGCTGATGACAAGGACACATTTTTCTCTCTCTAAGCTTAACTTCCCACTAAAACCCGTACTCAGGGGAAAAACTAAAAATATTTATCAACCTCTAAAATATGGGCATTGGCCAATCAGAATAGGGACTGTCATACTCATAATGAAGGGCAATTGAAAATAATTGCCTTAAGTGTACACATGCATCATTATTGTTTCTCAGCCCTGCCTTTACTTCAGGGTAGTTTTTGTTTGTTTCTTTCTTTGTTTAATTCACTTATTCAGTGGGTATTCATTGTGTCAGGCATTTGTGCTAGGGTTATAGTGGCTTAAAAAAAAAAAAGTGTAATTCTTGTCTTCCTGGAGCTTATAGTCCTTAGCCACATTGGATACAATTGTACTTCCATGATTCCCTGTATTCTAGAGGCCAGGTTGATCATTCTTTAAGTTTTCCATGTCAGCCTGTCTGACAAAAGGCCCTCTTCCTCCCCCGCCCTCGTCTCTTTGTGTCTTGCTGGTTCTATCTTGATCATGCTCTCTTCCCCTTTCTAACTCTCCCTAGAGCCCATTGCTTCATGCAATGCTAAACATTCGAGTCCTGAAACGTATTCAGTTATAAGGATAGGAGGCTTCATTTCAGCCTGAGGTGAGTTCATTTTCTCCTGTTGAGCTTTTACCAAGCAGTCCTACGGTTGCTGGATCATATTATCCTTGCATAGATTAGTAAAATTAGTTTTCTTTTTCCATTTGGTTAATGATACTCCATGGGTCTAAATTTCAGGGCAGACTGAATGAGATTTCAGAATATATTTCCAGAAGTAGAAATTATGAATCAAACAGTTTGCATAGTTTGGGGTCTCACTTTCTGAATTTACCTCTGTACTCCCATTTTTTCCACTCTGATACTCCTAAATCTATAACAATTCAACTTTCACCCTTACTGAAATGGTTGTCAAGAGCATCAATGACTTTTTAATTGCCAATCCCACGGTTAATATTCAGACCTCAAATTAAATGACTCACTCTTTGCTATAGAAATGCAGTCTTTACAACTGTTATTTATGACACTTCAAAATTATGTCCCAACCTATTTTTAGTCTCTTTAAAATCTTTTCCACTCTTCTTAAGTCATTCTATTACTTCATCTTCTTTCATTTTCAGTTGGCAAGAATGTGGATAAAAAAAAGAATCCTTTTACACTTTTGGTGGGAATGTAAATTGGTATAGCCATTATGGAAAACAGTATGGAATTTTCTTCAGTAAATTAAAGGTAGAACTACTGTATGATCCAGCAATCCCACTTCTGGGTATATATTGAAAGGAAATGAAGTCACTATCCTAAAGGGATATCTGTACTCCATATCATTGCAGCATTATTCATAATAGCCAAGATATGGAAAATAATTTAATGTCTATTGATAGTTGAATGGGTAAAAATACGTGTGCATACCATATGCTAGAATATTATTCAGCCTTAAAAAAGAAGCAAATCCTGACATCTGTTCATTTGTTTCAACATGAATGAATCCGGAGAACGTTATACTAATTGAAGTAACACAGACAGAGGAAGACAAATATTACATGATACCACTTCCTTGTGGAATCTAACAAATGTCAAACTCATAGAAAAAGACAGTAGAAAGATCATTACCAGAGATGGGTGATGGGGGATGGGGAGAGATGTCAGTCAAAGAGTACAAACTTAGAGTTATAAGGTAAATAAAGTTCTGAAGACTTAATGTACAGCATGGTGACTATAGTTGAATAATGTATTGTGTATTTGAAGTTGATTATTAGATTATTTATTTGATAAGTAGATTATTTGATAAGTAGACTATTTATTTATTATTATTTTTTAAATTTATTTTTATTGGTGTTCAATTTGCCAACATATAGAATAACACCCAATGCTCATCCCCTCAGTGTCCATCACCCAGTCACCCCCACCCCCTGCCCACCTCCCTTTCTACCACCCCTTGTTCGTTTCCCAGAGTTAGGAGTCAAGAGAGTAGATCTTAAGTATTCTCACCACACACACTCACACACAAATGGTCATTACCTGAGATGATGGATATGTCAATTAGCTTGGCTGTGCTAATCATTTTGCAATGTATACCTACATCAAAACATCACCTTCAAGCATATATAATTTTGCCAATTATACTGCGATAAAGCTGAAAAAATTAAAAAAATAAGCTAACTTCTTATTTCATGGAAAATATAAAAGCTGTCAGAAAGATGCCATGTCAACTCCCTTTTTTTCCCTTTTCTGTACCACCCTTCGTCCCCATACAGATTCACTCACCAGTGTGTCAGGATTTATCTCCATCCACTACGGAATGGAAATAGGTATTCTTCTCTCTTTGTAAAGCCAGTTCTTCTACTAGTTTCAGGACCCTCACTACATCACTATCCTCACTACATCGTCTCCCATCTTTTACCCATGTAACTTCAATATTTTCCTCATCAGTAGATTTACATTTTCTCAAATATATCGGAGGAAGAAGTGTCTAAGACCCATCCAAGATTTCTTAGAAATCCTTCTAAATATAAGGCATAAGGAGGTGCAGGATAAGGAAATTTTTGTGTACCAATATATTGCACACATTTACGTTGAACATCTGTGCAGAAGGCTCTTTTCTTGGTTTTACTCGAGTTTAACTACAGAAACCTATCAAATCAAGTATGTGGTTCATTGCCCTAGGAAAGATATGACGGGCAGGTCCTTCTGGTGAAACATTTTAGTGTAGAATTATAACTTATAAGGCAGAATTGTAGCAACAACCCTTCCTTACTTCTATGCAAAAGCCAGCTGTTATTTTACTTGTATGTGAGCCAACTCCTCTCTGCTACGGAGGAAGAGGTTTTCAATAATAACCCAAAATACCTTAAAAATTCTCACTGAGGGAAAAGATGCCTGCAATGAAAATCATAACTATAATTTTATGGAGTGATTTTGACTAATGAGATCCTTCATGGTGCTTTTAAGCATGTTTGAATAAACTAGTTTGGAAAGAAATCATGTTAAAATAACTATTTTTAAAGAATCTATCAATGTTCTCATATTGTAAAGAGAAATGTACTCATCAATTTTATAAGGACGTGGCTTACAGAATTGGGCCATTCATTTCTCCTCAAATTAATATTATTTGAGGAAAAAATAGTTTTGATATGTACAATGAGGCAATGGTTTTTGTTTTCTTTGGTGACCCTTAACATTGGCTCTCTGATTATAGGTTTGCATTTTCCACAGCATAAAGCATCCGTCCTGCTGGACTCTCCTAAAGGCAAGAGTGACACACCATAGGTCAGGACTTGGCCTCTTCAGGGCACATTGCAACGCTAATTGCTACAAGTAAAGACTTTTTTTTTTTTTTTTTTTTTTTAAAGACAGACTATCAGTCTTTTAAAAAAAATCCCATTTAGCTAATAAAAATGTAGGGGTCAGTAAACTGTGTTGACTCAGGAAAAATTAAAACCTAGTAATTCTGCTGGACTGTGGAGCAAGGGTGTCTTGTAAGATCTGTTTCAGTGACCCGTTTCATATGGTGCTAAGCTGTCGTCACAGTTTCAAGCAGAGTAGATGCCAAAGGAATATGCTATTACATATTTTCTTATGAAATGTGTGTTTGTATTGTGTAAAAAGAAGAAAAGATAATTTCTCAGTAAGACTTTAGAAGATGAATCACCCAGATGTAGTTTCTTTTCATAAGCCTACCATGTGGGGGAAAATGGGAGAATGTGCTTGATGAGCAAGTGCATTTTTCACCATTCTGTGCATTTATAATTTTAAAGTTCCCTTTAGCTTGGCAGATGCATTTAATTAAATCAGTGGATCAGAAAATAAAACAATGAGAGCCACTCTTCACAGGAAGCTCTCTGGATAAGAAAATGGATGCAGGGCCCAGTTTTTCAGTTATAATCACATTTTAAACATATTGTGGCTTAATTCCCATTACCTTTTCTTGACTCCTTTGGAAGATCTCTTACTTTTGTTTTCCTAATAAGATAATAAAAAAAATATTTTTTTATTTAAAAAAATCATTTTTTCTTTCATTTGAACTCTCTTTTCTATGCAGTCAATAAGCATTCTTTGTTTCCTAAAGAAAAAAAAAATCAGGGTAAGTATGGTCCACACTCTGTAAACACAACTAAAAATTCAAAAACACATTTAAAGTGATGTCATCCACAAACGCTTAGCACAGTCACTCAGAGATAAATACATGACGTGGGTCCATTTGCTCTTCATGACTCTCCTTCCTCTTGGCACAGGCAACTTCCTCGGCTGCTCTGATGTCTACAATCTTATCTTCCTATTCTAGGCCAGACCAGACCAGACATACTTTTAAGCTAGTGTTGTAAACTATTTGCTTTATAATTAATTTCTTTAAGGTCTGGGTGTCAACAGTAAGAATAACATTGAATTGTTAAATATGTTTCTGCCAATGTGCTAAAAATCAAGAGCCATATAGTATCCTCAGGGTTACTATATTCTGTTTCTCTCTACCTCAGTAAAATCTGTCCATTTGTTTTTGTTTGTCTGTTTGGTTTGTTTTGTTTTGCAAAGGAAAGATGAAAACAAAACAGTTACTTTGAGTTTCTGGGTCAACCTCCTTTCAAATACATCAACGTTGGCAATCCAATACAAGGATTTTTCAGATATTCAGGTTGTTTGGAAAAGGCAGGAAAGAGAGCGGGGAATATACTTTGAGGTACGTGGGAACCATCTAAGATTATAATGTGGATTACCATCCACTTTTCCAAGAGAACAATTTGGCTTACTTTTCAAGTTTAATATAACTGCTTTAAGGTTTAGTAGTAATTATAATCAATGATTCCTTTTCACACGGCATATATATATTATTCAACATAGTTCAGCATTTTATTTTCAACATCTGTGTTATAAAACATCAGTTCATACTCAAACTTACTCAATTCATCAAAAAAAAAAACCCTTACTCAATTCCTAATTTCCAATAACTTTTTTTTTTACTTTATTATAAGAGATATGCCACTGAGATATCCTTTTACTCCCTTTTTTAGTTGACTTGAACTCATAGTAGAAGCTGAAACAATGGTTTATATTCTCTTATTTTTCTCTAGCTCCCATTTTGCTGCACACGATTTCCATGCCATGAGAGAAATGCCTTAATATAAGGATGATCCTGTTGTATAAAAATAATGCTTATCTCACTATAGTTTAGAACTTCATAAAAAATATTTCAATTATTTCATGTTGAGAACTTTTATTCTCTGGATTAGAAGAGAGAAAACTTAAGTCCTTTGTGCATCACATCAAGGAAAAACTTTAAACAGGGTTAGCAGAGGGGTTAAATAAATGATGTAATATGTTTAGAAAAGGAAAAGAAAATCACAAATCAGTTCCCATTGATTTCTCTTTTTAATTCGCAGGGTACAACACTGCAAATTTGCTTGAGCAAACTTCTCCTTTCTCCATCTCTTTAACTCTTTTTTCATTTGCAAATAAAATTAAACAAAATCACTATTTGAGATCATTCTCAGTGTACCATAAGTGGGGCCATAAGCACATTTTACATAAAAGCCTGAACAAGGTAGATTTCATTAAATTAGATTTCACAGAATATAACTTTATGGAATTCTTATTTCAACACACGAGAAATATAAACACCAGGTGGACTTAACATGGAGCTGATAATTGTAAGCTTTAGGACTCTCCATCGCACACTCCCCTTCTAAAGCTCAATCCTTATTTATTTTTGAGTAATATTGCCTATTTCTGAGAAGAGAGCTATAATACGGAAAACATGGTAAAAAAATATCAAAAACATGGTTGGTATTAGGAGAAAATGTCCTGCTTTTTCACCAGTCTATCCTCTTGGCACAGGCAACTTCCACAGCATAAAGCATTTTAATTTTCTATTTTAATTTAATTTTCTATTTTACACCTTTCATTCAAAGAGCATCTACCTTTTTTTTTTTTTTTTTTTAGCATCTACCTTTCTTATCTCACAGAGGGCTATATTCTTCCTTGTTTTGGCAATTACATTTTTTTTTTACTTAAAAAATCAGCTTTAATTAAATATTATTTGCATATTATAAAATGCACAAAGCACACTTACGGATGTATATACTCATGTAACCCTCAGCACAATCAAAATATAAAACATTTCTATCACTTGGAAATTTGTTATACCCCTCAACATGCAATAATACCCCTGCCTCAGGCAAACAATTTGATTTAATATTTTATTATTTCAAATTATTTTTTTACAAGTCTGTTTTTTAGAGGAGATTTAGGTTCACAGCAAATTTGACAGGGAGGTAGAGAGATTTCACACATAACCCTTCCTTCTATGCGAGCATGTTCTTCTTCATTATCAAAATCCCCCACCACAGCGACACATTTGTCACAACTGATAGAATCTGTCTTGGCACATCACAATCACCTAGTCAGAGTTTACGTTAGAGTTCACTCTTGGTGTGTGTGATACAGTCTATGGATTTGGAAATATATATAATGAGATGTACCCATCATTATAGTAACATACAGACTAGTTTCACTCTCCTTAAACTTCACTACAACCTACCTATTCATCCTTCCCATCCCACCCCATGGTGATCACTAATTTTTTTTTTTTTTGCTACTTCCATAGTTTTGCCTTTTAAAGAACCATAGAGCTTTTTATATTGGTTTCTTTCACTTAGTAATGTGCATCTGTGTTTCCTCTGGTCTTTTCATGGCTTGATAGCTCATTTCTTTTTAGCACTGAATAATATCTGGATGTATCACAGTTTATTTATCCATTTATCCATTCACCTACTGAAGGACATCTTGGTTTCTTCCAACTTTTGGCAATTATAAATAAAGCTGCCACAAACATCCATGTGCAGGTTTTTATGTGGTCATAAGTTTTCAACAAATTTGAGTAAATATCTAGGGGTGTGATTGTTGGATCTTATAGAAAAAATATGCTTGGTTTATTTAAAAAACCCTCCAAATTGTCTTGCAAAATTTCTGTACTATTTTGCATTCCCAGAAGCAGTGAGTATGTATTCCTGTTGCTCCACCTTCTCATCAGCATCTGATGTTGTCAATGTTTCAGGTTTTGAGCATTCTAATAGGTATGTGGCAGTACCTCATTGTTTCAATTTAGATTTCCCTGATGGCATTTGATGCAGAGCATCTTTTCACATGTTTATTTGCTATTTGTTCTATCTTCTTTGGTAAGGTTTCTGTCAAAGTCTCTAGTTCGGTTTTAAATTGAGTTGTTAGTTCTCATTGCTGTTTAATTTTAAGAGTTCTTTGTATATTTTGTTTGACAGTCCTTTATCGGATGAGTCTTGTGAAAATATTTTCTCCTAGTCTGTGATTTGTCTTTTCATTCTCTTGGCATTTTTTTTTCAGAGAGCAGTTTTTAATGAAATAATTTTAATGAAATAAAGCTTCCCGTTTGAGAATCATGCCTTTAGTGTTGAAGCTTAGAAGTGATTGCCATACCCAAAGTTATCAACTCCTCTTCTAGGCGTTCTATAGTTTTGTATTTTACATTTAGGCCTGTGACCCATTTTGAGTTAATTTTTGTGAAAGGTATCGGGTCTTTGTCTAGAATTTTTTTTTTGGGGGGGGGGCATTTGATGTCCAGTTGTTCCAGAACCATTTTTTGAAAAAAACTATCTTTTCCCCTTTGATCATTTGTCAAAGATCAGTTGACTATGCTTATGTAGGTCATTTCTGGGTTCTTTACTCTGTTTCTACTAATTTGTTTGTTTTTTTTGGCTAATACTGCAGTCTTGATCTTAGCTTTAGAGTAAATTGGGATAGTGTCAGTCCTCCAGTTTTTCCAACTTTGTCCAAGTTTTGTTGACTATTCTGGGTCTTTTCTTTCTCCATATAAACTTTAGAATCATTTTGTTGATATTCAAAAAACAACTTGCTGGGATTTTTACTGTAATCATCTTCTATCTAACAACCTTGAATAGAAGTGATAAGTTCAGATATCCATAGCTTATTCTCAATCTTAGAGGAAGAAACATAGAGTCTTTAAACAATAAATATAATGTTCACAGTAGATTTTTTTCATAGACAATTTTGTTCAGTTATAGATGTATCATTCTGCTGCAATGTCACTGAAATATTTTTGTCATAAGTGTTCAATTTTTTTCCCACTTGTTTTTCCTGAATCTATTGGAAGAATCAAATCACTTTTAATATTTATAATGTGGTAAAATACATTGATTAAATTTTGAAAGTTAAACTAACCTTATATTTTGGGGATAAATCCTTTCTATTCATGATGCGATATATATCTATACATTTTTTTTTTATTTCTTTGGGCAAATATTTTGTTCTTGAAGAATATTTGTAAATTTTGTCTTAATATATTTGTCTAGTTTTGGTATCAGGATGATCCAGATTTTATAAAATTATTTGGGAAATGCTTCCTTATCTATTTTCTGAAACAATTTGTACAAAATTGACCCACAGGTTTGGGGGTCTTTATTACAGGAGTTTCAAGTTATGAATTAATTTTTAAGATGTAAAACCATGCAGATATTTTCTTGATTCAACTGAGATGAAAACAATAGGAATATAAAAACTCAGCACTGTGTTCGTCATCTTTATTTAGTAAAATAGTTGAAGAAATACTCTTATTTTCTTAAAGTTAAAAATCACAATATGAAAGATATTGTGGTTAGGTTAAATTGTCAAAAAATGATAATGTAAGTTTTCAGGTTGTACTAAGGTTTTTTAAAAGGTATGTCTTAAAATATTTACTATGTATGCATTTTGAAAATACTTTGCTAGATTCTATTAAGGTAAAAAATGATTATTTTACTTATTTCATGTTTTATGTTCAGTATAACATGCAGATCTTTGGTGTAAATATTTTGCTGTTTTAATACACAGTTCCATTATTTTGAAATAGAAAATGTTGCCGTTTCATGTATTTTCATACCTATAACCACAAGTCTGTTACAAAGACCCTACCTAATGGTACTTTATAACTGTAGGCAAAAAGCACAAAGGAAAACAAATGCTAGACTTGCAAAATATAAATATATATCTGCTGTAAATATTATGATTATTGCCAATTTAAACATAAACATATAATGTAAGCAGGTTCAAAATTCAGATGACAGTATGAAATAACAAAATTATGCATCTTAGAGAGTAGCTGCTTTATATTTGCAATACTGATTCAAGACTTCTGAAATTAAAATACATATTTATTAAATCTATCTTCCTTAGGCAAGCCTTTGTAAAGAATTAATGGCTAATGTTTGCATTTAGAATAACATACTATTATATCTTTCAAATATTATATTAGTTTTGTTATTTCTTTTTCAAGTTAAGAAGGTTTAGTAAAGCTACTGTTACAAAGATGTGGAAAGGTTTGAGGTAACCAACAAAAGACCAACGACTCATGGAACAACAGTACAAGAAACTACTCCTGTACCCCTCTTGCACTGTTGGTGGGAATGTGAACTGGTGCAGCCACTCTGGAAAACTGTGTGGAGGATCCTCAAAGAGTTAAAAATAGACCTGCCCTACGGCCCAGCAATTGCACTGTTGGGGATTTACCCCAAAGATACAAATGCAATGAAACCCCGGGACACCTGCACCCCGATGTTTATAGCAGCAATGGCCACGATAGCCAAACTGTGGAAGGAGCCTCGGTGTCCGTCGAAAGATGAATGGATAAAGAAGATGTGGTTTATGTATACAATGGAATATTCCTCAGCCATTAGAAACGACAAATACCCACCATTTGCTTCAACGTGGATGGAACTGGAGGATATTATGCTGAGTGAAATGAGTCGATCGGAGAAAGACAAACATATGGTCTCAGCCATTTGGGGAATATAAAAAATAGTGGAAGGGAATAAAGGGGAAAGGAGAAAAAATAAGTGGGAAATATCAGAAAAGGAGACAGAACATGAGAGACTCCTAACTCTGGGAAACGAACTAGGGGTGGTGGAAGGGGAGGTGGGTGGGGGGTGGGGGTGACTGGGTGGTGGGCACTGAAAGGGCACTTGAAGGGATGAGCACTGGGTGTTATTCTGTATGTTGACAAATTGGACACCAATAAAAAATAAATTTATTTAAAAAATTTTAAAAAAGTAAAAAAAAAAAAAAGAAACTACTCCTGAGCCTAAAGTGACACTTAACCTAAGCTGTAACCAAGCATGCAGCCTCTACACTATTAACTATTGTTAAGCCTTTTTATTTCTATACACTAAGATTTTGTAAAATATTTTATTTAAATTTTAGTTAGTTAACATAAAGTATAATATTAATTTCAGGTGTACAATATAGTGATTTCATACTTCCATACAAAACTTGGTGATCATCCCAAGTGTCCTCCTAATCCCCATCACCCGGTTCATCCATCCCTCCACCCTCCTCAGGTAACTATCAGCATGCTCTCTCTGTAGTTAAGACTCTGTTTCTTGGTTTGTCTCTCTTTTCTTTTTCTCCTTTTGCTCATTTGATTTGTTTCTTAAATTCCACATATGAGTGAAATCATATAGTATTTGTCTTTCTCTGTCTGACTTATTTCATCTGGAATAATACTCTCTAGCTCCATCCATGTTGTTTCAAATGGCACAACATTTCATTTTCTTTTTAATTTTTTTAAATTTTTTTATTTATTTATGATAGTCACAGAGAGAGAGAGAGGCAGAGACATAGGCAGAGGGAGAAGCAGGCTCCATGCACCGGGAGCCCGACGTGGGATTCGATCCCGGGTCTCCAGGATCGCGCCCTGGGCCAAAGGCAGGCGCCAAACCGCTGCGCCACCCAGGGATCCCTCATTTTTTTTTAATAGCCAGGTAATATTCCATTGTCTATATACTGTAATTAAAAAAAATTCATTTTAAGAATGAATCAGGTTGGAGACTTCAGTTTAATTAACTTCCTTTAAGAGCGCCCAAAAAATTAGCAAAGTAATGAGAAACTATTCGCCTAGTAATGTATACCAATCAGTTTGGAAATTCTGAACTTTTTATCAGATTTTTAAAAACACCTTTTAAGCACTAAACTGTTCAACATCAGCCGCAACCTCAAAACTTAATGAGGGAAATGGGTACAAGGAATCATGTATACAATTTTGTGCTTTCAAATGAAGTACAGCAATTTTTTTTTTTTTTGTCATTGAAGGTAGAGAGAGGTATGAGTATTAGTCCAAAATTTGCCACAAAGTAGATGTGAGTGACTCGTTGGCAGTCACTTCATTTTTCTCTGCTTCAATCTGATAAAGTGAGATGTGGGATCCAATCATCTTTATGGTCTCTTCCACCTATCATGTGTCTGCCTTTTGGATGGTGGTGGGCAGACCCATCTGTCCCCAGGACAATGGGCTGGTGCCACTGCTCAGCCCTTTCTCTGTCTTAGGAGAAGTGGACAGAAGGGGTTGCCCAGATTTGTGAGTGAGCAGAGGAAAACCAGATGACTTCCCCATCTGACCTGGGAAAAGGCTCAATAGGCTTTCACTTTTATAACCCTTTTGTAAAACTTGTTCTTTCTGCAAAAGGTGGCACTTCACTTTCTCCCTTTCTGACCTTTCCCTTTGGGCAAAAATTTGTCAGTGAATGTGATTCCTCTATTTCCTTCTCTGAACTTGGTTTCATTCACACCAAAGTGCTGTCTATCCACTCACCTCCACTGCTGTGAGGAGCTCATGCAACATGACCCAGCAGCTTCAGGAAACCTTTTTGGCATGAAGGACAATGATGCTTAAAAATTATTCATAACCTTTTGTCTTACAATCCTACTTCCAGAACTCTGTCTTAAGAAAGTAGTTCTAAATGTCATTAAAGATTCAGACATAAAGATGTTCGTCATCAAGTTGTATAATTTATAACTGCAAAAAACTGGAAGCAGCCTAAATGTCCAGAACAGGAGAATAACTAAATTGCAGTTTATTGAGATGATGAAATATTGTGTTAACAAATGGCATTAAAGACTTTGAAACAAAAACACACAGACTGCTTATTTCACAAGATGATAAGAGGATAAAGTGAGATGCAAAATTGATTGCATGATGTGATTCCATCTCTGTGAGCAAAAAATTACTAGAAAAATACTTGAAAAAGAATATACCACAACGTTAACAGTGATACTTCTGGGAGGAGAGATTCTTTCTTGCTCATATTCATTTCTTATTTTTATTGATAAGCTTTATTATCAGAAAAATATGATTCAAATATATTAAAAATCAAGATCTTATTCATCTCAGTATTCATGGTCATGTTTCTGCAAAAACTGCTCATGATCATGGTTTATTGAGCTGTATTAATATGCTTTTTCAAGTTTCACGCTGAAGATTTCTTAAGATTCATCAGCTTCCTTCTTCTCAAGACAATGGAGCTAACCAGAGTTTTCCCTACAGTAACTAAAAACAGCCATCAGCACTTAAAATTTTAACTAATTTTAATAATTTGCAGCTATTACATGCAGCGCTTTCAAGTATTAACATATCCAGTAAATTCAGAGTAAACTCAGAAAAAGTGTGATCTGAGTGGTTTGTCTTTTTCAATACCCTACCTCTTTCTCATGACTATTAGCCAATTTTTACTGGCAACCTCTTTCTCAGTTTGTCTGCCTGTGTAGCTACCGTTACCTTCTTTCTGAACTCTACTGGAACATGCTCTTCTCCAAGAGTAATTCCTATTGTCTAGCTCTTATACATTGACATACATATATGGATAAGGTGTTACCCACTCCACCTAGATAACACACGTATTTACTGAGGCACTTGCAACATAGTAGAGAAGGTAATGGATTTATAAATTAATATTTTATGTACATAGTTTTAAAATGAGATAACACAGATAAAACTATTACATAAGTTTTCTACTTAATAAGAATTCCCTTTTCAAAAACTAATTATCCAGGGGTGGGGCATTATTAAACACTTTCTTTTATTATACCCCTGTTCATTTTTTTCATTTTGATGCTGTCGTCTACAACAGGGGTCAGCAAACATTTTCTGTGAGAAGCCAGGTATTTAATGTTTTAGGATTTGCTGCCCACACAATCTTGGTCACAACTACTTAACCTGATGCAGAGTGTGAAGCTGGCATGGGCAATACTTAAGATGAATAGTTGTGGCTATGTTCCAGTGACATGTCACAAAAGCAGGAGGCAGGTCAGATGTAGTCCATGAACAAAAGTGCTCTTTCTCTCAAGTCAATCAATCAAGCAATCAATCTTTAAAAAATCTAGTGCTTGCAATGTCCACAATAGCCAAACTGTGGAAGGAGCCTCGGTGTCCATCGAAAGATGAATGGATAAAGAAGATGTGGTTTATGTATACAATGGAATATTCCTCAGCCATTAGAAATGACAAATACCCACCATTTGCTTCAACGTGGATGGAACTGGAGGGTATTATGCTGAGTGAAATGAGTCAATCGGAGAAGGACAAACATTATATGGTCTCATTCATTTGGGGAGTATAAATAATAGTGAAAGAGAATAGAGGGGAAGGGAGAAAAAATGGGTGGGAAATATCAGAAAGAGAGACGGAACATGAGAGACTCCTAACTCTGGGAAACGAACTAGGGGTGGTGGAAGGGGAGGAGGGCGGGGGGTGGGGGTGACTAGGTAGTGAGCACTGAGGGGGGCACTTGACAGGATGAGCACTGGGTGTTATTCTGTATGTTGGTAAATTGAACAACAATAAAAAATAAATTTATTATTAAAAAATAATAAAAAATAAAGTGCTAAATGGTAAAAAAAATCTAGTGCTTTATTTCAGTAAAGAATATGTAATAATTTAGAACAATTATAAAAAGAAGAAATTATTGAATAATTTGAATTATAATATGAATAAAGCATTATCTGATTTATTCTTTATTTTAAAAAGACAATCAATTTGTCTCTTTTGCATTTTTGTCCGGATTTGTAAATAGTTTAAACAGGTGAAAAATAATTAATTCTTTCTCATAAGATGACTTTAGGAAGCTAATTCTGGTTGATTTGCCAGAAAAAATGGGCACAAGAAATTCCAACGGCTGAGTTAATCTGTTGTAGAAAGGGCCAATTTATCTCTTGATACTCTTGGAATGTTAGATAACATCTCTAACGTATCTTTTGACCAACAGATGAAAATAACATCCATGACTAGCTTGACTCAGAGTGAATCAGAGGTTGAGGAGGTTGAGACTAACCATGTCAGCATAATTGAATGATTTTATACATCCTGATCATAATACAAACAAGAATATAGTGCTAGGCACTGTTCTAAATACTTAACTTCTATGAGCTCGTTTAATCCTCAAATAACCCCATTTGACAGTTGAAGCAGGTACAGTAAATTTTAAGTAAGTAGCCCAAGATCACACAAGTCTCAAAAAGCAGATCCAAGACAGAAATTGAGACAGTTGTTGGCTCAGGAGTCTCTGCTGTCAACCACTGTGCTTTGTTCTTCAATTAGGATTATCATCAATGAGGCAACGCATGAGGATGGGCTTCATCACATATGCTGTCTCCATGTAGAACGCAATTCTAATTAATACAGCAAATCAGTTTATGCCACCTGAAATCTTCACTTCCTGCCTTTGGACTTCAGTAACAAGTTAATTGAAATTTGACATTCTAAGATATTATTTAGTAGTTTTTGGTAGTTCTGCCTTTTTTTTTATGAGACTATGGAAATTTCAAATTCAGTGAAAGTTCTTATTCAAGTTCTAATCCTTTTGGTATTAAAAGCTTTTGCACAGTGCTTAAAATTAGTAGATGTTTAATAGAGTGCTTGTTGAGTAGATGGATACATTGTAAAATACGAGGCATAATAGGATGTTTGAGAGGACTCAGGAACTAGAATCAAACTTCTGAAGTTCTGAAGTAATGACAACAAAAGAAAACGAACTAGGGGTGGTAGAAGGGGAGGAGGGCGGGGGGTGGGAGTGAATGGGTGACGGGCACTGGGGGTTATTCTGTATGTTAGTAAATTGAACATCAATAAAAAATAAATTAAAAAAAAAGACAACAAAAGATGAAAGATTTAGTGTTTAGAAGGTAAAACTTTACCTGTGATATTTCAATCCGATATTGGAGAATGTAGTTCATACGTGTTAACAGATGTAAGGTTTAAGAGCAGTTAATCTCTTATATTAATCATCTATTGCCATGTAAAAAATATCTCACGATGTAGCAGCTTAAACAACAATAAACACTTATTATATCACATTTTCTACAGATGAGAAATCCAGAAGTGGCTTAGCTGGATGGTCCTAGCTATGAGGTTGCAGTCAAGTTGTTGGCTTGGGCTATGGTTGGAAGCTTGATTGGGGTTATAGGGTCTGCTTCCAAGAGAACTCCATCATATCACTGACAAGTTGATACGGGCTGTTGGCAGGAGGCCTCGGTTTCTTTCCACTGGACTGTTTGAAGGTCTTTATGACATTGGCAGCGGGCTTTCCCCAAAGGGAGTAACCCAAGAAAGAACAAGTGAGAAGTCACAATTTCTTTTACAGCTTTACCTTAGGAGTTATATATACAGTTGTTTCTGCATTATATTACTGGTTTTTATGTCAGCCAGATTCAATGTAGGAGGGGACTACACAATAGCAAGAATACTAGGAGACATTGTTGGTGGCCTTGTTGGATGCTGGCTATTAAGCATACTGTCACTCATCATCGTGCATTGGGGCAGGCATCCTTCATCAGTTGCCGAACCTACCCCTGGGAGAACACAGTAGAAGAAATGCAGGATTTGGGATCCCTGGGTGACGCAGCGGTTTGGCGCCTGCCTTTGGCCCAGGGCGCGATCCTGGAGACCCGGGATCGAATCCCACGTCGGGCTCCCGGTGCATGGAGCCTGCTTCTCCCTCTGCCTGTGTCTCTGCCTCTATCTCTCTCTGTATGACTATCATAAATAAATAAAAAAAAAAAGAAAGAAATGCAGGATTTTCTATAGTGCTAACTACCAAAAAAAAAAAAAAAATAATAATAAATAAATAAATAAATAAAAAAGAGGAAGGAGGGGGTAAATCACGTGGGCCAGATTTCTTTCTTCAAGCTCAACAATCTAGTTAGTGGCCCCAATTCACCTGAAGCAGAGAGATTGACAAGTGTCAAGAGACTGGGAGTGTCATAAAGGAAAGAACATTAAAAGTAGAAAATCAGGGGCACCTGGGTGGCTCAGTGGTTGAGTGTCTGCCTTTGGCTCAGGTCCTGATCACAGGATCTTGGGGTTGAGTTCTGCATCGGGAGCCTGCTTCTGTCTCTGCCTCTCTCTGCATCTCTCATGAATAAGTAAATAAAATATATTTTTTTAAAAAGTGGAAAATCATAGTTCCACCACTAATGCATCATACAAATCTATGAGCACAAATTCGTTAAGCTAGTGCTTTAAATTGTGAAGTTTTGGTAAAGATGATTACAATAATCATCTAACTTTATAAAATTTTTTTGCAGTTAAAAAAAAGTTCTTTATGTTAATTTCCTCATTTAATTCTAATAATGTATTGCTATCCTCATTTTTTATATGCATAAAAAGAGTAATATTGAGACTCTTAACTATAGAGAACAAACAGGTTTACCGGAGGGGTGGTGGGTAGGATGATGGGCTAAATGGGTGATGGGGATTAAGAAGAGCACTTGTCATGATGAGCACTGGATGACACATGTAAGTGATGAATCACTAAATGCTATACTTGAAACTAATATTACACTGTATGTTAACTAACTGGAATTTAATAAAAGCTTGAAAAGAAAGAGTAACATTAAAATAACAGATTTAGTTCAAAGACATGGAAATACTAAGGATGAACTTAGTACTATTGCCATTATATCGGAATGTCTCACAGTCTTGCAATAGATATTCTTCTCAGCATAAGAAATGCATGCTTTCTGAGATAAATATGGGGGAAAAAGGAGCTTTGCACTTATTGGTGAAACTGAATAAAAGTTCACTATTGAACTTCAAAACACATTAGATTAAAATTTTAGAGTAGAATGAGGGGAAAGTGGCCACTACAGTGTTTCATTAAACCAGTACTAGGTATAATCAATGCCACAAATCCCCCTCTTCAGAGACTGCTTAGATCATTCCTCCGTTCTGAGGCTGAGCAATCTGAGCAAATTAGAGGGTTTATTTTTACTGAGATATTAATTTAATTATTGCAGTTGATTTTCCATGTTCCTCTTTGTAAAAATTATTTTGAGATTTTTAAAACATGATTTTTGTCCTTTGATTGAAGATGCATTTTATCAGCTATTATTTCTTTGTCCATACTTCTTTTTTTAGAACATCTTTCACATGAAAATGATTTAAGCTGGACATTAATAAGGATGGCATTATAAAATAACCCCCCAAAGGCAGTGCTTGAATGATCAATTGACAGTAATTTGCATTATATTGTTTTACGAGGTTTAAATGCGGAAGATTAATGTATGCATAAAAGTGTGTTGGAATATAAGTCCTGAAGGTATTGAAGAGAATATTTTGCATCAATAGATTGATTTCAGAAGTTTTGTGTGAAGATTCAGGTCATGGCCACATTAATTTATTCATTCAAGATTCAACTAGAATGTTTTGTGCCAGGTACTATGCTGAGCACTGGAACTTCAGTGGTGCCCAAAGCAAATGCATCTCTGATCCCTAAAGTTTTTAATTAATTGAGTTTATACAATTTATAATTTGGGGAGAAAGTCATCAAATAAGTGAACAAACTATTAAATGATGTGAAATTGTTGTAAGTGCTTGCTCTGGACTGAGTCATGCCCCTCAGATTCATATGTTGAAGTCCTAAATCCCACCCCCTTCATGACTATCTTGGAGATAGAGCTTCTAAAGAGTTGATCAAATGAGGTCAGAAGGATGACTGATAAAACCGGTGTCCTTATAAGAGAAAGAGATACCAGAGCTCTTTCTTCTCTATGAGAGGACAGAGAGAAGACAAAAATCTGTGAGTGAGGAAGAGAGTCCTCACCAGAACTAGGCCATACTGACTCTCTGATTTCTAACTTTCAGCCTCCAAGATTGTGAGAAAATAAATTTCTGTTAAGCCATCCAAACTATGGTATTTTGTTATGGCAATCTGAACTAACTGATACAGTACCATACCAGAAAAGTATAGAATGATTTATTTGAGAAAATACAGGACTTACTTTAGATTGAGTGATCAGGGAAGGTCTTTCCAAAGAGATTTTAAGGCTGGATTTGAAGAATGAGTAATAACCAGCTGTGAGCATGGTAGGCTGAGGTCATAGGGCTAATAAAGATTTTCCTCCATTAGATATGACTCTGTAACTGTGAATGTATGGTTAGACAGAAAAACATGTTTGTTATCTATGTTTTGAAAGCCTTTCTAGTTCTTACCATGACATCACTACATTATTCCTGTTTTAGAGATATTGTTACACTGAAGAATCATCTGGGAATTTAAATAGGCACAAAATCACAACATAAATCTATCAGAAACATACCCAAAATGCATTGTTTCCAATGTATTTTCTAGGCCTAAAATTGGATGATTTCCCACAGAATTTTTATTTTAATTAATTGTTGAAATGTGTTAACTTGGTTACTGAAGTTGTTTTGTAAAACGTCTTTAACTTGACTTTGGCAAGCAATGTAAATCTACAAGCCCGTTTTATTTTTATGTATACAAGACTTGAGAGACTGTCTGTGGGTATACATCCTTAATCAAAATAAAATCTTATGATCATTGTATCATTTTAAAACTATTAAAATATTAAATTAAGCTCTGCATCTGATGCTTTTAATCCAAATAAGTTCCAAAAAATAAACCTCGGTTTACCTTGTTTATAGCATTTCCACCAGGTATTAATTTTTCTGTTTTCTGTATATTACATTTCAGAGGCTAAGTATTGCCTTATTCATCCCAGTATTACCAGTTCCTAGCAGGGTAATGGACATGTGATGAGTGTTTCATGAAGATTTATTGGCATGTTCTCGTTAATTTAAAAAAGTAAATGGTATATGATTATCTTTTTCAGGGGTGGAAAAGTGACTTTTCAGTTTTGATTCCAAATAATTGAATGGCAAATATGCTTTAGTGCCATGATTACTAGATTTGGCCAGTTTTCCCTGAGATGAAATTTGAAGAAGTGCTTTTAATTTATACTACAATACTTTGTTATGTCCTGGCATTTGTGGTTCAAAGAAGTGAGAGACAGTGGCAATTAGAAAGAGAGGCAGGGGAAGTGAGGGGTACGGGAGTTGGTCCAATTTGCTCTGTATAATCCATGAGACACATCTTGGAGATTGTTGGAATCAAACTTCTTAATTGAGAAAGTGAAGAGAGCCACATCATATGATCTGGATATTTGTAGAGTAGCATCTCTCTTCCTATTCACACGGTAAGCTTTCTCTGTGACACACACAATAATAAGGATGCTACATATAGTGAAAAAAGTGCTAAAGTAAAGTGTAGATAATACTAGTGCCTGCTTAATAGAATTTATTGAGGATTCGGGTGCTTTATAAAACACAAATAGTACCTTGTACATAGCTGGCTCTATAAAAAAGTGTTCAATAAATAATAATAGACATTCATATTAAAATACAAGTGTATTGCTATACGTTATAGAGAAGAGAATCCAAGAATCTTTATCAACTCCTTCAAATCACTGAGTGGTGGTCACAGGAGAATAGTTCCAAACCAAAGCTTCTGATTTCGAAGCCTGTTAGCCATATGTGTGCCTGCTTCTTTCTAATTAAGCCGCCCAGATTTAGACATTCTCTGCTTCACAGGGCTGGAGTGTAAAGAGAATTATATATAGCTTTACAAAGGATAAAATCAAAGATCTTTGAGAAAAGCTGATCTGTATGGGTAACATAAGGGATACTCCCAAGTATGTGATGTGCTGCTTCACTGTGAGCCACACAGAAGTACACGTGACCTTTATTCTAAGAAGGAACACAAAGCATTAGGGAAAAAAATGTCCAGCTCGTAGGCAAAGGACATAAGATTAGATGTGTCATTGAAATAAAAAGTAATAAACCATTTGACACTTAAAATTCCTTTTGGAATGAGCAAACTAGAAGTCAATGACAAAAGGATTAAATTATTTATTACAAAATACTTCAAAGACTACTTTTCAGATGTATAAATTAATAAAGACTTTGAAAAGGTCAGAACAAAGCAAACAAAGAATTCCTTGGGCAATCCTGACATATGTGAGTCAGTAGTCTGTGCTGCTGTTTAGCCCTTGTGTTGTGAAGCTTGGAGAACCAGAGCAGGCGTTTAGAACCTGCTGAGCCAGATGGAGCTGCTGAGGCCGAAACCTCATGCTGAGAGGCTCATCTGATGGATACAGAAGAACAGCTTCCTAACTGTTTGCCCTGACTTGTGTTTCCCGTTTATGGTACTGTGAAAAGTATACCTCTGCTTATTGGAGATGTCTTATAAATTAGCGAGAAACCTCAAGGACCTTGAGGGCTATTATCTGTCACCAAGAGAGTGAAATATGTAAAAAATATATATATTGTGACTCTTGACCCAAGGTATAAATATGTTGCTTTCTAATAAGTGAAAATGAGCATAGAATTGGAATTAGAGTCACATATATGTCACCTTAGCCAGTTCTTAGTTTAATACATTTGGGTAATCTCTTTTTCACTCCTGGCCTTTTTTTTGTTTTTTGTTTTCAATTATTTGAGGGGAGAGTTGGCACACAATGTTATACCAGTTCCAGGTGTACAACATAGTGATTCAACTTCTGTATATGTTGTGTTATGCCCAGTGTTAAGTGTAGATACCATCTGTTACCATACCACGCTATTCCAATATCATTGACTATATTCCCTCTGTGGTGCTCTTTTATTTCCATGACTTATTCATTCCATAACTAGAAGCCTTGCTCTCTTGAAATCCTTATTCTTCAAATATGCTTTAGTGCCTTTGGATTTAAATGGCCTCTACCATTTTGCAGGCTGGTATAGGCTAGCCAGACTGCCTCCCTCCTCAGAAAAATACAATTCAGTCTAAGTGTTGAGGAGTTGTTTCATTAAAGGCATCTCCTACATTATTAGACTGGAAGCATTAGAAAGCTGAATAATGCCAAGTGCTGGCAGAGCTGTGTAGACATGGGCACCCTCGGCCATTTGAGAGAATGATTCAGCACTCTGTGGAAAAATTAAGTATAAGCATGTCTTATAACTTAGCAGTTCTAGTCCAGAGTCCTTATTTCAAAGTTCGTACATATTTATGGCGGGGTGTTTGGGAGCATTGTCATTGTAGCATCTGTACATGTGTGAGATAAATGTGTATTGTATGATAGTGTGTGTGTGAAAGTATTTGTGTATGTGTGTGTTTGTATGGGTGCGAATGTGTACAAGTATGGATATGTGAGTATGAGTGTATACGTGTGTGGTTGTGATCGCACGTTCTTATAGGCATCTCAAATGGCCAGCATTGGGACAGTGGACACACACCCTGGACTATATATAACCACTAGATATAATGGATTATGTGAAGTCAGAGCAACATAGATGGATCTTAAATATGCATTTAGTGAAAAGTAAGAAATGAGAACTTGAAAGAATATACATATTCTTTATATATATACATATTAAATATATATTTACATATATTTGAAAGTACCCGTGCTCATGCTATGCACATTTGGTAAAAACATACAAATAAAGACAATCCCATTAAACAGGATGAAGAGTTGCAATAGTTGCATATGGTAGAGGTAGGGACAAGAGTGAGTGAGGGGCTAACAGTTAATGAATAAATACCTACATGATGATAATGCAGCATGAACTGAGAAGTATAATTAACTCAACTTTTTGCTCTTAAAGTCCAAGAGATACATGTGTTTGACAAAGGGAACGTTTTAAGATAGGTTCTGCATTACAAAAGCATGGGCTTAAAGTGAGGTTGTGGTGAGGTGAAGGACAGAGAGGCAGCCAGAGCCTGGATGATGCAGGACCTTGTATTCCATTGTTGTCAGATTTACATGGGATTCTGAGGTTTATGGGGAGGATTTTTCAACTAGGGAGGGAAGGAAGTGCTACTCTTTTGTGATTTAAACGATTCTCTCTCTAATTTGGGGGAATCTATCCATATTTAAGTCCAATTCAAGTCTCCTTTCATCCACAAAGTCTTATTTTAGCCCAAATTTTACATGGATTGGATATAATCTCCTCTGTGAACCTCTACAGCATTTAGTATCGTCCTATGCATTTAGCTTATTTCTTATCATTATGTGTCCTTTTCTTACCTTTCCTTTTGGTATCTACTAAAATAGGTTAAACCTTTATAGATAGCAGAAAATACCAAATCATCCTCTGTTTAGTGCAGATGAAAATGAATTGAATCTCATGGGATATGGTTTAAAGGTGAGAGAGGAAGTTCTGCAGAAGTACAATGGCTTAGAGTTAGGCAACAGAGCATGTAGGAAGTATGGTGGTTTCCCTCGGACGTGTGGTCAAGGAAGAAAGCAATTCAGTGAGAGTAAAACTAAAGGAGAATTTTGTTTTCAAGGTGTGACTTTTGATTTCAGAAAGAAATTCCCAGTCTTTTGAGAATTATCTTAGGGCTCGCGAACACACAGCCTCCATCCCCTTGGGTTTTTGTTTGATGTTAATGTTCTGATAATCTGGATGGAAAAATGTAGCGACTACTGAATTAGTCAACTGCGATGTTGAGACAATGTCTGGATTTAGCAATGGATAAATGATACAACCATCAAAAATAGGGAATGCACATTCCAGGCTTACAATGAGTCCTTTAATTATAAGGTTAGTACTGATGATTAGGTAAAAGTATTAAAGGAAAGGTCTCATTATCCGTTTAAATGTCATTGTTTAGATTGCATATTGCGAAAATTTCTAAATCCATAACTTTAAGGCACATTCCTGCTGAAGTCTTTTATAAATAAGATGAATGTTTGGTAAATCAATTTCTCAGTTGAGTCTTTTCCTGCCAACTCAACCACAGTATTCAGAAATAAATATGAATTTCACGTAGAAACTTTCCAAAAGGTTTTGTTAGTGTAGTAGTAATTCCCAAATTCTTTGGCAACAGGCCCATGAAAATGTTTATTAGTTATCTCCCCATGTCCCAAAGTTCCCACCATCTCTTCCTGCCCCACCTCTTTCTCCTCTAAACCTTCCTATCAGCTAGGAATTCTCTTGGGTTTCCAGTGACTTTCTATTGAAAATGTTTATAAAAACTTTTGTGTAGTTATAGTGATATACGCATTTTCACAAATCTGTGTTTGGTCATGTATTCCTGGTGGTGATATGCTCCTGTACAAGTATTTGAGGGAGTAGTCTCTTTTTACTGCATGCTATTTGCCAGGACAAAGGCAGCCTTTGCCAGATTTAGTTCCAGCAAGGTGGAGGGCTGCCCAAGCATTTGCTTCATTTGGAATATTCTGGTAGTCAAATATTTACATGGAGCCCCCAAATCCTCTGGCTTGAATCTTTCATATTATTTCCAACTCACTGTCTATTTACAAAACCATTTAGTTTGGATGGTGGTATAGACCTGGCCTGGTTTACGAGAGGAGGCAGTGAAAGCACCATTATTGGTCTCTGTTAAAACAAGATTAGCCAACTCACTGGGAGTTGTACAAACAGAAGAAAGCTTGCCCATTCTAAAGTGTTCTTGTTTCTTCATAAATTTCTTTTTGAAACACACTAAAACACTCTGCTTTTTTGAATTCGTTCTTGGAATGTTTTTCTGAAGGTTTCCTGAAGTTGTGACTGATAAGGGCTACTGGGAACTGTGCTGAATAATTTTCAAAGAAAGACAAAAATGGGCTGTGTAGGCACCTATGACCATGATGTTAAAATATTTGAAAACTTAGCATGAATGTAGAGGATCACATTTTAGTTAAGGTCCTATTGCTTCAGATGCGCAAGTTGTCTCACTGATACCGCAAAGCCAATATTCTTAGGCATTCTGTAGATAGACAATTTATTTTGTGGATTTATTATGTGGAAGAAGGAACAACATGTTTTATGTAACGTTTTCTTTCATATTCTGGGTTAGTACAATCGACAAGTGCTAAGTACATCATCTGCCAAGTGCAAGTATAATTCACATAGATGAACTGCAAGCATCTGATTAGCTTAATGAACTGATTTAGGTAGTGGTGCTGCATGAGAGATTTACAGACTAAAGAAAGTTCTGCTCTGAGGACAGAAGATCACATCTAACCTCATTAAAGATACTTAATTACACACACATTTTAAAACAGCAGTGAGCATACCGACATTTATCTACAAGTATCAAATAATACGTTGTCCGCATTCTAGTTCATTCTGGCGCTCTTTCCTTCTCACTGCCAAGAGAGTTTGCTAAATACGTAATTTAATGCTCATTGCTTGGTCAGAGCAAAGTGCCACCAAGAATACCATTTCCGTAGGGGAGCTCCATTTGTCTGCATAAAGGAAATGATCACTTTGGCTTTATGATTTTACATTTTTTCTTTAGAAATGTTACTCAAAAATGCCAATAGACTCAATGAATTTGCAAATTAAAAAAAGATGTGTATGTAGAAATTTACATTAAACTCAGCTTCTTTTTATCTTAAGTAATCTAAGTGCAGTCATGTCTTTATCTAAATTCTGCCAATAATCCTATAGTACTTTGCATATGTTATATGTTTCCACTACAGTGTATTATCATCTCATAACTTTCTTAAATAAATCTGTTACCAGATTAGAGACTTTCTGTTGCAGGGAGCTATAAGCTCACTTCTTTATATTTCAATTCAGTGTCAGATCTGGTCCATTGGGGAAATGGCGCATGCTTCGTAAATGTTTTTTTTTTTTTTTCGTAAATGTTGAATACATATTGCCTTGCGGAGCACAGACCACTTCCTGCTCAAAGATTCAGAGAGTGAGAAAAAAACTTCATTGATTGCTTCGCTAATTTGATGTACTGTCACCCGTTAATTTGTGTTAAAGAAAGTAAAATAAACAAAAGAAACATTGATAGCAGTTTGACCTGCTTTTTCTTGAAATTTCTAATAAATGTCACTCACAAAGTTTAGACAAAGCAGGTCCTTGAAGCAATAGTTTCGCAGTCTTTAAGTATTAGACCCGGGAAACCTTACCTTTCTTGCAGAACAGTAAACTTGCTTCACTGATGACCTTAAGACGGCACATAAATATTATTCTTGGTTTCTCTGATAGCAGAGCAGTGCACGAGCCATGCCTTGGTATTCTTTAAGCATTTTAACAGTTATTTCCATGGATAATGTTGGCTTTTTCCTTTTCAGCCTTGTAAAAAGAATAACTTGGCACTTAAAAAAAAAAAAAAAAACAAGTTTCCTTAAAGACTTTTATTGGAGGACCAGAAATTTGGATTATTACAAGCCCCCTAGATGATTCTTATTTTAGGCAAGTTTAATAAACCCTGGACAAATTGGTTTAAAACTGTTTCCCTTGGGGCACCTGGGTAGCTCAGTTGGTTAAGCATCCAACTCTTCTTTTTTTTTTTTAAGATTTTATTTATTTATTCATGAGAGACACAGAGTGAGAGAGAGAAGCAGAGACAGAGGCAGAGGGAGAAGCAGGCTTCCCAGGGGGAGCCTGATGTGGGACTCGACCCCAAGGTCCTGGGATTATGACCTGAGCCGAAGAAGGTAGATGCTCAACCACTGAGCCATCCAGGTGCCCCCAGCATTTGACTCTTGAATTCAGCTCTGGTCATGGTCTCAGGATCCTGAGATTGAGCCCCTTGATGGGTTCCTTGCTCAGCACAGAGTCCACTTGGGATTCTATCTCCCTCTCCGTATGCCCCTCCCCCAACTCACTTTTAATCTCTCTAAATAAATTAATTAACTAAAAAAAAACCTCTTGCTTTTGTTTTTTAAGTGTAACTTCTTAGGAGGCAATTGGCAATTGTTTATGGGGGGGGGGAGAGAGAGAGAGAGAGAGAGAGACTGAGAAAACACCCCTTATTATGAGGATGAAGGAAAACATCCTCAAGCACCAGCACAGTTTGTCATTCACTATCTGCTGTTACTTGACATAACCTTTCTGGAGGATGTATAAAAATAAATGAGAATCCTTAAAATGGCACATGCATTTTGACTCCTCAATTCTTCTTCTAATAATTTGTTTTAAATCAGTCATCCTGACATTATGCAAAGATTCAGCTAGAAAGATGAAAGTGGTTTTTAATAATAAATGAAACATTGGAAATAATGTGAATGTTTAAGCATTTGATTAAAGGAAGTTTGTTATAACACATGACTTCTCTTTCTCGACCTCGGAGTAGGTTATATTCTATACGCTCTTAGCACTGTGTTCTTCTTAGTGCTAAGCATATATAATCTTTGTTTATATTTGTTTTTCTCCCATTGCATTATAAACCCCAGAGTGACAGAGACTGTCTTATTATATCTTTAATACTTAGAGTCTGAAAAACAAGCAACTCTAAAAAAAGTGTGTTGAATGATAAAGAGGAACCATACGGTCAGAAAATACTATAGAAAGATATTTATTTTCTCAGAAAGTTAATGATGTCTTTAGTTGTTTAAAAACAATTATAAAACAGCATTTCCAAAGTGCACCTGCCATAGGAAAAAAGATATGTGCATAAAAATTAAGAAGTGTAATTACCAAAAAGATAGCATTGGTTGTACTGTAAGCTTGCATTTATTGTTAAATTTTGATTTATTGTCAACTTTCCTACTTATAATCTCTAAATCATCTTTAATAAGAATATATCACCCTTGTATTAAGATAACAAACACTATGACATTTTATTTTGTTTTTTAAAACTGTAACATTTCAATTGATAAATACATCTGCCTGAAATCAGGTATTTAAAGAAAGACAAAGGCAAAGAGACGTGCTAGGTTTTAGTACTTTGCCATGGGGTTACAGGGATGAGGGATGAGTGAGCAGGTGTGAGAGTAGGAGAGCTGAATGCCTTGGGCCACTTATGAGAGCGATTTTTTACAACAGGAGAGCAGAATAAAGCATGGTCTTGACTATGGGAAGCAAGAGGACATGACTCCAACTTCCAAATCCAAAGTATGTAGTGTGTAAGAGAATAAATAGCGACCATTTGATAAAAGTATTTAGAATTTCTTTTAATGCTGGGATATCACACAGACACATGCACACTTATATTATTCTCTGTATGTATATATTGGCACTTTCTATCAACTGTCCTCTTTGATGTCCCATCAAGGATATGTGATCACAGAAGGAGTGAGTGTTAGCTAAAGTTCTACCAGAAGCAAAGCCTGAAACAAAGGCTTTCATGCAGTGATGTTTTGGGAAGTGATACTGCGGAGTAGGATCAAGGGATGGGTAGGGGAAAGAGCAAATCTAGAAAGATAATGGCAGGCAATAAGGGGATATAATGAGTTGGCCACCGCTGTAACAAATGGTGCCCAGTGTCACAGGCCCTTCTACAGAGTCTTATGAAACACATCTTAGAAATAAAGATCTGCCCATCTGTTCCTCCTTCCATTGGCAAAGGATGGTCTGTATGTGCAAGAGTTCCCTCACACTGAAGTTGTGAGTCCATGAGTGGTGACTTATTCCATGCCAAAGCGTTTAAAACCTCAGGACAGAAAGCAAGAGGTATGTGGTGCAATGTTGAGGTTGCTCCTGCAAGGAGATGTTCAGAGCTTGTTGAACTTTGAGGCTGGTTGCTGCAGCAGGGGCTGGAATGAGGTGGAGCTGGGAAGATTTGAAGAGGTACGTGAGGTATCCAATTTGCAGATGCTTAGCAGAAACACAAACTGAAATTACAATGTAATTCTAAGCTTCCATCTCATTCCCTTATATTTAGCCAGACATTTAGACAAAAAGCCTCACGGCATAATTAGGGACACTGCTAGCAATGGATTTCAGAAAGCGCTTTTGTCCGGTGGACAAATTCCAAAAAGATGCCCCTTTCAGGGAAAAAAAAAGATATCCATTTCTGTAGACCCCTCAGTCCCAACCCAAAGAGCATGTTTTTGTCGTGTTCACTAAATATAACCCTCTAACAACACAATATCAAAAGGTCAGACAAAGAGTATCCATTAAATAAATGTCATGGTGAAAAAAGTCTATATTAAATTATAACTCATAATTACTAACATGTAAACTAAGTCGATTCAAATCCCGTTGCCCTAACTTCTATTAGAAAAATAGGAAACCTTTCTTAGAGCTTTTAAATTTGGTTGCTTGGAAATTTGTGTGCATCAGTCTTTTTCTTTCCTAGCTGATAGCGAGTTGATAGGTATCTTACTCGAAGTAAAAAAGCCCTGATTCTCTCTTTAAGTGTGGTATTAGTCAAGGTGCTTCTGATTCAGGGTCAGAGTCCAGTGAGGGGTAATGTTTCAATGAATTGACTACAAACAGCCTCTACGCTCTTAAAAGTCTTGATATTTTGTTTGCTTATATCTGTATTCAGAAACATATGTTATCAAGTAGGCTCATCAATACATATGACTATGTATTTTGAAAATTTATTTTTGAAGTTTTGAATTTAGTTAGGAAAGAATGAATAAACCACTCTACTCAGGACTAAAATCCTCATCATTATAATTTTTAAAAAAGTATTCTCTTATTTCTGGTTGCCACTATTAGCAAAAATATCCACTATTCCATTGAATATTAAAATTATACTTGTTACTCTTGACTCTGTGTATACAGTGGAGCCAAGATTTAAAATATCTTAGTGCTTGTTTGCCTTCTCTCTTTCTCTTTTTCATTCTCTCTCTATCCCTCTCTCAATATGTGTAAATTCTCTGTGTATTTATATAGTTATGTACAAACATACACTTAGAAAACCATTCACTCTACTAATGACTTGATGAAAGATTTAGCTACATTTTTGAGCATTGGTATTGCTGACCCTCTAGAAATTACTACCACCACCACATTACCTTACCAGCTGCTGATATGATGTGAAACATGAATATTTAGTGGGATACACAGAACCAGTTCTCCAACTTTTTCTTACATGACAAACAATAAGCAATTTAATCTCAGAGACTATTCAGTTACCTCCTCTGTGTGTGTGTGTATTCTTTTTAGGCATTTTTACCAGGTACAATTACCTTAACTTTGGAAAGTCATTTTCAAAATCACCACATACAAAATGTACAAATTTTCCGAAGTAATGTTAAAAAATAAGCACAAATATTATGTAGGTCCTATCATATATATGAATCATAGGGGATATGACAGCTTGTGTTTATAAATATTATTGATAAGTTATTAAAAATACATAAAACTGTCACAAATAAGCTGAACCATTTAAACACCTGAAAATCCAGAGTCCCCTCATCTTTTAAAATATTTACTGTTGTTCATATTTAGCTCTTTGCATTAAAATACTAATTGGCATATGGTTTCAGAAGTCAAAATTTTTGTGAGACAATTGCTTACGAATCCTTGCCAGGAATGACAATGTCATGAAATGAAAGGAGTAATTACTTAAGAATCATAAAAACTGAAATGTAGTCCTAACTCTGTTTCAAGACCATTGTGTGAGCTGAGAAGTCTCTGAGCCCCTCTGGGTCATTTTCTGTATCTGTGAAGGTGTCAGACTGATAAATTCTAAGATTTCAACTCTCCTCTTCTTCACATTTACTTGGTTCTGATAAGTCCCTAAAGTTGGGAGTAGAGAGTAAGGAAATGTGTTCCAGTCACTCTAGTCTGTCCCCTTTCCCCCTGACTTCATGCCTTGCCCTGACACTCATGATAATAATAATAGTAATTATTATTATAGCAATTATCAAATGGATGCTCAATTTGTGCCAAGCCCTGAGCTGAGAGCCCTTTGTTTACATCAACTCATTTACTATGCCAGCGCCCTGAGTGAGATCCTATTAGGGTTATTACAAAACTAAGTAAACTGAAGCACAAAGCTAAGCATTCCTCCAAAGCTTACACAATCAGTGTGAAAGGAGGGCTGTGCTTGACATCTGGTTCCAGAGCCCATTCTCTTAACTGCTAACCAGTGGGCACCTTGCCAGCCTGGAGGACAGATGGGGCAAGGGCCACCACAGCAAGATCAGCCTCTATCCATCTTAGATTTCAGTCAGTGATCCCTAATGTGTCACACCCACACATGGCTGTGTGTTGGCAATCGGGGAAGTTTTAAGAGGTCAAAAAGGTCAAGGAGAGTGCCTCATAGCCGGCTTCTGCTTTCATGACTGTAGACTTGGTTGCCCTTGGGCTCTGGGTTGGCCTTAGAACAACTGTGTGAAATAACCCTGCGCCTAAATTGAGAAAGACATGAATAGGAGCCGAAACTAAATATTTACAATTTTCCTCCAGTCTGTTTTCTACCTCCGTTGCTTTTGAAACTCTGGAATATTGACCTACCAGGAGACTTCAAATCACTTTAGTGCTTTGCAATCAGCATTTTTTGAAATGTTTGTTTCAGTAGCATGTGTGTGTGTGTATGTGTGTGTGTCTTTAGTAGGTTATAATATAAAAGGTATCTGTCATTGTAGATAGTATTCAGAAAGTTTGGAAACTATCTGTCTATCATAAGGTAGAAGGGGGAAGAGTATGAAATCAAGCTCCGTGTGTTTTACAAGGTGATCGGCAATGTTCTATTTACACATTGTGATAGTTTAAATGTGAAACAATTATACCTTCTCCACCTAGATGTAAACTGTTCCTTAAATGAAGTCATTTCAGTGATCTTTGCCAAGAGAAAACAAAACAGTATTATTCTCCTACTGAGTGGATCTGTAGAATGATCTAAAACTGTCAGTTTCCTTCTATTCCATTTTGCTTTGAAGAGAGATCCTTTACTGGTTGGGTACTTTTCCCTTTGAATTTTTGTTTTGTCAAGTTTTTGCTGTCATTTCCTCCTCAAAGTGTACTAACATAGAGCACAACATCCCCTAACCATCACTAATCTTGTACAATAGAAATTTCACTAATTCTTTATCTTTTAGCAAGAAAACAATACACAGAAATAGCACGAGTATTGAAATCTGGGATGATTTGTTTCCGAATATCTATTCCACTCACTAGCTATGTCACCTTGTGTCATTTTCTGAAACTCCTCAAGCCTAGTTCCTTAATCCAGCAAAGGGGGTGTGTAACAATCGTCCTCCCACCGCCACCTTTACCACCTCAATCCCTGCATCATTGCACTAGCCCCTGGTGGCCTCGCTGCTCCCACTCTTGCCCCCTTCTAGGCTGGTTCCACTTAAGGAACAGAGTGAGCTTTTAAAACCATTCGTTAATCAAATTCCTTTTCAAAACTTTCCAGGGTTGCTTGGGTGTCTCAGTTGGTTAAATGTCTGACTTTTGACTTTGGCCCACGTCATGATCTCAGGGTCATGGGATTGAGCCCTCTGTCGGACTCTGGGCTTGTCCAAGTCTGTTTGTTCCTCTCCCTCTGCTCCTCCCCCTGCTTGTGCTCTCATTCTCTCCCTTCTGTTTTTCTCAAATAAATAAATACAATCTTTAAAAAATCCCACAAAACTTTCCAGTGAGTGTGTTCATGTATGATCTAGTTAGGGGTACATCTATCATCATCTCCTAAGTCAGTCACCCTGGCTCAATCCATTCTAATAATTCCTGGCTCTCTTCACATTTCTTCATGTTCCTTGAAAGCTTTGAGCTCATTCTCACTTTGGAGCCCTTCCTCTTCTCTTCATGTGTTCCATTTTCTCCCAGATATTTGCATAACTCACTCCCTTGTGTCATTTCTGTATCTGGTAAAATCCCAGATATAGAAATAAATTAAAATATTATTGAGAATAAATAATATTTTAAAAATATTATTAAAATAAATTACCTCTTCCCTCACTCTTTTTCCCTTACCTGCTTTAATTTCTTCTTAGCACTTACCACTTGTTTGTTAACTGGTCTCCTATTGGTCCTATTTCACTAGAATATAAATTTCTTAGGGTAGGGACTTTCTCTTGTTAACTGCTTTGTGTGTAGTGGTCAAACCATGCCTGATATTCTAAGCCCTAAATAGTTGTTAACTAAATACCAAAATAATAACAACAACAATAATAATTCCTTACAAGTTTGAAATGCAGATTAAATACAATAATTGGTTAAAATATCTGTCATCATGCTTGGCACAAAATCAGCACTTAATAAATGAAAATTATTATTGTTAAAGCTGAATTTTATTTTCCCATGCAGTATGCAGGTATCATCAGGATGAAACATATGAGACACATTTTTTTCTCCTATCAGGATGCTGTGATGATTAATTTTATGCATCAACTTGTCTGGGAAGTAGTACTCAGATATTTGGTCAAATATCATTTTTTAGATGTTTTCATGAGGGGTTTTTGGATGAGATTTACATTTAAATAGACAAACTTGGAGTGAAACAGATTGCCATCCATAATGTCGGTGGATTTCATCCAATTAGTTGAAAGCCTGAAACAAAAAGGATAACCTCTCCTGAACAAGAGAGAATTCTCTAGCAGACTGCCCTTGGCTACAGCTACACCTTCAGCTTTTCCTAGTCCTACAGCAGACTGCCTCTGGACTGGAACTGTACCTCTTCCCAGAGTCTGCAGCCTGACGGCCTCCCCCATCAGATTTGGCATTCACCAAGACTATAAAAGCTCATCTGCCAACTTCTTAAATCTCCTTCTTATATATACACACACATTCTATTGGTTCTATTTTTCTGGAGAATTTTGACTAATATGCATGTTTTCAGCTGCAAGTACATTTACCAACTAGTATCTATGGTGTCTATTATCATCAGAGGTAATATTGTAGGGATGTTTGCTCATAATTCAATAATTATGTAGGGATGTTTGCTCATAATTCAATGTGTTGCTTAGCACACATTGTGCTGTTGTGTAGCAGCTCAGGGATGACAGGGCAGGGCTGTGGGTTAGTTTCTCTGCCAGTCTTGACTTTCCCTTCATAGCGACAGTCTGGCGGTGTACTTCCAAACAACTGGATCCTCACACAACCACATTGAAGACAGGAAGAAGCAAATGTTACTTCTCACATTTTCTCTTTGATAAAGGAGGAAAATCTTTGTCAGGAGCCTCCCAAAGTACCTAGGTTTCATAATCTGAGGTCAATACATGGATCGGGCTGAAAGCTCATCCTCAGCTCAAGGTCCTCTTCCAGCTTATGGGGTTTTGGCAGAATTTTATTACTCGTGGTTTTGTAAGACTGAAGTTCCACATATGGCATTTGCTTCTTGAATACTAACCAGGGCTTACCTGTTGCTGTTTCTGCCTGTCTCTTACTTCTAGGTTCTCTTTAAAGGTTTCCTCTGATGAGGTCAGGTCCATCCAGGGTTGTCTCCCTTATAATTAACTTAAAGTCAACTGATTAGGGACCCTAGTTATAACTGTCCAAACTTTTCATCTTTGCCATATAGACAAGAAAAATCACCTAAGTGATTTATTATCACCTTTGCGCATTATTGGTTAAAATTCAGTTATAGGTCCTTCTCTTACTTAGGGCGATGGCATTATATATGATGTGGATCACTGGAGATCATCCCAGAAGTCTCCTTACTGCACCTGGCTTCACACTGCAGTTCCAATACTTATATCTGTATAACCTTCACCTAGTTTCTTTCTCGGGTTCATCTTTTTCATCTATGAAATGGTGTGAATTAACTTATGGGATTACTTAAATATAAAATACTGCAAGTATTCAAATATGTTTGGGGGAATGAAGGTGGAGCTGAAAGTTCCAACCCTCTAATCATGTGGGTGGCCCCGTTGGCACTCAGCCTCCATCCTTAGAGGCTTTCCAAAAGTTACCTCATTAACATAAACTCTAGTGTAGTTGAAAGGGGCCTGTTATGAACAAACAAAAAGTCACTCATTTCACCTTTGTGTTCTGGAGCTATTTTGGGAACTGGAAACAAAACTAAATATTAAAACAAAAGACGCCCTCCTGCTTCTTATGTAGAAAATTATAAGGGTTACTCAGCTATCAGAAAAGATGAATACCTACCATTTATATCGACATGGATGGAACAGGAGGGTATTATGCTGAGTGAATTAAGTCAATTGGAGGAAGACAATTATCATGTGGTTTCACTCATATGTGGAATATAAGAAACAGAGCAGAGGATCATAGGGGAGGGGAAGAAAAACTGAATAGGAAGAAATCAGAGAGGGGGACAAACCACGAGAGACTCTTAACTCTGGGAAACAAACTAAGGGTTGCTGAAGGGCTGGTGGGTGGGGGCGATATGGTAACTGGGTGATAGGCATTAAGGAAGGCACATGATATGAGGAGTACTGGGTGTTATGCACAACTGATAAATTATTTTTTAAAAATGTTTATTTAAATGCAATTAATTAACATAACGTATTATTGATTTCAGAGGTAGAGGTTAGTGATTCATCAGTCTTACATAATACCCAGTGCTCACTACATCACATGCCCTGCTTGATGACCATCACCGAGTCACTCCATCCTCCCCCCCCTCCCCTCCAGTAACTCTTAGTTTATTTCCTATGATTAACAGTCTTTTACGGTTTGTCTCCCTCTCTGATTTCTTCTTGTTTTATTTTTCCTCTTCTTCTCCTGATCTTGTTTTGTTTCTTAAATTCCACATATGAGTGAGACCATATGTGTAATTTGTATATCTCTGATTGACTTATTTTGCTTAGCATAATATCCTTTAGTTCCATCCACATTGCTGCAAATAGGAAGATTTCATTTTTTGATGGCTGAGTAGCATTCCATTGTATATATATATAAACCACATCATTATCCATTCATCTGTTGGCAGACATCTCCATTCTTTCCATATTTTGGCATTGTAGACATTGCTGCTATAAACATTGGGGTACAGGTGCTCCTTTGTATTACTACATTTGTATCTTTGGGGTAAATACCCAGTAGTGCCATTGCTGGGTCATAGCATAGCTCTGTTTTTAACTGTTTGAGGAACCTCCATACTGCTATCCAGAGCAGCTGCACCAGCTTGCATTTCCACCAACAATGTAGAGGGTTCCCCTTTCTCGACATCATCGCCAACATCTGTTATTTCCTGACTTGTTAATTTTAGCCATTTTGACTAGTGTGAGGTGGTATCTCATTGTGGTTTTGATTTGTATTTCCCTGGTGCCAAGTGATGTTGAGTTTTTTTTTTTTTTTAAGATTTTATTTATTTATTCATGAGAGACAGAGAGAGAGACAGAGAGAGAGAGAGAGAGAGATGCAGAGACACAGGCAGAGGGAGAAGCAGGCTCTTTGCAGGGATCCCAATGGGAGACTCAATCCCAAGACTCTGAGATCATGTCCCGAACTGAAGGCAGACACTCAACAACTGAGCCACCCAGGTGTCCCAATGTTGAGCATTTTTGTATGTGTTTGTCGGTCATTTGTATGTTTTCTTTGGAGAAATGTCTGTTCACATCCTCTGCCCATTTCTTGATTGGATTATTTGTTCTTTGGTTTGATATGTTCCTTACAGATTTTGGATACTAGCCCTTTATCTTAAAAGACATTTGCAAATATCTTCTCCTATTCTGTCGGTTGTTCTTTGGTTTTGTTGACTGTTTCCTTTGCTGTGCAGAAGCTTTTTATTTTGAAGAAGTCCCAATAGTTCATTTTTGCCTTTGTTTTCCTTGCCTTTGGAGATGTGTCTAGTAAGAAGTTGCTGTGGCCAAGGTCACAAAGGTTGCTGCCTGTGTTCTCTAGGATTTTGATGGATTCCTGTCTCACATTTAGGTCTTTCATCTGTTTTGAGTTTATTTTTGTGCATGGTGTGAGGAAATGGTCTAGTTTCATTCTTCTGCATGTTGCTGTCCAATTTTCCTGACACCATTTGTTGAAGAGACTGTCTTTTTTCTATTGGATATTCTTTCCTGCTTTGTCAAAGATTAGTTGACTCTAGCATTGAGGGCCCATTTCTGGGTTCTCTATTCTGTTCCCATTCTGTTCCACATATCCCATTGATCTATGTGTCTGTATTTGTGCCAGTACCATACTGTCTTGATGATTACAGCTTTGTAATAGAGCTTGAAGTCTGGGATTGTGATGCCACCAATTTTAGTTTTAGTTTTAGTTTTCAGTGTTCCTATGGCTTTTTGGGGTCTTTCTGGTTCTATACAAATTTTAGGATTATTTGTTCCAACTCTGTGAAGAAAGTCCATGGTATTTTGATAGGGATTACATTGAATGTACAGATTGCTCTAGGTAGCATAGACATTTTAACAGTATTTATACTTCCAATCCAAGAGCATGTAACATTTTCCCATTTCTTCATGTCTTCCTCAATTTCTTTCATGAGCGTTCTATGATTTTCTGAGTACAGATCCTTTGTCTTTTTGGTTAGGTTTATTCCTAGGTATAGGTTTGGGTGCGATTGTAAAATGGAATTGACTCCTTAATTTCTCTTTATTTTGTCTCATTGTTAGTGTATAAAAATGCAACTGATTTCTGTGCATTGATTTTTATATCCTGCCACTTTGCTGAATTCCTGTATGAGTTCTAGCAATTTGGGGGTGGAATCTTTTGGGTTTTCCATATAGTATCATGCCATCTGTGAAGAATGAGAGTTTGACTTCTTATTTGCCAATTCAGAGGCCTTTTATTTCTTTTTGTTGTCTGGTTGCTGAAGCTAGGACTTCTAGTACTATGCTGAACAGCAGTGATGATAGTGGACATCCTTAGCAGAAAGGCTCTCAGTTTTTCCTTATTGAGAATGATATTTGCTATGGGCTTTTGTATATGGCTTTTATGATATTGAGATATTTTCCCTCTATCCTTATACTGTGAAGAGTTTTGATCAAGAAAGGATGATGTACTTTGTAAAATGCTTTTCTTTTTGCAGCAACTGATAAATTATTGAACACTACATCTGAAACTAATGATGTACTATATGTTGGCTAATTGAATTTAAATTAAAAAAAAAAGAAAATTATAAGGGTTTTAGGAGCTAAGTGCCAGGAATAGTCAGAGGCCAAATATATATTTCTGATTATAAATCATGACATAAATGCATAGCTGAGTAGTTGGCATGTAGAAGGCAAATGTTACTCTCCTGTCTCATCACCTACAGAGTTATTAAATAAAATGAAATAAGTAAAATGCTCAGTTCAGTATCTAGTCTATAGAAACAGTACAATAAATGTCAACTTCTTCTCCCTTTCATTTTTACATAAAATGCCATTTTAGAAGACACATAGTGTATTCCTGAGCAGTTATTTAATTTTTATGAGTTTTCATATCCTAATTGTATCATAAAAGAAAACTCAACATGAATCTGTTTGATCTTCCACTACTATTTAAAATGAAAATAATTTTTTATAATAAGGTTTCTTTAGAAACTATAAAATTGTCTGAATTTTTATAAAAGGTCCTTTATTCTATGCGATAATATTTCTGAATGTTTCTAATGTCTAAAAATGATTTGAAAAAATAAAAAATAAAAATGATTTGATAAACAATTTGGAAAAAATATTACTATAAATATTAAGTATTTCAAATGTTTAGGTACTTTTGAAAAATGTCACCTACTTGCAAAAAAAAAAAAAATTAAACAGCTCACAGTAAGAATAAATAGTAAAGGGTGCTTGGGTGGTTCTGTCTAATTAGCATCTGCCAATTAGAGTCCAATTAGGCTCAGGTCATGATGCTGGGGTTCCTGCTCCCTGCTCATCTGTGAGTCTGCTTCCCCCTGCTTATGCTCCCTCTCTCTCTCTCACATTCATTCTCTCTCTCAAATAAATAAATGAATTTTTTTTTAAAGGAACAAATAGTAAAAACTTTTTAAAATTAAAAACCAGAAAATCAGAGACCATTTATTTAGAGAAACAAACTACAAAATTTGTTGCTGGGAGAGAACACAAAATTTAGTTCTGTGTTTCTTAGCAATTAAAGAGGGAAGGGGAAGGAGCAATGAGTCAGATTACTAATATTCTCTTAATGTTCTTGTAAAAAGAAATATTTATGTATCTTTAAACTCTTTTAAGGTGGATAATTAATTATTCTTTCAGGTTAGCATGCCTCTGGCCTGGCCTAGTATCTTAGATTTTAATCCCTAAATACATGTTTGTTGAACTGACCTGAATGGTCACCAAAGCTATATTTCATATGGCGATTAACAGAGAAAGATGGCTACTGATGTAAAGTAAACCAACAAATGTTGCAAATGAGATACTTCAATGTAGGTTTGAGAAAATGCACAAATGTTCTTCATAGAGTGGTTTCTCATGTAGAGTGTATAGAATTTAACCTTGAAAAAGCTATTTCTTTAAGGAGCTAAGCATAGTGTTGGAAATCCTTATTTAAATGTAATATTTCAATTGAACATTCATTTATTATTAGAATTGGTTAAAGCATTGAAGATTTAAATGTTTTGGATCAGTTCCTTGCATTCTAGGAATTCACAAGGCAACTAATTTGGTATTGGCTTCTCTGACAAGCTCTGATATGTTGACATTCTGGAGAAGTTTGACTAAAGATAAGGGGATATAGTTTATATCTGTTATTTTGTTAACCAAGCTTAACACATATTTCAACCCGACTAAAAGTGCTATTCAAATTCTGCACAGAAGGCTGTGCCTGGAAGTGAGTCCAATATTGTCCACAAAGAAATGAAGCTGCTTGAATTCTTGACTTTGATCCCAAAGTCTGTTCCATAGAAAAGAAAAGAGAGAAGTTGGCCTAGACAATTTAACAGCAGGTGTTGTCAATTGGCAGTTTCAATCATTAAAGATCCTCAGCATGGCTCCCAAAGTGATTTGCTTTTGAATATCATATAGCAATGATCTACCAAAAAAAGTTAGTAGAAGCATATACATCCACATTTGACTTCAATTACTGGATTTAGTGTTAATCTTGGTACTTGAAATTTGGAGAATATACAGCCAAAGTCAACAATTTTTGTTGCTATCCCTTTTCTAGCAAATATTCAAGAGATTTGACTGCTTTTGAAGGACTATTGGCTTCTAATAGTAAACTGTTGTCAACAGCATTGAAAAAATATGTGGGCATACGTGGTGACAAATTCTAAATGGCTCCCTACGATTCTTGGTGTTTACAAACCTTCTCCTAGCTACTCAATTAAACACTAAATAGGTACTGCTATGAATTGATTTTGTAGATATAATTTAGGTTGATTTTATTATAAACCTGATTTTATTATAGAGATCAGCTGATTTTATTATAGAGAGGTTATTTGTGCAAGCTTGAGCTGATCACATGAAGTCTTTAAAAGCAGGAAGTTCTAACTGGCTGCATTGGAAAAAAGACAGATACATTTTAGATGGCCCAAGAAGATAAAGCAAACATCCATGTTGTGATGGGCTATGGCAGTCCCATGGCAAGAAACTGCAAGAGACATCTGGGAAAAGGGAGTGGTCCATGGTCAATAGCTAAAAGGAAAAATATGGTCTTCATTTCTACAACCACAAGGAAATGAATCTGCCAAAACACAGTGAGCTTGGAAGAGGACTTGAACCTTCAGATGAGAGCCATAGCCCAAACCCACACCTTGATTTCAGCCTGCTGAGACCCTGAATAGGGAATCCATCCATGGTGCACTTGATTCTGACCTACAGAAGCTGTGAGCTATTAAATTTGTGCTATTTTATGCTGGCAAGTCCGTTGTCATTTGTTCTACAGCATGCCTTTTAATGCAAGCTAATACAATATACATATAATTAATCTAGCATAGAATGAAATTATTAGATGCATTGAGAGAAGGGATAATAAGTTTCAGCTGTTTTACATTTTTTCGAATTTCTGCCTAAAACATACAAGGTACTTTCTTCCAATTTTAGCTCTACCCATAGTAATAAACTCCTTATGAAAGAATGCACAGAGATAGAAAAGAATGGAACATATTTAAAGTTCACTGAGCGGTCTCCTTAAGTCATTATGTAAGGTATTTGAAAGATAGTAGTAGTGAGCAATACCGGAAATTAAAAAAAAAAAACCCAACAGTTTATGATCATGTCAAGGAAGACCAACAATGCAGATTGTATATTACTCAGTGATAATGTAAGCCACCGAACACTTTTGAGTGGTTGGGGAGGCTGGTTAGAGTGGGCAGCAGCAAGATTGCTCATCTATTAGTGTGAGACTGAGATTGGGAGTGGACCATAAAGCTGTTGTAATAGATCATGTTTTGTGCCATGGGTCTTTATGAAGATAATAAATTGGATATTTGGTTTTGTGGTCTAACATTGTAGTTTTAAGCCTGAATGTAGTTATGGTGATTATGGTGCCATTGACAAAAGAATGTAAGTCACAAAAGAACAAGTTTTAGAGTAAAGGTGATGAATTTAGGCTGGATAAATCAAATTTGAAACTCCACAAGATTATCCAAATGATAGGGTGGGCAAACGATGGGAAACGGACAAAGATTCCAATGTAGATTGTTGTTGCAGAAATAGATCTGAAGTTTTCAGGCTATGAGATCATGGAAGGCGCCCTTTCAAGGGAAAGAAGATAAAAAGTGGAGGAAATGAAAACACATGAGTGAGAAAATGTTACATTCAGAAGAGAGAAAGCTAAGAGAAAAGAATTGCAAAGTCTATAAATTTTATGAGGCAATGAGAATAGGTATCATGATTGAGGGACAAGAGTTTTTTTTTTGTTTTGTTTTGTTTTTAAAGAAGATAATGGTAAATTACTCCAGCTGTCCTAGGGGATACAGTGTGATGAATAATGGTAAAGGAGGCTTTTGAATTTGGTAACTGGAATGTGGATAGTGAATGAAAACAGTTTTAGTGAAATAATGAGGAAAGTGAAATTTGCCTAGAGTTTAAGAAATTTAGCGCATATAAACTTTTCTACAAATGTGAAGTTGGAGGAAAAGAAACACGTTAACCAGGGGGATTATTTATTCATTCATCTAATAAATTCCATGAATAGTGCTGGGCATAGTCTAAGAGTAAGACCAATTTATATGTAATTCTATTACATATGATATATATAATATATATATATAATGTTTAAGTTGCTATTTCTGGTAGGCTTCTTGTCAGGTTGCAACATACATAAACACACATACATACACACAGATCTGCTCTTATACATCTGTATATAATAAACATACCTACATATGATATATGATCTAGTAAGCTAATAATTTGGTTTTTGAAATATTCAATAAATTCTTTTTTAATATTTTTCCTAAAGATTCAGAATACTTTGCAAATATCAATTCATTAATTCTTGCTGTGTTTACAATGGTAATCTGTTATCATTAATAATAACTTTGCTCAGTGTAGAAATAGGCTTAGCCTCAGTCCTATCTCTTGAATTTTTATGAAACCAGTAAATGAACATATTTCTTTTAATCCCAGCATAATAATTTCCATTTAAACAGTTGAAATCCTAGATGTTTTGTTTTTAATCAAATCAACGTTATGGCCAGCATAGATTGCATTGCAGAAGCATTGCAATGACTGACAATAATAAGGATAAATTCATAATGGTCTAAAGCACAGACACTTATATTCAAATTCTCTTTATATTTTCACATAAATCAAATAAATTTCCATTTTCCCTAACAGAATAGGGATGCTATTCTCTGATGCTGTGTTTTTGAAGAAAGACTATTCATAGTGTCAATGAGTGAAGACTGCACTCATTGAGGAATATCTATAGAGAGAGAACAAGAAATATCTTTCTGCTAAATATAGCACAAAAACTGTATTCAGGAGACAATTTTTAGGTTCATAATATAGTCCACAATAAATGATGGGTGAAAGCTTAAGAATCTGGAGGAAAAAATAGAGTATTGTACGTAGAGGTTAATTCAAGGCTAAAATGGGGATTTTTAAAATTCTAAATTTTAATGATTTAACAAATGCCTATAACAAATTGCAACTCATTACAATTCTGAAGTAACTCCTCTGAGGGAGACTTCCATTTCTTAGCTCCAAGGTAGAATTTTGCATTTAATCACAGAACTCATCAACCCATTAGTCTCGGGATTCTTATTCCCAAGCATGCCTGGGAAACAAGTGGAGTTGCAAACAGTGTGCACTATGGCAGGGTCTCAGACTCCTATGGGCTTTGTGTCATTTGTTCTCAGGATGCTTTAAGCTTTATAATAGGTTTTGAGACTCCTAGTGGCACTTCTTCCACCCCACTAAGAAACTCTCTAAGCTTTTCCATATTCCCTTCATTTTCCAAGGTGATTTTGAGAATTTTTGATGGATATATATCACTGCAACAGTGTTCACTGGGAAGGTTACAATTATATAAACTCTCAAGAAGAGTCCAGTGGTTTTTCACTACCAGTGTATCAAGATTCCTTTTGCAGTCTAAATGTTTAAGATGTCCTCATTGAAGAGTAGTTGTATTTTTAATACACAATGATTGCATGGACTGCAGAAATTCCTATGTCAATATGGACTCAAGAATCCCTTTAGTGACTCATGGTCCCTGACATTTCAAAACCTCAAAGATCAAAACTCATCCACCTAGTCTAACCTTCTCATTTTGCATCTATAAAAACTGAGGCTTAGAGAGGTTTGGTGATCTATCCAAGGTAGCCCATCTAATTAATTGAGTTAGAACCCAAGTCTCTTTGACTCCTAGCAATGTGCCAAGATTGCTGTTAATGCTCTACATTCTCTCTACATGGAGTCAAATAGTATAATGTACTGTCAAGGACCACCAGGAATACACCTGTAGTCAAGGAAGTTTCTATAGCAGGAAAGAAGGTCCATCATAGGGACTGTGGGATTTCATGCTCAGAGGCATTGGGAAGGGGCCTATTATAGGATTAGAGGTTATACTGCTGATTCTACAGAGAGGTAAAGGAAGTTGTGTCTGTTCTGTGTTGGGTGCTGCCTGGAAGTAGGGACATCTTCGTAATTAGAGATCTTGGTAAATTTTATCTAGAAAGGGGGAGTGTACCAAAGTGCATTTAGAGTTGTCTTTGACAAATAAGCAGTAATCACTTACATTAGTAAAAAGAAGGGTATGTTTAGTTAATCTTGTGGTTGCAGAGTCTTTGTCTCTATCTTATTTCAGACATGTGCCCTGAGCACTGTCTCTGTCTTGTCCCATCACAGTCACAGCAGGCATTGTTTGGCATTGTTTATGTGGTTTCTATCCTGTGATCATGTTTATGTTCTGTCAGGAACATCATGGTTTAGCTGTCAGCTGCCAGAGCCATTTTTCATTTTCTCAGTCACGTATAGGACAGCCTATGTTGATTGAGAAAGTACCTTTGAACCAACAGATGAAGTTGTAAAAAGAAATGTGCTAGTTCAATATAGGACAAATGTGGCACCTAAGAATGAAGTGAATTGTCTCTCAAAGCTGTGCATTCCCTGCTACTAAGAATGGTCTGCAAATCAAATCTTTTGGTAAAAGGGTGATTAGAATAAACAGAGTCTCCAGGGCTAACTTTTTATGCTTCTAGGTCTAATCCACAAAGTTAGTTGCCATTATCATAAAGATGTAGGGCTTTGTTAGAAGATATGCACAAGGCTGAAAGAATTTTTAACATAGTGTAAGTCAGACATTAATATTCATTTCACACTGCCCAGGCAAATTATTTTGCCTTCATGAGCTTGCATTGTAGCTCAAATGTTGGCATAAAGTCACATATGATTTTTGTCTCCTACTATCTTATGCTGCGTATTTAATAAAAAAGAGATCTGTGTCTAAGCAGCATAGCTCCTAAAATTAGAAGAATACACAATATTATCAGGGCCTCTTGCACAAGGATGAGATGTGCTTTCATAAAAAATTAACTTTCTTGAAGATTTCCAGCTCTTTCCATTTTCCATGCATTGGCCTGAGGTAGTTTCTTAGCTTCTCCCATCCCTGCTTGTTGAATTACTGTCCATCCACAAGGTCTAACTTAAGAATTCAAAAGTAATCCCCTGGATGCAGCCTCCTTTGATTCTACCCCCGAGATTGTGGCCTGTGGCCTCACATGAAAGCCCAGTATTATGGGCTGCCTTCCCATCTGGTGAAATCGAAAGAGCCTCAAATGGCGTGACTACAAGGTTTCCTCCCCACTCTGCTTCTGCAGATAAGGTCCTCTAGCCAAACAGCCTTCCTTATCAGTGCACCCAGGCCTGGTGCCCACGTATCCTTGAGTAGCTGCTTTCGGTTACCTGCCAGTTCCTGAGACGATTCAAACAAGCCAATCACATCCTCCTGTAAGGTCCACGGAGCATCCCACCCTCTTGATACTATAAAACCCGCTTCCCACAGCCCCTGGGTTTACTGAACCTAAGTGTAACTCCTGTGTGACCCATTCTGTTGTGCGGTCCCCTCCCCCAGTCTGTGAGTGTATGTCACTAATCAATTGCCATCTATCTTATCTGTAGGGGTTGTGTGTTTGGCTATCTCCATAACCCGTGGGCGGGAATCCCTCCCTCACCAGCAGGGTAGAGGGGAGACAATTAACACAGACACCTTCACTCTTCCTAAAGCAAGAGTGAATATTTTCCCATTACTTCTCTAGAACACTTTTATGCCCCAGTACTATTTATCATATTGCAGCTGAAATTAGAATTATTATGTTATCATTGTAACTCCTTACTGCAACATGGACAGAGATCTGAGTCTGATTACTCAGCTTTGTACCTCCTCTAGGGTCTATCCTGTCACCTTACAGATTGTTATGATTCTCATTCACATTACATGAGTACAGTTTTGCACCCTTTCCAATTTTAGATCAACTTGCATCTAGTTTTTGATCAAAAGAAACATTTTTCTTCGTATGATTGAAACCCTTTTCACTGTACAAGGGTCGAAACACATTAGAGGGAAATCTTTCACTGAATCAGCCCCGAGACTAACAATAAAGCTGTGATGGAGAGCTATCTCAGCAAATGTCATTAGTCCCAGGTCCAGTGAGATATTGATGCTTAGCTAATTGTCCCTTCTTTCCCTTGCCAGTTCTACTGGGGGTGGAGGGGGGCACATTTCTTACTAATATTCCTTCTTTATTTTATTTTTAAAGATTTTATTTATTTATTCATGAGAGACACAGAGAGGGAGGCAGAGACATAGGCAGAGGGAGAAGCAGGCTTCCTGCAGGGAGCCTGATGTGGGACTTGATCTCAGGACCCCAGGATCACTACCTGAGCCCAAGACAGATGCTTAACCACTGAGCCACCCAGGTACCCCTCCTTCTTTATTTTAACATATAAAATATCTGTTGATTGTATATATTATTGGGAAGGCTTTTGGTCAACAATAGGCTGGATAACATACACCATTGATAAGGCCAAGAGTATAATGGTGACATCGTTGTTAGAAATGGAACTGTTTTTGTAAGTTTAGGCCATCTCCAAAAATTGTGGGTTTTGTTAGCTTTGCTTTAGTGAGAAAAAGTAACTTAGATGCATGAATAGCTAGATCAGGCTTTTAAGCAGAGAAATGTTGGGAGGAAACTCAAGCTTTCCGGAGTTCATGATAGATTTTATAGGACAAAAGGAAAGTAATAATTAATGTCATAATTCAGAAGTGAAGGAATTCGGGCTGTGGTGAGATGGAAAAATAAAGCTATCTCTCAAATGTTTAGCCAAAGGTGACTTAGAATTTCCCAGCAACTTCCAGTTTATTCTAATTTTTCCCCATTACTGATAGTTATATATTTCCTCACCACACTTGTTGAATTTAAAAATGTTAATGGGGGGGTGTCTGGGTGGCTCAGTGGATTAAGTGTCTGCACTTGGCTCAGGTCATGATCTCAGGGTCCTGGGATCCAGCCCCAGTTGGGTCAGTTTCCCTGCTCAGTGGGGAGTCTGCTTATCCCACTTCCTTGGCCCTTCCCCCCACCCCCCACTCATGCTCGCGCTCTCTCTCTCTCTCTTAAATACATAAATAAAACCTTAAAAAAATGAAAATGTTAATGGCGCTATATGGTGTTCTTTAAACATTTCATGCATGTATGCTTTGCTTCCTCAATAACAATGGAAAATTGAGAACATAACTATATTTATTTTCCATCCTTATAATATTTAGAATAATCTGATTAGAGACTTCCTAAATTTTTGCTGATTTGGGAAGGTAATGTGGATTTGGAGGGATTTGAAAAATGTGTCCCTTTCATAGTAGAGGAAACAGAATTTGACTACTGTGTTATATGTGGTGATATTCAGAAGGAACTCAAGCCAGGATGACCTCATGATGTTCCCTTCAAGAGGCTAACAGTAGATTTTACTGTCTCCATATTATTAGACTATTCTTAGGCTAAGTCAGTATTGTCTCTTTTTCCAAAAGATATGATAATGATTTTTATATTGGTAATTTAAACAGATGACAATTTTGGTTACCTTTTACTAAAATGATGAGGAAGTTAGATGTGAAAAAAATTCATAGGCAATTTTATTTTACAGTTTAACATAAGAAAAATATTTTAATCACAGACATATGCCAATTATACAGTGATACCATGAGAGAATTCAGGTCCTAGAATTTAAAGATTCTCTAAAACAGAGCCATATAGAAGTCACAAAATCTATTAAATACTTGACATTTTCTATAGAAACAACTGTTTCTTGAAGGCTCACACTTGCTATGTGAGAATGAAAGGGAGAAATATATATAGAAATATATATATGGTTGACCCTTGAACAACATTGGTTAGGACTGCACAAGACTACTTATACACAGATTTTTTTCAATAAATACAACCTATAAATATATTTTCTTTATAACATTTTCCTTTATCCAGCTTACTTTATTGTAAGAATGAAGTATATAATGAATGTAACATATAAAATATCTGTTGATTGTATATATTATTGGGAAGGCTTTTGGTCAACAATAGGCTGTTAGTAGTAAGTTTTGAGCGAGTCAAAAGTTATACATGAATTTTTCACTGCTCAGAGGGTCAACAACCCTACCCCTGCCCTACATGGTTTAAGGGTCAACTTCATATATATATGTATATATATATATGTATATATATAATATACACACACATATATATGTATATATATAATATACACCCATTTATAATATATGTATGCTCACAATACATATATACATCATATATGTCCATATGTATATACATATATGTGTATTTTTATACATGTATATGCATATGTATACAAGGCTCACATTTTTTATGTCAAATACAGGATTCAGAGCTTGACATTCCAAAAACATGTTGAGTTGAATTACAATGAATTAAATATGAACTCTGATCAATAATGCTAACAAGAGGGTATTAACCACATTTCACAAAATTATTATCTTATCTATCTATAGTTTTCATCTTCCAGTTTATAGGCATATATTTTCCAAATATTGACTTCTCTTCATTAGCAAATGAAGAGCTTTTTTGTTTGTTAGAAAATGACATATTGAACATTTTTAAGAATACTCAATTTTTAGCATTCCCCAAGTTGACCTCTGAAATATTGAAAAATAACAATTTATATATATATATATAACAATTTATAACTATTTATATATATAAATATCTATATCTATATCTATATCTATATCTATATCTATCTATATCATCTATATCTATAAATCTCCTGGCATAACATTTAACCTATTTATGTGCATTAGTTCACCTATTATAAAATAAGAGCTAGTGTATACCTACCATGTAAGTCTATTTTAGAATCTGACTCATTTAACATTTAAAGATTTAGGAAGATGGATATCAGTTATGTAAATATAAATTATCATCATTATTTTCAGATTTTAGTTGGACTTGCAAAAACAACAACAACAACAAACTTGTCTGCCTTGTAATCTTAAGTATTCTTTAGTCCCAAAAAACACAAGACAAGGAAAATAGGAAACTGGCATCACTGAGAAGAGAAAAACCCTTTTATGCATTCCAGTTTCTCTTACTTCTTCCGCCAGATAAGCCATGTGTTTGTATGACTCAAATTGGATGCAGGTGTGGGTCCATCCACACACTTAAAACCACATAGCAAATGGAAAAAATGGAGTGCACCAACCAGCTCCTCAGAGCCTTTGGGAAAGAAAGAATGCCCAGCCATGAAGCCTACTTCACTTTCCTTAGATGCGCGTCCAGTCAGATTTCTCAGTATATTGAATTAAGTCACAAAATCCTGGTTTTAAGATCGAGACTTGTAAAGAAAGCCAAGAAAACTAAAATCCCTGATGGATAATCTTTTCAACACCTTCTATTTTTTAAGATTTTATTTATTTATTTATTTGACAGAGAGAGAGAGAGAGAGAACAAGCAGAGGGAACAGCAGAGGGAAAGGGAGAAGCAGGCTCCCTGCTGAGCAGAAATGAGGATTTGGGACTGGATCCCAGAACCCTGGCATCATGACCTGAGCCTAAGGCAGCTGCTTAACTGACTGACCACCCAGGTGCCCCTCAATGGCTTTTTTTTAAATGCATGGCATTTCATACTTTTTTTTTTTTAATTATCCACAAAAGCCAGACCTAGTCCACTATTATTTTGCTAACTGACCTAGAGTCTATTTCTCTGCAGTATCATTAAGCCAGGCTCACTAAGATGTGAATATTTCAGAGCATAGGTGACAGATGAACTATTGCTATCCTTGTATCCTATTATTTGTGAGCTTTTGGAACTTTCTTCCTTTCTGAGAGAGATGGGTTGTATTACAAATGTTTCAATACTCTTCAAAAGCACTTGCACATGAAGAAAGCAAAAGAATGCTTTGCATTTTTTTCTTTCTCAGAGCTCACTAAGCTTTGCTAATAAGTGCACCATCTATCTAACTCTGAGCACATAGCACGTTGCTAAGTTGTCATTCTAGTTTCCATATGGCACTGTCACTTTAGTGCCATATGAAGGGTGCGTCAGATGTTTTGAGTGGGGAGCTTTTGAACAGTTAGAATGAATTATTGGCATTTACATTTCTGTTTATTATTAGTCTTTTAGTGTAATTTGGCTTCTACTTATTTCTGTTTGTATATTAGAACTCTTTATTTACATTTCTTTTCCTTTATGCTGCTTTTGATGTCTCATTTCAATCAATGGGTTTTTAGAGTAAATCTGCAACTAGTTAGTCAACTGACTAAATATTTTAAATATTATACATACGTCTGTAAGTTAACTTAGGAACAGTATTAAAGAGAGAAGAGAAACTGAAGACATAAGAGGGGAGACCATGATTTCTTTAACAGGAAACTATTGTAAGAATGAATGGATCATGTGTTTGACTTGTGAAACATAGCCTCTGAAAGGCTATTGGAAATTATGCAAAGATTTAATTTCTGTGGTGCACATACATGTTCTCTGGTAAGTCATAAACTGTTCATTCTAGCTCAGTGTCTAACTTCCTCTTTCACAGAGCCTTAACCATGTAAATAAACCCTACTGCAATTATATATTCTTAACTTTTCATTTTACCATACATTTTGAAATTAGTTTGACATTAATCTTATTGAAATTATCTATAAATATAATTTGCTCATAAGAATGTTCTTTCATTCTTGCTGACACATGGCAGGATCTTTTACTATCAGTATTTTCGTACCAACACAGCAGGCTGGTTGTTAGTTTGCTTGTCATTACCAGATTCATTTCAACCACTGACTTTGGAGATCTTGTCAATATATTCTACTTTATGTTAACTGTACACACATTTATCACAAGTTAAAACAGTTGGAATATGTTAGTTTTCTTATCATGATATTAGGAGAATAAAAGATAATACCAATATAAGTTCAGTAGACCAGTGATTTGGATCTGGATCTAATGAATTACAATTATTAATGAATTCTAATTTGACACAAAGAGTTTGAAAGTTTGGCTCATAATTTTATTCCTAATTTGGGATGTAAACAAGTAAGGTGCCCTGAAACTGAATGCTATTAAAGACAATGCTGAATTTATAAAGTAAGTCTACAAAGACTGAAATAGTTAATGAACTTCAGTGAATACTAGTTGTTGTTTTTTTTTCCCCAGTGAATACTAGTTTTAAAGGTACCATATTTAAGCTCAATTTTGCAAAGGGCATGAAAATAGAATAAAGCCTCAGACTATGCATTATTATAATTATGATAAATATGTAGGGTAAAACAAAACAAAACTCTTGTTCGGCAAGTAATTGACCAATTTTTATAAAGCATGAGCACTAAACTCTATGTTGGCGTTGGCAATACAAGGGAAGGCTCATTTGTCATGGCCAGAAGTTTACTAATGTTTTTGCTTTTGGTCTTGACCTGTTTGATAATATATCATTATCCTATACTCAGGGTTGGTTTACTTACTCAGACCAAGGTCTAAATATGAATATAATGTCCCTGAGTAGAGGAAGCCAGATATCATGGCCTTTATATTCATGTCTTGACTACCAAAAAAAACCTAGTTTTGCTTTCTGCTTGAAGCACTAGATTTCCCAGGAGGTGAAAAAGAAGGAAAAAGAAAGTGAGGGAGGAAAACATTAGATGGTAGTAGGAAGTGAAGAGATGGTTAGCAAGGGAACAGACATTTTTAATATTATGAATGAAGAAACATACTCTAATTCAATCTTTGTATAAATGTTTATTTTCTGTTTTATTATTGATAGTAGTCAAATTCACCAACACATATTTTTAAATTTCAATGCTCAATTTTATTTTATATAACAATTTTATATATGTGTTCACTTTCGTCGTTCAATGTATTTCCTTTAAGCAATTATTTTTAGTTGAGAAAACTGTATAATCACATGCAGAAAAGTGAAATTAGACTCCTATCTTATACTACTCACAAATATTAATTTGAAATGGAGGGGATCCCTGGGTGGTTCAGCGGTTTAGTGCCTGCCTTTGGCCCAGGGCATGATCCTGGAGTCCCAGGATCGAGTCCCATGTCCAGCTCCCTGCATGGAGCCTGCTTCTCTCTCTGCCTGTGTCTCTGCCTCTCTCTCTGTGTCCCTCATGAATAAATAAATAAAATATTTTAAAAAAAATAATTTGAAATGGATTAAAGATTTAAGCATAAAGCCATAGCATAAAACTCCTTGAAAAACATAGGGAAGAAGTTCCTTGCCCTTGGACTTGGAAATTATTTTTTAAATATGACATCAAGAGTACAAACAATAAAAGCAAATAAACAGTGAGACTATAGCAGATGAAAAACTTTTGCACAGCAAAAGAAACAAAATGGAAAGAAAACCTACAAAATGATAGAAAACATTTGAAATAATGTTCCTGATAAGGGGCTAAAATCCAAAATATATAAGGAACTCATGCAATTCAATACTTAAACAAATTAGATTCCAAATAATCCAGTTTAAAAATGGGCAGAGGAACTGAATAGATATTTTTCCAAAGAAAATGGAAATGTATTTTTCCATACAAATGGCTAGTGGATACATAAAAAAGGTAAAAAAAATGTGCTCAACATCACTTAGCAGGGAAATGCAAATCAAATCCACAGTGAGATAGCATCTCGCCCTTATTAGAGCTATTATTAAAAAGCTATTGTTATCATAATCATTGGTGAGAATGTAGAGAAAAGAGAACCCTTTTCTGCACTGTTGGTGGGAATGCAAACTGGTATAGTCATTATGGAAAATGGCATGGGGGTCCCTCAAAAAACTAAAAATAAAAAACTACCATATGATCTAGCAATCTCTCTTCTGGGTAGATATTCAAAGGAAATAAAATGAGGACCTTGAAGAAATGTTTTCACTCCCAAGTTCATTGCAGCATTATTCCCAACAGCTAAGACGTAGAAACAACCTAAGCGCCCATCAATGGGTGAGTAGATAAACATGTGGCATATACACACACAATGGAATATCATATAGCCACCAAAAAGGAGGAAATCCTGCCATTTGCAACAACATGGATGGAGCTTGAGGGCTCTGTGCTAAGTGAAATAAGTTGGACAGAGAAAGACAAACATGCTGCCACTGAGATGTGGAATCTAAAAAAGCTTGACTTGCAGAATTGGAGAGTGGAATGGTGGTTGCCAGGGCCTGAGGTGAAGTGGGGAAAATGGGAAGAGGCTGATCAAAAGCTACAAACTTCCAGTTAAAAGATTAATAAATTCCAGGGATTTAATGTACGGCATCGTGGTTATAATCAACAATACTGTATTACAGAGTTCCGAATTGCTAAAAAAAAAATTTAAAAAAGTAGATTTTAAATGTTCTTACCAAAATTAAAAAAAAAAAAAAAGGGTAATTATGCAAGATATTGGAGATGTTAACTAATGCTACTGTGGTAATTAGTTTGCAAGGTATAAATGTATCAAATCAACACACGTAATATTTTATTTTATTTTTTTAAAATTTTATTTATTTATGATAGTCACATAGAGAGAGAGAGAGAGGCAGAGACACAGGCAGAGGGAGAAGCAGGCTCCACGCACCGGGAGCCCGACGTGGGATTCGATCCCGGGTCTCCAAGATCGCGCCCCGGGCCAAAGGCAGGCGCCAAACCGCTGCGCCACCCAGGGATCCCCGTAATATTTTAAACTTACATGATATCATTGTCAATTATACCTTAATAAAGGTGGAAAAAATTATTGAGCAGGCGGCAGTTGTGTTGCATGTGGCATTGATTACATGTATATAAGTATCTGATTCTTTCATATACTCAGCATTATTAGGTCAACTTATTCTGTAACAGCAAAAATAACCTATCCTTCAAATCCCATTTCACATTCTAGACCAAAGCTGCAAAACTATCCCTTTTATCCCAGATGGAAGGACATAAATTGTCTTTAGAGTACACATATTTTGTTCAATCTGCATTGTTATAAATTCTTGGTTGTCACTTGTTTATTTGTGGGTTTTGATATTTTTTTTCCTATGTATGAAAGATAAAGCCCTTTCCACCATTTCCAACATAAAGCAGTGGAGAAATAAGTCTAACATAAAACATGCTTTTTTAAAAAAAATTTTTGAGGAAAAGCAAATCAGTTAAAGTAATTAAAATTCAAAAAAGCATATTACAGATCCTGTAAATGTACTTTTTCTTATGGAATTTCTCATGGACTCTAACCCCTAGCTATGTTGTCAGGATTCAATTGTTTCTGAATCTTTTTCTTGTCTTCTATGCCAGGACTTCACTTCTTTCCCTAGGTCCAGCAGGCAGCTCCAAATTTCCTATTATTATTAGTCATCTAACTGGGGCGTCATCTAATATATGGCTATATCTAATGGTCCTGATCTTTCTTAACTGATTACTAAGACCAAGACATTTGCTTGTTAGAAGAATCTTCTCTTTTAGAGATAAGTTATTGCCACTCTCTTAGAAAGTGTATGCAACTACGACTAGGTTTTTTTTCAACAAAAAATTAAATTGTTCCCCCTTCTTTATTATTTTTATATTTCCAAATGCCTATAGACTTTACTTCTCAGATGTCCTACTGTTATCTCAAATTCACAATGTCAAAAACTAAAATTAAAAATATTAAAAACGAAACTCATTATAAAGATTTCGAAACCTACTCCTCTCCTTACATTTCATATCTCCATGATCAGAACCTACCTAGTTGTCCAGACTTGTACTCTGGGCATCATCCTAGATTCTTACCTATTTGTCAATCCCCAAATTCAATTATTATAGTTTACCCATTCTACATCGTAGAAATATCTGGAATCTGGCAAACTTTTTCCACCTTCCCTGTCTTATGTAGGTTAGTATCAACGATACATCTCAACTCTGTGCCACTATTTTCTCCCTGCAACTGAGTGAGATTAGGATAGACAGATCTTAAGGCTCAAGATTTCCACCTCCTGATGGTCACACCTTGCATAGTCCTCACCCCTTGAGTGTGGGTGGGCTCTGTGACTTGCTTTTAACCAATAGAATATGGCAAGTATGATAAAGTGTCACTGCTGGGATTGTGTTACATTGTGTAAGAATATCCTTCAGACTCACAACTCACACTCTCTGTTACTCCTGGCTTTGAAGAAGCCGCCATGTATCCCATAGTCCCAAAGAAATGAATTCTGGCAACAATCAACCCAGGAAAGCTTTCCCCAGCCAAGTTTCTGATAAAAACCCAGCCTTGGGAGATACTTTGACTGAAGCCTTGTGAGACCCTAAGCAGAGGACTCATCTAAGCCATGACTAGGTTTCTGAGCCACAGAACTTCAAGATAATGATGTGCATTGTTTTAAACTGCTAAATTTGTGGTAATTTGTTACACAGCACTAGGTAGCTAGACATATTCTTTACAAAAAATATGTGATGAGATTACTTCTAAGGAAAAAAAAAAAAGCTTATTAATGACTTCTCATTTTCCTCAGAACTAAGCCAAAACTCTTAGCAATACCTTTCACTCACTTACCCTTACCTAGATTTTTATAAATGCTGAACTTCTTTTATTTTCTTGAAAGAAAACATCTTCCTTCCCCTCTCCAAATCTTGGCATATACTCTTCTTTATCCTTAGAATTTTCTCCTCTGGCTGCTTCTCTTTCTCTAACATCCTCCTTTCTTTTGTTAGCTAATTCTTATTCATAAATTTAAATTCTAGTTTAAATCTGACATTTCTGGGAAGTTCTTTCTGACCTAGGAAGTTGGAGACATCCTTTCTTATTTATTTCTGTCATAATACTTTCCATACATTTTGATAATTGCTGATTTAATTGTCTGTTGTTCTCACTAGAGTCAATGAACCATGAGAGAAAAGATCATGTCTATCTTGTTCATAAGTAAATCGCTGGCATCTGACCGAGAGTTATGGCTCATTAGTTATCTGTTTCATGAATAAATAAATGGCTTACTTGCTATAAAATAGAGACTGAATTTGTTGAAATAGAGACTAAATTTGCCAGTAATAGAACCACAAAACATGGGCTTACAGGGGAGTCACAGGATCTTTTCTATTATGTGTCCTAAGGTGACCCCTAAGACTCAGACCAGCTCTTAGATTCTCCACTCTGTTTCCTTGCAGACTCAGGAGGCTTTTAACCTTCCCTGAAAAGTTTTTTATATCTAACTTTTTCTTTGGTGTTCTCCCCACTGAGATAGCATCCCTTTCTCTCACAAAGGCAAGTCTGTAGATCATTTTCTTTTAAAAAGGCAACCATCAACAGTAACATACTTTGAAAAGTTGTAAAATGTAGGCAGTTTAGTTAACATAGTTCATGTAGTCATAATCCATGATCAAAATTTACTAATTATTTCCCTTTTGAAATAATAATTGGAACCTCTTGTTCCCTTTTTCACTTCTAACTTTTGAATCTATTCCTAGGAACAAGGCTCAATAAAACATACATCCTTGAAATGCTGACTTCAAAGCTAAGGATGTACTGATTCATACGTTTTTCCTCTTTCCAATAAGAAATTAAGATGGATCAATAAGTGTATTTTTATCTTAATGAGTAATTTACATCTCTCCATTTATCAGGACCTTTACCCAGAAAAATGCCTTTGAATCATATTTCTTGAACATTTCCTGGAGTTACTGCTAAAAAATATTATAAATGACCATTCTAATCAGAATGTATTTATAATACTTTGAGTAAACTATGATTTGGGTTACAGTATCTCAATGATATTGTGATGATGGCTTAATATTAAAGAATACAGAGGGATCCCTGGGTGGCGCAGCGGTTTGGCGCCTGCCTTTGGCCTAGGGCATGATCCTGGAGACCCAGGATCGATTCCCACGTCGGGCTCCCGGTACATGGAGCCTGCTTCTCTCTGCCTGTGTCTCTGCCTCTCTTTCTCTCTCTGTGACTATCATAAATAAATAAAAATTAAAAAAAAAAAAAAAAGAATACAGAAATTAAGTAGCATAATTGGGGATAGAAATCTTAAGTCAGACTTGTGGATTTTTCTCCTAGTAGTTAGAAATTAAAGGACTATTAAATTAGTCAAGGGGTTAATTCACATTAGAAAACAATAATGAAACACTCCTTCTATAAAATGTAAGGGTGATAACTTAGATTCTTTGTTATTTATGCAGAATGAACAATTTTTCATTAGATGACTAACTGATAATTACAGACCAATCAGGTCTGGAAAGGACATGTTAAACCAGAATTAAATAAAAATTTCATTACAAAGAATTCCCTTTCTTACATTATTATCTTTGTAATATTTGAAAAACATCTTAAATGCTAACATGTCAAGGGTTTCAGACTGCAAAATAAATAAAAATTACACATCTTGTTTTCATGTCTGTCATTGTTTTATTGATGACACTTTTGCATACTATTTTTCTTCTTGACACTTATCAACATCTGATAGCCTAGCCAGTAAAAAATTGTTTCCTTCTTTCCTGCTTCAGTAGTTAAATATAGAGATGCATATTTTATCTTGCCTTTAATATGAAGGGCCTTCAGTGCCATGATTTATTTTATATATATAGAAGAGTCTTAACCAGACCATGAGGATTACATTCTTAAGCAACAAAGGGATCAGTGTGAGTACTTCTAGCTTTCTACTTTGAAAATAAAATCATGTGAGTCAGACTACTTAAATCACATGCTAAATTAAAAATATTGCGTCCTAGTAATAGATATTAAATAGTTTATTGACTTATGTCCCACATCACCATTTTTTTCCCAGAGTAATCAGACACCCTCAATTGTGATTTGTAGGAGATATGTTTAATATTGATCGTTACTATTGTAACGTGTATACAGAGTACTTTAATGTCCATTACCAAGCATCAAAGAAAACAAAAATCCTACTAGAGTAAAATTCATTTTTAGATTGTTTAACTTATTTTTAAAGCAAGACTTCAAAAATAGATTATTTGTATATACCCATTGAGCACATATTTCATAGCGGACACTGCTATATACTGCAACTTGTGTCAGACACTAGTTGAGCGCTGATGGGGTTTACAATTTCCAGAAGTAATAACAACTCTGATGCAAGAGAGTTCAAACTGAATGATGGATATGCACATAAGGAATTATCCATCAAATATAAATGTTCATAGTTGTGGTCTGCCTGCGTGTTTTTTAAAAACATTTGATATAAGGATCCTGGGTGAGTCAGTGGTTGAGCATCTGCTTTAGCTCAGGTTGTGATCATGGGGTCTTGGGATTGAATTCCACATCAAGCTCCCTGAGGGGAGATTGCTTCTCCCTCTGCCTACATTTCTACTTCTCTCATGAATAAGTAAATAATATCTCAAATAAAATTTGATATAGAACAGCTATTACATAGTAAATTCTGTATAATTAAGCCATGTTAGTAATGACAGAAAGCTTCTATTCAGTTTGGGTTAAACTTACGGAGATGGATATAGTAATTGTACATATATACCCATCACATATGAGGTTTTTCAAGTTTTAGAAAAAAGCATTTGTTTAGAACTCCATGTTTTAACAAAAAATTCATACCCACTATGCCTTTTCACCAAGGTCTATTGCAAATTATTTTATGCAGACATTAATCTGTCATGCTCCAGTTGTGCAGATAAAAGTGAAGCTTATGCTTCTCTAAGTAGTGAATTAGCAACCTCTATCTGATAATGTCTTCCACTTTTGCTTAATCCAAACTTCTCCAGGAAAAATCCATTTTGGGTTTAAGAATTATATGTTTTTCAAATATGGAAATAACTCAATTTGACATAACGAAAATCATTAAGCTACATTCAGATTATCTAGTAACACTTCGCTTCAATGGAGTGGACATTAGTTTAATTGGCATCAGGATCCATGAGGCCTGGCTTATAATATCTAACCTAATTAGCCCCAGTAATATATATGTTTGCAAAATGGCATATCCATTCCTGACAGATTCTTTTCATGCAAAAGCAATATGATTCAGAAGGTATGAAATCCAATCAAGAAATAGAATCTTCTGGAAACATTGTAATATGATATATGTCACAAACCATAATTCTACCTGAAATTTTTTATTGCAAAGGTTCAGATTCAGTTTATATTGAATAAATAGATGGAACTTTATCTCTACCATCTCCTTTTTTGAAATTGCAGCTATTTCAAGGTAAATTGCTATCCTTTCTCTTTTGCTCATTGTTATTACTTAGAGAAGCTATTGTTTGCAAGATTATAAAGACTGAGTCTGAAGTTCTCAGTATATTTAGGGTAAAATTAATTAATTTAGTAGACATAATTTTAGCTATGAAACACCAATTTATATATTGTTAGCTAACATTGTGATGTTCCCTAGGATAAAATTCAAGTCTTATTTGTCTTCGTGATACACTGCGAAGCACAAGGCCTGACACATTGTAGGCACCAACCTGAATATTCAAAATACTAAAGGCACACATGGTTAACTTATTTCATAATATTTCTGAACCCATATAGCCTCAGAACAAAGCTGGCAATTGTCTTACTAATGTGATGCATAATTATGGAGTCATTAGTAAGTAATTTAGAAAGAAATCTTTTTAGACATAAGTTCAAGTCTTTGTTTCACAAATAAAGTATTTTAATGTTTTCTGTTCCTTATGTTACTCCATTTCAAAGGCTCACTTAGAGAAAATAGATTTTCTTCTACTTCAAGATAGCATCAGTAAGATTCTCTAAAAGTTGGGTTTAGTAAATTATTACACTAGATAAGGACTTGATATTGGTAATGAAAATCTTTGATAAATTATCAATAGTTTAATTATCCATTTCTCAGAGAGTGACATAAATTGGAAAATATATTCTCTAGGATTAATAATCTATTATAAACATATGGTATTTGTGAAAAAAATAATTCTGTATCTCTGTAACACAGGATTATTTTTCTGTTTTTAATTTTCTGAACTTTAAAATCTAATTTCACCCAAAAGAGTAGTTTATTGTTACTTTCTTGTTATGGTTTGTGCCACATTTCAAATATCATGTTATTGTGATTAGTCAAATTTAATAGATAGACATTTGCTTAGAATTATTATTTTTTTGAAATGACATGCCAAGTCATTTAAAAGACAATTAGTCCTCAAAAATAAGAAAAAGGATAAAAGTTTACCTACAGCTGAATGCTAGTTTAATATTCTTTGAGTTCAACGTTTTATTAATCTAACCATAGATCCTTCTATCTGACTCAAAGAAAACAAATAACAAGAAAGACAAATTCTTCTTATGGAATTAATGAGAGAAAGGTATATTTGTTTTAAAAGTCATAAAGTTTAAGGTATCTTTGTCTCTTCAGAGAATTTCAGTAATGTGCTGGTGATTGGGGAAGGTGGTGTTGAAAACAGAGGTGAATATGCTTCAGTTTCATTGGGAGCCCACAGGTTCATTGGGGGACTTAACAGACACATAACTGTATTAGTAGGCAAACTTTAAGGACTTGATGGGGCCGCAAAAATACTGTGAAAATGTGATAGAGAAAAATATGAAGTTATTTTAGTGAAATTAGAAAAGCTTTTGGAAGGAGATAGGACTGAGCTGGAACCTTTTGTAAGGGTAGTCAAATAGAAAGTACGTTAAGCATAGGAAAATTGATGAAAAGTGAAAACCATGATTCATACTGAAAAAAAAAAAACAAAAACAAAACAAAACACCCAAGTGCATGTGTATTCTTTGTGTAGAACAAATAGCAATAAAAAATGTAAATCATTATTTTTCAAAATGTAGCTTCCTTGGTGCTGAAGCAGCATAATTTATTATTTTCCTAATAAAAAGAATTTGCATGAGGTTGGGAGGATGAGAGGAGAGAGTTGAGTACACTGTGTTTAAAACCCAATAATTTTCAATAATTGCCACAATTTTCTGCCTGCCTACTGAATGCCAACTGGAATCAGCATTACCTATGAAGTACAATGGTGGATAATGTGGAGTGCCTTAGTCTAATTATGTTTTAAGCCTTTAGATAAAAAATTTATTCAAGCAAGTGTATTTTTACTGTGTGCAGTCTATTAAGCAGAAAAGAGTGTAGCTCCTAACAGGTTACTCTGTAGGAATACTTACCAAGTAAAATAAGTATGTTATTTGATCAAGATAATTGTTATTTACTTCTCTTACTTTCAGAACTGATGCCTCCCTGGTTATTTTTTTAAAGATTTTATTTATTTGCTCATGAGAGACAGAAAGAGAGAGGCAGAGATATAGGCAGAGGGAGAAACAGGCTCTCTGCAGGGAGCCTGATGTGGGACTTGATCCCAGGACTCTAGGATCATGACCTGAGCCAAACACAGACACTCAATCACTGAGCCACCCAAATGCCCCATCTTCCTGATTTTTAAGCAGTCTTATTATTTATATTTATATTATATATCATTTATTTATTAATCACTTATTTATATTTTGAAATATTTCTTTTTATATGCAATAAATATATATAATTAAATATTTATTAATTATAAATAGTTAAATCAAACTATATTTTATATATTATGATAATTATTGTATAGTGTAAATATCATATTTTTTAGTTTTTTATTTGACACTTCTCAAATTCCTATTATATCTAAAGATTCATAAATTGTTCCTAACTGCAATATTACAAGTACCTAAATAGAAATATATTGCTTTCATTCATCTAGATATAAAAGATTGGATTGCTGTTCAGTTTTTCCTGGTCTTATTCTTTGATCATATATTGTATTTAATAGATTCACTAATATCAATAAGCCTCAATCTTTAAGCAAGAAGGAAAAGTGTTTATTTCACTTCAACAAATGTAAGAATAATTATCAGCATTCAACAAATATTTTTAAAATGATCTTGTGAGGGTCGCCTGGGTGGCTCAGTGGCTGAGCATCTGCCTTTGGCTCAGGTGATGATCCCGGAGTCCTGGGATTAAGTCCCACATCGGGCTTCCTTTAGGGATCTTGCTTCTCCCTCTGCCTATGTCTTTGCCTTTCTCTGTGTGTCTTTCATTAATAAATAAATAGAATCGTTAAAAAAGGTCTTGTTTAGTGTTTCATCTGATCACAATATATATGTAAATAGGTATAGTCACATATATACATATACCTCTAAGTAGGTGTATACACATAGAAGTCTATTTTAATATACACTTTATGTAATAAATATTTATATTCCTTGAAGAAAATTTGGAAAGTTCTGAAAAAATATGATGGATAAAATAAGAATCAAACATAATCCTACTATCCAAAGATAACTGATTTAACCCAATATTAGCTTAGGTAACAAAACCGGAAACCTCAGTATTAGAAATGGTATTTGATGGCGCAAAACCAAAAGTTAAATCTGTTTCTTTATGCTTAAACAATTTAAAATCAGTTTCAGGCTAATCTATGCTAATATGGACCAGTATGGTATAGAATTTTCTTCCAGATAATTTTTTTTAAGATTATATTTATTCATGAGAGACACACAGAGAGAGGCAAAGACATAGGCAGAGGGAGAAGTAGACTCCTCGCAGGAAGCCTGATATGGGACTAGATCCCAGGACCCCATGATCACAACCTGAGTGAAGGCAGATGCTCAACCAGGGAGCCACCCAAGTGCCCCAGATAAACGTTTGACTAGTATCCTAAAATGCAATGATCAAAATTTCTTAAGGTAGACCAACTAATTTCAACAATCAGAATGACATTTTTCTCCCAGCTGAATGTTATTTATGTATGTAATGAAAACCTTTTTTTATCTAATTAAAAATATTTATGATAGATGCATTGACCTTCAATGCTCCTTTTATGTCATAGTGCTCTTGCATGTTAGTATCTTCTGTGAAGTGTGTCACAAGTAATGTTATCAATAGAAATTAAATTATTTCCAGGTGCTATTTAAGAACAGCATAAGGCTTCCCCCCAAAATAATGTCACTTTTACTTTCATTTTAATGTTCTTTCTTGAGTGGCTCAGTTGGTTGGGTGTTTGTCTTTGACTCAAGTCATGATCCTGGGGTCCTGACACTGAGCCCCACATCAGGTTCTCTACTCAAGGAGGACCCTGCTTCTCTCTCTCCCTCTGTCTGCCACCCTGCCTACTTGTGCTCTCTCTCTTTGTCTCTGTTAAAAAAAATAAACAAACAAACAAATAAATAGAATCTTTAAATATATATAAAATATATATGAAAATATATAAAATATATTATGTATATTAAAATATATAAAAGATAGATCTTCTTTCTTGAGAATAAATGAATAAGCAATAGAAACAAAGAATGAAGTATAATTTACATCTTATCTTATTTATGCTACAACTGTTCATATATCAATTACATTGACAATTGGTTACCAATAGTGAGAACTGATTATTGTAGTGCTCAACAAAATACTTTAACTGTTCCATTAAAAAATCTCAAAATATTCATTGGATTACTTTATACTTTTTGTGAATATTATGTCACATGTATTGTAGTAGAAAAAATGGATATTTGCTACTCATGAATGCTTTTCAAAAAGACTGAATCTTGAAGGATTCAGTCCTCTTCACTGAACACAAGGATTTAGTTTTATAGTGTTCACTACCCCTTTCTAAATTCAGATATAACTATTTTAAGTTGTGTTCTAACCAAAGGGGGAAGAAATGACATTATAGTGCTTTTTAATGTGCTATCTTTTTAAAAACAGAAATATTATTTGACTTGTTGGTCTTTGTATTTTGGTCCCATCTCCATTATATGGAACAGAAATAACAGTGTTCCCTTCATTTTGAAGTAGTGAGACAGAATGTGTCTCATACCATTGTGTGATTAAATCCTCAAAAGCAAAGTTGATTTCATGAGAGCTTAATCTCTATGTGAATCAAGCTGTGGCACATGGTAAAAGATAATCCTTTCTCCTTGATAGTAGAGGTCAAGTAATGGCCAATTGTGTGTTTATTTTTTCAATACATTAAATTACCTAATCATCTTTTGTGTGTCCCTTAAATTTAGTGCCACTTACTAAGTTTAGTGATCAGCTGACCAATAAAATAATATCCTTTTCTTGCCTTAGGTATTGGACTTTATTATATATCCAAGCTGGCATCAATATAAGATTTGAAATTTATTCCCTTGTTTTAGGTTGTTGAATAAATAAGAAGTTACATAGTCCATCCAGAGTTAATGTGACTTTTTTATTTTTCCTACCTTTCTTCCTCCTTTTCTTCCTTTCCGTTCCTTTTTGTCTTAAAAGCACAAGTTGAGGACATGTCTCATAAAAAGCAAAGTAAAAGAAAAAGAAGAAAGAAAGAAAGAAAGAAGAAAGAAAGAAAGAAAGAAAGAGAAGAAGAAAGAGAAGAAGAAAGAAAGAAAAGAAAGAAAGAAAGAAAGAAAAAGAAAGAAAGAAAGAAAGAAGAAAGAAAGAAAGAAAGAAAGAAAGAAAGAAAGAAAGAAAGAAAGAAAAAAGAAAGAAAGAAAGGAAACCCATGATTTCCCAAACCATAGGGATACATATAATAAATATGTTGTAAAGACACAGTCAGGGGATCCCTGGGTGGCTCAGCAGTTTTTGCGCCTGCCTTCGGCCCAGGGCATGATCCTGGAGTCTGGGGATCGAGTCCCACATTGGGCTCCCTGAATGGAGCCTGCTTCTCCCTCTGCCTGTGTCTCTGCCTCTCTCTCTCTCTTTCTCTCAGGAATAAATAAATAAAATATAAAAAAAAAAGACACAGTCAGATGAAGAAGGAAGAATTTTCTTGAAGGATTCCTACAGCAAATGGAAATAAAACTATCTTCATTTTTGTGTATTTACATAATCCTTTCTATCATATACTCAGTACCCTAGATATGGTTGGTGTTTCTATTATTCCCTCTGTCTTCTAGACTTTAAATACTCATGTAGAAGACAGTATATGACTTTCTTACATTTGACATTTATTTCAAACTCATTCTGATTTGATGGTAAGTTCAGATCAATTCAAGAAATATTTATTGAATGCCTTTATTTATGTACAAGGTTTTTTGTTCAAGGTGTTAAGTGTGTACTAGGAGGATGAAGCTTCTGTCCATTCTATCTAAACAAATATGTAATAGAACATTTATAAAAATTATTCCACCGAAATCTTGCTCATGACTTATTTGCCATAGTTTATGATTTATAAGTTGTGTAGAAAGAGGTTCTAAAAGTTGATAATTGGCTACTTTTTAAAATAGAAGTTTACTCAAACTTAGGAGAAATGAAACTGTCCTTAAGTTCAAATACCATTTAAAGCAATTTGGCAATGACTTGACAATCCCAAAGAAAGACTAAATATTTCTCCCTGACAGTTAAAGATTTTTAACTGGAATATCCAAGTTTAGAAAAAGATATAGTGCCAAATAGCACAGTTCTGAACACTGAGCAGATGCTCCATAAATACTTGTTGAAAGAGACTGCAAATAATTCCCTCTTACATTTACAAGGAAAATTTTCCCCAATATGGTCCCAACAACTGTGTTTTACCTCCTCTATCATCTGTTTTTACTTGGCTACAACCATAGTTAGGCATATACTCAAAATTAGGGGGTGTTCAGAGACTTGAAGAGTCTCTCAATAAAAGCTCAAATGTCAAACTGAGGCGTGGATTGTTTACATTTCTCCAATTAGTACGTATATAACATATCCCCAGATGTTTTTAAGGAAACTATATAATGTGTTAAATAAACTTCACATCATTAGATCTATCCTATTGTAAAAGCAAATACATCTAGTATAATTTCATATGGTTAAAAAAATAGATTTATCAATCTTGTTAGTAAGTGAAGTGAATTTATACGCCATACAACTCAACTATGTTATTTTAGATACCTTATATTTAACAAAATTAGTATGGCTTATTTTTCATCAAATTCTCTCCTGTTTTTTTGTTTTGTTTTGTTTTGTTTTCTGAATTACTTATGGCTATTTCTTGTTAAAAAAAATTCTTCTTACAAAATGGGAATATTTAATACTATTGAACAATTTCAAGAGAAAATAATACTATTGAACAATTTCAAGAGAAAATACTGTGAAGGAAATTTTAAATGAGAATTTTAAAAGTTATTTGCAAATATCAATGTCTTTGGACTATGCGACTAATGTCCTAATGCAAAAACTGAAGGTAGACTGAATAAGTGTATGTGTGTGTTGAGTTTTATTTCCTTTTGTGTGGGTTTTTTAAAGCAATTTAAAATTTAAATCCATTCATTTCCAACTTGAAATTTGGATGATAGGATACCAAAATAGTCTACTTAAAAATTAAATGTTTTTTTTTTAATTTTTATTTATTTATGATAGTCACAGAGAGAGAGAGAGAGGCAGAGACACAGGCAGAGGGAGAGCGGGCTCCATGTACCGGGAGCCCGACGTGGGATTCGATCCTGGGTCTCCAGGATCGCGCCCTGGGCCAAAGGCAGGCGCTAAACCGCTGCACCACCAGGGATCCCTCTACTTAAAAATTAAACAACTTATACAAATCTTTCTTTATAGAAGGGAAGAATAGCCTATATTAATTGCGTGCCAATTATGTTAATGATCCTAATGTGCCTTTTGCTTTATAGTGTTTCTTGTAATTACAAAAACTGATTTTACTTCCATTTTAGCACTAAAATCTCAGTTGTATGAGTACTTATAATTTGTGTGACTAATCACGGCTAGTAATTGGTAGAGGCAGGAGTGAAACTCAGGTCTTTTTGTTTCTAAGATTCTTATTCTTTGAAGTATACCAAGTTAGCCCCTTGAAATGTGAATGAGTAGCTGAGTCATTAACAAGTTCATACTTATTAATAGATCACATGGCTTAAGTACATTATTATTTTTTTAAAGTTGACCTAGAATGTAAGTTTGACGCAAAAACTTTAATAATGGAAACTTTCAATTAGAATCTTAAATAAGTTTTAAAGGTTGATATCCTAGATTTATAATGCAAAATATTCAGATTTTATTTTTTTGTAATGTTCTAATGATCTGGGCATTTTTCCCCCCTAAGAGTAGTGTAGTGAGGAAATGAAGCGACAGTCAGGATAAGAAATGAAGAATCCTAGGATAACCTCCAAACTACATTTGATGAAATGAGTCAGCATAGCTGGAAGAAATAGAGCAGCAACAATTTCATTTATATTTTGAAATTTTAACTAAAATTCTTGCTTGTCCAAAGCCAGGTTTGGTTGGTCTGAACATATAGGCTTCTGCCAATTTGTCTATTTCTTGTATTTAGTTTCCTTTCTAGCAAAATAATTTTAGGATCATTGAGATCGTTTTCACACACATACCATCAGGGAAAATTTGTATATGAGTCTGTTTATTGCAAATGATATACCATATGTAAAAAAAAAAAAAATCTGCTCTGAAATATTCTGAGTGATTTAGCATTCACTTGGTAAAAGTTGATGACAGCTCATATATTATACATATATAATTCAAACTTCTATTTCTGTCAGTCTTAATCAACGATGATTTCTTGTTACTGATTGGGATTGTGTAATCCAAACCTAAAAAAAAATCATAGTCAAAGATTCATTTTATGTCTACACAAATTAGAATATTTTAGATGATCAGCAAAGAAGTGTGTTTTGAAATGTGTAGTGCTTGCTAAAATTAGTCCTATATTCTCTAGTTTTAAATTATGTTCTGAATTCATGTTATTTTTCCATTGAGTTAGAAAATATTTTTCTTAAAGTCCATGCTATTTTCCCTATGGAATTAACTCTCTCATGTTTTTCCCTGTTCTGCTAGAATTGTTTTAAATCCCAAGGCTCTCAGGAAATCTCAACTTAACTTCGATATTTGCTTTTTTCTCCTAATTTTCTGTACTATATTATCAAGTTAGAAATTATTATTATTATTATTATTTTAATTTTTATTTATTTATAATAGTCACACAGAGAGAGAGAGAGGCAGAGACATAGGCAGAGGGAGAAGCAGGCTCCATGCACTGGGAGCCCGATGTGGGATTTGATCCCGGGTCTCCAGGATCGCGCCCTGGGCCAAAGGCAGGCGCCAAACCGCTGCGCCACCCAGGGATCCCAGAAATTATTTTTAATCATGTTGAATGGCGAAGAACTTTGAAATAACTTCATCTAATTAGAAGAGTTTCTTGAAGAAGGAACTTCAGGAATCAGGTAGGCTATAGAGATTTTGCAGGCCAGGTTGTATGTGTTATTAGCCTTTAAGGACAAGGAAATGTTATTTTTCTTGTGCTTAGACTTTTGAGAATGTTGTCTATCTAGGACAGGGTCTTCAACCCAGAAAAAAAAAAACACATTATAATAAAGACAACCACAGAAAAGAAAAAAGTTAATTATTGGGAAGCAATCAATTCTCCAGGGTTTTGTACTTAGATTGTATGAAAGTACATAGGATTTTAAAATTTGAGTTCTCAAGGGCTCCAACTGAAGGCTGTAGATCATATTGTGGACCTAGGGAATATGCAGTTGCTTACCTCAGGAGTGCTGCCTGGCACAAGAGTAAGCATTCAAAAATATTTGTTGAATTAGGAAAGTTTTCAATGTAAAAAGGAAGAGAGAAGTAAACACTACCACTAATGTGATAGGAAAGCATTATATTATTAATGCTTATGTTGTACTAAACGACTCAGTGGCGACAACATGCAGTGCAATTGCATAGCTAGTAAAATTAAACTAAAAGAAATTGGTTGTTCTTGAGAATTAGGGATTATTGATGGAGATGATTGGGGTGCCAATCTCCCCGACCCAAACCCTAACTTCTGCAGCTGCAGCTCAACATGAGCACAGAGAAGGAGCTAATTAACACTTTCTTTAAAGAGTAGGAACTAGGAACAGGTTCCCATATTTCCTGGCATATGAGCTGCATCCTGAAGAGTCTGCTAGACTTCCCGAAGCATACGTAGGGAAAAGCAGCAGGAGCAGCACCAAAGACGACATGGAGGTTTGCAAATACACGTCATGTCTGGGTAATGGAAACAATCTGGAACGACTGGCATAGCCAGGGAGCAGTCACAGATAAGGCTGGAATTTAGTTTGGAACCCTATTTTCAGTGTCTGGTATGTCTTAATAAAAGTTCATTACCATTTGGTACTGGGAAATCTTGATGGAGTTTGAAGCAAAGGCTTGCATTATCACAACTTTTGCTTCATTTTGCTACCCAAGTACTCCATTACTCAAGCTTCACTTTCTCTAGGGTACACCTGCAAAATACTACAGACTTTTCCTTATCTGGAAATGTATAGCACTTGTTGCTCCTTAGATATTTAATTACAAAAAGCTTACATAGATTTTAGAGATGCTCGTTCTTTCTTTCTTAGGGAATTTTAAGTTCCTTAAAGTGTGTAATTCTTAAAATGGTCACTGAATTTATGTGAGTTTACCAACTGATATTTCTGGGAAGATTTATTTAACAAAGGCATGCGTGAAGGAACTCAGATGTTGGCTTCCGCTCTCTCTCTTTTTTTTTTTTTTTTCTTACAATATAATCTAGCCTTATGGATATGTGTCACTTACCTCAGAAATATGGGGAGATTATATGAAAGTACATAGGATTTTAAAATTTGAGTTCTTGAAGGCTCCAACTGAAGGCTGTAAATCATATTGTGGACCTAGGGAAATATGCAGTTGCTTATTTGCCAACCCAGGCCTATGCACACACAGGGAGTTCAGCCCCACATTTCTCTGGCGGCAGCTAGAGAGAGGCAGGACCACTGCAGTGACTCACTCCACTCCCCCAGTGACCCCAGGATGATCCAGTCAGGTTGAAGAGCACTCACAGGTACTCAGCCACCCAACCAACACTCAGGTCTTTGTTTCTCTCTCATATTAGAAGCTCCCGCTTATAATTTTCCAAGACCTCAGAGGGCTAGCATATTTTTGAGGTAGGAAGGGGAATTCAATGATGCTCGGTGTCCTGAATATAAAGGTACATGTTCTGGCTGCCTTTTTGGTGTTAATGTACTCATTCCGACTGTCAAAGTTTTCATGATTGTCACAGCACCCATTAACAGAATAAGTTAGGAATTATTTTCTGCATTTCAGGAAGACTGGAGGACTAGTCTTTGCAGACAGATGTGTTAACCAGTGTAAAATCAGAAATGTCACCTGTCACAGCTCTTGCCTGGGTCCGGGATAATCAAGACCTGCTCACCACAGCTGCCACTTCCTCTACATGGAATTCCCCCTGGAAGGCCAGGCTAAACTCGTGGCGATTGGATGCTTCTGCAGATATAAGAAGGATCTGGGAAAAAAAAAAAAAAAAAAAAAAAGATCCCCCCAGTGGATCTGGGGCCACTAAGGCATTAGGTTGCAAGGCTTTCTGGGTGCTTGAACTGTAATTCCTCCTCCTCCCTGCTTTGCCTTACCCAGACTTGGGAATCATGTTGTTCTTCACAAAGGTCGTTTGATCTGTTCTGCTCTGCTGTCCTTTATCCACATCTATCTTGGTTTTTACCATTCATAAACACTCTGATTCTAGAAGTTACTCAACTCCATGAAATGAGTCAGAGGCACACGTGCCTATAGGCATTAGGTCGGTGATGCAAATGAAGAAATGGGAGCTGGGAACAGCTGGAAAACGGGAGAGAAATGACTCCATTTTTCTCAAGTCAATAGTGGCCACTGGAGAATATGGGTCAAATCTAGCTGAAAATAAAAAGGATTTATTTTTTTTTAAACTCTGAAGTCTAATTAGAACATTTTTGGGGGCACATCTGGCTTGCAGCCTGTTTTTTTTTTTTTTTATCTTTTTTTCTTTTCAAATCCGATACTCTGGAATTCATCCTTAAGTTACATCAATCACAACTGTAGGGATTTACTTCTCAATGGCAATTTACCTAATATTCTTACCCTAATTGAGTTAGGCAAATGGGTTTCTATCTCACTGCTCAAAAGTGTTTTTACCTCTATATTAGAATATCATTATGCGTCCAAATCAGTGATTACACACACTAAATAAAACATAGAATTTCTGAGGCTCTTTTGTATGCACCGCTTCACTTAATAGTCACTTCAGCTCTAATAATAGGCATCACGGTGGCATTTTTAGATAGCTAAGGGCCACTTCCAGTGTCACAGAGCTGAAAGTAGTAAAAACGTCCTGTCCGAATCAAGGTTCTGAGCAGTCTTTTGTTTCTGATTCACTGAGTTTATTATGTCACTGTAGTTTCTCAGTTACTACTTTCCAGAGTTATTTATCTTTTTGTTAAATCTTAGAAATTTGTAATGGAGATCTGTCCTGTAATTCTCATGTGGTTTTGTTGTTGTTGTTTGTTTTTTTGTTTTGTTTTTGAAAAAACTAGTCATAGGCCTAAGACTCCTACTGATATTCAAGTCACTGACCCTGGTGATGTGATGTTTACAGATGGAGTTCTCATATCTGACAGACAAGATAAACAAGTCAAAGACCAGATGCATGGGAATTGATACATCCTTTGCTTCTGTGCTCTAGGACAGATTTTTTTATTAACAGTCTTCCAAAAAAAAAAAAAAAAAATAACAGTCTTCCATTCATAAGATAATGCATTTTTAAAATTCCTAGCCAAGGGGCACCTGTGTGGTTCAGTGCTTAAGCCTTTGGTTTGGGTAGTGATCCCCCGGTCCTAGAATTGAGTCCCACATCAGGCTCTCCTTAGGGAGTCTGCTTCTCCCTCTGCCTATGTCTCTGCCTCTCTCTCTCTCTGTGTCTTTCATGAATAAATAAATAAAATCTTTTAAAAATAAATAAATAAATAATAAAATTCCTAGCCAATAATAATAAAGCATAAGTAAGAATCTATCATGTGCAAGACATACGATAAATACATACAATACTATTTTGTCTTTACAACTAGCCAGTAATTTTTGTATTATTATGTTTTAAAGATATGAAAATGAAGACTTAAAAAAGATAAACAGTTTGACAAAGAAGGTTGCTTAGTACCTGGAATTAGCCAAATTTGGGGTGAAGGGCACACCTCTAGATCACCAAGTCTCCCCAAGACTTCTAACACCACCTGCAAGTTTAGCAGTTTCCCAAAACCACCCTAATTTTCTATAGTTTGCTAGACTCACAGAAATCACTGATCAGGGATTTTGTATCCTCCTGACATCAAGGTGTGGCAAAATTTGCAGGGAATAATGCCAACCCAAAAAGCTCACTTGAGCTTTGGTGTCTTGGGTTTTAACTGAAGTTTCATTATGTAGATGGCATTGGTTGAAGCTTTCTTCAGGTGGTTGAATTCTGTATCCATTCCCCTTGCAGTTCAGGCTGATATTACTTGGCCCAAAGCCCCAACCATCTAATCATATCCTTGGTCTTTTTGCCATGGCCTGCCTCCATCCTGAGACATCTCACTAGTACACACTCTCTGAGGCCCTTGTTAGCATAAACTATCCAGGTGTGGGCCCAGGGGCTGGTCATGAATAACAATGACGCTCCTATCATTCATGAAATTCCAAGGATTTGGAAGCTAGCTCCCAGGAACCAGAGACCAAGGTCAGACAAATTCTTTATTAAAACACTCAGTTAATAAACAGCAGAACCAATATTTAATCTTAGGTCTATTGGGCTCCAAATCTTACAAGGTGCATTTTCTCCTCATTTGCCTAGAACATTACCTGACACATAGTAGGTGCCCAATAAATCTTAGTTCAATCAATGAGCAAATCAGATTTTGTTTTCCTTTCGCACAAATAGTGTAAAATTTCATGGCAGTGATTGATATATATCCAAGGACTGAGTAATCTTGTCATTTTGTGAGTGAAATAAACTCTCAAAGGCATGCATTAATTATGAAACCCTTCAAATGAGCTTTTGTCCTCCTGAAAACAGCTTGCTGTTGCTATATAGAATCACCAGGAGATGAAAGAGGGGCTGGAGGGTATAATGCTTATGACTTAAGTGATTACAGATGAGACTGAGTATAAATTGGTTTAAAGCTATTCTTTGGTATTAGAATAAAATTTCTTATGAGACTTCATTCTCCTGAGTAATGCTTGAGTGTGATCATATGAGATTTTCTTTTAAGTAGGACATAAGCTCTGTCATGTCTTTGAAAACAGTCCTTAAAAAATACAATTACAAAATACATTAATACAATTAAAAATACATTATGAAAAGCAGACTAATACTCAACAATTGAGGCTGTGTATATGAGTGCAATAGAGGGATGTGAGAGAGGGAAAACTTTTAGGCAAGAGAAATAAGGATTTTTATTTTTTTTATTTTTATTTAAATTTTTTTTAAAATAAGGTTTTTAAATTCAATTATATCTTTATTTATATTTTGTTTAAAATAAGGGTTTTGGGGGCAACTGGCTGGCTCAGTCAGTGGAGCATGCAACTCTTGACCTCGGGGTCCTGAGCTTGAGCTCCATGTTTGGGGATAGAGTTTATTTTTTAAAAAAAGAAAGAAAGAAAGAATAGAAAAAAAAAAAAAAAAAGGAAGGCTCTGCTCTAATTTAATTATAACTAACCTTTATTAAGACCTTAGTCAAAAGCAGATAATGGGGAAGCATATTTTTTTCTTTTACCTTTCCCTGCTTCATCATTGTCCCTTTCATTTTTCTTAACGTTACATCATCAGAATGCAATTAAAAGAAACAACGACTAACCCATAATTCAAAGTGAATAGCTCATTTTAAAGTAATGATCTGCAAAAGAAGAAAAATGGAAGTAATAACCTTTTATTGTGATATTTCCTTGGAAATTTTTCTGACTACATGATCACTAAGTTGGTCTGTTATAGAGACAATTATCTTTTTGGGTATATTCCCAGACTTCTAAAAGTTATAGTTTTTAACTTCTTATTGTGTTTAAATTATTTCATTTAAGACATTGCATTTCAGAATATATCTAAACTTAAGCCTGTACTACTGCCATTTTGTTCATTTTGCCTATACAAAGGATTGAAATTGGAAATATTGTAGTTACTGAACCATATCCCTTACATATCTCATATAATTGTACATTAACCTAATGATGCTTCCACAGAAACAAAATGTAGTAATAGCATATTATTAGGAGGCAGTGAACCTATAATGTCCAACAGTGTCATATTCACTTAAAATTTCATGTAAAGACAGAAATCGAAGGATGATGTTCGTATGTGCAACAATAGCTTTTAGGTCCTTAAAAGTGTTAAATAAAAGGAAACATAGTAAGATAAACTCACCTATTATTTTAGCTAAAGTAAATAATTCCTTTAATGTTCAGTAGATTGCTTCGTGTCTGCATCTATAAGCAAGTGGCAGAGGGCATATCTTTTTATAAAACTTCTTTTATTTTTAAGAGCCACGATTGATTCAGGACTAAGTCCCTGGCCCTGGTCTTCTGAAATGGCCTTGTAGCTGGTGTCTTTGGAAATACCTATCTTCTATTCTCCCACTGAAATGCTTTTATAACTAGACTTGTATTAAAAAATCTTTAGTACAGTATCTTCTCTCACTCTACAAGAAATTAATTTTAGAAATGTCCATGTCAATAGCTAGTTGTAAAATATTATTTTAATAATTCCCCAAATTGTTATGAAGTGGCACATCCTGCAGTAGCATTTTAGATGACTTCTACCATAGTCATTAACATATTTACTGTATTGTGTTAGGCATTTAGAATCAAAATAAAGATCTGTTCCTTTGCTATAAGGAGCTGCAAAATTTTTCTGCCAAAGTATATCTGTCTTCACTCTGAATCCAGTTATGAAAAGGTAAATTCTCACTGGGATTGTTGTCAGGTAACTGAGGTAGGTAAAGACACGTAAAGATAAATGTTGGAGGGAGGTATATTTTAGCAACTAGGAATATGTGTAGATAAAGGGAAAAATATCTTTTCCTGTACCCAGCTTAGATTCTGTGGTTGGGGCCCTGTCAATTAGACAGTCAAAAAATAGATTAATGAGGAAAAACATAGAGAATTTTATTTACAACATACAATGTGCATGTATATGGGAGCATGCTGTGATGAGTCACCCAAAGGGAAGGTTAGAACTCGGGCTTATATACCATCTTTGGCTAAACAAAGAAAATGGGTTTTTGACTTCTGGGTGGAGGAGGCAAGTTATGGGAGGTGATCAAGAAAAGTGTGGTAAACAAGTCTTATTAGTAAGGTTGATTACACAGATTCAAGCCGGTGCTGTCATCACTGATAACAGCCATTAAGGGTCTTCCTTTCAGGTATTGGAGAGAATTAGTAGGATTGGAGTGAGCAAGAGCATGGCCCTGAGGTAAGAACCAGATGCCAGGTATAGTTTCAGTATAGAAACCCCCACATGAATATGGGCCCGGAGCGAGAAGAGGGATACTTCGCACAAGGGTCGATGGTTTCTCAAGGTATGGTGATTAATCCCTTATTGGACTAAGTGACATGCACTCAGGCATGTCCCGGTAGGAAATATTTGTTAGATAAGATAAACAATACATGTCTTATGTAAGAATATAATAATATGTACATGCTTATATGCATGGGGCAAACCAAGGGAGACAAGTCTACAAATTGAATTTTCTGTACAAATGTAAATTTCCTTTACAAAAGGAAAACTTAGGCCTTATTTTTAGAGTTGTTTCTGCATCTGCTGGTTCTTAATGACCTTTGGTTCAAAATAATCCAAATACCAGAAAGGCATACCTTGGGGTGGCATATTCTAGTACCCCTCCCATGAAACTGGTAGAGTTGTGACTAGTTTGGAATAAAGGGGCCTAACTGTGGCCAAAACACTGCTCATCATTACAGTTCATCTTGTTTTACTTTTATAATAAGAGGCAAAGGATTTTTTAAAGATTTTATTTATTTATTTATTTATTTATTTATTTATTTATTTATTTACTTACTTACTTATTTGAAGAGGGATGGGAGGGAGAGCACAAGCAGGGGGTGGGGCAGAGGGAGAAGCAGACTGAGCAGGGAGCCTGACACAGGCCTACATCGCAGGTCCTGGGAATCATGACCTGAGCCAAAGTCAGAAAGCTTAACTGACTGAACCACCCAGCACCCCAAGAGATATAGGATTCTAAAATTCAATCTTATGTGTATGTGCTGTGTCCATTTAATGTACCCGAATCACTTAAAAGTGAAGGGAGTAGTTTGAATCTACAATAGCTGATGGATGCAGCAAAGCACAATTGAATATTTAGAGCTAAAATGATTGATGGCATATTCCAAATGTATTTGACAAGAAAGGAAACAGAAAACTTGACAGTTTCTATTGCAATGTTGAAAGTTTATTTTATGAAAAAAATATTCAGAACAGTCAGTGTAGGTGCTTAGTGAGTACTGCCCAAAACCATATAAACAAAAACAAAAAAAAATAAGTCATATTTACATTATCACAAAACAGGGTGCCATGTTCAGAGGTTGCTGTTACTATTGGAGGTTTTTTGTTTTTTGTTTTGTTTTCTTTTGTTTTTAATAATCTACACCCAAAGTGAGGTTCCAACTCACAACCACAAGCTCAAGAATTGCCTGTGTTCTACAGGCTGAGCCATCCAGGCACCACTGTTACCATAGTTTTTAACTGTCATCTTACCAGTAGGAGTAATGAGATTGATGATTATTGCTGCTGAGACAAAGTATAATTAGTGTAACATTAAATGTATATTGTAAAGATGTTCAGTAAAGTGTATTAAGTCTTTCCCTGGTGTTTCTGCTTTTTCCCATTATTTTTCTGTTGCTAAGAATACACATTGTGTAACTACGGTCTCTGTGACCACTGACTGTCAGTGCCAATTATAATTTAAATAGTCCAGGCAAAAAGAGTAAATGTGAACCACCGAATAGCTGTCATCAACACATTACTGAAACAAAGTCATTTGAAGGGCCAAATGAAGTACGTTAACATTCAGACTCTGCAGGCTAAGAATGGAAATAGCTGAATTTTTTTTTAAGATTTTATATAATTATTCATGAGAGACAGAGAGAGAGAGAGAGAGAGAGAGGCAGAGACACAGGCAGAGGGAGAAGCAGGCTCCATGCAGGGAGCCCGATGTGGGGCTTGATCCCAGGACTCTGGAGCACACCCCAAGGGGAAGGCAGACGGTGACCTGCTGAGCCACTTGGGCGTCCTGAAATTGCTGAATTTAAAATAAAATTTAAAAAATAGTAATCTTAATAAATGTGCTTTGAAGTAGGATAATTGGGTTTGTACCAATCAAAATAACTTATTCCTGGCATGGAATAAATTCAGGTGGGAAAATAGATTTAAAATGACAGTAATTCAAGAGATGAGAATAATTCTCTTAAGTGTCAGCAAACAAAACTCAGTTCTTTTACCTGTGAAAACAAACAGGGTTTATTAATAATAATAATAATAATAGTTATTATTATTATTATTAATGAGAGAGAGAGAGAGGGGCAGAGGCAGGCTCCATGCAGGGAGCCTGATGCGGGACTGGATCTCGGGACTCCAGGACCATGCCCTGGGCCAAAGGCAGGCGCTAAACCCCTGAGCCACCCATGGATCCCCACAAACACTGTTTTTATTAGTAAAAAGGATCCTTTAAACATCTCAGTAAGAACACCTTTGCATTGTCTGTCCAGCAGGGTGATGAATTTACCTTAATCATGCCCAATGTTAACCTATTTCCCTCATTTTCAAGAACACTGGCTGTGGATAAAATCTGGTAGTGGACAAAGGAGACAATCAATAGTCTGAAGAATACCAGAATATGCCACCCCAAAATACGTACTTTAGCATACTAATTATTTTGAGCTAAAACCACAGATGCGAGAAAAGCTCTTTACCTCTCTACAAACTATGTAAAAATAAAGTATAAACGTCTTGCTTTGTAAAGGAAATTTGTATTAATAAAATAAATTTCCGTTTGTAAAGCTATCTTTGTACCAGGAAGACAGCTATTTCTGGAGACAGCTCCTACCACCTGAGAGATTCTTCAAAGCAAGATAACCCTATTTACCCCACACTTCCTCTCCTCACTTCCCTATAACTTGCCCCTCCTGTCCAACAGCCCAAGACCTTTTCCCTTTGTGGAGCTAAAATGGTAAAAAAGTCTCAATCAGCAGACCTCCTCCTTGAGTCTCATTTCTTTAGAAACTCTCTTGCATATGCACATAGTTAAACTTTCACCTCTTCCATTAAATCTTTTTTCCAGTTTGATTCTTAGGCTCTAAACACTGCAACTAGGTGGGTTGAGAAAAAAAGATTGATCCCTGTACAAGTTCAAAGGACACAAGGTGCATAAAGAATGTGCTCCTAGCAGTTGTCAGACAGGAGGAAAGGGATTCATAAAGAAGTAGCTCTCCACAGAACATGAAAGACTCCTAACTCTGGGAAAAGAAGTAGGGGTGGTGGAAGGGGAGGTCGGCGGGGCGTGCCAGTGACTGGGTGGCGGGCACTGAGGTGGGCACTGACAGGATGAGCACTGGGTGTTATTCTGTATGCTGACAAATTGAACACCAATAAAAAATAAATTTATTAAAAAAAAAAAGAAAGAAGTAGCTCTCCAAAGTGGGTCTTCAAGATTGAATAGGAGTTCTCCAGTACGTGTATTACAGAAGGACATAAAAAAAGGAAAAGCATGTTGCAATGGCATAGAATCCTGAAAGAGCAGGAAATATTTAAAGAAAGCTCACCATTGCTGACAATCAGTCTGTGGGGGTGAAAAATGATGGAAAAGTAGCATAGACCTTTTGAGATTATATTTGACTCATCTCCCATCAACAAGGTCTTTTGACCAAATTATCTGTGTAAGTGGTTATTATGTTAAGTTTTTTAAATTTTATGACTTTAATATTTTATTAGTTACCTATATACATGATTGTAAGTGAAAATGTTTCTATAGAGCTTATAGTAATAGAAGTTATTTTTTGTTTCACTCCTCTCCACTCTTCTTCCCCTCTCCCTTCTTCAACATTCCCTAGAAGTAATCCTGAAGGTAACCACTTTCAACTCTTTTTTTCTTTTAAGATTTTATTTATTTATTTGAGAGAGAGAATGAGTGAGAGAGAGAGCATGAGTGAGGGGTGGAGAGGGAGAAGCAGACTTCCTGCTGAGCAGAGAGGCCAACTGGGGCTCCATCCCAGGCCTCTGGGATCATGACTTGAGCCAAAGGCAGACAGTTGAACTGGCTGAGCCACCAGGCACCCCACCAACTTCAATTCTTAACTGTTTCTTCTCGTGTTTGCTGTATTTTATAAATTCCTTTTTTTTTAAGATTTTATTTATTTACTCATGAGAGACACAGAGAGAGGTAGAGAATAAGCAGAGGGGAAAACAAGCAGGCTCCGCAGAAGGAGCCCAATGTGGGACTCGATCTGGGACCGGGATCATGCCCTGAGCTGAAGGCAGATGCTCAACCACTGAGCCACCAGGCACCCCATGCATTTTCTAAATTCCTAAGTAATGTGCTTATGTTGATTTTTAAAAATTACTTTCATATTTAATATATAAGACTAATTTTTACTGTGGAAGATGGAAATTTAAAAGTTGTTTTAGTCCTTTCAGACTGTTATAACAAAGCATCACAGACTGGGTAGCTTATAGACAGCACTTATTTCTCAGAGTTCTGGAGGCTTGAAGCCTGAGGGTCCCTTTCCGGGTCCCAGATTCCTCCCTGTGTCTTCACATCACCGAAGGGGCAGGAAAGCTCTCTGGGGCCTCTTTCGTAAGAGCACTCATCCCATTTATGAGGGTGGAATCTCATGACCTAATCACCTCATACCCCATCTACTAGTACCATTGTGGTGGGATAGTAATGGTCTTCATAATCATATGCTTCCTGTACCTTCTGCTGTCTGTCCTTTTCCATCACTCAATAGTTATTTCATTATCATTATTATTAATTATTATTTTTAAAGATTTTCTTTATTTATTCATGAGAGACACACAGAGGCAGAGACATAGGCAGAGAGAGAAACAGGCTCCTCGAAGGGAGCCTGATGCGGGACTTGATCCCAGGATCCCGGGATCATGACCTGAGCCAAAGGCAGATGCTCAACCACCGAGCCACCCAGGCATCCTTATTTCATTATTTTTTATTATTAATTCAACATTTAAATTATTAGGTCAATGAAAATATGATTCAAGCTGAGCTATATGACTATTTTTCTATTCCTGTACACATTTTTGTTTCTCCTTGAGTTTTGTTAATGATAATCAATTTTTGATTTTTGTTTGTTTGTTTTCCTTATAACTAAACCATCTTACGTATTTTCTCAATTTGTTCAAGTAAGTTAAGTCACCTGTAAGCTTCTCTCCCATCTATGTTTTTGGCGTGTGTGTGTGTGTGTGTGTGTGTGTGTGTGTAGGTGAGTGTTATATTTCTCCTGGAACCCTTTAACCCTGCCAATCTGATGGATGTCTATTCTTAATTAGTTCAATGTAATAAATATCCATAATAAGCTATACACATGGCTAAAGTTTGTTGGCGAAAACATGAGCAAGTAGAGATGGACTCTGACATCTTGGTGCTTATAGTTCAGTGAAGGAAAGTGTTATATATAAAAAAAATAAACAGCGTTAAAAATGTTAAAAAGCTAAATATTGTGAAGGAAACATAGAGACAAAGATGAAATAACAGAAGTGGGCAGTGAAGATGCATTTTATATGGAGTGGCAGGCAGGATCTCTCTGAAGATAGCATCACCATTTTTTATAGAGGAGAAAAAGGAAGTTCTGATGAGCTGAGTGAGAACAGAAACCAACATGCTGAGACTAGATACACTTTCTCTCTTATTATATTAAAAGCAATACCAGGAGCATATTTTCCTTTCTCTATGTTGAAAATGCTGACACCAAGCAAAGGTAATTTACATACTTATTCCTGGAGGTACCTGCTTCTGGAAGAAGACTATGTAAGGAACATCTTACTTATCAAGGTGACATCTTTCTCATCAGGACTTGCTTCAAAAACCCTTGCTTCCTGTGCCCACCAATCCTAAGCTATTAAATCATAAAATCTACTGAAGATCCATCAGGGCTTTTCTTAAAATTGCAGAGGCTATGTCCTCATTTTCCATACTGAGACAGAGCCACAAGGTGGTTCTCACCTCCCCACCTCCATGCCAAAATAAGTCTAATAGCCTTGCTTTACTGGTGTTATTTTGGGCAATCAACAGATAACAATAATATGCAATAGTCACAGAAATGGTAGGTGGAGAGAGCCCAATCCCTAACCTAGAACTATGAGGAGCTAAGCCTTTATATCTACTCCCATATTCAGCCTCAACACAAAGCCCAACATTTTCTTTAATTACCCTATGTTCTTAAAGTCCTCTCTCACCTCTAAAAAGACAACGATCCTCTAAAATCAACTTTTTACTTGGCTCATGATTCTATCTTTTCCCAGTTCCTGAGGAGGTTTGGGCTCTAGCATCTTCAGTCACTCAACTGGAACCATTTTTAATATTCAAAAATGAATTTCAAAAACATAAGCCTCTTGCTAAAAACTATAAAAAAATCGCAGGGTGAAATTCCAATTTTGTAGCCTGAAAATTGTAACATTTCTCACTCCCTAAAAAAATGGGCCTGTTCTGTGACTCTGACAGAACAGGCTAGGTGGGGAATAGAGATAAGTAAACTGGTGTGTTCAACAGAAATTAGTGGAGAACTGTGGACAACTGCAGAGTGAATGTTCCATCTGAAAGTGGGCAAGCTCCACTTATTCCAGCAGATTTTTGCCATGTGAGCCTAAAGGCCAATTTTCTCAGATACCTTGAGAGCTAGGTAAAATTTTTCTGTCTGTCTGCCTGTCTGTCTCTCTCTCTTTTAATGTGGGCAACTAGCAAGTATTTAAAAACTGCTCTGCTTGCCAAACAAAACTCAAGGGTAGGAATCAGCCACCAGTCGCAACCTCTGCTCTGCTCAAAGTTGGTTTATTGACTCTGCTCTAGGTGACTCCTCAATCCTATTTCCTTAGCCTCTCTCATGATGTTTGTTTAACTTTAAGTGCTTCTCTTTTCTCTGTACCTATTCAAATATACCATCTTCAAGTTCTAGGTCAGTTTTGACTCCCTCTTTCCTATCGCCCCTGCTTCGATAGCACTCTGCTGGGATAATGTGTACTTATTAGCTAAAGATCTAATTTGTGACTTTATAATATGCTACTTTTAATATTTTCATTAGTTCTGTCAAGATTATTTTATTAGAGATGAAACTTCTGTGGAAAAGATCTTTGAAGATTTGCCATCTAGTCCTTCAATATGTAAAGACTTGGAAATGGTCACTAAATCCCTAGCATCATACTGTTAGTTGGTTACAGATTCCAGAGGCTTTTTAAAATTGCCTTGAGGATAGTAAATATCAGATACACATATTTGATTGACTACAAAATGTCTCTTTGTAATAAATACCTCTTTAGACTTTTGTTTTCTCTTAACATTTAAACACAAAATTCTAGATTCAGCAATGAAATCTGTTTTATAGAGTATTATCTATACACTGGAATCTTCTTCTAAAAAACGAATTGTTTTTATTTCTCAAAAAAAATAAATAAATAAAAGAGAAACACCCAAAACAATGGTCTGTGTTTGCATTCCATGTCAAGCTGAGGAAAATGAGTGCCAATTGCTTTTGTTTATAAGATGCAGCTGTGTCTCTCTTTAGTTTTAGAGGCAGTTTCCATTGGAGGAACGATTTTTCCTTCAGAATTTTGAAGTTGCTTATCTATTCAAAATGTTGCTACTTAACTTTCCCCCAGGTGACTGAATTCAGATTTAACATAAGGTAAGATTTTAAAATATTTGCTCTAATCTGGAGAATTTAAGGGGACAATGTCATTCTAACCCATACTATCCTACTAAAACATGAGTTACAATTATCATGGAAATACAGTCATAATGTTTAGGCAAAAAAAATGGGCCTAAAAATTCAACTGGAATTTTTATTTAGATTATATGGAATTTACATTTTAATTTGGGATGAACTGACACCTTTGCAAATTTAAGTCAAGAGTGTGCAATTCTATTTAATTATTCAGAGCACCATCTTTCATCTTATATTAAAAATCTTGGGGTACCTGGGTGGCTCAGTCAGTTGAGCAGCCAACTCTTGATTTTGGCTTGGGTCATGATCTCAGGATCCTGAGATCACACCCTGCATCAGGCTCCCCTGCTCAGCAGGGAGTTACTTTGTAAATACTACATTTACGTTGTTATTGTGAGCGGTGTCTTAATTATTATTAACTTTCTGGTTAGTGTACTGGTCGTCATTTACTACATAAGGAACAACTAGAAAACTATCTAGGGCATATAACAGTAAGTATTTTCCACTCCTATATTGTGTTGCTTTGGATCACTCACTCAGTGGAGGGGCAGAGGATCCCAAGGTTTTAGACTTCTTATGGTGGAAGCCAGAAGCTCCCAGGTGGCTGAGTAGAAATAGACAATGCTCTGAGCTTGCACACACACATCATACACACTGTCACTTCTGTCCGTATTTCAGGGGCCAAAGCACATGATCTAGCTCACTGTCAGTTGGTGGGAAAGTATATTCTCCTGTGAAGGTAGTTCAGTAGGAATGGAAAATTGACTGAAGAGTAACAGAAATCAAACACAATTAGCCAATTAGCCTTTTAAATAGGCAGAATGAGTAGAGATCATCATGCTGAGTATTTAATAAAAAGACCATTTGAAGGAAGGTGTTTGATTTCAATTAGGGAAATTTCAGCATTATATATATATAATTATATTCATATATTCAGCATTATATATATAAAATTACATGCATTAAGTTTAATTCTTAGCTTTATTCCAAAAATATTTTCATTTTTTAAATTGTTTAAGTCATCTCTATAGGTAACATGAGGCTTGACCTTAGGACCCTGAGATCAAGAGTCACATGCTCTTTTGACCGAGCCACTAGGTGCCCCAAAAAGTATTTCAGTTTTTAAATATATTTTGAGCATTATGTAGCTTAGATTATAGAGATGATAATTTTATGGACAAATTAATAATTGTGATCTTTTACATTAGAGCTTGCAATGGTTATTATAATATGCATGTTTTTAGGATATCTCTCACTTTATGCTGCAATCAATTCTTTATGTATATATATAAATGTATGTATTGTCTTTTCTTTGGGGGAAGCAGTGAGAAAACATATCTATCATCCAACCAAAAACCCATGGACCCAAGGGTTTCTCAATTTGATGTTAGGCAGCTTAATAGACAGAATTATATATTCCCATGTGTTTCGACAACTCTATTATTACTATTTATAAAGTGAGTACTTTACCATATTTTATTTTTTTAAAAGATTCTATTTATTTATTCATGGGAGACACAGAGAGAGAGAGAGGCAGAGACACAGGCAGAGGGAGAAGCAGGCTCCATGCAGGGAACCCAACGTGGGACCCGATCCCGGGACTCTAGAATCATGCCCTGGGTCGAAGGCAGGTGCTCAACCACTGAGCCACCCAGGGATCCCACTTTACCATATTTTAAATTAAATTGAAATAATCTAGGTAAATCAGAATCCTAGTAAACAAAAAATAGCAAATATTCTTAAATTTTATGCAATAAAATATCTTTTACTAGTAAGTCTACAGTGGTAGAAAATATCCTGACTTCATTGTTCCATATTTAATATACTATTATTCTTAAACACCACTGCATAAGAAATTCAATGTGAATTATTTTATTTGATAAACTGGTTTAAGTGAATTGCCTCAAGCAGTCTTATTATACTGTTCTTATACTGAACTTTAATATTATTAATTATTTTATTGGGCTCTATGTTGGTGTTTAAGGTCCTTGGCTGAGAAGTATTCTATTTTATTTACTATTTTTATTTGCCTTATGTATCTCTATATGGACTTCTGTTTGTGGGCTCTAGAAACATCCTAGACCCAAATGAAGATATATTTTTTATGTAATATATTTCAGCATATATTTACAGAGAATTTAGAGGTCTTTTATTGCTTCTATGTTTGTCTATATACATAAAATGTATATACATCACTTGTATATAAAATACATATATATATATCACATTTGAAGGCATTATCAAGTACCATGTAAGCATAATTTTTACATGTATTATATATGAAAGCATTTTGTGCTTAAATGGCTCTAAATAATGCCTTTGGATGGAGAAGACTAGTGAAACACCTGAAAACAACAGCAAACAACTCTAAAACTACAAACATTTATCTTTGAACAACAACAAGAAAAAAATCTGTCATGAAACCGTGAATTGTTTTTTAGCAATAATTTGAGAAAGCATTGGAGACTTAACCTGAATCCATGTGTTTTCAGTCCAAGGAAGCATAAGGAAAAGCACAATTCTGGAAATTAGATTAATTTAGTAAGTATATGTCTAGCCTGCCAAATTCACAATGCCCCAGAATTTCATGACACTGAGCATTTGATCGTCAAAAGCCCTGTCTACTGGGGCAAATAGACAGTATTCCTAAATCTGCATCCCCTAATCTGGTGCCGTGAAAGGAAAAATCTGGAGACATTAGGTCTAAATCTTAAGGTCTTATAATTTCCTGGAGTTTATATTCTCCAATAGTATGTTATGAAAATAGTCCCTTTTCATTGTTGCATATTTCAAAAGTGCTAAAGATTGGTACGGTTAAATCAATGTTGCAAATTTTTTCACACTTAAAAAAGAAACACTGATGTAATCCTTTGATGGCATTGCTTTCCAGAGAATAAAATATTATCTTGTTCAATATCTTTGATAACCTTCATTTTTCCAAAGAATAATAATATTTGATGACAATGAATGCCAGTAATGCTAGAGACCAAATACCTATTCATCTATTGAATGTTTAAATCTGATAAAAAAAAATCTGATAAAACAGTTTATTTTAGACTGTCTCCAGTTTAGGTCTTTACTATAGTGCTCCTTTGTCTTTCGGTAAGATTTAATACCAAATTGAAGGGCATCTGGGTGGCTTAGTTGGTTAAGCATCTGCCTCCAACTCAGGTCATTATCTCAGGGTCCTGGGATCGAGTCCTGCATTGGGCTCCCTGCTCAGCATGCCTTTAAATTTGTTCTAAGATTCAACAAATAACAGCAAATCCTACGATTTTACTTTCTTTCCATGACAATGTATGGATTTTAATTCACACATATGTTTGGAACATTGCTACTATTCGTATACTTCCTCAGCAACATTCTAATAGAGCATTAAATTATACTATTTCTGTTTTATTGTTTTTGATGGGATAAGAAATAAAACAATAGTGTAAGTGTGCTGTATATGAGTTATTTCAATACAGCCAGTTTTACAGATTGTTTGCAAAAAATTATCTTAAAGTATGCAAAATACTGTTCTTTATTGTTTCTTAATCTTGTATGCTTATGAGTAGTTGTGATTTCTTTGCCTTTGCTTAGAAGCAGTCCAAACTGAAATTGGCTTTATTTCAACACTTCAAAATGAATTCCACCAAATGGAATATAAATTGAATTGCTCTCAGGAATAAAATCACTTAGCTGCCATGAATCACTATTTGAGATTTTCAAGAGCAAAACATTCTGATAAATGCGCCTGTGTGTTCCTGCTTATGTAGCAGCAGGAAGAATAATATATATTAACTGAACTCTGAAATTCACTTGGAATTCTACTTTTGCTGAAATGAAAGGTTACTTTTATCTTTGTATGACTGATTTTGACAGTCAGAGATATTAATGTGTGATAATATTTTACCACATTCTCTTCTCTCACCTCATTTCCTAAGCTTTAGTCTAAGAAATATTATATTATTGTATTGTATTATGTCATTTTCAAGTATTTAATGTATTTGAAATGTTTTAGGATGCAGTTAATTTCAGCATGACCACTTCTTCTACCTTTTAAGGTATTTATTTTTTATTTTTATTTTTTTAAAAGATGCTATTTATTTATTCATGAGAGACATACAGAGAGAGAGGCAGAGGCAGAGGGATAACAGGCTCCTCGCTGAACAGGGAGCCCCATGTGGGGCTCAATCTTAGGACCCCAGGATCACAACCTGAGCCAAAGACACATGCTCAACCACTGAGCCACCCAGACGCTGCCCCCCTTTCCCGGTGTTTAAATAATCCCAATAGTCCTTATTTTTTAGAGTATCGACTCCATTTAAACATATACTATTCCTGAATTTGTGAAATACAAATACTATCAATGAAATATTGGTATGTTACATTTAATGTAGCTATTCTGAGAGGGAAGTTCTTGAATATTTATCTTTGTAGCAGTTGGAGGCTCCTTTCCATTATTTATCCTCCAAGTTATTCTTTCTAATTTTTTTTTCCCATCTTAATTCTTGGAGGAAGATAGAAGATGTTTAGAAGAGGCTATACAAGTGGAAGATTGAGGTACTGGCTGCCTTGTGTGAATTCCGCAAACCACCAAAAATCTTTTTAAAACGTTTTAAACAGAATTAGCAAAATTCTTAGATTACTTTTTGAATATGTGCTTCCTCATTATTGCTCAAGTAGCTTTTTGTGTGTTTTTTTTTTTCTACTTCACTACTTTTTTGGTAATTAAGGAATTACCTACACATAATATGTAACCAATGAAACTGTAAGACCCTACTGTAAGACATATTTTAATCTCTTGTATAAAATATTTATTCAGCTTAGAAATTTTATATAAAGGTGTTTATTCTGTTGTACATGTTTGCTTTTTTAAACATATACACATGTTGTCTCAAAACCTGTAACTGTGACACTTGTGTATGGTCATGTACAACCAATGTCTAGGACACTTATTTTAAGTTACTCCTGCATCAACCAGAATATAGAAAACATACAAATTTTTAATGATATTTACCATGTACTGATGCTGCTATAAAGTCAATATTGTCTTTTTTTGCATTTTCTTATGATAACTGGGAATCTGACAACTAAGTGATTATGAATATGGCCAAATCACAATTTATCTCTTGGGATTATTACACATAGCCACACTAACAAATACTGGGTTCTGGTATCAACTTGATTAGGTATCAGACGAGCCCCTGGACTCCTGTATCTTCCACTTAGCTCTGCGTAGATTGACCTGTAAACTCCTCTTTAGTACACATTTACTTGGTTCTGCTTCTCTTTGTGTCTGTATCACATTTTTCTGCTTATCTTATTCTTATGCTGTTAAAGAAAAGGTCTTCCAGGCCCTTTATCTGAACATTCCTGCCATTTCCACTTATTCAAGGTACCAATTCTTCTTGAATGATCTTAAAGACAACAAAAAAGAATAACAGATCATTGACCAAATTTTGCAATTTGCTTGAAATTCCACATTTGCTGCAGTGGCAGTTTTGTCTCTGCCATGATTTTGAGGAATTTTTCCTTTTTCACCCAAGTTCTCAAATTTAGGTCATATATAGGTCATAATATTCCCTTGTTATCTTTTTAATATCTGTACGGTATGTAGTAATAATCTCTTTCTTTTCTGATATTTGTATATTTGTGTTTCTTCTCTTTTCTCCCCAGTGAGTCTAGATTTATCAATTTTATTGAGCACTTCAAAGAATAAGCTTTGATTTCATCTGATTTTCTGTATTGCTGTTCTTTTCTCAATTTCATTAATTTCTGTTATTATTTTCATTGTTTTTCCTTCTACTTCCTTTGGTTTTAATGTTTTTCTAGTTCCTTAATTTGGAAATGTTGGTTGCTGATTTTTGTATCTTTCTACTTGTCTTATAAATCCTTTAGTGCTATAGATTTTTCTATAAGCTTTGCTTCACTGCAAAACACAAATTTTAAGTCTTCTTTAACTTTTATTCCATTAAAAATATTTTATTTCCTTTGTGATTTCTGTTTTGACAAATGGGCTGTTGGGAAGAATAAAACTTCATTTCCAAAGGTTTTTTTTTTTTTTTTTTTTTTTTTTTTTCATTTCCAAAGGTTTTGAGCTTTCCTAGATATCTTTCTATTGTTGATTCCTGGTCGAAAGTCATTACTGTCCAAGAAAATACTCTATGATTTCTACTTTTTAAAGAGTCTTTGCAGCCCACCATATAGCTTCATTTTTAGCATGGTGGGTGTTCTTGAGAATATTGTGCATTCTGCTGTTGTTGAGGGAGTTCTCTAGATGTCAGTAACATCAGTTTGGCCGATAGTGTTGTTCAGGTCTTGTGTTCTTCCTAATTTCTGACTTCTCGTTCCATCAGTTACCAGGACAGTTACTAAAAGAGGATTTTTGAAGTCTATATTATAATTACATATTTGTCTAGTCCTACATTCAGTTAAATTATTATTTTTTTATCTCATACATTTTGAGACTCTGTCATTAGATTCACACACATTTAGGATTGTTATATCTTCTTTGAAAATTGGTGTCTTTATCATTTTTAAATTTTACTCCTTCAGAGAAAGTGATTTATTAATGATGCCTTTCAGCTTTATTTTGCTTAGTGCTTGTATGGTACAATTTTTTCACCCTTTTATTTTTAATGTATGTCTTTATACTTTACATATATTCTTTGTAAACAGTATGTAGTTGGATTTTGCTTTTTCGTCAACCTTGGTGTCTGTGATTTACTTGGTATATATAGATTGTTTATAAGTAATGTTATTATTAATGTGGTTGAGGTAAAACTTCAACTATTTTCTAGCTAGCTATTTTCTATTTTCCATCTCTCTTTCTTTCTTTCCTTCTTTTCTTTCTTTCTTTCTTTCTTTCTTTCTTTCTTTCTTTCTTTCTCTTTCTTTCTTTCTTTTTCTTTTTTCTTTCTTTCTTTTCTTTCTTTCTTTTCTTTCTTTCTTTCTTTCTTTCTTTCTTTCTTTCTTTCTTTCTTTCTTTCTTTTTTCTTTCTTTCTTTCTTTCTTTCTTTCTTTCTTTCTTTCTTTCTTTCTTTCTTTCTTTTCTTTCTTCTTTCTTCTTCCTTGTTTCTTTACTCTGTTTTCTGTGACCTTTTAGTTTATTTTAGTAATTTTTAGGGTTCTATTTAATCTTCAGTAATTATTATTTTAATCTTTAAAGAATATTTTTGTAGTTGCCCTCAGGCTTACAATGTTTCTCTTTAACTAGAGTATACACTCAAATCATGTTAGATGGCTTCAAATGTAGAAGACCCTTACAAAAGTTTACAGACTGTGTCCAGTTTAGAATGGTCTGACTTACCATTTTTTGACTTTATGGTGGTGCCAAAGTGATACTCATTCAGTAAAACCCATACTTCGAATTTTGAATTTTGATCTCTTCCCACCTAGTTACTTAGCATAAGATCCTCAGTCCCATGCTGGATGGCAACAGCCAGCCACAGCTCTGAGTCAGCCTTCTGATCATAAAGGACAAACACCTGATATGCTTAGAACCATTGTGGAGCCATATGACCATTGTTTTTTCCTCTCTGTATGATATTCAATAAATTACATGAGGTATTGAACATTTTACTCTAAAAATATGCCTTCTGTTCTATAATTTTCCCCAGCTCTGGGCTACTGTATGTGCTCTGAGCACCTTGAAGGTAGGAGAAGCTAAACTGGGATGTCTGTGGGTTAGTGTACTAAATGCGTTGTTGACTTATGATATTTCCACTTACTGATGGGTTTATTGGGATATAACCCCACCATAAGCTCAGGAAAATATGTATTACCCCTAATTCCTCTCTCTCTATTACCATATAGTTTGGTTTGACATGTGTTAGCAATTCTGGGTAGTATTGATAACACTTTCACTCTATTTTTGTTTCTCTGAGAGCAGCTTTAATTTTCTTTGTTTCTGAAATATGTTTGTGTGTGTGTGTGTGTGTGTGTGTGTGTTCATGATTTTTCATTGAAAGTTCTTTTTCTAACAGCAATTTAAAAATGTCACTTTATTATTTTCTGACTTGCATGGTTCTGATATGAAATCTACTGTACTGCTATATAGGATGTGTCTTTTTTCTCTATTTTTAAGATTTGTTTCTTTGTCTTTGGTTTGGAGAAGATAGACCTAGATTTATTTTTGTTAGTTTTTTGCTTTAATATTTGTCCTATTTATATTCTTTGAAATCCTGGGAGCTGTGGTATAGTATGCGTCATTAATTTTTGGAAAATTTATAGCCATTATTTTTCAAATATATTTTCTGTCTCTTTCTTCTCTGGGATTCCAAATACATGTATATCAGGTCACTCAGTACTATCCCACAGTTTTTGGATGTTCTCTTCTTCTGTTGTAAAATTTTACATTTTTTTCTCCTTCTGTTTCCCTTTGAGTGATTTATTGATCTATTTTCAAGTTTATTGATTCACTCCTTAGCTGTGCCAATCTACTAATGTGGCATTAAAGGCATTCTTCATCTTTAATTCTTTTTTTTTTATTCTAGCATTTTTATTTGAGTCTTTCTTATAGTTTCCATATCTATGCTGAAAATATCCACTGGTCATTTGTATTGTCCACCGTTTCTACCAGAGGCCTTAACATGTTAATAGTAGTTATTTTAAACTACTATCTGATGATTCCAGGATCTATATGTCTGTGGCATAACTGAATCTGGTCCTGATAATGGTTTTGTTTGTTTTTTTGCTTACTTCTTTGCCCATCTTGCAATGTTTTGATTAAACCAGACATTTCACACAGGACAGCAGAGATGGAGATAAAATTTTTATGCCTAGGTAGGGGTACCCCTTTTCTTCTATGGACATTTATTGGAGTATTTAGGAAATCATATTAGTAGTCGAGATGGATTTGGGGTTTTTTGTTTGTTTGTTTGTTTCTATGATTTCCTCAATGTACCATACATTTCAGTTACCTCTAGCACCGCCTTCTGTTTGCCATGGGGCTGGTTCCTGAGATTTTTCCTGAATGTCTCTTCCACTCACAGTTTTCAAGCTTCCCTTTGCTCTGTGCCTCAGAGAAGATTTCTCTCCACGCTTGTTCCTCTCCCAGTATGAACCATTGTTACTTCATACTTAGCACTTGTTATGTTGGTGATGGAGAGTTTGCATGGGGGGTAGTAGTGGGAGAGGAGTTGTTTTCTGTATTCTGAGTAACTTGAGTCTTAGACACTATTCTTGTGGGTTGGCCTTCTCAGTGGTTCTGCCCTGTTTCAGGTTGCAAGTCTTGGCCCAACATATATATGTTGCTGCCCCTCCAGGGACTGAGAGTATTTTACTCCTTCCTTTCCCTAACTGGGATTATTTTTCACCAGGGTCCTCGAGGACTGTGTTTTTGGCTTTCTTCCAATGGTTTAAGGTCTTTGTTCCATAACTGAAAAAGACAAAGATTTAGGCACTGTGCCTTTCAGTGGCTGTTTGCTTCTCTTCTCCAGCCTGTGCCACAAGGATGCTTTCTCAGGATGGTCACCCTGTCTCCAGTTGCTTTTGAGTATTTAGTAGATCTAAGGCTGTGGGGACCTTGGATGGCAAGGTGATTGAGCGCCTGCTTTCAGCCCAGGGTGTGACCCTGGGGTCCCAGGATCGAGTCCAGAATCGGGCTCCCTGCATGGAACCTGCTTCTCCCTCTGCCTGTGTCTCTGCGTCTCTCTCTCTCTCTCTCTCTCTCTCTCTCTCTCTGTGTCTCTCATGAATAAATAAATAAAATCTTTAAAGAAAAAAAAAGATCTATGGCTGTGAATGGGTACAAATTCTCCGTTAGGTTACAGGCTGGCATTGCATCAGCTCATTCATTTTTCTGGTGTACCAGAATAAACAGTTACTAATCTAGATGAGAGTCTACATGGGAAGGAAATATAACATACACAGCAACACTGATTTCACATGTAGAAAAGGCACTCTTTTCACTGTGATCTAGGTGAAAACAGAGCCCCAATGTAATGAATTATACAGCTTTGCAACTGTAAATGCTTTGGCAATAATACTATGTGTACCAAAACAGAAAATGCTAAAGAAAAATTAGATAAATATACAGGGGAGTTCAGTGTGATAGCTTTGTGACTTTCCTATAAATTTGAAATTATTTTAAAATAAAATTTTTTTGGGGGTGCCTGGGTGGCATAGTCAGTTAAGTATCTGACTCTTGATTTCAGCTCAGGTCATGATCTCAGGGTCCTGGGATCAAGCCCTAAATTAGGTCCATGCTAGGTATGAAATCTGCTTCGGATGCTCTCTACCTCCCCCTTTCCTTCCTCACTCTCTAGCTCTCAAATAAATAAATAAAGATTTAAATAAATCTTTAAATAAATACATAAATAAACAAACAAACAAATAAATAAATAAAATGTTTATCATCAAGTGATGCTATTAAGGAAATAGTGTAAGACAAGTGACATATAACCAACAAAAAAGAAATAGTAGCAGGCTACATCAAAAACTTTCACAATTAAAAAGCTAAAAAAAGAAAAAATGGGAAAAGACAAGAAAAAGTGTTCAGCAAGAGACAAAACGTGAATGAAAACAGACGTAAAAATATGTACAACTTCAGTATGAGGAGAAACAAAAATACAAAACATAGTTATGATTCTCTACCCACCAAACTGGCAAATTTAAAAACTCCGACATAAATAGTGTTGCAATGTAAGTGATGAATCACTAAATTCTACACTTGAAACTAATATTGCACTGTATGTTAACTAGCTGGAATTTAAACAAAAACTTGGGGAAAAGGAGTGCTGCAGAGAATGTGGCAACAGGAATTCTTTTTTTTTTTTTTTTGGCAACAGGAATTCTTATACTGTGTTTGCCTACATGTAAGTCTGTAGTGTAAAACAATTTTTATTTGTTACCCTTATGATAGTTCTACCAAAGTCTAAGAATCATTTCCTAGAAGACTAAAAGGACAAAGGATTATACAGATATACCTCCTGTACTTGAACATCATGGATGCAAATTCCCACATACTAAATAATGTTATATATTTTGTGTGTAACATCTCTTAACACACCAAAGGAAGCTTCAATCAAATTTCACATGGTTTGTTTCTCAGATTTGCACATGGGAAGCTAATTAAATTCTTAATTACTTTTATAAATTGTTGCTTTAACTTTTTAATGAAACAAAGTATTACTATATTGGCAAACTAATTTTCAATATCAAATGGAAAATAACAAGAAGAAATCTCTTTTTAAATTTTAGTCTATAGTTTACAATAAAACTTTGGACTAGCTGAATTATAAAATACTTACTTTTTTTGTACCAAACAAGTAAACTTTTTAAAAAGATTTTATATGTTTGAGAGAAAGAGAAAGAAGGAATGGGGGTGGGGGGAGAGGAGGGAGCAGAGGGAGAGGTAGAAGCTGACTCCCTGCTGAGTGGGGAACCCAATGTGGACCTTGAACCCAGGACCCTGGCATCAAGCCCCAGATCAGGCTCCTGCTCAGTGGGGAGCCTCCTTCTCCCTCTAGCTCTGCCTGCCATGCCCCCCTGCTTGTGCTCCCTCTGTCTCTCTCTGTCAAATAAATAAATAAAATCTTTAAAAAATAAAATAAACCTTGAAGCATTCATGAGAATGCATGATGACCAATTTTGTACAGATTGGATCATTATTGCTTAATTGAAATTAATATCCATCAAATGGAAACTTTCTGTAGGATAGTTAGAATTATTTTAACTTACAGAAAAATTTGAAAATCTATTATGTTTATACATTTCATAGTGCCTCAAGATAAGATTTTTTAAAATCATATACACAATGCTTACGGAAAATGACTGGAACTATTTCTAATTATTTTTTAATACCAGTGTTGGATTGTGCATTCCTTTGCCTGTTGGGGCAACACAGGATCGGTGTTTTGTTTTGTTTTATAAATGGACTCCAGATAGTCAGTTAGATGAATATAGAAGCAATCTGGTGTGGATATGACTCTATTATTTTCTCAATACTCACAATAAATTCATAATCAATGTAGCAAGAAGGAAGAAGATGGAAAAATGCTTCTTGGTATTTTTAAAAAAGATTTTATTTATTTATTCATGAGAGAACAGAGAGAGAGGTAGAGACATAGGTAGAGAGAGAAGCAGGCTCCCCACAGGGAGCTCAGTGCAGGACTCAATCCCAGGACCCCGGGATCATGACCTTGGCCAAAGGCAGATGCTCAACCACTGAACCACCCAGGCATCCTCCCTTGGTATAAATGTTGGACTTTTATAATGTATAGGACAATTCCCTGCTTGACTTCTGTGGTTACTCAACCTGCTTATGCTGGTAGATTACGAAACTTGTATTTCTTTCTGTTTTTTTTTTCTCTTACTTGTCTTGTTTCTCTGAGTCTGGCTGGATTTTCTGTTCCCTAGTTAAGTATCTAGTGGAGATGGAGTTCTTCAGAAACAAATTCTGAGATGGAGGTGTTCACACAGGAGGGTTATTAAGGAGTGCTCCTAGAACCAACAGGTATGGAAAGGAAGGGAAGGAAGCAGGACTGGGCAGAGGACAAAGTGGTCTGTGCTGTAGGCTCAACAAAGGCCTCAGCAGGTCTCAAGGGGAGATCTAAAGTTTGAATGGTCTTTCAGAATTTCTATGAGTTGGAGTGAGGGATTTAGGCTTTATACTCCTATGCTGATTAGTCTTTGAATGAGCTGGCTGGGGAAAAAAAAAAAAAAAAAAAAAAAAAGGTGTGCCCTTGACTGAGGCAGCTCCCTTTAACAAAGACCCTCCAGAAGAAGGCTGACAGTTGAGGGATCTCTGCATGAAGCACCCTGAGAACATGGAAGATTAAGTTCTTTGTTCCAGAAGGGAGAACTATGCGACAGTCCTAGCATGCTCAATAGTCCACCCCTTGCACCACTCAGAATCACACATTTGTATGAAATTTATGAATGCATTTTTTTCAGCTTTCTTGGGGTTTTTAATCCTGAGAAATTAGTGAAAAAACTATAACTCTTACCACTGCTGTTGGTTGCTGGGGCACAATTGATATTGTTTCCTTGCTGTATTATCTTTTTCGGGTTTCTTCAATTTTAAGCTAGCTTCACTGCTGTTCTTGGTGGCTACCTTAGTGATATAACACAGACATCCACCCCTGAAAAGCATGAGCCCTGTGCAGACTAGGCCAGCATTACTGTTGCATTTTTTTGTTTACTATAAGAGTTGTACACAGTTAGCAAAATGGTTCCCAAGTAGATTACTTTTGGTTGAAATATACTTCACATTGGCCCCATTGTGTAACAGTAACCCTACATGGTGGTCAGGATCAGCTGTCCTTTCTAAGATGGTAAATCTTCTTTCTATTCCTAGTCTTTAGACACAAGGAGCCCAAAGTAACCCAGTTGCAACAAATCTTTATGGTTAAATTGAACCCTTTTTATGTCTCCTAACTAAAGCGTTCTCCTCTTGGGAACCAGCACTTCTAAATCCTCACAGTTCAGAGTTGTAGGAATGGAAAACACAAATTAGTAGCAGACTATTTCCTCTTTCCACCATTTAGATGTTTTCTCCACCTCTTGCTGTCATTTTATTAGGGCCAGAAACCTCTGGGTATTATGATATGTAAAAGAATCAGTGAATCCTATGGTCAAGCTCACACCTGCACTTCCTTTCCTTTGCTATGAAGTAGTACCCTGTGCTGGTAGATTTTACAGTCTTTAAATCCTGGGAAATATTGTTGGCTAAGACCGTGTAGTCAGAAAGTGGGTAATGAAAGTCTCTTTTATCAAAAACAATAGCAGTTACTTCCTGGGTGGGAAGGTGTCTAATGTTCTCAGTTTGCCACCACTTAGCTAATTGGTAACCTCAAAGTTCTGCACCATGTTGGGGCTCATCATTGGGCTCCCTCACTGGAATGAGGCAGTGACCGTCTTTCTGCAAAACTTCAAGTAGCCCTTCTTGCCCTTTGGCCCAGGGAGCTCCTTCAAAATCCCTGCCTCCCTGTGAGCAGGGCTCAGATCCTCTTTGCCTTAAAATATCCAAACTTCTATGTTAATCTATCATCTTCCTCTTGGAGTGTACTTTGACAAAGCCCACTTTTTAAATTATCTTTCTATCCAATGATGAATTTTCTCTCTTTTCCTGAAGGATTTTTTTCTCTTATTTAAATATAAGGGCAGGAAATAAGTAAGTGGTTCCTCCTAAATATAGAATATTCTGTAAGCTAATCAAAAGCCATGGACCATGGCTTTTGAGTAAAAATCTAAGAATCTGCTTCTCCTAGACTTTGATTCTGCTAAGACAGGGCAGCCTCATGTCTTTCAACCTGAATGGAGTACCTTAGTTAAAGAGAGAAGACACGTAAGAAAACATATGGTTTAATATTTCTGAAAGGTATGCCTCTATGTAATGTCTAGCAGAGTCAAATGCTGGTAGCCCAGAGTTCTGTTACCTGATTGCTGCTCTCCTGGTGAATTTAGGCTTGCCACTTATTTTTTATCGACCTTAGTTACTCATATGTCAGTTGAAGAGGTTGGTGTAGATGATGTCTGAAGTCCTTCTGAACATTAAAATTCTGTGCTTCTGTGATGATATATTTAAGGTTACTCAGTCTTCTGAAGGGCTACTTTTTATCTGTACTTTAAAATGAAACAAAATGCCGTATGTTCTTCCCGTTTTCAATTTCATGATTGCCTGTGGGTTTTTTATGAATACTCTTTTTCTTTGACTGTTAGAACTACAAATGATTATAATTTTATATGACTTCCCAGGCAATTCCACTGCTCTCAAAAGTTTTCCTGACCTACCATTTAGAAAAAAAAAAAAAAACTAAAATATTATCAATGCACAAAAGCTCTGAGAGTTTTTTTCTTTGAAAGAGGCCAGATAAATAAAATTACATGTGGTCAATAATTCGAAAATCAGCTATAAAGAAGTCGTACTTCCAAATAGTACCTTATTCAGTTACTTGTTTTGAATATCTTGGAGACCAGCCTTGCTTTTGTTGACAGTATTTCTGAGAATGTTGACATTCCAGCAGCAGCACCCATCAATTTGGGGGTAAGTGTTTGGAGTATGGGATAGTGTAAGAGATTGTAACTCACCCTCTACGAGATCTGCTAAACTGGTTTTACCTGATTCTAGTTCTTATGAAGTTTTGAAGGGAAAGCCCAAGTGTCAGCCTTGAGCAAAATGCTAGGGTTGAATTATAAAGCCTTCAAAAACATATAGAATTATAATTAGTGATGATGAGTGAAATTTTAAATGGTTGAAGGCTCACTTTGTGTAAGCACGTTAAAACCTGACTTGATTTATGCCATTTCTCTTGAATATAGCCAGAAAACTTTACAATATCAAATTTCTATTGTCAAGTATTCTATTGCTGTTTGCTGGCCACAGTTGGCAAAATTTCAATAAGAAATCTGCCCAAGTCCAAAAGTTGTCCCTGAGACTACAGCAAGAAAATGTAATGAGACTGTGTGTTGTGCTCGCTTTGGCAGCACATATACTAAAATTGGAATGAGATTGTGTGTTGTGTTCCCCAGGAGAAAGCAGCATAAAAATTTAACAGTAACAATAACAAAAGGTTGACACTTTTTATTTGATTTTATTAGTAAAAATAGTAAAGACATGTCAATTGGGCCTTAGTGTTTTCCTCATTTAAAAGCCTCGTCAAAAAAAAAAAAAAAAGCCTCGTCAATTGTCATTTGAAAGGCTTATATACTGGGTTAATTACTCCTTTCTGTCCAGTCCATGTTTGGTCTTCTGTCTCAACCCTGTATACCTCTGTCTCTCTCCCCATCATCTCTTTCTTTTTTTCTCTGCCCAATTAAATCCCACTCCCTTCGAGACTGATTTGGAAATTTGCTTCTGACAGGTAACAACATTTTTTAACAGACTTCATTACTTTTTTTTCCCCCACTGTCTTCAGAGTATTTTATTCCTATTTTGTAATATGTATCACATCAGGCTATAATACTTTTTTTCTTTTCTTCCTCACTAGATTAGAAATTTATCAAAGGTAAAACAATGTCATTTCCTGCCTTTCCCATTGTATCTTCAACATAGCCACCACTCAAAGTGATGACTGAATGAATAATTCTTTCACAGGAAGGATTATAGGTCTGATCAAAGACTAGTTCTGCACATCTGTAGGAAAATGGTTAGGTTTGTTATAGTACTCAGTAACTATAGTGCTTCTCTGCATAGCCTTAGGATTGGAAAAGAAGAAGGAACAGAAAAATGACAAAATTAAATGTGGGAAATAACTTGCTTTCTCCAAATATATTTAAAGTGCTTTAGGAGCAAAAAAGAAAATCTAGAATAACAATATTATTGTTTAAGTTTCACTCAAATGTTACATCTTCCAGACACGGTCTCTATTCCTCATGTTATACTAGATTTCATTCAGTTTAATTGTGTTCATGGGTGGGGGACCAACCCAAGAAGAGCACAATTCTTAAATTTGGCATAAACTGCAACTAAGGAACACAGCACAGAAATAAATCTACAGACTAAATCTATAAAATTTGGTTCAATTCTTTCTTTTATAAATAACTTTAAAGGTCATCTAATGGGGATCCCTGGCTGGCTCAGTGGTTTAGCTCCTGCCTTTGATCCAGGGCATGATCCTGGAGTCCTAGGATCTAGTCCCACATCAGGCTCCTTTGGCCCAGGGAGCTCCAGTGTGGAGCCTGCTTCTCCCTCTGCCTGTGTCTCTGCCCCCCCAACCCTGTCTATCACGAATGAATAAATAAAATATTAAAAAAATACTATCCAATATTAAAAAAAAAAAAGGTCATCTAATGTATTGATTTTCACACTGTTTTCCTTGGAAGGCCTATGAAGATGGTTCAGGAGTCCCTGAGATGGACTGAGCCTGACCACTGTATGGCTATTTATGCGCCCACATACATTTCCAACAGAGCAGTCAGCTTTCATTAATGTATTTTTAATGTTAGCTTAGGCCTACCTCCCACATAAAATCTAACTGAAATTGGCCTAAGCTCATACCAAATCAAAAGATGCTGGGGCATTTAAAATCTGTTAAATATTTTTGAAAAACCCCCGGGGCTGTCTCCATCTCTTGACTCTTGAGTATCTATATGCTGTTTCTGACCTAAGTGTCATAGTAACATTCAATGATTTTTACATTAAAAAAAAGCCACACAGGATTTAAGACTACAGTAGGTCTCCCCTCTTTTTATCCCTCTCCAATTATCCTAGCAACATACACCTTTTCTTTCTCTTCTTTCTTTACTTATGTTTACACTATGCTGTAGCCAACATATAATCCTTCTAAGGGAAGTTGGGGATTTCTTACCATTGGCCATAGTTTATTTATCAGTAAAACACTCATCTCTCTAAGAAAAACTCCAGTGTCAGATATAAAGGTAATGATATTTTCTTTGCTCGTTACGTCGGTTTTCAGTTGGAACTTGTACTGGGATTTAAGAGAAGATTTCATTTGAAGATGGGTCTCATAGCTTCAAAATCTAAAACTCCTGCTTTAGGAGTTTGGGTTTGAGTTTAGGAGTTAGAAGTTATGGGGAAGCTGGGGTGGCTCAGCAGTTAAGTGTCTGCCTTTGGCTCAGGGTGTGATCCTGGAGTCCCAGGATCAAGTCCCATATTGGGCTCCCTGCATGGAGCCTGCTTCTCCCTCTGCCTATGTCTCTGCCTCTCTCTGTGTGTGTCTCTTATGAATAAATAAATAAAATCTTTTTAAAAAAAGTTAGAAATTATGCAGGGAAAACTTCAGTTGTTTGGGATGTGCAAGGTACAGTAAAATATGTCATCCTTTACATAGATGAATTTGTGTTGTTGATATTCTATTTTCCATAAAACTAAATCCATAAAATGAAAAAATAATTCATAAATGGGGATATGACATGTACATTTTGTTATATGGGTACTACCTGTGTATGCCATTCAAAAAATATTCTCAAGCTTCACCCACCTGAGGGCATAAATATTAAAATCCATAGACCTTTGGTAATGCAATCCCTCAGGCACTGGAAGGTTTTTTGTTTTTGTTTTTTTTTTTGTTTTTGTTTTGTATATTCAGAAGAAATTCCATCCATACTCTTTTCTTCAGCTTCCTTGAGGAAGTCTGTTTTCTGCAGACTATCCATGAGTGGGTTGCCACTTCCACTGGTAACTTGCATGGGAGTGCTGGTATACCATCATCTGTCTGGCATTCGCATCAGGCTTAACATTTTTTTTCCTGCTGGCTGAGTTTGACCCTGGAAGCTTGGAAATCTATGGTGGGTTGGGTAAACAGTGAATCTTCTCCCTAATTCTGTCACATTTTGTCTTTTGAGCCAAGAAACCATGTTAGCACTTAGAAATGCACAGAATCTTATGTGAACACCCTCTTTAGTTATTTGCTTTAATCCCTACCCCACTGAGAATATTCCCTACTCATGCTGAGTAAGAACAGACACTACGTTATTCACTCAATTATTCTGCTTTTTCTTCCTTTCCCCAGATTAGCTCCAGGGCTATATACACCACACACACACACACACACACACACACACACACACACACACACTTCTCTTTTCCTCTTTAGCCTGAAAATAAAATACCTCCTGCACAATAACACATGGAGTAGTCATCATCTCTCTGATTTGGCAAAATGAGTCTAAATTAGTTTAAGCTGGGCACAACTGGGGCATCCTGCTTCATTTATGTTTTATGGTATGCTACCATTTATAAAGTGTTTTTACATACTTCATTCTCATAGTAACCCTAAGAATACTAGGCCTTATCTATGTATAGGTAAGGAAAGTGAGGTATAAAAAGACTGACAAGATAGCCAAGGTATGTGATGATTAATTCTGTAAGTCAATTTGACTGGGCTAAGAGATGCCCAGATAACTGGTAAAACACTTCTGAGTGTATCTATAAAGGTGTTTCTGGAAGAGATTAGCCTTTGAATATGTCAGTTGAGTAGAGAAGATCACTCTCACCAAAGCACTGAGCATCATCGCATCTGTTGAGGGACTGAATAGAACAAAAAAAGTCAAGGAAGGGCAAATTCTTTCTCTCTGCTTGAGCTAAGATAGCTGTCTTCTCCTGCCCTAGGATGTCAGAGCCCCTGGCACTTGGGCTTTTATACTCTGACCAGGACTTACACCATAAACGCCTGAATTTAAGGCTTTCAGACTCAGAGTGAATTATACAAGTAACTTCTCCAGCTTGCAGGTGGCAGATTGTGGGATTTATTTACCATAAGCACGTGAGCCAGTTGCTATATAAAAATTTTCCTTTTCTACATTATCTATAGGTTCTGTTTCTCTGGAGAACCCTGACTAATACTTGGTACATCTGCAACTTCAACTCAAGTCTCCTGGAACCCCCACACAAAGCCAACGATGACAGTGTGATGACTTTAATGTAGAATGGTCTTTAAGGACTAGAATTACTTACATGTATTCCTTTTTTTCCCTTTAGCCAAGTGTTATTTTATTCTCCGTTCTCCTCCTGCCCCCTTCTTTCTTTTTTAAGTTCAACCACTTACAGTGTGGTGGGAGGCAAGAGGAAGAGTAGAGGGAGAGAATCATCTTCTGAACTTCTATATTCCTCTATCTCTTGGATGTGCACTAGGCAGGCTTCTAGGACCATTACTTCGAGACCTGAAAGTTAGGCATTAGTTATACATAATGGATCCTAAAGAGGTGCCCCTACAGGTGACCACAGCTGGTAGTTTCCTATGGAGCATCTGTTATCGGCAGACACTACAAATACATGATTTTCATTTGTCACTAATACTACCTAGACTATAAACCTATAGAAAGAAAAGGTATAGCATAAAGGGCTTAGGAAGAGAAGAGTTATTATTTCAATGTATATTGCTTAAATAAAAAAATAGCAAGGTAATGTTTAAGAGATAGTCTCATCACTTTAGAATAAATTCATACAGAAAATTTATATAGTATAATTTCTATTACTTGTTTTAAATCAAATAGTTCTTTTTTGGAGGTGTGTCTATTGAAGGTCCGATGAGCAAAAAAATGACACTGGCCAAGTTCAACTCACAGATTACCATGCATTGTCCTGATGCTTTTAAGTAGGTACTGTTCATGTGACACATGATCTAATTTTTTATTTCTTATTTTTATTTCTCACACAAATAATCTCTATTTAAATAAAAAAATAATATGTGCTTACTCATTATTTTAAAACTCAAACTATATAGAATAGTAGAGGGAAAAAAATAAAAAAGGCTGCCTACTTCTCAAGTCCACATTTTTCCAATGGAAGATTCTAGTGAGAGTTCAGAGAGTCTTGTACAGTCATTTTCTTTTCACAAGATTGATTCTGGGAGCAAGGAAGCTGGCTCAGGCACCCAGACTATACTGCCTGTCATATCAGAATTCTCTTTCTTTCCTTAGCTTTGCTTTTTGAGGTATATGGGTTTCATTTGTTCACATTTCCTTATTATCATTACTTATGAAGGAATTTCATCCCTTTTTCTTCCTCTCTTCATTTAAAAACTATTTGTTCAAAAAAAATAAATAAATAAAAATAAAAACTATTTGTTCATTTTATTAGTATGAGGGAGGGTGATTTTATGTTGCTGTGTAACCAGCTAGTAACTCAAAAATCTGTGTTTGGTTTATAAAGCTAAATGTGAGGTGATTGATATTTCCAAAGAATTATGACCCTGTGTTCTGCCTCTTTGAGATTTGAGATTGATATGAAAGGATTAGGGAAGAAAAAAAGTTACATTTTGTTTCAATACAACTCCTGATTAGCCAGAAGAACACAGAATTAGTCAAACCATTTGAGGTCCTTTGTCAACTTGGAACATGATTCACTTTTAGAGTTAACTGGTATACCCAGGATATTCATAAATAGGGTTTCATATGTTACTTTGTTAAGGCCTGTAGTGAATGCGATGGACGCCATGATGTGAAGAGCTTGTTGGCTTAGCTGCTGGGAATCCTGTCATCAGGTGCCCTTAGCTTTCAGCCCCTTTAGGAATTGCCTCACCTGCAGAGAAGCACCAGAGCCATGACTCTCCCGAGTGGCCACTTTCAATGATCTGTGTGAAAGAGCAAATGCCCGGCCATTTTGACCCAACTGAGAACAACTCTTAAGAACCGTTCTAGCTTGAGAACTCTTAATAAGGTCGGTGAAAACTGTCATTGGCCCTGCCACTCTGCCCATTACTGATCTCCTCCTCCCTCTACAGGAGTTGATCTAAAGGTATACCCCAAATAAACATCCCGAATACCAAACCCTCTCTTAGGATTTGCGTCCAGAGAACTCATCTGTGACAGTAGCCATTGCAAGTTGTCACATCAACATCTACTCTATCTCTATCCTGCTATGTTGTAGCATTTCTTTTGGTGAGATTAGCTTAACTCTCAGTACCCGGAGGTTTATCTAAGACAGCCAGGTATTCCTATTTAACTTGCCACAAAGATTCAGATAATTTAGGGCTAGCAAATTAGTACATAGCGATTGCTTGATTATAAGGAATGACGCAAGGACAGTCTAATCAGTATGTTTTTCAGGAATTTGGTACTTACAGGAAGAAATGATCCTCTCTTCTTAGATATCAACCATATTGCCTTCCATGGCTGCTAGTAGACATCTCCTACAATGGGGGAAGCCAAGTCAAAGATGATGCTAACACACAACGGGCAAAACTGAAGCAGATATTGAGAAAATGATCCAAGCCTGGATGGAACCATGTCTGAATCTAATCCTATAGGTGGGTATGGGTGCAGATAATTCACGAAGGTGGCAATCTTTTTCTCGTAAGAAACAACTCTTCAGAACTAGCAAATTAAATGACTCTGACTGAGTACTCTTGGAAGGTAAAGATTTAGCCTAACCATAAGTTGGTTTATGAAACAAACCTGTTAGTGTCAGGATAATTCCTTATTGCCTTATATTACTTGAAAGTTAGAACTTCATTAAAAAAAAAATGGAGGTAATGGGTATCTCAAGCACTTTGGCCATACATAGTTATACTTGGTCATAATTTTATTGCTTTAAGCTTGACGTCATTGCAAATGCACAGTGATTATATTGGGAGGTAGTATAAATATTTTAAAAATCTTCCTCTTAAAAAAATAAAATAAAATTCTTCCTCTTTTATCTATTAAAATTAGCTGGGGATTAAAAAAAAGGCTTACCATACAAAAATGAAGTATAAGTATATTAGAGTAATGTCTGGGTTTAGTGACACTAGAACAACGCACAACGTATCATTTTCATTCCCAATTGAACTTCACTTATATGGAAATTTATTAATGGTTTTTTACATGGAAGAATGAGGAATACAGATACAGGCTTGGGACTTTAGTCAACTTGTGGGTACATTTTGCAATATTAACCTTTTTCTGTCTCATTTATTATAAGGAAATGTACATTACAAATGGAAAATACTGGTTGCTTAGTAATATTCATCTGACAAAATTCATATGACAAACGAGTATATTTCTGGAAATGTAGCTCAAAATTATGTATGTAAATGAACAAAGAAAAGAAACTAAAAGTAGCAGGAACATAAAAATTTCACTTATTCTTGAGTGTGTGATGTGTGTGTGTCTGTGTTATATATATATATATATGAATGATATAAATATCAGCAAGAAATATTCTCATGTCAACACCAGCAAAGAACTAAAATCAGAGAGGAACAATAACCTTTATTCATTGATGATTCAACAGACTGCAAATAATTTTCTACAATGCACTTGGGAATTTATAGACAGAAAGTGGTTTCAATTATTTCTGAATGAATTCCCATCTGACATAGCAAGGGAAGAATCTAAAATGTCATGAAATATTGCCCCCAAAAGCTTAAGAGTACATCAAATATAAAGTTTTCTAAATATCTAAATATCCCTCCCTTATATATTTCATTTACACTGGGAAAAATATTTGCTCATCTACAGAGAAAAAATGGAAACTAAGGAGGTATTTATTACTGCTTTAGAAATCTTTTGTTATGTTGCATTTTTTAAAGGGTGTCCAACAACAGCTCTTTTTCAAATAAAAATACACAATATTTTGGACAGTAAGTATCCTGATAACATTAATTCATAAAAATCACTCAAGAAACTTAATTTGCGTTTCCTGTCAGTTTAAAACTCCTCTATATAATGAAGAGACAAGAAGGTGCAGTGCAGTCTCCAACACTGGAGACTTTTGCATGATTATAAAGTTATATATTAGGATTATATTTTAGATTAATGAATGAGAAAGTGATATAAAAATAATTAAAAGGATAGATAATTGCTTGATGACTTAATGTATAAAGTTTTCATTTTAATTATATCACTTCATTACTTAAAATCACTTGATAGCTTTTTACTTCTTGTAGGTAAATTCCCACTTCTGTATGTGCGCATATAAGCTTCTCCCTAATGTAGTCTCAGCCTAGTTTTAATTTATCTTCTTCCACAGACTCTTCTCTTGAGCCACACTTGACTACTTGCTGGCCCCCGAATTGCCCAGTATCATCTCATTTCCATGCCTTTTCTTTTCTTGTCTCCTCTCTTGGCAAGAGAGCCTTCTGCTATCTCCCAGATAGAATGCATTTTTCTTTCTCCTCCAAATTCCTATCCATTTTTGAAGGGGTCAAAGAAACATTATCTTACTATACATTCCAGAATTCATTTGAGAATGATATCTGTCTTTGTACAGAAACAAACATTGACAAAATTACTGAGAAAAAGATGAGATCCTAAAGTTAGGGAAACAAATCCAAGAACTAACCTACTCTGATCAGGAATCAACAGAAAGAGGGAGAAAAAAAAGAGAAGAGTGTGTGAGTGGTGGTGGTAGCAGTGGTGGAGAGAGTGATAAAATACAGAAGATAAGTGAATGTGCAACATGATAGATTGGCTTTAGAAGTTTTAGGATCCAGAATATATGATATCTTATTTTAGACAATGCTTCTGTGATATGATGATGTCTAAAATCTTTGGTAGATTATGCCAAAGACCAAAGATTATGCTTTTGAATGTTTTCTTTGTCTTTTATTTTGAAATAGAAGAAGGAGAATGAAGTCCATATTTGTTTAACTGCTAGCAAGGAGATGAATGAAGAGGCTCAAGATTCGGGATTAAAAAAAATAAAAATTCAGGGAAAGCAGGAAATAGGAGCAAGAAGCAGCTACAGAAATACCTTCTTAGTAAGAGTTAGCAGAACTCTTAGTTATGATATGGACTTTCCATGAAGCATAAACTGGGAGCGTTGCTCAACCTAATTGTAGGGAGACTGGCTGTCTCAGGGCCCTACACTGAAGCCTTTCCTGGGATGAGGACAGTCAGTGCTGAAACAGGAAAGTGTCAATCAAACTGAGATGAGTTGTCTACCCTAATAAAGGACTGAAAGAGACTAGTTGACATCTGTGTGCATAGGCGCTCACTCTGGCACACATAAGGCACCTACCACATAGTACCTTGAATGGTTAGGGATCATTCTCTTTGTAAAATTTTGATGAAATGATAATATAACATTTTTTTTTAGTAAACACACATACATACACACCTGATGTATAATCTAAATCTGCACATCCCCAAATAATTACCTGAAAAGACTCTATCCTTAGTAATTACCCAAATACTTTTTTCATTCTTCTTTTGAACTTACCTTTAGGTTATTGATTCTCAACTGGTAGTGAATTTGTCCCCTTCCCCAAAGGACATTTGTCAATGGCTAGAGAAATTTTGATAGTCGCCAACTCATGAGTGTGTGTTGGTGGCTCCAGGACTCCAGTAAGTAGAGGCCAGGGTTGCTGTTAAACACCCTACAATGTACAAGATACCGCCACTTTCCCCCAACCCAAGGATATATGTGATTCATAATATCAATAATGCCCAGGTTGAGAAATCCTGATCTGGATCTTGAATCATATTTTTCCTATCATAGTATTAACAGATACTTGGCTCGACCTGAGGACTTGATATTTAAAACCATCATGATCGTTGGAGGAGAAAGTGGCAATGTGAGAGCTTGTTTTACAAAAAGCACCCCTTCCATTCCAAGCACAGGGCAGTGACAGGTAAAATAATTTTAAAACATCAAAAGAAGTATCCATAAACAAGATAAGAATCTTTATGGACCAGAAGTGGAATAGAAACACACAGCTGTAGCCCAGGCTTGCTGGGATCTGGCTCCAAAAGCAAACAAGGCACTCAGAGTTCAACTCTGTCGGGAAACAGGATCCCAAATGCTCCATGCCCGGGAGGCGACCAGAACCAGACTCGGCTCCTGATTGCAACATTCCGTGAGAAAGAGAAAAACCTCCATACTGTTTCTCTGAGCTATAGGTTTTATAAGCTCCTCATTAGTTAGTATAACCTAGATCATGATGGTGATGAGCAGCTCCAATCTGTATGGGTCTGAAACAATGAGAATTTACCTCTTGCTCAGTTACATGTGCACCATAGGTTGATAAGGTGTCTGTGCTCATTCTTGACATAAACTGACAAAGAAGCCACCACCTTGATATGTGCTGACATGGGGGTCAAGAGAAGAAGGGTCCTAGAGGGTCTTGCATCAGAAATTGTATGCTCTGACCTGGTAGGGAGACATATCACTTCAGGCCAAAAGTTTTTAGCTAATACTAGTCTTATAGCTTCAGAAAGTATAAATCTATAATGCACCTGGGAAGAGGGTTAACTGCACTAAGGAATGCCACAAACACTGTACCTAAAGTTCTAAGAAACATAAAAAGCTGAGAACCAGGTATATCAGGCTGCTTGCTTATTTAATGACTGGATCTCTGATAACTTCAGTTTTATAATAGCTTAGAAACTTCAAGCTATGAATATGAGATATGAACATAATGTGAGGGGGTGATGGAGACACCAGGAAAACACCGACTATATATCATTATACAGGCAAGGAAGAGTGAAGAAAGAGAAAGAGAATATTTCATATTGCAGGGGATCCTTGGGTGGCTCAGCAGTTTAGTGCCTGCCTTTGGCCCAGGGTGTGATCCTGGAGTCCCGGGATTGAGTCCCGCATCGGGCTCCCTGCATGGAGCCTGCTTCTCCCTCTGCCTGTGTCTCTGCCTCTCTCTCTCTCTCTCTCTGTGTGTGTGTGTGTGTCTCGTGAATAAATAAATAAAATCTTTAAAAAAAGATCATACTGCAGTCTATAATGTCAAAGCATATAAGGAAACCCAGCAATATTCCTAATTCTCCACTGTCAGGACAAATGGTAGGATTTCACATCTTGCTTTCTTATAATTAGGGCTGGAATGTGAAAAGAAGTGATGTATTTCAATATCAAGTTGAAGATTATAAAAGCCTGTGTATGATCTCCATGTTCTTTTCTTTCCATTATGGAAACAGGCATATTCCAAATAATATAATGTCCTCTAGGGTATTATCTGAGTGAAGATTTGAAATTAACACATAGCTCAAGTGAATTATCTATCTACATGCATTATTTTAATCTACCAAGATTTTGGTATTGTGCAGAAAATTTACTTTACCTTGACTGATACGGTAGGTATTCAATGAATATTGAGTGCTTAGGAACACATGGTGTGCTTGGGAACATGGCACATGTTAAGTTGGACTTTTAGAAGAGTGTAGGGTATGAATTAGTGAACATCATGGCAGAAGATGTTCCAGACTCTTCTGCAAACTAATAGAGGTAGAGTTTTAGCTCAATGTACTGACATGGTCGAACAGGTGAGGGTGTTCGCTTGAATGTGAGGTGAAAATCATCAGGAAGGAAAATTTCATAGGAAAAGCAAATAAGACATAAATTATGAGAAATAAGGGTCATCAGTTAATTAAGAACTTCTGGTTTGAGTTTGACGAATTCAAATCTTGTCCTCAAGAATAATTTAGGTTCTTTTAAAGGAGAATGCTACATTGAATATCAGTTGTTTTTAATGGTGATTAACCTAGTAGTCATATTTAGATGATTTAGAATATGGAGTAGATTAGGAAACTGTTATAATAAGCTAAATGTGAAATAGGGTCTATAATTTAGGTATTGACGGTAGGAATGGTATAACCTTGTGAGTGATTAACAAAAGGGAATATTAACAGGATGTTTTGATTAGTATACATAACAAAGTTAGGAAGGGGCAAGTTAAAGAATATAAAGTGAAAGAAAGAAAGAAAGAAAGAAAGAAAGAAAGAAAGAAAGAAAGAGAAAGAAAAAAGAAAGGAAGGAAGGAAGGAAGGAAGAAAGAAAGAAAGAAAGAAAGAGAAAAAAGAAAGAAAGAAAGAAAGAAAGAAGAAAGAAAGAAAGAAAGAAAGAAAGAAAGAAAGAAAGAAAGAAAGAAAGAAAGAAAGAAAGAATCAAAAGAAAGAATCAAGGTCACACACTTGGGAAACAAGTATGGTGTTTCGTTTGCAAGAGAAGACAATGTTAAACTATAAATTTTAGGGTTGGAGGGACATCTCATAGTGATATTGGAATGCAGTTATAATTCTATGGTTCATATGGGAAGTTAGGACTGGACGTACAGATTTATTTATAAATGTTTTATTTATTCCATTGATTTAGTTCAGATTCACTAGACCAGCAAGTGTAAGTTCCAGTGAGTCCCTTATGTGATAATAAAAGGAAGAGCAGTGCTGTTTGTAGTAATGTTATTTATCACTGACAGATTTTAGAGTGTTAGTGTAAAAAAAAGGGGGGGGGGCGGCTACCATAAGGTAGAGGAGAGAGGGGCTTGCCAAAATACATGGATGATTTGTAATTTATACTTGCCCCCTTCACCTGGCTGTAAGGAGCTAACTTTCAGTTACAGAACTGGCTTTTGGTTGATCTGAAGAACAAATAAGAACTTGCTCTGGGAGATGATCTTTTTTATTAGCTCCTTTAAAGTTTTTAAGTTATATGTGTAGATTGTGGAATGTAGTCCTTGTAGTTACATTGTAGTCATTGTAGCTTTTGAGTATTGTTGATCCTTGTATAATTCAAGACTGAATTCATTATGAGCCTCCAGAAATAGGCCGTGCTCAAGTGAATTTATATTTGCATTCAGAAATGTTAAAAATATGGATATTTTCTTCTTGAGCCATGGCATTTTATGATTTTTGTTGCTATGGTTAGAAGCTCGAAAAGAGTGTTAGCTTTATATAAAATACTTAATGCAAAATAGTCTATGCTCCATGTGAAGTGGGTTACATAGGGCTAATTAAGAAATAAGCAATTAATTCTTATGTGTTTTGTTACATTAACAAAGGAACTAGTTATATCCAGGTGACAAATGGCAATCAATGCTAATTTTTCTTATTATTTTCATAAGCTTTTTATTAGATCAAAAAGTAGAGCAATTTTCATATCAAGATTTCAGGAATCTTGACAAATGCTGCACTATCATATAAAGAATAAAATAAATGTTGCTGACAATTCCATGTAAACTAAATTATTTGAAGTTTAATAATGTGCCCATGATTGAATCCATATTAATTTTGCTTTTGGAGAAAAAGTTATTTCTGACAGAATTATTATTACTGAAGTAGAAGTTCTTACATACTACAAATCCAAAAAAATAAGTAAGCTATGCATGATCCAAGTATGTAGGATTCCTAAGCATTTTGCTGAGTTTTTGCAAATATTAAATTATACAATAATCTCTAAGAATGTTTCTATTTATTGATACAGTCTCCAAATAGTGAAAACTCCTTGATAAATGCCTCCTTCCCCCCCCCCCCGCCCCCAAATCTCTTAACAAGTTTATAATTAGCCATCAGGACAATTGAAATGCTGTTAGACTCAGACAAACCAGATTCTGCTCCTCTATAACCTTCTAAGAATTATCCTATTTTCACATAGTCTGGGAATTTGTTTGGGGTCTTTTAAGAAATAAGTGCTTAAGCCGTGTCTGAAAGCAGATGCTTGAAAAACTGATGGCCAATTTCTCATCCTATGTGGGAGAATTCTTTGTGTGTGACATAGGATGAAAAACAGGCCAAATGATCTCAAAACAACATCATTGGAACATTTTAACTCCATGAAACACATATTTCCAAAGGGAGATTCTGAACACCGTGGAATTTGTTTTTCCTCCCTTATGGGGCAAAGAAAACATTTTCCTTTTTCTTTTTTTTTTTTCTTTTTCTTTAATGTCTTAAAAAAAAAAAACAACTAAAAAAGAGCCACACGCATTTTCTTAGTAATATCGTTTTTCTAATAGCTGAGACAATCCTAAAGTCAATACTGTTGGCCTAGAGGAGGAACATTACTGATTTTGTCTTTCAGGTATACTCATGAGTTAGGCTTCACTCTGGCCAAGGGAGGAACTTAAAGAATTTATGCCAAGATGAATTACTGTGGGAGTCAAGAATCTGGCTGACTGCTTCATGAGGGTCCCCGTTTTGAATCATTAAAGCAACAGGAAACTTTGTCAAAACATGATAGAAATACCGATCATGTTTTCTGTTGCTAACCTAGAAGCCTAGATATTTAGATGCAGAAGCACTCTGTCTCCTGCCAGTTGCCATGATGATTGGGTAGAAATTGTCAGAACTCAAATCCTATAAATGTAGAAGAGAGAGATTAACACCTCAAAATCAGAATTTACTGATTGCATAGCACTTATATAGCACTAGCGTTTTAAGTAGTTTAAAATGGTAGCTCATAACTGGTCTTTGAGAAGGGTACTCTAATTATCCCCAATTAAGAGAGAGGAGCTGCTGCTCAGAGCAGTTAAGTACTTTAACTAGATTGTCCAGTTAGGAAGCCGCAAAGGCAATACTTAAACCTGGCAGGTCAGCTCCACAGTTCACACTCTCAGTCCATGTGTGCTGCCTCTTGGAGGTAAGTTACAGGGTATTGCCCAGCAGCAACTGTTGGTGCTCCTACTGTAGTCATCATCATCTTGAAACCTTAAACCCACAAAGCCATAAAACCTTTAAAAGTCTCCCATTTTCCCCCTTAGTTCTGTATTATGTAAGGAAAACATGCTGCCAAACAACGTGCAGAGGTTTTTAAATTTTTTGATCAATGTGCAAAAAAAAAAAAGAGAACGGCTTTCAGTTTTCCTGGTTAACAAAGGTAACTAAGAATGTGGTGAGGCATCCTGAGAATTCACCATTCTAGGGTATCTACATAGAGAAAAACCATCCAAAAAAGGGAAACGTCACTTCTGAAGGAAGTGTTCAATCTTGAAATGATAGAATTTTCTATGAGAAAACAAAAAATGAGGAAGAAAGTCTATCATCTTGGTGCTGATCTCCACAGAATTTTATGTATAGCTACTTACGGGCCAGTGGGAAAGATTTCTGATAAGTTATTTTTTTTTCTTTTTATTTACGATAGTCAGAGAGAGAGAGAGAGAGAGAGAGGCAGAGACACAGGCAGAGGGAGAAGCAGGCTCCATGCACTGGGAGCCCGACGTGGGATTCGATCCCGGGTCTCCAGGATCGTGCCCTGGGCCAAAGGCAGGCGCCAAACCGCTGCGCCACCCAGGGATCCCATGATAAGTTATTTTTTATATTACTACACATATATCGTATACTGTGCATATGTACACAGTAGCACACAATTACTTACATGGCTAACATAATATAGTGTTTTCCAATTAACTTCTATGGGCAAATTTTGTGACAAAAGTTTCATTCTCACGAACACATTACATTAAGTATTTTGGTTCCAGGGATTGTAGTCTGAACCCATGTGGCTCTTGGATCCTTATTGAAAGACAACATGATCTCCAAACTTGGTGAAGATTCCACACTCAGTACTTCTGTTACGTGAAGCCATAGGCTGAATAATTCAAAAACATCTCTGGATTGAGCCATGATTTACTCAAATGAAGGTAAATAAGAACCAGTTATCTTATGAAAATCGCCTCATGTATCAGATGAATGACATCTAGATAATTCTGCAGTTACAACTCCAACAAAGTAACGATGCCAAATCGTATATAGTATTGTAAATCACGTAAGATTCATCTTATTTTTTAGAAAGCAAAGCCCTTGTCCTCACGGAATACAACTTCTCAAAAGTATGGCTACAGAAGGAAGAAATCCTTTTAGTTCCCCTTAAAATCAAACCAAGGAAGGAATATGATATATATGTGAACTTCTGAAACTTATTTTCTGGGAAGTCTAAAATCTATTTATTTCAGAATATTAAAAATAAACTGTAGAGTAGAAAAACATCTACAAATGAAACAAACGGGATTCAGAAATACTTAGTGTGGAAATTGAAATCACAATTCTGCAATAAGTGAGTGTAGAGCAAGTCTATTGCTCACCAAGGGAAGCAGGTGTGGGAGGTGGAGGTTAGAATGAGGCCATTCGAGTGCGCATCAGTGCTGCACGGAAGGAAACAATTTTCAGCTCGTTCCTCAATTGGAAAAATTATTCTTCTGATGCAAAGTTTCTCATCACAACATCTTGGGATAACACAGAAGCAGTTGCTGAAGAAACTTAGAGCCCTAAAATTAGAGAAAGATGAAAAACTTGAAGACCACACAAATAGAAAGAGAATAGTGAGTTCTGTGGCTATAAATATTTAGTGACAGGCATTTTGCAAATAAAATTAGAAGAAGCCACTTCCCACCCATCCTTAAGAATAGAATTAATAAAATCTGTTATTAATATACAGAGCTGGCAAACTTGTAAAACTTAAGAAAATGAAGAATTCTTCCCAGGGATGATTCACCTAGGACCACCAGAGGGAGAGAGACAGAGAGAGACAGAGACAGAGAGGGAGGAGAAGAGAGAGAAAGGGAGAGAGAAGAAGGAAGAGGAGTAGGAGGAGGAGGAAGGAAAGAAGAGGTGAAATGAGAGCGAAACTGAATTTTAAATTACTAAGGAGAAAATAGAAACCCCATGGCATATTATCTGAAGTGGTACAGTAATCATGTTTCTTATGTTAACTGTGCAATAAAATCCAAGTATTTCTCTTTTTACTGTGTAGAATCTTTTTGAATTTACTGATCAGGGAACAGCCTGTTTGGATGGTATAGTCAGAAGTGAAAACCGGTGAGAGCATCACAAAGAAACTCTTCGTAAAATGTGGGGAGGACCAGGGGAAACCAATGCTGACTGGTCAAGCGAGTGCTACTGCCAGCTGAACAGTTACCAGACCCATTGAGACGAGTGGATGTGGGAGGGGGGGTACCCAGCAGGAGGTGTGGCTTTAGTTAGAGGAAACCAGCTGGTGCCGGACAAAGGGACAACAGGGATGTAGCCAAAGAAATATTTATTCGATGCATCTCTCTTCCTCTGATCACTTACATGTGCCTCCTATTGTATGAACCCAACCAGAAGCCAGAGGGAAAGAAAATTTGGTTGATATAGTAAATAGAAACTAGAACATCCAGTACCAGAAGAGGGTGGAGAAGGTGGAAAGTAAGTCCAGAGGGGCTAAAGGAAAAGCTAGGGCACAGCGCACTCAGAAAACATTTTATAGTTTTCAAGTTGTAAATTAAATCAGGGTGGGTGGGGGAAGCCCAGTAGAGTCAAGAGCCTGATTCCCAGAACATATAAACCTAGTCATCAGCAACTTTCATAGAAAGTTTGTTTTAAAGGGAGCCTGGGTGGCTCAGTCGGTTAAGGGACCGACTCTTGATTTCTGGTTCAGGTCATGATCGCAGGGTCATGAGATTGAGCCCCATGTGGGATTCTATGGGCAGCACAGAATCTGCTTGAGATTCTCTCTCTCCCTCTCCCCCTCCCCCTGCTTGCACATGTGCTCTCTCTCTCACAAATAAATAAATAAGGGCAGCCTGGGTGGCTCAGCCATTTAGTGCAGCCTTCAGCCCAGGGCGTAATCCTGGAGACCTGGGATGGAGTCCCACGTCAGGCTTCCTGCATGGAGCCTGCTTCTCCCTCTGCCTGTGTCTCTGCCTCTTTCTATGTTTCTCATGGATAAATAAAATCTTAAAAAAATAAAAAGCAAATTCATTTAAAACAAATAAATAAGTAAATTCTTAAAAGAAAAAAAAGACTGATTGTTCTAACAAGGCTTAACCACTTCCTGGGTTTACTTCAACATTCAAGGGGCATTTTCTACCCTCTGCAAAATCAGAATTCTGCCTTAAGTATTATGGGAAACAAAATTTCCAGTTCTGGGATTTTTTTTTACATTCATCAGTATAAAAAAATACTAGATTGGTTAAAAAAAGAAAAGCAAATATATGTTTGAGCCAATAAAAGCCCTCATTTAGTCTGTCAGGGATTAAAAAAACATTAGAGTGAAGGAAAGTATCATTTTATACTATTTCAAAATAATTTTTGAGGTCCCACATATATCCATACATATATTTTTATGCAGAGTAATTAATCAAATACTCTGTCTTAAAGAAAGTTTACTTGGAAAGTATGATTTGTTCACTGCTAATATATTTTTAAAAGGTAAAATGCAGAAGTTAATTTTTTTTAGATTTTATTTATTTTAAGATTGTATTTATTTACTCATGAGAGATACAGAGAGAGAGGCAGACACACAGGCAGAGGGAGAAGCAGGCTCCATGCAGGGAGCCTGAACGTGGGACTCAATCCCAGGACTCCAGAATCATGCCCTGGGCCGAAGGCAGACGCTCAACCCCTGAGCCACCCAGGCGTCCCAAAATGCAGAAGTCCTGTATGCAGAATAGAGACACAAGTATCACTATCTTAAAAAAAAGTCCTTCTACTTTTGTAAAAATTCTTATTACCTTATCAGTATTCTTCAAAAGATGCATCAAACTTCCTGAGAATTTATTTGTTGGTCCTTTAAATCAATCTTACTAGAGAAGTTGATAGAGCATTTTATCAGTCACTTCAAAAATGGGGAAATTTTAAATGAAATGTGAATGATCCTTTTCTCTTTTTTTGTTCTAACTCCAGGCTCATGTTAATAAAGGATGAGTCCCTGTGGAGGAGATCAGTTGAGTCATGCGTCTGCTCTGCTGTTACCACCCTCAAGTGATTTCTGGCTGTTTGATAAGAGTTCTTATCACCTCCAATCAGAGAATCACATAGAACATGTTTCTATATTACATTGCTTTCTCAGCACTTCCACCTAGCTCTCTACTTTCTCGCTTAGTTGAAGCAGGCTTGGTGATGTCTTTCCACCTGGCAACAGCAGCATTCAGTACTTATTTCCATGGCTTCAAAATACACCTGGCACAGTATTGGACTCACAGTCCTGACTGCTTGCAGAAGAAGGGTGAAAAGAACAGTCTTTTCCTGGAATTCATCATGTTTCAGGTGTTTGCATCCTATGCCCTAAAGAAATCATTTCTTTGGTCTCCTCATGGGCAGGACTATCCCAGCAGCGTTCTCTAGATTTGGACTGATTTATTTGCAGTGCATATAGCGACATCAAACTATGATCTTCTATTAACTAGAAATACCCTTGGATATCTGAATTGGTGTCATACCAGAGTAACGTGAGAGTAAAATATGACCACCAGTTTATTTCTTAGTCTAAAACTCAGGTTTCAAGAAGTCATATGAATTACATATCGATGTGCAGCTGCAAGAGAAAAGAATAACCATCACAGTAAAAGCTGAGACTGTTTGAGGTCCTCCCGCACACCCCGCCCCCCCCCGCCCCCCGCCCCAGGATCTGAAAAGAATGCCTTGTAATCTGCCTTCTCTTTCTCTCCACAGGGAAGTGAAGGGGTGGTAGAAAGGGAGGTGGGCAGGGGGTGGCGGGCACTGAGGGGGGCACTTGATGGGATGAGCACTGGGTGTTATTCTATATGTTGGCAAATTGAACACCAATAAAAAATAAATTAAAAAAATATTTAAGTAAAAAGATAACTATATGCTATTAATAAAAATAGTAAAAAAAAAAAAGACGTACTGTTAGGTGGAGACCAGAGCTCCAGTTGTGATTCCAAATCACGTGTGTTCTCTCAACCATGTGACCTTTGAGGGGCACTCATGAGTAAATAAATACAATCTTAAAATAAATAAAATCTAAAAAAAAATTAACTTCTGCATTTTACCTTTAAAAAATATATTAGCAGTGAACAAATCATACTTTCCAAGTAAACTTTCTTTAGGACAGAGTATTTGATTAATTACTCTGCATAAAAATATATGTACGGATATATGTGGGACCTCAGAAATTATTTTGAAATAGTATAAAATGATACTTTCCTTCACTCTAATGTTTTTTTAATCCCTGACAGACTAAATGAGGGCTTTTATTGGCTCAAACATATATTTGCTTTTCTTTTTTTAACCAATCTAGTATTTTTTTATACTGATGAAGGGGCACTCTGGGTACAGCTAACACCCTAGCAGTTTCCCCACACAATAGCTTAGGAGACATGTGCTCTGAAATGCAGAGCATGGACTACTTGGAAACATAGCATCTTTTACTAAAAAGGCATACATTGTTGTCATTAATGGTTTTATTTATTTGGACAGGCAGTGTAACGAGACAAGAAAACACAGAGATGGGAACAAGTCATATCCATATAAGAAAGCCATCTCCCCTTCAGGTTTGGAAAGATGTAGGATTGTGTGCAGGCAACCTATATGTGATGAGGAGAGCAAACTCAGCAAATTAGTTCTGAGAATCTTTGGAAAGCATTTATGACATCTGTTAAAGTCATCAGTGTTTTTTTATATGACAATACATAGCTTTCATCACTTAAGGCCTCTCAATTAATGGGTAATACTGGGGTTACTCCACTGTCCCTCTTTTATTTTTTTTTATTTTTATTTTTTCACTGTCTCTCTTTTAATGATTCTTCACTGGGCTCAGTACCGTTGTATTTACATATTTACAAAGAGATAGCAAACACTTTAAAATGAAAAACAAATTCTTTAGGCTTTAGAAGTGTAAGTGAGTTCAAGACAGTTTTAGAGAATCCGCAGGGTAGTTTTGCTCATTTGGAATTTCTCACCTTCACCTGTCTGGTCTGATAAAACCAGTCAAAAGGCATTGTCTCTTTTCCTTCAAAAGCATGGCATCTGATTATTCCTATAGTTGTCATAAAGTATGTGTTTAAGAGATAAATTGAGGATGGAAACTATTCAATGTATCATAATGGTGGAAGAGAAGTAAAGGACACAAGTTAATGCTTAGTAAAATTAAGGTAAATTTTTGAGAACATCTGTGTGTAATAATTTAAAATTTAACTAGAGAATCTGCAAATACTGTTGTTGTCATCGTCGTCATTTTTTGTATTATTCCCTACTTTTAGATTTGGGGAAACTTTCTTTCTTTCTTTCTTTCTTTCTTTCTTTCTTTCTTTCTTTCTTTCTCTCTCTCTCTCTCTCTCTCTCTCTTTCTTTCTTTCTTTCTTTCATCTTTCTCTTCCTTCTTTCCTTCCCTCCTTCCTTCTTCCTTTCTTCTTGTTCAATGTAGCAAATGCTTTAACTCCTAAATATATTTTTTTTTTACAAAATCTCATATTTAACTTAAAAAATACATTTAATGGAAATCATTTTCAAGGTGTCATATTGTACCTCAATTTAGTTCATTGTAGTGTAAACACATTTTTGATGTAGTGTTTCATATAAGCCTTGAAGCTTACTAAGGAGAATACAAGAGAATACAACAGTGTCTGTTCCAAATGAGAAATCAGAAAAAACCAGCATGAATACTATTATAGTGATAACTATAAACAGTTTATATTGATTGAAGTATTGGCTTTCTCTAGAGGGAATCTTGTTTAGTATGCTGAACTCATCTTAACTGCTGGAACATGTTGATTTACTTTATTTTTTTAAAAGATTTTATTTATTTATTTGAGAGAGAAAGAGAAAGCATACATGGGGGTAAGGGTCAGAGGTAGAGGGAGAGGAAGCCTCCCTGCTGAGCAGGGACCCTGCAGTGGGACTCTATCCCAGGACATTGGGATCATGACCTGAGCCATAGGCAGACGCTTAACTGAATGAGCCACCCAGGTACTGCTTGATTTACTTTTCTCTAGAATTTGTTTTAGTTTGCTTGCTTTCCTCCAACCTTGGCATGTATTTCAGATTGCCTATAAAATATTTTATTAGGAAAAAATCATGATTTTTAAAAAACGCTTTAATTAAAGTATAACTCATATACAGTGAAGTGCACAAATCTTAAGTAAGCCACTTTACGAATTATTACAACTGTGTAACCACCAGCCAGATCAAAATACACGACATAGCCGTAACTCCAGAAAGCTCCCTTGAGCCTTCTTATAGTCAACACTCTCAGAAAATAACTAGTCTCTGACCTCTGCCATCATAAAGTTGTTTTTCTGCATTTGAATTTTATACAAATGGGATCATACACAGTCTGTATACTATGTGTGGTCGTATTTGCTTAGTATTATGTCTGTTATGTGATCTTTGAGAGTTTATTTCCCCTGCCAGTTTTTTAGCTGTAACTAAGCTTTAATATATTATTCTAATGTTTCTGAAAGTATCAAGTACACGTCATAAAACCACTACAAGAAGAAAGTCTGTGTATTTTTGCCTTGATATTAAATTGACAGTAACTTGACTTTGCATTTTTAATATAAAGACTGCTTCCCACCCTCACATTCATCTACTACCCTTACCCCATATCCATATTACAAAATAAACACAGTTAAGCACCAATTACAACAAAGTCTGGAAAGACCACTTAAGCCTTCAGCTTGACAAAGGTAGAATCATTACAAATTCATAATTAGCTCAAATTTTTTTGGATCATGAGTTTAGACAGTAAAAATTTGAACAGAACTTGGGCAGTTGGGCATTTGTGATGTTTAATTTTGTGTGTCAACTTGACTGGGCCACAGGGGTGCCCAAATATTTGGTGAAACATTCTGAGAATGTCTCTGAGGATGTTTATGAATGAGACTAACATTTGAATTGGTAGATGGAGTAAAGCAGATTGCTCTTCCTATGTGATGAGGTCTCATCTAATTAGTTGAGGCCTGAATAGAACAAAAGGGTTAACCCTTCTGTGAATATGAGGGACTTCCTTCTGCCTGACACCTTGAGCTGGGACATTGGTCTTTTCCAGCTCTCGGAGTCAAACTCAAACATTAGCTTTTCTTAAATCTTGAATGTGCCAGGTTCTGGACCAGAACTATACCACTGGCTGTCCTGGGTCTCTAACTTGCCTGTTAGAGATCTAGGGGCTTCTCAGCTCCCATAATCCTGTGAGCCAATTCCTTATAATGAATCAATCTCTCGCTCTCTCTCTTTTCTCTGTCTCTGTCTGTCTGTCTGTCTGTCTACCTGCCTACCATCTAACCACCTATCTAAAATATACCTCCTGTTGATTCTCTTTCTCTGGAGAACCTTAACCAATAAAAATTTTGACACTGAAAATGGTTCTAGAAGAACAGTATTTTAAGGATGATGTTCCTGAATTGGTTCTGGAATTTCTGGAGTTGATTCTCTAATTTGATTAGGTTAAAGGCAGTAATGACTTTCCTGTAAGAAAGAGAGCACTGATAGTCTATGGCATGATTTGGCAATAGAGACGCAAAAAAAAAAAAACATTAGAATTAGATATTCTCAATCAAACACTTATGAGAAGCAAGGATTGTGTATATGATACTTTCATACATTTTTGGCAAACTAATGAATATAGTAAAATTGGCTGGTTGCTCCTAATATTGCTGCAAAATGAGGAAAGAAAAGGATGAGCTCATGGATTTGAATTCCCAATTGAGGCACCAAATAAGTGATCTGAAAGCTTTTGTTTGTGCCTTCTTGGTGACTCTTGTCTCTCAGCAGGACTGAGATGATTGAAAATCAAATCTAGAAACATTTTGTGACTGTTATTGGATTTTTTTTCTATTAAAAGATTTGTGGGATGCCTAGGTTGCTCAGTGGTTGAGCATCTGCCTTCGGCTCAGGTCATGATCCTGGGGTCCTAGAGCCTGCTTCTCCCCCTGCCTCTATCTCTACCTCTCTTTCTGTGTCTTTTATGAATAAATGAAAGAGACAGTTTAAGAAAAATTTAAAAAAAATAAATAAAAGATTTGTGTGCTCATAATAGTGTTAAAAAACAAAACAATTGCACTTGACCAATTAGGTTATTTTGAATTAGGAAAAAAAATTGATTACATTTTTAAAAAGTAGACAGTTTCCAAGGTATAATCTTAAATCTAGGTAAGCTTAAAATTATTAAACAATTGGGGACATAGGGTACCAACTAATCAGGTTAGATGTTGGCTATAACCAGGGCAATTTCATGGGTCCCCTGCTCTGCTGGGCAATAATCCTTGAGTTATTCAGGGTGATAGCAGGAGAGTCCTGCAGAAGTAGTATTGAAAGGGGGCAGGGGACATGGGGATTCTAGGCAACCAGAATGAAAGTACTTAAATATTTTAACAAGTGTTTTGGCCTTATCTATGCATAGTGCTTGAATGTCAGGTCTGCCTTAACTTCACTGTTTGCATAATCCTTGCTGGTATTCTTTTTTAGCATTAGATAAGGAGGAGTCTCTAAAGTTGAAACATTCATTTGCTTTTGAACACTGAAGTCCTTGAACTAGTTTATTTACTTAGATTGAATAAAACCATCCTCTATGACCAGGTGTGTTCTTTTTAAGTCTCTTAGCCTCTTTTTTCTCTATTTAGTATAAAGAAAAAACTTGAGCTCTGCTTAGGAGGAAATATTTGCTTCTTTGCTAGATTGTGTTATTGTAACGACTTTACTATATATTCATGAAGTCATTCATTTATGGATCCTTTTGTTCCTGAAACAATTCATGCATGCGTTCAGCATATTTTGAGAAAAGCATGAATGTCTCTTTAGTTTTGTATTTTTTAGAATATTTAATGGCCTACGTTTTCCTCATCTCTTTTATATTTAAGATATTTCCCCAATTATAAAATTAGTGTTTTCTTCATGTGGAAGATAGGTGGCTAGCACGGAAAGGTTTTAGGAAAATAGAAACAAACACTCCTACTAGCACTTAATGCTACCTAGTGGGTTTTCTGATGGTTTTAGAAACAAATCTGTAATTTGAATTGAATATAAAATTTTAACTTAATATTGTGATATAAGCATTTCTTGTGACATTAAAAACAGTGAAACTATTATTTTAATATCACATAATATTTCACAGTATGATTATTTCATCATCTCATCATTTACCTGTTACTTTAAGGTTGAACATATAAGTGACTAAAGACAACACTATGATGAATATATTTATGCATACATATGCACATGATTTTATCGATATTATCAATATTCATTTATTTAGAAGATATTTTAAATTAGATTTGTTAATGAAGCATGATGAGAAAATTTAAGAATCTTGACACAATTGCAAAATTTATTTCCAGGAAAATTGCATTAATTCCTATTACTGCCAGTTGATGACTATGGTGATGACTATGATGATGGTGAGGACTATGCTCTTTATACCTCATTCTTGACAGCCGTATTGTATATTATTATTTCAATAATACTAAAAATAGCTATTAATTTTTTGTTATGTGATGATTTTTAGCCCTAACTGCTTATAAAGAAAGGCAATTTGTGGTGCAATGTTTTAATTCTTTTATTTTACTCTTTTGTCTTTAATTCTTATTTTCCAGAACAGCTCATCCCCCTTTTCCTTCCTAAGTGTTAAATACCATGATCGGTCTTAAATTTTCCTTAAGAGATCTAAGCTCTCTCTAGGCAAGACTATTTTGTAATCTTTGCATTAGCTTTCTACTCCTTCACACCCAAAATATGAGGTAATCAATGTATTCGTTCTAAGGAATGAATCATTGACTGAATGTGACCAAATAGGTTGTACATAATCAATTAAATATAAGGTATGACCTATGGCCACTTTCCCTTTTTTTTTTTTTTTTTTAAGATTTATTTATTTATTTTAGAGAAAGAGAGAGCAGGAGCAAGAGGGGCATAGGGGAAAGACAATCTCAGGCAGACTCTCTGCTGAGCACAGAGCCTGATGCCGGGCTCCATCTCACCACCCAGAGATCATGACCTGAGCAAAACCAAGAGTCCGAGGCTTAACTGACTATGCCACCCAGATGCCCCGATGGCACAACTTTTTACAATATCATATTCCTTCAAGTCTTGAAATAGTAAGAGAAAGCTGGGCTACTTTAATTTCAGTTAGTTACCCTAGGATATTTTAAGAGAAGAATACAATATTTATTTACTACTGCCCTTGAAGATTTAAGCACAATATCATTAGAGAGAAAAAAAAAAATCTACAGAAACACTAATTCACAAAGACTATAAAATGTCACAAGAGGGCACCTGGGATGTTCAGGTAGTGAGATGGAGCCCCAGGTGAAGCCCTGCATCAAGCTCCACACTCAGCAGGGAGTCTGCTTGAGGACTCTCTCCTTCTCCTTTTCCCATTGCCCCTTCCCTGCTCTTTCAAATAAATAAATAAATCTTTAAAATGAAATAAAGTATCAGAAGAACAATATTTGCATTTCAAAAAATCTGGAGTAACACTTTTGAAAATATTATATTTTCTAGAGAGGAAGACAAACCATAAGAGACTCCTAACTCTGAGAAAACAAACGAAGGGTTGCCGAAGGGGAGGAGAGTGGGGCGATGGGGTGACTGGGTGATGGGTACGAAGGAAGGCACTTGATGGGATGAGCACTAGGTGTCATACTATATGTTGGCAAATTGAATTTAAATAGCATATTAAAAAAAGAAAATATTATATTTTCAAGGCAGTGCATATGTTCTTTTATCATATTATCTCAGGATACTTTGGTTTAGATAAGAATGCAACTGGCTACTTTCTTTATGCTCTTGAGGGGGGCAAAAAAACAGCAACCAAACCCAAAAGAGAACAAAACAGAAAATAATATTGTATCATCTCTAATATCTCATTTCTACCTCATGTTTTAAAGCTTTTTGTTCAATCATGTCAGTTTTCCCCTCCTTTGTGCCACGTGTATTCAGATTATAAATAATACTTTTTGAATTGGGACCTCACATGTAGTCACGGATTTTCTGGCCCATTCAGGATTTCTTAAAATTTTGACAGTCATGAAAACATACAGAGCACTTTTTGATACACAGACATTATTGTGACACATGAAGGGATATCATTAGCCAATTTTCTTGCAAGTCATAATTCTCAGAAGCTTGCTATGGGGATAGAGTAACAATTTTTGAAAGAAGTTACAATAACATATATATTGAGCATATGTCAAATATTTATTTCACAAATCAATGAAGGAAACAGCAGGATAAACAAAACTCATTCAAAAGAGGATACAGAAGACTAAAATATACAGCCAGTAAAAGAAAGAAAAAGCTGAAGTAAGTCATCTATAGCAGATTCAAAACTGATTAATGCCCTACAAGGCAACAAAACCACAATTTTTTTCCCCTACAGTGTAGAAACCATCTGCATCTCTATTTTGTCAATATTTATTTGCAATTTATCAATCTTCTACAAGTTAAATTCCAACTTTACAAAATTGGGCTCTAAGTACAGGGAATAGTCCTACAAAGTTACATTTTCTTAAAGCATCAGATGACCCTCAGAATGGGTTGTTATGGAATATTCTTATAGATATTGAAAACCACACAGAATCTTTTTGTCTAATTTCCAAGTTTCGAGCAGTTTTAATAACATAGAAATTAAATAAATATATACATAATATGAGAAGTGATCTTATTCTCATCTTTGACCTAAGGGGTATTTAATATTTCATTCAAATTTTTGAATCTAAGAAAGAAACACAGCTGATTAAAAAAAGTATTCAGACTCTTTAAAATTATCTACCTATCTATCTATCTAATCTAATAAATATTCTCAAAGGGCTTATTAGAAAGCATTGTCTGAAAGCATAAAATATTGATGTGATAGAGCATTTGAAGAATTTTAATTTTATTTTGTTTTAAAATCATAAAACACTCTTATACACTATAATATCTGTTATATTATTACATGACATAATAGAAAAACAAAAAAATTATAGCATTGCATAATAGTAATAGAAAATTAATAACACCAACAAAACCCACATATAAAATATAATCCAATTTATAGAAAAGAATTCCTGATATCATTGAAGTTCCTTGTATATATTTTTTCAACCATAATCAGCTCTCATCTTCAGCTATGAACTTGAATTTTGTGTTTATAATTCTTTGCTTTTTTATGGTTTTAATAAAATGTTAGAATTCATATATATGAATTATATATAATATAAAATATATAACGTAAATATTTCATATATATATAAAAATATTTTCCCAATATGGCATGTTTTAGGTATAGTATAAATGATGTCATACCACAGATGTTATTCTGACTGCTTCTTTTCATTCAAATTTATCTTTTTAAAATGAACCATGTTGAATTGTTTAGCTAATGTTCATTCTTTTTCTTCTGGGTTTTTGCTAGTTTTTAGCTATAACAAACAAGGAAGTTATAGTCATATGTTCATTTTCTTGTACAATTCCTTGAAAACATATGCATTCTAGTAGAAACATGGGGTCCAAGTTTTCATTTGTCCTCAATTTTGTCAATTTCCAGCTTTTTCTAAGGCATTATATCAATTGACACATCCACTAGCATCGTATAAGTATTCCTCTTGCTCCACATTCTCAACACTAGTTTATTGTCAGAGTTTTTAACCTTGCCAACTTGGTGGGTAGAGAATGATAACTATGTTTTAAATTTCTGTTTCTCTTGATATGAAGATTGTATATATTTTTATGTGTTTGTTTTCATTTATGCTTCATTGTTGGAGTTTTTTTATTTTTTATTTTTTTTTAGTTTTTTGGTCTTGTCCTATTTTTTCTATTTTTTAAAACGTTTTAATTATTGAATGGTAGGAGTTTTAAATGTAGGCTGCTGCTATTTCTATTTTATTGATTATATGTGGCTGGCTTTTATACTTTTCTTTAATAGCGTTATTTTATGATTAGAAACATTCTGTTTTAAAACAGTTTCAGGAGTGCCCAGAGAAATTAGTCAGTTGAGTGTTTCACTCTTGATTTCAGTTCACGCCTGGATCTCAAGGTGTGAATTCAAGCCCCACTTTGGGCTTGAATACCCAATGCCTACCATGGAGCCTACTTAAAAAACAAAAAAATATAAAATAGTTTCAAGCTTACAGTAAAGTTATAATGATAACACAGTGAACTCTGTATATTTATGTAGTTTTTCTTTAGCACTCTATACCTGCACATATGAGTATTATCCTTGCTGAAACATTTGCAGTTGTAAAGGTGTATAATGTATAAGTTGGGGAGCATCTTTCACATAGATCATAGTGAAAATGGTGGCTTTTCTAGATGTGAAGTCCAGTATTGCTGAGTGTGTTAAATTTCCTTCCCATGTAGACTTTTGTCTGGATTAGTAACTGTTTATTCTGGTACAACAGAAAAAAAAACAAAAAACAAAAAACAAAAAACGATCTTCTGCACTGCCAGTCTATAACCTAATGAGACAGCCTAATTCTTACTGAAATGAAATAAGCTAAAAATAAGCAAAATGGTTAATACAGTTAGCATATTTTGCTCACAAGAGCTCGAAATCAAATATTCCAACAGTCTTTCTCTTGGAGGAATTGCATCTGAGCTCTACTACGTGAACAACATAGGAATATTTCATTTCAAGCTCCTACCTCTTCACTCTCTTGCCTATTTTTCCCATAAATTTGTTCAGGATAGCTTCTTCTGGTTGCTAGGAAACCCCAGGAAGCACATAAAGTTATTTGGGAAATGTGGCTATTGTTTGATTCCTAGAGGTACGATAGCTCAATCTTATCATGTTGTCCCAGAGCTGAATGATAACTGACTAAAGTAGTTTATAACATTAGAAAGATCTATTACTGAAGGTTTGCTTATATTCTTTCTTTCTCTGGGCTTTATTCCCTCCTGTTTGCAATGAAACAATTATCTCATATTCCTTTGATAACAAGTTATCACCTATCTGTGGAAGCTTTATCTATGTAAAGTAGAATAGAATGGACAAGCTAGAGAAAATTGGCTTCTATTTTATTCATTCCTACTTGCAGCAATGTCTATGAGCACTAATTATGAAAGGTTATTCAAATCTTTTTCTCCTCATATTGTTACGGAGAATTTAAATCTAAATCATTAATTCTTTTTTCTTTTTTTAAGATTTAATTAATTAATTAATTAATTAATTTGAGAGACAGTGAGCCAGAGGGAGAGAGAGAGAGAATCTGAAGCAGCAAACTCGACTCCATGGTGAGTGCAAAGTCTGACTCGGGCCTCCATCTCACAACCCTGAGATCATGACCTGAGCCAAAACCAGGAGTTGGATATTTATCTGACTGAACTACCCTGGAGACCATAAATCATTAATTTCTTATTGAAAACAAAATAAGTGACAAAGACATCAAAATCATGAAAGCAATATTATAAAGAATAATGTGTTAAAATTATCCCTTATCTATATGGTAAAATCTATGGTAATGGTTATCCCTGCTGACAACCACTCATGGTGGAAAGAAATCCTATTAGAATAAACCAGAACTTGTTAAACTGGATCATGGATGGACTGGCCAGAAGGAGAATTTCTGTCTATTGACTGTGTACTCTGAGTTCAATTTCAAGGAAGTGCTAAGGGTTTAGGAGAGTTACGGAAAATTCATTGAAACAACACAAAGCTAGGGAGAATCATATCTTGAAAGTCATATTATCAACTTGTATATTACTCTTTAATTAGAAGTTAAAGATCAAGATTTTAATGAAATCTGCCCCTCATCTCAGTTCTCTGCAAATAATTGAAATTTATTCCCCTGGAGGCTTACACAGTGGTGACAGAAAAATATTAGTAGAATATCAAGGGGGAAATGAACCAAATGATTCCAGTCTCATGCTTAGAAGTGAGAGGTCTATAGACAAATGGAAAACTTGACGTTGTTGGGTTTGGAAGGTTTGGCTTTATCTTATTAAGGAATTCAATAATTTCTTAATACTTCGTATATAGAGAAAGATCCTTTGTGTTGCCTTCTGAAAGGTCATCAGTGCTATTAATTCCTCATTGTGTCAGAAAGAGAAAATCAATTGAAATGTAGTTGGTAATAAGGAGAGAAGGGCCTCAGGGGAAATGTAAAATTAATTTCACCCTTTCTTACCTTGTTGCTATCCTAAGTACATCCTTCTGCTTGCTGTCAGGAGAAATAATGTGTTGTCTGGTAGCTACTTACATATCAGGAAAGGGTGAAAACAGAGACTATATCACTCAGGAGGATTGTTGAAGTGGAAACTTAGAAGGGGCAGGTTGGAGAAAGGTAACTTTTATGCTCTTTGGTCTGATATTTTGTTTTTGCAATAAGTGCAAATGGAAAATGTTCTTCTTTGAAAGTTTTTTTCTTCTTTAAAATGTAATAAACATTTTTAATTATAATAAAATTTTCTTTCAAAAAAGTCTGATTATTTTTTTGATTATTTTGTTTTTATAGCTCTTTTTAATTTTTTAAAAAATATTTTATTTATTTATTCATGAGAGACACACACAGAGAGAGGCAGAGACACAGGCAGAGGGAGAAGCAGGCTCCATGCAAGGAGCCTGACTTGGGACTCCATCCCATCCCAGGTCTCCAGGATCACACCCTGGACTGAAGGTGGTGCTAAACCACTGAGCCACCCGACTGCCCTAATTTTTTTTTTTTCCTAAGGGGGTAGGGGGAGAGAGAGAGAGAGAGAGTCTTACATAGGTTCTGCACTCTGCACAGAGCCCGATATAGGGCTCAGACTCATGACCCTGAGATTATGACCTGAAAAAAATTAAGAGTCAGTCGCCCAACTAAGTGAGCCACCCAAGTTCTCCTTTCATAGCTCATTCTTAGTAACATCATATATCTCCTCCAAACAGAAAAACAAAACAAATCTCCACAAAAAAATGCCTTACTTAAGCCCAATAAATTATAGTAGAAAATCTTAAAAAAAATTTTAAGTATTTTATTTATTTGACAGAATGAGGGAGAGAGCATAAGAGGGGGAGCGACAGGCAGAGAGGGAGATCAGGTCCCCTGCTGAGCAGACAGCCATCTACAGGGCTCAATCCCAGGACTCTGGGATCGTTCCCTGAGCCCAAGGCAGACTCTTAACCCACTGAGCCACCGAGTTGTCCAGTAGAAAATATTTTAATTGTTTTAATTAATGAGATTCTAAAGAAACTTGTATTGACTGATTTAATATATTGATAGATATACTCTTATTCATAGAAACGTAATTACTATCATTATAATTTGTATGTGTTCCATGATTTAATGAAGAAAATGTAAATCAAATATGAGAGAATGGAGTTGTAGAAATAAAAATTTAATTATGTCATACTTTAAAGACTCTTAAACATATATCATTTAATTGCTTAAGCCAATGCTCTTAGCACAGACAGAAGGATTAGCATCCTGAGTAATAGCTAAATAGATTTATATTGCCAACTGGTGGAATACATAAATCCTCAAATTGTAAAATTTATTACTCGAATTACACTGAGTTGGGAAAAATTGAATTTTCAAAGCCTTGGTACACGAGGACCGGTTACTAATTGAATGTGATTTTGACTTTTGAATTACTGCATATAATTTAAGGCACAATGACAGACTCCTTAGTTTCACAGATTTCTTTCTTTGAACATCTAACACTCTAGGTGAGTTATCAGAATTCTTAAACTGTTATTTTTTGACACAATTTGTTTCTTCTTTTTTTTTCTCTATCTTTTCTTTGGCATTTCAATGCTTATCAGTTAAAATTTAGACACGATCTTGAATTAGGCAGAAGAATATTAAGAGGGAGTGAAGTGTCCACATTTTCACACACTTTTAATTCCCTGAGAGAGAATTTCATATGCATTGAATATGTGAGACAGATTATTGCCTAGATTTCCAACCACTGTGTTGAATTTAAAGCTATCAATCAGATTGTAAATTAAGGAAACCTAAAGTTTCAGTTAAGAATCTTCAAAGCAGAATCATGTTCAAGTGAGGGTTGCATATTGTGCAAGGGATACTTAGTGATTATGTATGCATGTAAGCATATTTTATATCTCAATGGATGTGTCAATCAGGCTAGCTAATAACCTCACCTCTTTCAACTCTTCTGCAAACTTGGAAATCTGTATAAATTGTATCATTAATTAAAATTAAATATACATGTATATATACAGCACTTTATTCACATACTGTACAATGTTAAACACTTCAAAGTTGAGAATTTCCTCAACTTAATGCTGAGTGATGGGACTTATGTGTACTTATTTACATTCTGGTTACAATTGAATGTTGAATAGTATTTCTGTTCATTTTTGTGCAGGCTTTTTAAAAGTAAAAATCAAATTCAACAGAGCTTTTTATTTTTAAAATAATTTTAGAACCAGAGGTCTGCTCAGCTAAAGAAGACCAAAAGTTTCGGTGGGAAGATTAGCAATTGAACAGCACATCTTTAGAATCCAAACTAGCTGGATGAACATTCAATACAAATGGTTTGTTACTTTTTAGTACCATATACCTGATTATCATGAAAGTTCTATTTTTTATTGTTCTCTAAAAATGAGTTTTTTAATTATCCTATTATATTTTTTGGCAGTGGAAATAACACCTAGAAAATAGAACATGTGGAGGTCATACTATATTAATTCTAGAGACATGGATCTTTCTTATGGAAGATAAATATTTTGTCAAGTTCAGCTTATGCTTGAAAATTATGGTACTGTCTATTGAGAACCAAAAGTAGATATTATATAAACAGATATATAATCTAAATAATATATAAAATACATATACATTTATATATTAATCTATAAATATACATAGGATATATATATATATAAATCTGTCTATATATTTATATTTGTAAATAAAGATATTTATTATCAGGAATTGGCTTGCATGATTATGGAGGCTGAGAAGCTCCACAATCTGTCATCTGCAAGCTAGAGACCCAAGAAGGCCAGAGGTATAGTTCTAGTCTGACTCTGAAGGCCCGAGGACCAGGAGTGCTGGTAGCACGTCTTAGCCCAAGAGCAAGAAGGACACCAATATTCCAGCTCAGTAGTCCGAGAGAGAGAGAGAAAGAGAGAGAGAAATTGACTGCCAGAACAATGAAGGGTTTGGGAAGTGTATAGACCTGAAATCGATGATATTTTCCAATTAATATCTTTAACTCTAGATAGCCAAATAATTTAAAGTACATTTTCCTTATTCAATGCATCCCTCCAGGGTAGTTTCATTTTACATGACTCTGAAGTTTAGTTTGTACTTTAATGCAATTTCATTTTTAAATTTTTGAAACCCCTTGAAAATATGGAACAGAGAAGCCAAATGCCAGAAATCCATATTCAATAGTAAATAAAACAAAATTGTTGAATTTAAAAGTTAGAAGGTATATTCCTTTTTATTTTTAATTTATTTTGAAATATAAATATAGAGAATGTGGCCTATAGTGTGACAGCTCAGCACTAGGGAAGACCTTGCCTCTCTAAATTTCCTAGACCTAGCTGCTATTGATAATAAAGGAAGCCAGGTCTCCCCTGGACATGCCATGGGAGAGGGTAGCAGGCTGCATCACTCTTGTGACACATGGTGATTCGGCCCTTTGGTTTCTTCTGGACAGTACAGGGATTCCATTTTCTGTCTACATCCTTATTTTACTACAAAAACCCCTTTGGATTTAATATGGACTGTTCACAAATAAAAGTTCTGGCGCCCTACTTTTTTGTAAATTCCCAATTTGGCTGAAAGATCCAAATCACAGCCATCGTCTCCTGCCTTTTCACCACTCTTTTATCTCTAAAACTTAGCACAGCACTTGGCGCATAATCAGTACAAGATAGATATTAATTTAATAAATGAATATATAAGAAGTCTGAAGTGAACTCTGTCTTCCTTTATATAAATATCAATTGCAAAATATACATTGCTTCTCTTATGAATCTACCCAAATGTATGCTGTGCCTCTCCCCCATGCTAATGATGTAAGAAATAACATATCTGAGGACTAATTAAAAATTTTATCACTGTTTTATCACTGTTTTATTCTAATTAAAATTTTATCACTGACCTTATTGGGAAAGAACTACAGAGACCTGACTTTCTCCTTTTACATTCTGTACCTTTGTATACCAAATTTAATTTAGCTAATGAAAGGTATCCAAAAAGGACCAAAATGAAGTCTTTTGCATATTATCTAAACTAGGACTTTACGCAAATTTGAGGTTGGTCTTAAAATGTTTATTGTCAATATGAGAAACCTAAAGCTTAGAAAGTAAGTTCTCCAAATGGCACTTCAGGAAGTGCATCATATCCCAGGATGCCCTGTGTCTTTGGAAAATATTCCTTTATCCAGCCTTCACCACCTACATAGCCATTAACTCATTTGCTGAACTCTTTTTTTCTTTGTTTGCTTGTTTGTTGTTGTTGCTGTTTTCCCGGAGAACTTCTTTAGTGGCCTAGAGTCTAGTCCATTCCACAAACTGAAGTGTGACTATACTCTGTCAAATCTTGATACAAATCTGCTAGTTTTGAAATACATTATATCTTCCAAATTCTTTTCAAAGTTTAGTATTTTTCAGGAAGTTCTTTTGCTGCTTGAAATTGTCTTCCCATATTTTCCTAAGCTTCTTACCTGCTATTCTGTTCCCTTTCTAATTTTGCAATTCCAATTCACTTACTCTACAATTTGGATGACAGTTTCAGATGTCGTAACTAACTAATACACTGCCCAGCCCCATATTTTACACAGAAACAAAATAGTCTAGATAAAAATGAAATGCTATGTTAATATTTTCCACCAGTAGTTTCTCTTATTATGTAAATCATAGTAATGGTTGAGAAGAACAATTGTACCTCGTTTAAAAAATAAACTCATGGTTGTTCAGCTAAATATTTAAAATGTCACATAAATGTTCCAATTAGCTGAAGTCGAAAAACAATCAGGCAGGACATTTGTTATTCAGCCAACTCTTACAGACAAATTTAAATAGTTAAGATTACAGGAAAATCGTTATTTTAAAATTGTTACAAGATTTGCCGTCAAACACCATTGAAGTCCAGACTTCTACCCCTGATAACTCTTATTGAGAGCAGACCTCGATTTTTAGAATTTCTAAGCTTTCTTCTTTTAAATAGAATATACCCATTTGTCAACATAGTTTTTTTTAATTGAACATAAGTTGATATGAATGTTTCAATGAGATTAAGCTATTATTTCTTTGGGATTAGATTTAACTTTAATTTCTTATCTTGGACATGCCTTTTATATAATGCCACCAAAGGCCCCATTGTGTTAATATGCTAAAATATCAAGGTACAGAAAGTAAAAAAAAAATAAGGTACAAATCAGAAATATATTTAAGTCTGCACACATTTTACATGATGCATATGTTAATGTCTCTTAATTTGCATTCTTGAATTGACACCTGATTTCCTTAAAATGTGATCCTTTGAATGGGTGTCTGTGGTGTTGCCTGATGTGGCTCAAGAAAGAGCACTAGGACGATCTGAATTTATGTATTGTTGAGGATCTTCAACTCTGCAATGAAGACAAGAAAAGCAAATAAGGTGTGATAGACTAATAAGAAATACAAATTTTACATAGTATATAGGCTGGTACCTTATGAATTATAGGCAAAATGTATAATAAATGGTAAACATACATAAGGAAGAAGCTAGTAGCTTGCAAAATGAGAACAGAATGGATTTAAGTACAAAAAATAAATTAATAATATGTGAAATGTGCCAAAAATAGAGTCCATGGAGACTGTGGCAGAACAAACAAAAGGGTTGATGACAGAAAGAGTTGGAAGGAATATCTGGTCTTGCCATTTCTGGGCTAAGAGCCATCTCACTCCTAAATCAGCCACCCATTGAGGACACCTACTCCTGTTCTGACTCTGCATGCACTCTATCCAAGGGGTATAAGTAAAACCCACTGCTATTCAACAGACTGATGACAAGCTACTGTGGTCAGCTCCTATACCTGCCCCTACATTTCTGATAGTATGTGTGTATATCACTGACCTGAGGAACTTTCTGTCTGTGGGCCCCTTGCTCAGATATCAGCTCTGGTGCTTATGACTACACCTGCCACAGGGAAGTTAGTGCATCAGAGGGAAAAACACAATACAGGAAATTTGTGTCATTCTAGATCAAGGTAGTATGGACTTTTAACAACTTGCATGGTATCCTTTCCACCCCCCTCCAAGATTGATTGATTTATTGATTGATTGATCTATTTATTTAGAGAAGAGGGGAGGGGTAGAGGGAGAGAGAATCTCAAGCAAATTCCTACCTGAGCACAGAGCCTGACATGGGACTTGATCCCAGGATCCCAAGATCATGACCTGAGCTGAAATCAAGAGTCCAATGCTTAACCAGCTGAGCCACCCAGGCATCCCAATTGCATGCTATCCTGCGTGTTACCTCATGCTAACTGTCTTCTTTTGCCCCTTGCTGTGTGATTAAATTCATTTAATAAACAATGTGATTTGAGCATTTTATTTGTATTTATAAGCATTCTAGTTCTTGGTCTCTGGGGTAGCTTACCTGGTTGTATGGAAACTAGTGTTGGAAGCTAGTATTGCTTCAGAGTAATTTCCCACATGATATTGACCTTGCTGACCTGCTCATCTTCAAACCCTGGACAGAGGGTCTAGAGTCAGTTGGGAGTCTAACCAACTAAACCTTCCAGATCTACAGTTTGATGGTGATTTAATTTCTGGCTAAATCTTTCTCAGACATAAATGGACTAATAGTCCTTATAGGTTAGTGTGTCATCTTGAAGAAAGATCCAGAGGAAAATAAATTTAAAATCCAGTGGCGAGTAAAATATAGTTATGTAACTTCCTCTTTAAAATTTTGTCATTGTATTATTACTTAACAAATGGACCAAATGTATAAGAAATAGATTATTGTCAGTAATATTTCTAGTTAAAACTGAGGTTTACTTGTTGAAAAATAATTTGAAAATTACTATTGTAACTATTCTGTTCCCATATTTTAATCACCAAGTAATAACAAAAAATACAATATTTTCCCACAAGTCTCTTTTGTCTCCCAAGAAGAAGAGCTGATTTCTAATTATTTATAAATTCTAAGTAAAGTACATATACATTTTAACAAAGTTTCTATATAAAGGTAGATCCTAGCCATAAATTACATTATTTGCAGTCTTTAGTAGCAGTTCTGGTTTCCATTCTGGAATAAGATTTGGCTTTATATGTAATTCTTGGTCATGAAAGACATAAAAGCAGGATAGAGAAATCATTTTTAATTCAAAAGATTCATTTGAGGGCACCCCTTCCACTCCCTGAGTCAGTTTTGAGCGTCTGACTCTTGGTTTCAATTCAGGTCATGATCTCAGGGTAGTGAGACTGAGCTCCGTGTTGGGCTCTGTGCTCAGTGTGGAGTCTGCTTGTCCCTCTCCCTCTGCCTCTCCTCTATCTTAATTTCTCTCTCTCTTTCTCAAATTAATAAATACATAAAATATTTTAAAAAATATTTATTTGAAAAAAATATTTATTTGAGATCAATGTTACTTTTCTATGACATGTAGAGAGTAGGGATTATAAACTAGTAGTCTTTTTTCTTTTTAATCATAATATTTTTGGTGCTTTTTAATTTGATTTTAAATGCCTCCAGCATGGTGGATATTGCACTTCATCAGAGTTTCTACCATTCCTTGTTGTCTTCTGCTTCACTCAATTTCCTCTTGTCCCCAGAAGACATTTGAGGCTGCCAGTCCACAATTCAAGACATATTTAAAGTTCACTGTGAACACTGAGGAAGACAGGGGTGAAAAGTTCTTGGGACAAGTTTCGCCAAGAAGATGAAATTTGAAATCCATCTGTGGATTGTACTAGAACTGTACCCAAATTTTGCTTATCTTGGAGACTTTGAATTATCTTTGTTGTAAACCTATTTGTATAATGCAATGATAAAAAAGTTATAAAATACATTTTGTTGATTAATTTACCCATATCTCTTTTTTCCCACTTTGAGGTATTTTTTATAAATGTTCAAAAATTTCATATTGAATAGCATTTGTTCAAAAATAAATGGAACATCATTATTTATTAGAGAAATTTTTGTCATATCCAAGAGAAAGATCCAGGAAAAAAAAATATTCAAATTTCACGGTAAGACTTCCACTTCTAGGGAGATAGGAATGTATTTTTCCCTCTTTTCCCACATAATATAATTTAAAAACCTGGAAAATTACATATATATGTATATGTATATATGTATGTATATATATAATATATGTATACATACATATGTGTTATATATATATTTAATGCATTAGATATAATTAAATAATTCAAACAAATATATTGAGAAATCAAATATACAATTAAAATTATGTTATATATAACACTATGCTTATTTTACATACATATAAATATGTAAGCATATATACTTTCATTCTTCTATTTATTCTACATATTTATATATTACTTATATTTGTATTTATATGTATGTAAAATAAACATAAGAAGAATGAAAAGTGGAATGAAGGTAGCAGACTGGAACTTTGACTCAAAGAATACCACGGGGAGAGTCCCCTGGTTTGATTTTTATTTTTTGCTTTTTTGCCTCATGTATTCCAGCAGCCAGTAACCTCTCCAACAACATCTGCTCTCTTTAGCTAAAGGACCTCAATCTAGCAAGAGAGAAATGTTAGACGACAGCCACTCTACGCCAGCCAAACACCACAGACAAAAACAGAGGTCCTGCCACTATCCAGACAAGAAAGAGGCTGGGGACCAGTCTACATTTGCCAGGAGCCCCAGCACTCTCATCTGCTTCCCTCCAGGTGTCAAAGGCTGCCAAGTGGAAAACCAGCTCATGAAACCCTTCGCCTGCACAATGTTCTGATAAATTACTGGAGAAATACAAGTGCAGTCTGAGAAAATGGCTGGAGCAGAAGCATCTCAGACTTTTGTTCTAGCTTCTGTTGGGAGGATCCTGATGGATCTATATTCTATTTTGAATATAATCAAAATAGAGCGGGAATAGGCTAAAAATTGTCAACAGTGTAGTACTGCTCTGTTGCACAACCAAGACTTGTCTTTGGGAATGCACTAAAAATAGAGGAGAAAGATTGAGCTGCTGAGAATTGGAATTGGTAGGAATGGTTTGAGAAATCAGATCCCACCAGGCTAGGGGGGATGCAGTGCTGGCCCTATAGAGAAGGGACCTGGTACCCAAAGGCCTGGACAGACCAGGAGACCTGAGGATGTGCCCCAGCCTGGGGAGGGTGCAGAGAGGCAGGGTGGGCCATCCCATAGTGGAATTATTGTGGGTTTGAGGTAGGATAGAGCAACTGGCATGCTTCTGAGCCATCTTTTTAAATAAGGGAATGGGTTTAGAATGGAGCAGAAATTGTTAATCAGTAAATTGAGGTGGTTGGATGAGATGGATTCAGGATCCTTCCATTTTCAGATCCAATTAACGAATCTATGTATAAAAAAAGTCCAGATTGTGTTTTTTCTTTGTGAGAACTGTGGAGTAAAATGCTTATAATCTGTCTTGCTTTGTTTTGAAAGTTAATAAAGTGGAAACAAAATCATTCAAAATAGCGTAAGAAAATACTATAAAATAAACATGAGTAGTATTTCAGAATAGTAATGCGTTTTAGTCAAACACTTCTCACAATATTTGAAAAGTGTAATGGTGGAATCATTTTTAAGCCAGGAAGGGCACAAACTGGTCTCTAATGATTTCTGGAGATAGCAAAGTGAAAGCAGAAAATTATCCATAAATCATAATTGTTCTGGTATCCAAAAATATTTTACTGATAGAATGATTTGGAAAATATAAATAATAAATTATGAAGGTATGAAAAGAATTTATAACTTCTACCTTTCATATGCTGTATTTATTCTAACTCTGGGAACCAACCATGACACCCTGGTCTCTAAAATCAGTTGCATGCATCAACTTCTAGCCTTTTTTTACTCCACTGATTTTGGATTCACATTATTAACTGCCTGGTGCTTTTCTCTTTTAAGCACAATGTGTTATGATGCAGAATTAATTTGAAAAGTATTTTCTCAATCTCACCAGTATTTATTCATGCAGAAAAACTGAAGAAAAATAAATCCTTATTGAATAGCTATTTTAAGTTAAAGGGTGAGTAAGATTGAATGCATACATGACACACATCACTATGTAAAGCAAAGTTTAAAAACATTCACAACTGGCAGTTGCTTTCTTTGACTTTTCAGTTCTGCTTAATCTTAGTAGGATTTTCCCCAAAGCTAATAAAATGTTGCTGTAAAACTTGAGGATCACCTTTTATCATCTTTAATGTACCATTTAGCAGCAACATCATGTTTTACCATTTAGTATAATTTCGGTCAATGAGCTTAAAGGTATTGTGTACTTTCAACTCAGTATTAAATTAACTTTTGTGTTAAAGGGAGGCTTAGTCAAGAGTTAGTTCACTATTTTGTTTCTGTTTAAATGCGGCAGTTAGTGAATTAGACACTGATCTCTTTCCTTTCAAAAGAGCATACTGATAGCAATTTATTTCAAAATGGGAGAAGCTCATGCAACTTACTGGGTATTGAATGTCATGTCATGTCTTGGGCACTGGTCTAAATGCTTCGCATTAACCAACCCATTTAATCCTCACGGCAATCTCGAAAATGAGTGCACTTATTCCTCCCATTTCACAGAGAAGGAAAGTCTTGAATAGAAAAGGTAAGTCGCTTACGTAAGGTATCAGAGCTAGTAAATTTTAGGGTTCTGTTGTCTTCTGGCTGACTATAGAATATGCATTTCTGAATTATCAACTATTCCATCCATTCCAAGGTAATATATTAAAAGAAAAGAAAAAAATGTCACGTGAAAAGGGTGGCTATTTAACTATATTCTCAACAGATGTTTGGAAATCTTTTGTCAGGACTTATATTGAAACATAATAATTTCCTCACCACTTTTGCAGCCAATTGATAACGCTTATAAATTGTGAATGAGATATAAGAAAATGCTGAGTTGGCCTAAAGCCAATATTTTAGTTTTGTGATGTGAGGTGAAATTAAATAAGTGTATGGATTAATGACTTATCCTGGATGGTTACCTGCCATTTCCTGGATAGAGGAAAGAAGATGTTGCATGGGACTATAAGAAATGATGTGGGCCAGTCGGTCAAGCTGCTAATGCTATGGCTACACCATCCTTGCCTGCAATCACGCTCTGATGTCTTGCTGGGTTCCAGTTAGCTGAAATGATCTCTTCTCTTCTGTGGTGAAACTGGTTTTTATTTCTCAGGAGGACACTCAGGCAGAGAAAGAAGCAAGTTCCATAATTCAGAGCAACTGTCTCAAATGGCCCAGGTTAAGACCTTTCCCAAAGGTCAAGCACTAATCACAACAGCTGCTTAGTTACCCAGAAGAATAATAAATAGCTCCCAAGTCCAATCTCTCTGTGTGTAAACACACTTGGTCTCTGCTCTTCACTGCAACATTTTAAGGTGAATTGTAAAGAGCGCTCCTGTTTACAGAGCAGATGTTAGAGCACTAATGGTGTACTATTTACAACTCCTGTGTGCATGTTAAAGTTTGTGTTTGCTTGCCTTGAACACTCCTTATCAACACAGCTGCCAGAGATGGTCTGTGCAGTGTTTGGAACAGTGTTGAGAGCTGCTGCTAGGAGCCATGTTCTCAGCATAGGAATCAATATTAGCAAAATGTGGCTTGCGATGGTTCACTTCCATCAGGCACCTTATCTGCCATTCTGTTTTCTCATATCCAGAGGAATACATCCGATTCATTTTGTAAGTCGTGTAAGAGAGTTTCTTTCCTTCCAAGATGAAACACAGCAATTGACATGTGCTGTTTTTGCTATGACAATGGCATTTCAATACTTAATCGACCTCAAGCCGGGTGGCACTGACTGCTCTGGCCAAGAGAGTGAGCATTCTGGAAAACTATTGCTTGTGTCCACACATTCGATTTGTTCTACTGCAAGGAAGACAATAACACAGAGTAAAGAATAGTGGTGGGCCAGTGATATTTGGGGCGGAGGAAAAAGATCAACAACTACCCATCTATAATAGAGAAACGATTTTGGTTTGGAAGGAGGAAACATTTGCTATTTAATTTTCAAAGAGAATGCAGTGGAACTCACTCCGGCTTCCACAGGAGCATATGTCTCACACACACACACACACACACACACACGAACAATAAACAACTCTTGCAATCTAACCAAGCTAATATTGTACAACAAGGTTTAGACCCCTGGTCAATTATTTCTATTTTAAAACGACACATTCAGCTTCAGTAAAAGGCATGCTTTTATAAAGCTTTTGGATTTCTTTTTTATTGTAGATATCAGTATATTAGTTTTGTTACACTACAAGGGATGAAAGCCTCATCAGTTTTGTTTTAGTTTATCATAAAATTATGAGTGTCTATTAATAATTATTAATATTATTAATAATATTATAAATATAATATATAATATAATAATTATATAGTATTATTAATGTAATAATTATTTATATTAGTATTAATAATAATAGATGGCAGTCTATTAATTATCTTTTCATAATTGTTGTTTATACGTATGATTTCAGTAAAAGCAATGACAATTAAATATGTTTATTCCTTAGAAATCCACTATAGAAAGGCTAAATGAGCCCTAAGTTTGAGCAGAGTAAAAGTGAAAGTCATCTAGAATAAGAGTAAAGGGTAAATATAAGTTATTTCTTTCATGATTCTGTGTATCAGGTGAATGAATAGATTTGCAATATGATGGCAAGAAATAAAAAAGAGAAAGAGCAGTTCTGTGGTCATCTCATTCCCAGGTAAGGAGCTAACCTTGAGAGACAGTGACTGTTTTTCCCAGTTTCTGGGAGCCAGTTGCTGACCTCAGAGCCCCAACTTGTGACCCACACCTTTCTGTGTGAGCTACATTTTCTCTTTGCCCTGGAGCGGGAAGGGTTCTCTCATTCAGAAGAGCATGCTGGTTACCAGTGCAACTAAGGGTTACTATTAAAACCCATACTTGATCATTTTAACAATATTCTTACTTTTCTAGAGTGTTTTTTTTCCTAACACTGAAAATGAGTTCATGCCTCAGTAAGTCCCAAGTATGTTTTCAGTGTCCGCAAAGGGCTGGGTTTCTATTTAGGTGGAGCATGCAGCTGCTGAGTGGTAGGATTTCAGAGGGCCCGAGCCCTCCCCCCTTCCTTGCACTATTCCAAAATCTGCTTGCCACACCTGTTCACCAACTTAGGACATTCCTTTAGCAGGGGACAAAAGCTTTCGATTTATAATTAGAAATATGACTTAGGAAACCCCTCTGCCAGAGAGTTCTAAGCACAGAGGCCCAGGTTACTTTATGGGGTGTCCAATTTCTCTTGGCTTTGGCTGCCGCCCAGAACACTCAGAAAAATCTTTCCACTGTGCCCCTCACTAGCCTGCCACCATCTTACTGATCTGTAAGCATCCAGTCTTGATAATGTGTCTGGAGCAAGCTTCATTAAAGTAGACACATTCAAAAGCTGTCACACATCTTTCAAGTGAGAAGTTACAGTACCTAGAGTCCCAAAGGATTATTACTCTGTGCTACAAAGGTGCAAACTTTCTTAGGAAAATCCTCTGTGAATCATTAGCACAAAGTTGGAGGGAGCACTCCCAGCATTAGTCTTCTGTTGACGTGACAGGTTTCCTTTTCTTTCTCCATTAGTAGCGTGCAAATGTGAGGGAGGTCTGTTTTCAAATGAAAGAGTTTTAGGCGTTTTAGTGAAGAAAGTAAAAGTTTTACACCAGTTTTTTTTTTTTTTTTAATGTTTCAAAAAAACTCAAGGGAAAAATGCCCCACTTGCTAGAGTTTTTGGACACCTGCCATCACTTGTAGCCCTGGGTTGTGGTTTGCGTAGAACTGTACCCTTCCCTGACTATACTCTTCTGCGTGTCAGGAAACTAAGTTCTCGAGTGTTTCAGAAAAGACCTGACCTTTGCTGGTGCTCGTTTGACTAGTTCTCCTGTCCACACAGCAATTATACTCACTCGTTAGCGCATCATTTTGTCCGTGTAGTTAAACAGTATTAGAAAACATTGCTTTCACCATTGATGTAAATTTGTCAACACATGTGGATTTACAGAGTATCACTGTGTCTCAGAATGCTTGTGGTGTATATTTCATGAGGAATTACTAATGTGATTTACCAGATTGAGGTGTGGCTTACGATTTTCCAATAGCTCCAGCAATACATTTTAGGCCAGAAATTTCTAACCAGAGGTTACTTCACTTTCAACTTAACCCCTGCAAAGGAACCCTCCACCCCGCCAAGCCTTTGCTACTCCTCCCTTTCAAGTTGAGACCTCTTCTGCTTCCAAGCGTAGAAGTAAAAAGAGCACCTGCTCCATTTGCTCACATTAGCTGAGACCTTACTCCAACCTGATGTTGCTTTCTACTTCTCCAAAATAAGGGAAAAAATCTTTCCTTTCCCCAATAACATTTTTATCAGTTTTCTTTGGACTAATAAGATTCTCCACTTATGGTATAATTTCTTCAGAAGATACTGAGTGGAAAAAAAATAGTTGATTCTTAGTGAGAAGTGTTCATCACAGAGGATACCCATTCTGCTAAAGATATGTTTTCAATAGCTCTGAAAGTCTGTGTATGCCTATATATGCTTTCAATATAGGAACATGGGGAAGGAGGGTCATCTGGGTGGCTCAGTGGTTGAGCGTCTGCCTTTGGCTCAGGTCATGATCCCGGCGTCCTGGGATCAAGTCCTGCATCAGGCTCCCCGGAGGGAGCCTGCTTCTCCCTCTGCCTATGTCTCTGCCTCTCTCTCTGTCTCTCATGAATAAATAAATAAAATCTTAAAAAAAAGAACATGGGGAAGGAAAAGTTGCTATAAATGTTCTAGGTGCCTGGTGTTGGAAGCTAATAAATCATTATCATTATTATTGTTTCTGGAGGAAACTTCCTTTGAGAGTTGTCAGTTTTTTATTTCCTGGAAGTAGAAATTTTGTTTACTCTTGTCACATACACCATTTGTTTTGGGAAGTTTAACAGGCTGGGTCGGCTAGGTTTACAAAAGTAAAGCAAGGGGTCATTGTAGACATTTATTTTTCTTAGAGAAAGCACAAAATAATTTACACATTTGAATGAATATTTTAGACTAAAATTTTTTTTAAAGATTTTATGTATTCATTTGAGAGAGAGAGAGAGCTAGAGAGTGCACAAGCTGGGGGAGCACCAGGCACAGAGAAAGGAAGAGCAGGCTTCCCAATGAGAGAGGATCCTGACATGGGGCTCGATCTCACAACCCTTGGATTAAGACCTGGGATGAAGGCAGATGCTTGGCTGACTAAACCACCCAGGTGCCCCTAGACTAAAATTTTAAATGTTCAATTAAATATCTAAGTTGGGCAAATAATCAGACTGTTTTTTGCTTTGTTTTTCTTCTGGTCAATAATTATTTTCAGAACCACTTTTCACATGGGTATGTTGTTTGATTCTCATGTCAGTCTTCCTACAAGAGCTTTTAAACCCATCAACTCATCAGTTAAGGCTTTTTTTCCCCCTACAATTGAATTATACTGGATTATTGGGGGGGTCTACTTGGTGCTACTTAAGATTTAATAAACCAGATTTTGGGAAAATAATTGTTCTTTATATTTTCTTTAATAGGCTATAGAGATTAGACTATCTTCTAGGGATTGAGTTAGAAGGGGAAATTTGGAAACAGGAACAATTATTTTCCCCATGTTTGGATCATGACCTGAGTCAAAGGCAGACACTCAACCACTGAGCAACAGAGGCATCCTTATTATATATATATCTCAAAGAAAATGAACGTTCCTACCATTCTTCATTGAGCACATCTTAGACTATTGAGAAGGTGGGTTCTTCTTGTTTGGCAGCTGATGAATAAGCAGTTGTTGGATTCATTTACATTTTCTGGAGATGCTTGATGGCAACTTTTAGGAGCAAGGTAGGGATCTTTAGATTAAGTCAGGTGGACCCCAGGAGTAATTTGTGCTATTGATTATGTAACTGACACATGACCTTTATACCTCTATATAATCTAGATATTCTGGAAATAAAAATAATGCACATAGTCTGCCCTCTTCTTTGCTTTGAAGTGTTAAGGGCTACCATGCAGTCCACACTCAGAGTAAACATCATGAGAAATTGAGCTTAACAATAAGATACCCATTGTATGAGGGAGGCGACTTTCCTATCTCTTTTTGACAGCTAGGGAAACAAAGGCAAAGAGAAATTAGGTAACTTCCTGTAGAATCCATGCATATGTGTGGAGTTTAGCAGCTGCAAAGTTCCACTGGTTCATTTTTTCATTCATTCATTCATACATTTATTTGTGTTCTCTAGTGCCAGGCACCATTTGAATTAAGGGATATAACAGAGAGTAAGACAGAAAAACTTCCCACTCTTCTGGGGCTTATATTCTCCTGGGACAAGGGCAGTGGGAAAAATAATCAACCACCTGGAAGAATTCATAGACTAGAGAAGAGCTCCTCAAAGATATTAAGACATTTTTCACAGGAGGAAATATGGGAATGAGTGGACTTGATGTGAATCTGGGCATGTGGAGTCTTGAAGAGCTAATGGTTTGACAATAGGGTATCGTATTTTGAACACCAAGAAAATGAATTTAATTATAATTAGAATCTGGTATCAGCTGCAAGGTGATGCATTTTTATAAAATATTTAATTTATTTATTTGAGAAAGAAATAGCAAGAGAGAGAATAAGCAAAGGATGGGGAGAAGGAGAACCAGGCTCCCTGCTAAGCAGGGATGTGGGGCTGGTCCCAGAATCCCAGGATCAGGACCTAAGCTAAAGCAGACACTTAACTGACTGACCTACTCAGGTGCCCCTGCCATGGTGATGCTTTAAAAGCGAGAGTCTTTTTTGTTGTTGATTCTTAAAGATTTATGTTTTTAAAGATTTTATGTATTTATTTATGAGACACAGAGAGAGAAGCAGAGACACAGGCAGAGGGAAAAGCAAGCTCCCTGCGAGGAGCCTGATATGGAACTCAATCCCAGGACCCAAGGATCATGACTTGAGCCAAAGGCAGATACTCAACCACTGAGCAACATAAGTGCCCTTATTTTTTAAAGATTTATTTATTTATTTTAGAGAAAGGGGGAGAGAGAGAGAGAGAGCAAGTGTGCATGTGGGGGATGGGCAGAGGGAGAGGGAGACAGAGAATCTCCAGCAGACTCCCTGCTGAGCATGGAGCCAGACTCAGGGCTCCATCCTGGACCCTGAGATCATGACCTGAGCAGAAATCAAGAGTTGGATACTTAACTAATTCAGCCACCCAAGCACCCCTAAAAGCAAGAATATTTAATCATGATAAGGTTTCATTACTTTTCACACAAAGATATATATGTATGTGCATGTCCATTCATATCTATCTATCCATTTATCTATATGTATATATAAAGAACTGTTCTTTATATAACAGCTTTCTGAGGAAAATGACTACACTCAAAAGACCTACAATTTGGATGGGGGACAAGAAGACAAGAGGAGGGGCAGCCCAGGTGGCTCAGCAGTTTAGCGCCTGCCTTTAGCTCAGGGTGTGATTCCAGAGGCCTGGAATCAAGTCCCACTTTAGGCTCCCTGCAAGAAGCCTGCTTCTCCCTTTGCCTGTGTCTCTGCCTCTCTATCTCTCTCTCTCTCTCTCTCTCTCGAATAAATAAATAAAATCTTAAAAATAAATAAAAATAAATTTAAATAAATTTTAAAAATTTTTAAAAAGAAGGCAAGAGGAGGAGCTACACGTGTTGGTGTAATAGTTGTCACATAGAGATGCTGAGTGATTTTAGATACATTTCCCATCCCATGTATTTACATGACATTTGAATATTTTCTCTTCTTGAGGGTCTTTTCGTTGTTGTTGACTGCTCATGAGACTCAAGAGGTTTTGTGTGGCATACACTACTCTTTTCACTATCACCATGGTTTTCCCTGCTGAGTCTTTAAATCCACCAATCTGCCAGTTTCTCTCTTTTCTCTCAATTGGTTTTTTCCCAGGTGATTTAGCCGACTTAATTTCCTCTGGTTTACATTTTTACTTTATGATGTGGACAAAGCCAAAGACATTTTAGGAAGAAACCTATTAAGAAAAAATCCTGAATCGTTAGGTAAGTGATTTCTTTTTTGCTTGCTACCTGATAGGCTTAAATGGCCTCAATACATGGAGAATACATTTTCTTTTAAATCAAAACTATTGTGGAAAAAATGAATAGCATCAAAATGACTGGAATGGTCTAATTTACAGTAAGAGTTTTTAATGAATTTTCTATGAATTTGATCCTTAGCTTTGCATTCTTAATATATTTCTTTGGAGAATATAAATTTACTTTTCATATGAAAAAATGGAATAAAAAATTCTTTAGATGAAATTTGCCAGCTGTAGTCAGTGATAAAAATAATACGTATACCCTTACTATGTTGTGTTCATGTAACCTCATCACGGTGCAATTATGCCTGTATTTCATCTTCTCTGATTCTTTGAACTCACTGGTGGTCTTTCCCCCTTTATCCTATGGCAGCATGATTACTGAAAATAAATATTCTTCTCTATAAACCTCAGACTCAGAAACTCTGTGAATATTGAATGTGTTTTTCCATTCTCCTAAATAAGATGGCAAAAGGAAAATGAAAACAGGAAATCAAGATTCCAGATATTTTGGTTGGAATAATAGAGGTTTTTACACTGGGTTTAAGAATTGCACTTTTATATAAGCATAAATGTATAGGGAGGTTCAGAAAACTAGAAGGAGGGTTCAGAAATCTGTGTCTATAGAGAAGTTCGGAAAATGATAAGGAAATTCTGCTGGCATTTCTCCTAATGACCATAGCTCTAAAACAAATCAGTAACTGTTCTTCTAACTCAGCATATGGCCTATCTCAAAGAACATGACAAGTGCACTTAAAAAATGTATATCCTGAGTGATTGTTCTACATATGCTAAGTCATGGCAATACCATTGCCTAAATCTTCCATACACTTTCAAACTTTTTATCTAACTTTTCTATCAATTACTGAGAAAGACAATGATAAAATTCTGAATTGAGGATTTATATTTTCTCCTTTTAATTATGTCAAAATTTTTTCCATGTATTTTGAGCTCTGCATACACATTTAATATACGTACTTAATGAATCTACTCTTTTAACATTGAGAGATATCTCTCATTATCTCTGGTAGTACCCCTTGTCCTGAAATTGACTTGGTCTGATATTAACATGGAAACACCAATATTTTTATGCTTAGTGTCGCCTAGTACTTTTTATTCCTTCTTTTACTTTTGACAGGTCTCTGTCTTTAAGGGTCATCTCCTGTGAACAGTATATACTTGGGATTTTCTTTAGGGATTACAATAATCATCCTTAGTTTATCACAGTCTGCCTTTAATGCTTTAATACTTTATGATTATGTTAGAAATTTATAACATCCTTTATGTTATTTCCATCATATAGTTTATTTCCAAAAATGTAATGAACCCCATGATATGGTTATTTTTGCTTATGGAATCAACTAACCTTTATGTTTCCTATTTTTTAACTGAGTTTGATAAAAGAAAAAGTACCGTTTCCTTAGTTACCTAAATATTTACAATTTTTAGTGCTCTTTATTTTCTCCTTTAGATCTGAATATCTGTCTGGTACTATTTATTTATCTTCTGCTTGAAAAACTCCTTCAGAATTTTTTTGTAGGGTGGTTATATCCATTGGCAAAGAATTCTTAGCTTTTGTTTCTATAAAACATCTTTAAGAAAAAAATGTTCCTCTGTTCCCACTCCTGTGCTTCAGTTTGTATAATTTCTGTTGATCTGTTTTTAAATTCACTGATCCTTTCTTTTAATTTCCCCATTTGTGATTCTATACTCCAAAGACTTTATAGATATTGCATAAGTATTTCATATGGTTATGCTGTTTCATATGATTTGTTTTTGTTTTTTAAAAAAAATTAAATTCAATTTAGTTAACATATATTATATTATTAGTTTCAGGGGAAGAGTTTAGTGATTCATCAGTTGCATATAATGTCCAGTGCTCATTACATCAAGTGCCTTCTTTAATACCCATTATCCAATTACCCAATCTCCTACCCACCTCCCATCCAGCAACCCTCTGTTTGTTTCCTAAAGTTAAGAGTCTCTTATGGTTTGCCTTCCTGTTTTTATCTTATTTTATTTTTCCTTCTCTTCTCCTATGTTTATCTGTTTTGTTTCTTAAATTCCACATATGAGTGAAATCATGTGCTATTTGTCTTTCTCAGGCTTCTTTCACGTAGCATAATACTCTCTAGTTCCATTCATGTCATTGCAAATGGCAAGACATCATTCTTTTTGATATCTGAGTAATATTCCATTGTATTTAGAAACCATATCTTCTTTATTCATTCATCTGTTTATGGACATCTGGGCTCTTTCCATTGTTTGGCTATTGTAGACATTGTTGCTATAAACATTGGGGCATGTGCCCCTTTGAATCATTATTTTTGTATCCTTTGTATAAATACCTAGAATTGCAACTTCTGGGTCCTAGGGTAGCTCTATTTTTAACTTTTTGAGGAATCTCCATACTGTTTTCCAGAGTAGCTGCACCAGTTTGCATTCCCACCAACAGTGTAAGAGGGTTCCCCTTTCTCATATGATTTGTTTTAAAAATTTTGCATGTATCAAGTCCCTTGCTGTTAATTTCAAACTGTGTTATGTGGGAGAATCTTTCCTTTGATTATATTTTCTTTTTTTAAGTATGAATCATATTTTCCTACTACTTCCCATATCTATTTTCTATTAAATACTGCATATTTGAGGGATACATTATAATGACTTAAAATTCTGTTCTAATTCTTCTTCTAAAGAGTTGAATCTGCTTTTAGTAGGGAGTTAAATTACTATCTATTATGATGAACCTGTGGACTCTTGATTTTAGATTGTGTTCTTGTGTGTTTCTATTTTGATTTTTCCTTTAATCATGGTATATGGGCCTTGTTCCTAAAACATATTTATTCTTGGGTTTTAACGGAAATCCTATTTTGTTTACTATTCTCTTATTTGGCAGTGCTTGAACTTTCAATGCTGCCTCCCCAGCAATGGGCAAGTTTTTTACTTTTTTCTTAATCCTTCATACTTCCTGCTGCTGCTGCTGCTTCTTCTTCTTCTTCTTCTTCTTCTTCTTCTTCTTCTTCTTCTTCTTCCTTTTGAGGGGGATAAGGGATGGGCAGAGGGAGAGGGAGAGAGAATATTAAGCAGGCTCCACACCCAGCGCAGAGCCCCATGAGGGGCTGGATCTCATGATCCTGAGATCATAATATGATCCAAAGTTAAATGTCCAACAGTTAACTGAATGAGATCCCCAGGCATCCGTTCTTCCTGTTTCTTCTAATGGGCTGTTTAGATTCTTATCACACTCATGCCCAGCCAAGTGGCATTCAATGGTGTGAAGGAAATTGTATACAGACTTGGGCTCCTAGATGTCCTCCCCATCTATTTCTGGACACACTTACAATTTCAGACTCTGACCTCTGACTTATCAGCCTAGTGAGACTTCTGTTTTTAATTTGAGTTCTAGTCCTTGTGAAATGTGTAGATGGTGCTGTGCTCTCAGGATAAAACTCATGTTTAGTGTTGATTTTTACCAATATGTTTCCAATTTCAAAAGATGAATTTGCCCTAAAAGTTCTCATTACTGTAGAACTGCTTTTTTTACTTTCCTTTTTACTGTATCTACCTGAGAAGATAGATGTTAATTAAAACTATTGTGGTAATCATTTCACAATCTCTATAAATCAAATCATCATGCCAGACACCTTAAACTTATATAGTGATTTATGCTAATTATTTTTCAATATAATTGAGAAAAAAGGAAATTGAAAAAAAAAGATAGATTTGCTCTAGTTTTTCCTTGTTTTATTTTGCTGTTTTGTGTCTTCAAATATAGATTTATATATTTTACTCAAAACTTATAATTGTTCTAATTTGGGTTATGACATATATTTTTTTGGCATCACTATGAACAGAATTCTTTTCTGTTTTCCTTTCAGAAATCATTTGATCAGTTATAAATAACAACTTTCTAAAATCAAATCATTTTGTATCCTAATATAATTTTTATGATAGATTTTTTTAAGTACTGGAATATAGCATATTTTACTAATACATTACAGATTTAATGATTTAGTGCATTATGACAAGTAAACTAGAGTGGCTGCATTTATGAAAAAAAGGTATTATTTTCTACGGCTACATTATAGTATGTCCTGGTGTTCAAAGTGAGACCTAAAATGTGTAAACCTGATTTGCAAAAATACATTTAAAAGTAACATTTCCTGTTATGTCTTTGGATGCTACATTCCTGACATTTAATGGCAAATGCTAAGACCAATTCAATTAGCATGGGCCTTTTTTTCAGCAGGGACAGGTGCTGGCTCAGTTGCCAACATTTCAGATTAAAGTCCATGTGATCATTAGGGTGTGGGTCAAGTAACTGAGGACTAACAAGGAAGTCCAGCCAATAAAAATTTGGCCAGAACTTAGCCTTACTAATGTTACCCACTTATAAAAGGGTATGATGTACTGATTTCTTTGCTAAGATTAATGTCTTTAGAGACAAACTCTTCTAAATTTTTCTGAACATGATGAAATGTGTCTGTCATGTACATTCCTCACTCTGTCACATAGCCCTAGATTAATAACTATTCTATTGCATCAAGGAGAGAGGTCCCCAGCTCCATATCAATCTTCTAATCTGTTGAGCATTATTTTCATTAAAGATTGCTATGTCCCAATGGGTAAAGGGAAAAGATTCATCATTACAGGTATTCTTTAGAGAAGCTGCGTTGATGGGGATTAGAACACATGTCTGGCTTTTATACGATGTATGGCACTGGGAAAATCACATATTCTCAAATTCTGAGGTTTTTTTTATGTCTTAAATGGAGAACTATAAAATGAATAAATTGAAAAGAATTTTCTGAAGATTAAATAGTGTAAACAAAGATAATTTTATGTTATAAAGTGATACGTTTGTTACATTAAGGGTATCTTTTCTTATTTGATAAGATTTCACTTCTCTTGAGTTAAAATCCTCCAAAGTTACACCTAAGAAGCTTCACTGGACAGTTCAACTTGTTTTTTATTTTAAGGATTTTATTTATTTATTCATGTGAGACACACAGAGGCAGAGACACAGGCAGAGGGAGAAGCAGGCTCCCTATGGGGAGCCTGATGTGGGTCTGGATGGATTCTAAGACCCCAGGATCACGACCTGAGCCAAAAGCAGATCCTTAACCATTGAGTCACCCAGGTGCCCTGACAGGTCAACTTTCTATAAGGGACAAAGGACTTAGAACATAAACTAAGCAATTTTGCCAATTAATGGATTGATGCTAAACAGGTACAGGTAATAAAGCCCTTAAGTAATCAAAGAATTAAATTTAGTGCTAGAAAGCTGCAGGCTTTGACAACAGAGAGAACTGGATTCCCATACAGGTATGCTGTTTCATATCTGGGTACTAGGACAACGTACTTAAATCATCAGAGCCTCAATTTCTGCATTTTTACATGAGTTTAAAGTTAAGTCTGTATCTGAGAGATGGTGAGTGGGGCATAATGAAAAATGTGCATGTAAATCACTGAGTGTGAGCCCAGCACAGAGGGAGCCTCATAGGATGTTACTGATTGTCATTATTAACTCAGCAATCAGGATGTGTCAAATATTTTCCCCAAGTACAATAAAATGACCTAAACAAAATTTCAATTGGAAAATTAATAAAATTAATGAAATTAACTGCTATGGTCTGAATTATGCCCCTTCCAATCTTTTTTTTTTTTCACATATTGAAGTCTCAACCCTCAGTTTCTCTGAATGTTATAATTGTATTTGGAGAGAAGGTCTGTAAAGAGGTGACTGAGTTAAAATGAAACTATTAGGGTGGGGCCTACTCCAAAATGACTGATGGGCTTAAAAGATGAGGATATTTCAGGGATATGCCTTTATAGAGGGATGACCATGCGAAGAGGCAGAGAGAGGGGGGCCATCTGCCCAAAAGAGAGATCTCAGATGAAACCAGCCCTGTTGGCTCTTTGACCTTAAACTTCCAGCCTCCAAGAAAGGAAATATCTGTTGCTTAGTTCACTCAATCTGTATTATTTTGTTATGGCAGCTCTAGAAAACTAATACACCAAAGATTCAGAATTTTATTTTGGGAATCAGTTTTTATTTTACAAGGAAGCCATCAGCTGAGCTATCAGATGAGGAGGGAACTGTAAATTGCCTAAAGAGGTCAGGTACTTAATTAGAGCAAATAGACCCTAAAAGGCATATTTCAGAAAATGACCATTTTAAAATAATAGGAATAATTGTAATAATCATTACCTTAAATTATGATGTAACTATGTTAATTATTTTATGCATAGTTTCTCATTTGATTTTCCTAATATTCTATAAAAAAGTTACTATTAATTACATTTTAGCAGGATGAAATTGAGGCTTTGATAAGTAAAAACCATGGAACAAGGGGCGTTTGGGATGTAAACTAAGATATGCCTAACTATAAACCTTGTACCCTTAACAATTTGATTATTCTAAAAATCATAGTATATCATAAGTTGCATGATTAAAAAAACAATTTTTCAGACCTCATGTCCTGAATTTTGGTTCAGAGATTGCTGTAAGTATAAGCTTTTTAAAATTATGTTGGTCAAGTTCACAGGTCATAGACCCCTTTTCTGGGAAGTTAGTTGGTGGTCAGAAAACTCAGTATTTTTAGAAATAAAGGAAATTAAATAGTACTATACATAGCTGATCCAAAGAGATTTAACCATGCATATGAATATCACACACACACACGCACATACACACAAGTGCTAAGAATTTACTGAAATGTTGAAAGTATCTAGAGTGAAATAACCAATGCGCAAACAAACAAGAGTAAGAAAACTAAACAACCACAGAAACAAAATGGTAGCAGTATTTCTAAGAAGGGTTGGATATAAAGGAGAGAGGGAGTAAACATTGAAAGTTTAGGGGTATAATATGTGCAGGAATTCTTTTTAGTCAATTTGAGGGGTTTTTATATTTATTTTTTAATTTTTTCAACTTTGTATTTCAATTCTAGTTTGTTTTACTCGTATTTCAAATTTATTTAGAAAACTGAGATTGAACACATATGAATACATCCCTGTGGACAGAGACTTCAAAAAACCTTTCTTTTTAATCAATTCTGCTAATTTTTTTTGCCTTTTTACATATTGAAAAATACATTTCTTAGAAGACTTCTATGCAATCTATAAACCTACAATAGTCTTACTTCAAGGTCGCTATTGTCTCCTGAGGGCTATACTTGTGATTCCTTAGAGATTTAATAGCATTTTGCCACACTCTGAGTGGGAAAATCAGGCTCATTTTTTTCTGATTAATGAAAGACTCCAGTGATTCATGATCTTCATTGGAAGGAGGAAAATGGAGGCACAGAAATAAGTGACGATTCACCTCTCCCAATATCTCGAAAGCTTAATATTAAGCTTCTCCTGTTATTAGGATATTATATCTCCTAATATCTCTAAATACGTTTCTTAGATAATTGTACAAAAAAGGGAATTTGGTCAAAGAAGATGATTGGTTTCTTACCCAAAATGTGAAAGTATACATCTGTACATAATCTTACATCTATACACAATAATATGAGAATTAAGTAACCATAGAATGCCTATCAAGAGAAATTTGATAGAAACTATACTATATGATCACATTATCTTAAGAAAGTGAAAGAAGAATGGAAATTACAGGTATTCAGGCTTTTGTCGGAGGTTTAAGGATAAGTGGTGATAAGAGGCATTAAAATGAACAAAGATGATTTGCATTGGCTACCAAATGCTGCCAAGACAGGCTTCTTAACTACCAAAATGTACAGAGGGGAGTCTGAGGAGTTTGAACATATGAAAGACTTTATTGTTGGTCCAGTGAGAAAGTAGGACTGATGTAAAAAAAAAGTGTTTTTATTTGAGAAAAGAAAGATTTTATAAAACATTTCTTTGTTTTAGTTAAATAGATAAATCATGGTTATAGGATGCTTAAAATTAAATTTTTTATTATAAGATTTTTATCTTATAAATTTATCAAATTCTTCTTTGGTGTTGAGTTTAAGAAGTTCTTTATAGATCTTGGAAACTAGCCCTTTATCTGATATGTCATTTGCAAATATCTTCTCCCATTCTGTAGGTTGTCTTTGAGTTTTGTTGACTGTATCCTTTGCTGTGCAAAAGCTTCTTATCTTGATGAAGTCCCAATAGTTCATTTTTGCTTTTGTTTCTTTTGCCTTCGTGGATGTATCTTGTAAGAAGTTACTATGGCCGAGTTCAAAAAGGGTGTTGCCTGTGTTCTTCTCTAGGATTTTGATGGAATCTTGTCTCACATTTAGATCTTTCATCCATTTTGAGTTTATCTTTGTGTATGGTGAAAGAGAGCGGTCTAGTTTCATTCTTCTGCATGTGGATGTCCAATTTTCCCAGCACCATTTATTGAAGAGATTGTCTTTCTTCCAGTGGATAGTCTTTCCTCCTTTATCGAATATTAGTTGCCCATAAAGTTCAGGGTCCACTTCTGGATTCTCTATTCTGTTCCATTGATCTATGTGTCTGTTTTTGTGCCAGTACCACACTGTCTTCATGACCACAGCTTTGTAGTACAACCTGAAATCTGGCATTGTGATGCCCCCAGATATGGTTTTCTTTTTTAAAATCCAATCATGAAATGGGCAAAAGACATGAACAGAAATCTCACAGAGGAAGACATAGACATGGCCAACATGCATATGAGAAAATGCTCTGCATCACTTGCCATCAGGGAAATACAAATCAAAACCCCAATGAGATACCACCTCACACCAGTGAGAATGGGGAAAATTAACAAGGCAGGAAACAACAAATGTTGGAGAGGATGTGGAGAAAAGGGAACCCTCATACACTGTTGGTGGGAATGTGAACTGGTGCAGCCACTCTGGAAAACTGTGTGGAGGTTCCTCAAACAGTTAAAAATAGACCTGCCCTACGACCCAGCAATTGCACTGCTGGGGATTTACCCCAAAGATACAGATGCAGTGAAACGCCGGGACACCTGCACCCCGATGTTTCTAGCAGCAATGGCCACGATAGCCAAATTGTGGAAGGAGCCTCGGTGTCCAACGAAAGATGAATGGATGAAGAAGATGTGGTTTATGTATACAATGGAATATTACTCAGCTATTAGAAATGACAAATACCCACCATTTGCTTCAACGTGGATGGAACTGGAGGGTATTATGCTGAGTGAAGTAAGCCAGTCGGAGAAGGACAAACATTATATGTTCTCATTCATTTGGGGAATATAAATAATAGTGAAAGGGAATAGAAGGGAAGGGGGAAGAAATGTGTGAGAAATATCAGAAAGGGAGACAGAACGTAAAGACTGCTAACTCTGGGAAACGAACTAGGGGTGTTGGAAGGGGAGGAGGGCGGGGGGTGGGAGTGAATGTGTGACGGGCACTGGGGGTTATTCTGTATGTTAGTAAATTGAACACCAATAAAAAAAAAAAGGAAAAAAAAAAGAAACCATATTTAAGACTTTGAAAAAAAAATTTATCAAATTCTTAAGATTTGTTAAATTTGGAAACCATGTTTTAGCAATAGATTGATTTAAAAATGTCTGTTGTCCATGTCTGTAATTGTTGCTAAGTGATGGAATTATTAATGAATTTTAATTTGTCTTTAAATCTTCCTTATACTTCATTTAGATTTAGTATAAAATATAAATATTTTAGAATGGCATATACTTTGTATGTTATCAAAAAACATAAGGCTATTTTTTTAGGGAGAAGCATATGTACAAAAGAAGATAATATAAGGAAAGATACTTGACTTATTTATTTTATTTCACTGGATTTTTATGTTATTAATGGAGGGATATTTTATACCTACTCAAGCCACATAATAATTATGTAATTAAATGCATAGTATTTTTACCTACTTAATATGGGAACATTTCCCTGGATTTTTATTGAATGATTTTTTTTTATGATATAGTCATCTATTTTTATCCCTATGTCTGACACAACAATGCAATAAATACAAATTTAGATGATTTAGTTTCCTTCTTTTCACTTCCTTGAATTTTCTAATTTTCTTGTAAAAATGTCTAAATAAAGGTGTTTTAATTAGTAATCAAACAATAGCAAAATCAAAAGTGCAAGAAAAGGAATTTTCTAATAGCTTTTGACATGTAAGTGACAAAAATTATTTAAAGTGGCAGTACTGGGACACCTGGGTGGCTCAGCAGTTAAAGTGCCTGCCTTCAGTTCAGGGCGTGATCCTGGAGTCCCAGGATCAAGTTCCACATCAGGCTCCCTGCATGGAGCCCACTTCCCCCTCTGCCTGTTTGTCTGCCTCTTTCTCTCTCTGTGTCTCTCATGAATAAATAAATTTAAAAAAATAAAAAATAAAATGGAAGTACTGGAATATTCTGGGAAAGTGTGTTTTTCCTTATAGTATGATTGGGAAGCAGATACTGCTAGTTGCTTAATCAATAATCAATATCCATTTTCCTTTTCCTTTTCTGCAAATGGAATCACATTGTTTTTCAAGGTGGCAGTGTGTACTGTGGAAAACTGTTTCCATCCACCCTTGCACGGGACACAGTATTAGGAAATGAGATACATATTGTAGAGGTCTGGGATAGTTTTTCTTTTCTCATATAGTGTTGTCTCTTCCTCTTTATTACAGGCCTGTGGTGCCTAAACATCAAGGTTTCCAGAAAATTAATTGTTCTTATTCATTACTGCCCTTACAGCAGGTAGGATGAAACCTCGTGAGCCCCATTGTAACACTCCTCTAAATCTCTGAACTTATGTCCTTAAATCAAAATGTAACCCTGACTGAATACCATGAAGGGGTTCAGATTGTGCCAATGAGGATACTACTTTGAACACCAGAGGATTAGAGCAGTGGTACCAAAATAATTTAAGTAAGAACATATATAAATCAATTTGTCAAACCTAGCCTATCAAATAACATACATATGTACTTTTATATTAAAATATATTTTTCTCAAAAAAATAAAATATATTTTTCTCGATAGTGCTGAATATCTATTTACTTCTATCATAATCTAAATAATGCTTCTGGAGATCCTCACAAATTTGTGTGTTATTTAAAACACAACTGGACAACTGAGGTACATTTTGCATTATTAAGTATTTCATATTTACTCCAAGTTTGCAAATATATAATGATGTAAAATGTTATGTATGATCTCAGTTCCATATATTGGCAACCAAATAGATATTAGATGTTAGAATTGTGAATATCTTTACCTTATAGAGAATTTTAGTAATATTGATTCATTTTTTTATCATAAAATGTTCAGCTGTTTATTAAAAAGCCATTGATCGCAAGCTTATGGTAATGATGCTAGCTAGCATGGTTAATAAAGCAGAACAGAAGCCAAAAATTTGGCCAAAGAGGCCGAGTGTTCTTTGTGTAACATAGAGTGCATAGTTAGAATTTTTGCTAGAAAACATGTCTTCAATTGTGCCAGAATTGATACTTTTGCAACTATTCAAAGATTATATTCTAAACTTTCCGAACTTGTTCAAAGGTACAAATCTTAATGAAGCCCATGTAAAATTTAACTTTTCAATTATGTTTGGATTTATGGTTGAAACACCATCTCCATGTTATTATAGCAAACTAGATGCAAAATGCACAAGAACAGGTGAAACAACAGATGTTCAACTAAAGAAGTCACGCTTTGCATTGAAAAATTAATTTTGAGAATGCATTAACTATATTTTTTGTAAACTGTTACAATTATTGGTTTAATAAAAGCTTGTGGAAAACTTAGATTTAAACTTGGCTATTTTAGTTTTAAGGGGCTCAAATATTTTAAGTGTTTTAGATTAAGGTTTTTTTTTTTCCTTAAATCAAAATAGACTGCATGAAAAATATGTAGCAAAGGAAACATTCCATGAAATATAATAAAATTAGAACAAGAAAATGAAAAGATTTGCATGGCCAGGAAGAAGGATATTCACATACAAGTAATCTCCAAGGAATTTTCTGGAAATTATCTTAGAATGAATATAGCCCAAGGAATAGTTGTGATTGAGCAGCATATTGTTGTTTTTGTTTTCTTATTTTATCTAAGATTTTAAAACTCTGGAAAAGGAAGATTTCAAAAAATACTGTATGTATTCAGTTATTACTGTAAGAGATAGTAAAGCTGGTAATATTAAGTGATAGCAACTTAAATGGTAAAATTAAAATATTTTTCCAATTATGTGGGAAAATGAAAATTTATCACTTAGGACTCCACTTACATGATATGTGTAAATCAAGGCTCATTCCCAAATCAACATATTGATTTAAGAATTTTATTGATATTTCCAATTGGTGCTGCTTCAGCAGAACAGGTCTTTTTTAAAATGTGAAATTGATAAAAAAAAAAAAAAGCTACTTACTTATAACCCAATGCATATCCAATTTGGCATTGCTGCTAATAAAATACAAATAATGTAAAAAAAAAAAACTCTTGCTAATAATATTATCATTGGTGATTTTACTAAAATGAAGGTGCGAAAAGATTTTTCTGGTATAAATACATGGTAACTCAAATTATGTTAGTCCTTATTATTTTACTTACCAAAATATTTCAGATCCAATGACAGAACACACGGACGTGCACAATGATAATTGATTTCAAGCTACTCAGTCCTTTGTCAACTTTCAATCATATAAAAAACATACCTTCGCACATATTTAAAAAAATTGCTCTTAAAATGTATATTTACACATACAATGTGTGGACCTCCATATCTTTTTTTTTTTTTTTTTTTAAGATTTTACTTATTTATTAGAGACACACAGAGAGAGAGAGAGAGAGAGATAGGGAGGCAGAGAGAGAAGCAGGCTCCATGCAGGGAGCCCGATGTGGGACTCGATCCCAGGTCTCCAGGATCAGGCTCTGGGCTGAAGGCGGCGCTAAACGGCTGAGCCAGCGGGGCTGCCCTGGACCTCCATTTCTGTTCTTATCCTGGGCCCTGGAAATATTAAAGAACAGCCTGTCTTCCTTACAAAGAGTCATTTAGGAACAAAGAACAGAGTTAGCATCAGTAAGGAAAGGAATGATGGGGGGAAAATGGAAAGTTAGAAAAATGGGTATCTGTTGAGCTGCTAATATTATACTAAGATTGATTCCACATCACTTAATTTTTATAAATGTTTGAGTGAGGTGGACTATGTCGGTCTCAGAGATGAAGAAATTAAGAGCAACTAGTATTTTGTAATCTTCCAAGTTCATTTTGCTAGTTATGTGGAGGAGCCATAATTCAGAGCTAGGTCACCCTTGGCTGGCTCTAATTACACAGCTGTTTCTAAACTTAGATTGTAAAAGTAAATGAAACGTGTCACAATAGAAGACAGATCATAGTAGCCACAGAAGCTGTTTGTTATGGAAAATTGGTAAATATTATTACAAAAAAAAAACCATCAGGGAAAAAAAAGAAAAAATAAGAATGTTTTGGAATTTTAGAAAAACTCAAGTTTTAAATTCTAGTAGAGGACTTACAAAATTTAACAAATATCACCATGAATCTGCAAACTGTCCACACTCTAGGAATATAGTAGATGAGTATAACAGAAAGTAATGGAAGTATTCACAGTGTGAAATATTTAGTTTTATTTTTAGATTTATAAAAATATATGGAAGATGACTAAACTTTATGTGGCAAACATTTAACAATGCAAAAAAAAATGAAGACCCTGAGAATATTTTTAATAATTTCAAGGGAGAAAGGCTTTTTGAGGTGTGATCCGAAGTCAGGAATCATAAAGACCAGATATCACAGTCTTACTTTTTTAAAGAGTTAAAGTGAGACAACATTGGAACACTAATAAAAAACCAAGATTTAGATTATTTACATTAAAAAAAATCTTACAGATTAATTTGGTCCCTCCTCAGAATATGAGCAAATGACACCAGTGGGAATTTATATAAAAAGAAATAGGAGTGCCACCTGCCCACTGGGGGAGGAATACCTTGTATCTCTGTTTTGCTTTTTTGCCTTCATCTTTCTTAGGGTATGATTGTAAAGTCCCTGGTGTGCAAATACTCAAAAGTTAGCTGGCAATTGTGAGAATGTGTCTGTTTAGCTGGTTGTACAGCCCCAGCGCAAGGATCACAACCGGGAAGTTTTCTGGGGCTGAACTTAAATATAGATGAATCCTGTCCACTTTCTGATCACTGGGCTAAAACCTCGGTCGGATCAAATGATCACTGAGTGGATCTTGTATTATGTCCTCCCTGACAAGTACATGAGTGGGGTGTCTGGGATTAGCACACTGAATGGAGGCTTTGCCATCTGTCTCCTGGGAGAACTCAACAGGCTCATACACCCTAACTTCCAAATCACTGATAAGGGCTTAATATTTTTCTTTTTCTAAGGTAATTTGCATTTCAATAAGTAATAAAGGATTAAGCCAGTTAATAACGACTTATTTATAAGGCAAAAACTACACACAGCCTTGAGACCACTGGCCTAGGCAGGTAGGAGGCATGCTTCCCTGGGTCCTACAGGTAAGTAGGTTGTGACTTTGAAGATTTCTTCCACTGACTCTTCTACAAGAATGGGGATAAAGAGCACAGATGCCAGTTTATTCTCTGATTATCCAAGCCTTGCTAGTTCTTTCCCTCTGAATAGTAATTCCACCCATCCTACATCTACATGTCGCCTTTTGGAGTGGGTAAGTTACCAAAGAAATGTTCCATAAAAAGGCTTCATTCCCTGTTGATAATCCCAAATTGATTATTTTAGATAGGTAAATTATAAGGACAATTTTATATGTCCTAGCCAACATCTGCTTGACAAAGTGAAGTGAGCAAAATAGTGCTCAATAAATCAAATAAATAACCTTTTAAAAAAGTCTTTGCAATAACAGAAATTTGAAAAAAGCTAAAAGATAGTTTGCCTTAGGATGAAACACATTATTTTTCCAAATAAACTGTTTAATGAAGACCCTTGGTGATCTCACTGGGGCACGTGGAGCCAAGGGCTGGATATTTCTATATCGTTTTCAGATACGTTTCTGTTGATAATCCGTTTCAGCTGAAACTTTACCTCTAGCAAAGCACTTAGGCAATCAATCTCAGCATCTTAGGACAGAGCTTACCCCTTAGTAAATCTTCACTGCAGTTTAAAGAGCATTTTGGTGCTCTTGGGATTCTTTTACTGCAAATGCATTGCAGAGTATTTAACCTAGTAGCTACTTGATCAGACATGGTATGTGGCTAATAAATAGAATTATGCCATCTCTTAAACAGAGCAGAACATTTGGACTAAGACAAGATTTGGTTTGATCCCCACTGTTTGCATCATTTATGGAAACCTGGGTCTAGCAATTAAAGTGTAGGGTCTGTTCATCAGACATGGGATCTAAATCTAGAATATAACTTGTTTTATTTTATTAGAGAAAAGACACGTCTGCCTTTTACAGAAATGTGAAAGGGAGAAATACAGAAATGCATATAAAATTTATACTTCATATAAGCATATAACTATATATTGTTATATAAATAGGAATCTATGTGTATGTTATATGTGTATATACACATATATAATGTCATAAGAGCATTTACATAAAAGTTAGCCACTGAGCCACATGCATGATGTAATTCCTGGCCCTTTGCATTTAGCTGTTTATTAGGAATAAATATAGTTGGTTTAGTGTGGTAGAAAGTGTTCTATACTAAGAGGTAGGAGACCTCCACTCAAGTAAGCACAAAGAATCTTCTATGTTCTCATCTTTAAAAGTAGCTCAAATAGAACTTTTTGATTTCAGAGGCCTCTGGGCTCTAATATACTATAATACATTCTGTAATCTGACATTTGTATGACCCTATATCTAAATAGAAGTGAATCCAATTTAAACAGTTCCAAACAATCATTATATTTGTGGTGAGTGAAAAGCATATTTTTATTAGCTTTGGAATAATATTTAGAAACTAAAAAATTATTTTTAAAATAGAAGAAAATATCTTCTAAAATATAATCTGCACTCAGGCAAAATTATAGAACCTTATGATTACATGTATGAAAATACATGATAAATATATAACTGTTTAATGGAAAGAGACAGTGGAAATCCACCAAATAATGGAGTTAACAGCAATGGACTTCTGAAAGGTTAATTTTTCATTCTTAACATTCTTTTTATTATATCACATTAAATTTTATTGTAAATAATTTTAAAAAAGACGAAGTATAAGATCACTTGGGAAGTGTTAAATACCACGTTTTAGGTGAAAATATTTGTGACGTGGATTGGTTATGCAAATAGCATCATGAAAACCATTTGGTTTGGCAAGTCATTCTCTATGGATTATTTTAAAAAAAACAAGCTGTATCTTTTAATGTAGATACATCAATACTTATTTTCTTCCTTTTTTTTTTTTTGAAGATTTTATTTATTTATTCATGAGATACACAGAGAGAGAGAGAGAGAGAGTCAGAAGCAGGCACGGGGAGAAGCAGGCTCCCTATGGGGTGCACAATGCAGGACTCCAATCTAGGACCCCGGAATCATGACCCAAACCAAAGACGGAAGCTCATCCACTGAGTCACCCAGGTGCCTGAATACTTATTTCCTTTACCAAGAATTTCAACAGATTTATAAAAACTGGTGACTGCCCCTAATGGAGACCACTAGCTTTTTGAAGGTAAAGGGTATGTGGCTGAACTGACATGGATCCAGAACCTCTGCCTGCCTAGTGAATTGTACCCTAGCTGCCTGAACCCAGCTGGGACTGAAGACTCCTCCTTTTATTCTAGAAGCTCCATGAATACTGTGCAGGGGGAGAAACACACTTTGGGGTAATAAATGGGGGTGTGTTATATTTTATCGGGAAGATTTTATATTTTATTTTTGGGAAGATGATATTTAATAATCTTTCAAAAATACTGACAAACTTAACATCAACTACACATAAAATGAAAAAAAAAACCTGCAAACCTCTTATTACTGCTTTTGGTGACTATAATAAACTTTGCTTCATCTATATAATGTTTATAATTGGAGGCCTGAAAAATAGCAGGACTTCAGTTGAAACCTCTAAGTTTTGTCCAGTGTTTCCTCAGAATTATTAATTGGTCCAGGTTTGGCATGCCAGTAAAGTTCACATGAAACTTAACTAAGGCTAACTAAAAACTTGGCATCTGTCCTTGGAAAAAAATCATCTTGAGTTTGCTCAAAGGTCTGTGAACCTCAGGAAACCTTTCAATGACCCTTCCTACAGTGTGGTGGTTTCTAGTGATATCTGAAACCAAGAATGTTTTGTGAAGGTTTGGGTTTCATCTGGAAAGCCATATCTAATCCTGGATACTGCCTAATGAATTAGGAGTCTGGTCCTCCTTGGATCCTCATAAAGGCAGTGCTATGCATAAAATCCATGACTTTCACTACCTCTTAATGAGTCATTTAAAAATGCCTTTAGTGGATTTTTTAAAATGTTCTTTCTGGATGTGTTTATCCTATCACCACTGTTGCCTAAAATATGGATATACCTTGAACCTACCATTTGAAGCTCTACCATAATTCTGTTAGGTAACAGATTAGTATTATAACAGATAACTATTGTATTGATAGTATTATGCATCTAAAAATGTTTTATGCGTTTTATAGGCCAAGACAGTCCTAAGAATAGCAAGTTCTGACCATGTAGGGCCAGGAAAAATAACTACTTCCTAGCTAATAACTAACTGGATGGTCTTCTAGGTGTTGCTTCTAGGTGTTGAGTGGGGCACTGGTATAGCCAGCTTTTATCATTCCTTTTATCCCTCTCAACAATATACACAGGCTCACAAACATACATTTGTCTCCAGCAGATGGAAATAATCTCCCTTCAAATGGGAAAAATGACCCACTGGATATGAACAGTTGATAATAAAAAAAAATCCTAAAATGTGTTACAAAAATCATGTCTACAATTGATTTCAAGGAAAGTTTGCATTATAAAAATTGTGAATTTTTGGTTTCCTCTTTGAATCCTCCTTAGTGGCTTTATGTTGCGCTAAATGAATTTTTCAGGTTTTTTGCTCTAAGGATTCGTTTTCCATTAGTCTTTGACTGTTTTTATATCTCAAAATTTATTTATTTATTTATTTATTTATTTATTTATTTATTTATTTATATATCTCAAATTCTTAGATAAAATGCCTGAGAAGTTTTGACATTATTTATGCTTCTAAATATGTTTAGTTTCCATTATTTGAGGGCCTGTTTTTATTTTAGGAATGAGTAGAAAAGATTCAGGAAAAAGAAATTTACATGAGGATTGTTAAAATATATATATTTAAGAATATGGGAATATATATATTTCAGTTGTTCTGAGCCACTAGGCAATTACAGGGGAAAAAAAAGTGTTTATATTGATCATGATTAATTCTGATTTCCAGAGAAGTAAAGATAAGTTCTAATAAGGTCAGAGAAAAAAATTAAACCCTGGTGAAGTAGGAAATAGTCTTTCAACCTTGGTATATAGGCACTAATACACCCTTTTCCACTGATTTTTTGATACTGTATAGTCATTTACAGTTCACTGTTTAACTTTTTCATGTGAAAGTTTTAACATTAAATTTTAAATATATTTATCAGTTAATACCTTATGAGGGGTATTAATGGGTGGCTCAGCTGGTAAAGTGTCTGCCTTCTGCTCAGGCTGAGATCCCAGGGCCCTGGGATCAAGACCCTCTTCAGCTCCCTCCTCAGCCAGGAACCTGCTTCTCCCTTTGCCTCTGCCCCCCATACCCCAGCTTGTGCTTTCACTCTCTCCCTCAAATAAATAAGTTAAATCTTAAAAAAATACCTTATGAGATATGCTCTATATTTACAAAGAGTACTTTCCACATGGATGGCATATCTGTGGACAAATTGACCAGGGCACAGTATCCAATTTCAGAGGCTTCAGTTAGATTTTCTTTTTTTGACCCATGAGACTTCATAAGCATGTAAAACATCAACATTAGTTGCTTCTGACAGATATAGCCCTGCCTACAATCTATATTATGTAGTCTTTTTAAAAATATCATAGATAGTAGAAGGGCAAACATGTTTCTTATACATTTTTAAGGAAAAAGATGCTTCTTCCCTTTCAATTATAAGGTAGTTTTTAAACAAAAGCCAATATATAATCAAGTAAAAAAAATGCGGTGCATGAGTTTTGGGCCATGGGGTGCCCCAGTAGATACTGGAAGTAAGCTAAGCCATGTCATCATTAGTAATCTTACACCCCAGCTGCCATTATGGTTACACACTTTTCTTAACCAACTCTAAACTACTACTCATGTATTTCAGATCTTTCAATAATCAGTTAGCTTTTGGGGGATCTTGTCATGTAAATCTCCAAATTTTCTTATAACATCTTAGCTCTCATCTGTATATTAGTAAATTTCAATCTCTTTTGATTTTACTTCTCACCAATTATGTTGTCAAGGCAAATGCTTTGTCCTTCCACACAGAAGTTATTTGTCTGCTTATCTTATTGTCATTGATTTTTTATTCCTGCTATGCTACAACCTCTTGATTTAAAAAAAGAAAAACCACTTACGTGAATTAGTAGTTTAATTCTTTTACAGACTTCATTTGCATAATCCCCACAACATATATGTCCATACAATTTGGTTGTATTCTGGTATGTGGATCACAACATGTATCTCAAGCTTGCTTTTCTTTATTCTACTAAATATATTTTGCTTATAAGCTACCCACGCACTTTTTATGTTCTATACTTCTGTAGAATGGGGCTAATTGATATTGAATTATGATGTAGTGCTGCATTCTGCTAAGAGACAGTTGTTTTTGAAGAAGTAATTTTATTATAGGATGTTAGGCCATTTGCAGTAATGAAAGGCTTGCTTTTTGATGAAAGCATAAGAAGGTGATAACATATAATGAGGTACTGTATAGAAAACAGATAAGTCCTTTTAACTTGTTTTTGAGGATAAAGATGCCTTTACTCAACAAAGAATAGATTGCGGCCTGTCAAGATGTCAAAGTCAATGACATTATCAGTACCTCTTTCTGCAATCACTAGCAAAAACAATTTCATTTCAGAAATAGATGATATGGAAAAGCACTATTTGGCCAATCTTCTCTCATTAAACTATCCAGAGAATTTTTTTCTTCCTTATTATTTCTTCCAGGTAAACTCACTTCTCTTTAATAAATGCCATTTCCCTCCCTTCCTTTAAGTATACAGAATCAGAAACGTGTTGATGGAGGGAATCAAGATCACCAGCAGCGCAAAATTTTCCTTCAGGCAGGCTGTTCACATACTCAAGATGTCAGGTCATTCAGAGGGCAGGGCTTCGGAGAGAGTGCAAAGAAGCTTGGCACTAGGAGGGTTTGCCTACTACAGTCCATGTATTTAAGGTCAGGTTTGGAGGAAATGACTTAGCTGTACTTCTTGGAACCTAGGAAGGTTTGCAGAGGAGTAGCCTAAGGACTCTGTCTCTGTTTCTTTTCAGTTTGCTTCTTCTTGTCTCAGGGGATTTGTGTTATAATAATAGGCAAAGTGTATCATTTATTAAGTTTGCCTAAATGACACAAAGCTTAGGAGGCTTTTTGTACATTTTGTCCTTTAAATCACAGAGCAAGCTCTGGAAATAGGCACTATCATTGTTATCATCCCCCTTCTTCTTCTTTCTTTTTTTTTTTTTTTTTTTGAAGATTTATTTATTTATTTATTCATGATAGATGTAGAGAGAGAAAGAGAGAGGCAGAGACACAGGAGGACGGAGAAGCAGGCTACACGCCAGGAGCCCGATGCGGGACTCGATCCCGGGACTCCAGGATCGCTACCTGGCCCAAAGGCAGGCGCCAAACCGCTGAGCCACCCAGGGATCCCCCCTATCATCCCCCTTCTAGAGATGTAGAAACTGATGCACTCAGAGTTTAAGTCGCTTGTTGGAGGAGATACAATTTGTACGTTTCAGAATAAGGATCTCAACTTAAGTCTTTTTGATTTCACGCTAATATAGCACAGAGCAGCATGGACTCTGATGCTTGGATTAAAAAGTCAGGTCTCCGGGGAGTCTGGGTGGTGTAGTCAGTTAAGCATCTAACTCTTGATTTTGGCTCAGGTCATGATCTCAGGGTCCTGATATCAAACGGAGCATTAGGCTCCATGTTCAGTGCAGAGTCTGCTTAGGACTCTCTCCTTCTCTCTCTGTCCTTCCCCCCCCAAAAAAAAATAATAAATAAATCTTTAAAAAATAAATAAAAAGCAAAGTCTCTTATTTATTAATTGTGTTACTTTGGGTAAATTATCTTTTCTGTGTTTCACTGTCCTCAAAGAGGGATAATAATTTTTTTAACACACACAAAGGACTTACGACTTAACACATAAGAAATGCTTAATAAATATTAATTACAATGCTAAAATTTCTTCAAAGAAATTTATTATGTATTAATTCAGTATGCTTATGATAAAAATATATAAATACAAGTATTCAGACTTTCATATTTGAAATAATTTCTCAAGAACAACTTCATTATATCCTAGACATAATATGTGTCTATCTTTTTATGCTGAATAATAGAGGAATGCTGTGTTTCTTTCTGATAGCATAAAATGTCATTTTTCCATATAACATGCAAATGCCTTATTTCAAAAGGCCAAATCTAAAGGTGCTGTCTAGCTTGATTTATTTGAGCCTATTTTAATCAGGACTGCTTTGACATACAAACTAAATTGCTCTAAGGAGAATCTCTCTCTGGGAGTGTATTATCATCTCAGCATTGTATGTCTGTTGAAGAGGTCTTAATTTATGCTCACACAGCAGGATGCTTCCTTCAATGTAATTGCACTTCTTTTAGCTCCTCTTCTATGTATTAGGCGAGACCTTGGTGGGAAGAAAGGGAAAAGCAAGACCAGACATTGTTATGGCACAAATAGTAGTAGGACAAAATATACACAGGTGCGCAGAGGTCCAGGCATGAAAGCAAGTTCAAGAGTCTGCTCATGGAGCCTAGAGTTAGATCGTCCATGGGCAGCCTCGCAAAGCAATCCAACCTACACCAATAGTGAAGATTACAGGGTTAGAATAACTGAGTAATAAATAACAAATGGAATTTGGTAGAATTTTGTCTTCAATATTTTGAGAAGTAGAGCTAGCTTTTACAGTTGAGCAAAAGGAGTTTGAGAGCAGGTAAGAGACTTCTGCCAAGATCTCTATCTTAATTAATTAGAGGTAGAATCACTGATCCCAGAGCCCAGTTCTTTCCATTACAAATCCTGCCTCTGATTGAATTAAAATTAAACATGTTTTTGGATCATTAGATAATAAATCAATATTTCAATGCTGAGGGATGATTCATATTGCATGATGAAGAGCGTTCGGGGAAGATTTCATCAGAGTACCTGTCCCTGAGCTGGCACCGAGCATTAGTAGGCTCTTACAGATGGGGCAAAGGTAACAGGAAAGACTTGGCTTTTTGTACTTTGAGAATTTATTTGAGTTAGCAAGGTCAACGTCAAAACACACTAGTAGCAGTTTGGAAGCGAGAATGAGCATGTCAGAAAATAGTCTGGAGACGTGGGTGGCTAGAGTTTGAAGAGCACAGTGACAACTGGTTGGGGGAAGTAAGATAAAAGAGGTGGAGGCTTTCCGTGCTTACTCTTTGGGTGTCCTGTCTTGTGGTGCTCCAATCATTTCTTAGAGGGAGACATATAGAAACACATAGACTGAATAGGCCACAACTCAACAGTGTCATTTAAATACATAGTAGATACATTTAAATATTAGCAAGATATTTTTTCTTACTGTTTAAATCTGGAAGTAGTGGGGTGAATATATGTGCAAAGTTTGCCAAACACTAAGGGTAAAATGAACAAAATAAACATTCCTCCCTCTCCCCTCTGCCCATACAACTGAGGAGGCCAACAAGGAAAGAACAAAGGGAGGTCAGGGAAGTGATGATAAAGGAATATGATTTATCAAAAAAATGTTATGACCCAACATTATGATAGAACTTAATGGAGAACGTAAGACATTTCCAGACAATGCTACCTCTGAGCTCAAGAGTGTGTGGCAGATGGAACACCTCTCTTGTTGCCTGGTCTCCAGTCTGTCTTTTTCTGCCCGACATACAAAAGAAGATAGAAGCACCAACAGAACAAGGGAAAAACCCGAGGGGAAACTGTCTGCTCTCAAAGCCAGACAGGCACGATTGTTGCTGGCTGCACACATTTCACAGCTTGGTGCTTGGGCCTGCAGCTGCCAAGTATATCTCAAGAGTGACTATAAACACTCTTGGCCTGAGTGGAGTAAGGGATCCAGAAGGCTGACAGAGAATCCAAGAGCTGATTGCCAGCAGGTGATGGGGCTGTGCCAAATTCTGATTGAATTACACCCATGTGACACTTCCTACTGTAATCACACCCTCCTTTTGCAGAGTCCAGGCTGGGACTAGGAAAGCAACTACTATGAGTCAATGTCATTAGAGAGGGTTGGTTCCGGGGCAGAGCACAGCTCTGCCATTGTGGGAGCTCAGTCATTCACATGGAAGCTCCAAGAGGGGTTTGCCTAAAAGTGCTGTCTAAGCTAACAGATGGAAGAAAGACAAATGGTTTTTCTTTTTCTTTTTTTTCTTTTAGAAATATATCCTGTGCTTAATAATGATTAGATTTTAATGAGGTATAACAGGAATAAAATGCTTTAAAAAATAAAGGTTTTAAAACGTCTCACTGGGCAGGGCACACATAAATACATTAAGCCACACAGGGAGATAATGACTTTGTTTTCTTTAACCTCGTTAAATATATTAATACGAGATTTTACCTTCAAAATATTTTCATGCAATCATCTCTCAAATATTTTTAGTATAGGTACTCAGAATTTCTTCTTTCTGATCACTCCTTGAACTGAATTTTGCACTGCATTTTCTGATATTGGGCCTGATGTCATTGAACTAGAACATTCTCTGAGCTTGCAAGTGTGTGTGCGTGTACTTCAGGGGGGTTAGCAGCATTAGACAAGGAATAGCACTGAATTTGTATTTAAACTTAGTGCAGGGTGGGAAAGGGCTTTTCAGCTTGAACCTCAACCATGAACAAACTCTTGCTTCCAGAAGCAAGGTGGGTTATGTCAGGAAATGATATAGATTACAGAAGTTGCTCGTGGATTGGCTAGTTATATCAGACAAGCAGCACTTTGCTAGAAGAAAGGCGTCCACAGAGGTCAGTAGAAGCATATTTTAAAATTGAAAGTCATCCTAACCGTTAGGCTATTAATGACAGAAAATAATCTACAAATGATAAAGGGCATTAAATCCATAAATAATAAAAAGCAACTATGTGACCAGTGAACGTGAGAAATGATCGGTGTAGGAGACAGAAGAGAAGCAGAAAAATTTGATGGTAAAGGAACCCAGAGAGTAAGAGAGAGGTTTCATATTTATTTATTTATGTCCATTGAGAGATAAAATATTTCTAACGTTCACATGTGACTTAATACACTACCAAGTTGAAGAACTCCTTTTATTATTGTTTTATGTGAGACCTGACTTTGAAACTTTCACTGGTGGTCCCAGTGGATGAAATTCATGCTTTTCAGTTTGCAGACCAGGTGTTCCATTAGAGGACAACTACAGAAATTGAGAGTAAGTAGTTAGAAACTCTTATAGAGATTTGAGTAATTTTTAGGTCTGTTGAATCAAATGATAAATAGTTTAGACGTGTTTCAGGTATCTTAGTTATTTTTTTAAATATTCATTCTATATTTTACAAAATTATCTCTCAAAAATCTCTTGCCATGATTCCTTGCATAATGCTAACTTTAACAAGGCTTTATTCTATGTTCCCCAATTATTTATGCACATATGCATGCTTACTTCAAAGGCCGGTATTTCAAGAGGAAACCAAGATATATATCGCATCATGATCCCTTGGAAGAACTTTTCAACAGCACAATATCTGCTCCCTCAAACTGTCTGCTGAGCAAGCATGAGGATGTTGGGGATAAAAATGAGTATTAAACCAGAGTGTCTGAGAAAGTGGTCAGTATTTAATGACACAAACAACTTTGTGGAAACTTGTCCATCTTGACACCCACACACATGATAGAACAGGTTATTGGAGAGAAAACATCATTTTACACCATTTAAAACTGGAGATATTGATATCTAGTATATGATGAATGCTTTCCTTTTCTGGGTATAAATGAGCATTAGCAGGTTTTTTTTAAAGCTGTACATATTGATCTTTTAACAATACCATTTTCCTTCCCTTTTTTTACCCTCGTCTTCTCTCCCTTCCTTCCTTCTCTGCATCTGTGCTGGGTTGTTGGGAGAAAGAGAATTATGAGCTTAAAGTTTAAAGTTTTATTACTAACTGGAAATGGACTTGGAACATATTGTCACTTGCTATAGATGCCATATGTGATACTTGCACATTTGTATGTCTATAAATATAGATAATATGTGGTTTAATATTTTCTAGTGTTGATCCTTTGGAATTTCCTGGGGAGGAATATTTGTAAACCTATGGTAATATGATGAAAAGAAAAAATATCAGAAAACAAGAAGATAATCAAGGTAGGAAATTTGTTTTTAAAATAAGCTACTTGCCTGGGTGGCTCAGTAGGTTAAGCATCTGCCTTTCACTCAGGTCATGACCTTAGCATCCTAGGATGAGCCCTACGTCAGGATCCCTGCCCCCTTTCCCTCTGCCTGCAGCTCTGCCTGCTTGTATGCTCTCGGTCAAATAAATAAATACAAAATAAAATAAGATCCACTTAATTTCAAGTTAATGACAGAGATTTTTATCTATTTTGACATGTACAGATTTATAAATATGAAGACTTGGTTCTTCACTTTGCTTTATACAGACCAAGTATGTTGAACCTTGCAGGGTTACTCTTTATTTCTGGTCAAACAAGTTTTTCTATCAATGCCCAAATTATCTCCAGCAGTTGTTCCCAGGCTAGCTAATTATTGGAATCACTTGGGGAGCTACCAAATAAAAAATCCCTGGAGCTGACACATGGAAATTCTTAAACTTCAAATCCTCTACAGATGATCTTAATGAATAGTTTACCTTGGGAAGCACTTGTCTGGAGGCAACAGACCCAATGGGACAAAAACTAATTTAACATCCTAATTCAAATGTTGAAAGTTCCATTCCTACTCAAAGTTCTATGGCATCCTCTTAAGACATTGGGCTAAATCATGTGGCATGGATCCTGTATGGATCCCTCTTATAATCTTAAGGATGAGGATACAATTTTCTTTTATTGCTCTCTCCCACATGGTGATTACATTGCACCAAGATGAGCCGTTCAATTAACCCTACTGAGTAAAATGTCATTCCCAAGAGAAAATGTGGCTTTAAAAAGGAATACAGTAGGGCAGCCCAGGTGACTCAGTGGTTTAGCACCACCTTCAGCCCAGGGTATGATCCTGGAAACCCAGGATCGAGTCCCACATCAGGTGCCCTGCATGGGGCCTGCTTCTCCCTCTGCCTGTGTCTCTGCCTCTCTCTCTCTCTCTCATGAATAAATAAATAAAAATCTTAAAAAAAATAAAAAGGAATACAGTATTAATAGGAGATGGTACAACACCTCCTATTACACACCAGAGGCTTCCTTGATCAGCCAATTGCTGGTAGAAACTATTGCTCTCCCAAGAATTCCTTACCAATGAAAGACTGTTAGGCGTCTATTCATGTAGTGGAGCTCTTAGAGGTAGGACACAGAATTATAAGAACACCAAGAGATTATCCTAAGTATTGTCTTCAGGAAAAAACACAATTTAAATGAAGCAGAAAAATTTATAAGCCATGTACTCTAACTTGAAAGATCTCCAGAGAAGAATTCTCAAACTCATCCAAATACTACTTCTAAAATATAGTTGTCATTATTTAAAAATCAGATAATTCCTTGGGGCGCCTGGGTGGCTCAGTCAGTTAAACTTCCAAATCTTGGTTTTGGCTCACGTCATGATCTCAGGGGCCATATGTTGGGCTCCTCACTCAGGAGGAAGTCTGCTAGAGATTCTCTCTCTCCCTCTACCCCATCCTTTTCCCCTCCCCCCAGTTGTGTGTGTGCACATGCACTTTGCACACACACTCTCAAATAAATCCTTAAGAAATCATATAATTCCACTCAATTGTGGTGAATTACACACAAATGGCAATAACTGAGATAATCACTTTAAGAATGTGTCATAATTTCTAAAGCAACCATAATTTTAGTTAGTGTTGTTTGATATAAGTCTTTTCAAGATCTGATGTTATTTTTTCTATTCAAATGACAATGTTAAGCTAAGAACTTTTTCATTATTATTTTTAAATTTTTGATCATAGTTGCTCATTATCATAAAATTTATTATTGCATTTTGTAATATTGTCATATTCAGCAATTAACAGCTGGGCTCCATTATTCAAGAATAGTTTTTACAAGGTATTAGACCTAACTAAGGACATTGGTAAGGAGGAGAGAATCCCACTGCTACCAAAAGTGCTCTAAAAAATGCCAGATAGTGTCAGAGAATTGTATTTGACAAGTTTCTTCTTTTTTAAAATATCTTTCTGGGATTGTCATCTTGTCTAAAAGGTCACCTTCTTCTGTTGTTCTTATTCCTAATTCATTGAATTAATCAATTATCAAAGGTCTGTAGAATGATAGAGAAGATCAGACCCTGATCAAAACCAGTCATTCATATATGTATCACAATGAGCACTGAGTATAGAATTGTTGAGTCACTATATTGTACACCTGAAACTAATACAACGCTGTATTTTAATTATTCTGGAATTTTTTAAAAAAGCAAAAACCAAAAACAGCCATTCAGCTTTTCTGGGATTCATTCTTCTAAATATTAACTCCATTAGTTGATATAATTTAACTGGTAAGTCTCTATTTCCCACAAACAGCCTTTTTAAAACACCTGACTGATCTCAGCAAAGATTTCCCAACACAAAATTATAGGTTGGGTCTAATAGTCTCCTTCTTCCTCACTATACTTCTTAGGTGTCCATCCCAGGCAACACACCATCCCACCTACTCCCCACGCTTAGAATTTTGGTTGTCATCCTTTGAAATTACCTGACTTGTGGCTCATTATGTTAACTGGCTAATCAACTTCCTCTGTGTGATGTAGTCTTTGAGAGGAGTTAAAGGGCTGTACACCCAATTAATGTATACATTTTATGTTTTTTAAAAAGTTTTTCTCATGGAAAAAATAGAAGCACATATTAAATTACATATGACAGAAGGACTTATATTGGAAACCAGGAATTCTCTTTCCCAATTTATTCTCACTTCTGTGCTCCTCTTTAGGTGTAACTGTTTTGAAACGTATCAATATTCTGTTTTCTTGCAGATACTTCCATTACTTTCAAATACATTTTTACTACCATATCTGTATGAAATTTAGAATTTTTTTTTTTCTCTTTTAAGTGAGTATTTACTTATCTACTTTTGGTCTTCCCTAAAACCTTTCCCATTTCATAGTTAAGTTACTATCATGGTTTTTCCACTGTTACTTTTCTAAACTTAAATTATTGCTGAAAAATTTATTTCCTGTTCCATCAGAAATGACTCTTTTTTTTTTTAAGTTTTTTATTTATTTATTCATGAGAGACACAGAGAGAGAGGCAGAGATACAGGCAGAGGGAGAAGCAGGCCCCATGTAGGGAGCCCAACGTGGGACTCGATCCCAGGCCTCCAGGATCACACCCTGGGCTGAAGGCGGCACTAAACCGCTGGGCCACTGGGGCTGCCCCAGAAATGACTCTAATGCTCAGCATATACATTAAGGATCTTGGCATCTTTACCTTTTTTTTGGCATTTCTTTTTCCCTACCTTCTCTTTTTCATCTTTTGTACAAATTACCTTGAATTTTATATTGCTATGTTGATAACATTTTTATTCAGTTCTATAATATGAACCTAATCGTACATGCTTTATCTCTAGAATCACTTTAAAAACTGAAAAACATAAGCTATTTAACTGTCTTTTTAAAACTTTTTTTTAAATATATGGTGACCATGTAAATTTGGCTTACTGTATGTATAGTAAATATTGGGCTATGATGATTACATTTCCTTCTCAGGTGTTATCAATTTTGATATCACTCAAGGGAGACTTTCTGCAATCATGTTTAAATGTGATATTTTTCATTATGCATCACCAATTATTCAAAATCACATTTAATTTGGTCCATATTTGACTATGCATTTTTGTTTCCTTTTTAAAATTTTTCTTAGGGTTTCTGTTGCCTTTGTTTTTTCTTATTGGGATAAAAGACATAGGTTCTTTCCACTATATATCTAGTAAGAGCCAGGTTCCTACTTATTTTATATATTTCATGAAATGTATTATGTCCTTTTTGTAGCCATTCTTCTTGGAAGCCACTACCTTCCATTTTACTTTAAACCATTGTTTTTTAGGCTCATATTAAAGAAATTAGACTCATTCTTAATATTTTAGTTGTTTTGCTGGCTATGTGGTAAAATTGAACTAATTTGAAATTATACCAGATTGTATGACTTGCTCTGGGCAATGATATATGAATGGAAGCTCCCAAACACCTGTGAACAACATTCCATATTCTTTTCCCCTGCTGTGCAGAGATAGGTAGGAACTCCAAATTTTAGATCTCAGGGTGAAGAGACATAAAACAGAGCTCCTACATATTGTTCATCAGATATTTATTTATTGAATACACAGCATGTAGCAGATATTATTTAGATGTTGGTGTTACAGCAGTGATCAAAATTATGAATTTCTTACTGATATGATTTTAGATTCTAGTAAAATGAAAGAGAAAGAGAGTAAACATGCAATATATCAGGCAGTAAGAAGGGTAATGAAGAAGACTTAAGTAGGCTAAACGGGACAGAAGGAGACAAAGGCCTGATTCTTTCACAGTGTGGTTAGAGAAGGTTTTCCATGATGGAAAGAGTTGAGCAGACACATGAAGGACTTGAGAAAGATGTTCGTTTGGGAATTTGGGAAAAAGAGTTTTAGGACAGAAGGTGATTCTCAGTGCAATGATCCTGAGTCAGGAGCATACCAGCCTTGAGTATGGAGCAATGAGAAAGTCAGTGTGGTTAGAGAAGGAAAGTCCTCTTTGCAGTCTTGTAGAAAGGTAGCTAAGGGCCAGATTGTGAAGGGATTTATGTGCTATGGTCAAATTGGGCTTTTATTGTGTGTGAGCTGGGAAGTTATTGGAGGATTTTAAACAAAAAATGGCATGGTCTGACTTGCAGTTTCAAAGACTCACTACTTCTGGTGTTTGCAGGATAGACTATAAGAGGCAAGAGAGGAATGGAAATCTAAGTTGTAAGTAGTTTTTTGTCAGGATTTTAAATCCTTACTCAGCGACATTTTAGCATTCTCTCTGGCTGACAAATTTGATATGTGTTATTTTCATTCTCTTATTGGGAAGACTTTTTTTTTTCATTACTGATAAGCTTTTAGGATCTTCTCATTCTTGTGTTCTGAAATTTCATAATGATGTGTTTTGGATAATGATGTTCTTGTGTTTAAAATTTATCTTGTTCAGCATTTTGTGGAACTTTTCAGTTTAAAGACTTCTGTCTTTCTTCAGTTCTTGGCACCATTTTCTATTATTCCTTTGAAAAAATTTTTACTCTCATTTACTTACATTTTTTTCTTCCTAGAAATGTGATTTAAAACATTTAACTTTCTGTTTTAACTTTCTTTGCATTTTTATTTCCTTATCCTAGAGTTAAGAATTTTTTTTGTATATCTCTGCTTCTATCAAAAGTAGGAAAACCAAGGTAGAATAAAAGGACTATATGTTTTGAGAAAAAGTAGGAGCTTCCATAGTTGTTTTTGTGAAATATTCCAATGTGCTTAATACATATGGTTTTATTAAACCTGTGCCAGTTCATTTCTTTCTGATCTCAAATGTATATTCTTATTTCTCTTAAATTTTAAGTTATCACTGGGATCTCAGATAATAGGGAATAAATTTGTCCTGTAAGTCAAACCCTTTTTTTTTTTTTAGATTTTAGTTTATTATTTATTCATGAGAGACAGCGAGAGAGAGAGAGAGAGGCAGAGACACAGGCAGAGAGAAAAGCAGGCTCCCTATAGGGAGCCCTACGCGGGACTTGATCTCGGGTCTCCAGGATCACACCCTGGGCCGAAGGCAGGTGCCAAACCACTGAGCCACCCAGGGATTCTAAATAGAACACGTTTTAATGATGTTACCACTTTAAAGGGAGAAAATAGATATTTGCTCAATTATTTCAGACTACTCAAGACAATACCACAAACTTCTTTTGACTAGAGCCACAAATTTCACCTCCACATCTCTCAACTTCCAATCTGTAAGTTTAATATAATTACTTTATTCAATAACTCCTTCTAGATACCAACTGAATTAAAATTGTTTGAGATAAACGACAAAACTTGCAGTTATGTTAGAAGATAGCTTTCTCCAGAATTTTGAATATATGCTTGACTTTTTGATTTCAAATAATAGCTATAGAGATCATCATTTACCAATCAATTTTGAAAAAGCAGGAATGACATTAAAATATTACACTGATGCATTTTGGATAGTGTATAAGATTTTAAAGAGAATGGATAAATATAAACAAAGAAATTTAGAATAGTTATTTGAAACTGAATTAAGCTTGGAAATGTAGATACATTTTTGCTATATACATATAACATAGATAGTTTACCTGTGATGATTATAATGTACAGATAGGCAACATTTTATGGACTATACCATGAGATCTATGGAGATTTTATTCTGGAGAAAAACAAACAAACAACAGATTAATTTGCGAAGACTTTCTTGCTTGTATGAGACTCCATGCTTTAAGTTTGTAAAGAACTATTAATATAGTATTCATTCACTACTAAGAAGTAAGTGAATGATTAGGAAATTTACTGTTATAATTTAAAGAAGAAAAATATCAGAGACGGGTAATACAATCTAATAGAGCATAAAAATGAAACCGATCCTCTGTTTCCAGTTATAAAAGCAAAGCAGTACCTAATCTCTAAGTAGCCAACTGAGTTTTAATTCAGGTAATAGAAATATCTATATAATGAAACTAACTCAGTGTAAGAGGTTCTGTATGATTCTACAGAGTTTCTATGAAAAGCGTCCCATTTCCCAAGTATTAATTATGAAAAAAAATATTGGTAGACAATTATTTATGCTAAAAAACACAATTATACCTGTCTAGGTAGAATTAAAATTTCTTTAGGAATGATCCCAACCTACCTACAAGATGTAATTTAAGAGATTTTGCAAGCGATGATATTGTAAATGCATAAAACAAACTCTGGCTCTCTTTTATAGACTTTTTTGTCTTCATTTTCATAAAAATTTATAAGTAGATGGTTTAAAGATATTGCTCTATCCCCTCACCCACCGCTCATGCCAGCCATTTCCTGTTCCTAAGTATAGGATTTTTCAAGGATGTGCTGATAGACTACTCCATGTCAGTTCCCCTGTATTGATTCCTGTTTGTAGCATCATCAACCTGTCAGAGCATACAGGTATATAAATGCATGTCCCAGGCATAAGCAGAAGAGCCCATACCTGAAGCTGTGTCTACAGGACACAGGCAACCCCTTGCTACAGCTTATGTCAACATGTGTCCTCTGGTTCCACTGTTTTCAGATTTCATTATTTTTCATTCTCTAGACATACCAGAAACGTGGATTTGTTTTTTTTCAAGTCATTCTCTAGACACACCAGAAATGTGGATTTGTTTTTTTTCAAGTCAGATAGGTCATTTTGTATCATTTCTTATTCTTGTTCCTTTTTTCTTCATAGTACCTCTAATATTCTTATTTCTTTGAATATCTTAAATGTGTTTTTTATTCTGTATTTGACAATTTCAATATTTTTTAGGTTTTTGTTTTCTAAATATGATTCATTTTTATTTATTTATTTGTTTAAGTAGGCTTCATGCCCAACGTAGGGACTTGAACTTATGACTCCCAGGTCAGGAGTCACATGCTCTTCTGAGTGAGCCAGCCTGATACACCACGGGGTTGTTGTTGTTGTTGTTGTTGTTGTTTTTTCTTAAGAGATATTTTAGTTCACAGAAAAATTAAGAGGAAGGTACAGAGATTTTCCATATACTCCCTGACCCTACACATGCATGATTAACATCCTTCACTAGAGTGGTACATTGTTACAATTGATAAGCCTACCCTGACACATCACAATCACCCAAAGTCTACAGTTTATATTACCCTTCTCTCTTGACGTTGTACATTTTATGGGTTTAGACAAATATATAATGACATATATCCATCATTACAACATCATAAATACTATGTCCAATGCCCTAAGCATTCTCTGTTGTCCACCTATTTATTCCTCCCTGCCTTCACCCCCTCCAACAACCATTGATCTTTTTACTCTCTCCATAGTTTTTCATCTTTTTCATAATGTTATATAGTTTCAATTATATAATATGCAACCTTTTCAGATTGGCTTCTTTTGAATAGTAACATGCACTTAAATTTTCTCCATGTTTTTTCATGGCTTATAAGCTCATTAAAAAAAAAAGATTTTATGTTATTTATTCATGAGAGACATACAGAGAGAGGCAGAGACATAGGCAGAGGGAGAAGCAAGCTTCCCATGGGGAGCCCAGTGAGGACCTCGATCCTGGTACCCCAGGATCACACCCTGAGATGAAAGCAGACACTCAACCGCTGAACCATCCAGATGTCCCAAGCTCATTTCTTTTTAGCACTGAATGATATTTCACGGTCTGCGTATACCACAGTTTGTCTACTCGCCTGTTGAAAGACATCTTGGTTGCTTCCAAGTTTTGCCAATTATGGATAAAGCTGCTATAACCATCTGTGTGCAGGATTTTTTGTAGACATAAGTATTCAACTTTGGGTAAATACCAAGAGCATGATTGCTGGATCGTACAGTAAAAGTATGTTTAGAATTTTAAGAAGCCTCCAAGCTGTATTGCACAGTGGCTGTATTAGTTTGTATGCCCACCAGCAAAGAATGAGAGTTCTTGTTGCTCCATATCCTCACCAGCATTTGGAGTTGTTAAGTGTTATGGCTTTTGGTCATTTTAATAGGTATATGATGGTACTTAATGTTATTTTGATTTGAATTTCCTGATGACGTTTAATGTGGAGCATTTTTCCACGTGCTTACTTCCCATCTGTATATCTTTGGGGAGTTGTTTATTAAGGTCTTTTGCCCATTTTTAATTATGTTGTTTTTTATTATTGAGGGTGTTTTTTTGTTTTGTTTTACTTTATTTTGTTTTGTTTTGTTTTTAAGAGTGGTGGGAAGAACAGAGGGAGAGGGAGAATCTTAAGCAGGCACCACACTAGCACGTAGCCTGATGTGGCCTCAATCTCACAACCCGAGATCATGACCTAAGCTGAAATAAACTCGGATGTTTAACCAACTGAATCCTGAAGGCACCCTTCCTACATGAGTTTTAAGAGCACTTTGTAAAAAAAAAAAAAAAAAAAAAAAAAAAAAAAAGAGCACTTTGTATATTTTGGATAATAGTCTTTGATCAAATGCGTCTTTTGTAAACATTTTCTTCCAGTCTGTTGCTTGTCTATTCATTATTTCATCATTTCTTTCATAGAACAGAAGTTTTTAATTTTAATGAGGTCTCGCTTTCAATTATTTCATAGATCTTGCCTTTGGTGTTGTATTTAAAAAGTTATTGCCATTTCTTTTTTTTTTTTAATTTATTTTTTATTGGTGTTCAATTTACTAACATACAGAATAACCCCCAGTGCCCGTCACCCATTCACTCCCACCCCCCGCCCTCCTCCCCTTCCACCACCCCTAGTTCGTTTCTCAGAGTTAGCAGTCTTTACGTTCTGTCTCCCCTTCTGATATTTCCCACACCATTTCTAAGGTCTTATAGGATTTCTCCTATGTTATCTTCTAGCTATTTTATAATTTTATGTTTTACATTTAGGTCAATGTCCATCTTAAGGTAATTTTTGTGAAGAGTGTAAGTCTATGCCTAGATTCATTTTGCTTGCATGTGAGTGTCCAATTATTTTTACATTATTTTTTTTTGGCAAAGAATGTTTTTTTTTGTGCCACTGTACTGCCTTTACTGTTTTGTCAAAGGTTACTTGACTGTATTTATGGGGCCTATTTCTGGGTTTCCTCTCTCTTCCATTGATCCATTTGACTATTCATTCACCAACAGTACACAGTCTTGATCATTATAACTTTATAGTGAGTCTTGAAGTCAGGTAGTTTTTTGTCTTCAAACATTCTTCTTCTTCACTACTATGTTGTTGATTGTGGATTTTTTGCTATCCATATAAACATTAGAATCAGTTTGTTAATATCCATGATTTTGTTGGTTTTTATTACTTTAGTCATAGTGGACTTTTGTGTGTGTGTTTTGTGATTTTTGCTTTTCGGCTTAATCATTTGAACATTTATCTGTGGGAACCCTTTGAGGTCTAGATCTAAAGTATTTTCCTCCCAAGAGGAAGAAATGCTTCTTCCATACATTAGAGGGTAAAAACCATTTACAACCAGAGAAGAGATTTGTTGAAGTTTCAGATTCCAAGTATTTCTGTCACCTACCATCAGTTCAGATCTTTTCATATATACAATCTGATTTTTATCCATCAGAAAGTGTTGTTTACCAAGAGAATTTTTCTGGCTCTATAGTCTGCCGTATTGATATAAATAGAAACTAGGGAAAGTAGAACAGACTATTCTGATTACTGAATTTGGGGATGGAGCTAATCATTGAAACTCAGCCATTGGTCCCCTAGTTGGAATGCCTGGAGAGAGGATGCTGAAAATTCTCTCTGGTAGATGACAAGCTTAGTCAGTGAAGGCTCTATTTAATGTTTGTCCAGACCTACCTGTGATTGTTTTAGTTTATTTCTAATTCAAAAGAAATGAAAGCAAATATTTCCTGCAACACTTAAGCTATTTTCTCAAATTGTCTCTATGAGTTATGAAGGGGACTATTTTATTTATAACTTAATGATTTCTGTATACATCTCTCAATTGATTCTGAATATGGGAGAAGAAAGGAATGAATGATTTTAGCAATATCCTCAATTCCTATTTGTTTCATGTTAATATTGCTTATAGGCGAATCCTGGTAATAGTTTTCCATTATATATGTCCTATTCCTATTTTTAACATTTTGGCATCATAACTTTCAGGTTTGTTTTTTGTAAGCATCATATTTACAGATTTGCTAAAAATATAACATGTGTTTCTGTCTTCTATTGCTATCATTAATCCATTCACATTTATTGAGATTACAAATATTTTAGACTTATTTGTATTATCTTATCTTCTGTTTTTCACTCAACATTACATTTCTTCACTGAATTACTTTATTTTCACTAATTTCATGGCTTTTCTTTACTCTCTTTACTTTTCCCATACATTTAATTTCTAACAAGTTCTTCCAGAATCTATTTTAAAATGTTTTTGTTTTCCTTTCTATTTTTTTTTAAAGATTTTATTTATTTATTCATGATAGACATAGAAGAGAGAGAGAGGCAGAGACACAGGCAGAGGGAGAAGCAGGCTCCCTCCAGGGAGCCCAACGTGGAACTCAATCCCAGGTCTCCAGGATCATGCCTGGGGCCAAAGGCAGGCACTGAACCACTGAGCCACCCAGGGATCCCCTCCTTTCTTTTTATCTGAAAGTCAAGCTGTGTTTGGAATTTGAGCCAGATGGTTTTTGCACTGTCTTCTGGCATTTATTGTTGCAGTTGAGAAGTCTGCTGTCATTGTCATTGTTATTTTGAGGTGATAATATTTATTTTCTTCCTGGTAGTTTTAGTATTTTCTCTTGTTTTCTTTTTTGCAATTTTGCCTCTGTTTCTAGGTAGTAGGTTAGTGTTTAGTCATTTTGCTCAGTACTTCTTGTGATCCTTTATTATTTGTTTACTTATAAAAAAATTCTTAGCTGTTTAAGTTTTTGTATGTTGTCTTTTCTGATATCTCTCTTCACTCCTTGTATGTATTTTAGTTTACCTCCTTCTATCCTTAATATCTGTTGATTTCTGTCTATATTTTCTATCTTTATATCTCTTATTGCTGTGTCTAATGAGATTTTTTCTCTTCTGTGACTTAACTCACAAGATCTCTTATCAAATGCATTGCTCCACTCTTTTACATGAGTTCTAAAATGTATTATTAATTATAATGATTATATTTTATTTCCTGTTTATGCTTGATTCTTTTCATTTTTATTTATTTATTTGCTGGGTTTTATTTTAAATCTACATTTCTTTTTTTTTTTTTTTAAGTAATCTGCTGGTGTCTTATATTCTTATTCCTTTTGTCTATCTCTTGTATTTTATAAGCCCTTCAGATTTTTCTAGACTCTTCAATTCTCCCATTTGTTGTTTTTGCTGACTTCTAAATGTTTTAATGTCAAGAGGCTATGGGTTTTTTTGACTGCTACTTAAGCAGAGATCCTTTTCTGTGTTTTTAAGTCCAGGTCTCTGGTGAGGTTCCCAAATAAGATGGTTTTGAGTTTGACTCTTTTCTCCAGATCAATGTTTATATTAATATCTCATTGCAGTTTTCCTGCCTGACAAGGTTAGTATATTACCTAACTTTGCTGCAAAACTAACTACTACAAATATACTGCCTTAAAACAACCACAGGTATTTGTGTTCCACACCATTCTCTATGTTGGCATTTTGGATGAGGCTAGCTAGCTGTGTGCTTTTTCTGGTTTCTTAAGTGTGCTCACTCTCATGTCTGTGATCAGAACTCAGGAGACCTGGAGGCTGGTTGTTTTCTTGTATTTTATTTTATTATTTATTTTGCTTTATTTTAATTATTTGAGAGAGAGAGCAAGAGATAGAGAAAGCACGATCAAGGGGAGAGGCAAAGGGAGAGGGAGAAGCAGGCTCCCCACTGAGCAAGGAGCCCAACTCAAGGCACAGTTCCAGGACTTTGGGGTCATGACCCGAGTGGAAGGCAGATGTTTAACTGACTGAGCTACCCAGGTCCCCCTAGAGGCTCATTGTTTGATGAAGTGGTTTAGGTGAGACCAGTGAACTCTATGTGACCTCTCATTTTTATTGGTGAGACAGGCTTCTTCACAGAGTAATCACCCACAAAGAGATAGCAGGCAAGCACTCTGAGTCTTGGATGCATCATATTTACTATTGTCCTATTATTCAAAGCAAGTTATGTCACCAAGCCTAAGTTGAGGGATAGGGAAATAGATCTCACCTCTTGATAGAGTCATGTGACCATCTTGCCTTGTAACATAAGTTATGTGAATTTGGCTTCAGAAGAACAAATGGTTAAAGTTCAGAATTCTTGAAAGTGATTGCTTTTCTTCCCACTTAAAGTACAAAACCAGTTTTCTGACAAAGTTTTCTCTTTTTAAAGATTTTACTTTTTTATTTATTTCAGAGAGAGAGAGAGAGAGAGCGAGGATGGGGAGGGGCAGAAGGGAAGGGGCAGAGAGGGAGAGAGAGGGACAAGCAGACTCCTTTCCCAGCATGAAGCTGAATGTGGGGCTTGATCTCATGACCCTGAGATCATACCTGAGCCAAAACCAAAAGTCATATACTTAACCCACTGAGCCACCCAGGTGGCCCTACAAAGCTTAATCTCTATTTTAGTTATAACTCCAATGACAATTTCTGTTATAGGCTAAAGTGTTCCCCCCAAAATTCGTATGTTGAAGCCCTAATCCACAATGTGATAAAATGTGGAGATGGGGCTTTGGGGAGGTGATTAGGATTAGATGGGGTCATGAGAATGGGGACCTCAGGGTGAAATTAGGACTCTTATAAAAGACACTAAAAAGCTTGTTCATGTGCACTGAGGAAAGATCATGTCAGCACACAGTGAGATGCCACCATTTACAAAACAGAAAGAGTCCTCACCAGAGCCTGACCATACACCCTGATCTCAGATTTTCAGTCTTCTGAACTGTGAGAAAATAAAAGTTATCTGTTGTTTAAGCCACCAGTCTATGGTATTTTGTTTTGTCAGCTGCAAGTTCCCATCCTGCAGGAGCCTGAACTTCTTTTTCTTTATTTTGAATTTAAAACGTCTCCTACTCCTATACTTTAATTCTCTTAGTGAGCCATTCAGATTCAATATCTGTTCATATCTTTGACTTTTAGTTCTTTCTTCATTTATGGCATCTGAAATTTGCTAGAATTTCTTTTCTTTTTTCTTTTCTTTTTTTTTTAATTTGGCTAATAAAATATTTTAAATACATGTTCTATCTTGCTATGCTTTTTCGTGTGGTTCAAGAGTTTTTCAGTAACATGACCATCAATATAGAAACTGAAAATCTAGTCTGGCCATCTTAATTGCAATTTGAGGATAGTGGATTTGAGGTTTCTAATGCATAGGTGACATACAGTCACAGGAAATACATTTGCAGCCAATGCAATGAATGAGGTAGACTGCCATTTTGGGAAATATCAACTAGGAACTATCAACTAGTGCTGTACTATATAATACTGCAACTGCTAGTTCTATATGGTTATTTAAAATTACATTAATTAGGGCAGCCCGGGTGGCTCAGCGGTTTAGCACCACCTTCGGCCCAGGGCCTGATCCTAGAGTCCCAGGATCGAGTCCCATGTCGGGCTCCCTGCATGGAGCCTGCTTCTCCCTCTGCCTGTGTCTCTGCCTCTCTCTCTCTCTCTCTCTCTCTCTCTGTGTGTGTCTCTCATGAATAAATAAATAATCTTATAAAAATAAAATTACATTAATTAAAATGAAGTACAATTGCAAATTCTATTCCTCAATTTCACTAGACACGTTTCAAGCACTTGTGGCTACTGACTACAATACAGTAAACCCCAAGGGGGCATTTTCATCATTTAAGAGGATTCTGTTGGGAAGTGCTTTTCTAGTGCATTTGCTGAGTATCAGACTAGAAAATGACACAACTGGGGTAGTAAGTCCACTTGATCTACGAAAGTAAGTTAGTTTTAAGCTCCATGAGATGGATGGTGAGGGAAGACATGGATTATTGATATATTCAATGTATCGTGATAAATACTGTCTCAGAAAATGTTGAGGGATTGAACATGATTGAGCGATATCTGTAGATTCAATTATGTATAGTTGAAGCAAAGCAGAGATGTTGACAAAACAAAACAAAACAGAAAAATACCAGACAAATGCTTAGAAACGTCCCTCTCTTTTGTCTGTTTGCTTCCTTTTTTGTTGTTGTTGTTGCCAATAAAAGTAATATATGAGCACTGAGGAATATTTGAAAAGCATAACAATTTCCTTGCCTCCTTATGCAGAATATACTAAATGCACTTCATTTCTTCCCTAATGACTGTGAGTCATCATTATTGAGTTAGAGATGCTGCATTTAGAGGAGAATGGAGAGCAATGTTGTCCCAAAGTGTTGGGATGTTCAGAGATTTAATGCTTGCTTATCTACCTGTATTAGCTGGCTCTACGGTATAATTTTTTATCTTGCCATTCTTTTCCTCATGTCTTGTTATTCTCTGTAATTCCTTCCTTAATTTGTCTGCTTCCAGTAGCCCCCACTGCAGTACTTCTAGTTTGTTGTCTTCTGTAACTTAATACACAAAACAGCATATTAAAAATGACTGAGTAATCAAATTGGTCAAATGAAATTCTAATTTTACCATCTAAATGCCTCTAACCTGCTCTGTTAGTAGGTGTAATATATGAATATTATGTCAGATATTCCTCACTCATCATACCCTGCTGCCTCCTTGAAAATTCTCAGTGAGGCACAAATGAAAGAACATTGAACATTAAGTAAGAAAGTGGGGGGTTTGACTCATAGTTCAGCTCTATGACTTTAGCCTGCACCAGTCTCCCATCTCCGTAAGGTCAGGTTTCTCATCTGTTAACTCATTACACTATCATCATCATGAACTCTCATAAAGTTCTTCATACGTGACAAGCAGTGTTCTAAGCACTTCTCATGCATTACGTCATTTTCATCTCAATAATATCTGATGAATTAAGTACTATTGAGTCCTATTAGGTATTATTCACATTTTACACGTGAAGAAATTGAGATATGAACAGATTAAGTAACTAGCTGTCGTACCTATATTTCCAAGTTGCAAATGTTTCATTTCTTTGAGAGACATTTATTGTCCTTTGGGGTCATGATTTTATTCTAGATGTTTTGAAATTTGGGGGAGTGAGTTTCTAGGGAATTGCTCATCATAAGGCACTTTTGGAATTTCTGAAGAATCTGTGCAAAAGCAGCATTCACTATTTAATGAACTAAGTGGGAAGCCATTCTTTAATGAATAAAATGATCAGAGCAATGTAGTCAGGGGAGAAGCAAAAGAAACCAGTCAGTTTGGCTACCACCTTTTAGGGTTTTATAAAAACTGTGTGTGCTATTAATTTAAGCTGGAGAATTGGAAAATGTCAAGAAAAGGTTTATATGACAAGAAGAAAAACTAATACATTGGCTTGGTGGGAAAATCAAGATTTAGTCAAATTTTTGCTCAGTTTGAGTTTTAAAAAGCATTTCCAAAAGCATTTCTAAATATTTATATTAATGTGGGCTCAATGGTCTTGTTCTGGAAATAAACTTGTCTTTTTAAATATTTCTATGGCAATTCTCCCAAACATAATTTGATGATTCAAGTACGATTCTGAGTGTCCAGATGTCTTTTAAACTATTCCCCACTGTGTATAAACTAGGGTCTTTATATACTAAGAAGAAATCATACCTAGCTATTTTTATTTCAGGATATTGTGGGGAGACATCATTGTCCATTAGGCAGACATCAACGCTGGAAGCCATCTATGCTTGGGAAGCGACTTTCAGTGAAAGTTGGGCAAATGAAGTTTCCCATGGAACTAGTGATCTAGTGATGAGACGGGATAGTGGAGTTCACATTAGCTAAAGTTTACATGAAAGAAAAGAGTATTAAGAGCAATAAATTTTTTCAAAAAGCCCACTTAGTGTGGTGCTCAGAGAATTGAAAATGTTTTGTTACCTTCCCAATTGTTATTTTGCACACATAATCTCATATCCCTTCTGCCATCACAGCCATACTCTTCCAAAAATATACACACTAATTTCAGTATGTATATATTTAAGAAAGCTTAGCATTTAAAAAAATATGATGGATTTTAGTTTAGCTAAAATAAAGGCCATATATCAGGTCTAGCAACATTTTCTTCCAAATTACTGTCAGAAAATTGAATTCTTCCAGTGGTGAATCACAGAAGTAATTTACAGTAGTGTGTGATTTTTGTCATCCTTTGAGAGGCCAGGAACTTTGCAGTCTTGGGGCCTTTGTTATTCTGTGCCAAACCACAGATGCACCTTATCAACACTTCTGGCTGATGGATTTTTAGGACTGACCACAGGGGCTCAGGCTGGCTGGGAATGGATTGCTGAGATGTGTTTGGAATAGTTTCCCCCATAACTCATTTTCCCTTTGCACGTTTGAGGGTAGAAGCCAACACACCAACAAAGCAAGTCTAACTATGTCCACTGGAAATTAGCAGGCGCTATGCATGCTGGCTGGTACTTCATCTTGCTGGGAGTTCCTGGTCTCTTTCTCTCCTTAAAGTATATATACCTCATACTGGTAGGGCACTTATTGCCCAATGAAAATAATGTGGTTAAGGACATATAATTGACAAAATTCAGAATAATTTAGATAACAAAGCTCACAGGGTGAAATACTAATTTTGTGTTAATTTGTGTTAAAATATTAATAAGATTATTTAAATTCTTTAGGAAATCAAGGAGGAAAGGCATAAAACTAAATAACCCCATAAAATAAAGCATTACAATGAGACACAAGGACTGAGGTTTGTGGCAGCAGTGTGTGAAAAATAAAACTCATTTAAGTCCTGTTAGTTTACAATTTTGCATTGCATCGCTGAAACTCTGGGCTCCTGTTAGAATTCTGTGAAGTAAAACATATAGGGGGGATTATCTGGGTCAGTACTTACAATAAGAATTCTGTTCTGTTGTTCTCATGCATGTCCTCTGCTTTTTCTTTTCTTTTCTTTCCTTTTTTTTTTTTTTTATTTGTTTCTGGGAGTTTTGACAATGCATCCCAAGCTTTAATTAAGAAAATGTGAACACTATTACTATGGCCATACATCAGAAATGGTAAACTTATTTATGAAGAAAGAAAAAGTAGTTTAAAAACATACTAACCCTAAGATACTATTTTTACTTCTTCTCTAAACCTATTGCAAATATTCTGATTGCATTAACAAGCTTAGAATTTTATACGAATCAGCAGAATTCTCAAATGAAACACGCCTAGATTAAACCATGGAAGTATTTAAGTTGCTTGACCTCCACTTAACCACATGTCTTCACCACCATACAAATTGTACTATTGTACCTCCTGCTTGCTAGCAGGTGGTCATCAAATTCCATTTCAACTGCCACCAACGTTTATCCTGTAGCTAATTCTCCATCTGCAATCTTCTCATGCAGGCAAGGTGGATTCTTTCTTTAAAATAATGTGATTAACTTCTTTACATAATCGTTAGTATTAAAAAGTTCCATTTACTTTCTCTTTTGAGAATTTAGTTTAATGCACTGGGGAGGAAGAATGGAAGAAAGGAAAGGAAATGTTCTCTTTCTCCAATCCCAGTATCATGAGTTTTGGGGCATGAAAAATTGAAGAAAAAAAAAAAAAAAAAACTCAGTGGAGTGGTTTCCTTTCATCATTTGGCAACATTTTATAAGACAAAGTTCTTTAACGCACTGAATGCAACAGGATTAATAATGTCTGGAGTCTTAAATAGGATTTATAAGATTGACTAAACCAGAAGACATGATATATTAGGTAAGGAGAGTTGAGAAGAGGGAAAGGGGGATACAAATTCTGAGAAGTAATTATGAGAAGGACTCCTCTAATCAAATGATCAGCAACAGAGTTTAATGATTGGATATCAACAGGTTAAGCCTGAGTGTTAATTTTACATTTATGTTCATAGGAATTGTTAGAAAAGTGTGGCTAAAGTTAAATTTGCATTTTCCTTTGGACCTTCTGTTTTTTTCTCCTTAGTTCTATCACTTAATTGAGAGTCAAACTTCTTTGGCTTGGAACTCGGCCAAAAATGAATTCCTTTCTACATTCTTGATTAAAATTCACTCCTCTATTTTTGTAATCTTTGAATATGGGAAGAGATTTATCAGACTCACACCATATAACTCATAGAACAAAAAATAGCTCCCTGTTTATGCTTCAGGCACGATAGACAGGTAATAAAAAATATGAACTTGACTTTGAAGAAACACAGTTTGAGAAAACAAAATATGACACTTTCGAAATTTTCAATAAACACATACATAGAATTAAAGCATATGCTTTTTTTTTTTTTCATATGCTTAATAATAAAGTACAGGATACTCCATGTTTAATTCATGTTGAACTTATAAAGACATACTTGGGATGTCAGCAAGTGTGCATTCCTGAAAATCTTTGTGTTCTAAAAAGTCATACACTAAAAATAGCAGGGCTTATGGGAAAATAGGCCTTGGAAAAAGACTTCCAAAAACCAATGTAACTTTGTAACCAAAGCAATAATAAAACCAATTGGTATATCACGAAATAACTTAGCCCAGAGATGTTCCCTTAGGACTATCAAATAGGTACAAAAACAATAAAGTAGAAACGTGAGTTTGGGGGCCACTGAGGTAATGCAGATGCAAGCGAAAGTCAACAACCTGCAGAGAAAGCCATGCTATGCCAGGATGGGGAGGGCAGCTTTGAGATCCAGTCCCCAGGGCAGGCGTTTGTTTTTAATTGTCTTATAACTCAAACGTTCTTACCTGTGCAGTAGCCAAGCTAAGAACTGCTCTCCCTAATGAAGATTGTAATTCCATTTCTGCTCTACCAGCCTCTCTCGCCTAGGAAAATTTGTTCATAAAAGTACTCAATTTCATCTGGTGTGTATGTGTGTGTGTATGTGTGTGTGTGTGTGTGTGTGTAGTCCCTTAGATCTAAGGCCAAATAAAATCATTATATAAATTTCCACTTTCCACAGCTATCTCTCCCAATGCCTTGTAGCTGTCTGAAGGTAGAAGGAGGTCATAATGCAAATGTAAAGAGAAGGAGCCTCCAGAGAGCTGAGAGGATGACCCAGAGTGTTTAGTGACATGGAGGCCAAGGCAAGAGCCTGTGGCTGAAGGAGGGAGAGATCCACAATAGCAGACCCAGCCCAGAGCTGCTGGAAGGTAATGGCTGATGGAGACCTACTGTTTGAATTTCACAGTGTTGAACTTGTCAGTGACCTGAACAGAACTGTCTCAGTAAAACAGTGTGGTCATAAATCAGATTTCAAGAGCTTGAAGACTCAGCTGAAGAAAACAAGTAGAGAAAGAGAGTGTAGGTGAAGCTTTCCTAAAATCTGATTGCAAAATAGAAGAGAAAATTATAGACGGTGACATGACTTTGATTTTTTTTTAATAAGAAAAGCAAATGTATAAATGCTCTGTGGGAGATGGTGCCCCAGAACGTATGCCAGGGAGTGAGACTATTACAGAGAGTGGTCTCAGAGAAGGCAGGAGGAGGTGGGCAACAAAGCTGTAGAAAGGAGGCGGGCAACTCTTCCACTGTAATAGGAGAGAAGAGCAAAGACAGCTCTGTATGAATGAACGTGTGTGATAAGAAGGTGGCAGTTGAAGTTTTCCTCTAGTCTTCTCCATTTGAAGTAGAAGAGAAAAGAAGATCATAGTGTTGGACATTTGTAGTAGTTGGTGAGGAGGATGAGAAAAAAGTGTGGACTAGAGAGAAATGAGAGGGCTCAGAAGGATGCATGGAAGGACCATGGGATGGGGCCGCTCTTGCCATCATTCCTGGAATTTAGTCTGAACTGACCCGCCTGTGACACACACTTCAGGGAGGTGATTCAAGACCCATGTGCTCCAGGAGAGAGGTCACTTCCCCCATATAATCCTAATGAGGTCTACCCAATCCAGACGCCTTTCTCACTGCGTTCCTGAGGAAAATAATCCTGGACACCTTCTCAGCAGCTCTTGTGTGCCTGCTTCAGCCAGGTGGACTAGGAATAATGCAGCCTTTGGCACAGGACACGCCTAGACCGGCATCTTGGCTTCCTTGCTTCTGAATAGTCTAATATGGACTTCAGTCTTTGGGTCTTTCATTACTCTACAAAGCAGAAATAAATACTTCCATTTTATAGATCTTACAAGGATTCAATGAGGCAAATATGTGCCAAGTTCCTGCCAAAGAGTAGATACTCAGCAAATGAAGGTCCCCTCCCTTCTAGGCTTAAATGCTTGTCAGTCATTTGCTTCATAACACTTGGAAGTTGTGAGCTTAATAAAAGAGATGACTAGATTTGAGAATTTGAAACAAGAATCTGTGAGTGCTAAAAACATTATTTTTTTTAGCTTTTTACGATTAAATTGCTGAACAGTACCCATGGAAGAGATTTGGTTTATGTATTCAGGTTTCTCAAGTTAATAATCAGTGTGTATTTGAGAAAGAAGAAATATTTTAGTGCTGCTAAGCCCTGGCAGGTTGGCATTAATGCCAGGAGAACAAGAAAACTAACTTCTGATTGAGATACAGAGGAATCATACCTTTTTTTTTTTTTTTTTTTTTTTGCCTTCAGGTTTCAACAGAATCATTCAGGTAGATTAGATAATGGTTTATGAGATGAAACTGCATTATTAAAGGGCAAAAAGCTACTCTAAGTTAAATTCAGAGTTCTAGGGTTTTCTTTTATATATTAGGTATGATTTGATGGGACTTTTCAGACATGGACACTTTTTTTGGGGTCCACTACCAAGCAAATCAAATACCCCCCCTTTTTTTAAAGACTTTATTTATTCATGAAAGACACAGAGACAGAGACATAGGCAGAGAGAGAAGCAAGCTCCCCACAGGGAGCCTGATGTGGGACTGAATTCTGGGGTCCCGGGATCACACCCTGGGTGGAAGGCAGGCGCTCAACCATTGAGCCACCCAGGCATCCTGCAAATCAAATATCAACTAGAAGGCATAGAGTAGGCCCCAGGATGTGTTTCCTTCATGTCACATTTTAGCAGGTGCCTTAGGGCCTATTTCGATGGATTCAATCACAGTTTAAGAGATTAAAAACTTAAAGCAGTTTTAGGCAGAAGTTGTAGTAGATTATACATGACTGTGTTTATACACACATACACACATACAATTTTAGAAAGTGTAATAACTATTTTCCCCTTTTGCTGGCAATTTATACTTATTTAAAGAGCTCTTAGAAGCAGGCCCTCACTGCTGTTTGTTGTTGCTCTTGTTGAATGTCAAATGCTTTTGCACAGAATTGAAATAAAATGCAACCTGCTAATCTCAGTTGCTTTGGTGGATGGCTTGGCTTTTCTTGCTCTAAGAAATATTTTTAAATCACCAGAGAAATCAACATACAAATATATGCAAGGCTCCAGCTGCAACAGAATAGTTACAAATGTGAAGATTGGCTTTGTGAACACTGTGAAGGTGGAACACCTCCCCTGAACAGAGGGATGTTAATCTCACCCCTATGCCCCTTGCTCCCGACTGGGAAATATTCTATTTGTGCTGCAAATGAATCCTGAGACTTTGGTGTCATCTGTCCAAGGGGCAGTGCTTCTAGGATGGGATAGGGCCACAGGGTGTAAAATTCTTGTCAATGCTTTGAGAGGTCAAGCCTTTAAAAACACTTCAAGCTTGGAAAAGAGTAACTTCTCATATTATAAATATGTGGTTCTTCCCTTCATGTTTGTTAGAATCTTCTCCAGGAAGCTGGCTATATCCCTGAGCTTCTATCACTTGTCTTGTATCAATAATATTAAGGTGCATAATGTAAGCATGCTTAAAACATAGGATTTCTCAGATGAAAAAACACTTTATTTTACAAACTAATGGCTTAGAGCAGAGCACAGGATATAATAAACTGGACCTTGAGGACAAATGGAATCTAAAACTTCAGGTGATGAAAACTCATTGCTAATCTTGCAATTTACAGTGAAGATATAATGGAAAGTACACATGTTTTAGCAAGACACCAAAGAACAGAAATGACAGTATGTGACAGGAGTAAGGCTTTGAACCTTCAATGGCAATTTAAGATGACTCAGAAAAGCTATCAGAGGCTATTGTTTAATACTTCACACTGACTCAGAGCTGGCAATGCCAGAAAGCCTTAAGTTATTACTCAAATGGGTAAATAGGAGTCACTCTAAATGAAAGAGATGTGGATGGATGGTTTAATTTAGAATTTGTTTTTGTGTTCCCTGACGTCAGTAAAAAACTCCAACAATCAAAACAGTGGTAGATTAGATTTCTGGGCACTTAGAAAGGTTTTAGATGTTGAGGTGACACTCTTTGATTTTCTCTATTTGCACTTTCATATGTATTGCTATTTTTCCCCCTTGACACTTATTAGAATTGTTTTCTCATATAGGACATAGAGGAGAACACTACTATAAGATGTTGAGTCAGTCCATATGAGGGGTAAGGCCTGAATGAAAGTGGTGGCAGTGAGCTTGGAGCAAAAAGACTGGTAAAAAATATGTCCACATCTTTATCAATGAGATGTATGGGATTGACCCGGTGCTGGAGGCAAAGGAGAGAACAGTTGCAAAGGTGACTTAATCTTTTCATCTGGGTGACTGGATAAATGGTGATGCATTTCTCGAAAACAGGGTATATATATACCATGGCTACAGTGTGCCCCATAGCTATATATATAGCTATATATATAGCTATATATATATATATATATATATATATATATATATAACACAAGAGGGAGGTTTGGAGAAAAAATATGAACTCCATTTTGCAATGTTGAGGATAAATTGCTCCCTTGGTGGGATGATAGATTGGCTGCCAAATATACAGATTTGGAGCTTAGGAGGTGAGCTGGAGATAACAGTTTGGCTGTATCATAAGGAAAAAGCTGGACATTGAAATCATAACAATAAATCAGTTTGCTCAGACAAAATGGGTAGCATGAGAGAAGGACAAAGATCAAGCTGTGAGGAATAGTGAAAATTACAGAGCAGGAGAGGAAGGAAGCCAAATAGGAAACACCTGAGCAGTGGTTTGAGTTAATTGGAGAATCCGTACATTTGTGAGAAGCCAAAGGAGGCCAAGGCTTGGAAATGCAAGAAGGGCTCACCAGTGAGCAAAGCCACAGAATGAATGGTTTCCAAGGAGTAGTGTTAAAATTAAACCCGATTATGAGGTGTTTGAGTGGAGACACAGACTTCTTTTATCGGAGGTTTGACACAAAGAGTGGATTTGAGCTGGAAGGGAGTTAAGAGCCCAGGAAGTTTTTTTTTTTTTTTTTTTTTTTAAGTTTAAGAGAGGTGAATTCATTTATATACAAGGAAATAACCAGTAAAGACAGAAAGGATGAAGAATAAGCCAAAGAAAAGTAAATGATGGAAGTAGTTTTGGAATAGATCAGACATAATATGATATGGGACAAAAATGGAAGAATTAGATTGAACAGGAGAGCTATGTTTTCCACTCAGGAGGAGAAAAGGGTTGATTTTCTACAGCAAATACTCAATTTCCTTAATTTTGATAGCAAAGCTTATTACTTGTATACACTTGCAAACTCTGAGAGGTAAACTATTAAACACTTAATAAATGATGGCAAATAAATTCAGTTATGCTAATAGTCTTCCAGGTAAGAAACAGGGAGAGCAAAATCCAGCTCTATCAGGGGGTCGTGTTGATGAGTTCTCTAATTACCATCATTCCGTACAACATCCATAAAGCGATGGTGGAAAAGAAAGTTTTAGACAAGGAGCTGGATAACTAGCCATGGAGTCATGCTGCTAATTCCATCTCCTCTGATTCCATGTTCATAAAATCACATCCTTTTTATAAGTTGGCTTCCTAGCATAGCCTCTCTGCAAGTGATTTTCCAATGGGCAGTTCTAATTCTATTTTCTTTTGCATCCGTATAGTAAAAGCCAGTCCATGAGAAACCAATCACTACTGCTGAAATATTAAGAATGGTCCTGGACTTTGAAGCTGAGGAAAAGCCTTGTCATCCTATGGGACTCTGCCCTGTGGCTACTCAGCCCCCTACGTGATATCGCTATCATCTTTGATCTAAAACAACATCTTCATCAACGCAGATATTCATGAAATTATACAAAAGAGGAATAGCAGTGAATAAAAGAGTTTATACATTTAAAAAAAAAATCTCATGCCTTAGGCTTTCCCCAGTTTTGGTTAATGTCTGGGCACGCTAGGCTCGTGCTTCTTTTCATGGCTACAGTGTGCCCCATAGCTAGATCATAACTATGCATTGCTAATGGTTAATTCAGTCTTTAAAATGCCTTTCATTTTCTCTTATCCTAGGATTTTTTTTTTTTTTTGGTAAAGGATAAATAACTAAACATGTTTTCTTTGTTTCTCTTTCAGAAACAGGGAGAAAACCAAAGATTCAGTTATGACTAGAGGCCATATATTTTACAGAAATTTGATTTATTTGGTGATCTGAAAGCTTAGCTTTTACAGTTCAATTACAAGTATGGTTGGAATCCCAGTATGAAAATTATATTTTACAAGCCTTATAAAAACTAGAATGGTAAATTAAGTGCAGGATAAGCAAGAATTAAAAGTTCCAGCAAAAAAAAAAAAAAAAAAAAAAAAGTATTCAGTGATTTTAAGAGAAGGAGAATTTAACTTTTAAAAGGTAGTTGATGCTGAGTGGCAACTTGATAGGAATCGAGGTTTTCTTTTTTGTCTCTAACTTTTCTTTTAGGGTTTTTTACCTCACAGAGGTTGGTTGCATTTTTTTTTTCTTCATTCATTTGTATCTTTATTTCAGAGTTCATTATCACCTTATGGCAACCGATTGAAGGATGGCAACATTTGATATTTGTGTGGGATACAACCATACCACTCATTTTGGTGACTCTCAATTTTGAGACAAATGGCATTAAGCGGAAACAATTGTGGAAAAAGAGGAATTTTGTTTAACTGTCAAGATTCACAGCACTCAAAATCAAGCTGTTGGGGATCCCTGGGTGGCTCAGCGGTTTGGCGCCTGCCTTTGGCCCAGGGCGCGATCCTGGAGACCCGGGATTGAATCCCACGTCGGGCTCCCGGTGCATGGAGCCTGCTTCTCCCTCTGCCTGTGTCTCTGCCTCTCTCTCTCTCTCTCTCTCTGTGACTATCATAAATAAATTAAAAATTAAACAAACAAACAAAAAAAAACCCAAAAACTTCTGTAAAAAAAAAAAAAATCAAGCTGTTGATTATACATCTCAACAGCTCTCTCTTCACACAAGTAGCTCTGAGAAACAATAGGGGCTGATAGTGAAGGCATCCCAGCTAGCGTATCTTGGTTTAAAGCTTGGATATTAGTGATGCTTGTAGATACACACACACACACACACACACACAGGGAGGAAGAAGACTTTTTTTTTTTTTGCTAGAGTCAGGGTTTGTCAACTGTTGAAACAGAGGTAAAAGAAAGGATCTTTAAATGAATAAAATAGAGACACCTAGGTGGTTCAGTGGTTGAGCATTTGCCTTTAGCTTAGGGGCATTGGGCTTCCCGCAGGGAGCCTGCTTCACCCTTTGCGTCTCTCTCTGTGTCTCTCATTAATAAATAAATAAATAAATAAATAAATAAATAAATAAATACATAAACAAATCTTAAAAAATGAATAAAACATATCAATCTATTTAGCTCCCCTTTAAAAGCACCAATGTGTAGTTACTGATAAATGGGTGATGCTTACATTTTATATCATTTTTTTTTCTGGAAAATATTTATGGCAATGTTGAGGAGTAAAGACAGAAAAATGAGAGATGGTAGGAAACCTAAAGAGGAGTTTGGTGTTTTTTTGTTTTTTCATAAGCAAGAGGGAAACTACATGTTCTTAAATGAGAATATAACATGAGAGTCTAAATTATTTTATGAAAGAGCTTATATTTAAGTTTTAGTTGTATTCACTGGGCTTACCCCTAAGAAGAAGTCACCAAATATTTGTTCATAATAATAGGACATTAATGTCAAGAGCTACTATATGACACAGTTCTAAAGCTTAGAAGATATGTTCAAACTGGAAGAAAGAGGGAGGTGAGCTGGGGCTGGTGCTCCGCTTTGGAAAGAGAGGCTGGATTCACAGAACTTGGTGTTTTTCCCCAGCTCCCAGCCCAGCCCAGCCCCTGCCTAATCTAGCGTGAGGATTTTTGTTTGTTTGCCTGCTTGCTTTGCTCCTGCCCTTTTACTTGTTTAAGTTGGGCTTAAACATCCTAAGTAAGCTAAGGATATCTAAGAAGAGGCAAACATTATTCTTATGTTCAGAAATATTTTGAACTTCCTTCATTTTTTAATGTCTTGATAGTATTGTAATGAGAAGTTCTAAGGAGGTGTACCAGGCACCGCCTGACTTCTGCCACTGACTTGGGAGTTTTCACAATTTCTGAATTCTCAATCTGTTATTTGCAAAGCATTAAGTGTCTCTAAGATAGGAGAGGGAGTGAGACCAGTAGATAAATGTGACATGAGCAACTGTAAGAAAGGAAAAGATTATTACTCCCAGGAAGAAATAGTTCAAGACAAAAGCAGAATTTTTTTTTTCTTAGTAAGTTCTAATTACCAGCAAAGTACTTGCCTAGAGAAGTGTTTTATTATTAACACAATGCATTTGTTATAGTAATAATTATTATTTTGAGTTTACAGCAGAGGATTCTGAGCTTTAAATATTTAACTTTCAGTACACCTTTATCTTGGTTTTATCCATCCCAAACTCTTATTACCATGTTTTGAAATTATTGTCAATGGTTCTCTTTTCTATTATTCAGGTTATAGAGGTGCTAAAGAAAATTAGTCATTATTTTACAGGAGAAAATTCCAACTCATATTTTTTTTTAAGGATTTTATTTATTTATTCATGAGAGACACGGAGAGAAGTAGAGACATAGGCAGAGGGAGAAGCAGGCTCCTTGTGGTGAGCCTGATGTGAGACTTGACCCTAGGATCCTGGGATCACACCCTGAGCCAAATGCAGATGCTCAACCACTGAGCCACCCAGGTGCCCCTTCAACTCATAATTTATTTTGCTTTGCACAATGCTTTAAGTAAAGTACACAGCATGGTCTTCATATTTTTTATAATTTCATTCATCTCTTTCCAAAAGATGTTAGTATCAGATTTTCTGATGGTGAGAGCACCATTTAAATATTTTCTGTTTGGGGTGGGGAGGAAGGAGAGGAATCTGTTACTGGACCTGCAGAAGTAGAATACAAAACCTCTTTATTATCCACAGTCCCATCATGTGTCCAACTGTCAGTATCTAGACACTCACTGTCCCATATGGCACCCAAGCACATGGGCATTACTTTTAAACAACAGTAAATATATTTCAATGTACTTATTCTGAAATATCACATGAAATTAATTTTAGAAATGTATAAAAATAATAATTTGCTGTAAAGGATAATTTTAGAAATCTCTCTTATCATGTAACAAATTTCCTAGCTTGAACCTGAGTTATGTTTCTCTTAGGATTTAGTTATTCTTGGGAAGACATGAAGGACTGTTTGAGAAGGTCAACCACAGACCATTCACTTGAAAGTCTGAGACATTTTGTGGCAAGGGAAAGAGGGTCATGGAGCCAAAGGTATTTGGGGATAATGGGCCAGTGTGAGGAAAGAAGGATGATTCTAAAAGCAGCCCAGTATCTTTTATTCAGATTGTCCTGCGGTCTCAGCCCTACAGTCTCATGTTTGAATGCTATAGTAAAGCAAGTGGCAAAAATGTTTGATAAATATTTAAAAAGCAATTAAACTTACATCTTCATGGCACATGAAGAGTGCCAAGTGTCTTGTACCAGAGTAGGTAGCTAAGAACCATAATGAGAGAGAGGAGCTTTGGCATATATTGGCACCTTCACGTTGCCCCCCAAAAGATTCTTTAGAATGTGAGCAGGAGGGGATCCCTGGGTGGCTCAGCGGTTGAGCGCCTGCCTTAGGCCCAGGGCCTGATTCTGGAGTCCCAGGATCGATTCCCACATCAGGCTCCCTGCATGCAGCCTGCTTCTTGCTCTGCCTGTGTCTCTCATGAATAAATAAATAAAATCTTTAAAAAAAAAAAGAAAGAAAGAAAAGAATGTGAGCAGGAGTTACAAGGAGTGATAGAAGCTTTGTGGCCCAGGTACAGTTTTTTGTACTGAGAGCGATCGAAGAAATGACCGGAAATCAGAGAGGTAAGAAAGGAATAGTGGATGCTAAGTCATGATCAAAATGATTGATTTGTAGCTCACAGAGAGATACCTTCATAGGACTTCTAGAAAACTTGTGAAGAATTTGTGAAGACAGAACCTAAAAAGCAGATGGCGACAAAACCAGTCAAACCTCATACAGTCGTGCTATTTTTGACCATGCTCTTATTTTTGCCAGATTAATTTAGTTTGGTAGAAATGAGTTAACTTTTAATTTAAGAAAATGACCTCAATTTTAACGTAGATTCTTATCTTTATGTTCAAGTAAGATAGAGATGTTAGATATGTAATCAGAATATTTTCTGTGTTATGGAATTGTTAATTCTATATTATATATTACTAACGACTTCAATGTTAAAGACTAAGTTACAGCATATTGTTTAACAATAATGCTTTTCAGATGTTTTCCTGAAATTGATTCATAGAAACATGTTATACAAAAGTCTTTGCCTAATACCACCCTTGGATAAATAATTACTTTGAAATTCACATTTTTATAAAGGACTTGAGTAATCTGCTTCAACATACCTCCTAACTGTCCCCACCTCCTTGTATTCTTGCCCAGTTTAATCCTCTCTGCTCCTTGTGGGCTGGATCTCATGATATATTTTTTGGTTTTTATACTGCGTACATACATTCTATCGTATTAATTGTAAAGATTTTTAAAGTCATCATAGATTGACTGGAACCTTATTCTGTAATGAATTGATGTTGCTCTTTGTAACCTAATTAGTACAAAAGATAAAAATTATGGAGTGTATAGATCTATTTTTTGGAATACTCACAACATATTAGATGTTTATAGAATAAACACGTTCAGTCTTGACCTTAGCCATATGTTTATAGTCTAAGAAATTAAGAAAAACAAATGCATCATCTATATCTAATTGTAAATGTGTGGCAAGGGGAAGCTGAAAACGTGAATAGAGCAGAGAAATTAACTATCTTGTGTTTCAAAAACAAGAATATACTCTTTTGACCCTTACTTAATTAAAATGGATTTTCTAGAGGAAATAAAAATTCACACAGACCTATAGGTCAAAAAGCCTTTGCCTGGTGGGTCTTTTCTTTGGAAAAGAGTAGTCTGCAAATTGACATTTCTTTTCTCAGAAACTGTCCCAACAGAGATCTGAAAATGTTCCGTTTCCATCTGCCTCAGCCTGACATTGACTTTGTCAGGGAGTCTTTTAGTTTATTGTATTTACAAAGTGTCCGTAAGATCAGTGTACTATACCTCTGCAGTCAGTTAAAAAAAATATGGGGTATTTTGCATACTAGAGTTTTAAATATTTCTTTCCAACATAAAGCCTACTGTTTCTTAAGTTCCTTGAGGGTACAGATTTGTATTTGTTTATTTATTTCTCTCTTCTCAGCACTAGAAGAGTGCAGTCATGTAGCAAGTTCTCATTAATATTTGTGCAAGAAATACTCCACCTAAGGGTGTCAGGAAATATATGGAAGACATTTTAAATTTCTTTACATGCATACAGATCATGATACATATGTGAATCTTAGCTTGCTTAAATAATACCATATACTAGACATGCTCTTCCTTGATTAATGATTAAGCAAGAAGTTCTGAAACAATCGCTTTTAATTCCTGGGAGACTTAAAATCTAAAATCTTTCATCCATTTTTAGTTCTCTTATACTTTATAGCATTTCCTCCTTTTTATACTCCCTATGACTCACCCTCTGACTTTTTAGTCCATAAAATCACAGAAGCTGGAATAACATTTTGAATAAGACTAACATTGACAGTCAAACTCTTAGTGGAAAATAGAAATGAAGGAAAATTAGATTTGTGAGAAAGCTGTTGAACTGGGCAGTAAAGAAATGAACCCGAGCAGGGCCAAGGGCAAGCAAGGAGCACCAGGGCCAGAGTGGGAGAAAAATGTTACCTACTCAACCCACAACATGATTCCCCACAGAGTCTTGCTATTCTTTCAATCCAAAGAGGAAAAGAGGTGTGATATCTGAGAATATCGAGAAAGTTGTTAGCTCTATTGATGAATCTGGTGTATCAACACGCATGTTCTCTGGCTTTGTTCTACACATTAAAAATAGATTGTGCTGTATTGGCATTCCATCTGCCTCTTTCACAAACTTTGCAATCTTTGAAAAGAAAAAAAACATAAGAACAGTGGACTATTGATTTAATAGTCCATGATTTATTTTTAGCATCCATCTAGACATTTAGTTAAGTGCTTTGTATTGAGGAAGCCTTATAGTGTGGATTTAAAGATTGCGATAATTTCAGGATTTTTGTTGTTGTTGGGGTGGGGGAGGGACAGACGAAGAAGGAGAGAGGAAATCTCCAGCAGATTCTCTGCTGAGCACCGAGCCCTAAGCAGGGCTCAATCCCATGACCCTGAGATTTTGTCCTGAGCTGAAAGGAAGAGTCAGGCGCCCCAGATTTTGAGGATTTCAAATCATGAATTTGTCTCTTGTTGGTATCCTTGTGTGAGTACATATATTTATATATAAAAATCTATATTTATATGAATGGTCACATAGAAAAACATAAGCGAATAGATTGTAAATATATGACTATATATAAAGTGAGGCATGACATTTATTTTCCTTCCTTCACAAAAACTTATTTGGTATCACAAAACTATAATGTAGCTTAATAAAAGACTAAATTTTATTTGAAAGTGAGTAGTACCATGCCCCTGGAAGGAGGGAGGCAGTACCAGAGAAATCTTTGTGGACATGTTTAAATAGAGTAAGTCTCTAACTTGTTGGAATTCCAGTCCTGCTAGCTCAGTGGGTTCAAAAGCTGACACAAGCATAAATCACAACATAATATTTGATATGTTCTGTGAAAGCAGAAGTGCATTATATAGATGTTAGAGAGAAAAAAAGTCATTTAACCTTTACCAGTACACCTGAGAGCATTGATCAAAATGAGAATATTTACTTAAAAACTCAAATATTTGAATTGTCAAACATGATTAGTGTAAAATTAGATTTGAAAAATAAAATGTAATTTATTTATTTACTTATCTACGCACCACCTTATTCCAAAAGGATTTGATTCATAAAAATAATATTGAAAAATTGAGAAGATTGCTGAATTCCTTATCAATTAACCTTTATTAAATGTCATGTAGGTGCCAGAAACTTTCATATTCATCACTTCATTTGATCTGTTCCACAAACTCCATCAGACCTATTTTCATTTTTTCGAAGACATTGAATCTCATGTAGATGAGGTCATTTATTTGCCCATTATGAAAAATAAGTAAATGGTATAGCTTGGGTTCAAGCCAGGTCTCGTGACTCCTTAATGGTTTTCCCAGTACTTTCCATCACTTTCTCTTTAGCTTAGAATCATGATCAAAGTTATATCCTTCAAACTGTCAAAGGATTAAACATAAGGCAAAAATTTTCTGGTGAATAAAGTAGAAAACCACAGCTTCAATCCGTTACCAAAATGTAACAAGTCTGGGGTAGAAGGAGAAAAGCAAATATTCTACAAATGCATGTTGTCCCTGTGTTTAATGATAGATTTCATTGTATGCAAATTGAATTCTAGGAGCTGAATCCCTATCACAAATTTGGATTATTCTAAAATAAAGTATATTTGGATTATTCTAAAATAAAGTATATACAAAAGTTGTTATTTGTTGGAGAAAAGCCTGAAGGCCAAAGTGGTCCCCCAGCCCATCTCAGAATTGTTCATTCCAGCCTTGCTTCAACTCCAGAGGAAAACTGTTGTTAATAACTCGTTATTCTCAGGTGCTGTCTCCACAGCATCCCATGCCTTTTTCCACCTCTTCCCAAGTGCTAAAACCTACCTGAGCCCCTCTACTTTTACCAGAGAACCACTCTTTTTACCTTAATTGTCCCAAAGTTAGCAATTTAGAGTTTAGAGAAATTAGTAGTTTAGAGGTGGTTTTCCTTAATCCAGAAGCTCTTCTGGCTCAGCCATTGTGCTTTCAGATGGCCTCTCAGGCTTTCCTATTCTCCCATAGACACATCTGTCCCTCACATTTAAATGTTAAGTTCTCTGTGTGTGCAATATGTATTTCCTGCCTCCACTAAGACCTTGCTCTATCATTTATACTTCCCCTTGGTCATCTGTTTTTTTAATATTTACTCCTTTATTCTGTATAAAAAATGTATGGAATTCAAACAATGTTGTGGGCCACATGGGGATCACCACCCTCCATGTTTAAGTACCTTTTTATTCCAATTTACCCTTAGTTTTTTTCTGTTCATCTCCCATCAGGCTTCCTTCTCTTTACTCTTAAATGCTCAGGGCATCATTCCTCAATCACCTTTTCTTCTCATTCTACATCTATAGCTCATCAAATGCCACCCTTCAAATTCTACTTCTGTCTATGAATTATAATTGGTCTTCAGTCTAGACTTCTCTACATCTCTACTGCTCTCCATACCTATATGTGCATCTGCCCACAAGATGCCAACAACTGGATATGTGAAAGCCCCCAAACCAGTATGTCCAGAGTTATGCTGACCATATTTCTGCTCTCTGATATGTGCTTCCCTTGCATTCCAAAATGTGGAGATAGCATCATAACTGCTAGATCTGAAAACAAACACCTGGAAACACCTGGATTTTTACTCCTGTCCCCTCCCTGCTACATCAGAGTCTTCAGTTCCTGAGACAAGTACCCTATCCTCATGTATTTCTTTTCTCCCTCCTCTGATTCCCACTGCCATCACCTTACCTTAGGCCTTGGGTTCTTCATTTGTATCACTGTAATATCCTTGTATTTTTTTAAAGATTTATTTATTTATTTGAGAGAAAGAGAGATAAATCAAGTGGTAGGGAGGGACGGAGGGAGAAGGAGAGAGAGAGAGAGAGAGAGAGAATCTCAAGCAGACTTGGGCTAAGTGTAGAGACCCATGTGAGGCTCGATGCCATGACACTGAAACCATGACTTGAGCCAAAACCAAAAGTTGATGCTTAGCTGACTGAGCCACCAAGGTGCCTTCTTGTTGTTGGTGGTTTTGTTTGTTTGTTTGTTTGTTTGTTTGTTTTAATTTTTTAAATTTATTTTTTATTTAATAAAAGTGCATGTGTGTGCAAGCAGGGAGATGGGAGAGACAGAAGGGGAGACTGTAACATCTTTCTAACTTATCTCACTCTCTTTGGCCCAACTGGCCTCATATTTGTCACCCAATGCACTTTACATTGTCTTGCCTTGATCACATAACTCTTCCACTACCAGGTAAATATATTTACTTATATTTTGCTCTATTTATCCAATCATCTTATATTATAGATATGGCTCTAAATGTCCAAATATCACACATTACTAAAGGCAGTTGTTATGCAAATAATTAAAGAAGATTTATGCACGAATGGACAGAAAAAAAATTGTCCCAAAGTTAGCAAATGAAGTATATTTTAACAAAAGATTAACTTCTTGATCTCCCTTTTGCTATAAAATCAGTTGAAATTGTTAATTCTTTTAGTAACAACTAGTTACTTAAGAATACTAAAGGAAGATGATGGTTTTGTAAGAACATTTGTTACCTCAATAATGTAAAACAACTTTGATTTTTGTTGAACACATGGCTGGCATTACTAGAAACAGCCCTTTGGGAAAAAAAAAAAAAAAAAGCTTTAAAAATTTTTCCCCCAACAGAATACAGTTCATTCTGCTGTAGCATGACATACACATTTTTTTAAAAAATCACCAGACTATGCAAAATTATGCAAAATCCTATACTAAAAAGCACAGGGCTTATGAGAAAACTGGTTAGGGTAACAACACACAAAAACTTTATCAGTGGCAACTAAAAAAGATAGAAACTGAACAAAATTGGCAGTGCAAGTTTACCTGTGTAAACTGTGTAAACAATTTACTGTGTAAATTGTTAAGAAATACCGAAATACTATAATAAATATAACAGTTTACCTTGAGAAATCCTTAAGTTTTGCTTGTAGAAGTGGGCGTTAGAGGTGTAGTGGATTGTAAATCATTATGATATGGTGGAAGGAAGGTTATCTGATATTTGTTAGGAAGTGGCAACATCAGATGTAAATGGATGTGGCTCCCAGCAGACACCATGAACTGAGGAAGCAGGACCTATTGGTGACATGTGCATGTGTCATTTTGCACCTTCATCACAAGCCTGACCAATTGTGTACAATTTTTTGCATTCACCTAGTGTTTCTTACCGATGAAACTTGGCATAAGCAAATGTAAAGTGTGCATTATGTTCAAATAATCGTTTTAAATTATTATTTTAAAAATCTAATTTTTTGACATTAAAAGAGGAACCTCTTTGTTACTTATGTTTGCATCTCTGGAGCTCAATAATGTAGGGCTTTGTTTGCAGAATCTGAAGTGGCTGGGTTTCCATTATCAAAGCAAGATAGAAATCATCTAAGTTAACTCAGAAAAAATATTTCAGTATCACACTTGACCTACTGAAAAGGATTTCTCCTTAATTCACAAATAAAAAAACAAGCAGGACTAGAGAGCCCTACTTTTCTTTTTTTAAGATTTTATCTATTCATTCATGAGAGATACAGAGAGAGAGAGGCAGAGACATAGGCAGAGGGAGAAGCAGGCTCCCTACAGGGAGCCTGATGTGGGACTCCATCCTAGGACTGCGGGATCAGAGATGAGCCTAAGGCACATGCTCAACCACTGAGCCACCCAGGTGCCCCACAGAGAGCCCTCCTTGATTGTCAGTATTAATTCAGTGTACCATTGAAAAACTCCTCAAAGATCACTCTCATTCTCCAATTTCACTTTGAGTTTGGTAACCATTTTGTTAAGGTTTTCTGTTTCTCATTCATCAGTTACCAGAAAAGGTAGACTTCCTGCACTGTGACGCAAAGTGGTAATGCTGCTATCACTCTTTTTGTTAATGATCTTTAGAAATATACAGCAAAAGAGAAATAACAATCTTGTCTCAAGCAATGCATTAATTTTTTCCCAAACATAAATGGTTTTTGTGCTCTCTTAGGAATGAGAAAAATAGAATTCTTAACAATGGCATGATATTACTTCCAAGCAGTGGAACTAGTTTCTCTATTTATTGCTATCCTCTTTATTAAGCAGTGTAAATAAATGTTCAAATAATAAGCACTGAAAACAGAACAAGTAATATTAATGTTTATAGATGTTTAAGGTGATAGAGGAAAGGATAAAAGGCATGCTATTTGTGTTTTTCTCTTTTAATAACAAAAGTGCAGGGATGCCTGGGTGGCGCAGTCAGATTAGCATATGCCTTCAGCTCAGGTCATGATCCCAGAGTCCTGGGAGCCCGATACAGGTCTGGATCTAGACAAAATTTAGACTTGACTTTAAGTCACAATTGTTATGAATGAACTATTACAAATATAAATAAATATACATTGAAGACAAATAAAAGTTTAATAACAATATTTCAAACTAGAAGGTCAAATATTAATGATTAAGATCATTAACAAAATCTTTACCTGATTTATAAACATAATCGTATTGGTTTGCAACCACAAGAGTTTCCTGGATGAAATATGAGACTGCCCCCAAACACAGAGGACAAGGAAAGATTAAAGAAAGAGACAAACCACTCCAAATTGGTATGTGGTAGTTTTAATAAGCAAGAAGACTTTCAAGGCTTATTTTGGGCAGCCATGAGGTGAGTAGATCACTACCCTCACTCGCCAGAATCTTTGAAGTTTATATAGAGAACTTGATGGAGTTCAGAACAATCCAGATGGTCTTAATGGCATATTACTCTCTCAAGGCTTCATCCTTGAAGCAGCTTCCCCTACAGAATGGTGGGTGGATCTTACACTCCAAGCATGGGGATGGGGAGTGTGGGGACTTGGGGGGAGTAAAGAACCTCCAAGTACACAGGTCCAGCTTGCAGATCAACAGGCAGTCATGTCCTCTCAATGACCTCCTCCAACAAATCCAGAGATAATAATTATTGCTTAGGTAGCAAATAAAGTTTACTCATTCTTAAATCAAAATCAAGTTAATTAAGAAAATATATGAAACTCTGTCTCATTGATTAGAGTCCATCATTTCTGATTCTACTTATTATATGAAGATTCATTTCTCAGTGCCTATTTTCTTGGCAACAAATCTCCAAAAAATCAAGCATGCACAAAAATATCATTTATTAGCATATGTATATATGCTATACATGTATTAGTAATACATATATTTGTGAGTGTGCATGTATACGCATGTGCATGTGTTTCTGTATTTCTACGCATAGAAAGGTCTCTTCAGATAGATTCATTGCTCTTGGTTGAGATCTTATCAAAAATGATTTTGGGCAAGGTAATATTGCTTTAAATAGCATATTAAAGTATTATGCAGGAATAAAGCATATGAACCCCAAGACACGTGAAAGCTCTAATACCATGAGCAAGTTATTTAGTCCCTCTGTGTCTCATTTTTCTCATGGTAAAATGGGGATATAGGAGTACTTACCTCATAGGCTTTCTATGAGAATTAAAGGAATTAAGAGTATAGATTGCATAGAAGAGCACCTGCCATCTATTAAGCACCATGTGATGATGGTAATGCAACTGATCCATTAGCTCAGTTCCCTCTCTCAAATTGCTCTGTATTGTCTGCATTGACCCTCTAGTCCCACTTTCCTTAAGATGGATATATCATTCAATTTGATATTGTGTAATCATGACCACAGTTTTATTTATTTTTATTTTTATTTTTTTATGACCACAGTTTTATTTTAAACAAATTACAGTGGGAAATTGTGAAATAACATAGTTATAGCAATGCTCTCACTGTTGGGAAATTATTTTAAAATAAACACATCCTGCAGATCAGTTTCTATAGTATTAAACCAAATAGTGAAGAGTTTCACATTTCTCCCCAATAAACATCTTAATTTAACTTTATGACTGAGTAATTCTCATTTGCTAGGTAAGGACTAGAGCTATAAAACATCCATAGCCAAAATCTTTTAATTTACTACTTCTTTTTCACAAATATCCCAAGGAAGTGATATCCTTTCATCTTTAAAAGGACAATGCCTTGCCTGATCTAGCACAGAGGTGTGAAATATTTACCCTTAATTTATTATTCCAATGTCAGGTAGTTAGTTTGCTCCCAGTAAGGGCAAAAATCTACTACATTACAATGTTAAGGGGATGATTTTTTTTCAAATTAGCTAAAATAGCTTACATATCCATTTTAACTAATCTTATAATCTTAAAACTGAGTACTAGTGTGAAAGTAAGTAGGTTGTATGGGAAAATAAAAGTAAAAAGAGAGAGGTAATGAATGAGGCAAGATAAATATGGGTGTAGCCTGAGGCAAACATATAGGTATGAGTTATAGATTCTTGAAAGAGAACATTGGTTAATGGTGGTAGGATTAGTGATATGTAGAAACTAGAAAAAGAAATAAATCCACTCAGGAATCCGTAATGATATAACTAGGTGGTTCTTGCCTAGAGTCTCTTTTACAAAGTAGATGTTAAACTGTTGGATGGCGCTGCTGTCTCATCTGAAAGCTCAGATGGGTGAGGATCTGCTTCTGAATTCATTCACATGACTTTCTGAAGACCCTGAAGATCTACTTCCAATATCATTCATGTGAATCTCTCTACAGGGCTGCTTTGTGTCATGGCAGCTGGCTTTCCCCAGAAGCAAGTGATTTGACAGAGTAAAAGAGAACCTAAGCATACAAGATGGAATCAACAGTCTTTGATAATCTGATCTCAGAAGTGACTTCAAATCACTTCTGCCATAGTCTGTGAATTAAAGATGAGTTATTTAATCTAGCTCACACTCAAGGGGAGGGCATTGCACAAGAACATGAATATTGGGAGATAGGTATCATCTGAGGTCCTTTTAGAGACTGCCTTCAACACTGAATTCAATACTGTCACTCAGGCCAATCCCAAACTTGTGTTCAGGTGGCTGAACTCAAGTGTCTGTCTGTAAAATGATAATGGTATTAGGGAAAAAATTTTCATTTTGAAGTTCTACTCTTCAATTAACAATCCAAAAATGTAATAATTGCAGCAAAAAAAACCTCTCCTAGAGGTACACACTGAATTCTTTTTTTAATGTTTAAGTTGACATCTGATATTACTTTAAAATATCTCAATTTGAAAGGATAAAGGTTTAGAAGAAGAGAGATGGCAAAGATGATTTACACGTTGGTGAACTAGGTTATGGATACTTTAAAATAAACATAACCATAGTAACTTATCACATCTAAGAAAAATAATAATTTCTTAGAGTAATGTAACACCCATGAAATATTAAAAGTTCCCAGTTTGGCTCCAAAATATCTTTTTTGCAGTTAGTTTATTTAGCCAGGATCCAAATAAGGATCCACCTTATTGATTTAACTGAGTGAATGCTTGCAGTATCCTTTATGCTTCTCTATATCTCTGCATTCTGTAAATTGCTTTTTATTTCTAGAGATTTGACTGGATTCTGATTCAATTCTTTTGGCAAGAATACTTCCAAGGTGATTCTGCATATTTAGTCTGTGACATCAGGAGATGTATAATGATATTAAATTGATCACTTTTTCAGGTGTTATCATCTTGAGCAATCGATTGTAAAATTCTCCATCTTTCAACTAATTCCTTTGGCATTGTGATCATTTCCCAAATGAATTCTTTCCTTTGCTACAAAATAATGGTTTTCTAATTAGATCATCCCTTTGGCATTTTTAAGTTAAAATTCTCTCACAGAATACATTTTTCTCATCATCTTTTCAGTTTCCCTAAAATATAATTTGTGCAGAAAAGGTAAGATAAATGATGAATTCTTTGCTTTTGCTGATCAATTTTTCTAATAAATTATTGCTTTAGCAATCTCTGAAATTAATCCATGATTTTGTTTATTTGTTTTGCTTTGTAACTGAGATACTATATATATAAATACATATATATGTATTATTATTGTACTTATATATGTATACATGTAATATATAATATATATTGTATATATATTACAATCCATTGCTCTATTGTAAACCTTAAGATTTTATGAGGCCTTCTGTATTCTTATTTATCAGTCTTATTATCCATCTAAGATATTACATACTTTATCCATGGATGTTCTTTGTTACCATGCTATAATAAGATTCTTTAGAGTGGAATTTTATTTGCTTTGCTTACTTCAGTATTTCAGATCTTAAAAGAGTTGCTGTTACACAGTGAGTGTTCAAGAAATATTTGTTGAGGATGGATCAGACTACACAGTCACCTGCCAAGTCTGTGTGTGTGTGTGTGTGTGTGTGTGTGTGTGTGTCTGTGTGGACTGAAAGAGAGGAAGACAGAGACAGAGGAGAAAACTAGGTCCTGTGACCCACTAATATTTAAGCATAAGATTTGGAAGGGGTTGAGGGGATGGGCAAAATGGATGAAGGGGAGTAGGAGATACAGGCTTCCAGTTACAGAATGAGTTAATCACAGGGATGAAAGACACAGCATAGAGAGTATAGTCAATGTACTGTCACAGCTCTGTATGGTGACAGATGGTAGCCACACTTGTGGTGAGCACAGGCCAGCATACAGAGTTGTGGAATCACTGTTGTATACCTGAAACTAATGTAACATTGGGGATCAACTATAGTTCAATTAAAAAAAAAAAAAAGAAGATTTGGAGCTAACAAAAAAATGAAGAAGAAGGCAAATCAGACAAATAAGTCTTTTTTTAAAGATTTTATTTACTAATTCATGACAGACACACACACACAGAGGCAGAGACATAGGCAGAGGGAGAAGCAGGCCTCATGCAGGGAGCCCGACACAGGCCTCGATCCCGGGACTGCAGGACCTTGCACCTGGCCAAAGGCAGGCCCTAAACTGCTGACTCACTCAGGGATCCCCAGACAAATAAGTCGTAAAAATATAGAAGAGAAATGTGTTTTAGGAGGAAAGAGGGCAATGGACTACTGGGTTAAAATGTTTCTCAGAAGTTTCCTATGACTCCTAACTCTGGGAAACGAACAAGGGGTGGTAGAAAGGGAGGTGGGGGGGGGGTAGGGGTGACTGGGTGATGGGCACTGTGGGGGGCACTTGATGGGATAAGTACTGGGTGTTATTCTATATGTTGGCAAACTGAACACCAATAAAAGTAAATAAATAAATAAATACATAATAAATAAATAAATAAATAAATAAATAAATAAATAAATAAATAAATAAATAAAGTTTCCTATGATAAGAAAAAGGCTGAGTTTTTGAATTTGGCAACATGTTACCAAAGCAATCCATTATTGGGTCTTTAGATCCTTTCTATTCTCTATCTACACTCACTTTCTTGGCAACTCATCCAGATCTTAAATATCATATTTCTGCAGATGACTCTCAAATTTATATCTTTGTAAATACCTGAAATTCAGACTATTATATCCAATTGATACAATCAACTCAACATCTCTACCTGCATGTCCAATAGACATCTCATGTTTGTAAAATTGCATATCTGTTCTCCTCACAATCCTGAAACCTGCTTTGTAGGAAAGCCTGTCCTTCTAATTGATCGAGCCACAATTTCTTGAAATATCCCTTGACTCCTCTAGCGCTTGGAAGGCAAATGGGCAGAGTTTGTAGAACTCAAGATATGTACTGTAATAGAATTTCACCAAAAAAGAGTCTCAGGTCTGGAAGAAAGATCTTTAATGTCTGGTCACCTCTCCAACACACCAGATGAGAGTCGAAAGAGATCCAGGGAAACAATGACCCTCTCCAGTGTCCATTAGGATTCTGAAAGCTATTTAGAAACACAGATGCTGGGAACCCTGGGTGGCGCAGCGATTTAGTGCCTGCCTTTGGCCCAGGGTGCGATCCTGGAGACCCGGGATCAAATCCCACGTCGGGCTCCCGGTGCATGGAGCCTGCTTCTCCCTCTGCCTGTGTCTCTGCCTCTCTCTCTCTCTCTCTCTCTCTCTCTGTGACTATCATAAATAAATAAAAATTAAAAAAAAAAAAAAGAAACACAGATGCTGGAGTTCCCACCCCAGACCTATTTACTTAAAAAAGTCTAAGTATTTTTGACATCTAGATGTGATTGAGAATCAGTTTTAAGTAATGACCAGTTGATATGAAACATCTGTCCACCTTCCTCTGTTGCCAGAATCTTTTTCAGACATCATCCTCATGATGTCACTCTTTTTTTGTTTTTTTAAGTTTTTGTTTGTTCGTTTGGTTGGTTGGTTGGTTTCTTTTAAGTCATCTCTACACCCAATCAGGGCTCAAATTCACAACCTCAAGATCAAGACTCGTGCCCTTTCCCGACTGAGCCAGCCAGGTGCCCCATGATGTCACTCTTTTATTCTGTTGTCTTTGAGTGGCCCTTTTTGGCAGTAGGGAGGCTAGTTTAGAGCAGTGGTATCCACAATTTTTGTTTATATACTCTCTAAATGATTTTGAAAAATGAAATTCCCCCTTATATTTTTGAGATCAAAGAACTTTTGTTTATATATTTAAATAATTGCAAAAGATACATTTTTGATGATTTAAAAAATCTGCATTGTGTGACAAAAATTGATCTAACATCAAAAATGACTTTTAATGATAAGCATATAAGCAGGCAGCTAAATTAGTCTCTCCTTTTTGAAAACAAACATTTCAGGACGGCTGGGTGGTTCACGTGGTTGAGCATCTGACTCTTGATTTTGGCGCAGGTCATGATCTCAGGATTGTGAGATTGAGCCTGGTATCAGACTCTGTGCTTAGCGTAGAATCTGCTTATCCCTTTCCCTCTGCTCCTTCCCACACCACTCTGTCTCTCTCTAATAAATAGTATAAGATCCTGACTGAGGTTTCATTTTTCAGCATTTCACAAATATAATTTCACACACTGGCTTTAATATTTTGAATTATCCTTTTGTTTAGTGCTCTGAAATTCTGTTTACATTGAGGCAGCATACTCTGCTAAGATTCAAGATGGGTTTGAGATACACCTTTCTTTTAGGAAATAAGAAAAGAGTAACTGTGAAGTGACACATACATCCTAGGTATATTCCCAGCCTGATACAGTTTAGGATGGGGTGCAGAAGGAAGCTAAAGATCTGGAAATCAATTTCCTTAAAACTCTCTGTGTCGATATGTATTCCTTAGAAAATATTTATGTGGCCAGGTGCACTTAGCCCTGTTCACATACCAGATGTTGAACTGATGCTTGATCAAAGAAGACATATAGATTTCAAATTATTTCAGAAATTTCTTGCCTAATTTGTGTCCACAAGTGTGTATAGCAAAGCTATTTATCTGTTTATATTTTAAGTAAACAAAGCCATATTTACTACCTGCTGGATAAAATTTCCAGGCGAATCTTTGCCAATAGCATACATACTTGATTTGAAATTGAATGCTGCACGAATGGAAATTCCAAAACAGATGTTGGACAAATTTGTACAACTAATGAAAAATGACTACCATCTCTTGGCAATCATTGAACGAAGGTAGCCTTTGAAAAATGCTTTTTGGGCTTCAGAAGTGACTTTTTTTTTCCCTTAGAGAAACAATCTAAAATAAACAGCTTCAAGAAAGTAAAGAAAGAATATAAAGTTAATATCATTTCTCAATCATGCAAAATGACTATCAAGAATGTTATATGTTCATTGCTTGGATTTTTAAAGACATGGATCTTTTAACATATGGAAAAAGACAGAATGAAATGTTTTACTTATCCTGTTTCTGAGCTTCTGTGCTATTAGAAGCCTCTTTAGGATGCCTTTAACAATTTGTGGGAAGTGAAGAATGAATTACAAAGTCAATAATTTTTATAGTGTAAGACTGTAGTTGTGCTTCCTCTTCCCTAGTTCAATACTTTAAAGATAGCACAAAACTGCATAAATAGAAAGTGATGCTAGAGCATTTCATATTTTTTATCTATATTATTTATTTTTAGGTACTCTGATTCACCACACGTTGTCAAGTTTGATTTATTTAACAAACGTCATTTTATTGAGTACCTTCTCTGTTGGTCCAGGGATTGTAAGGATCAAAGATCCATACGGCATGATCTTCCCTTAAGGAAAATCTGCCTCAACTGGGAGTCACAGACACATAGGCACTGTGCATAATGAAATAAGGGCATGTACTCTTGGCTCTGGGGCAGGTTACTGAATGAAGCTAAGAAATGGCAGATGTTTTGTGTTACTGCTGAAATTGATGCACAGTCATACAGAGAAATGAAACTGTTCAATCTCTTTCTTGAGTGACTAAATCTCTCTTGGATGGTAAAGCAATATACTATATTTTTTAGACTCCTAAAATCAGTGATTGAATATAATTTGTCTCACTAGTTGATTCAAATGTCCTCTTCTATGAAAGAAGAGCAACTATGTCTCTTCCATTCATTAGAAATGACTCTTGCAATGAGGAAAATAAGAATCATTGTTTGAACTCAACAGAAAAGCCTTTCCTTTTTGTCTGAGTGACATTTATAGGAATGACTTGACTTGTGGTTTTGCAGAAATTACATTTTCTGATTTTACTTGTTCTCCATCAGAAGTTATGAGAGATACTAACATTTCATAGGATTCTAAATTCAACATTGATGGTGTGATTGTTAGCTGTTAAAATTGATCGTAGCCATTTAACTACTAATGACTAGAATATAAGACTAAAAGAAAAACCTCACACAGAACACAGAATTTTTAATTTGGAAAGTTGCTGCTGCATTAGCATGCTATGTAAGTGTAGAATGCAGGGAAATACAAATCAAAACCACAATGAGATACCACCTCATACCAGTGAGAATGGGGAAAATTAACAAGGCAGGAAACCACAAATGTTGGAGAGGATGTGGAGAAAAGGGAACCCTCTTGCACTGTTGGGGGGAATGTGAACTGGTGCAGCCACTCTGGAAAACCGTGTGGAGGTTCCTCAAAGAGTTAAAAATAGACCTGCCCTATGACCCAGCAATTGTACTGCTGGGGATTTACCCCAAAGATACAGATGCAATGAAACGCCGGGACACCTGCACCCCGATGTTTCTAGCAGCAATGGCCACGATAGCCAAACTGTGGGAGGAGCCTCGGTGTCCATCGAAAGATGAATGGATAAAGAAGATGTGGTTTATGTATACAATGGAATATTACTCAGCCATTAGAAAGGACGAATACCCACTATTTGCTTCGAGGTGGATGGAACTGGAGGGTATTATGCTGAGTGAAATAAGTCAATCGGAGAAGGACAAACATTATATGGTCTCATTCATTTGGGGAATATAAATAATAGTGAAAGGGAATATAAGGGAAGGGAGAAGAAATGCGTGGGAAATATCAGAAAGAGAGACAGAACATAAAGACTCCTAACTCTGGGAAACAAACTAGGGGTGGTGGAAGGGGAGGAGGGTGGGGGGTGGGGGTGAATGGGTGACGGGCACTGAGGGGGGCACTTGACGGGATGAGCACTGGGTGTTATTCTGTATGTTGGTAAATTGAACACCAATAAAAAATAAATTTATTATAAAAAAATGCAAAAAGCCATAACATTTGCACAATAGCGATTTCGCTACTATCAAGGTGAAAGGCCAATAGTGGAGTGACCACCTAGTTGGTTATTCTCAGAATGGTGTGGAACAGTACTTTGTGACTACTCATACGTTCTGTTGTTTACAACCAAAAAGAAAGTAATTGCTGCCATAAAACACAATCACACAATCTGGTGGGCCTTATAAACCTTGGGACAGACAAATGTGTTTGGACCAGGTGTCAGTAGTCCTGTGGATTGAGCCTTGGCCATCCAATCGAAGTAGGCTATTGATAGTGAATGGGAAGTGGCTTCTTGTTGTAAATACCCTTTACCATTATGGATGTTTACCTGAGAAATCAATAGACATACCTGCTGTTTTATGACACTGTTGTCTCTTAAACTGCTTTTAGTGCATATCTGTTTAGTCCAACAGAAAGAAAAAGGAAAATGTGAAAGCATTCCAGTTTGGCCTTTAATTTTAAAGCTGCCAATTGACAACCAACAAGTGGCTCATGTGTTAGAGAGTTAACATAAATATTGAAGTCTACATGCTTTCCTCTCTTGAAATTCACACGTGGTATTGTTTACAGAGTTATATCTGCAGTACAAAAACAAAGTCCTAATCGTGTTTCCTCCATAAACCTACCTTTGATGGGCTTTTAGATTGACCAAATGAGCTACAGCTGAAACTCAGTGTAAACTGTATTAGAATACAGTTTCTGTTTCTCCCAGTTATTTGGCTTTTTGATAAACAGATTAAAATAATTTGATCTTTTTTTAAACATAAAAAATGGTTATTCAGTCAATGTTTGGTCTAGGCTTTTTTTTTTTTTTTTTTTTTTAATTGATAGTTTTGTAACTTAACTAGAGACTGGAAACAACATATATTCTTGAATTTTATTGCCATTAGAGAGGTTTTCTTCCCTCCAGTAACATTTTATTAACAGAGCTAGACGAGTTAATGTAATCTTGATGTTTACTTCAAGTGTCAGTTGTTGGGTTTGCTGTCCTGCCCCACTCAAATGTTTTCTACTTCCAGCTCAAGGCCTGCTCTGCCCCTTATGTACCGCCACCTGCACCATTCAGAAGATGGTGCTCCTGAGTAAACTGGTGTTGCAGGAGATGAGAAAATACCAAATTCTTTGGAGGTAACTTAATAAGATAGGAAAGGAGACTAGGATAAAAAATTGTAAGCATAATTTATAATTGTCAAAAAAATTTTATATTTTATGTCAATAATATCAACTCATAGAATTTATAATAGTGAGTTTATATAGGGTATTTATAGGTCAGAGATGTTTTAGATTTCTTATTGGTCTATGTTAACTATTTACCTTTTAACAATCAATTGCCATTAATTTAACAGATGACTGATTTACAAATGTGATACATAAAGGGAATTACTTGGAAGACTTATGAATTGCCATGTATAAAAAAGTACTTCACTGGTCTTTGGACAAAACTAATAGAATCAATTAAAAATTAAGCAATTATAATAGCATTAATGTTTACATGAAATTTTCAGTCTGTTTATAGTTAAATAAAGTAGCCACATATTACTGTTATTAATATGATGAGCTTTCTGTGGTTCCTCTCTAGAAATGTCAAAGAGCTGAAGGAATCTCTTCAGACATAGTGAAACTATTACTGAAATAAATGTAAGAATATAAAAGGGAAAAAGAAAACTAATAATACTCGAGATAATTTTTAGTGACCACACTATCCTACTATGCTTTTTTAAAAAATAAAACCACTGTTTTATGAGTCATCAGATTTATTCTATAACTAGTTTTGACCAATTCAGTTCTTGAGATAGGGTCCCATAAAGGGCAGTAGTACACGTTCAGAGTCCTCATCCTTATATCAATTTGAAAATTGCTAAATGGGATTTAGCCAACTGCTGTATTGAAAATAATATAGAGATTTCAGAAAAGATTAGATTCTGACTTAGTGAAGTAGCATTATACTAAATAAATAAAAAGATAATCTTACCTACGATTTGTTAGCCAATTAATTTATGGGTTTGCTATTCATTGAAAAATCCTTAGAAGTGAGATTATCGAATTTACTTAATACCCTATTTTCAATAATCGGTTTGGAGTTCTTCCCCTCTGCCAATGGGAGATATTTAATGTAATGTTTATACCCTCATAGGTGTAGACCATACAGCACCACTTGACACACGGTAGATATTTATTTAGTTGGGGATTGAATGAATAAAGGAATTGTTGAGCCAAAGTTTAAAACTGGAATTTTTGTAATGGTTTTTATATTAGCTTTCACCAAGGTGCAAGATATATTGGCTTGCATATATATAACGTAATTTTTATCCTTCCTTGATTCCTTGAGCAGTTTGCAGAGGTTTTTTTTTTTTTTTTTTTTTTTTTTTTTTTTTTTTTAAGATTTTATTTATTTATTTGATAGCACAAGCAGGGGGAAAGGCAGGCAGAGGGAGAGGGAGAAGCCAGCTCCCCACTGGCAGGTAGCTGGATGTGGGGCTCTATCCCAGGATTTGGGGTCATGACTTGCACTGAATGTGCTTAACCATCTGAGGTACCCAGGCACCCTGAGGGTTTTTTTAAAGAGCTAGCTTTACTAAAATATTCCAACAAATCTTTATCAGTATCATCAAGTCAAAGGAATAACACAATTTTGCGTTAATGAAATTGCATCTCCAAATAAATTAACATACAGAATTAAAAACATCTAGTATTTCAGAAGGGCTAAATTAGCCATGAATAGAATTTTTATTAGATGGAATTTGAAAGTAGGATAATATTTTTGTTATTATGGGTTAGAATGTTCTTGTCCTCCTAAGATGGGTAAGATAGAAAGTAAAATGTTATCTCATCTTGCATAATGGTAATTCTATTATAGGACAAAATATTTTCTCCAAAAATACTACTTTTGTTGGAGGAGGATAACATTTGATGGTTCTTTCACTTCAAAGGTTTGGTATGTTTTAAGCAGATTCATGAGTTGCATAGCCAAGTGAACATAACCCTCTGGTGTTCTGAGGAAATAACTTTACACATTAAATTATGACCCTTCTGAAAATAATATGAACAAGCTAGCCTCAAACCAAGGATCCAGGTTGGTGACTTTTCTAGCAATGTCAAATGACATTTTCCCCACACTAAGTGATTCCAGCCTTAGCATTACTATCAATGAAAAGGGATTTTGCGTATTTTTTTCATTGTCTCAGAAACTTAGAGGTTATTCAAGCAAATAGAAAGCTATGATGTTTGTTCTTTTATCTTTATTGTCATTTTTGTTGTTATTTCCTAACCACTGCTCAGTCCTCACAAATACCTTTTAATATCTGAGTGGTTGCTTACTAACTGAGCTTTTCTACAGAGGCACTAATTGATCTGCCTCTTTTCCTTTAAGTGATTAAATGTATTGCTAGCAACAGCCTATTGAGCAGGCACTCAGGTGGCAGGGATTATCAGCAGTGCTCAGGCATCACTTGTCACAATTTCAATTTCTCTAAATGAACAGCATGAGCATGAAATATAAATGACTAAAAATTAAATTTAAGCTGTAGTGTTTTGCTCCAAGACTAATTAGAAGAACCTGAAGGTATAGTAATGATTAAAACTGCACTGTCACATCAAGGAACAATGGCATTTCACGGTATCTCTATAAATTGAATTCAGAAGCACAGTGGGGTTAGGATAAAGACCTCTAAAAATGGACGATGACCTTCCACATCAAATATACATATACACACACCAGTGATTGTTTGATGAATTATTCACCACAGCAGCAAAGTGCATTATACATTTTAAAAAGAAATGCTAAACCCCCAGTTCTTAACATTAGCACACACACATTCACACAAACACAATGCTATGTTGTTGAACAATGATGGTGTTTGGCTTGTAATCTTGATTTTGGACTTCTGTTCAAATATGATAGGTGCCCTTCCAAATTTCACAAACAAATCTATGTTGATTATCCATCTCATTTAGTCAGTTTTGGAAGACTGAACTGTATTCTTAAAGCTGTCTCAATTTGTGGACTTGGGGGTTTGAAAAATAAGTACTAATGTTAATGTAAACCATGATATTTTTGGTCAAATCTTCATATCAAATATTTTGAGATATTTACTTTAGGAGTTATTGGTGATTTGTAAATGCACTCTTCCGGAATAATAAGTGTCATTTGGATAGGAGATAAAAGACATTAAGCAAATACAATTGAGTTGCCATTTTAAAACATTGTGTTTTACAACTAGAGACAACAAATTTCCCAAATGACAATTTTAAAGCTATACCATACTTTTCATCTGATTGCATAGTTTATAATTATTATCCATCATGTCATCTGTTAACCCACCTTATCACTTTCCATCCTGGCTGCCATGTTGTCATTACTATTTTACTCTCAGTTGAGTTAGGATTTCTGGTTTCTTTTCCATTCTTGCCATGAAATACTTACTCATGGGTGGAAGCTGAAAGTTTCGCTTTTGGGAGAATTAATACCAGTCTTTGCACTCCAACAATGTCCAAGGTTTTGGAATATGCTTTTTTTTTAATTTTTATTTTTTATTTATGATAGTAACACAGAGAGAGAGAGAGGCAGAAACATAGGCAGAGGGAGAAGCAGCCTCCATGCACTGGGAGCCCGACGTGGGATTCGATCCCGGGTCTCCAGGATCGCGCCCTGGGCCAAAGGCAGGCGCTAAACTGCTGTGCCACCCAGGGATCCCTGGAATACGCTTTTCTAAACACGGTCATAGGCATAGAATTTTTTAACTTCAGCACTATAAGAGAGAGTAAAAACTAAGAGGGACGTAATTTGCAAGTCTCCATTTATAAGATTTTAAAATTTAATTTCTCTGGATCTTAGTATCTACGTCTATAAAAGCAGTGAGTTGGCTGAAAGAAGTGAGAACAATTAAACTAGATTATTTACTGAATTTTATTCAGCTAGAAAATTATGTGATTTTGAGGCATTTGTTTATCTATCTATCTATCTATCATCTATCATCTATCATCTTTTTACCTTTTGACATTTTCTTTCAATTCTCCCACCCCTACATCCCTCCTCTGGCAAGCACCAATTTGCTCTCTTTTTCTGTGACCCTGTTTGTTGTTGTTGTCTGTTTTGTTTTGTTTTTTGTTTATTTTAGATTCTACAATATGAGAAATCATATGATATTTGTCTTTCTCTGGCTTATTTCACTTAGCATAATGCCTTCAATGTCCATTCCTATTGTCCTAAATATATATTCCATACCACAGTTTCTTTATCCATTTATCCATTGATGGACACTGAAGTTGTTTCTGTATGTTGGCTATTGTAAATAATGCTGCCATGAACATGGGAGTGTATGTATCTTTTTTTTTAATTTAAATTAAATTGGCCAACACAAAGTATATAATTCATTTTAGATGTAGTGTTCAATGATTTATCAGTTGTGTATAACACCCAGTGCTCATCACATCACATGCCCTCCTTAATACCCATCACCAAATTACCCCATTCCTCTTACCCACGTCCTCTGGAGTGCATATATCTTTTTGACTTAGTGTTTTTATTTTCTTCAGATATATGCACAGAAAGGGATGGAAGTTCCAACTTTATTTTTTGAGAAATCTCCGTATGGTTTTCCATAGTGACTGCACCAATTCACATTTCCACCAACAGTGCACTAGGGTTCTCATTCTTCACATTCTTACCAATACTAGTGATTTCTCATCTTTTTGATAATAGCAATTCTAACAGGTATGAAGTTATATCTCATTGTGGTTTGATTTGCATTTCTCTGATAATTAATGATGTTGAGCATTTTTTAATGTGTTTACTGACCATCTGTGTGTCTTCTCTGGAAAAATATCTGTTCAGGTTCTCTGCCTATGTTTTTTAATAAAATTGTGTTTTTGCTATTGAGTCATATGAGTTCGTTATGTATTTTGGATATTAATTAGCCTTTTATCAGCCCCTAATATATGATCTGAAAATATCTTCTCCCACTCAGTATAGACTGTCTTTTCATTTTGCTGATGGCTTTCTTGCTATGCAAAAGCTCTTTAATTTTATATAATCCCATTGGTTTGTTTTTGCTTGTGTTGCTTTTGATTTTAGTGTCACATTCAAAAAATTGTTGCGGGATCCCTTGGTGGCACAGCGGTTTGGCGCCTGCCTTTGGCCCAGGGCGCGATCCTGGAGATCCGGGATCGAATCCCACGTCGTGTTCCCGGTGCATGGAGCCTGCTTCTCCCTCTGCCTATGTCTCTGCCTCTCTCTCTCTCTCTCTCTCTCTGTGTGTGTGTGACTATCAAAAGTAAATAAAAAAATTTAAAAAAAAAACAAAAAATTGTTGCAATTAACTTCCAAACCTTAACCATAATCCGAAGTAGCATTAGCTATAATATATAATTACTACCAAATTGGTGTACAAAGTCTAATTTTTTACATGTCTACTTAGAACAAAATATTTGTAGCATTGATGGTGAGTTAGGAATTGTAGTCAGATTGACATGAATTTAACAATGAGATATCACTATGAGAAAATAAGTGATGAAATTGATTAAATAAAAGGAATTCTACTTTTTAAAGTTATATGGCTGAAATCATTTATATTTTTCTGATCAGAGCCATGGAAACAGTTTAGATTAGCTATATTTTCAGCCCTATGGCCAAATTAGCAGGATCCAGATTCTCCACAGCTATTTTCTATTTTTGTGAATTAGATACTTTCTATCAATAACATGTGGCCCAAAAGATGAGACTCTTCCTCTTTGGACTAAGCAAGTCTCTACTGATCTCAAATTGAATGGCAGTTGAGTGTCCAGACTTAGTTCATTATAAGGAAGGAGAATTTCTAGGGAAAGCGCTAACTTACCACTTTTTGCAGAGACATTTTAGCAGGGAATGTGGCTTCAAGCATAATTTTATGGTGCAAAGGCAGCACATACCAAACAGCACTTCAGCATCCCCAGTTTTTCTCAGGAATGAACAGTCATGACCCAGCCTGCTGCATTCCTGAAGGGTTCTTCTGCACTAAGAGTTGGTTAGATTCTGATCTTCCCTAGTCTTTGGGTTTCAAGGTTTGTATATAAATCACTGCCTCCTAGAAAAAGCTCTCTATTCTTTCCATTTCTGGCTGAGGATAATTTTCTGAGTGGCATTCTGGTGGTACAGTCCTTCCTTTCTGGGCATCAGATTTTTCTTCTGTCCTCAAGGGGAATGAGAATGATATGCCCTCTGTAGTTAATTGTATCATTCTCTAATCATTCTTGATCCCTAGCATCCAGAGAAGGGTATTTTTTTTTTCTTTGCCTCTCCAACCTTTTTTGGTTCTGGTTTATATCCTTGATTTTTTATTGAGACCTAAGTCTTTGTAATAATCTCCAGCAACTTTTCCTGGCCTAATAGGTCCAATTCCATCATTTTGAATGATCCTAAATCATCAAATCTTAGATTATTTTCTTATTTCATCATGTATATTAATTCAACCCTCTAAGATTTCCTCTGAGTTATTCAAAAGGGATGTGACTTTTACATTTGCCTTCCAGACTACTCAGACTTTGATCTGCCATGTTGTTCTTACATCTATCCTTTGCAAAGAGTGCAGTGAGGGGGGACTTCTGAATCAGTCCTAAGAAATGTCTATGAATTCAAGACTATCTTTGATCATTGTTGTAAGGTTTTTGTTCATGAATGATATCCTTCCCTCAGATAAAACAAAATCTCTAAAGAAATTGAACATATTTGGAAATAAATATATTGAAGGGGGATGGCTCATGCAATCAAAGCTATGCAGAAAATAACTGAAAATAAATAAGGATTAATGAGTAGAAAAGAAAGGAGTGAAGAGTTTGTAGGTCACCACAGATTCAAAGAACAAAAGCAACTGATGGTGATGGAATTGGAAACTTAGTGCTTATGTTATAGACTGAAATCCCCTAAGGTTATGATGGTACCTGAGGAAGATTGAAAGAAGATGCTTTAATATTTAATAAATGATCATTTGTAGCCTAGATATTAAAAGATATTACCAAAGAAATAGAATGTGGGGTACAAGGTTCAAGGGAACAAAGAGTTAAGGTGTATAGTGTGTTAACAGTTTAGAAACGGTAGTCGAGATGCCCTCCCCCATGATTCTGAGGCAGTGGCGTGATGGAGCATGTTAGTTACATCATCAGAGAGGGCTTTCGGAGGCCAGTCTCCTTATAATATACCAATGTTGAAGAAAGTGAGAAAGTGAAGGAATTTTTTATTACGAAAGAGAAGTTCCAAAAGAAGCAACACACAGGTTTTTAAAAGAAATCCATTAGGCAACTGTTGAGTTGGTGTTAGATTGGGATATCAGACATTTGTTTTCTGTATTCTCAAGGTGGGCTATTATCAAAATACGTGTTTTTAGTTGTTAGCTGTTGTACCTAACATCATAGTTAGAAACAAAGAACAACATGAGTTTAACAGAGGAAGTAAGAATAGATCTTAGAAGAAAAGAAAAGAAAAGAAAAGAAAAGAAAAGAAAAGAAAAGAAAAGAAAAGAAAAGAAAAGAAAAAAAGAAAAAGAAAGAAAAGAAAAGGAGAAAGAATAAAAATAATAAAAAATGACATGTAACAACAGCATGTTGTAAAAGGAAATTTATAGTGTATGTGCTATGTGGTGCTAGTTCAGATTTCTTTAACTATATGAATTCTTGATGTCTGTACTTATATATGGTAAATTCTAATGTTTTCCAAAATAGAGATATAGAAATAATAATCCTAGTAAATATCCATTGAGATTATTACCAAGAGAACCTAATATATTTGAAAAATAATTTTTAGAAAAATTACCTCAGATTTCAAAACAAGGATGACTATTTGTCCTTTCAATGCCATGCTTGAGCATTGTCTAACAGGCCCACCCCTCGATTATTTATTTAAGAGGAGGTCCTTTGTTGTTTTTTTTTTTTTTTTTGAAGTACAATTTAATATTGACTAGGGCTTAAGCTTTGTAAGGTACAGCTTAACATTTTAAGGTAGAGATGAAATTCGTTCTGATGGGTAGAAATGATTACCTCAAAGATTATAGTTTTGCCCTCTTATAGGCTATAAACCAGTTTTATCTATACCTTAGCAAAGTTATTAAGCATCCTTTTTTCTGATGGACCATATAAATTTCTGCTGTTCAAATCATCCTTCTGCTGGTTTTCACATTTAATGAATTAAATAAATTTTTGCACATGCTCACATTACTTTATGAACCATGCTTTTAACTTTAAAAACATAGTATTTATGGTTTTAAATATGCATAGTATTTATATATATTTATATAAATATGTGTGTATATATGTACATATATATATATAATGCCATAACTTCCTCCCAAAGATTCACAATGTATATTAGTATATTATGAATTCTGAGTAGTATTTAGTACAGATAATTGTAAACATTTGTTTTGTTTTAAGATTTTATTTATTCATGGGAGTTACAGAGAGAGAGGCAGAGACATAGACATGGGGAGAAGCAGACTCCCTGTGGGAGCCTGATCCAGGACTTGATCCCAGGATCCGGGGATCGTGACCTGAGCCAAAGGGAGATACTCAAACACTGAACCACCCAGGTGCCCTTGTATACATTTGTTTAAACAAACAAATTAACTATTTACTTGTATTTCTTTAATAAAAGCATTTTGGGAAATGCTGTTCTTTACAATATCTACGCCTGTGAGATAAACCATTGTCAGATATGCCATTGGTATAAATAATCATAATGTACAAATGTTAGACTGAACTCTAAATTGTCTAGTTAGATAGATAGGTAGGTTGGCATATAGATAGACAAAGAGAGAGATAGATGTGAATAAATCCGAAACTTAACAAATTACCCAGTAGGTTGATACAAACTAAGTGACAATAAATAGTAGAAACTAAGAAGATAGCCTCACTTAAGGTTATCATGAAGTCACATGCAGAGTCACTGAGAGTCAAATATTTCTTCTGATGAACAATATAGTGCATATATATGTGTATGTGCAAGTTCCAGAAAAATGACAGATTAGCTTAGGCTAATGAGTTCCTCACTAAAACACAATAATGGAGAGGTCACAGAAGAGATGAGGGCCCATTTTAGCATCTAGTAAGATTTCTTAGGAATCCAAAAGAACCACAGACAGAAGATGCTGGGAAAGACTTTCCAGGTATGCTCTTTTCTCTACCCAGTATGTTCCCTGCATTAGCATGGCATCAAGGCCATTTGGAGTCTGGCTGGGATGGGAGCTGCAACAGGTGCAGGAAAGCTAGCCATCCTTTGAGTTTGCTTTTCCCCTTTTCTCCTGGATATGTCAATTGTGTCAAAGAATGCTGGTCTCGAAAGAAGAGCAGAGCCCAGGTAAAATATTTCTTTGCAGATAAAGTGTTCATAGAAAAGAAATGGACTAGATGGTCAGACTCAGATATCAATCAAGAAACTCTCTCCCCTGAAATATGTTCTCCATTCCCATTAATTCACCCGTTGGTGCATATGCTAAGGTTTAGGCATTTATCTTTTCCTCTAATAATCATTATCTGTTGACAACTGATAGTACCAAGTACTTAAAAGATGAGCTCCTAGTGAAGTTTCAGGGAAATAACAATGAAAGAAAACAAAAAAAGTCAACAACCCACACCAGAGGAAGTGAATCTAATAAAAATAGATGCAAATTTAAAATTGGCTTAGTAGATAAGCAAGATGGGAAAAACATTAGAATATTGAGGCAGAAATTGGGTTATTAACAAGAATCTATTGGAGATATTAGTTATGAAAAAACTAATCTTGAAATAAAAACTCAATGGATGGATTTGATAGCAGATTGAATTTAACCAAAGAACAAATCAGTGAGCTAAAAAAAAGGTCAGGAAGTTTCCTAGAATGAAGAGACAGAAAAGGGAAACACGATAAAATGAAAATGGAGCACAGAAGCAGGAATTTAACCATCAGCTATGAGATCTCAGAAGCAGAAATAATACATAAAGGGAAGAAAATATTTAAAACATAATAATTAAGAATTCATTCTCTCTTGTAAAAAGAAGATGTAAGATCTCAGTTTGAAAAGGTACATGAGATGCTGAAAAGATACATAATAGTGAGATAAATAAATATCAAAGATGAAAATTACATTTTTAATGTTTCTAGCAAGATAAACAAATTACCTCAGGGATTCAAAGATGAGAAATTAGAATTGTATCAACTTTTTCAAGGAAAATGAGGCATAAAAATATAACAAATAGTTTTCAAATTATTGAAGGAAAGGAGCACTGGGTGGCTCAGTGGTTGAGCATCTACCTTTGGCTCAGGTTGTGATCCCAAGGTCCTGGGATTGAGTCCCTCATCAGGTTTCCTGCAAGGAGCTTTCTTCTCCCTCTGCCTATGTCTCTGCCTCTCTCTCTCAGTCTTTCATAAATAAATAAATCAAATATTTAAAAAGAATGTTGAAGGAAAATTATCTAAACCTAGAATTTCCTCTTCAGTTAAATTATTTAAATGTGAGCTAAAAAAATATTTTAAGGTATAAATGGACTCATACTGTTTACTACAAAAAGACCTTCTCTGAAAGAATATTAGAGATTGTATTACATCTCTAAGAGAAGTAAAACTAGGTGAAATTTAGTTATGGGAAGCAAGGGTAGGTTTAGAGATCACTAAAGCTTATTGTTGCCTAAGAAAACAATGTCTAAAAGGTGGATACCCATAACAATCCATAAATAAACTCCAGATGACACCAACAGGAGAAGATAGTGTTAGAGAGGCAGGAGGCCAACGGTGGTGAAAGCAGAAAAAGATCCTTGTTTTGCTTGAGCTATAGACTCATAGATTAATAAGCAGTAGACACTGAAATACAAATACATAATGGAAAAAGCTAAAGGTACCACACACCAAAAAAGAAGAAAATCTGCATCTAATGTAAAGCCTATAGGGCATGATGCTATGGAAAGGGAACAAAATAAACAGAATATAGGGGAGTGAATCTAAAAAGAGAACTTAGATGAAAGAAAACCCCAATAGTGACTAGAACAATATGAAATCTTATCAACTAAGAAAAAAGATTTTATACCCATATTAACTAAAATTCAAGATCTTATGGTACATTTTTTTTAACATGGACTGTATTCCAAACATATTTATGTCAGAGATAGATTTGGAAAACAGGAAGTAAAAAATAGCACAGCTCACAACAGAATGAGGTAAAAAACATAGCAGAAAAATATCTTTCAAAAGATAGTCATAACATGAATTTTGATATCAAACTAAATACAAAGTATAGTGAAACACATCTTAGAGCAAAAAAATGATTTATTCCTAAAGGATAATGATATACTTCTGTCTACTATTGAGCTTGTCAGGCTGGGAGATATGCATTGGCCAATGGAATGGAAACGGAAGAATTTATTTTCAGAAGTGTGTGGGATGCTTCTGAGCAGAAGCATTAAGAGCCACTGTAGTGTATGCCACTATTCCTCTTTCTCCTCTGCTGTGAAATTAGTTCTGTCCCAGAAACGGGTTATTCTGTGAGCCATGAATATGACAAGAAGACTTGCCCCCTGATGATACTGAAACATTACTAGGAAAGATGTGAGATGTATAAATTTATACATTCGAGTCCAAGTCATGGAATGGGGCTGTGGACAATGGATCGTTTGATCTAGGTCCCGCATCTTAGAGGGATTCTATGAGAACCTGTAGATTAAGTATTTGTTCAACTTATAGTAAAGAAAATCTTCAAGCCTAGATTCTCTTGCGATCTGAGTGACTACATCTTCATTCATTTAAAAAATATCCTAACCCTCATAATAACTTTTAATTATCTTATTTGATTTGATGAAACACTGTAATCCCTATTGGTTTTATCTATTTACTCTGCTGCCTGAATGGATCCTGCCTGCCTTTGTTTTACATGTCTCTAGCAAGTAATCAAAGCTGTTATACTGAGAATTTCATAATTTCTCTATGAGATGTGGCCAGGGAAAAATGGAAAATAATAACCTTCTTGAACTTTAACTAGCGGTCTGGATGTTCAGATTTTTATTGTTGAGTTTACTTGCAGGAAAAATGTTGGGGTATAGTTAAAGCCCCCAAAAATTATATGCATGGGCTAGTTGCACATAGGAGAAATGTGACACCTTGACTGGAAATGTGACATTTAAATGGTCCCTTTGACCTTCACTCAGACTGATTTCCCAACATCCTCAGCTCATTCTGTCAATAAGAAGTTGTTTTTGATTGGTATGTTTTTCAGAAGACTGAAATAATTCTATCTGGAATTCTCATTGGCTTAATTTCTTCTAAGATCTAGTCAGATAGATGAGAGTCAATCATTTTGGATGCAGTTATTTTATCATGCTTGGGTATATTACTGTATGAATAAAGGTTATGAGTTTTATTACCTTTATTCATACACTTATGTGCCTTAATATTATCTTTATTCATACACTTATATGCTATGACTTTATGTCTCATGGCAAATCACATTGACCAAATAAAATTCTGTCTTTTAGTAATTGATCATTTCAAACCAAAACAAAATCACTATCTGAACAAAATACATAGTACTACTTTTTCATTTGCAAAAGTTACAACTTACTGTTGTCCTTGTCTGCGTTGGCCGGGAATCGAACCCGGGTCAACTGCTTGGAAGGCAGCTATGCTAACCACTATACCACCAACGCTCCTCCTACTGTGTAAGAAATATCTAAAAAATAGGCTGCTACTTTATCTTTTTCTTCATTCAAAGTAAGATAATCCCAAAGAAACTTTTGAGAAAACTCCTAGGATACTAGACAACCTCAGTGATTTACGATATGTATAGTATGTATGTATGTATGTATTTATTTATTTATTGATTGATTGATTGATATGTATAGTATTTAGTCGATCTTTCTGTTTTTGCAATGCCTCATAGAAAGGTTTCCCCCAATATGCAAAGGAAAGAATAGTTAATTGAAACACTCAATTTATCATTTGGCTGCTGGCAAAGATAAACACCCCAAATTTATTTTTCCTAATAATTTCATCTAGTCATCTTTCTTTTTAATGAATTTCTCTTTCCTTGAATCTCCTCAGTTTGTTGGCATGCTATCAATCAGTAGCAGAAAACAGAGAAATCATTGGATTCTCTACTGGAATGAAGTAGAAACTGTATGGAAAATAGTGTTGCCAAGTCAACCAACCACTCAAAATAGAATTAAAATCTCATGATAACTACAACCACAATATGCCAAGAGGGAAACAAAAAAGAAATTGTTCCCAAATGAAAGGAAAGGGAAAGCAGCAGAGAGTAGTCGCACTCTTGGTTCTTTGAATAACTTGCTTTATGTCCTTGGGTGATTCACTTAATTTCCCTGGGTTTTGGATTCCTCCTCTGTAAAATGAGAGGATTGGACTAAATCACTAGTTTCCAAATTATGAACCTTGGAATAATGCAAGAGGACCTTGAATTCATATGCTTTATATACTTCTACAATCACTCGGGTCGAAAAGTCCAATTGCAGTCATGTGGGAATTGGAAAAATATTTTATTTTATAAAAAGGTCTTCATTTGGAAAACGTTAGGATGCATTGGCTAAATGATATGTGAAGCCTTTTCAGACTATAGAATGCCATTATGTTATGAGTTAGATATCCAGATGTTGAGGCGTGTGATTCCTGACTGAAGTCTTTCTTCTGAAAGCAGTACTGTTACTACTAGAGAGAACAGTAGACTAGCAGTTTAGGAATATGGTTTTCCAAGCCACATTTTCATTCATTAATTTTTTGGCCTTGGGCAAATTAATTAAATTTTCTTTTTTTTTTTTTTTTTCACTTAAAATAACCACTTTGAGAAGACATAGGGAAAGTTTAAGGTGTTCTTCAAATTCACCAAACAAGATGATCTTATTGCTTTTCTTAGTTAACGACTGCCAGCCTACTAATGCCAAATTGGCAGAACAGGGATCAAAATGGACTAGTAGGCCTGCTTATCATTCCAGGTGTTCTTGCTTTTTCCTTTCTTCTATATTTCCATATTAGTATTCTCTTCATCTCTCTAGTTGTTTCTCCATTCTTAGGCCCATGTATTATTTGTGGTTTAAGGATCCTTATTACATACGTGATAGGTCAAGTTATAATACTTGCTATTTTGGGAAGAAGAAATAGAATAGATTCTCATAAACAGTGAAAAGCAAGATAAGAGACTGCCTAGACATTAAGTAGAATGATAATAATTTAATATTATTTTATATTGATATAATTTTGCCTTTTTCCTCTGTGTTTATACATTTCCGAAATATATGATTGCTTCTCAACTCAGATCTTTTCTGCTGCTGTGTGCTGGTGGTAAGTGCTTGTGAGCATGTACATTTATTCTTCTTTCTGAGTAGTGCTTAGTCAAAGACTCCCATTTATATTCTTGTCAGTTATTCATTTATCTCTCTGAGGCTCTGTGATTGTGTCATGACCACTGAAGCTGCTGCTGTCCTGGGAGGGATGCTCAGTTTGCTGAGGTACAAAGGAAAGTTCCCTTCTTTTTCAGTTATTGGATTCCACTCCTTCTGAACTCGAGCCATGTGAGCAGATGGACTCTCTTGGAAATGGAAATAAATGGTTATCTCTTGAAACAGAAGGGATTAGGAATTTACACGTCTTGGATGGTTGAAGCATCCTTCTTTCAGAATTATTAAAGATGCTCCTTGAAAGTAAGAGATTCCCCAATGCTCAACAATCTTAATCTTCATATTAACTTTTAATCAGTCTTTTAACATTGCCTTACAGGCATGAGTGAATGTTACAAAAGGTCAACCAACTTCATATTCATCTGAAAATATGATTAAATAAAGGCTTTTTTTTTCCACTTCAGTAGAACACATGAATTAATTTAAAGAAAAGAAGGAAAAAGTCCTCCACAAGCTAATAATAAAAGATAAGTTTTTCCATGTTCAACGTGCTTGGCAAGCAAACATAGGATTATTTTGTTAAACTAATATGTTATCCTTAAATATAACTACTTTAGAATAACACCTAAGTGTGAAAATAAAAACTTGTCTTGAATAAAAACAAAATAGTGAAAATAATTTTATAGTAAATTGATTTTTAAATAACCACTTTAATCAAAATTCCCTTAAATCAAAAAAACCTCCACTTAAAAATAGCATTTTAGGACATTCATAAAGGTGGATTGGTCAGAGATTTGTTGATGTTCTTGTCCCTGGTTTTAATTTTTTTAGCTTTCTTCTCAACCATCCAAATAGAATACCTGTATCTTTTCAGATAGCTCAGAACTTTTCTCTCAATTAAGTATGATTCTTATTTTGTTCTATCTAAAAATGTGCCATTAATATTTTTGTGATATACTTTTTACTAGATAATAATATTTTATTCCATAGACAACTGATGACTGAAAATGATATATCCTGCTATTTATGCTTCTCAGGAGCAGACTGCATAAATAAGATCTATTACTTTCCTTAGAGTTATTAAAGAAAATAAAAAGAATTATGAATATAAACACTGCTTTATCTCAAGGTAGAGACCGAGTTGATTACAATTAGAATTTGATGTAAACTAGGCCATGTCGTAAATTTCTTTATTTTCCAGTAACAGGCACCATTTACTGCATAAGTATTAGGTCCCAGAGACGGCCTGAGTACTTACGTAATTACCTTATTTTTTTTACAAGAATCTTTTGAAGTAGATATACTATTAGCATTTTATAAAAAGAAAACTGGGACTTAGTGAAGTTAATTAACTATTAGGTTATCATATAGCAAGTAAGAGATTGTATGTGGACTACTGGGAGTGATACATAAGGGGAATTTATTACACGGATTTGACCTTACACATTCGTGGAAACTGGTTCAACAATCTGTGTAAGGATTATGTTTCTGGAGACTGAGGTTAGCAGGGCAGATAGCTGGGAAGAGATGATGGATATAAAGTATGGAGAACAAGGAGAAAGCAGATCCCATCGTCAATACTGGAACCTGTGGCAGCCTCTCAGCTTCATACCTCCAGTTTCGATGATGGGGGTGACATGAAAGGTAATCCAGTGCCCTTTGTCATGGAGCTAAACACACCGGGTCCAGGAGTTTGAGAAGCAAAGGGTAGGAGCTAGGAGAACCTCAGTTCTGGCTACTGTGCCACATGGTAACGTGAGCCAGCAAATAAGTGACAGTGTACTTGAGGTACGACAGCACAGGTACCCTTGCACTGGTGTTTAGTTAACAAAATATGACCGCCTGAAGCATCCACAAAATAGGTACTGTGACCAAGGCTAACTTGACAATAGAAAGATAATTGTGAAAATGCAGTCCCAGTTTAGCAATTTAGCCAAGTTGACCCAATACAGCAAACCCACAGTAAATCCATGGCACAGATCTTTTCTGATATCAGCTTCTCTGCAAGGACATATTGTTCCATTTTCTTATGGGTTCTTAACATCATTTTTATTTTTTTTAATTTATTTTTATTATTTTTTAAAGACTTTATTTATTCATGAGAGACACACAGAGAGAGGCAGAGACACAGGCAGAGGGAGAAGCAGGCTCCATACAAGGAGTCCGATGTGGGACTCGATCCCAGGACTCCAGGATCACTCCCTGGGCCAAAGGTGGACGCTTAACCCCTGAGCCACCAAGGCGTCCCTTAACATCATTTGGTTTTTGCACTGTAACCAACCATGTCCCTAATTTTTCTCACTCACAATACTTGTGTAAATCTACTAATTTAGGAAATAAAGCCGAAGATACTTTCACTTAGAAGAATAAATCTCTAAATAATGAAAAATATTATCTTATTTTGGTAACAAAATAAAAATGATTTAAACTGAAATCACCTCCTCCTGTCATCCTCCATATCTCCTTTGGTTTGGGTCAAGATAGAACCTCAGAACTGTATCTACTCCAAGAAAGACTCACATTCCTACCTTCTCCCAACAGCCAGAACAAGGTTACTGCTAGGGATAAATGACCTTATCATTCTCTTCATTCTTGCTTTCATCAGTAACTTCATGATGCCCAGGACTACCAAGTCCTTCCTTTTCCCTGGATTCTAATCTAAGGACTCAGCACTCTGTAGCATCATTTATGGTGGTTTTTTTTTTTTTTTTTTATGTATCTGTCACCGCTCCATAACCTCAACAGACTCACTATATCAATCTTCAGCAATCTTTTCAAACTTTCTTTGAATGGGCACTTCCCTTTCTTGCCATACCAGAAACCTGGCTGTCCCCTGAAGACCCAGAATTCCCTACACGACCCTCAGTGGTGGCTGTCTTTCCCTTTCATGCTTGACATTTTACCTGGCATGGAGGTGAGAGAGATCATCTTCTGTTCCACTCAGGAACCTCCAAGCCAATTTCCTCTCCTTCCCTGTAAGTTCCCCAGCTTTGAATTTCACACCATCAGACCAAATCACCACCTGTTCTTCCGTGTTGAAGCCATCTACCAGACCCAGGCCACTTTTCATTTTTCTTGCAAGGATGCAGCTTTTGCCTTACTGTCGCTTCTCGTGTATTATTCCTGTTGAGTCCCTGGTGATTTCATTATCCACTTTCATGAAACAGGCACGTTTCCAGTCTTTCACTTCTTTAATTTTTTTTTTTCCTACAATAATCATGTCCTTGGCTCTCCTTTAGAAACTCACTGTGTCATGGTCACAGCTTCTGTCATTACTAATAACTGCAATCACTCCATTCTCTTAATTTTGAGGATCCTGTTCTCAGGATTTTCCCTCTAGTTTGTGCCTTCTAGTGTCCTTGCTGCAGTAAGATGTTTTCCCTATCAGGACCTACGATGTATTGATCCTCTTCTCTAGTCTACATACAGATCTTCCTTAATTCACAGTGGAGTCACGTCCTGACAGATTTAGATTTGATGCAGCTAAACAGCTAAACATAACAATCTTTAATGCCTCACCAAACCAACTAAATATCTTGGTCAACCAGAAAACTAAAATGCCTTTGTCATGCTATTTTTTTTAAGATATTTATTTATTTATTTATTTATTTATTTATTTATTTATTCATGAGAGACACAGAGACAGAGAGGCAGAGACATAGGCAGAGGGAGAGGCAGGCTTCATGCAGGGAGCCCCCAAAGTGGGACTCCATCCCCGGACTCCAGGATCACAACCTGGGCTGAAGGCAGACATTCAACCACTGAGCCACCCGGGCGTCCCTGTCGTGCTATTTCTACTGGAATGTGAGATCAAAAAACATAACAATGAACTCCTTCCATTCAGGATATTTCTCAGATGTTATAGCTATGGTGTGAATTTATCAGTATTGTTCTGATGTGAATAGTTACCACCAGTTAAATGCACCTCTGAGTAATTTAAAACATAGAAGCAAGGTACAGGCCATCTTTGCTCTGCCTGAGTATTTGTAGGAGTTGTAATTAACGGTGGCCTCAGTATCCTTGAAACCTGTCCCCAGCTTCATGCATATCTAGACACTATGGTGACATGATACTAATAGTATTTCTGCTCTTTCCATCCCAGCTAAGATGTTGAATCTTTTGACTTCTCAAATCAGTAGCAGACCTCCCGATTCTGTAAGTACATTGTTTTCTATATTAAATTCTTTTTTTTTCTGTTTGAACATACTAACAGAAGTTTGTTTCTTGTACTCAACTTCTATTGACATATGCTCTAAATCTCACTTAGATCTTTAGGGAAGTGACACTGTCAGTGAGATCTTCATGGGCTACCCCATTTAAAGTTTCCCCTCCCTCCACTTTCTCTTTCCATTCTATGGGTTACTTTGGCTTAGCACTTTCCACTTTTTAGTGTACGACCTATTTCACATATTTTACCTACTTTTTAAATTGCTACTTCTCCCCAAGACTTTTTTTTCCCCAATATCTGCTGCATACCCAGTGCCTAGAACAATGTCTTGTATATTATAGATACTACTCTGAAAACACTTACTACATGAATGAATTAGATCAGTTACTTACGACTCTCTATTTTCCCAGGTGATATCTTGTGTATATGTGCAAACGTGTAAGAATTTATATGTACACGCTCTGCTGTCAGGTATATGCATTATTTTTAAAATGCTAGGGTTCTTTAAATCTTTTGTGTCATGATGTGAGTAGAATGGCAGTCAGTACTTGAGCATGGTTGCTTGTCTTTTTCAGAGGGTTACAAAGCAGTGCTATGTTTCAGGACTATACTGATAAATTGAAACAATAGCTACAAAATCTGAGAAGTTTCCTGAATGGAAGAAGGAGTTCATTGTTACGCTTTTTGACCTCAGATTCCATTAAAAATAACATGAGAAAGGCATTTTAGTTTTCTAGTTGACCCCAGATATTTGGTTGGTTTGATCAGGCTTTAAAGATTTTTATTTTTAGCTGCTTAGCTGCATTAAATCTAAATTTCCAGATTTTTGTGAAATACTCTCTGTAGCCTCTTTCTTCACTGGATTCAGCATCAAGTAAAAGAGCAAGAGAGAGGCAGGATCTATAGGCTCACTTGCCTCCCAGCAAACAGGGAAATTAACATTATGAAATGCAGCCTGCCTCCCTCTCATTCTTTATATTCTTCTTGTCTTCAATGGCTGTTTTCAAAGGCCATGAATACTTCCATTGCAGATAATTGGTGCCACCTCCCCCTACCCTCCCAAGAAACACAGACACAAACACACTCAGACATGCATACTCACAGGCCTGCACACAAAAGATACACCCTTCCCCCAGCCACTAAAAATATACAATGAGAAGGAAAATCAATACATGACCTTCCCAAACAGTGGAGACTTGGTGATTTCTATTTCTAGTATCTGATTTTTAACATTAATTCCATATTTGGAGTTAGAAGAGATCAATGGCTCATTTTAGTATTATCAGGCATGGAGAAAGTTGAAAACCTTTTCAGGGATTATTTTGGGGTAAAGCATCCAAGCGTAGAAATGATTTTCTGTTACACAGTTGGGTTGAGTTGAGGAGTTACTCCTTTCTTTTGCTGTACCAGATCATTGGTCATTTGAATTAAAGCAAGAAATTTAGTTCCCTTTTGGTGGCTTAGTGTTACTATTATTGACTTTCAGCTTCTTCTCTTTACCCTGTCCCCTGCCCAACCCCTTCCCCCCACTTTTGTTTCGCTCTTTAGATATCTTCAGAATTCTTTTATGTAATTTTCAGGAGAATAGATCAAAGCATCTGAATTAATGAAACTGTCAAAAAATAAGGAAGACTAAGAGATTCTAGAACTGGCTTAATATTATTTTTTGTAATAGCACATAGTTACTTAAGAACCGTGAGCATTAGAAGACTAATTTTCATTTTGTAAGAATAATTTTATGGTATGATGGCTTTCTTTAAGGTAGGAAAGTATTCAATATTCAGAATAGAGGAATGCTGCCTGTTGAGCGCCCCTCTCTGTCTATACATATACATACATATGCATTTCACTGCATTACTTTCTGTTACCACCAAAAAGCTTAACACATCTGCACTCCTTGATTAGTTTATTAAATCTTTATAGAGTTTACTTCAGTTTAAAAATGGTATTTTCTGTTTAAAAAAGGCAAAGAAAATCAATTTAAAGAATAAAGCACTGTTGTTTATTAGAAATATCTAGTTTGCAGTAATAGAAAACCTCCAAATAAAATGACCATAAGCTGAATAAATTATTACTCTTTATGTAATTTTCAAACTATTAGCCCTGAAGAAATCCAGTTAATTAATTAATTAATGTGTCTGTCCATCCATTCATTCATTTATGATAGGCTTTATTGAGGATCTACTAACTATTCAGGACCATAAAAGGAGTAAAGGATATACAAATAATGAGCCAGTCTTTTTTTTTCCAGGAGTCACAGTTCAGTGAGGGAGATAGACATTCATTCAACTCCACCACACTTATTATGACATGGTAAGTACAACAACCAAAAGAGATATGGGAACACAGGGAATGGCAATTTAAGTTAAATCAGGGTAGGTTTTATTGTGTATTTAATATTTAATTTGTGTTGTTGCCTTTGTTTAAAATCTCATCTACTTCAATGAAAATGAAATTTTCCTTTTGGGAATTCTTATTCTTGAGCTCAATTTTCTTTTTCTTTTATAATTGTGTCAAATCACAGCTTTTACTGCAATGTTGCTAATATAATAGAGAAAATTCAAGTTTTAGTCTATTGTATACTCTTAAAAAGGACTGAAATGAAGCTGAAAAAAAGAGTGTTTTTCTGTATATTTGATTTCTTCAGAAAATGTATAGTCAGCTGGTCATGTGTTATGTTACAGCAATGACCACAGTTTCATGACAAGATAATTGTCTCATCAGTTAGAAAAATATTGCTATATTACAATTAAAAAAAAGAAAAAATTAGGAAAGTATCAGAAAGACATAATTTTAAATAAGCTCTTTGTCATAACCTTCTTAATATGCGCATGATGCCCAGTAGTGCAGTTTGGGGATTTCCATAGAATATATAATTAAAAGGAAATTTCTGAACTATAAGCTATGGTCATGTGTAACATGCTAAGTCATTTTTCAAATATATTATATCCATTTATAATGGTATCATCAAAATATGACAGTTCTCATTGATCCAATATATTTGCTAATATTGAATATTATCAACTTTCACAATTTTTGTCAATATTTCTTATTGGTAAGGCATAGGGAAATCATTTTTAATCAAATCTTAAAATAGGTAGATGACAACTGCCAACAAAGGATAGGAAATTTCTTATATATTGGAATTCTTTGAAAATCCTTTTACACTTTTATTGAAGTAGAGTTGATATACAATGTTACTATTCCTTTTATTTTAATATATGGTCTTTTGGCGAATCTTTCAAGCATATAAGTTAAAAATATTTCAAACTTCATAAACCATCTGAAATTTTTAAATGCTATAATGAATTTGATGCAGAAACTAGAAATGATTTTACTAAGTGCATATTTTATGTCTCTATTATGAATTGAACAAAATAGTGAAAGCATATTAATAGATTGTAATTTTCATTTTTTTTCATATTTTTTATTCATGAGAGACAGAGAGAGCAAGAAGCAGAGACATAGGTGGAGGGAGAAGGAGATCCTCTCAAGGAGCCCACTGCAGGACTCGATCCTAGACACCGGCATCACACCCTGAGCCAAAGGCAGACACTCAACCACTGAGCCACCCAGGCATCCCAGAAATGTAATTTTCTAAAAGCTGATTTACAATATTATTCTTTTGGACTTAGGTATACCTGCCATAAACTTGTATATATTATGTAAGCATTATAATCCATCTGTTTTTTCAGGGCAGAACAATTCGTGTTTATTTTATTGACTACTGAGAAAACTGGATACCTCTGGCTTTCTCTTCTGCTTAAATCAATAGTTGAATTCATAAACATCACACGTTTTATAGAAAATAAAGGATGAAGGTTACACATATATATAACCTTATTATATATATATGTATACACATATATAATATCAAATGTTATTATCTTCAAAAGCCATGTCTTTGTATTCCTAATATAAAGCTGTATCTTTGAAGTTACTAATCCTACACACTTTGATAAGAGATTCAGAAAGGAGAAGCTATGTCAGTTAAAACAGGAAAAAATGCTTCCAACAGCAGAATAGAATGGTCACTATTGCATTTATAAGGAAGTAAAAATCCTCAAAGCCTTTTATGGAAATATCCCATTGCATTCAATATTTCAAAGTTTTATCAGTAGAAAATTGTTTGTCCTTTTAATATCTATGTGCATCCAACAAACAAAAGTATTGCCTTTCCATTTATAGATAAATAACAAAGTCTCTACAAAGACTAGGGAATTCTAATATAAAAACGTAAGTATCTAAAAATCCAGACTTATATTAAAGTGTCCAGGATGAAAAAAATAACAAAGATCTGTTTAAGTCACTAAACTCAAACTACTTGTCATTTTCCTAGGACACATTTATTCTCCAGTTTATTGAGGAGGTTCACTTTCCAAATAAAACAATCAGTTGTGCACATTTTTTAATGAGAATATCTTTACCACAAGTAACCTTGAACTGGTTTTTTTTAATCTGAGAAACTAAATAACCCTATATACTTTTTTAAATGCAAGAATAGGTATTATTATGTCAAAAACAGAATAAGGAATTTTACTATGAATTATTTCATTAAAAAAATTAGCAGTGATTCTATTTCTCAAAGGGTCACCAAGTCACAATCATTGTGATCTTTCTCACCAGTGCCAAAACAAAGAGAAGAGCCATATAATTTTCCTGTAATAATATGCCCCTGGAAAGCAGTCCATAAAATTGAAGCCAAAGCAGATTTCTTTTATTAGATTGCTAGATAACTGTATAAGCCTCTGCATTTATAGTTATGGGAAATTTGTTCTATAAAATAAAACAAGCTAAATGGCAGCAGCACAAAAATTTAGGTAATTTTCTTGGCAAAAGTATCATCTAAATTTTATGGTTTATTCTTGGTACACAGATAAATATAACATATAATCTTTTAACATCTAGCTAGTTTCCCCACTGATTGTATCTGCTCAGCTTATGTGATCTCTGCCTTATTCATAAGGCTTTGTTGAGTACCTAATAAGCATTTATTAAAACTTGCATTAATCGTGGTTTTAGACAAAGAAATAAAGATGACTGTGGAGGTTTTTCTTGGTAGTGTTTTCGGTTTTAAAATACTGTCGAAACTTGAAGCCATAAAAAGCCCAGCTGGTTCATAACCATCTAGTGTGTGAGCACAAAATATCATTTTATCTAAATAGCCAGTGAATATTAAACAAAGCTTGGATTTAATCATTAAATATAAAGAAATTCCTTTAGTTTTGGATTATTCTGATGTGAAAAAATAGAAGTATAGTACACAAGAATCAGTAAAGGTCAGACATCTTGGAAAATGTTTGGTGCATACTCTTGAATACCAAAGTCCCTTCTCAGACTTCTGTTGATTGGCTTGATGGTAAAGTTTTAAAATCATTTGTAGGTTTTGAGGAGCATGAGTGGCTGAGTTGCTGAAATGTTTTGATTTCAGTTCAGCTCATGATCTCAGCGTTGTGAGCTCCAGCCCTGAGTCGGACCCCATGCCGAGCGTGGAGCCTGCTTAGGATTCTCTTCTCTCTCTCCTTCCTCCTCTGTTTATACTCTTTCTCTGCCTTAAAAAAAATTTTGTTTGAATAAAATTGTTTGTAGGTTTTTATTTAAATTTCTTCCCTCAGACGGAGATAGGATATATTCCCAAAAGGCTGATTTTCCCCACAACTAAAAAAAAAGTATTATTTTATTTTTTAATACTATCTATGCATGAAATTTAGAATCTACACTATTCCTCTAGAAATGGTCAGTATATACAGTATTTTATATAAATGTTTACTGCATGATTGATCCCTATATATGTTTTATATATATATATATATATATATGTGTGTGTGTGTGTGTGTGTGTGTGTGTAAACAAAACCCCTGAATTTCCAATAATTTCTCACTTAAAATAAAAATTTCAATGCTGAAAAGTCACTACACTCAGGTAATAAATTTGACATCTGGGCCTGCAATATTATCAATTGTTAATCTTTAAAATTTCTGTGACTTTGAACATTTTTTGGCATATGATGAGCCACATAGCTAAATAATGCTACTTGGTTTCTGCAGTAAACAACCATATTTTATTAGTTCATTAAGCTATAACATCTAGGACTATTTTTTCAAATTCCAAATGTATCATTTACAAGCTTCATGGTCTTAGTCAAATTACTGAACAATCTGTAAACCAGGGCTAGTTCACAGAGGTGCAATGAGCACCATACCCAGTGCCTGATACCTAGTAAGATTTTAATAATGGTATAAATAATACAGTTTTTTACTCATAGTTAGTAACTGACACCACATTTGTCTATGAAAGCAAAGTCTTCCTGAAGGAAATATTTTGATGACCCAAATGGATGTTGAAAAACAAGTCCAAAAGCAGAATGCAGAAGAAAAGGGCAGAATAAAGCAATTGCTGAATTGCTGTAGAAAACAAAATGCGAAGAATTTAAGGAAGAAAGTAAAAGGGAACACAGAACTTTAAAAAAATGACAGTACCTAGGCACATAACAATAGTAATATACCGATGATGAAATTGTAGTATGTATGGCTGATAATAGCTGAAGGATTTTTTAAGCATAATGATTTTAATATTCAACTAATACATTTAATATGCTAACCATGATATTCAATTCTAATTTATGTTTTTGAGATATAACTCATTCCTTCTCTGTAAACCTTCAGTAATAGCTTCCATTCAAGCATACATGGCGCCTTTGTGTAAGTATACCTGCCCCTGGTCCTAACCATAAAAATCAAGAAAAGCAGAGTGCGAGAATGTTAGACAAGGATAATCCTACAGATTGGCAAACAACAGTTCCAGTTTTTTTGTTGTTGTTTTGGTTTTTTAATCTCTGGAAGCTGAAACTCAGCACCAGGAGAGGCAAAGAAACTTTTACTGGTAGTGATATGGGGGATGAATTACATCAATCTTCTCCCCTTCAAATTCTCAATTATTGAAGAAATAAATACAAGTGTCAGACAGAAGGAAATTAAAATACTGGCACTGCTTTATATATTGCTTTATATACTTATAGTTGGATTAGCTGAATCAGAGATTTTACCTTGTCTGACGGCCTGAATCCTGCTTCCTACAATGCTTTCCCTTCTGCTTCCAACATAGGCCTCCCCTTTGATGGAACCATTCTTTACCGTAGAAGTTTGCCTTCCTGAGGGCAGAAAAAGGATGTGTCCTGAGGAAAGGACGTTTCCAAAGGGAGAACCTATATGGGGTTTTCTTGATGTGCTTAATCCCTTTTTCCTGATCACACTCTAGCTATGTGGCTTATAATAGATGCAAGGAATAAATTTATTTCTCCCTCTTTAGGAAGAAATGGGAAGTTTCCTGAGAAATCTTCTCATGGGAATATGTCATCAAGAGGACCAGCATTCTTCCCAGTATCTCTGATATTTGTTTTCTTAATGCATGAGATTTAACAACCAAAACTCCTGCCACCAGTGGTGTAGCTATCCCACTCAGGGGAGGAGACAGATAGGCTCTCATTTGAACCACTGGAACTTTGTGTTTTCTCTCTGGTTCACTGCTAAGTGTCAAAGAAAATGCCTGTTACCTATGTTTTGCATATTAATGCAGGGAGGAAATTTCCACTATGCAGGAGTAGTTGAGTGGGAAAATTTGTGGACTATCTTCCCCAGGAGAGAGAGAGACTGGGGAGGAAACTGGCTAAGAGTGGTTCAGTCCTTCTCTCTTTTTCAGAGGAACATGTGCTCAGAATGAAGCCATTCTCCACTCACTCATGTGACATACTTTCCAAGTGGACAGATGTTTTGTCTTCATGCCTGTAGTTCCCCGCTCCACTTCCTTTTAGCCTGGTGTCAACCTCCAGAGGTTGACTTGGGAGGAATACATGAAGCAGTCCTTTTTGCTCTGAGTGGATATGGCCAATGGGGGGGTCCTGGTAGATGACTGAATGGAGGCAGAATGTTGGGTTCAAGTTGTTTTTGCTCTATCTATCTCCCTGTAGGATGGTTCATCTTCTTCCAAGGTGACCCTCTCTATTTGACTCTTTCCTTCTGAGTTTCATAACTGCTTGTGCCCAGAGATAGAAATAGCTCTGATGTGACCAGCACATCGTTTTTTGGCATTCCTTTGCTCTGCACATCCACTTCTAAATAGTTTCTCTTTATCTGAAGTTTTTTTTTAAGATTTTATTTATTTATTCATGAGAGACACACAGAGAGAGGAAGAGACACAGGCAAAGGGAGAAGCAGGCTCCCTGCAAGAAGCCTGATATGGGACTTGATCCCAGGACGCTGAGATTATGACCTTAGCCAAAGGCAGAAGCTCAACCACTGACCCATCCAAGTGCCCCAAATAGTTTCTTTATTTGACTTTACTTTCCTCCTGAGATTATGGCTCCTACCTAAAGCAGATATTTGGAGAAGGTAGGTTTTACTCAAAAAATATTAGAAGCCTGATGTTGACTCTAATTTCAATATTTGTTCTCTAATTTAATGATGTTCATAATGAAGTTGATAATAGCTCTCCATTTCTCTGATGCTGGTGTTTAATTTTAGAGTTCATTCACAACTCAAAGGGAGTAGAGAGATATATTATTTATATGTCCCTATAAAACTCCAATGTATTGGTGCATGGCCAGTATCCTAGACAAGTGGAGAAATCTTGGCATTTGAGGCATAAAAGAATATGTAGGGTATGAGGTTTCTGCTGTGGCCAGCGCAGAGGCTTTTATTTTCCAGTAAGTAAGATTCAGTCTTCAGTACATTAGTTAATATGATCTTGGCTATTTTTCTTCCTTTGGCAGATTGCAGCAGCTTATATTGAGCTTGCACAGCTGTACGTATTTTTTTAACTGGCATGATCTTCAGTAAGACACCTGGCCTTAGTATGTAGACTACTGTGGTTAACCTTGAACTATACAGAGATATATTTGGCCAAGGGAAGTTTTAGGTCACAGTGAAATCTCGACTCAAAACAGGCAGTGCTTCATTACACAAAGCATCTGGGCAGTGGAAGGCACGATACATTTTCTTCCCTCTTTGTGGGATGCATCTCAGTTCTTCAGCTGTCCATTTCTCTAAAGATCAAAAGGCAGTCTTCAGTGTGGAATACTGAATATTATTAGAACACTGAATATTATTAGGAACTGGCCTGATTTTGCTAAGTGATAGGCTTTAGAAGGTGTTTGACACGGATTTCTCTATCCTCCTTAGCATTTCATAAAGGTGAAGGACGGGATTCTGGCTCCTTTAGTCCTGTGACCCATCTTCAGGCTGACTGTCCCTTTCCCCTCCACTCTCACACAACCCATGGTCTCACGTTTACTCTCATTTATTAGCAATAGAGTTTAAGGACCACAGTTTGGGACTTTGGACATTCTGGCTGTAGATTTGCCCACAATGCGAATGAACACATTAGAAGGAATAGAAACTTACTAAAAAAAAAAAAAAAATCCTTTTTCTTGGGCTAAGAGTACCATGAATATATCATTAAGCCAAGGCCAAAAAAGTACAGTAGTTCCCTTTTACCCATAGTTTCACTTTCTGGTTTCAGCTACCAGAGGTCAACCATAATCTGCAAACAGATGATCCTTCTTCTGACGTATTGTTAGAAGGCAATAGTAGCCCAATGCTACATTGCAATGCCTATGTCATTCAACTCGCTTCATCACCTCACATAGGCATTTTAACATCTCACATCATCACAAGAAGGGTCAGTTACAGAACAACAAGATATTTTGAGAGAGGGAGAGAAAGAGAAAGACCAGGTTCACAAAACTCATATTACAGTAGATTGTTATAATTATTCTATGTTACTATTATTATTAATCTTTTAGCATGCCTCATAAGAAATTAAGCTTTATCGTAGGTATATATATGTACTGGTAAAAAAAAAAAAAAAAACATGTTATTTATGGGGTTCAATACTATCCAGGGTTTCACACAGCCACTGGAGTCTTGGAATGTATCTCCCGTGGATAAGAGGGAAACACAGTAACCTACAAAGGCTTGAGGCTGCAGGAATCTTCTTGCTCACGGAAGATGGAAGATTTGAATAGTTTAGAACAATATGCTTTGGTTTATTGTCAGAATAAGAGAAAGGGAAAAGTAAAGAATTACTGCAAGGAAAAATGTTTATTTTATTTATTTAAGCACATGTTCTACGTTTTATTTATTAAGCACATACCATGCCAGGGCTCTGGACTGATCATGGCAATGAGAGGGTTCCTGTCCTGTCCTCATAAGCCTAATATTCGACTAAAAAAGACAAGTAACTCATACATACTAAAGTAAATTTAAATGCTTATATACTACAATATCTGATACACTTTATACGGAAAAATCAAGCAAGAAAAGGAGAAAGGGAACTAGGAAGGCTTGTGCTATTTTAGCACAAGATGATATATTCACTTAAAAAAGACCCCTCTGAGACAGTGGTGTTTGAAAAGATATGAATGAAATACAAATTCATTTGAATGAAATGAAGCAGCCAGGCACACAAATACCATCAGGAACATAATTCCTGTGAAAGCAACTGTGAGTGCAAAGGTCCTGAGGCAAGAATACATTTGGTTTGACCAAGTTACAGAAAAAGGCAGCATGATACAGGCAATGAATCTGTGGAGTTTTAGCAGATAAAGCTCAATCTTGGCAGCCAAATAAGGCTTTTCTACATAGTCTAATCCCCATATCTGCTTGTCGAGGTCTGCTGCTGTGTATGTGTGTGTGGGGGGGGATGCTGAGTCCTGCCTCTTCAGGCAGTCCTGTTATTGATCAGTCCCGTGACTGTGTTCCCAGTCACAATGTAAGCTGCTGTAAGCCAGAAGGATCAAAAATGTCAAAGACCCACTCTCACTAAAGTATCCCAAATATTCTATCTTGTTTCAACCTGAAAATGTAATCTCTTAGTTTGTCATTACAGTCTCCAGATGATACTCCCGTATTTCCCCCATATGTCCTGGTCTTCGCACTAATGGGAAGGAATAGTTATAACTCATATCTTCCTCTTCCTTTCTAACTTCTGATCCAATGGAAAACAAATACTGAAGTCATAGAAGTGAAGAGCAACCTATGTGCTATGTGGCTGATGAAACTAAATTGGAGAGAAATCCACTTGACCTGTGGCTACTATCAGTAGGGTGATAAATAAATAAAATTGCTGAGCAGTTTACCTAACACACTCCTTGAAGTAAATTTACCAGCCCATAGCTGTAGGCCAGTCTCCTGGTGCTGCAAAGCCATACCGCTAGGGTTACATGGAGAAATAGGAAATGTGAGTGTTCTAATCACAGCCCCTTCCTTCCAGAGGTAGAATCCAGAAGAAGCAGAGCCTCTCCCCAACTCCCAGATCTCACTGTGTAAGCTCCTTCTTTATTGGGAAGAAGGGAGTGAACAAGAGGTTAAAGAGGACAAGAAATTGTTCTCTCAGAATTCTTCTAAGAAAATCTACGGACATGGAAGCTGAACCCCCATTAATAACTATGCACTATCTTTCAGAAACCCAGAAAAGAATTTGGGAGATATGAAGCTCCTCCTCCCCAGAATGATGTTCATCTCAGTTGCATTTAGATCTAAAAGTACCTCAGGTGGTATCCATTTGGAAAGTCATGTTTCCTTTTTAAGGAACCCTAACACTGGTTAGCTTATGTCAGATTGAATCAAATTACCTTGAACAATTAAAATTATAAATCCAAATTAGTGTTAGGACCATTACATCCCTAACCTACTTCATTATTGCTGGATATCTGTATTTCTTTCAAAAGAAGGCAGTCTGTCATTGTAGATTACAGTAGTCTACCGAAAGCAATAACATCTAATGGACTCATGAAGCACTTATGTGAAAGTAATTGTTCAATAAAATGATAGCTGAATACCAGAGGATCCATACCCCACCCTCAAATGGCCCTATTTTTATTATTAACACTTATTACCGCAGGTTTTAAACAACAGGCTATAATCTGTCACAGGAAGATATAGCATCACAGCCTCTGCCAAGTGCAATAATTTATATATGATGCCTATAACTAAATGAAGGATAAATTTAAATATGGAAGGAAATATATTTCTAAATGCAAATCATTTAGAAATAAAATCATCAGTATGTGCCTACATGTGTATGTGTGTAATGCTGTAGCAACATGGGGCGCCTTTTGTTTTAAATATTCTGAAATTACATTTCTAGATTTAAAAAGATTCTTCTCCCATCCGATAAAAATTATCTCCACGATTGTCTTAAAATAGATCAGAAGCAGATGTAACGGGATAGATTTCCTCTCTAAAACTGCTGACAGTGGGAATTAATCTCAAAGGTTTCTTTCTGTCTCCCTTTATAGGGAACTGCATATAATTATCTGCAACGAAATGCACACACAGACACGGCGGCCCCCAATGCATGCAGTGCGTGTCACTGAGCAGATTCAATCCCAGCACCTGTAACACAGCAAACCGTTCACCTGAAGAGGCACACGTCTGGAGCTTCAGGGAGAGTGTAAGCACATCCGAGGGATTTTCAGCTCCCCCAACTCTTCTTACTTTCCCACTCGCTCCCCATCCACTGAAACATCTCATTGCACAGCTGGAGCAAAACTGTCATAAAGAATGACAGATGATTTTTTTCCCCCTTTAAAGGCAAGCCTGGGCAATTGAGTTTTAGAGGAGATGATCAATGAGAGAGGAGTGTCTGGCAAGCTTATGAGATGTCTGCGAACACCATGCTCTGCTTAATTCAGCACCCCCTCCCTTTTCTGAGCAGTGAACACACACAGAGGTTTGGTTTCTAAGGAATGGCCCTACCTCTGGCATCTATGCTTCTGTTTTAATTGCAGAGCCGCATAATTTTATGTGGAAATTTAGTCTTTATAATTGGTGATAGAGATGATTGCTAATGAGGCAAAACTCAAGTAGAAGCCCCAGATAATTTGCACTGTATAACAGATTCTGCTTCCAAACAGCTGCCTCATTTTGCCCCATTCAAATTACCAATTGTCAGGAGGTGCTTATGGGTGTTGTGTATGCGAAATGTGTTCACTTCCTAAGCTCTACCCTCTTGATTCTTCCCCTCCCCCTTATTTTAAAGAAAAGATGTCAAACATACTGAAAATAATAAAGTAATGAATGCTTATTTACTTTTGCTGTCTTTATTTAACAAAGCAACGTTTTGCCACATCTTGCTGAAATCTGTTTTTTTTTTTAAATGCTACAGATAAAAGTTGAATCCTCCTTTGTATCCTTCATAAGTCCTCTCTCTCTCTCTCCAGATGTAATCATTGCCCTAAAGTGGGAACCATTTCCATTCATACATTTATCTTTGTATTATAGATGTTGGACACTCATTATCTAAAAATAACATAGCATTTTATGTTTTTAAATATTTCTTAAATTTTATCACACTATTCATATGTTTTTGTAATTTGCCTTTTTCTTTTAACATTTTTTAAAAATACCCTTGTTGATTAATGTTGCCCTATTTTTTAAAAAAGATTTTGTTTATTTATTCATGAGAGACACACAGAGAGAGGTGCAGAGACATAGGCAGAGGGAGAAGCAGGCTCCCTGAGGGATCCCAGGACCCCAGGATCATGACCTGAGCTGAAGGCAGAGGTTCAACCACTGAGCCACCCAGGTGCCCCTCTAATTTGTTATAATAGCTACCTATCTCACCATATGAATATACAATTATTTGTCCATTTTCTTAATAATAAGTGTTATGATTTTTTCTCTTATAAATTGTGCTGCAATGAAATTTGCACATACCTGCTTTTACACATGTGCGAGAATTTTTCTAAGATATACAACTGGAGATAGAATTGTTCCATTATAAGTTAGCTGCTTCTTCAAATTTACTAGAGTGTGAAATTGCTCTCCAAAATCGTGCTAGCTTGCCGTCCTATCAAAGAGTGTGAGAATTTTCCCAAGAAGTTGTATTCTCAGACACCTTACATTTTTGTAATTGATGGGATGAAAATGCTCTTTAAATGGGGTTTGGATTTGCATGACTCTGATTACTAGTGGAGGTGAGTATTCTTTCCTGTTTATTAGCTCTTCTCTGAATTATCTGTCCATATCATTTATCGTTTTTCTACTAAATTATTTCCCATTCTTCTTTGATTTTAGGAATTCTTCACATATTCTCCATACTTTTTTTTTTTTTGTCTACTATTGTCTTAGGGAACACTGGGAAGACATAAAAGTAAATTAATGATATTAATGATATCACTGAGAATGATATTCACTAGGCCCACCAACCAAATTCAACATGTCCTTCAAATTTAAAATCAGTATGGCCTTGGCAAATTCAAACCAAAAACTACTCTTTCTGTTATATACATAAGCATATTCTCCACTTTGTTTCCTAAGTTTCCGTTTTTCACCAAATGATTGTTTCTGACAAGATCATTTTTTCAATATACATAAAGCAAAACCTGAGGAGCTAACTTATTTCCATAATCACAAATGAGGCCTGCAGGAGGGGAAAAAAAAAGAAAAAGAAAAAGAATACCTGTGTCTCCCAAGCTCAAGTGAAAATTCAGATTTCAAAGGTAAGAACTGTAACAAAAATGTAATGCATTAAGGTATGTGTTCTATGTGTATATGTAATTACACATATTATTAGTTTATAGTAAGCCAGTAAACTGTTATCTGTATCCAGAAACTGCTATGTAATTTGTGGGTCCCCATGCAAAATAGAAATATAGGACCCCTTGTTCAAAATCAATGAAAGCTTCAATACAGACATTCCTTGGGGATATCGTGGGTTTAGGTCCAGGTCACTACAATAGAGCGAATATTGCAATAAAGTGAGTCAAATGAATTTTCTGGTTTCCTGGTGCATACAAAGTTATGTTTATACTATGCTATAGTCTACTAAGTGCAATAGCACTATGCCTAAAAAATATCTACACCTTCATTTAACAAATGCTTTTCTGTGAAAAAGAAATGCTGGCCATCATCTGAGTTTTCAGTGAGCCCTAATCTTTTTGCTGGTGGAGCGTCTTGCCTCCATGTGGATGGCTGCTCACTGATCAGGGCGGTGGTTGCTGAAAGCTGGGATGGTTGGGGCAGTTTCTTAAAATAAGATGACAGTGAAGGTGGCTGCACCAACTGGCTCTTCCTTTCATGAATGATTTCTCTGTATCATGTGATGCTGTTTAATAGCATTTTACTCACAGTAGCACTTTTTAAAAAATTAAAGTCAGTCCTCTCAAACCCTGCTGTGGCTTTATCAACTAAATTCGTGTAATATTCTAAATCATTTGTTGTCATTTCAACAGTCCTTACAGTATCTTCACCAGGAGTAGATACCATTTCAAGAAACTCTTTTCTCTACTCGTTCATCAGAAGCAATTTCTTACCCATTCAAGTTCATGAGATCAGAGCAATGCAGTCTCATCTCCAGGCTCTGCTTCTGATTGTTGTTCTCCTGCCGTTTCTACTGCATTTGCAGTCACTTCTTCCACTGAGATCTCGAATGCTTCAAAATCACTCATGATGGTTGAGATCAACTTCTCCCGAATTCCTGTTAATGATATTTTAACATCTTCTCATGAATCACAAATGTTCTTAATGGTATTTAGAATGGTTAATTTTTTTCCTGAAGGTTTTCAATTGGCTCGCCCAGAACCACCAGAGGAATCACTATCTATGGTAGCTATAGCCTTATGAAATACATTTTTAAACAGTAAAATTTGAAATTCAGAACTACTTACTCCTTGACCCATGAGCTGCAGAATGGATGCCATGTGAACAGGCATGAAAACAGCATGAATCCCATCCATCTCCATCAGAGCTCTTGGGTGACCAGAGCATTGTAAATGAGCAGTCATATTTTGAGTCCTTGAGTTCAGGTCTGAGCAGTAAGTCCCAGTAGCAGGCTTAAGACATTCTGTAAACCATGTTGTAAACAGATGTCCTGCCATCCAGGCTTTGTTGTTCCACTGATAGAGTCCAGGCAGTATATATTTAACATAATTCTTAAAAGCCTTAAGATTTTCAGAATGGTAAATGAGCACTGGCTTCAACTTAAAGTCACCAGCTATGTTAGCCTCTAGCAAGAGAGTTGGCCTCTCCTTTGAAGCTGTGAAGCCAGGCATTGACTTCTCCTTTCTAGCCATGAAAGTCCTAGACTGCATCTTCTTCCAATAAAGGGCTCTTTCATCTATACTGAAAATAAATTGTTTAGCATAGCCACTTTCAATATTTTAACTAGGTCTTCTGGATAACTTTCTACAGCTTCTACATCAGCATTTGCTCCTTGACCTCGCATTTTTATGTTATGAAGATGGCTTTTTTCTTAAACCTCATGAACCAACTGCTGCTAGCTTCCAACTTTTCTTCTATAGCTTCCCCACCTCTCTCAGCCTTCATAGAATTGAAGACAGTTAGGGCCTTGCTCTGGATTAGGCTTTGGCTGAAGGGAATTTTGTGGCTGCTTTGATCTTTTATCCAGACCACTAAAGCTTTCTCGGTATCAGCAACAAGCTGTTTCATTTTCATATCATCCATGTGCTCACTGGAGTAGCACTTTTAATTTCCTTCAAGAACTTCTCCTTTGCATTCCCGATTTGGCTGTTTGGCCCTAGAGACCTAGCTTTCAGCTTGTCTCAGGTTTCAACATGCCTTCCTCACTAAGCTTAATCATTTCTAGCTTTTGATTTAAAGTTAGAGACGTGCAACTCTTTCTTTCAGTTGAACACTTAGAGGCCACTGTGGGGTTTTAATTGGTCTCCAGGGAATGGGAAGGCCCAAGGAGAGAGAGAGAGAGAGAGAGAGAGAGATGGCAGGTCTGAGGAGCCGTCTAACACATGCAATGTTTACTGACGAAGTCTGCTATTTTATATGGGCATGGTCTGTTTTACCCCAAAACGATTACAGTAGTAACATCAAAGATCACTGATCAGAGATCACTGTAAAAATAGAATAATGAACATGTTTGAAATATTGTGAGAATTACCAAAATGTGACACAGAGCCACAAACTGAGCACATGCTGGTTGCAAATCCTGGGAAAATGACTCTGATGGATTTGCTTGATGCAGGGTTGTCACAAACCTTCAGTTTGTGAAAAATGCAGCATCCGCAAAGCACAATAAAGCAAAGGACAATACAACTAGGTGTGCCTGTATAGGTGATAGCAGAGCAGTGAACCAAGCATAGGGACTTTCTGAGCACAGGGCCCTGTGTAGCTGCACAGGTGACAAGAACCTGAAGCTGTCCCTGTGGACATTCACATTTCATTTGTATTTTTAGTACCCATATCACAGTCTATTATCTTCTGCCAAACATATTTAACATATATGTTTCTTCATTACATGATTCACTTTTGTATGTTAAAAATGCTAAATTCAGTATGTAATTAGAAAATTATTTTCAACCCTTCTTAGGTAAACTAAGAAATCAATCAAACGCAAACACTATTTTAGGAGTACTTATGAGTGAAAGTAAAGCTAAAAATGAAAATCATAGAATGCTGATATTTATCAAGTTAGGAGTTAGAAAATACTGACCTTATGATGATGACATGAGATTGTTCTGATAAAACTCAACTGAATTTTCTATTGTGAGATAAGTAAAACTTAAGAGAACACTAGCAATACCACAGTCCCAAGGACAACCTGTAAACCCTGCTGAGCTGAAGGGGATGTACAGGCCAAATGACGTTGAAAATGAAACTAAGAAAACATTAATAATTAGTAATTTAGGATAAGGACTGCTACAGGGACACCTGGGTGGCTCAGTCCATCAAGTGGCTTCCTTCAGCTCAGGTCATGATTTCAGGGTCCTGGAATGGAGCCCCATATCGGTCTTCCTGCTCAGCGATGAATCTGCTTCTCCCTCTCCTTCTGCCAGTCATGTTTGCTCCTCCATGCAAACTCTCTCTCAAATAAACAAATAAAATCTTTTCCCAAAAGGATAAGGACTGCTACAGATATTAGTAGGAAGTCTAGACTATATAGATGATGCAACAGATAATCACTAATTTCCTCCCATATGCCAGAGCTCAAAAGTTGGGAATTCAGCTGAGAACAAGGCAAAGGATTGATTTTTATTCGGCTGATGCCTCAGTAGCATAAACAGCATCAGAAAATAGAGAAGGCTCATATATTGTGCAATCCTGGACATTTTTCTACTCCCATAAGAGAAGGAAGAGGAGAGGTCCAATATGTTAGTTAATAAGGCACCAAACAGGTAAGTGGAATTAGCCATAGAGTAATTTAGAATTAACTGAAACTCAAAAACCTAAACTGTGAATCACATCCTTTCTTATGAGGACTGGCGTGAGCAGATGCTAACTCCAAATTTCCTTGAATTCTGCTTGAAATGAGGCCTATGTAAAGCTTTTAATAAAATGCACATTTGAAAATTAGAACAATGATGTTAGGATACAGTAGGGCATCAGTTGTAAATATCCTGTGTTTATCATTTTATTTCTAGATAGCTAATGATCTTTCTCGTTCGATTTTTTATTTTCTTTTTAATTGCAAGCATTTTGAACAAAACTATTTTTCAGATGCTCAGCATACTACCTAACTTCTTGAATGGAATATTCGCATAGTGCACGTAATTTAGCATCTGTCTTCACAATGAGGGTATTGGCCTATGTGACACCGTACTTACATGAGTCAGCCAAACGTGAGGATGTCGGTGGGAGGGTCATCACCTCCTGATTTTAGATGCAACTTTCATAAATCTGACAACAGCATCCTCTTTCTCCATCATTTCTTCATGCTAGTCTCTTGGTTAAAAAAAATGGCACTGCCACATAAAAAATGGCACAGACTTTTTCTAGGCCTTTTGATTCATCTCCTGCCATATTACCTGTCTTCTACTTTCTTATCACTGTGAAGTTGCCAGCTGTCACTTTCTTTCCCTGTGTGTGTCTGTCAAGAGTAAACTCTTTCCCCACTTCAATTGTCAACATGGATTTTTTTTTCTCCTTAGAAAATCAAATATCTATATTTTTAAACTGTTAGAGTAAAAGAAATGGATTTTAAATGACAATCGGAGGGCACCTCTTATAAGTAGACACATAAAATTAGGTATTTTTTGGTTTTGTGATAATTTTTTATTTATTCTTTATTTTTAAATAACATGCTTATTTTTATTCAGAATATCTCAGTAATTTTAACATTCTTGATGATATAATGAAGAGAATTGAGACTCTTGGAATTCTCCTCTTCAGTATTTTGAGAAAAAGAATGCAGAGTAGAATTGGCCAGGTTAGGGGCACCTGAATGGCTCAGTGATTGAGCGTCTGCCTTGGGCTCAGGTTGTCATCCTAGGGGCCTGGGATCGAGTTCTGTACCGGACTCCCTGGAGGGAGCCTGCTTCTCCCTCTGCCTATGTCTTTGCCTGTCTGTCTGTGTCTCTCATGAATAAATAAATAAAATCTTAAAAAAAAAAAAAAAAAGAATTGGCCAGGTTATTAGAATGCAAAATAATTAGCATTTTAATCATTTGCTTATTAAAGGTTTATATATTATAATGTACATTAAGTAGTCTATATATTTTAATAGATTGCATATTACATATAATAATTTATTAAAATAGTTTATATATTATGTTTTAATACAATATATTACAATATTTCAATGTATATATTTTTAAAAATATGTTATAAGTAGCTTACATAGTAAATAGTTCATGTATTTATATATAAATTGTTTATACATTATATTATACACTTATTGTATATGTATAAATGATATGTATAATAGTTTACCCACTATAATTACATAGTGTATATATTATGTATTATTATTTATGTACTACAATTGAATAATTTCAATATTATGATATACAGTTATATACTATGAAGAGATACTTGCTTTATTTAACATTATCCTTGATGTATTTTTTGGTATGAATACAGTAGCAGTTTACCATCCCAGTAAAACATGTGAAATATCTCACACAGATAGTCACTTGTGTTTAAGAAAACATTTTCTGATTTTTGTCAGTGTTCCACATGAAGTATTAGTCATAGCCACAACATTGGTTAGAAAATCCTTATATTTTCATCTACTAAATTTTTAAATGGCTGTCTATTTTTTTTTGTATTCAATTTCATTTAAATACAACTTAAAATTTTCTGTATAGTCCTATAATAATCACACTGTTTTAGGAGACTGAGGTTTACTATATTTATTACTCACAGGTTCTGAATGTAACGTTTGATTTCTTTTCTTCATGAAGGAGCATGAGTGGAATGGAAAGAGAGTCAATGTTAGACATAACAGATTAGTGCCAGCTCCACCATTTTAGAAAGGTGTGACAGTTTTACTAAAGCTTTGAGAAATATGTCTGTTCAAAATCACGTGCTTACCTTCCTAGTTTAGTCACTATTCCTGAGGGATTAAATTCAAATTTTACTATTTAATGTATTCTCTCCCCTCTGTATATAATAGGTATGCTTTTCTTCTGTGTGAGTTTGCTAAAATCAAACATAAGAGTCCCAAATTTTGTTCCTTAAAAAGAAGAGTATATTTACTCTCTAACAAAAGGAAACTTCAGTGACAATAATAGATGCATCAAGCAGTGGAGGAAGAAAATCGGGGACTAGAGGTAATGAGGCTGGTAGATCTCTAGTCCAAAATCATCATGATGATGAAAAACGACTTCTTCCTTTGATCAATTTCATTTTTTCTATAGTATTGGGAGCAGTCTTCTATGGGCCATTCAGTCTTTTTTGTTGCTTAAGGTGCTTCAAATGTAAGACTGAGTCATTTCTCAAGATTGTGTTGTCAGAGGGAAACTTTGAGGAGTGAATTGTATCTTTCTCTGGGACAAAGAGAAGGGATGCTTACTGCTTGCTTTAATAAACAAACAACTAAATTTTCCAATTTTAGTGTTCTTTTCTATAATGCAATCCCACTTCGTACAGGTAACATCTGGCCTCATCTCATCACCCTCAAGATACTTGAGAACAAGAGAAACTGAAGCAAATGCACTGATGCTCATGTTACTTGCTATGCTAATGTGTAACTAATTTCTTTTTCACCGGTGCAGGAGTCTTGGGCCTTCTATCAGCATCCAAAAAAACAAGGACAGACTAACTCTTTAGCTCATAGCTATAGGGCAAAATTAAATCTCAGACCTGAAAGTTTTCATAGTGAGGATGTGGTTCTGACAGAGAGATTACTTTTTGGAAGAGGAAGTACAAAGTCCCATAAGAAAGGTTCAGAGTTAGAAGACTCCCTAAGATCTGGTAGAGAATACTTTTATCCAAATGATGGCAAAAGGGAAGATAGGAAAGAGTGCTATGGTTCCAAATGTTAATGAGACTGAGCAACAAGCGGGATTGAAACAAACTGCCCAAATGGGACTTTGGTCGTTGCTTACTCTCCCCTGAGCAGGAGCAAGAAAAAGATAGCTTGATAATGGGGCAGTAAGCCCTATGGTCCCAGCAGATAGACAATGTAGCATGACTACAAAGCCAAAGAGTTCTCAAAGCTGAAATAAATTATGTCATCAAGGAGAACCTTGAATTTTGATAAAGAATTTTGGATAAACTAAAAACACAGAGGTCTTTTTGATTGAGTTGTGATCAACTGTCATGGGTTTCAAAACCAAAAGTAAATGCAAAGACGTGCCTTTTGGCATGGAGCCACTCTTGAGGCTAGTACTCCCTTGTCCTTCCTTATCCTTTGACTTCAGCTGCTTTAAGGTGAAAGATCATTGGGGCTGGGGCCAAGATCTTTCTCCCCTAAAAATAGATCAAAGGTAAAAATGCACTAATTTGAGTATATGGGGGGAATTTGAGGGTGGGGTAGGACTCAAGTTTATGGTTCTCTTGGATACATGCACCAAAGTCACTATTCTTTCCAGTCTGTTAGGCAGAGAAGGAACCTAAATTTCGCTGTCAGAGTGTGGGAAAAAGTCACAGTGGAGCAGGAATGCTAAAATGACCTTATGGACAAAGGCTTCCAGCTGATTTAACTCACTATTGCAGTGGCTTTGACATCTGCACATATTGTTGAGTTGATGTCTTACACGTTTCTACTTCCTGTTCCCTAGGGTTACAGAGAATTCTCCTGTTCAAAGTCTGACACAAGAGGAAAAATGATATTGGGACAGATCACTCTTCCTTCTCCTGCAACCCTCCTTATCTCCTCCTGGTGCGTTAAATAAAAACAAAATAAACCATAAGACTTGTTAAAGACATAATGGCTACCAGAGTACTCAAAGAGGTTATTTCTCAGAAGAACAGCACTGCTGCCTGATGCAGGTACCAGTTATATAACCCCTTTTTAATAAAAAGACACATTAACCTGCTACTTAGGTTCTTGTTGAAACTGAACCCATTACTCATGGCGACTTGTTCCTCTAGACTGATATCCTCAGTGACTAACAGAATGGAAGATTATAGGCCTTATTAGTTAAACAGATATGGTATGTTCAAGAGTGCCCTGCCCTAAGACATCTCAGCTTTGCATGAAAACATGGCTGCTACTCCTTTACACAAACTTTACCTCCCTCTTGATTGTCTGAAGGGAAGCCACTGGCTCAATGGGGACCTTAGTCCACAGAGTTTTCCCCAAATGTCTGAGCACTGTCCACTGACACTGTTAACCAGTGAAAGCTGATGGTATCCTTGGATAGCAACAGTCCAGCCCCAGTGACAACTCTGAAAGACCAACTACGGTAAAGGCTGATCGGCACAATGGGCTGACTTGAAAGACCTGCGACTGCCTTCAACAGTACTCCAACAAATCTTGTTATTTTTTTATGTAATTTTATGCATAACATGCATATATATAACAGGAATATTTTTACTAACTCCTAAGCTCTTGCCAAAGGCCTAGCCATCTGTTCTACTATTTGGAAGACTACAAAATGGCAGATTAAAGATAATCCTCTTTATGGCTGCAAAATGTAGAAAGCAACTGCGGCTGCTCATCTGACAGTCTGGGTTACTGGTGTTGGTGCTCACAGTAAGGGTCCATTCCGTGATGAGACTGAATGGAATCAGCTGATGGTCAGGTCTGCGTTCCTGGCATTGGTGCCATTGCTACCTAGATGCCTCATCACATAAAGTATGACAATTCCCACCATGAGAAACTGTACACAATGTAAAAGGTCAAATAATCCTGATGCAGGGATTACAGAAGTTAATTGTAATAACGTACCTTCCTCCATTTTTGATGTATGACTGCTGACAGCTTGTAAGCCTCACCCTTCATTATGCCGCTTCTCCCCCATATTTGGGCAAACTGATGAGAAAGCCTGGGTGATCCCTCCTTTGGTGCTAGTGGGAAGTTTAAACCACCCACAGAAGCCTTTTCTCGGCCCACCACCTAACCATGCAAAACTGCTATGTCAATTTCCTTTCTTCCTCTCTCAAGCCATTCTAGAATGTTCTAGAGAGCCATCTTGTTCTCCCTAGAAAGTTTTATTATATGAGTTAAGAACTTTGTATTCCCTCTTTGTGTGTCTGGGGCATCATTAATGTCAGTACATAAACCAAATTTTGAAATGGGAAAATCTATTGATTCTGTGGAGTCTCCAAAACAATTGAAGAAAAAAAAAAAAAAAACAGGGTGGGTTTCTAAACAGTGACCACTATCAGTCAGCATCTTCCTTCTTTCTCTTTGGCCTAATAATTGTTAATAAGCATGCTCTTTGAGCTTCATTGCTGCCTACTAACAAACTTGCACTTATTTTGGGCTGTTTTATGTTATATTTGCTGAGTTCCACTGAGCTTCTACTATAGATTTAATTGACCCAAGTCAGAAGTCTGGGTAATTAGAATTTAGGAACAGGAATATGAGCTTGGACTCTCCTTTAAGTGGCCCTGGGTTATGTATCTTGGCCCAGCCCTATCCGTGTGTCTCAGATTGAATTGTGTCTCAACTCCAGCATAAGCTGTAACTGATACTATGCTCAGGGGAATGACCCTTATTCTGAAACCGTTACTTGTGTGTCTCAACCAGGCATGGCACTATTCTGTAAAAAGCTTAAAGGAAAGATACTCTATACAATACCCATGTTTGCTTGTGTGGAGAAGGAATAGTAACAATTTGACATTCTGAAGTCATACTTCTAAAAGTAAACGGCTCACTAAGACCTGGCAAAACGCCTTTTCTGCTCTGCTATCTATGCTCTTGTCACTAAGAAAATTCCTGATTATTAAGGTTTAAAGGAACCTCAAGATATCCCTGTGGCAGTCAAAAGAATAATTCAACCATCACCTTTTGAAGGTCTCTAACCTTAACAATGTTTATTCAAAGCTCTGTGGAAAAAGAAACTCTAAAATTTGAGCTTGGTGGAGAAGTTCACAAAATTTGGCCCCATTGGAAATCTAAAATTTACTAAAAATGATTTATACAACAATAAAAACAAAGGGTCACTGGTTGGCTTTTTTGCCTCTAAAACATATATTCTTCATTAACTTTAATATCTGCTTACATGTACCAATTGGCAAACCTTTAAGACCTGAATTAATAGTAAGAATCAAATTACAGTTATAACTGGTGATCTCATTAATTAATGAATCTTAGGGGAGTTACTGAACATACACAGAGGACAAACAGGCATGCCTCATCTTAACCATCAGAACTAATATCTTACCTAAATTCCTCATGCTTATTATGATACACATTATCCTAAATATTTCATAGTGGATATTGTCACTATGACCCAACAAATAATAAATTAAAATTAAATTAAATATTTAATTTAATTGGCACTTACAATTGGCTTGACAAAAGGGGACTCCATGGATCTCCATCTTTCCCCAGTTAAAATAAGAAAGCCCAATTAAAACAGGGCCTTCAAGGATTGAAACATATTAGAGAAGTCTCACCTAGGGTGATATCTCCACTGCCTTTCCATTTAACAGCTCAATTAGTCTGTTTTCAAACTTTGAAAGAATGAAAAATGTATGCACAGGTACAACATTGCACTGATGATATCTTCCTCTGAAAAGATTCATTTGATATACTGATTCAAGACAAGCAAATACAAAATAGCTCACAAAAAATGGGATGAATTGTCTCATGAACAATTCCAAAAAAAGTTCTATGATTTTTCCAAACTGCAATACAAGAGGCATTTTGTTAGCACTCCCACCAGAGACATCTTTATTATAGAGAAGCTAGCCTCTCATACGTCTTCAAGCCTCTGGAACACCTATGATAGCCAAAGTTGAATATGGGCTTCTGCTGCAAGAAATTATTCTCCTTGGCCCTCTGTTATATATCATTAGAGTGAGACTTGCTGACCCATACTAGATTTTCCTACAGATATAGGCTCTCACAAGTCCTAAATCCATGACCCTCTATATCCAGCTGTTCATTATGCCTTTAGTTATGAAAGCAGCACCCTGAAAGCATGGCCACCAAGGACTCTTACTACAGAATAGAGCCAATTCTGAGCTTCTGGCCAATTTTCACAGCAGAGGGTGAGCTTGACCGTCCTCAGTCCTTTTCCAGATACCATGGCTGCTAAAGGAGGTTGCCCCTCTCCCAGACTGTTTATGGAAGTCCTTGGGATCAATTGAGTGAAAAGCAAAAGGAGTTAGTAGACTTTATGGATAGTATCACCACTCTCAGACATGATAAAGTTCACTAAATTACTATTGCTGTTCATTCCTTAAAAGGATGACCTTGATAGAGGATGAGGCCAAATGTCACTACTATTGGCCATGCTTTAAGCAGCCATAATAGCATTGGATGACCTGCGTGACAATTGGCCCCATTTGTACATTTTTACAGATTCATGGGCCAATGCCAAGGATCTAGCTGTCCAATATAGTTAATGACAACAATAATTTCTTATCCAAGGCTGTTTGGTTTAAAGAGCTCTGGGTATCTTTTGCCTGACATATACACAAAATATAAATCAAGCCCACATATGTATCTATGCCTACTAAAACCACAATACAAGGCCTCACTAAGACATTCCTTATTCCCTTGGGAGTTTTAGACATTACTGATAGCAATCAAGGCACTTGTTCACTTCTCAGAATACATAATGCTGGACTTTTGAAAAAATGTATTTAATGGACATTTCATCTGTTTTAACCTCCTCAGGCTGCATGCCTCATAGAGTGTCATAATGGTTCACTTAAACAAGTTCAAATTCAATTAAGTGAAAAATGGCACATTTTAGTCATCAGTTAAACATCAGGGGTCAGTTATAATATGTCATTTTTTGAGTTTGCCTGATGACAGCTTTTAAACTTCTCTCTTCCCTTTCAGGCTTATATCTGAACAAGATGATGAAAAAGCCTAATGCTCCCTCCTTTGGCATTAGTAGGATCTTCAAAACATATGTGGGCACCCTCAGCCTGGCCCCATTTCATAACCAATGGAAAAACCCAAGCCCTTCTCCTTTTCCTGCTCTCATTTTCATACCTGTTGTAGAGCTACTCAAAAAATTTCATTATGCAGTTAGTAAATATTTCCATATCCTTTGGTATGTGTGTTTTGATATCTGAACCAAATTTTGGGTGGGATCCACTTTGGTTTTGATCAGTGCCTACAAAGCCAATCCTATATGCTAGACCCTTGACTCCTGCCATTGTTGGCCCATTTGTCTTAGAATAATGAAGACCATATTGCAGGAGGACATTGTCTCCACCAGTTCTTGACAAATTGGCTGTAATGAATTTTTAACCTTTTCTAAGCTCTCTATCTCTGCCTAACTCCTGTTGTTACTTTCAAGTATAGAAATTGCTATTTCAACAGAAATGATTGAGCACAGCTATAGCAAGTGGCCCTTGGAGCCCTTGAAAATAAACAGCCTTATTATCAGCTTTCCCAACCATCCATAGTCTATAATAGTGCTTTTTGTTGAAATCCATCTAATAATACCCCAATAGTCAAGGCATTCAAATGACATTCCATGTTCTCTAACATTTGCAGTCATTTGTTATCATGGATTTCTGAAAATTCTCCTCAAATATCAATGCAAATATACTTCTAACTACTTCTCTTACTTTCTTCTGGTTCACATTCCATATGAAGGCAGTTTTGTCATTGAATGCAGCTGTCCCCAGAAATGTTTTAGCTACTCTAGTCTGTTTCCTAGATAATGAAAGATGGAGGGAGGTGTGTAGAATTATTTTGAAAATTCATGTTTCTTACTCCAACAATTATTAGGCATGAAGTACCTTTCTTTCCCCTAACAAAGATCCCAGGTGAGCCTTCCACCATATATCCTCTGGATGGCAGTCTGATGGAAAGGAGGGCTGAAGAATTCAAACTTAATTTTGGTTCATCCACCTGGATTCTTGTTCAATTTACATTGTCTTAGACCATGAAGTCACTGACTACATGATTGCATGCAGTGCTCTGTATGTCTTCCTACCAGTGGGCCAAGGTGAAAAATATATAGGTCTTTTGTGGATTTTATAAAATCAATTTTGTTCATCCTATAGCTTATCTCTCTGGACAAAAGGTATGGTGTGAGTATGGGATAATTGGAGAAAAGTTGCATTTATAACACAGGTAGGACGCACCAATTTTGTGATGATGAAAGAAGCAATTCCATCACCTGGAGAGTGCACACCTTTGATCTCAGAGGTTTCAATGAAGAAGAACAATTAATGTTCTCTGTATTACCTAGATTCAACACTTTAACCTGCTAAAGTAGTAAAATGGTCTGCCTAAGTAAAGCATCTGCTGTTGGTAATCTGACACTTTACCATAAAAACAGAGAAACTAATGTGGACATGGCCAGATCTGGACTATTTTACGATCCCTGATGCAATCAATATCAAACATTCCAAACATGAGTGCCCTCCTTCATATATCTACAAAAAGAGGGACTGCCACAAAACCTTTTATCAATTTGGCTGATACAAATTCATATCCATTTCCTGATGTATGAGTGTCTTTGAATCATGCCATATAAGATGACTGAGACTGCAACTTCTAGCTGATATTGCCCATGTGTCTTAATCAAACCTATATGATAATAATACAAAAAATGGAATTTGTTTAAGAACATATCAAGAGAAGGAATGGCTTGTGTACATATGGGTTATATGTTTGTATGTAGAAGATCATAGATCATGCAATGTCCCTTGATTGCAGAGAAAGGCTGCTTTTTTTTTTTTTTTTTTTGGTTATAAATTGCCCTCTATACTTATTGGTGATGACATCAAAGATCAGTAAGTCAGTTGAAACTCCTTTGCATAAGTCATAATGGGTAATAGAACTGGTCTTAGTCTACAATCTAGCTAAGATATGACTTACTGATCCTGCTAGAATATATTCGTAGTTGACTGAGTTTGAGATCCTGAGGACATTTTTGAGGTCAATACTGCAAGCTGACACCATCCTGTTAATTAAATGCTATGTGACAAATTGAATGAATTTGATTGAAGCCTGTTTTAGTTAGATTAATCAGAGTGGCCAATGAAGAAGTAAAATCATTTAAAAATTTTCTGGAAACCGCAGCAAAGCAGAGCTAAGCTGTAGGCATGTTAGAAGATGCCCATGGGTCTTTCACGTTCCATGTCTTGTTAGGTGTGCCAAGAATAAAAAACCCTGTCTACTGTTTATCTAGGTCATTTCTCAGCCTTATGTTACTGAAGTGGTAGGGTTCTTAAAGGTTTTTCACAGATTCTCAAGGGTTTTATAAGCTACCTTAAGAAAAGTAGTAGTTAACTCCCTCTAGGACAGAGGAGGGTTTCTTACTGATTGTTATAAAAAGAATGGATTCTTTCAAACTCAGAGGTTGTTTTCTTTTCTTTTTTTTTTTTTAATCCTTTATAATATTCCACTGTTCGTGCTGCTGTTATCTGGAGTCTCCTTGTCACCTTCCTCTGATCTCACCCTGTACTGTTGGATTTGGGGATAAGATAGAACTGATGTAAATATGTTGAAGCTCATGCTGCCTGTTGTACCTTAAGTAATAAAGTCTTTGTGTCTGACCCAGGACTCTTGTATCTTCTGTCAGAATCCAGGAAACAGTAACAGATTTGCTCACTAGCTTGTAAGGGTAAAATCAAATCCTAGATCCAACATGTAATACTAACAATGTTCTCTGAAGCTAGTTCTTTTCAATTCTGCCATTGATTGGTCTCCACATTAGATATGAGTTCTACTCTAAACACTAGCATGCAAGAAAGCCTGGGCTTATCGGCTATTTGCTGATCTTTTGGGAAGACTGTAAAGAAACATCTTGAACTGGGATTGGTTACTGAGTTACAAATGCTAGAAACAGGCCTGGGTGGTTAACAGGAGTTAGAATTAATACCATCCAAAGAATTCAAAAATAGGAAAATAATACTTACCCATATTTTCTCTTTATACTGTAGTTCCAAATCTCTCTTTAATCTGGAAATCAGATTTGTTTCCCTGGTTACAAGACCAGCTTACTCAGACAATTGGCAAGGTGACTATCTTAACTCAGACTTTTAAAATAAAAAATAAAATAAAATTCTGCATATGCATAGGTATTTGCTAAGCTTCTGAGACAAATCTTGCAGCCTATTAAGGTGGCTTTCCTTTCAAATGGGGTTAAAGTATCAATTCCAATAAAATTAATTTTTGAATGTTTATCATAAACTAGGAACTGTATGTGCTATACACAAATTGTGATTAGGTGAAATTGAGATTAGTGAGTTTATGCAATGTGATGATAGTTATGAGGTAATATGTGATAGAATTTGTATTTGAAATAAAATATTCCTGATATTAAAACCTTTGCTTTTAATCAAATACTACACTGTTCTTGGCTTACTTAAAATTAAATTATATAAAACATTTAAGTAGGTTTGAAGATAAAAAAAATAGGACAAGAAATTTTTAGCATTCTTTCTTGTTCCTCAAGCTCTCGATTGTAAAAGAGAGAAAGAAGGAAGAGAGGGATGGAGGACGGAGGAAAGGGGAAGGGAGAAAGAGAGTAAGTATGGAATAAAGGAGTCAAACTTTATAAAATATGTTACTTTTATTGCTTGAATGACAAGATAGTATGATTCACTTAATCAAGTGTTGATCTAATTTGCTATTCCATTTTACTACATTTCATAAAATAGGCAGTTTGAAAACCATCACCAAAACACATCTAGAAAACTGAGAGTAATATATACTTTTTTAGACCTGAAGACTTCCAGGATGTGAAAATATATAATAAGCAGAGATTTTTTTATTAGATTTTAGACTGAGGGAACCATGCTATTGGTAAGATAAAGCTTTATATGTGAAAAAAGACAGTTTTCTAAAACAAACAAACAAATACAGAAAGGGCAGAAACCAGGACATTGTTTAGTATTTCATCAGGTTATAAATAATAGAACAGACCTTATTTCGTTAAATGACACATGACTAAACTATGATATATTTTCATTTCAGGAGTCTGTTACCCAAAGTAATGGAAAAACTTATTTCAGAAAAGTGGGTAAAAAAAAATGTGGGTAAACAACATGTGAATTCATACATTAGATTGTATCATAAGTAAAGTAAAGTATCAGTAAAGGCCTAGCCAGGAGAAGGAAGCCATTCCAGTTTTTTAACAGAGATAATTTTTTTTTAAAGATTTTATTTATTTATTCGTGATAGACACAGAGAGAGAGAGACAGAGACAGAGACAGAGACACAGGCAGAGGGAGAAACAGGCTCCATGCAGGGACCCCGACATGGGACTTGATCCCAGGACTTGGGGATCACGCCCTGGGCCAAAGGCAGATGCTCAACCGCTGAGCCACCCAAGCATCCCAACAGAGATAATTTAATGCCAAAAAAAAGAAAATTACTAATTAGGTACAAAGTTGTTAACTAAGTACAGAAAAGACCTAGAATGATGGAGGTATGTAGGTGCAGAAAGCAACTTTGGAAAGAGATTTGAATTCCTAAGTCTTAGAAGCTCTGTGGAAGGGCGGCAGGGAGCAAAAATTCAGACCTCTAAAGACAGGGAAATGCTGACTTCAGTTGGTGTCAGTAAGGTGCATGATTTCACTGGCTCTGCAAGTTCTAGAATAACTGCAGAGTGAATTCGATCCTTCAGGAAAGGACTAGTGTTCAGAGGGAAGGAGCACTGCTGGGAGCCACTCACAGGAACAGCCAGCGAGCTACAGGGACTGACTCTAAGGAGCAGACCCCTCCTTCTTTTCCCACTTAGTGATCTCCTTCTCCTGCTCTCCAGGGCCAGAGCCTAATGGGAGCCAAGTTAGCAAAGCTGAGCTATGGTTTGCAGTTTTAGCTGCAGCCTCATGAAGTGCAGCTGCCTGCGTTTCTTGGTTGAGACAATAGCCTACCCTAGGTGTATACCTTCTCAGCAACAGTGCAGGCTCACACTTCTTACGTGTATTTGAATTTCCACACAACAGTAACACAAATCTTATATGTTTCTGCCTAACAATACATGTTAGGCATATGTTTCTGCCTTAGCAACTGTTATTTATAGACACAAAGACTTTCATGCCCTCTCCCCCAAATGAAATATATCAGAGTTCTAAGAATCACCCATTTCTGGAAGACATTCACACTAGCCATCTCTGAGATGTGTTAATTATTCCAAAAATTTAGTCAAATATTCCATCTTGGAAGAATCCCATGAGACTAGGTTAGAGTAAGAGATACAATGTTGGAGAGGATGCGGAGAAAAGGGAACCCTCTTGCACTGTTGGTGGGAATGTGAACTGGTGCAGCCACTCTGGAAAACTGTGTGGAGGTTCCTCAAAGAGTTAAAAATAGACCTGCCCTATGACCCAGCAATTGCACTGTTGGGGATTTACCCCAAAGATTCAGATGCAATGAAACGCAGGGACACCTGCACCCCGATGTTTCTAGCAGGATTGTCCACAATAGCCAAACTGTGGAAGGAGCCTCGGTGTCCATCGAAAGATGAATGGATAAAGAAGATGGGGTCTATATATACAATGGAATATTCCTCAGCCATTAGAAACGACAAATACCCACCATTTGCTTCAACGTGGATGGAACTGGAGGGTATTATGCTGAGTGAAGTAAGTCAGTCGGAGAAGGACAAACAGTGTATGTTCTCATTCATTTGGGGAATATAAATAATAGTGAAAGGGAATATAGGGGAAGGGAGAAGAAATGGGTAGGAAATATCAGAAAGGGAGACAGAACATAAAGACTCCTAACTCTGGGAAACGAACTAAGGGTGGTGGAAGGGGAAGAGGGCGGGGGGTGGGGGTGCCTGGGTGGCAGCCACTGAGGGGGGCACTTGACAGGATGAGCACTGGGTGTTATTCTGTATGTTGGCAAATTGAACACCAATAAAAAATAAATTTATTATTAAAAAATAGAGTAAGAGATACAGATACCAGCATAAACTGATGTGAATTTTACTATATCTATATCTATACTTGGATAAGTAAGATAAGGAAATAATTATAGATTTATGTGTATACAAGGATAGAAAGATATGTTTTTCATGTATATTATATATATATATATATATATGAAGAATCATGTATACATATATAAAATGAAACCTCAGTAGCACTAAACAGACCCAGACATGAGACCTTGGTTTCAAAATTTCATTTTTTAATAAACAGAACCAGGATCCCTTGGAGAAATGGTTAATTTATTTGGGACTGGAGGAGAAAAAGCAGGAGATGAGCCTGGAGCATCTTGAAGTGCCTCAAAACAAGGAAGAACTAAAAAAACAAATAACTAAAGAAGACGAGCCATATTGAAAGGACACAGGAGCCAACCTGAAAGAGTTTGCTAGAACAATAATTTTAGTATTAGATTATAACTCCCCAAATAAAATAAACATCCATGAATCCAAAGGGATATAAATAAATTATTCAATAAAATATGTAAAGAGGAGAAGGGATAAATCCATCTTTCAGAAGAATTCTAAATGATTTGCATAGACTGCCATCCTTCCAGGAGGCATACTTCATTCCCTTCCCCTTGACTGTGGGATGGATGTGGTGACTCACTTTCAGAGAACAGAGTATTTTATACGGCAGAGGGGGAGTAACTCTATAGTGGAGAAACATGGCAGACACCGGCAAGTAATCAAGTTAAATCATGAGTGGTATCAAGTTGCTCTTATGTGTCCAGTGATATGATGTGATGAGAAAGCACATGTCTTGTTTAATGCTCCTCCAAGAAGGTCAGCCCCTCAGTTTGATTGCTAGAAAATATCAGATAAATCCAATAGGAGGAACATTACAAAAATTCTCAAAGAACGTTCTTCAAACCCAGCCAGGAAAGAGTAAGCTCCTTCTTAGTTGTTGGTTCAGTGACACAAGGGGCTCATCATCTCAAAGAAGTAATCTCAACAGCTAATTCCATGAAACAATTCTTGCATCCCCTGGTGAAGGCAATCCATCCTTGGGAATCAAGACCTCCAATTTGTCAAAACTCAAAGTTGTAGGCATGGAGGCAAAAGTTCAGAATAGAATACTAGGTATATTTATGAGAAGAGTCCCTCCCACTTCCACTTCTTGATTTCTTGACATGAAGGCTGACCCATTTCTAGGAGGCACGAGACTTCTATGACAGGTGACTTTAATTTAAGGACTCCCCAGTAGCCTTGCCAAATGTTTCCTAGAACTTCTTTGCAGTCTGGAAATGCTTCCAACCAAACGATCTTCCTTTCCTCTCTTCTGCACTCAGCCTGAGACTTACATCATGGTCTGACAGTTCTACGAGCATCTCCTGGCTTCCTTCCCATTTTCTCTCACAGATGTTTTCGCCTAACATATTTCCTGCATGTCTAAGCATGTCTTAGTAACTGCTTCTTACGGATCCTAGACTGACATAAAAGGGAAGAGATTTGAATAATTAAAAGCTGAGAAACTTGTAAGGTGAGCCATGTGGAGCTGAAATTCAGACCTCCTTGGAGAAGACACAGCTCAGCTGGCAATGATGTCTCCGAACTAGGAAAGAACTCCCAAAATGCTTCTAAGCAGCAGCAGCACCCCACAAAAATTGGTATCCATCTCACAGGGTACACTGAGGCAGTCTTTGCAGGTATTTGAAGAACTGCAAAATGGATTTGGTTGCTGCTGCAGGAATGAATTTCTGCTGCCAGGGGTAAGAAGCATGGCTAGGGTGATTGGCACAGAAAGAAGACGGTGACAGCAGTCCACAAGCAGGAAAGAGCAAGGTGTGAGTCCCCCTCCCATGTAGCCCTGCTTCTCTCTCTTGCACTTTATACCAATACAGTCTAGGCGAGAACAGCCGGCAGAGCAGGAATATGGTTTGTAGGTCCCAGTCTCCAAAATTACAATGCAGAGTATAGAGGAGCGAACTCCGAGCTGGAAAAAATAAGCACACACATACACGTGCACACACACATGTGTAGACCCGTGTGCACACATGTTAACTGTTGTGCTAAAACAAACTAGAATAATTTGAGTATACGATCGATGTCAGAGTCCGTGATGTGTTCAGCTTTATACAATAATGAAAATGGTAGTTTTATTTTCCCATTCCTGCTTATCTCTATTCCTATTTAAGCTATAAATATAGTATATCATATTATTTGGCGCTAGAAATCTCCTGCCTACTTAGGCATCATGTAGCCAAACTGCTTCTTCTCTTTATGGAATTTGTGTTCCTTTTTTTTTTTTTTTTAAAGAAATAACAGTTGTTTTCCTGGGAAGAGTTTCTTCATTTCAATGGCAGTTCTGGAGAATAGTAGGATGCAATGTAGTACATTTTGCTTTTCCTAACAGGTTGTTATTTTAAGGTAATATTAAATATAATGCTCAAAAATATGTGATTAATAAATGCACTATGTGATTAATAATGGATTAATAAATGTAGACATACTACATTACTTATTACTCAATAGTAATTCAAAGTTACTAATATTTCTTCATTTTCAGTTTGTTCCACACATTGTGGAACTATTAATCGGTAAAATAAATCATTCTCTTAACTGAAGTTGATCAAGTACATTTTATTTCTTGCTGCACATGTCACTGTGTCAGGGCAGGTAATATGACAGACAAAGCCTTGGCCATTTTGGGGTGTATAATCCACAAAAAATTCATGAAACCACTACTTGTTCTAAGAGTTAATTTCAATACTTTAATGAAGGAAAGATGCTGTGAGCAGAAAAACTACTGGGACTTGACCCAAACTGGAGTTTGTGAGGATATTCTTTGAGGAAATAAGATTTAATCTGAGACCTGAAGGGAGAGTAGATTCGTGTAGGAAAGGGGAAGGAGAGGAGGCCTGAGAGTTTACCAAAGAAAGGGAGCATTGTAAGTGCAAGCATCCTGGCAAGAACAAGCAGGGAAATTAGTGTGGGGGAAGCACTTCACCCACATTCTTTTACTTCTAAACCATGCTATGGAGCATGCAAGCCCTTTTATTAATTATCTCTCATTTTAAGGGATTTATAAAGGACCACAGTGAAGCTTAGTGATTTTCATAAGACCACAAAGCCAGCAAATTGTGGCTAGATTTGCATCCAGGAGTATAAAGCTCACATTCTTAACTATTAATGTGCTTCTCCCTGTGTTATAATACTTTTTGAGGGTGGCCTAATGAGCAGGGGCACAGAATCCATTCCTTTCCCAGCCACATCAACAGATGATGAATACTTGAACTTCATTCTTGATATTATCGTGTAGTAGTTTTATCACCAACTGTTCATAAAACTTTAATTTGCTCCTGAGTCAATGAAGGTTTAATGAAAAATCCAGTGGTGAGGAAAAAGCAATGTACTACAAAACACTACTAAAACCGTTCAGCTGCAAAAATCTAAAATTGACAGATGACTAATTTTTTCTACAAAAGGATTCTTTGGTTTTTAGTAAAAAGTATCATTATTGGGGATCCCTGGGTGGCGCAGCAGTTTGGCGCCTGCCTTTGGCCCAGGGCGCGATCCTGGAGACCCGGGATCGAATCCCACGACGGGCTCCCTACATGGAGCCTGCTTCTCCCTCTGCCTGTGTCTCTGCCTCTCTCTCTCTCTCTCTGTGACTATCATAAATAATTAAAAATTTAAAAAAAAGTATCATTATTCCATATCATACTAATTTTCTCTGACACGTGAGATGGAGAGAGAGAGAAGCTCAACAGAATGCCTAAACTCTTAACAAGTATCCAAGCTGGAAATCCAGAGATTATTTTTATAGTTCATTAATTAGGCCTTTGATTCTTGGCACAATCACAACACACACACACACACACACACACACACACACATAAGCTGTTTTTCTATCTATAGTAACAATGAGGTTCCCCATCTGGAAATTGAGATAATAATCCCAAATTTATGGTGATTGAGAGGATTAGGGAATATATGTGTGCACAGCAACGTTCTCCAAGCTGAATCCAAAGCATGAGTAGGAGTAGGACAGATGAAGAGCCAATGGAATTTCACACGTGAAGCTCAGATGTGAGAAGGAACAATATGTTCTTAAAAAAAAGTTAATGGGGATCCCTGGGTGGCGCAGCGGTTTGGCGCCTGCCTTTGGCCCAGGGCGCGATCCTGGAGACCCGGGATCGAATCCCACGTCGGGCTCCCGGTGCATGGAGCCTGCTTCTCCCTCTGCCTGTGTCTCTGCCTCATTCTCTCTCTCTCTCTGTGACTATCACAAATAAATAAATAAATAATTATTTAAAAAAAAAAAGTTAATGAATCAACTCTGGTTATTTTTTTTAAGTGGGGGTAAGTGCTCTCCTTTTCTGTGACTTGAAGGATGTTCTGGTTATTTAGTCTTTCTGTAATTTACTGGAGATAAATTACTTCATGTAGTTCCTAATACTGTATGAATTACAGTCTAATTAAAACGTCATTCGCACCGCTTATGCTTATCTGCCTGCTAAAAAAATATTGTTCTTTGTACAGTTTTTGACTGTTTCTGCATAAAGATATTTCACAGCGTAGCAAAAGGCAGGGAATTTTCAGACAAGGGGATATAGGCTTAACCCTCAGTCTCAACATTTTTAAACTGGATGATAGGAAGTAATTACAGTTTTAATTTTTTAATCAAGGTGTTGGAAATAATAGTACCTACCTTACAGAGATCAGTTATGTTGAATTAGATAATATGAAAGTAAATTGTCAATTAGCAAACTCTTGAGTTAACTCTCCTAACCTCCTAATAAAGGAAATACAAACTATTCTTCCCTGACCATTTTGGTATTGCAAAATGTCTGGACTACACTGCTTTTGATTTTGTGTTTATGATTTATATTATCATGATTTGTTTTGTATGGTTTCCCAGCAGCACAGCTAGACCAAAACAGCATAATAGCCACAATGGTATAATTTATTTTGCAGAACACATCAAATGCATGTATAGAATGCTGAGTTGAGAAAATTGATCACTTTTGTGCACTGTCAAGCTTAGGCATATTAGGATGAAAAAGATGGACACATTTTTAAATGCTGAATTAAATCAAACAAAGCAATGGTAAGATCTCTATAGCGCAGTCAAAAGGAGGAGTTCCAGCTTATATATATTCAGCAATAGTGACATGATGTAGCACAAAACATCAGATAATTTTAGATGATGAATTGATTTTTCCTTATTACACACTAAATGGAAAAGCAAAACATCTTTTAACAGAAACAAAGACAAGAATAGCTGCCAAAGAGATTTGGCCCTGCAGTTGTGAAGGCCAAGGTGGAATAGACGTAGCAGGAAATATATAAATGCATTTTCAAAACTGAAAAGCTTCTAGAAAGCTTTTTACATAGGAACAGGTCACTGTGTGCTGTAGATGCACATATTTTAGATCTAGGCTTTCCCTTATCATAAAATATAAAAAAGTGCAAGCTGAGAGGTGCAACTATTTTATTAAAATAAATCCCAAGTAAATCAGGAAAACTTCCTAATGTCACTTTCTTCTGGGAAATGGCATGATAGTCCTGACATCTTAAATTGAATTCTTCTGGGGCACTTCGACATTACCATATCTTCTCATTATGTAGAAAGGTCTAGTTTGAAATCACAAATGATATACAAAATCATTTCCCCCTCCATTTTGGATATTTTTTAATAATTTAGGAGAGGAAAACAATGATTGTAATAATACTAAAAACAATGGCTAGTGCTTATCGCATCTCTAGGATAGTCCAGACATGATGCCAGGCATTTTTAACATACCTTAGCCCCTTTGGATGTTCAAAAGCATCACCCAAATCCAGCAAGTTAGCACTGCTTAAAATTTTCAAATGGGAAAATGTAGGTCCTGAGAGTTGCCCTTGTTTGTAGAGCCTGAGAATTACAGAAGCATGCAGCAAACATAGGTCTCTCATAATCAGGCTGGCACTTTGGAGGAACTGAAGGGAAGCTGTTGGCAAATTTTTTAATATCCTGATTTAATTGTTGAGGCTGAACCTTGTCAAAAGTCAAAATAAACCTTACTCGTGGTTCTTTTTTTTAATAAATTTATTTTTTATTGGTGTTCAATTTTCCAACATAAAGCATAACACCCAGTGCTCATCCCATCAAGTGCCCCCTCAGTGCCTGTCACACATACCACCCCCCACCCCGCCCACCTCCCTTTCTAACACCCCTAGTTGGTTTCCAGGGTTAGGAGTCTCTCATGTTCTGTCTCCCTTTCTGATATTCCCTACTCATTTTTTCTCCTTTTCCCTTTATTCCCTTTCACTATTTTTATATTCCCCAAATGAATGAGACCATATAATGTTTGTCCTTCTCCAATTGACTTATTTCACTCAGCATAATACCCTCCAGTTCCATCCACGTTGAAGCAAATGGTGGGTATTTGTCATTTCTAATGGCTGCTTACTAGTGGTTCTATTTGCAAATGCAGGCTGCTCATTCCCCACCCCCCGACCCCCAAAAAAAGACAAAAAAAATATTCACATGGATTTTTAATAGTAAATGTATCCATTTAGCAAACCTTAAGTAATATTTTCTTGTCTTCAGCACCCATTGTGCTCCTTTTAGGTAGGAATATAGTGAACTCTTTCAGGAACCCTAATACCATTCAGCAACAGCAATACCAAGAATGGGATTCCAAGAAAACATGTGAAAAGTGGTGGCTTTGCCTCCTAATCTGAGAAGCTCAGTTCTGTTTTTCACTTACATTCTTAGGGAAGGAAAATGGAATGGCATAACATAAACTATGGTGCAATTGCAAAGAATACATTTGTGTATCTAATGAAGATAAGTGGCAAGATATAATTAATGATCTTGTTTAAAAACTACTGATTTATTTTTATCACAAGAAGACTAATTTCTTGGGATTAAGGGCAAACATCATCCAACGTTTCTGTTATAAGCTAGGGAAACTAAGCATTATTTTCTTAATGACAAACTGTCTATAAAATTGCACAAATTGTCCTGTATTTTCAGGTAAAAAAAAAATCCATTGAAGCATTAGCCTGTATAAAGAAAAGTGCACACATATTAAATGTAAAGTCAAGGCATCTGTGCATATAATTGCATCCCTGTAACATCAACTCCGATCAAAACATACTAGCACTTAGAAACTATTTGCTCCCCTCCAGTCATTAACACCAAAACCCCACTATTCTTACTTTTTCACTGTAGATTGGATTTGTCCTTTTGTAAATGGGAGCCAGCAGTTCTTTTTTTCTCTTACTCCATCTGGCTTATTTAGCTCAACACTGTGTCTTTGAGATTCATGCGTGATACTGAGTGTTGCAGTAGTTCATACACTTTTATTACTACAGAGTATTTCATCGTAATATCATGAGACCCTTTGTTTATCCAGTCTGAGAAATATTTATCTTCAAGATTTTGGCCGTTATATATAGTACGTTACAAATATTATTGTTCATGTGTTAGGGAGCACATGTACATGCAATTCTGTTGGGTTGTTCCTAGGAGTGAAACAGGTGGATTGTGAGATGTGTGCATGTTAAGCAAACTTCAGGCAACACTGTCAAACAATTTTCCTAGGTGATTCTATTAATTTATACTCAGGCATTGTAGAAGAAAACAGTTGCTCTACATCCTTTCCTACATTTGATATAATTAGTCTTTTTAATTATAGTTCTTCTGGTCTGAGTGTAGAGATGTCTCATTATGGTCTTAATTTGCTTTTCCTTGATGACTAACAAGGTTGAGCAATTTTTCATTGAAAAAAATCACTACACAGTAATTTTCGGGTCTTTTGCCTTCCTGTCATTTTATTAGTTGTCTTTTTCTCTTCCAGTTGTAGGAAATACTTTATATTTTAGAAACCTATTATTTGTTAGTATACGTATTGCAAACTGTGCACGTATGTGTGGTTTCACTTTTAAACTTTAAAGAGTGACTTTAATGAAGAGTTCTTAATTTCAATATAGGCTATTTAATCAATATTTTCCTTTGTATTTAGTTTATTGTATCCTACTGAGAAATATTTTTCTACCCCAAGTATCTGTTCCCCTTTGTTATTTTCTAAAACCTTGATCTTTTTAACCTTTCAGATTTGGGAGTAAAATTCATCTAGATTTGAGTTTTGTATATAATATGATATAGGAATCAAGTTTTTTTTTTTTTCCTCCCTGGATACTTAATTCACTCTGGTAAACCAATGATCCGTAGACTCTATCACTGGAGATTAATTTTACATGCTCAAGAATTTTATTAAAACAAAGAGTTTGAGGGATCCCTGGGTGGTTCAGCGGTTTAGCGCCTGCCTTTGGCCCAGGGCGTGATCCTGGAGTCCTCGGATCGAGTCCCGCATTGGGCTCCCAGCATGGAGGCTGCCTGTGTCTCTGCCTCTCTCTCTCTCATTCTTTCTCTCTCTGTCTCTCATGAATAAATAAAATATTTTTTTTTAAAAAAATAAATAAAACAAAGAGTTTAAGATATACTTTTTTGTGTGTGTCTAGCTTCATTCACTCAGCATGTTTTTGAAATTCATTCATGTTATTGTGTGACCGGGAAGTCATCTGCCTTTGTTATCACTCGGTAAAATTCCATTGTATTAATATAACACATTTTGTTTAGCTATTTACCTGTTAGTAAAATTTAGGTTGTGTCCAGTCTGGTTATTATGAATAAAACAAACATGACCATTATGTATAAGCCTTTTTGTGGGCATAGGTTTTTATTTCTCTTGGGCCCATACTTAGGAGTGGATATGTTGGATCCCATGGTGAATGTATGTTTAACTTTATAAGAAAGTTTAACAGTTTTCCAAAGTAATTGTACTATTTTATATTCCTACTAGCAATGTATTAGAGTCTAATTTGTTCCACATATTCAGCTGCACATGGTATTTTCCAAGCCCAATTTATCATATTGTTATTCTTTTATGGTTAGTGATTTTGTATCATGATTATGAAATTTTTGCCTACCCTAAGGTCAAGAATATTGTGTCCTAGAATTTTGTAGGTTTTGCTTTTGTGTTTACATTTATGATCCATTGAATGTGATATTGGGTATGGTATCAGGTGAGGATTGAGACTGAAGTTTTAACCTCTTCTCTTGCCACCTTTGGTAAAAATGACTATATATACATATATATATATATATGTGGACCTATTTATGGACCTGGACTCTGTTCCTTATTCCAATAGAATATTTTCTTGATTACTGATTGATTTATGATAAATCTTGATATCAGGTAGTCTAAATTCTCCAACTTTGTTTGTAATTACTACACAAAACTAGATAAGATGGTAGTTGGAATTGCACTGAAAAATACAGAACAATTGGGAAGAAGACCTATATTAGCACTATCGCATTATCCAATCTTGAAAATAATATATTCCTCCATTTATTATTATTTTATCTTTGTTCTTTAGTTCAAAACCTAAGAAAAGGTGTCTAGCCCAACTCAAAGGTTTGAGTTAGCACACATCTTTTTTCTAGTCATCGCAGGACAGAATCCTAAAGTTGGCTTCATCCTCATTCAGGGTTGAGCATAGAAATATATTTTATCAGAGGAGTATGTTTAGAATATCAGAGTATGATGATAATCCTATATACATTTCTCATACATAATACACAGGAATGGATGTCTGTTAGTATAAAAAGGAATCCTTCATTATCAAATGTATACTTACTTGTTAAGCCCATTTGAAGGAACATTTATGTACAAAATCTCTGGATTTCACTTGACACATGGCAACGTGATTCCCAGGAAGCCATATATGGCCAACTTAGTCACTGCAAAAGAGGGTACTTTTTAAGAAAGAACATACATACACACACATACATAGATAATAATATCCACAAAAGGCAGATCTCAAAATTCAGAGCTAGAAAAACTTCATCACCAGAAGCACTTCATTTAGGAAAAATTGCTCTATAAACTTCAGGATCACTTAAATACCAGCTAATTATTGATATTTAAAAATCAGATAGTTAAAATAGCAAAAACTTCACTACATTCCCTACTGTATGCTGTCTTTTCTAATTTGTTCAGAACTTCAATACTTAAATCATAACTGAACAGGAAGAGAATAAACAGTCTTATACGTGTTTTTCACAGAGAAGTACTCTTATTCCTACTTTGTCATTAGTGAATAAAATATGAGGGATATTTTAACACAATCTATTCTCTTTCCTCTTCTAATTAACTTAAAACAGAGCATATAGATATAATGTTCTATATCAGAATTTGGAGATTTCTACTTGGGGATGCATTTGTCTTAATGTTTCAGTGTTGTTAATGAAAATGTATAGGTGAATATAAGAAAAACAGATCAAATGTATGCAGAAAAGATACTCCCCAAAGACAAATTGGGAAAAGTACTGAGATTGTTAGATGGTTACAGTTGGCAACTGTCATGTACCCAAGGTTCTTCCCTGATCTAACACATTATTTTATGTAAATTCTATTATACTACTGCTCAAGAATCGAAGTGACTTGACAATTTCTTAGAAAAATTCTTGACTTGCCGGCTTGTACCGGCCTATTCCATTGGAGAGGGGCTTGTTTCCATTGGAGAGGGGCTTGTTTTCCATTTGGACAAGGAGAGTGGTCATGCATTATAACTTTTATAACTAATTGTTACATTTATCTCTAGCAATTTGACTTTCAAAGTATATGAATTTTCCTTCATTGAGCAGTACAAAAATATCAAGATTATCAAGCCATTTTGAAAAGACAAACACTGACATATTTAGAGAAAATTGCTAGTGTACATATTTGGTGCAAAGAGAAGAGAAGAGAATATGCTGGAAGGATTGTTTAGCTACCACAGAGTTCATATAAAATTTAAAGGTTTAGATTTAGACTTTTATATTTTCCCTAACTCAAGTTAGACCTTAAATCAGAAAAGAGGATTCTTTTGTGTGTGGTAAAGTATTAGTTTTACCATGAGAATTTACATACTTTCAAATTGCATTTTAGAATTTTAAAAGAATGCACTACATATGTTTTAAAAAATATCTTGAGTTTCTCTTTACACATGACTAAACTTGGCTAGACCTGTGGAGGTTGAATTAAATTGATGGAGTTCCTTATCAATGAATTTCATGGATTATAATTCTGTAATCTTTTGTAATGTATCACTGCAGTAACAGAACCAGTTCTGTATTTGCTATATAACATGTTGGTAGCAACATGAGAGGCAATGTAACAGAGAGGCCATATCACGAGTATTCAGAATGTGGGTTCCTGAGTCAGAGAGAACATACATACATACATAGCACATGTCCAAATTATGTATCTTCTCTAAGTTTGGTTTCTTCATTTTTAAAGTGGGGATTTAATTGTTGATATGAAACTTAAATACTTTATTACCATATACAATGCCAAGTGCATAATCAGTAACCTCTAATAGCTAATATCACCATTATTAAGAATATCATCAAAAAACAATAAACAAAAAGAATATCATCTATAACTTCATTGGATTCTCTATACATAGATCTCTCTACATAAAGAATTTTTAGAATCTATTGCCAAGGAAAAAGATAAAAGATTTCTTTCTTAGAAGGAATTGCTATGTTTTTCTTTTCCAGATACAAAGAACAATGTAACTTGTGCTTATCTTTTTATTCTTATTGCCAAGTAGTCTTGTATCAAGTTGAAAGTCTATTTTTAGAAATTATATTTACCTTCACTCTTGATATATTTACATTCTTTTTCTTTCCTTGGTCTTGCGCTTTTTTAAAAAATGCATTTACACCACACAATTTTAATAGTGACAGATTTCTAATTTTTTTTTCTAAGAGTAAAACAATATAGTTGGATTCTGAGCTTGATTCCTGAGCATATATTTACAACTGGTGGACTACATTTTCCAGGAGTCTTTGTAGTAAGAAAGGACACTTTCCAAGGGAAGAAAGAATTTAGATTCATAGTTCTGGACAAATGAAATAGGTCATATTGAACATATAAATCCAATTGGAAGACTTTTAAAAAGTTTAGAAAATCAGATTCAGTAATTTAATAATAATAATAAGAAGAAAGTCTGTCACTTAAATGTAAGAAAAGTTCATTTATCAGAATTCCTATTAAAATAACTTGCTATATTATTGAATAAGAGGAGAAAAAATCATGTATCAATTGACCTAAAAAATCTTTTGATCAGATTCACCTATTTTTCACAAAAAAAAAATTATTAGCAAACTAGACATAAAATGAAATCTACTTTAATACATAAAGATTATTCATTTAAAAAAATACAGTAGATGTTATTCTTAATGCAGAAAATTTAGATTCATTCCATTTAACTTAGGGGAGAAAAAAGATACCCATGATATTGCTAAGGTATAACTTAATACTGGAAGTATTGGTCAAGGTTATAGAGAATAAAAGCTAAAATAAAAGATGTAAGGACTGAAAAGAAATGATAAAACTCTTATTTTAAAATGATTTCCTCATTAGAAATCACTGAACCAGCTATTAAAATGAACAGAAAATTTAGCAAAAAACAGAAAATTTGTCAATAGCAACAACTATAAAATACATAAAAATTAACTTATACTAGAATACACATGATCTCTATGGAGAAAATTTAAAACTTTAGTAAAGATTAAAGAATATGATATGCATAGCATAATGTATAAACTTGTCAAATCACTAAGCTGCACACCTGAAAGTAAAGTGACTTTGTATGTCGACTATACTCAAATTAAAAAAATAATTTTTTTCAAATTATGCAATACAGAAATCAACACCTAGTTGTGTCTTTCAGGAGGCATTTTAAAAAGTGCACTGAGTTATCAATTCAAAATTGAGTATAAGAGCTCTCTTCATAATATTTACAATTTAAGAGTTGCTGGTGAATGTATTAGATTTAATTTAAATATACTGATATTTAGTAAAGAAGCACTTTTACTTAAAAAAGGATATAATGTTATCATGCTTGAAACTTTTAATGATATTCAATGGAACACATTAGTATAAGGACTTAGCTTTTCTTCAAATTAAAGTATGAATTCAATGAAGATGCAGTTAAAATTCAAGTGTACTTTTGTTTTGAGGAACCTGATAAATATTCTCTACTCCATGATTAGATTTAATTTTGGCTATCGCAAAGTGGACTCAGTAAAGAACTATCACTTCCAAGGAAAAGTACTGTGAAAGCCAAACAAAATATATTCAGTAAATATCTCAAAGTATGGGAGGACTATCAGGCAGGTGGGACTTAAGGAGCTACAGACCCTGAAAAGACTGTATCCATATTCATCAAAGTGTTCTTCTTCAGGGCATTGTCCAAATCACAGTGTTGGGGGTGAGAGCACAAGGATCGAGCAGCACAAGGACTGAGCCACAAACTCACAGGACTAAAGGGAAAACTGTGGATGCGCTGGGCTGCCAAGGGGACTGGATCCCACCTGATAAAATCTGAGAGAGGGCAGATCTGCCAACAGATGACTCAAGTCTTCCTTTAAAGTCATGACTCTATTCCTAAAATTGGACATACCCAAAGTTCAACTCGAAAGCTCCCACCAGAAAAGCAGCTAGGGAGCTGAAGAGCTGAGGAGATACATGTCAGATGCCCGGTGCTGAAAGGAGGGATTGCAGCTGAGGTCTTGTAAGTGGACATGATCTTGGTAAATGCTCACGTTTTTGAGTTGGGAATCCAAAGACCCAAGCTTTAAGAAGAAGGGCAACCACTTGGAGTAAGAATAACACCCGAAGTGAAAGGTTGGGAGTCAAGGCAATACAGAAAATAGACCAGTCCATCAGAAGTCAAAAAATCAAAACTTGGAGGAAAGATGCACTGCATCACATTAGAAACTGATAACTTTTAAAGCCACATTCCAGAAGGTTATTTCGGCCTGCTTGATTCTCACAAATCTAACAAACTTCCAGTCAATCCAACACAGTAACATACCTGAATGTTTTTAATGTGATTCTTTGTAAGCCTGCTGTAAACTCCAGGAAGGTACTGATCACTCTATCAGTAAGACTGTACTATTACATGTTTTAAAGTAAACCTTGTTAAATAATTCTCTTAAAAAAAGATTTTATCTACTTATTTGACAGAGAGAGTGCACAAGCAGGAGGAACAGCAAGCAGAGGGAGAAGCAGACTCCCCACTGAGCCAGGAGCCTGAGGTGGGGCTCCATCCTGGGTCCCTGAAATCATGACCTGAGCTGAAGACAGATGCTAACCATGAGCCACCCAGGTGCCCCTAAATAATCCTTTTAATTCATAGTAATCACCTTGCCTGACATTTTTAGTCCTGGCTACTCCCTGAGACCTTGTCCTCTCTCTTCCTTACCTTTCTTGTCTAGCCACTACAGAAAGATGCTCGTCTTAACTTGTAAATCCAAATCTTCACCATCTCCTGCTTTGACTGATAAATTTCTTGATTTATGTCATGGTACAAGTCAAAGTCGACAAGACCATTGTATGCCAGATTATGATGCTACTGTCTTAGCAGGTATAAGTAAACATTATTTCTATAATTGAGTTAAGTTACTTCACATATTTAAAAAGTTTGTAGAAGTTCTCTGGTACATATATAACTATTTTACTAAAAATTAATCTAGCCAAAAGGACTCCAGATATTTCCAAATAAAAAGTAGAAGGTATGTGCTATTCACTGCTAGTGATTAATATTTTTAATCAAATGAACTATTACAAAAGTAAACACAACATTTGACAACTTTAAAACTACAGCAGTAGGTAGGAATATTTTTTTCTTTGTGGAAACCATTTTAGAAATTCATGCTCTGTAGTTTAGTACATAGTATCTCATCTTTTGCCCTTCTTAACTATCAAAAGATAAGCTTATAAACCCACATTTGTAATTCCTCATTATTATAGTGCATGTATTGGTTGAATCTCCATCAGAAACATCTAATTGGCTCAATTGATTTTCATTAATTATAGATTAGAAGCTAATTATTTCCCAGAAGGAAAACCATATGTTATATGTACAATGTATAATAATGAAAATGTATAATAATATATTGAGAACCTGGATACAAAAGGGAAAATGAAGTATGCTGTCCTCAACATAATCCTCAGCAATTCATTATAATAAACAAATACCCACTATCAGTGGCTAAGTGTGTACATAAGAAGTGAAAGCAATTCTATTATTTTCTTTTTCAAAAAATAGTAAAACATAGTTATAAGTTCTCTAATCTACACTGATGATATATTTAGCACAATAAACATGCTTGGAATAAAGCATTTCTGGATAAAATATGAGCGATATACTATCTAAGAACTTAAAATTGTTTTCCATTTAGCTTTATTCTTATGGCAAATTAACTTGTATATTCCTTGAGAAGATTAAAATGCAGCAAGGAAAAAGTTTCAATATGAGATACAAATACACATCTGAACATTTTCTTTGTTGTATAATAAATGGACTTTACAAAGCTCTAAACTATTCTGAGTTTATGGGCTTTAGGAAATAATGACCTCCATTAGAGTTTGTAATGCATTCTGGGCGATATCATAAAAAACATGTCAGCAGAGTAATTTCTCCCTCAAAATGATCACCTTCGGTGAGAAATAAATTGCTTGCATATATTCATAAAAGAATCTCTGTGGACTATTTCTAATTCATATGCATATATCTTCATTTTGATATTTTATAGAAAATGGATAGGCTACTATATATAACCATATTTCAGTTACTACATAAAAAAACCTCTTTTGAAAAGTGTGCTTGTGTAGAAATATAAAAGTACTTATTAGTTGCTTATCAGGCTTAAGTCTATCAACTTATCTGCAGCCACCCCTTAAATGTTTATAAATTAAATTATTTGAACATACATATTAGGTTGTCTTTTCACTGATCTCTTGTTCTTATACAACTGGCATTATATTTTCGTATGTTCCCATTTCTTCTCTTTTAGGATAAATGGCCATTTATACTATAATTGAAGATATAAATATATTTCCTACCGCTAATAATAAAAAAAAATAGTGGAAGGATTATTGTCTCTTCTTAAACAGCGTTTTAATTGTCTCTGAGTATAAATAATACAATTAAATGTTACTTCAAGAAGAATATATTACTTGTATATTCAGCACATACTGGCTTGTAAAATTGAGCTAGTTTCTAATATTAATATTTCTACTGATTTCAGCACAATCATCACTCACCATAAATATTACAAACTAACTCAGAATATACCTGTTACATAATTCACTAGAGAATTTGTAATAGTAAACAATATAGAAATACCAAAATGAATCCCTAAATAAGTTCTGAAACTTAAACATTATTAAGCCATCCTTTGCATTAGGAACTCTCAGCTTCTGAACTTTTAAACATTACATCCCATTGACTTTATCACTATTTGTTTTGCATTATCTATTACATATATAGTATATATAAATAGATGATATATACTTTAGATAAATATATGTAATACATTATATTTATTATATATACATATGTGGGTTTATATACTTACATATACATATATTGATATATACATGTAGCTCTGTGATATAAGAGATGTGCTATATATATGATGTGTTTATACATAAAATACATAACAAAAGAAAGATTCTGTCTATGTAATATATATCTACTTTTATCTTCTAGGATGTAAGATCTTTATAGGCAAGTTCTTGTCTGGTGTTCCTTCAGCAGCTAACACAACAATTTTCACAAAACAAAGTTTTAGCAAATGTTTTTTATCAATGATTAAGTCAATATTTCATCTTACATTTCTATAACTTAAAGGTCAAATAAGTAATAATTTATAACTAATATTTATGGAATGATTTCTGTGTGGCAGCCATTGTTCAGTCTGTATGAACCCCTTAGGAATCATAGAATGAAAATGTTAATAAACAGTTTATATGATCTAGCTTCTGAGGATGGTCTAGTCAAATTTAAACTAATTTAATTTTATTTTCACTTAGATAATTTAGATAGAAATTTTTAGAAAAATATTCAAAGGAATAAGATATGAATTACAAAAAATGAACAAAAGTTATTATTAAAAAGAATAAGAAGTGGAAAATGATTAAATCAACTTCTAAAAAGCTTGCCTTTGGAACAAAGTCAACATAGTTTAAGCAAGTAGAAAAAAAGTCATTTCCAATATTCAAAGTGTTAACAACTGACTAGGTACTCCCCTGGATTTGTACTATGAAGCCAATTCACCATCATCATAAGATTAATGCAGCATTTTGTTAAATCCACTTAAGGTCGTGTATCTTGTTTCCACTTTCATTCCATTTTGCAGACCATGTAACTACCAAAAGAGTGTCTCTAGCATCTTATGTTGTAGAAATAGGTTAAAAATATGTTACTTTTATTTATTTTGCTTTTGAAAACAAGTAAGTCCACAAATTAATTTATTTAGATTTTTTTCAGAAATAATTTTTACCACTCACATAATTTAATTTAATCTTCATTTTGTTCCATCTTCATTTAGGTAAAAAAATAGTATATAATGATGATTTAAGTGATTTTCTAAGTATCAGTTTTATGTAGAATTATTTAATAAAAATATTCTTCTCTTGATTTTGAGACATAAATTATCTGAATTTAAATCCAATGAAAATCAATATTTCATTAGATTCTTTGAAGTAAATTGATGTCTCTTTTAAATGCTTTATTTTGGAGCAGATGGGAGTGTCAAAGCAGAAGCTGAGGAAGCACTTTAAAACAAGCAAACAAACAAAAACATGGTTCCGAAGCTTTGAATTAGACATTTTAGAATGAAAAGAGAAACTCCTCCTCTTACACATGTCAGGAGAACAGTGATGTCCTCAATAAAGAGATTACTTTTCCTTTAGAAGTAAAAATGGATGGGAATAACGGAAAAAGATATCTCCAATGTCATCCTTATGAATGAAAATAAGAGTTGCTTTTACTAGGACATGCCCTAGTGGCATATATATTCATTTAAAAGCCTTGGCTTGTATTTTAAATGTGATTATTTCCCTTTGTGGCCGTTAATTAAGGGCAGCTACTATAAAATTTAATTATTTTCTGTAGCATCATGCAGCTGGGGAAGAGTTTCCTTTCAAAAAGGATGATTACAAAGAGAGAACTCTTCTAAACAAAGATCATGCTCTCTTGTTTATGTTCATTCATAAGTTCAAGATTGAAAAATTGAGCCACACAATATAAACAGAAATTTGGTTAAAGAAAATCAAGGCCAAATTATATACAATCCCATAACAAAACTGCAACTAAAAAATCTTAGTATTCTCCTTATGGAGATATATTTTGTGTAAGGGCTACAGTGATTATCATTCCTCATCTACTGTTTTTGAAAACAAATGATAGGATCTGTCACAGTAATAACTATCATCTAACAAATGATCATGACTTTCAGCAAAGTATTTTTTCAGCATTTGTGTTACAGAGGCCTTGTAGAGATTAATCAAAATGACCACAAACAATATTCATAATACTCTTGCAGCAATGAGGACTTCTTTGTACCATATTATAAAGTTGAGAAATCATATATATGATGCTTTGGAATCTATAGCCCACAGTGATACATTTAGACAAAGATATAAAACAAATTAACAGTGATTTTGCCAACAGCTGCAAGCATCATTGTTGATTTTGCTCATAAGATTGTTTAATTGAACTTAATTATATTGGGAGCAACAAAAATTTGAGAAGTGACTATCTTCATGAATTCCATTTAAAGCACCTAAATTTTTTCTACCCCAGCCCATATCAAATAAAGTAAATTTCTTTCATTTCAGGTTAAATAACCAATGCTTTTTTTTTTTTTAACAATGTATGGAAACTTAAGGACAGAAATTATGCTAACTGTATTAAAAGATATCTAAGTGTGTTGTACATTTAAATGTAAAATGTATCAAGATTTGCTTTGCATTTTAAAACAGTTCAGATTAAAAGGAGCAAGAGAACCTCCTTGGACAGCAAATGAGTGGATAAGTGTCAAAATAATAAGTGTCAAAATAATAAGTGTCAAAATAATAATAATAATAATATTATTATTATTATTATTATTATATAAAGTATAGAGACAAATAATTTTTCATAGTAAGAGTAAAGAAGACAGAAAAGATGTTGAGAAGAAGGGACAAAAATTTGCCTTTCTCCTCTGAGAAGATAATAAACAGCAGGGCATATGTATCAGTTTCCCAAGCAATCTAGAAAGTGAGCCACCCCTTCCACAAAGAAGATCTGAAAATACACCAGTGAAGCAGACAAACCCAAAGTAAGATCCACCCAATGAGACTAGAGGACTTCTGGAGGACACAAGACCACTCCTCACTACCCACTCTGCTCTAGTCCTGATAAGATTGGAGTCTCTTCACCCTCAGCTGCTATAATGGAGATGAAATGTATTTGAATAACTGACACCTGATAGTCTGATATTTCAGCTTCTTATATTACTATTTTTAATTTTTAAAATTTGGTTAGAAAACTATCTCAATCAGAATTCCACAATCCGAGAGCATTGCCTTCGAAACTGTCACACTGGTAGGTTATGCGGATTTTTAAAAGCATTACTGTCACTTACCAAAGCACTGGAAGATCATTTCTTTTAGGATTCTATTCCAAGTCACTTTGAAGCTACACCCTCACCACGCTCCTTCCAAAACAAATTGAAGATGACAGGCTTGTAGCAAAGCTTTTAGTAAAGGCAAGAAAATCTACCCAAACTTTTCTTTTTTAAAAGATTTATTTATCTATTTATTTATTCGTGAGAGACAGAGACGGGGGGGGGGGGGGGGGGGGGCGGGGGAGGGACAGAGACATAGGCAAAGGGAGAAGCAGGCTCCATGCAGGGAGCCCTATGTGGGACCTGATCCAGGGTCTCTGGGATCATGCCCTGAGCCAAAGACAGACACTCAACTGCTGAGTCACCCAGGCATCCCTCTACCAAAACTTTTTAAGTTACCTCTTGGAAAGAGCTTTCATCCAAACTTTTTCACAGTCAGAACGTCTAGTCAATCTCAGAAGGAAATTCATTCAATTTCAGGTACAAAAGTTTTAACAGCCTAATCATTTCCCTCATTCTTTGAATACCAATGGGTTGGGGATATTTCCAAATCTCATCCTTCATAGTATGACTTTTTGCCATTACTTAGCAACATCGAGTGAATGAGCTTTTTCTGCCCAAAGGTAGACAATGGCTTTTTAACACACCCACAAAATCATATAGGGAATATCTCTTTTGGCACACCCAAGACCCCCTTTTCCTTCTTTTTAATTGTACAGATGGATTCTCTCCACAAATAGAGATATTTAAATCAGTGAATTACCAGTAGGAAGAATAATATCTCTGTATTTTGTATAAAATAGGTATTTTCAAATATTTTTAGATTTTTTTGAAAAAATGTTATTTATTTATTCACGAGAGACACAGAAAGAGAGGCAGAGACATAGGCAGAGGGAGAAGCAGGCTCCATAAGGAGCCCAATGTGGGATGTGATCCCGGGACTCCTGGATCATGCCCTGGTCCAAAGGCAGATGTTCAACCACTGAGCCACCCAGGCATCCCTTAGATTTTATTTGTAAAGTGATAAATCAGTTGAGTAATATAGTATTGTACAGTATAAAAAATTGTCCAATTTTACCTACTTTAATAAAACAATTTTAGTAGCAACATAATAAATTTTTAGTAGAAATAGAAAATAAAAATGTATTCATGTCACTAACATAGCAGCACTGATTTTTTAAAAATATTCCCTACCAACCCTTGTCTATAGGAACAGTTTTACATAGTGGTCATCATCATTTAGATATAGTCTCAATTGTATTTTAATAAATATATTATTATCATTTTAAATCTGAGAACATTTGAAAGAGCCTTTAAATTACACTTATGACTAAAGTTAAATGAATCTACATTTTCTCCAAAGTTTTTAATTTCTGTGACATTAACACTAATGTCATAAACAAATTTAAAATTAACATCATAGTTAAACAAAACAAAAGAGAATTGTACTGGAATCATGTTTTCATGGCATTTTTTCTTAACTAGCTCAGTTTATTTATATCTGCACTTTTCTATGTAACTGTTTCAGGATTTCTTTTCCTTTAGTGCCCACGATTCTTGGTCCCACCAATTGGAAGAATGAAGAGGTAGACCAGAAGACTGGTGGGCACCAAAACAAAGTTATTTGGACAGTAGTACAAAGCTGCTGAGGAGAAAGGGGACCCCAGAGGGTGGCTGTGGGAGTTTCTAAGTCTAGGGATTTTATGAGAATGATGGTGGGCTGTTTTCATCTGATTAACTCTCCCTGCAACTATCATCCTATCAGGTTTTTGTCCACATCATTCATCTATCAGGTAGTTGTTCACATGGGAAAGGGTGGAGGACTCCTTCCAGGGTGGTGTAGAATAATGAGATGGGGTCTTTATCCCTTTAAGGGTAGTTTCCTCTTAGAACAGGGCCCCTTGCCCCTGTCTGCCTTTCTTCCAGCTAGCTTCCATTATAACCATATTATAGTCAAAATTTCTTATTAACATTTAGTTAAATTGGGAATTTTTTCCAGATTGCTAGTGACTATGTATGCTATTTTTTTTCCTCTCAATGAATTTTTGCATTCTTTTACCCTTCCTATTTTTACAGTCAAATAAAAAAATATCAGATATAAAAAAAATCAGATATCTTTTTATTTATTTTTTATTTTTTTAAAAGATTTTATTTATTTATTCATGAGAGGCACAGGGAGAGAGAGAGAGAGGCAGAGACACAGAGAGAGGGAGACGCCAGCTCCATGCAGGGAGCCTGATGTGGGACTCGATCCCAGAACTCAGGGATCACGCCCTGGGCTGAAGGCAGACGCTCAACCACTGAGCCATACAGGCATCCCCAGATATCTTTTTAAAAACTGGTTTTATCCTTTATTTGTTTCTTTCCGCTTCAATTACCTCCCTCTCTTATTCAAACCCATACAATCAAACACACACACACACACACACACACACACACACAAACCACCCCAAAATAACGAACAAACAAACAAAAAAACCCACAACAAAACAAAACTAACCATCCATTTGGCAGGACAAGGAAGAGAGCTGGTGTGGTGGTGGGTTACCATGCTGAATTATGACCTAGCAATGCACAGGAGCTGTTTTTCCTGGATCAGTAATCTCATGGTTCAGTGGCAATTCCACAGGGATCAATGAGCAAGGATGAAAGAAAGCAAAATGAAAATACTCTTGTCATGAGATCATATTATGAACAGTATCTGAAGACCTTGCTAACTTTTAAAAGAATGTTCTTTAAAAAAAAAAATTCTTTGCTGTTCACAAACTGTAAAACTATCCATGCCATCTGTTATTATAAAATTACTGTGGCATTATAGAAAGATTTTTATCAGTGTCTGTGGAAATCAAATCAATAAAGATTGCCAAATAAGCTTCTATAGAATATGTTATAGAGAAGCAGCTGGAAAAAGTCTGCTTTGTATGCCCATGTGCATATATGTGTAGATACATATCTCATTCCAAAGATTTAAGAGGGTTCATAAAATTACATGAAATGAAGCAAGATAAAAATGCATATAAAGCAGGAAAATTAGGCTCAACAGAAAATAAAAGTACAACAGGTAAATAGAACTAGGAGTAAGGACACTATAAACATCATGTTTATGAAGATTTGCATGGCAGGAGAGTATTTCTTTGCTTCCCTAAAGCCATTTTTAACGCCCTTCTGTTCTGTGCATTCCTTGCTTTTCTGCTAAGTGTTGCCACTGATGTGATTCTGGTCAATCAAAGTGAGCAGAAATATTTTGAATGACCAATAGGAAAGAATTTTTACTTTCTGATAATTATGGAACAAGTTTATATTATTCCTTGAAAAAGACCCTCTCGCTTGCTTTTTATGTTTTTGAATTTGAAATCAGAAAGTAATGTTTGGAGCTCTTGCAGTCTTTTTGTGGCCATGAAAACAGCAATGACAGCAGCCCTGCACCTGATGATAAATCACATGATCATAAATCATAAAACTGCCACAAAAATATCAACAATTACGTACAAACAGACATCTTATTATGGGAGAAAAATGCACTTCTGTTTTTATAAGCAACACTTAATCTCGTTTTTGATTGCTTGCTGCTGACCACATATGAACTTAGACAAGCTATATTCTGACTAAAGTTGTACCACATCTTTGATTTTAAGTTTTTAACATTCAACATGAAGAAGTAAACATGACCAGTTATGATACACATTGCTAATGCAGAGTAAGTAATGTTTCTCTGAGTTTTTTTTTTTCCTTAAGATTTTATTTATTTATTCAGGAGAGACACAGGGAGAGAAAGGCAGAGACACAGGCAGAGGGAGAGGGAGAAGCAAGCTCCATGCAGGGAGCCCGACGTGGGACTCGATCCTGGGACTTCAGGGTCTCTCCCTGTGCTGAAGGCAGACACTCAACCACCGAGTCACCCATGTTCCTCTGAGTTCTTACTAAAGAAAGTATTATGTCATGTAGTGAACCAAACCATTCCCAAGCATGAAGACATTATAGAAGAAACCCAGGCAACTTTTCAAAAGATTTGATTGTTCTTTTTTTTTTTTTTTTTTTTTGATCTTTAAGGTTTATACCTCGAGATTATAAAGGAAAGTACAATTTATTACTTTTCCACCATCACCCAAGACAGTTTCTCATCCTTGCATGCATGCTTTTAGAATGCAAAAGTTACCAATTCATGACTTGTTGCTGGCAGAGTTCATTACTATATCAGTGTTGGGGAGAGGAGTCAAGATTTTAGCCACAGACATTGAAAACTGACCCTACACAAATGTTATTCTTACCATACAAGAGAGCAAAAGATTCTTTTTTTTTCTCTTATTTTTACTGTGTTCTAAAAATGCAGAGAAGTATATTTGAAAGAGTGGCTTTTCATTTATCACACACCATTATTGCCCGGGCAGCAGAAAATTAGATTAGCCATATACCTCTATGAGTAACTTGTTTGCATAAAATATACTAATCAAGAAGAAATTATTTGTCAATCCAAAAAAACCAAGCTTGTGCTCGCGTAAAGGATGTTTCTTTTAGTTACTATCTGAATGTCGACGGGAGAAGTAGACTGAGGAAGTACCTATCCTTGGATCTTTTGATAGATAGCTGATTTAAAAAAAGGAAGAAGACACAAAACTTATTTATAGACCTTTCCCTGAAACTAAGTATTCCCTCTCGAAGAATGAATAATTTCAATATTTACTAAAGAAATAGCCTTTTCTTATGAAGGCAGGTGGAAGAAGTAGTGTCAAAGATAGAACTGTCCTTTACAATCATTCGTTTAAATAACAATTGGAAGAAACAAGAGACTAACATAGATTCCAGAATGTTAAAAATACAGGGATCCCTGGGTGGCGCAGCGGTTTGGCGCCTGCCTTTGGCCCAGGGCGCGATCCTGGAGACCCGGGATCGAATCCCACGTCGGGCTCCCGGTGCATGGAGCCTGCTTCTCCCTCTGCCTGTGTCTCTGCCTCTCTCTCTCTCTGTGACTATCATGAATAAATAAATAAAATCTTTAAAAAAAAAAAAATACAGAGGGCCACTAAAACTAGCTAGTGCATCCTCAATATATTTTAGACAAAGAAAGAGAGGTTTGCATAAATCTCCTACAGCTGATGACAGAAAATACATTACGGTAATTGAAGTTCACCCTTTATATATACAGGGATGTGTGTAACTTTAAGACTCGAAAGGACATTTTTATCAGCCAACAAAATTGATTGAAAGTATCTAAAACAATATAATTTTGTTTATATAATTTAATTTGAATTAGATTGTTGATATCAACAAAAGATTAATCAACATTCTTTTCCTTTGTCAACAGTTGGGAAAAGCCAAAGCTAACTGATACTATTTTAAGACTGTTGCTGCTTTCTTCCTTTTAAGGAACTGTCCTTGACGAAAGTTTACTTGATATTGAATGCGTTATTTCTAAGGCAATTAACTTCTTACATCTGGGATGCTTTAAGTAAAAATTAAAGGATCACTACATGGAATGTTAATTCTATGAAAGGACTAACACTTGAAACAAAGATATGTGCTGCCAGACTGGAATTAAGAGAGAGCAAATGATATACACAGTATTAAGAGAAGTAGGGGGTGAATTTGAGAAAAGTTTCTTTGCAAGTATAAAGTTGCTTAACAAGATTTGCTATTCCTCCTTTATTCCAGGAAGCTTGCTTTCTTTCTTCTTTCTTTCTTTCTTTCTTTCTTTCTTTCTTTCTTTCTTCTTTCTTTCTTTCTTTTTTTAAGATTTTATTTATTTATTTGAGAGAGAGAGAGCATGAAGGGGGAAGGAGAGGGGCCGAGGGGGAGGCACAAGCAGACTCCCAGCTGAGCAAGGAGACCTACCGAGGAGGGCCAGTCATCCCAGGACTCTAAGATCATGACCTGAGCAGAAATCACACACTTACCTGACTGAGCCACCCAGGCACCCGAGGATGCTTTATTTGAAGAGCAGAGTCAAGGTTTATTTTTTGTTGTTGCTGTTTGGGTGGTTCAGTATTACTCCTTCCGCTTTACTTATTGTATTAACTTGTGGAGTCAATTGAATTTATTTATCTTTTTTTTTAAAGATTTTATTTATTTGTTTATTTATTCATGAGAGACAGAGAGAGAGAGAGAGAGAGAGAGAGAGAGACAAAGGCAGAGGGAGAAGCAGGCTCCATGCAGGGAGCCCGAAGTGGGACTGGATCCCAGGTCTCCAGGATCACGCCCTGGGCTGAAGGCAGCAGTAAATCGCTGGGCCACCAGGGCTGCCCGAGTCAATTGAATTTAAATAACTACACAGTTTTTCCCCTTGAGTTTCTTCTTTCTCATAAAATCAGTGGGAAAGATTCTTCTCTAGAATGTTATAGCTGTCTGTTGAATCCGCTATAAACACCAACTCTGCACCTCCTGTATGTCTTTAGTGCCTAGAGCTATGTTTTATTCCTCTTTCTAATAAATATCTTGGCTTTATATCTACAAATAAGGATTTACCCAATATATCATCATGAAAAAGTCAACAATCTACAGTCTCATTCCTCTCTCTGTTTCACATCTTTATGAAAGAGGACTTGATCTACTTCTGTTTTGATCTTCGTCTGTACTTTCTAACTGATTAAGTTATCCTTTCTAGCTTATCTTTTAGCTCAGCTAAAAGTCCTGGCGGGCAAAGCATCCAGTGACGGGAACTGAAACTACTCCCTCAAGCAATAACAACTGCCCTGACACCAGCAAGACCCTGCATGATTGACCCCAAGACAATGATCAACCTGACCTTTCCTGTCCAGCTGCATGTACCCAGCGATTTTTGTCCCACATTTTCCTTATATAAACTTAGAAGTATTTTCAGCACTTTGGATACAGCCTTCAGAACGTTAGTCCACTGTGTTCCTGTTATTCGTCTCACTGAAACAAATTATTTTTTTGTTTCACCACTATTGTTTTCTTGCCTTTGGATTTTTGTCAGCAGCAAATGGCTGAATCTCATCTGCTTGGGATCTCTGGAGCCAGGCACTGGATCCCAGGCACTTGGGATCTCTGGACTTCATGCTTCACTCTTCTTAATTAATTCAGGTCTTGCCTATATTAGCCAAACAAACTTTTTCTTGAACCCATTTCCCACGTAAAAATATATTACCTTCCTTAACTTTTCATGCCAACTTGTTTTAGTCTCAAAAAAAAAAAAAAAAGAAAAAAGAAAAAAAAGAAAGAAAAGAAAAGAAAAGAAAAGAAAAGAAAAGAAAAGAAAAGAAAAGAAAAAAATCAAAGAAATACTTTCAGTTCCTATTTCCTATTCATTCTTTCCAACAATGCATTAATAATATGGTGCTGCCTGAAATTAATGAGGAAGTTATAGATATCCACGGTCTTGGGTCTCTTCCCTACAATATTTTGAAATGCTAATCACCTGTTGTTTTTTTTATTACTTGAATGATTTTCTGACCATCATTAATCTCTGTTGTCTTTCAAGTTCACTAAAGAAAGCTTCTCTTTCTTTTCAGCATCTCATTAAATATTTATATGGTCCCTTCTCCGTTCTAGACCTACAGCTTCTCTGTTCCTAGATATCCTTTTCTTAGGTCTTTCACTTTTTAAGATTCTTTGTTTCCTTCACTCCTTCAAATAGCGTCTCCATGAGAATTATTTCTGCATTCATATGGAGAGCCTCAATTGGTTTAATGCACTTTTCCCTTAGACGGTTTATTCTGTAACCTCACCTGTCCATAATTGAATCTCTAACCACTGATTCTGCTCACTGTCACATGGTATAGTGCAGCCCCAGGGATAAATATTGAAATCTGCACCCAAGCAGACCCGGACACATTCCTGGCTTTGCCTCAGAAGAGCTGTGGGATATTGGACAAGATTCCTACCTGTGGAATTTTGGATAAGTTTCTTACCTTTTCTGAGACTTATTTCCTCCGGTAGTCTAAAGGGCATAATAGTGGCACCACTTCAAATTTGTCTTAAAGACTAAAAGAAGGAGAGATCAGAGGTAGAAAATGAATCAAAAAGTACAGAGGAATAAAAGCAAAATAAGCAGAATGCCCCAAGATATGGATGGATGGTTCACAAATACAAGGGTGAGATGAAGGCTTTTGAAAAATTATTACATCTGACAAAGGATTTGGCAACCTTTGAAAATTTGTCTTGTTTTGTCTGTATTTGGTAGAATGATGTTTGCCATTTGCATGGAGTTTTTATTTTGGTTCAAAACCCAGCCACACATTATATTTATCTCTCTTAATATACTCATTTGAGTTCTAAAACAGAAAAATAGTAGATTCACCTTTATATCTCCTTGCTTTTATATATATATATATATATATATATATATATTTATACAAAACAATTGTATAATATGTATACAAAACAATCGTTTCATGTGGAAAGAATGGTAGTACTTTAGATTCATAGATATATTGGTGCCATAGATGTTTTGTAATACTATTTTTTGTGTTTTCATATTTTAGCTGTTCTTATTTCTCATCCCTATAAAACTGAAAACTTTTTTGACCAACAAGTTTAGAAAACATAAATGAATTAATTTATTGAATCAAATATGTCATACCAGCTAACATTTTTTGGGGAAATTGTTTTAGAATATAATTGAGAATGAAAAAAGTTGCATTTATTCCATGGAGAAATGAATTATTTACGAAGTTTTAAAATTCTACAAGTTACATAACGTGCCAATAGAAATTATCCTGTATTCATACTTTTTTCTCTGTACTCCATTGATATTTATAGAAAAGATAAATGGGCATATTGATATATTGTGTATTAAAATATAAATAATACTAAATATTATCTACTAAAATATAATAATATAATAGTAATATATATTTACCCATCAAAAATTTTTACTTAGTTTTCACGGATAAACTAACTTTTTGAAAGCTTAGGACTTGGTGGACTGTCATTCTTTGGTATAATTATAAATAATATCTTCCTGCTTGATTATCTATTCACACAATGCCCTTTAGACTATGCATCCTACGTATCTAACATTTTTAAAGGGATACTTCCTAGATTTACTTATATTATTTGATTTATTCCAAAACTATAAACAAACATTGTTATTGTTATACAAACTTTACTTTTTTTATGCTGATCTTAGAAACAATTTCAAGGAGAAAATATCCTACAGACAAAAATATGATTAAATAGTCTGTCAACTATGACTTTATTCTCAATTTAAAAAAGCTATCAAAATATTTTAATAATTTTTCTTTCTCTCACTTTGCCCAATACATTTATTTATTTTTAATTTTCTCTGATGTCTATAAAATTGTGGTCAGGGAGGAGTACTGGGCTAGATGATCTCTAAGGTCATTTTTGGTTTTGACATTTTTAATGCTCTACATATTTTAGTTCTTGCATCAAATAAATAAATCACTTGCTTTTATTTAGTCCAGTTTTTTTTCTTCTGTAATGTAAAATATTTTTTTGACATAGACCTATCTGATCACTGGTGGTGCTTTTATCTTTAGTCTACAACACCCTTATAAAAACATAAAACTTAAATGATTTTTAGAGATCAAATGTTCTGAGTTTTGGGGGGAGGAGTTAGCTTCTGAATTATTTAAAGAATATTTATGTTGATACCCACCAGGAACTACAGTTGAAGGAAACACAGCCAAATGATTGCACTATTGGAAATAGAATAGAGGGGCTCAAAGTCAAGCTGGGATTTTTTCCCCTATTTTATGGGGCTCTGGGAATGTCCTAAAGAGCAAAGTTTAAAAATCACAGACAAAATAAGACATTCATTTTATTTTAAGCAATTTGTGTGTTCACTTATGTGCACACAAAAACCCTTTTTTATTTTTTGTATTTTATTTATTTATTTGTTTGTTTGTTTGTTTGTTTGTTTTTACAAAAACCCTTTCTAGAATGGAGAGCTGACTTGCCTCATCTGATGCTAAATTGAGTGACTGATTTTAAAGAAGACTATAACAAAGAAGTATTGCATCTAGAAACTGATTAGTAAACAGCAAAAATATAATAGTAATTGTTATTAGGCACCTTGCTTTCCACTAATGATTTTTCAGACTATTTGCCTATACTATTATTCAACTTGCCCTCTTGAAATTTGTTCATGCTATTTACACAGCAGTCTCATTTTCTTCCCCAAATTAAGACACTGCCTCACCTGTTATGCAATCTTAAATTATATAAAAATTTCTTTCAGTTTTAATGTAACTATTGATACATTACTGAAACATATATTAAACATTTCCTTATACATTATGATGCATAATATCGACACGAGTAACTGTAAACATACACGAACTAGAACTACAATAGTTAACAGGAGACCTAGAACATTACATTACCCACATCTCCCAAATCTGGAGAGATCATTTGCCACCTGTTAATCTAACTTGTTCATTGAGCTTGCTTTTCTTTCTTTCTTTCTTTCTTTCTTTCTTTCTTTCTTTCTTTCTTTCTTTCTTTCTTCTTTCTTTCTTTCTCCCTTTCTCTTTCCTTTTTTCTTTTTTTTTTTCACATTTAACAATCATCCTTCATAGTCTCTAATTATTCATCTACCATTGTTATGCCATATTTTACTTCTTTAAGCAGGGTCATATTTAGTGTTATCTCTATTTTCCAAGTTATATAGGGTTAGGGAATGGAAATCTGTTTTTATCTTATGCATTGGTTTGTGTGCATGCTCATTGCTTGCTGCCAATCTATATCTCCCCACCATGCCTTCTTTGGGGATGCTTTCTTCTAGAAAAGACTGGTCTACTTCTTGCAAACAGCTGGAATTTGCCAAGGACCCAGGACAACTCTATTCCCTTCCCAACAGAGGGGCCAAAATCAATCAGGGATCCGAAATTCAACTCCTTACCCAAGACTTATTGTACCTATGGCTGGGCTACTATGAGCATCTGCCTTAGGAGAAATTCTTCCTCTGCTATATATCTACAATTTTATGCCTTAGCTCCATCTCCAGATACAGGTGTTTGGGGGAAAAGATGGAGAGGTAAAGCATGGTTTATTTTTATTTTGTTTTGTACTTTTTGCAAGTACAGAAGTACTACTTTTTGCAAATCCAGATTTTTTTGTTTTAACTAGGGTTTAGTTTTACTGAAGCAAGAGGCTTCTTAGACCATTTAACCCATCATAATGTCAAAAAGGATAATTGAATCCGCATCATTTTCTTTCCTGTGTTTTAAGAATATGTATATCTGATTGAAAATTTGCTTCTGATATTCAGATGCAGAATTCCAATTTCCTATTTGACATTTCCATATGCTTTTATTAGAAACTAAGAGTGCATTTTGAAAACCATTTAAAATTATTTCAAAATAAAATGTATTTTCTTTCACGAGCTGTTTATTTTTCCCATTCTGTCCATTTTTACTAACTCTGGAACTTCATTACTGTAACTTCACATGCTGATAGCTCACATCTGTTCATCATACTCTCTTACATAGGCTATTGAGCTTCAAAAACATAAAAACTTGAATTGTATATTCCTTTATGAATCTGACAGAAAGGGACTCATCCTAAAATGTTCCTTTATGCTTACAAAGAAAATAATTTAATGCTTTGTAGAAGGCAATGACTTCTTGGACTTACTCAGATCACTCACTGTGTTTTAAACATGATTCTCATTATTTCTATACATTGGAAAATATTCTAGATAGTTGAGTTTTGAAGCTTGATATAAGCACTCTTGATACAGTAAGTGAGTTATCATTCTCCAAGTTACCTAACACTAAAATGCCTGCAACTTTACCATAATTTTGACTTTGTTTAGATCAGAGTATTCTAGAGGAGATTGACCTCAGTACTTTCAGATTGTGCCAGATTATAGTCATATCCTTAAAAAAATATTCATTGGAAGGACTGAGAAAACCCTATTAAATTATAAAGATGATATACATAAAAATTGCTTTCAACCTATAGAATAATTAAACTAAAGAGCTATATAATTAAAAACTAACATCCTATTATAAGAGTAATGTAAATTAAGGTTTAGTTTAATAAAACCAATGAATATGAATTAAATTTTTTCTGTGACCCAGATGAGTAAGGTATCCTTGACAGATGTTTGTTTTTGTTTTTGTTTTCTAATACCAACAACTTTAAGTATAATAATTTGTTAAATGTTTTAGCCTGGAATGTATTAAAGAAGACACCTTAGCTAGGATACAAGCCAACAAAAATGAGACTACATAGTCCAAACAGGAAAATCTTTTGCATATCTTCATAAGAAAAAATCAGTATGAAATCAAGGATATCATGCTGTAAATGTTTTATAACTAGATGGATAATAAAAGGACAATGTGACAAATTTTGCAATTAAGTGACATTGTCTAGATGCAAAAAAGCTACAGAAATTAAAAATGTAACAGAATAATTTTAGTTGCATAGAACCTAAAATCCAATTTAGAATGGCTTACATGCCAGAAGGAGATCTATTGACACTCATAAATATGGCAACTTTGCAGTGTCCTTAAAGATTTGGTTCTTTTTGTTTTGTCTTTGGGGATAAATGCTTCCACCTCAGTTAGGGCTCCCTTATAGCCACAAATGCCTGCAAATATAGATACCGTGGCCAAATGCTTCCTTGCTGATATCCAAAGGAGGAGGATGGGCAGAGAGAGAAGTTTGATAGTTCTCTTGAAGAACAAAGAAGCTGCTTTTCTAAATATTTCATCAAATTAATGGAATCAATTGCCCACCCCTGAGTTAATTACTGTGGGAGGAGGAAGGACTTTGCTGAATGACTTAAACCAATCAGGGCCTACACCCTTGGTGTTGAAAGTAGAGTCATGAGCTCTACCCAGTGGGAAAAGGATGCAACACTCAGTGGGATTTGGGAGAACATTTGGCACAGGAAGGAGAAACAGTTTGGGGGAATATAACTAGCAGGTATCCACCATAGCACAGAAGACACCATTGGGTCTGAAAAAAATTTTCCCCAAGTATGTACCTTTATAAAAGCCTCAGCCCCTACTTCACTTTGCTGTGCTTGTATCTCTCTTATGGAATGGCTATACAGTTTAGTGGTTAAAAGCTATCTAAAGCCATAGTGTGAATTCAGAGCCTGGCTCCATCACTTACTAGCTGCATGACTGTGGACAAATAACTTAATTCCTCTGTGCCTCAGTTTCTTCAACTTATTTTGTACATAATAACAGTACCTACTAATATTATTATGTAGCTTATATGAGTTATTCATGTAAATCATTTAGAAAAATGCAGATTATATAATTATTATTAATAAAACCTATTAAATGCCTTGGGAGATAGGCTTTTGACATATGACATATGGATATGTGTATATATATATATGAATATAGATTAAAGAATATAAATCATATATATAACTTATATATATTATTATATTATACTATTACCAGTTATTATATTATTCTATATATTATATACTACTTATTTATATATCATGTTATTGTTATATTATATATACATATTATTGTGTATTACATATTATATTATAAGTATATAAATAATATACATTAATCTTTAAGCCATTTCTCAAATAAAAATCTTGTTTTTTCTTCTATCATCATTTTGTTTAATCTTTTTTGTCTCTGTTATAGTACATTTCATCTAAAATATCATAATGTTGATAAAAGATTAATCCTTCATGTACCATGTTTCTGTTCACCAAACTTCCATTTCAAGCATTGCTAAGGAATTAAATTCTGTTGCCCATTTTAGTATTCAAGGCTTTCAGAAATATACTCTCTCAAAACCTCTATGCTTATATGTTCAAGTTAGATTAATTGAAATTCTCCAGAGTCACACTTTTTGTAGACTTGAGGTCACTCTCCAGCTCCTTCCCATTCCTTAGATCTACCTTAAATAACACTTGCTCTGAAAAGAATTTCCAGATTTCTGACAACCAGATATACAATAGAATTTAATAGGTCTCCAATGATAGAGTTTAATAGGTCTCCAATGATAGAACTTAATTAACTAACACTCTCTGTTATTTAAAGCATTCAACCACTGCACCCAAGTGTAGCACCTACACGCCCAAGCCTCAAAGTTTGCACAGGTTGACTCACATGTTTTCAAATAGTTCATTGTCTTTGTTCCCAAAAATATGTCAATTGCATTTGTTATTGTTATTATGAGATTTAAATTTCTTCCAAATTCATTAATATTACATGCAAAAAGAAAGAGCATTATATCTAAGAAAAGGAAGTCGAGGTTTTTTGTTGAAATGTAAAAATAAATAATTGAAAACACTACTGTTGAATTAACGTTTAGACTAATTTAAGAACTCAGGGGAAAAATCTTGAGTTATTCTGCACTCATATTATTTCATTAATAATTTAAAAGTCTTCATAAAGACAGAAATGGAAAATTCTAGTTAGTGGCTTATGACTACTATTTATACAAGAAATATAAAGCATGAATATTGTAAAACACGAATAAGACACTCCTGCTAATAGAAAACTCCTGAATTCTATGTTAAAATGTAGACAAATTAGTTTTCCTTCCCCTGTTTAAAATTGAATTTAAATATCTAAGGTGAATATGTATTCTTAAATAATTACTCGCTTTAAAAATGTTAATTAATCAGGGTGCCTGAGTGGCTCAGTCAGTCAAACAGCTGACTCTTGATTTTAGCTTAGGTCATGACCTCAGGGTCCTGAGATGGAAATCATAGCCTGGCTCTGTGTTTGACAGGGGGTCTGCTTGAGATTCTCTGTCCCTCTCCTTCTGCCCTTCTCCCCACTCTCATGTTCATGCTATCTCTGTCTGAAGTAATAAAATAAATCTTTTAAAAACACTAATTAATCAACTTCCTGTATGAATCCCTTAGATGAATCTGAACCACTTATATTATTATATACATGTTATTTTGTCAAACTTTATTTGATAAATGTTCAAGAGCTGGGGATATAAGAACAATGAAGGTTTTTTTTTTAATATCTCTTAAATGAATTCAGATTCTATTGGAAAAGACAAGTGTAAAGACAAATAATTGTAAATATTACAAATAATTGCACATAGTTACAATTGTAATTTTTGTAATAGTTGTAAATAAGTAAAATTGTCTTTACAGGTATAAAGACAAATAATTACAAATATTAAGGCAAATGCTAAGGAAGATTTTCATAAAGTACTGTTTATCTGTGAGTATCTCTGTCAAACCCTCATATAAACCGTGAATACCTTTTTTAAAAATTTTTTTTTTTATTTATGAGAGACAAGGAGAGAGAGAGTGGCAGAGACATAGGCAGAGAGAGGCAGGTTCCATGCAGGAGCCTGGCGTGGGACTCGATCCTGGAACTCCAGAATCACGCCCTGGGCCAAAGGAAGGTGCTCAACTGCTGAGCCACCCAGGTGTCCTTAAACTGTGAATATCTTGAAGGCCAGGATTATTTTATTTCATATTCTACTAAATAAAGATTGTTGAATGGATGAACTGAACTGAATTTGAGAAAACTTAACTAAGCTGATAAAAGTTTGTAACATCGAGAGAGTTGCAAAATGTAGAAATTATTTTGCACTGTGCATAAATAAGAACATATTATTTAGTTTAGCACAACTTCAGGAAAAAATATGGTTTCACCGTTTTTTATGTTTCCTATATTGAATAGTACTAGATGTTGACTGAGCCCTAAGATCCAAGCATTAGTATAAATGTTTTACAAGTATTAATTCAATTAACATAAAACTGTACGAACTGAATTCTATTATTATCCTCTCAGAAGATAGGGTGATTTGTCAAGGTAACAGAGTAAGTCCAAAACCAGGACTCAAACTCACACAATAAGGCTCCACAATAATGCTCCCATTTCTCCCATTTCTAGTATTTGTTCATTCTGTGGGCAATTACTGAGAGTATGCTTACTCGCAATTGTTGTGCTGGGTTTAGGGGCAAAAGAATGAACTAAACATAATCCCTCCATTCAGAAAACTTGTAGCCTATTAAAGGGGAGGCAAAATAAACACATAAGCAGAACTAGTACAAGTATTATTTTAGATACATTCACAAAGAGTACAAATAATGCTAATCTACTGAGGATTGTGGCTTCTGAATAGTCTTACATAAACTATTACAATTTTATGATAATCTGAGCTTCAAAAAAAAGGTTAAGAAACTCATCCTTGATCAATGACTTAAACAAAAAAATAGGCAAAGAATTCAATTACAAATCTATACATTTTTTTCATTTTGTACGGATATTGAATGTGCTATTATAAAATTCCTCTAACTATATGTGGTTTTATAGATCATATAAAATTCTGCAAGCCGTTTTATCATGTGGTCTTAGAGCCACTAAAAGAGAATGCTCTTCTGTGATATGATTTAAATAGATACTAATTTCCCATATGCTGATTTATTTTGAATCGACTATGAATTTTGATCAGGGATGCGAAGGATTTTTTTCTTCTTTTAAAAGTATGCAATAGCTAATACAAATTGCTTGAACTGAAGAAAAAAACACTAACTTTAAAACATGTTAATATTGCCAGTAATCTATGTCACTATAAAAGATAAATTTTAAGGGGAATGCTATCAGGAAAGCAAAATAGCAAAACATCTATTTTAAGCACTGCCAAAGAAAATAAAAATAAAGTATGTGCTGACATTACACGTAAAACTTTATTTTATAAAATATTTATGCTTTATCATGCTGCTACTGATTAATAATGATGTAAAAAATGAAATACTAACCGTAACTTTTAAGATGTTTGAAGTGAAACCACATGTGGTCCTAGCTACAGGCATACACACACACTCCCATACACACAAGGATGGTCTTGTAATATAACACAGCCACTAAGTTGTAGGAAGTGAGAATAAATGACCTGGTCTTATTTTACTTGCTAAATATAAACATTGTTTGTTTTTAATGATAGATAAAATTTATTAAATAATTTCTTTTTCTTTTTTGTTTTTTTGCAATGGGCAGCAAAGCAAAGTTTTGTGGGTTTTTTTTTGGGGGGGGCGGGGATCAACATATAATGTATTATTAGTTTCAGAGGTAGAGTTCAGTGATTCATCAGTCTTATAAAATGCCCAGTGCTCATTAGATCAAGTGCCCTCCTCGATGTCCATTACCTATTTGTTCTATCCACCAACATCCCTCCTCTCCAGCGACCTCAGTTTGTTTCCTATGAGTAAGATACTTCTGGTGTCTTCTGGTTTGTCTTCCTCTCTGATTTTGTCTTGTTTTGTTTTTCCCTCCCTTCCCCTATGATCCTCTGTTTTGTTTCTTAAGTTCCACATATGAGTGAGATCACATAATTGTCTTTCTCTGTTTGGCTTATTTCGCTTACCATAACACCATAATACTAGAGGGAGTTCCATCTACATCCTTGCACATGGCAAGATATCATTTTTTTTTATGGCTGAGTAGTAATTAATTGTATGTATGTACCACATCTTTTCTATCCATTCATCTTTCTATGGACATCTGGGTTCTTTCCATAGGTTAGCTATTGTAGACATTGCTGCTATAAACATTGAGGTGCAGGTGCCCCTTTGGATCACTACATTTGTATCTTTGGGATAAATCCCTAGTAGAATGATTGCTAGGTTGTAGGATAGCTTTATTTTCAACTTTTTGAGGAACCTCCATACTGTTTTCTAGAGTGGCTGCACCACCTTGCATTCCCACCAATAACGTAAGAAGGTTTCCCTTTTTCCTCATCCACGCCAACCTCTGTCCTTTCCTGAGGCGTTAATTTTAGCCATTCTGACCTATACAAGGTGGTATCTCACTGTGGGTTTTGCTTTGTATTTCCCTGATGCCGAGTGATGTTGAGCTTTTTTTCATGTGTTTGTTGGCCATTTTAAACATTGTTTGAAATAAGATTTTCAAACTTTTTGGTATTAAGCATTTTTAGGAAATGATAACCTATTAGGTTAATCAAACATCTTAAATTTTATATCAGGAATCTAAAGATCAAAGATCTAAAATTCATTTCACTCTGCATGAATACAACCTAGTGAATAAAACAAGCATAATATTCCACAGGCTTCATATATAAACACAACACTCAGCCACACTATATGTATATTCAGGAGTGGAGCTGATTAATGATCAGACATTTTCATTTTCAGCAGAGACTCTCTAATATCAAGGATGAAGCTCATAAAATAGGCACTGGGTTTACCTCCTTTACTAGTTTGCTTGGGCTACCATAAGAAGTACCAGAGACTGGGTAGCTTAAACAGCAGAAATTTATTTTCCTGTTGTTCTGGCTAGAAGTCTTCGATCTGTGTGCCAGCATGGTCAGTCTGGCCAGAAACCTCCTCCTGGCTTGCAGACTGCAATTTATCACTATGTCTTCACATGACAGAGAGAGAAAGATCTTGCCCTTCCTCTTATAAAACCACCCATCCTATTGGATTAGCATCCCACCCTTATACCCTCTTTAACTTTAATACCTCCTAAAAGGCCTAGCTCCCAAAGTTACATTGGAGTTTAAAGATTTAGTGTATGAATTGGTTGGGGCGTGGTGGGGAAGGGCACAATTCTTAATTCTTTTCCTAACACATTCCTTTTTCTAAATACCTTCCTTTTTATCTATTTTCATCCTTCTCCAAACAAAACCCACAATAGACTGGAGTGAAATTATTACACATTTCTCTGAACTGGTTGATCTCAGAAGACAATACTGTGTAGGCTAAACAATACAAGTTGATCTTACTTTCAAACCTGGGAAAGGAAATTCCCATTAAACTCCTTCCCTTTCTCCAATGCCTCATCCTATCCTATCATCTTTTCTCAAGCAAATGTGTCTGTGGTTCTATCTTATTAGTATCCATCCTCCCTACAGGAAGAAGTGTTTCTTAGGGGATCATTTCAAAGGTCTCAGACTTTAATCTTGTTGCGTAGGAAGGCTCTCTGCTCAAACTCAGGCTGCCTCTTGAAGGGAGCTGACAGTGGGCTCCAGTCTTCCGAATTGGAAATGGTTAATGCTCAGATTCTGCTTAAATCCCTGAATCAGTTACAACTGTGGCCTTGCTAGTTAGCCCGTATCACTGGGCAAGTGCCAAACGAAGAAACAAATGATTCCTGTTTGTGATTTTAACCATGCACTTAAGAAGAATTTATTTCTGAAAGTATTTGACTCTTTCTTAGCCTTAACAGTTGCAAAGAGTGCCAGCTTCAATTATTTCTTCCTCATTCCGGTTAGCTCCCTTGACTGAAGGATGATTGGAATCTGGTTTATCTTATCCCACTGGTGGATCTATGATTGGCTTCTCAGCCTTTCACTTTGCCTGAGTCCTTCTGAACTGGCCTAATTTCTGTTTCTATGCTCTGTGTTTTCTTTTACAGTTTAGTCAAAAAGATGTATATTCTGTACCCTTTGTCAAAAGAGAACTTTTCTTAAGAAGGGTGTGAGAAAACAATGGGTTTCCCCATTACATATCAAAGTGACAAAACTGTGTGATATAATTCAAATTACACTAGATGAGGCAGCTAAGGGGACACTTCTATTTAACGCTTCCTGTCTTTTTGTGAAAGCTATACCATCATCCTGTTTCAAGGCATTATATATTTTTGATTGAGTTGTTTTAGTAGCTTTTTAACATGTTCCTGGCTTCTCTTCCATCAAACAACTTAAATATTGGTGCTCAGGTTATCTTTCTAAGAGATAGATTGACCATGTTTACTTGCCTAGTCAAGAACGTTCAGTGAATCCCATTGTCCTCAAGATTAAATGCTTGTTTTTCAGTTATCAATTTTTCACTACATGGCTCCTCACTTTTCTAGTTTTATTTTTTATTATGATACGAGATCAAACTTCCATTCTTGCTAATCCAGGATACTCGTTCTTTCTTCTTTCTTTCTTTCTTTCTTTCTTTCTTTCTTTCTTTCTTTCTTTCTTTCTCTTTCTTTCTTTCTTTCTTTCTTTCTTTCTTTCTTTCTTTCTTTCTTTTTCTTTCTTTCTTTCTTTCTTTCTTTCTTTCTTTCTTTCTTTCTTTCTTTTTCTTTCTTCCTTCCTTCCTTCCTTCCTTTCTTTCTTTCTTTCTTTCTTTCTTTCTTTCTTTCTTTCTTTCTTTCTTTTTCTTTCTTCCTTCCTTCCTTCCTTCCTTTCTTTCTTTCTTTCTTTCTTTCTTTCTTTCTTTCTTTCTTTCTTCTTTCTAGATTATTTATTTGTTTAGAGATAGAGAGAGAGGAAGAGTGAGGGGAGGAACAGAGGGAGATGGACAAGCAGACTCCCAGTTGAGTGCAGAACCCAAAATGGGCCTGATCCAATGACTCTGAGATCATGACCTGAGTTGAAATCAAGAGTTGGATGCTTAACTGACTGTGCCACCCTGGTGCCCCTGGGCTACTCGATCTTTCTAAATAGAATATCCATCATGATTGACCTCATCACCATCTCCTCTTCCTCTTTCTCTGCTTAGTCTTCCTTTTCTCCTTGTCTTCTTCATTTTTCTTTTCTTTCTTAGGCAGTTAATCATACATTTTGTCTCATTACATAGAAGCCTATTTGGTCTATATGAGTTTACATTATTGCTTGATTTTATTTTTTTCTCATATCACACTCCAGCACCTATGCTTCCCACTAATCTAGATATCTTACTATCTGTTCTAAGTTCTTTACTCATCCTTACTTCCCAGGTGTCATAGCATTCTTTTGAACTTATGTTTCTTGACGAGTACATTTTTGAGGACTCTTAACAGAGGGTCTGTTTATGATAAGCTTTCTGAGACATTAAGTGTGTTCCTGATAATAGTGTCACTAGTCTCCAGATTAATATGATGGTTTAGCTTATAATAAACTTGTATATTTCAAGTTCTTTTCCTTCAATAAACAGAAAATATCATTTTACTGTCTTCGTCCAAAAATGATCTTGAGAAGGTTTTTTCTTATTCCTTTATAGGTCATTTCTAACACATTTTATAATTTTGGCTCTGCTTTATGGTTTGAATTTCACTATAATGTGTGATTTAAAAATTATTAATTTTGTTGGGCTTGCTATGAGTCTTTCAGCCTGAAATGTTGGATCGTTTTCTAATTCTTTTTTTTTTAATGATTTTATTTATTTATTCATAAGAGATAGAAAGAGAGAGAGAGGCAAAGACACAGGCAGAGGGAGAAGCAGGCTCCATGTAGGGAGCCTGACACGGGACTCAATCCCAGATCTCCAGGATCAGGTCCTGGGCCGAAGGCAGCGCTAAACCACTGAGCCACCTGGGCTGCCCCTCTTTTTCTAATTCTAAAAAGCTATTGGTCTTCATTTGTCAGAATTCCTTTACATTCATTTATGTACTTTTTTCTCACTTTATGGAACACATATTATACATATTGTCCAATATTTACTTTTATATCCCATATCTATTAACTTCTATTTTGAAGAAGTTTCCACAGACTGTTTTTGTCATTCTTGTTGTTGTTTTGTTTTGTTTTATTTTCCAGCTGCATGGCTCTGCAATTCATCCCAATTACCACATTTTTGTTTTTGTTTTTTAAGATTTTATTTATGTATTCATGAAATACACAAAGAGATAGGCAGAGACATAAGAAGAAGGAAGAGCAGGCTCCCAGTAAGGGAGCCTGTTGCAGGACTGGATCCCAGGACACCAGGATTACAACCTGAGCCAAAAATAGATGCTAGACCACTGAACCACCCAGGTGCACCCATCTACTCAGTTTTTAATGTAACTATTATACCTTGAAAATTGTTCTTCATAATTTCTTGTTTCTGCTTCACAGTTCTATTTTTCATTCTTAATTTTTAAATATTTAAATATTCTTTTTCAACATCCTTTATGCTATCTGATTCATTAATTGTACCTTGTTGGATCAGGTATTATGTTGTGATATTTTCATGACAGAGTCCACACTGCTAATGTATTGTTTTTTTCCTTGGGTTCTCATAGTCCTCTGGAGGTGTTAGCACTTCAATTGATAAAGTGTATCTGCATGAGGATTATAGCACCTATACCATACCTTATGCCCCTGTGCTAAATTTAGAATATCTATTAGGAGAAGGGAATATGCTTCAGCACAGAAAATTTATGTTTTAACATATGTTTCTGCTGAGATTCTCCCCCCCCCGCCCCAAGAGCTTCTCCTTAAATTATATTCCTTTACTCTAGGATGTGAAAGGGCATGCTGAAAGGAGAACATCTTCAGGGTTGGCTGGTCCACTTGCTCTTGTTTTAAAGTATTTCTTTCCCAGTCACTATCAAGTTTCCTCACTGACCTAGACTTCTTAGAGAGGTCTCACTTGTAGGGCCTATGAGGTGGCAGTGGTCCATCCAGAGCAATGTGAGCAAGAAAAAATGGATATACTTAATCGTTTTATACCTAAGAGTGCAGTCATGGACTCAGCAACTCTTTAGTTTTGCCCACCATTTTCTGCCATCCCAGAGATTTCTCCTATATGCCTATGTTAGTTCTATAAATCAATCCAACTCTGGATTTTGTAAATCTCTAGCCCATATTAGTGTATAATCTTATCAAAACCCTGCTCAAGGCCTAGCTCAGGAGCTACCATCGCTAAAAGTCATAGTCTACCACTTGTAGCTACAGGGAATCTACAATTTAAAGAATAATACAGATATTTAATCAGTGTATTAAAATTTGAGGGGAAGATTTAAATATGTTTATACTACATTTTTATATCCTGTGTATATCTCTGCTGAAAAATGTGTTGGGAAAAATTGTAATTAATATTCTATATAATGTCCACTTTTGATGCTCCTTTATATAACTAAACCCAAATACACTCTCTGGATCCTTTCCTTGTATATAGTAAAACATACAGCTTATCCCAGCTAGAATAAACACTTTAGTCATTTCTGAAATAAAGGACTATCAAAAATAAGGTGAATTTGGAGATCAAGTCACTCACCAGTCACAGGAAGAAAGTAATTCCCCTGTAACATTTGTTAGACTCTAATCTGTGTCAAAAATTATAACAAAATTACTTTAGCCTTTGAAATAGCTGGGTGACATCCATTTCTCCAATTAATAGATGATTAAACTGAAGGACAGAGAAATCTGGTAGCCTGTCAAAGCTCACAGAGCCATACCTAATAATGGAAGGCTTTAAATCTAGTTGTCTTAATCTCTTTTGCCAAGTGGTGTAAACATCCCTAAACAAAAATCTCCAAACACAAGTATGGGTCCATGGGAGCCCCCAGCTTAAGGAATTGGCTCTTCTAGCTATTTAGAATGACCTCCTTCCAGTTGCAGACTGTTTCAGGTCTGTAATAACTTTAGCAAAAAGTGTATAGTCAGGACAACTGAAAACTTAGTTTTCTTACAGGCTCAGTTTTAGCTTCTAAGGCAGAATCAGAGTTTTGCTGATCTGAGTCATGTGCTTCTATTTAAGGAGGCTCGAATTTAGCTGAAGAGTAAAGTAGTAGGCATGGGGGAGGGGACAGAGGAGGTGGTTAGAAATGTCCCTTTGGCCCCCCCTTTCAAAGTACACCATTCTGCCCAAATGAGATCTTTGCAGTTAGGGGACCAGACCAGGAGAACAAACAACCAAATTCTCACTATCGTTTTATGTAACATTGACAATTGGGGGAGAGAGGGTTTAACTAATTGAAATTGGCATAAATCATAGTCACATGCATTTTGAGATTAGTGGGAAAAAATTACATTATTTCCATTGTGACTTTGCCTCTTTACTACTGACATTTTATTTTATCACAAAATTCAGTGCTATTCTTGAATCCAATTTTCTATTGCCACTAAAGTGAGTTTCTTTATTTTTTTAAAGATTTATTTATTTATTTATGATAGACAGAGAGAGAGAAAGGCAGAGACACAGGAGGAGGGAGAAGCAGGCTCCATGCAGGGAACCCAACGTGGGACTCGCTCCTGGGACTCCAGGATCGTGCCCTGGGCCAAAGGCAGGCGTTAAACCACTGAGCCACCCAGGGATCCCCTATGCAACTTGTGAATTCTGTTATCTATTTTAAAAATACTTCTGAAACAATTGTTTTAAAAATACAACTTTGGAACTATTTTGCATTTCATTTTTAACTCTGAAATTGGTCACTATTTTTAGAAACTCTCCACACATAGGCTCATATAATCAAGCGGTACCTACGCTTTCCTTGCAATCTTGTAGCACTTGGTAGTTGTAAGTTAAATTGGTAAATATAAACTATGAATTTGAAAAAAAAGTTTTTTAAGATTTTATTTATTTATTCACAAGAGACACAGCAAGAAAGGCAGAGACATAGGCAGAGGGAGAAGCAGTCTCACATGAAGCAGGAGCTTCGTGTGAGACTCGATCCCAGGACTCTAGGATCATAGCCTGAGCCAAAGAAAGATACTCACCTATTGAGCCACCTAGGCATCCCCCATAATTTTAATAATTTAAAAAATGTATTTTCTGTAGTCAACTGCAAAAGAGATTAATGTGCAAGTATAAGTGGTAGCTAACAGAATTTGGATATTGTTTTGTAATGAGTGCACTTAGTATATCTCTTTATCTCCTTAGAATTAAGGAAGGAGATTTGGTGACACTTATGTTCACTGTATCCAATCCTCAGTTTTTACATTGAGAGACTAAAATCTGTGTAATCAGAATTTTCCTGGATTTCACATTCTCCACAATTTGAACAAAACTCAATCATGACTAATGCATGTATCAAGATGCCAGTAAAATTTGTACCTCAATTTTTTGACAGGGGTTAAGTGCTCACGTACAACATTCATGCCATCTCCTTCTTGGTGTCAGGATATCTGGAAAGCAAACTAGTAATCAAAAGACAGCTGGGGTAGTGGTAAGAAGCAAAGGAGAGATTGAAACTGCTCTCCACAAAAAAATAAATAGAAATTGAATGGGCACAAGTGTGACAAAGCTAGGGTGTTTAAGGAAGTTAAAGTTATTGAAATCAGTGGTATCTATTGTATAAGTTCTCCTGTATTGTTGATTAACTAGAATCTTCTAGTCTACTATAAATATTTCTAATTCATTCTTTTGTCTTTTACATTAGGCAATGTGTTTGGATCTAAGTAAGCAATGAATACAACGTGTTTACACATCGTGGACTCTTGGGTCATGAGAGCTTTAGTTGTCCTTTGTCTATTTTGAATCCTGTGTCTTGTCTATTTTAATAATGAAATAGAGTAACCCAAACCTAAAATTAAACTAAAGAAGAATTTGTTCTACAGATATTTAATAAAAAATTTATTAAAATAATCTTATTTATTTAGAGATCACTTTAGATGGCCAGATTCTCTTCACTTATCTTACCCTTTTCATTGTTTGCTATTGCCCTATCATTTCATCCCTTGTTTAAGCTTGTTTTGATTTAATCAAAGATATTACTAAAAATTCTTCATATTTTAAACTGATGTTCATTTTTATTCTTTTGTTCTAGAGACACATCTAACTTAAAACCAAGCATGTGTGTTACCCAGGCTCCAACCTGCCTTCTTTGAAATACCCCTATTTTCAGACTAAGATTCTACACTAAATATGTTATTTGCTTCATTGCTTAGCTGCATTAAGCAGTAAAGAGCATTTGATTCAGCAAAGGCAGCTGGTGATACAACAGTAGTGTAAACCAGCATCATGGCTATAAAGAAAAGACAGATTAAGTTCATAACTGTGGCCATAACCTTGGTCTAATAAAATAAAACAAAATAAGGCCCATTGTAGTGTTTTTATTACCATCTGTTACTAAATACTTCTTTTAGATGATTCTGGAACAGCTTCATAGCTTTCACACTGAGCCGGCTGTCTATGAAATGCAAAACTCAGAGGAATTAGAGAAACATTAAATGAATTCACATAACAAATGCAAATCCTCTATGTTCAGACATGCTATACTCTCAATTTATGCTCTCTGAACTTGCCCTGAATGTGATTACTATCCTGGTAAGAAGCCAGCAAGAGTCTGTGGATGATCATTTGCTATATTCTATATTTATATGGGGCTATGACCCTTATATAATTTAAACATAGCTATACTTCATCATTTATCTTTGAAGAAGCCTCCCCTCTAGTTTATGGAGGATAAAACTGAAACATGGGAACTATGCAGCATATTATAGCATTGAGCTAGAACAGACCAAAATAATGTATCTCCATGGTGCTAGGGATAATGGTTCAGCAACAGGGTGAGAGTAGACCTAATTATACCCCACTCACAGGAGAATCTGTGGACATTACTTGATAAGAGATAAGACTACTGAATTTTGTTCAGTCATTTGAAGAGTGGTAGAGATGGAATGAAGGAAAGAGACTAATTTATTTCCACAGCAAGTCTGTGTATTTCACCTCCCTGTCCATGCTCTGTACCTCTGGCAGTGGACCTCGTCCATTTTCCTAACACTGTATATTGCAAAAGTAAAACAAGCATATAAATTATTATCCAAAACAGGACATGTTCAAGAGTTAAAAGATGGACATTATTTATGATATGGTAACAAAACTATTGGTGCTGTAGATATAAGATGGGTGACATTCATTTTAAATCATTTTAGATTTAATCTTTCTTTAAGCCTAATATGTATCTACTTTACCTTCTAGCCAGCTTCCATTTGTTATTCTTTTCAAAATATAGACTATGCTAAAATAATTTACCACTTTTTGTTCCAAAGAATATTGCCTATTAAATAGCCCAGAATTGAAGAAAAGTGAACAAAAATAAATGATCATCACATTTAGTTTTATTTAAATTTATGATTAACATAAATATATATATGTGTATCTCTATATGTCTATTCATGTATATTTCTTTTTTTTTAAAGATTTTATTTATTTATCCATAGAGATACAGAGAGAGAGAGAGGCAGAGACACAAGCAGAGGGAGAAGCAGGCTCCATGCAGGGAGCCTGACGTGGGACTCGATCCCGGGGCCCCAGGATCACCCCTGGGCTGCAGGCGGCGCTAAACCACTGCGCCACCGGGGCTACCCTTATGTATATTTCTACATGTGTATGTATATACACATATATATTAGATATGTGCACATGCATAATTTTTCTCTCTTGTATAGATGCCATTGCTTAACAAAATATACTGTGTCATTTGCTAAATGAAATTTTACACGCAATATGAACATCTCCAAAAATCATACTCTAAATAATTGAACTCAGGAGTCACCTGGGATATCTTCACAGAAAGAGATATAAAATATTTGTTTTTTAATTAGAACGTGATTTGAAATGGGGCAAAAAATCCAATAACTGGCTCTAGAATCCCACGGAGGAAAAAATAAAACAAAAACTGAAAAAAAAAAAAAAACAAAATAAACAGAAGCCCTGTTGCTAAAACTAGAAATATGGGCAGGAGAGGAATGGGATAAAATTGAATTCAATTCAGAGCCATCAGACTTTAAAAATTAATACTTATTTCATTTCTCCTGAATAAGGACACAATTGGTCCCCGAACCTAAGGTAGATCCATTTGTAGGAGTAAGTCAGTGATTACAGCTTTGGAGAGAGGCTGCTATTGGGCCTGTTGGCAGCAAGGTTAGCCTAATCATATATTAATTGTTGTCAAATTTAAATGTTTGCAAATTTTGCTTTATTCACAATTCTTGTTTGAAATTTATTATTTTAAAGCTATTTAAGACCTCTATGTCAATTGCAACATTACTTGCAAGAGTCAAGAAATGAAAGCAAACTAAGTATCCATCAATAGACAAATGGATAAAAAAGATGTCTCACACACACACACACACATACATACACTCACTGGAATACTATATAGCCATAAAAAGGATGAGATCATGCTAACTGTGAAAACATGGATGGACCAAAAGGGTACTATGCTAAGTGAAATAAGTGAAACCAAGAAAGACAAAGACCAAATAATTTTATTCATAAGTGAATTCTAAAAAATAAAAAAAAAATGAACAAACAGAAAGCAGAATCAGACCTCTAAATTCAGAGAACAAACTGATGATTACCAGAAGGAAGTGGAGTAGGGCATTGGGCAAAATAGGTGAAGGGGAGAGGGAGATACAGGCTTCCAGTTACAAAATGACTAAGTGAATAAAAGGGACACCATAGGGAATATGGTCAATGCTATTGTAACAGTGATGTAAAAGGACACATGGTAGCTACACTTGTGGTCAACATGGCATAATGTACTATAGTTACTTATAACTATTCTAATATTGTGTGTCAACTGTATTCAAAAAGAAAAGGGAAACTTTAGTCTCAATTTATGTATGTGTAATATAATTATCATTATTACCTTTTGAATTAACCTAATTAGAGGTAGAAGCACAAACTTTCTAGTAGACATAGAACATGAGACCTGGAAAGACTTAAATATATAATTAAATCTATTCCCCTCAAGTTGATAAATGAAAAAAAAAAAAAAAGATGCCTAAAAATGTAATTGATTTGCCCAAAGCCACAAAACTAGTTCACAGCAAGCTGGAGCTAGATTCTGAGTCTCTGGAATCCTGAACCAGTTATCTCTCTAGTACATCATGTCCCATTTTGCCCTTATGCCCTCATGTCTGTTCTAAAAGATGCCTCATTTTTTTCCACTTTTGCATATTTGAGGTTATGTTTTATTAGCCCTTAGAATACTGTGACGTTTTATGAAATGCTGAAGTGATTCACACACAAATTATGTTTAATATTTAAAAGTATACATTATATATGATAAATTATAATATATATTACATATTTTATACACATATATTTTCTGTGTGATACAATATTAAATATATTTATATATGTATTTTATATATAAAATATAACTGTCAATGTCATATGACAAGAGCTCCTAGAATTCTTTTAATATAATCTTAGTACATTTTATTATACTTCCACTCTGATAAAATATATCTGGCCTATAGAATTTGTTTTGCTTTTAATTTATCCATTAATTGATTTATTCAACAAAGTTATAGAGCTTTTCTTATGTGCCTGTAGTCTTTTAGGTACTAGAGAAATGTCAGTTAAGAAAAAGTCAATAGTTACATATCTAGTTCTCACAGACTTATGTCCTAATTTTTTTCTTCTCTTTTTTGGGGAGTGGCAAAAAGAAAGGCTAAAGAATAAAGATATAGCAATTTAAAACCATGAAGTAACCAGATAGTTTATGTGATTCTCAGTGTATACACAGGTACCACATTAGATTTACTAAATAGTCATCTCAGCTTGAGTTTTTAAGCCTTTCAATATTCTTCTCATTTTGTTATAGCATTTTTCCTTAATTGAAAAAATAATGTAATATTTAAATTCATATGAATAATTAATGTGCTCCGGAATCCTCTAACCCTGTTAGTTCTATGTCCACTTTTGCAAATTGAAAACACATGTTGTACCTTCTGCCATTCTCATATGTCATTACATACAGTGGGATCTTTGATTATAAACTGTTTCATTGAAAATTTTTCATATACATTGCAAAATCTGCCACTTACAATATTGCATTAATGAAAATTCTCGCAACCTCATTCTTCATTTTCACAAACTATTGCCAATCTATTAGTCATCATCAAAATTTATAAAATATTATCCAATTTAACTAGAGAAAATGATATCTTGTTTTGATTAATATTGTTTTAAATGAATGAGATTAAATACAGTTTAGGTGCTTTGGCCATCTGTATGATTATTACTTTGTTTTCATAATCAATTTTTTCTCCATGCAGGGAGCCTGACGTGGGACTCGATGACTCGATCCAGGGTCTCCAAGTTCATGCCCTGGGCTGCAAGCGGCACTAAACCACTGCGCCACAGGGGCTGCCCGATATGTTAAATATTTTTAACATTCACATATTTGCCACTTAAATATCATCTGAAATTAATTTTATATAAGAAATGATAAAAGCTTATAACTTTTTTCAAATTGGAAAGAAATTAGGACTCTAACAAGATTAAAAGTGTGTGACTAATTAAGATTAAAGTGCATATATTAATTCATGCTTGAAATAGTTAAACTGAATTAAGATATGTTCAACATTAAAATTTATTCTTATTTTAAAATTTTAAGTGAAAGAATGAAAAACAAAAACAATTATTGACTATGACGTGATTCTTGCTGAAAGTAGTTGGTCATACAGAGGTGGAATTTCATTACAAAATTATCTACTCCACATGTAAAATACTCTTTCCTCTGTAACTTAGAGATCCTCTAATTTTTGCAATCCAGTTACTGTTGCAGTTTGGGATTTTTTTTTTTAAAGAACTTATTTATTTGAGAGAGAGAGAGAGTCCGTGAACAGGAGGAAGGGAAGGGCGGGGAGCAGACTCCCCGCTCAGTGGGGAGCCTGCCTAAGGGCTTGATCCCAGGACCCCGGGATCTTGACATGAGCCTAAGGCAGATGCTTAAACCTACTGAGACACCCAGGCACCCCTGCAATCTTGTTACTGTTAAAAATAAGTAGAACAGAACAAAATAACTTGCAAGAAGTCCATTTAAGAACTTATACTAGTAGATCCTGTAAAGAGAAGAGGATAGCTTGGGCAAGATTGGTGGCAATACTGATGGAAAGAACTAGAGCTGTAAAAATTGAAAACCTAGAGGTCCTATTAATTGATTGAAAAAGATGAAGGAGAAATAGAAATAGGCAGGTGCCAAGGATAACCAACAGACAAGAAAGAGCTGAAGAATCTCCAGACAGATATGACATGGCGAAGTGCAAGTGAAATGACACATAGTACATGAAGATTACTTATCTTAAGAGATACTCTTCCAATTGAACTGTATACTATCTGAAATGCTACTTACACACTTGAAATTTTTTTCAGAAATTGTCCTTTATAATGTGAAAAACTCCACAGAGATTAAAATATTAGTAGGTAACAACTAATATTTGATATTCCTGGAAGAATTATTTTTTACATGGTAGAAAGTGTATCAATAAAGCACTCAACTAACTAGGGCTTTTTCTAAGAAAAAAAGTCTAAGACATGGACATTTTAATTGGTTTGTACTTAAGAAAGAGATTTCCTTTCATATGATTCATCAAACAGGAAACTTTGTCCTTTTATGAGGACATTGGTCCATGTTGCAGGAGAATTAGATAACATAAATGAATAAAGGAAACAGGGATCAGAGGAATGTTGAGAAAAATGTCACTTGCATCATATTTTTCCAAAGCCTAACACTGATTCTATATTTGTTTATAGTTGTTGCATTACAATTAATTATTGGACTATTAAATAAATTGTTGAAATCATTAAGATTATACTTATCAAGTGTGAGATTATAAACTTTAGCAATAAAAGCAGATCTAACCATTATTTTATGTTTTCATTTTCATGCATTTGACTCAATACCATTTCTGTCACAGAAGCAGACCGACACATGCTAGCAGTTTGCAGTTCATGCTGTGACACATTGAGCAGATTAAGCTGTCAAACTCTTTCACAGAGATCACTGAGTTGAGAGGGGGGAAAGGAAGTACTGGAAGACATCTCTGAGATTTTAATTTTAGGACTAGCTAGAATAGAAACAATAGTACAAAGTGTTATTAAAATTTTGATTTTGTATATATCTTCTTTATTCAAGGTATAAGAAAATGCTTTAAAAATAAACTATGTGTCAGAGAAAGAAAAGTACCATATGATCTCATTCATATGTGGAACTTAAGAAACAAACAAGCAGGGATCCCTGGGTGGTGCAGCGGTTTGGCGCCTGCCTTTGGCCCAGGGCGCGATCCCGGAGACCCGGGATCGAGTCCCACGTCGGGCTCCCGGTGCATGGAGCCTGCTTCTCCCTCTGCCTGTGTCTCTGCCTCTCTCTCTCTCTGTGTGTGTGTGACTATCATAAATAATTAAAGAAAAAAAATTAAAAAAAAAAAAAAGAAACAAACAAGCAAAGGGAAATACACAGAGAGGAAGGCAAACCAAGAATAGACTCTTAACTGTAGAGAACAAACTGATGGTCACAGAGGGGAGGTGGGTGGAGGGATGGATGAAATAGGTGAGGGGGTTTAAAGAGTACACTTACCATGATGAAATAAATAAATAAATAAAACAAAAAATAATAGTTGAAGTTGCAGTTTCCTAAATGGTTAAAAAAATTATGTGTAATGGATAGCAATGTCCACTCCGCATGTATATGTTCACAATCTGGTAGAAAATAAGTGAAAAAATATGTTTTAACTACTTCATAAAACAAACAAAACCACCCCAAATTCATCCTAAAAGTACACAAGGAGCAGCTGCTTCTCCTATTCAGTCCAAAGAAGATGAATATTTTAAAATATTTCAAAATCAATGATACATTTTTGCATTATCTATGTAAAAATAAACAACAACTTGAGTTTTTTGTTAAGTATTTGCCAGTGACCACAGAATGCTTAAAAAGTAAATAGTAAATACTTAACATTGTCATGGAAAATGAACATTTTCCATTTATTTATTTATTCACCCATTCATTCATGCAGTAACATTTTTTCCTAGAGAAGTCCATCACTCACTCAAATGCATATAATAATTACCATGATAATAGCTAGTACATGTGCCATGTGTTACAAGCTATTAATGTAAATATAATTTTAATGTATAAATATATGTAACTATATGATACATTTTAATATTTTATTTACATATACTTATAAAAATAAAATAAGTAAAGGAAATTAATGAACAATATAAGTATTACAACAAATATTGTCTACAATTTTTAACAACCAAAATACATCCTAATAACTCATGGTCATCTTTGAGAAATACTCTGATGAATAATAATTTTTCTTTTATGTAGATTTAGATTTTGAATCTTAAAGATTCTAGAATTACCCTAGGGGTGACTAGGTGGCGCAGTTGGTTGCGCACCCAACTCTTGGTTTCAGCTTGGGTTGTAGTCTTGGGATCACGGAATCAGTGCAGTGCTGGGTGATGCATTCAACACAGTCTGCTTGAGACTCTCTCTCCCTTGTGCCTTTGCCCTACCCTAAAATAAATAAATGAATCTTAAAAAAAAAATTCTAGGAATACTCTATAACTATGACTTAATATATATTTTTAATGATTTATTTATTTATGTATTCATGAAAGACACAGAGAGAGAGAGAGAGAGAGACACAGGCAGAGGGAGAAGCAGGCTCCATTCAGGGAGCCCGATGTGGAACTCAATCCCAGGACTCCAGGACCATGCCCTGAGCCAAAGGCAGATGCTCAACTGCTGTGCCACCCAGGTGTCCCTCACTTTAGATTTGTAAGGAATGTGAATGCCATTTAATCTGGTATATTTCTCAATATCAATGAAAGTGATAAGCTTATATACCGGGGCTGTTGTTACTGAGTTTGTATTTCCATTCTCAATAATGTAACAGTAAGTATGAAATGCACACTTACCTCTCCAAAACACACACACATACACATACATTCACAATGATTCAGAATATAGAGGCTATTATCCCAGGCTTTTTGTGTGATAACAGTACTCTTGGAAGCTAAATTAAGAGGTAGAGAGAATACAAACTGTTCTATATTGGTAAGAGTATTACAGCTAAAGACCTAAATAAAACTAAAGTCAGAAAACATTGAAAGGCATCTAGAATGTATTGACATTCTAGAAACCGATGTTGCCACCAAACACATGATAAAGATTCTGAGAAATACATCACTCGTATGTCAAATAAAGGAAAAGCAAGTTTATGAAGTTGGCTCAGTTTTGTTTTAGCGGGGAGTAATTTCTGTGAATACAACACACTACTGCATCAAATTCCAAAGAATATATGGTTGGCCATAATATTGTCCAAGTATCTATGTAGATTATACTGAATGTATCGCAGGTGTTTAAGGATTAAAGAACATTTTAGTGGGAGAGGATTTATAATCCTATATCTACCACTAATTTGACTAGACACTTGTAACAAGAAGGGCTTTGATTTATATGATCTCTTCTCTCTCAAAGTTATGATGTAGAGCAATACTCCTTGAATCATAAGATAGGATCACCTTGAGTTTCATCATAGTTGGTTCTCAAGCTGTCTTTCATTGCATCACTCTCCTGCCAGGCTGAACATGAAAGGTAAACAGATAATAGAGGGCAGGAGTGGAGAGACACTCATGAGAGCTGGGCTGACTGATAATTTTATATTCCATCTTTTTGATAGTCTACGGATATTTTTGGAGGACACTGAGCTTACCTGAAGATAATGAAGGGACACTAGGCTCTGACTTCTAATGGCCCTGGGCAACTCGGCCCTAACCCCAGTTTGCAAGTCCCTCAGTAGTGCCGCTCATTTGAAAAATGTGGATCCTACTGGCAGGGAATTTCAGAAATGAAGCTCCAGGGTTTTTCCCTGCAATTAAGGAAGCAGCATTCCACTGTCTCTCGTGGAAGGAAATAAAGCTGGTGGGGAGAAAAAGGCTTTACCCTTGGTGGAAAACAAGTGATTGACCAACTACCAGTCTTAAGCAAGTCGCTGGGTAATCTGATCCTCTAACTAAAGGGCTTGTCAAGGTTTTCCTTCCAGTTCTGTGCTACTGCACACTTCTGGGGAGGAGTTCTGGTAAATACAATTTTCTCTTTCGAAATACATTCCTTCAAGATTGCTGCCTCAGGCGTCTGCCTTACTGACCCACTCCTTAATCCACATCTGATGACAGAAAATCAAAGCAGCTCACAGAAATTAAGTTGAAGGAGGGAAAGAGAGAGAGAAAGAGCAGACAAATGTTCTAAGGACATAGACTGGAGGGATGTAATGAGGTAGCATGACTGGGCTCAGGGAAGAAAAGCAGCAGCAAACAACTCACAAAGCAGTAATGGAATTGATCTATTTAAATGGAAATCGTGCGCTATCTTTGAAGTGGAGTCCAGAGGAAACTGGTGGAAGACAAGGAGATCTCACTCCACAGGATTCAGCCTCAGCTGAGTCTACTAATGGAACCAGCGGTTAATGGCATCATCACTGACAGGGATAGATGGTAAAAATGAAATCAAATTAACAGGCATTATGATCTTGCCCCTGAAAAAAAGTGTTGGTCCACATCTTTTGATATCTGCTTTTTGTTTTGCCAGGAATAAATGTACCATTAGAACAACCGAAGAAAGAAAAGCTTAAGGGAATTCAGTGACTTCCATGCTGAGTGTTACTTTCGAATCTGGAAGAGCACCTTGTGACACAGATTCAAATAATAATAGACTGTACACTCTGCAAAACAACCAGCTTTTAACATTATCCTTGTGATTCTGCATATGTGGTGCTAAATTGTTATAATGTTTAACTGATCTAATCTCTTAAGTGCAATTCTGTTTTTTCTTCTTCTGGATATTCGTTTCCAAACTCCCCTGAAACGTGACACTTTCTCCTAGCACTTGATCCTCGTAATACCAGTTCTATCAGTCTCAGAGGCAGCAAAATTGGACAGCAGTTTACAATTCTTATAGTGACATATTGAGAAGATTAAGCTTTCAAACCTCTAATGCTTTTTTGGATAGCTCTTTCCTTTTGGGAAACTTTAAAACTGAAATTCAGATCTCAGTAAAGTAGAATTAATTATGACCCTTCAGTGAAAGGAGATACTATTGACAAAAGTTTGTTCAGTTAATATTAATGGTATCTGTGTAATTTGATTCTGAATAAAAGAAGATGATTGGGTAGATTTTACAGCATAAAGAATGTTCTAATAAAGGTAGACTGTGAAAACACATTGAGATCTTGAACTTTCTTATTTTAGATTTATCAAAAAAAAAAAAAAAGGAGTATCTTCAATTTGAGAATTAGAATTTAAATACTCCCAAAATTTCTTGGATTTGTGATATTCTATGCTAGTTTCAAGGATTTGGCCAGGGAATAAATCTATTTTATTTAAAATGGTGTTAAAAGTTTAATTTAAAATGCATGATAAAGGGGTGCCTGGGTGGCTCAGTTAGTTATTAAGCATCTAACTCTTGGTTACAGCTCAGGCCATGATCTCAGGGTTGTGAGATCAAGCCCTGCATCGGGTTCTGAGCTGAGTGTGGAGCCCGCTTGGGTCTCTCTCTCTCCCCATCTCCTGCCCTTCCTACCTCCCACCAGCATGCATACTCTCTCTCTAAAAAAAAATATAAATAAAAAATAAGTAATAAAGTTATACGCTAAAACTATTTTCTGGTACTGAAATGGAATACCAAGTGTATACTTTATATGTGATATTCTCCATGCATTATTTCAGAATATCAAGTAGGTAATGCAGTGAACATGAGAAGCCAACACAGAGAGGACACAGTCCGTGACCTCTCTGCTGTAAGATTTCACTTGGAAGCCACTGGCAAAAACCCTTACCCACTGTCTATTCATTCTCACCTTTCTACCCTGAAGTACTCGGATTAGCCTTCTCTTCCACCTTGTAAGCCTCTAAATAGGTGCTGTTCATTGGAAGAATGGGAATCCTACTGCAAAAAGTGATTCTTAGAAATGAGGGTCCAGCTTTTCCTTCTGCAGCTCAGGGGAGCACCATTTCTTGTGGCTCTGTGGAAGGAAATAAGGCTGACTTGGCAGCAGTTTTACGCTGTGCTAGGGAGGTTAGAACTTAAGTTACAAATGATAAGGAACAACCCATTCCAACCTCTTTGTAGGCATTAGAATGACATAAGCAGATTTGTTTTTCAGGCAGTCAGGATTTCTCCTCCCAGTGGTCTGCTCTGCTCATCACTTATTTAGAGATAGAGGTCAGAATCCTCTTCTTTCCTGATGACCTTTTCATTCTGCTCATTCAGAGTTACATATTCCGTTTGGTGTATCTCCTATATGTCAATTAATTTAAAGATAATCCCCTTCAATAAACACATGTAAATCTCCTACCATGGAATTTACAGGGCATACTACAAACAGTAGATAATCCTAAAAATATTTTTAAAATATATAATCTCGAGTCTTTTAAGAGAGATTAGATTTGCAAAGATGGAATAACTATATGTGAAATACTTCTTTTAGAAGACTATAAATTAAGTAATATATTAAATTACCTCATCAATTCTCCAGCCCTCTGGAGAACAAAAGTCATACTAGCCCCAATCTCTTAATTTTTTTTTCCTTTGCGTTTAGCATCTTCTAATTTGGCCATATTAAAATTTTTCTTTTGAGTGAGGCAAGAGAGAGGAATGTGAACTTTCAATTTACTATAAATGTAAACAAGCCAGTTCTAAAGAACAATTAAAGCAGTAAATAAGAATATGACATAAAATTGTTGGTTGTATTGCCACAAATCTTTATTTAGAGTTAATTTCCAGGGCTTGACAGTTTTAATCATTGCACATTTGCATGATTCTGGTGGATTTTCTGTTAGTCTATTTCTTGTTTTATCATTTTAAAATTATATCTTTTGATTTTCTATTATGGAAAATGAGGAGTACATCTAACATCTCTCTGTTCTAATGTCTTTTCCCTCTCCCTTTAATATTTTTATTTTGTTTTGCTATTCATAAGCTTCATAACTGAAATCTCTATTGATTATCAAATTCTGAAAGTTCTTATTATCCCTCTATTAAATACAATGACAAAACTATTCTGCCTCTGATTTTCTACCTAACTAAACACTCAGTTTTGTGTCACCATTTTTGTTGCATTGTAAAAAAATTATGTGATTTATGTTCTAATCTATAATCTTATTAAATCATCCATCATCCATTTAAAGTTAATTCTAAGCTTTGACAATGTTGAAGCTGCATTTGAAATATTATGATTGTTGGAAGATTAATCTTTAAAGAAATAAGACATGTGATTAATGTCTTAAGATACTACCAGCATGAGCAAGTTAATGAATAATGTAACAATGTGGAGGTAAAAATATGAATGTTTTCTCCAAATTCCGTCAGGTATATAAAATAATTCTAAACTTTCATTGGCTTCACATTTTTCACATTTTGTTCATGGTTTCTCCTTTGTTTACTTTGGAATTTCTAATCATGTTCAGTTTCGTTGACAAGAACCGTCTATGTGCTTTGTGCTTACTTTATCACCAAGATTACTTTTTTGCTCAGTTGAATTCAGTTTCTTCTTGAGGTATAATTCTCAGAGCTTGTTGAATCGTTCTAATTTAGATCAGCTTATTTCTTAGATTACCAGATGGCTATCTCTTGGGATGTTTTTTCATGGTACTTATAGGTGAGGTCCAGCATTTCTTGAAATATGTGATATCTACTGAGTTGTAAGCTTTTTATTATTTTTGTTCTATAAGAACTCATTTTTGTTCTATAGGAACCCATCCTCCAGTAATATTTTTAAAAGAGCTCAAGAAACGAAATCTTTCTGATTAATTACATGTCTGAAAATATCTTTAATTTGTCTTTTACTTGTTAAATAATTTGGCTAAGCATTAGTACCCTTTTTCTTTTTTTCCTGTCCGTTAATTAGAATTCTGAAGCCATTCTTCTTCTTTGCCCTCTGTGCTGATCTCTTTTTCTGTTCTTACACTTTTCTTTTCTATACCCTCTCTTAATCTTGAAGTTTCTGTGATTTCATCTGTCTGAAGGTGGCTTCTTCAGCCATTGAGCGGGTATTCAGTTTGATATTTCCACTTTAAAGCTTGTATTTTTTATTCTTCTTCCAGTAATTTCTTCCTCCATCTTGTTTATTTATTGTCTGGAATTTTGCTCAAATGAATATAACACTGATTTCTTAGGTCCTCATGTTAGCTTACTCTGTTATTCTTAATGTCTGTAGTATAGCTAATTTCCAGGTCTTTACATTTCATTTTACTTGTTTAAAATTTACAATTATATTTTAAACTATTTAAGGATTTTTCAGTTTTTTTTCTGTCAGAGAATTCATTTCTTATTTTACATATCTTCTCAAACTACTGAGAGAAATTTGCTTTCCAAAATAATTTCTATTTCTTCGAGATAGCTATTATTTTGGTCTTTCTGTTTTACAGTAATGGTTTCCTGACTTGTAGGATAAATATCCTGTGACCCTTTCACAATTAAAAACAATCAATCAAATAGCTGCTAAAAAAAATTCCTATCTCAAAAAAAAAAAAAATTCCTATCTCCTTCAGTTATATACAATGTCTGAGATGGAGCTCTATGTATGTGAATGGGGTGTATTAAGTACACTCTTTAAGGTAAGCATTTATGCAACTACTTATCAGAAAAGAAAGAAAACTTAGTCCCGGAATATTATAATGTGCAGAATTATTTCGGCTCACAGATATCCATGTTTTGATCCCTGGAAACTGTAAATACATTTTCTTACATGGTAAAAGAGACTTTGAGAAAGTGATTAAAGCTGGGGTCTTGGGAAACCTGGGTGTCTCAGTTGGTTAAGCATCCAACTATTGATTTCAGCTCAGGTCATGATATCAGGGTTATGAGATCGAGTCTCAAGTGGGGCTCCATGTTCAGTCTGCTTGAGATTCTCTCTCTCTCTCTCTCTCTTTCTCTTGCCCTGTTGCACCACTTGCTCTCCTTTAAAATAAATAAATAAATAAATAAATAAATAAATAAATAAATCTTTAAAAAAGATTAGGCTCTTGAGATAAGGAAATTGTCCTGGATGACCATAATGCATTCAATGAAATTTAAAGGGTCTTTACTGTGAAAGAGAATAGTAAGAGTGTCAGAGACAGAGGCAGAGATGTGATGACAGCAGGAGAGATCAAAGTGATGTGGTTTTGAAGATGGAAGGAGGCCATGAGGCCAGGAATGTGGGTAGTTCTCAAAGCTGGAAAACAGAAGGAAACAGATCTCTCCCAGAGCCTCCAGAAAGAAACACAGCTTAATCAAACCCTTGATTTTAGCTCAGTGAGACCTATTTTAGACTTCTGACCTCCAGAACTATAAGATTTTCATTATTTAAATCGGTAAGTTTGTGTTGATTTGTTATGGCAACAATTAGAAACAAATACTGACTTTGGCATCTGTAAATGGATTGCTACTGTAACAAATAATAAAGAAATGTGGAATTAGCTTGGGATTGGGCACAGGGGAGAAGCTGGAAGGATTTGGGGGAAGATTATGTAAAAAATGCCTAGATTGACTTGAACAGTTAGTAGAAATATGGACAATAGCGACTCTGCTAATAAGGACTCAGAAGGAAATGAGTAAGGAGAAGTGATCTATATCATGTTAGAAAACACTTAAGTAATCAAAAACACAGTTGGCAGAGATTTGAACTATGAAAGTGATGCTAATGAAGGCTAAGATGGGAATGAAGAACACATTACTAGAAGCTGAAGGTACATTATCTAGTGTTGTATAGCTGAAAGCTTATAGAAAGCTTAGCTGATTAGTGTTCTGCAGTTAAATGGTACATGAGACATGGAGGTGATGAACTCCAATATTTAGCAGTGATTACCAAGTAGAGAGTTGAAGGTGTGGCTTGTTTCTTCTTTGTACTTAGAGTGTGTGAGGAAATGGATGTATTGAGGGGTAAAAATGTTAAACAATGAGGACCTAAGGCTTTCTATTTGGGAAATTCTCAGGCTATCCAGTTTGTTAAAATTAGGAGATTCATTACCAAGAAAACATGCTCCAGAGAAAGCACTATGGTATAACTGGACACTTTTTTCCTATTGTCTCAGAAGAATTTAAAGATCAAAGTATTCCATCACATAGAGGGCTCTTTGAAGAAATTGGGTGCATTTCTCATGGATCCATCCTCTCAGTCTTCTCAGCACAAATTAAAAATAGAGTTGGGTTTATCCAGAAAAGATCTTTGGATGATCCTCTTGTCTAATTGAGTGAATCTAGGAAATATAGATGATAGAGAATGTTATCCAAGCACGAACACTGCCAGTTTGGACAAAAGGGACAGAGAGACGATATAATTGAAAGGGCTCTCATGCTCCCAAGATTCTACTTGAAGGAAACTGGTTGATGACACTATTCAGAGGCAGTACATGCTATCCTTCAAGAAAAAGGAGAGGTAACTTCACAGGCAGAGGCACAGCCTCAGGAAGCAGAGTCTTAAGACACAGCAGATTATATTCAGGCCTTGGAACCTTTGGGAGTTTGTCCTTTTGATTTTGAAATCCCATGGGACCAATGACTCCTCTTTTTCTTCCATTTCCCTAATTTATAATAGGAATGTCTATAACTTATATCCTATTCCTGCCTCACTAATGTATTTTGGAAGTAGATAATTTGTATTCTATTTTCATAAGTACATATGTGGAAAGCAATTTTGCCCCAGAACATATCATACTAAGAGCCTCACCTATAGCTAATGTAGATGATTTAGATTATAGAATTTGGGACTTTTGAGCCGATAAAACTTAGGCAAGATTACTGACATAATGGGTTGAGGTTGGGGGGAGTTAGGGATAGAATGAATGCACTCTTTGGGAGTGCATTCACATCTCTTTGTGGGAGAGATGTGAATTATTGGGTGCCAGAGAGTAGATTATGGTGCTGAATAACAGTTATCTAAAGATGTTTTGCTTCCTCTTCCCAGAGTCTGACGTTGTTGCCTTACATAGAAAAGGCATTTTGCAGATTTGATTAAGTTAAAGATGTTGGGAATCCTAATTCTTGGTGGAACTAATATAATCATAAGGTTCCTTGTAAGATTCAGAGAAAAAAATATGCATAATGATTGAAGCAGAGATACAAGTGATATGGCCACAAGCCAAGGAAAGCAAGTAGCCACTAGAAGCTGAAGAGGAAGGAGCAGATTCTCCCCTAGAATCTGCTGACACTATAAATTTAACCCAGTGAAACTGATCTCAGAATTCTGATCTCCAGAACTGTAAGACAGTAAACTTGTGGTAATTTGTTATGGCACAGTAGACAATTTTAAGAAAAGTGCTTTTTTTTTGTCCCCATAAAGCTCCAACATATTGGTGCATGGCCAGTAACCCTAAGGAATGGCTTAGCCCTGGCATTTGAGGCCCAAAAGAATATGTGGAATGTGAGGTTTCTGCTGTGGCCAGAGTAGGAGCTTTGTGGATTCAGATTCAATGCTTCAGTTAATGCAGTTGCTGCCATTGATATAAAGAAAAACATAATTCGCATCTTTTAAATAAATATTTATTTATTTATTTATTTGAGAGAGAGAGACAGACAGAAATAGTGGGAGAAGGCATGAGTGGGGAGGAGAGAGGAAGCAGCTTCCTTGCTGAGCAGGGAGCATCATGCAGGGCTCTATCCAAGGACCCTGGGATCATTACCTGAGCCACCAGGCATACTTATAATTGCTCATCTTAAGTAAAGTATCTATGAGGAAGAAAAAGAGGGTATATTTACTAAATTCATTTTTGAGGCTAATTTAACCCTGAAGCAAAAAACATAAAAGACTAGCACGATAAAACAAAATTACCAGTCTTCTTATTAACATAGAAGCAAACATTCTAAATAAAATACTAAGACAAATGTATGGGTATCAAGTAGATTTTACTAGCTATACATAGTTGGTTTAATCCTTAAAAATCAATGTGAGTATAAAATTAACAAATTAAAGCAGAAAAAAAATATACATATACGGTTATTTTAAAAGATGCAGAAAGAGTGATAGCTAAACTTTAACATTTTTTCATCCCCCTCTTTCCAAAAATTCTCTTAAATTATGAAGTACTTACAAGGATAGTGTGGTGCATTCTGATCAGGTGAGGGCCTGCAGCATGGGCAGTTAAAGAATTGACCCAAGGTAGAACAAAAGAAATAGAAGTTTATTGAATACACTGCAAAGGAGCAGCAGGCAGGACAGCAAAGGAGAGACTATCTGCCACGAGGTGGTGGGGAGGGGCTATACTTATAATCTGGAGTGAGGAAGTGTGGGAACATAGGGGATTTTCCCTTCTTTGGTGACTGTGCCTGGTTGTAAGTAGCCCATTGATTAGGTGGGGCCTATGACCATTTCAAGGTGGGTCGCCTTTATAGATAGCTCTTTAACTATTGTAAAAGCTGTCTACATTTTATTTTTTTAATATTTTATTTATTTATTCATGAGAGACAGAGAGAGAGAGAGAGAAAGAGAGAAAGAGAGAGGCAGAGACACAGGCAGAGGGAGAAGCAGGAAATATGCAGGGAACCCGATGTGGGACTTGATCCCAGGACTCCCGGATCATGCCCCAGGCCGAAGGCAGGCGCTAAACCCTTAAGCCACCCAGGGATCCCAAAACTGTCTACAATTTAAAAAGTCATACTTATTAATGCTCCATTGAAAATCTTACCTTTCAGATAGGGAATAAAACAGATACGTTCATTACTGACTCTTTCATCTACTTAACTGTTTATTAAGGATTTATGCCAGTGTGTTAATATAAGAAAAAAAATTGACATGTATAAAGATTATAGAGAAAAAATACTCTTTATTTACCATCAATGTCTGTGTAGATAGACATTTTTAAAAATGTATGAATAATTTAGAATAGGGATTTTAAAAGATTCTGAACAGAAAAATCACCCTCTTTCTAAATAATCTTCTGTGTTTATATCTAGAAATCCAAAATTAAAAATCAAGCTTCAGAGGTGCCTAGGTGGCTGAGTCAGGTGGGCATCCAACCATTGGTTTTAGCTCAGGCCATGAACTCAGGGGTTGTGAGATCAAGCTCCCCGTTGGGCTCCACACTCAGCTCAGAGTCTGTTTGAGATTCTTTCCATGTCCCTCCATCTCTGGCCACCCACCTCGTATGCATGTGTGTGACCATGCTCTCTCTTTCTCTCCAAAATAAATAAATAAAATATTTTTGAAAAATCAAGCTTTATTAAACTATATTTAAAATCATGAAAATATGTCACAGGAAAAATAAAAATAAATGCAATTTGTTTATGAATACATTTAAATATTTATGAAGGAAAAAATAAATATTTATGAAGGAAATAAAATATGACTCAAAGAAATGGAGAAACATCATGGACTGAAATACTCAATACTGTAAAAATATACATTTTTCATAACTCAATCTCTAGTTATGACATAATCCAATCAAAATACTTTGTTTTATTTCTTTTATTTTTTCCTTATTTTTTAGAACTTGAAAGGCTGATTCTAAAATTTCTTTGCAAATGGAAATGCTAAGAATATAATGAATTCTTGAAGAAAACAAGAGTTAGAATACTTGTTCTTCCAGATAACATGACTTCTAAAAAGCTTTGATAATCACTCCTCAGAATATATACCCAGGAGGAATGAAAGCAGATAGTCACATAAAAACTGTTGTACAAATTTTCATAAAAGCATTATTTATAATAGCCAAAGTTTGGAATCAGCAGTTATAGGTTGAATTATGTTTTTTTTTTTTTTCAAAATTCATTTGTTATAGTACCTAACCTCCAGTACCTAGGATTATGACCTTATTTGGAAATAAGGTCATTGTAGATGTAATTAGGATGAAGTCATATTGGAGTAGGGTAGGGCCCTCATTCAATATAAGTTATATCTTTATAAATAAAGGAAATTTTTACCACAGAGAGAATGCCCTGCAAACATGAAGGCAAAAACTGTGGTGATTTGCTTACAAGCCAAGGAATGACAAAGACTGTAAGCAAACCAAGCATAGAACTGCAGTTTCTTGGGCAGCCCAGGTAGCTCAGTGGTTTAGCGGTGCCTTCAGCCTAGGGCATGATCCTGGAGACCCAGGGTCAAGTCCTATGATGAGTTCCGTGTGTGGAGAAGGCTTCTCCCTGTGCCGGTGTCTCTGCTCTCTCTCTTTCTCTCTCTCATGAATGAATAAAATATTAAAAAAAAAAAAAGAACTACAGTTTCTTCCTCACAGCTGCAGAATGAATCAACATAGCCAATACCTTGATTTTGGATTTCTAGCCTCCAAAACTGTGAGACACTCAATTGCTGTTGTTTAAACCATAGAGTTTGTGGCATTTTGTTATGGTGGTCCTGGGAAACTAATATACAACCCAAGTGTCAATTAACTGGTGAATAATTAAATATATCAAACTATATCCTTATAATGGAATACTGACAAGGTAAAGAATGAAGTATTACTATCCACAGCTACCTGGATACATATTTAAAAAATATGCTAAGTGAAGGAAATCTCACCTAAAATACAACATACTGTATAGTTCTATTTATCTGAAAGTTTTGAAAATTTAAAATTCAAGTAACTGGGGGGCACTTGACTGGCTCAATCAGAAAACCGTGAAGCTGTTGATCTCAGGGTCATGAGTTTGAATCCCACGTTGGGTGTAGACATTACCAAAAACAAAACAAAAACAAAAACTTTAAAAAATAAATGAATAAAATTCAAACAACTGGAAGCAAATCAATGGATATCTGGCATTGAAATTCAGGGTATGGGAATGACCCAAAAGAGCATGAGGAAGGTTTGTTTGTGGTGATATAAATACTCTATATCTTGATTTTTGGTAGTAATAACATGGTTAACATAATTGTCTAATTTCATCAATTTATACACTAAAAATCAGTAAAGTTCACTGTGTGTATATTGTATTTCAATAAGGGGGGTGTTATGTCACAGATATAGACAAATATACCAAGGAAAACAATAGAGTTTCTCAAAACAAACCCACCCATGCATGTACTTTATGACTGAGGTATTATTGTAGTATGGTGGAAAAAAGGGTGGTATGAGTAAGTGTTACTGGGTAAAATGGATATCCACATGGGAAAAAAAAAGAACTGGACCTTGTTGAAGATAGCGATGTTTTATCCCTTCTCACAATTCTCTCTCTATAAGCAGGTTATTATAACTTCCATGTGGACAGAATATATGTGTGTGTGTATATATATATATATATATATATATATATATATATACATATTTTACTTTTTTTAGAGAGGGGGAGGGGCAGTAGAAGAAGAAGAGAGAGAATCTTAAGCAGGTTTTATGCTCAGCATGAACTGACGTGGGGCTCTATCTCACAACCCAGAGATCATAACCTGAGACAAAATTGAAAGTTGGATGCTTAATAAATTGAGCCATGCAGGCATCCCAGAATATATATTCATGACCAAAAGATTTTCATTTTGGCCATTTAGTTTGCCTTACCCAATGGAATGTGGGCTCTGTCAGCCTCTGAGTTGTAGGATTAAGGTCAGTCATATGAAACAGACCTGAACCAAATCTTCAGTCTGTAGCCAAACCAATTAAGGCACTGCTAAACCACACACAGCCAGAAAGAAGCCAGAAAGTGCGAGTGGAAAATAAATGTTGTTGCTGGAAGGCACTGAAATTTTGGTGTTGTGTTACCCTGAAAAACATATTAATATAGATCCCTACCTCACAGCACACACACACACACACACACACACACACACACACACACATACTATCTGCATATGGTGAGCTTATGGTGACCATAAAGTTTATGAACCAAACTGGGATGTTGTTGAGAGAGAAAAAAAAGGTGCACTTAAGTACCCCAGACAATAGGTATAAAATAGGAATGTTCAAGGCAAAAAAGATGGCCATCTACATGTGCAATTCCAAGACTGAAGTAAGAAAGTGTCTTCATGATCTTATGGCAGGAAGTTTTACCTAAGACATAAAAAGTCTTAAACACATTTAAAAAGATAATATCTACTGTGTTAAAAATATAAATTCTATTTGATCAACAGATACACTAAACAAAAAAAACATGAATTGGAAAAATGTTATAGAATATATAGACAACAATGGATTCATGTTTAGAATACTCAAAGACTTCTATATTTCAGTTTGAAAACAGAGCAAGGATAGAAAAATCAGAAGGCTTTAATAAGCACTTCACCAAAAAAAGTAACCAAAATAAGATGCAAAAAGTAATATAAGTTTAGTAGTAAGAAGACACAGTGAAATGCCAATCTAAATTCACCATGTTCCTAAGGATGTAAGTCAAAAAGAACTCTTCTGCACAGTTGGTGGCAGTGTGAATTGGCATTACCTTGGAAAACAGTTTGGTGAAGTTGAATCATACTCTTTGATCCAGCAGCTCTAAGTCTGAGTGTTTGCTATAAATAAATGTATGTACATTAGGAGGTACAAATTTAAAATCTAAAATATGATGAGGGTACGGATTCTATTCACTGAAGCTTTTCATGCAGGAATAATATATATAATAAGATACAAAGGGATCTTTTAAAGTTTCATCCGGTTTTAAATGTGAAATTCAGATGAAGAAATCTTCAGTCACGAAAATGCTCATTGTACAAAATAAAATGTGTTTATGTATTTTTTAAAAGATTTTATTTCTTTATTTCTTTATTTCTTTATTTATTATTTATTTGAGAGAGTGAGAGAAAGCAGGAGCCGGGGGCAAAGGGGGAAAAAGAAGCAGGCTCCTTACTGAGCAGGGAGCCTGATGCGGGTCCCAGGACCTCGGGATCATGACCTCAGCCAACCAGTGCCCATGAAATATGTTTAAAACATTAAATAGATACGGAGATATATAGACATATTAGTGGAACTTTCTACATGTCTAGATTCAGGTCTACCTCTTCAATTTATGATCATGTGGACCAAGTGATATGTGCTATATCTCTCTCATTCTTATAAATAAGTGAAAGGCAGGTGTTATTACTGTCTCCCAATATCAAGACTGGAAGAGGATTTTTGTGCATCACAAAATCATTTTTAGATTTCTTGGCAACAGTTCTTGACATTCTTTTAGTCGAATTACAAATGAAAGAGTCCTTGGTTTACTGAGTTTGTAAAATAGAATACTCAATATAAATCATAACACAATCTACTTTTAGACCTACTAATATACAAAATTAATGACATTGGAGCCCACTTTAGTACTTACCCACTGAGACAATTTTCTGTATTAATTTCTGGAAGACAGTGAAATCTTAAGTCCAACGTCAATAACTATGCTTCCTACCAACATGAAGGACATGTACCCAGATCTTTTTCCCTATATTTTAAGTAGGATGATGTACAACGTTTTGCAACCTTACTTGGTAGGATAGGCGACTCTGCTTCATGAGAGATCTAGTTAGAGATTATAGAAAAACTGGTCAAGGTTCAATTTGGCTAAAAGATACTTCATATGTGTTTGGAAAGAGCTGAGGGCCAAGAATCAGAAGACCCAGATTCCCAGTACAAGATAAATAATTTCACTTGAGTTCATATCTATAAACTTGTTTCCTTATCCATAAACAGATGGTGAAAACACATGTTATTTCTACTACTCAGGACTTTTGTAAAATCAAGTGAAATAATGTGAGAACATTTTTAAAGCTATTCATGAAAGACTTATTATTGATACTTTATGATTAATATCACGCTGTAGAAAGAGCACATTTTCTTGACATACTCAGCCCATCATTTGTTAAGGTATGCAGGCCTTTGACTTGTAGCTAACTTCAATAGTCAATTAAAATATATGTGATTTGTCTGCTAATAAAATATTATGCTATGTGGACAATGATAATATGCCATGCTACCCGAAGTTTTATGCTGCTATATGTATATGTTTATTTTTTTAAGATTTCATTTATTCATGAGAGAGAGAGAGAGACAGAGACACAGGCAGAGGGAGAAGCAGGCTCCATGCAGGGAGCCTGACGGTGGGACTCCATCCCGGTTTCCCCAGGATCACATCCTGGGCTGAAGGCGGCACTAAACCACTGAGCCACCCGGGCTGCCCATATGTTTATTTTTTAATGTACTTGACACTTATGTGGATATATTTAAGATTAGATTTATACATAGATTTGTAAATAAAAACTGAAGACTGCTTTAACACACTAACAGAAGGCAAATGTGGGAAAAGAATGTGACACTGGGACATTAAATTGTCATTAAACAAAGAAAATGTCAAGTACTACATTACTTAATTTTTGAGATCTTTCCAAAAGAAGCAACATCTCTTTAGTTAAATGACTACTTTAAATATTTAGCGCAATCACTTTGTAACTTCTGACCTCAAGTTTTATTTCTTCTTCTGTAATATGGAAATCAAAATAATCATTCCTTAATCAGTTTATGCAATGTAATTCAACTTTTTTTTTTTTAATCTGTATTTTCAGACCCTGGGTGGCTCAGTGGTTGAGCATCTGCTCAGGGCATGGTCCTGGGGGCCTGGGATCAAGACTGGCATCAGACTCCCCACAGGGAGCCTACTTCTCCCTCGGTTTATGTCTCTACCTCTCTCTCTCTTTCTGTGTCTTTCATGAATAAATGAATAAAAACTTTTTTTAAAAATCTGTATTTTATTAAGAATATTTATGAAAGAATCAAGTATTCAAATTAGTAGAGTCTGAATCAAGTCAACTTTTCTTAAAAAGGTCAAGCTATGAAGAAGCAAAAATGGTATTAAGAATGAAATATATTATCCAGTATTAATTGTGTCCTTCATTAAGCAAACCATATAGATTTCTTTTTTGATATTAATGTGCTTGGTTAAGCATTTGAAAAATAGTTTTAACATTTGTCAGTATTGTGACAATCGTTAGCATAACTACAGGTCTTACTACTGAAATTCTGAATGGTGTCCCCCCTCCCCCCCTTTAGCAAGAAACAGTATAGAATAGTCTGTGGGCAGAGTTTTGGGCATTAATGTGATGTGGAATTGGATTCTGGCTTCTTTTTCTAACTCTTTTGGGACGAGCTCCAAATCTCAGTTTCCTTACCTGAGAAATGAGAGTGATGACATCTACCTTTATACATTTGTTATAAGTTATACATTAAAAATATGTAAACTATGTAAACTGTGCAGGCCATTTTCTGACTTATAGCAAGCACTCAGAAATTGGTAGCTATTGCTCTTGAAAGTGAAGAAAAGAGTATCTTTTTTCACTACTATATAATCAACAGATGGATATAATGGAAAGATCCTTTAAAACGCTCTCATTAGCTAATCTAAAGTGGTTTTTTTTTCTGAGTTTAGAAAAATATGTCTGAACTTGATAGTTAAGATTTAAAAAGTTATCCATCCTCACCTAATTTATGTTATCACGATTACCATGATGTCGAAATATGAAGTTCTTCTAAAAACTAGGGGTAACATTTAAATATGAGCATTTCATTCTGCATTAAGAGGAATTTTGCCAACCTCACAATAACTACAGCAACTAGAAAACTAAAATGTATCTTTGAGGAAGTCATGGATGTAGGTGAAATACAACCAGAATTGTGATAAGAAAAGGCAACCCATAAGACAAATATCTAAATATATATTCCAATGATAGCATTCTGGCATCAGAGGAAACTATAGTATTATGGGAAATATTTGTCTATAAAGGATCATGCACTGACACAATTTATATTAGATTTTTATGGAGTAGTACAAACACAAAATACTTACCAAAATGCCTCAGCAAGAGTCATGCATCTGCTTGCCTAAGGGTGAGCGTTAGATGATGTGGTTACTATAACCTACACCAAAGCAATACTGGTAGATCGATTCTCACTCCTGTGGGTGGTGTTATCTACTCCCCCTCTGAATCCCGGGGGAAATAAGAAATGAGGCAAAAGCACTTCTTAGCATTTTATGGCATTCTGCACGGAGGGACACTAATTATATCGTCCTTGACTTATTATATCGCTTAGCCATAAAAATTGCGAAGAGCAGAGACTAAACCTTATAAATGATTTTAAAGTGTGTAGTATGCTGTCAGAAATGGATTAATCATTATGAAAAATTATGAAATCAAATTGGTAGCCTACATAGTTCTCACTCCCCCACCCTTACCCGCCCCCCCTGCACCCCCCAGAAACTGCCAAACCTTTATTTGCTATTTGATTCCAGCAGATAAGTAAATTCATGCTTTTCCTCAGGCTGGGTGAGACCAAGATTTAAATAATGCTCTGCCCTGAAGACATCATCCATGTAGGGAGGGCTGACAAGTTGTTTTCTGCCTAACGTTTTTCTTTGCACATAAACAAGTGACTTTGTTACCATAGATTTAAAAAAAATTTTTTTTCACTTTGCCTGTAATACAGAAGTCAATCTATCCCCTGATTTTATTATAATAGCAGCTCAAGGAACTGTTATGGTACAACAAACAAAAAGATTCATAGGCTATAAGGTTGAAAAAGTGATTTCAAAAATTAGTAGAGTATAACAAAAAGTATCTATTGAAGTATAAATTTAAATAAAATACTAAGAAATACACTTTTAACAACACTATATGACTCTTTTGTTCCAGGTTTGCTTTCCTCTATTCATCAAGCAGTCCTTATTGAGAAACGGCAACCAAACTACAAAAAAAAAGTTGTCTTTCATGGCAGAGCTATCATGTTTTTAAAATTGTTGTGGCCTCATTTAAAGAAAGGTGACTACTAGAGTTTTAATATGTGATTATGATTATCACTGAATCATTTCAAGCAAAGGGCATTTCAGAAATGAAATAGGATGAAGAAAAATGAAATAGGATGTAACAGCCAATAAATATATACATATTTTTCTAGTATTTGTCATAGGTTGTAAAACAAATATGACAAATTAAAAGCTTACTCTCTTATTTTTTTAAACCTATATTTTTATAAGATTTTATTTATTTATTCATGAGAGACAGAGAGAGAGAGAGAGGCAGAGACACAGGCAGAGGGAGAAGCAGGCTCCATGGAGGAAGCCTGACATGGGACTTGATCCTGAGTCTCCAGAATCACGCCCTGGGCTGAAGGTGGCACTAGGCCACCGGGGCTGCCCTCTTACTTCTTATTTACTACAATATTAAAAGTAAATAAATGAAAATGATGGTAATGATTGTTTTTGAGTATCTGTCTTTATAGCAATTAAGATTATCTCACTTAATTGTTTTTTCTTTTATTTTACTCCAGTTTGGGCATTCTTTCTACACCAGTGGCTTTCCCTCTGTTCTTGGGACACACATGGCTTCTATATGTGTTTCAGTAGCAAGAAGGGGTAAGGCCCTGGGAATTCCTACTTAAAGCACATGTTTTTAGTGTCATCCTTCATCACCATCTTCTTCTGTACTTTGCATGTCTAAATACAGAGCATCTGTAGGAGGAATTAAAAATAATTGGCTGCAGGAAGAGTAAGACAGGTTGGTATGAGGGAGACAGATACACACAAAGCTACACAGGTGGGAATGAGGAATCTGCCTTTTAAACCACTCTGTTGACAGTCTGGAGCCTCCTCCTTACCTTCTACTGTTCCCCCATGCTTCCAAGTCCTGAGTCATCTTCTTGGTTCAAAAATAAAGTTTCTGGTTACTTTTCCCACTTCCATTCTAAAGGCTCTTAGCTAACAACTGTTTCCATTTTTTTTCTAAGTAATTCACCAATTTTCTCCCAACTACCTATATTCCATAGATTTATTAAAATCTCTTGTGTCATTTTTCCCCTCTGTCCTTGTGGGTTTACACTTTAAAAAAAAATATCACTCTCTTTTTATGAGCTTTTGATAAGCAGATGTGACAATTCTCCGTAGTAAATCTTCCACATTAATCTAATTTCTATTAGAACTTTTGGGTGACTAATTTCACTGCAAATCACCTCATTCTTTTCAGATCTTAAATATTTAATACTATCTTTGAACCTGTACATAAATGTGAATTAGCAAGATTCTGGGGGTCAGGACTTAGAAGAGAGTGATGAAGAATGATATGCTGTACTCCCTGTCATTTAGAGACCCTTTAGCAGTATTTTAATGAGTTATTTCTGACCTTGTGAATGCTTTATGGAGACTCAGCTCATACACTCGTCTATTTACCTACTATCTTCAAGGTGTCAGTGGGATAATTTCTGAATGTTAATGAAAATCCATCCACTAGAACAGCATCTTTGAAAAAAGTGAACTGAAGATGGGGCAATTGGAATTTCAGTTCAGTTTCATAATCTAAGAAACTCCCCTATTGAAAAAGCAAATACAATTCTTTTGAGTGAATTTAACTAAGAAAGTGATTTTACCAGTGATTTAAAGAAAGAAAAATGTGAGGTTCTTATTTTCTTGGTTGCTTTTATGTTTCTTCGCCTTAAAAGGGCAGATAAGATCAGAATTGAAATAGAATGGCTGCTTTTGTTATGACAGTAATGAACTAGAATGGGACCAGATAAAAAAGACTGTAGATATGGGGTCACAGAGCGGTGAGACTTCATGAATTTATTCATTGAAATGTGGCCATGTCTTCATAAAATGTCATCATTACGAGTGTAGATTGCTTTGTTGCACAATACTGCTAACTCTGCTATAGGGGAGTAATCCAAAAACTGGCTTATACATTAAAAGTGCAGGGTTATGAGATTTAACATTTTGTTTTTTGATGATGTAACAGTAAGTATGTATATAAGTGAATGTTTCTGAAAAAGAAATATGGAATGAGATTTTTGTAAATAAAGTGTTAAGTTATAAGTTATTCTAGGAGAACCAAGTAAGAAGTTTGTTTTAATCTGAAGACAGTTAAGTTCAATGGAGCTTTAAAGCTATTTCGAATGGAAATGCTTATTTTTAAAAAGTTGCAATGTTTTGATGTCTCGAGGTATACACTGTTTTCACTCATACATTCATTCCTTTGGTAATCTCTAGCTGTTCAGTTTCTTATTTTCTAGCGTCCAGCATCATAGTTACCAAATAAAAATAATAATAATTGCTAAGAGTAAACAGATTGGAAATACATGGAAATTAATTTTCATAAATGCTCAAACTTAAAAAAAAGTAACTTTGAAGTCTGTTATGATGCTAGATTTCCCCCCAATTCCTGTGCTTATTATTTAATTTCTCTGAAAAACATTATTTAGGCCTTCATTTCTTCTTTCCAACTTACTATATTTTTTCATGTAACAGAACTAGAGGACAAATATATTTTAATATGTATATGTAAACACAATAAAAACTCCACATTCTGTTGGATCTTCTTTTAAAATATATGTACATAATTTTTGTTATATGTATTCAGACCATCTAGAAAAATACAAAGAATTGCATGGCAAATATTCACAAAAGCACCATACTTGCTTTAATTAATCAAAAAATTATAGATGCAGTTAAAGCCTTCTTAATATCATGGTTTAATACAAATCTCCTGTATAACTCTACAGAAGTAATAAAAAACCTAATATTGGTTTGTATTCTGCTTGATAGTCCTTTTCAAAGATCTAGCTACTAATTTCTCTTTTATTTTATTTTCTATATTAATAAATTCTGTTCTTATCTTTACTATATTATTTTAGTCTTTTTCAGTTTTACTCGTTTATATGTATTTGATGCTTTATTTTCTAACTTTCTAATGATTAACATATTTAGTTTCAATATTTATTTAAACACATTTAAAGCATCAACAAAAAAAGGATGTACACTTTCATCTCTGCTAGTCAACATTGTACTAGAAGTTCCAACCACAGCAATCAGACAAGAAAAAGAATAAAAGGCACCCACATTGGAAAGGAAAAAGGAAAATTGCTCACAGATGGCATAATTATACATACAGGAGATTCCAAAGAATCTACAAGAAAGTTATTAGATCTAATTAAAAAAAAAGTGTTCACCAAGTTACAGGTACATGATTATCAAATGAAAAGCAGTTCTGTTCTACCCACATGAAATAAAAAAGCTCAAAGAAAATTTTAAGAAGCAATCCCATATAGCATCAAAAAGAAAAACCACACAGGAATAAATTTAACCAAAGAGGTAAAAGGTTTGTACACCAAAAACTACAAATCATTGCTGAAAGAATTTAAAGACATAAACAAATGGAGAGAAATATCATGTTTATGTACCAGTAGATTTAGTATTGTCAAGAAACCAATACCCCCATAAGGGATCTATAAATTTAACACAATTACTATCAAAATTCCAAGAGGCTATTTTGAGGAAATTGAAAATCTGATCCTCAAATTCATACTGAATTCTAAAGTGTCTTAGTCAAACTATCTTGAAAAAGAATAAAGTTGGAGGACTCACACTTCATGTTGTAAAAAACTCCTGAAAAACTATAGTAATAAAAAGAATGTGGTAGTGACATAGGAATTGATATGAAATAAAATTGACAGTCCAGAGTCATAAGTCTGACAATGATGCTAAAATTCATTCATGGGGGAAAGAACAATATCTCCTACAAATGGTTCTGGAACAACTGGATTTTGAAGGTAAAGAATGAAGTTGAACACCTGCCTCACATCAAATAGAAAATTAATTTAAAATGTATCAATAACCTAAATAAAAGAACTAAAACCATAAAACCCTTCAAAGAAAACATAGAAATAAATCTTCATAACTACATGAAAACCACATTCATCACAGTGTTAATTTAGTGAGGGAAAGATACAACCTCAGCGATTGATGTCTCACAAGCTAGATGAAAGACACATTCAGTGCAATAACTGTGTTAAATGGACAGTAATTTGATTAAAGCCTTAAAGAAACCTCAAAGCATTCAGCTTAGTCAAACCCTGATCTGTGACCTACAGAAACTATAAGACTAAAAAATAAATGTTGTTTTAAGAAACAAGTTCTTGGGTAATTTGTTACACAGCAATAAATAATAAACATACATTGAATATCTCCTCACTTTATCCTTATCATATTTTCTGTAATTTAGCTGTAACTTCCAAAACAGAAAAAAGTGAAACCAATATTTGTTTCATTCTTGTAAAATCAATATTTCTTACCTTTTTGCCACTGAAAACTGTTTAACATCATTCCTCCCTATTATCTTTCAATTCACTACTTTCTTCTTCTTCTTTTTTTAATCCCTGTGGAAACTCTCATTCATTATAGATTTAATTCCTTTTAGAGATTATTTTTAATTTCGTTGACTATTTTTTAAATATATTTTTTAAGATTTTATTTATTTATTCATGAGAGACACAGAGAGAAGAAGAGGGAGAAGCAAGTTCCCCAAGGGGAGCCTGATGCGGGAACTCATTCTCAGGACTCTGGGATCATGATCTGAGCCAAAGGCAGACACTCAACCACTAAGCCACCCAGGCATCCCTAAAAAAGTATTTTTAAATTGTATTGTGTTCTCTCTCTCTCTCTCTCTCTCTCTCTTTTTTCTGGATTCAGAAACTAGCATTTCTGCAGTTTCAGTTTTTAAGCATTCATTTTCCTTTTTTGCTTCATGGAACTAATCATATTGTTTTGAGATTGAGAGAAGTTTAGAAGTTGTAATGCAATCCTAGCTAGAACTGTGCAGAATTTTTGGAATTCTTCATGAAAGAATTGTAAAGGAAGACACACAGAAGAGGTGAAAGAAATCTGAAGTTTCAGAAATTGGTATGGTAATATGTTTTAAAGATATTTTTCACATAATATTATTTTCCTTTTAGGTAATATAAATACTCTTTTCAGTTTATTAAACATCTTTCCTGGCTTTTTCTTTTCTTTTCTTTTCTTTTGATGAGCATTTCTTTACTATTATGTCACGTGCATTATGATGTTACAATGCCATGAAATTCTTGGCTCATTTTTTGTAATATTTTATATGTATTTTTATATATTTATGAATTATTTTATTTTTATATACTTATGAATATATCATTTTAAAAGTAGCAGAGATAATGAGCCCAGTTTTGAGGGAAAAAAATCCTTGAAAACTGCAGACTTTCCTTGTTTACTCTCCACAGGTGACATTTCTGCTTGGAGGACACAGAACAAAGGCTCATGTGTTGCTTTTAGATGTGAAGTGACTGTCTGACTCTATTAAATGCTGTAATCAACATGAATTCTCTTTTGGCAGTGGTACTGGCTCAATAGTTACCATGATTTGGAATAGATTATAAACCACTAAGGAAAGATTGCTTATTTTACTCTTTCTGTATGAGTGGAACTGACACAAATAAAACTAGAACTTTGCTTAAAATTAGGAAAGATAATTGTTTTTTAGTTATGCATGTAAAACTTGGAATTATTTCAAATCTATTTATAAAGTTATTTGAAAAAATACAATATTTATAAATGCAACATTATGAGGTATTCTTATCTATATATTAGAATTTCAAGCTAATGAGAACACTAAAAACATTCAGTATCCCATTTACAGATTCTATAGCCACATAGTCAAATCATGATTTCTAGAACAATGCTCTAGCATTGTGAAAAGAATGTAAAATGAGAGAAAATGTGACTTTACTCTGTGAATCAATTGGATCCAACATTTCAGTAATTTAATCTTCTCTGTGTTCTGTTTTTCACTACAGTCTTTCTGACAGAGCTATTGATGCTTTCAATCTCTCCACTAGAATTGTATAAGAAAGACTTGCTTTTCTTAATCAGCTGGGGGAAAAATAAGAGTCTTTGCTTTTATCACACATGGAAGCATTTACTGTTCACCTAGCTGATGTTGAGAGGTTGATTTCTCAAAAGATTTAGCTTTTAGTCAAATGTGCCTGGAATGAACACCCTTGCACACCAGCATGCAAGAAAGGATGATACTTGATACTACGTTAGTGAGATTTTTCCCCCAATGTTCTTTTGATTGTACTACTTCCACCTAAAAGTAACTCATAGAATTTAAAAATCCACTAAAAACTTAATTAGACTTATAGTTTAAGATGACTCGCGACGGATGCAAAGCCTTCTTCATGAAATAAAAGGAGAAATATATTTTTTTGTTGTGTTTTCTGACAGAATGATTCAAATGCAGGGGAAGAATGACCAACCAGGAAATCCTTTTTGGTGGCCAATTAATTAAAGTCACTCCTCATAGCTGACTTTTATGACATTTTTAATAATATATGGATTAATGGACCTATAACAGTCCATTTCTGGGTGGGGGAGAATTTTCTGAGGCTTTCTGGTCTATTCAATAAAATGAAAGTAACTATGGCTACATTTTATTTTATTTTATTTTATTTTTTATTTTTTTTATGGCTACATTTTAAAATGAACTCTTTTTAGACAAAGCTTTCCACATGAAGATTTAGTAAAGTTACATCTGTTTTAGATAGAGATCTTTAAGCATCAGGCCTCAAAAGCTATTTTGATAACAAGCAAACACATAAGACTGAGAGACCTCAAAAGCTTCTGATTCCCTACCACAATTGGCTTCAATCAAAATGACTGTTGTTTTTCATATTTTGCAGAACTCAATTTATTTAGCTAAAAGTCAAATGCTACTGAAAATCAGTTTCAATTGGGATAGCCATCTAATGTTTAAAAAAGGAAAACATTTTTTGAGTCAAAATAAATTTTCCCCGAATTTTTAAAGCATTCAAATAAAGAATATGCTTTGAGCCAGTGGCCCATCCTGGGTGCTGGTGGTGGGTGGTTATCACTGTACTTGTTTCTCATTTTGTATGCCTCAAAGTAACAGAAAACCTGGACCCCTCAGATTTTTAAATGATCCCATATAATATGGGCAGAAGTTCCTTAAACACAAGGGAACTGTGTTTTAAATTTGTCTGCATGCTGTCTTTTAAGGGTTCTCCACTTAACTCAATGAATTTTAGTGACCTGGATTTTTGAAGCACCTTATGTTTTAGAAAAGTTTTAGGTTTTGTTAATTAATTAATATATTACCTATGAATGTTTCTCTATAATGAAACGGGGGGAGATTTTTCAATGGATAAAGTATAGTAAGATTAGTTTCTTACTTCTACATTATATTCCCCTCCCCCAATGACACTCATCACCTTCTCTATCTAACTCACACCCTAAAAAGAATGCAAGCTTCAAAAAGAAATGTTTGTTTTGTTCATCGTTGTAATCCCAGGGCCTAGAATAATTATGCAGAGTGCATAGCTGACATTCCATAAATAGCTATTGAATGAATTGGTTAACAATGATCCCACATTTGGGACAGTTTAACATAATAGTTTGAATGAGAGCTACTGAAGTGATTATAAGGAGCAGAAACAAAAATGAATAGCAAGACCTTAATAAATACTAGGAATTATAAGTGTCAGGTGTTTATGACTCCCAGTTTTTTTGATGAAAGAAGACTTAATTAAGACCTCAATCTCAGGAAGAGATAAGGTGAGATATGTTTCACCTAACAAACATTATCAAGGAAAATATGCTCAAATACTATTTCTTTCAAAAGGGCCTATTAATTTTTATCAAGTATGTGAAGTCCTTTAAACAAAGCAATTATTATAACATCTCAGATGCAAGCAATATGAAGATATGTAGATGGATAGATATACATTTACATACATAAAATGCCATATACATATATATATATCGATATCTATACCTCTACATCATAATACATACATACACATACATGTGTATACATCCGGAGATATATGTATGCATTGTATGCATTTCCACCATTGTGGGAATTTTTTTTATCTGATTCTCATTAAATTTAATCATGTAAGAGTCCACAACAAATTATTTTCCATTGGGTTCCCAAATTAAGTACAAATATTTTAAGTGAACCCCTAAAAGAATGAGGAATGCAATACACACCTTACCTCATAGATTTACACTGAGGCAGCTAATATAGAGTCATACCAAGTTGATTTGCTTGTCATTTTATTTTTCACTGTACCTGTAATCAATCTTCTTTTCCAGTTTAGTCTTTAAAGCATGAAGCTATGCTTTGATCTTTGATCAATCATTCCAGACCAGTGATTAACACTTCCATTATATTTGTTTATTCAAAAAAAATTTTTTTAAGATTTTATTTATTTATTTATTTATTTATTTATTTATTTATTCATTAGAGACACAGAGAGAGGCAGAGACATAGGCAGAGGGAGAAGCAGGCTTCTTAAAGAGAGTCCAATGTGGGACTCAATCCCAGAACCCCAGTATCACGCCCTGAACCCAAGGCAGACACTCAACTGCTCAGCCAACCAGGTGTCCCTAAGCAAAAAAAAAAAAAAAAAATTAACATACTCTTAGGTTGGAATAAAAATATTTCCTTTAAGGATGCAACTTCTGCTTTGTCAAAGATATTTTAAAATTGTTTTAGGAGGAGTAAATAAATATTTATTGTTATTCTACCCAGACACTAACCAGTAATCTTAAATAATCCAGTGTTTTAGTAACATATATTAGCAATTTATATGCCATTGATCATACTGAGGAACACAGTAAGGGATATAGTGACCTAGCACAAGTTATTCCAATAATTGGAACTATTAAACACAGATATAACACTGTATAACTTAGCATTCTATAAATTGTTTGCACACTAACAAAATCCATGTTTTTGCATTAGTAATTTTACAAAAGTAGCAGTAAATAAATGAGTAAAAGATAGCATAATAATTTCAAATTCTTTCTTATAAAAATAGTTTCAAGTGCTCAAGAACAAGGGACAAATAACAGAGATAAAGTTCCCTTACAAATTCTGTCACCTCCAGGATAAAGCATCAGAGACATTCCTCGTAAAGGGATAAAGTCATCTAAGGATTCCCCACCACCACCAAAAATGAATCTTCTGAGTCATAACCAAAATTCCTAAATAAAGGCTATATAGGAATGTTGATTCTAGGGATTGTTCATTGGAAAGGATTCATAGCAATAATGCCCTCACTGATCTCTAACATGCTTGATGTGAAGTGCATTATAATTAAAAGTCAAATCTATTTGTTTCTTTTTCTAAGCAGAAGGAGAATAAATGCTAAAAATGGAATCAAATTATTTCCATGTAGTTAGTTGCATGTAGCCCTAGTACATTTTTTACACTACTATTCAGTCCTTTATTACACAAATACACTATTTATTCATTCCTTCTAGTATTGATAGACATTTAGATTTTTCCAATGTTTGAATATTATAAATAATATGCTTATGGACATTCCTGTACATATCTGTGCACAGACAGACACATCTCTCTTGGGAAAATACTTTATGCCTGAAGTGTCAATATGCATATGTTGAGTTTTAGTAGGCAGTGGCAAATAATGAGCCCAACCTATTGTATCAAATTACATTCCCACCAGCACTTTGAGATTGATTTGCATCTCATTTCACCTACATGACCTATTTTTGTTGTTTTTGTTTTAACTTTAGCCATTCTGTAGATTGTGTAATGGTATCTCAGTGTTTTGCTTTGCAGTCCCCTGAGCAACGATGAAAATGATCACTTTTTATTTCTTTCATGGCCATTTATTACATGATCTTTGTGTACATCGTTTCATATCTTGCCTATATTCAGTTGGATTGTTTATCATTTCTTACTGATTTGTGGCAGTTGATTGTTTGTAGATTGATACACATTCTGCATTAGATGTTTGAAATTTTCTCCCACTTTGACTTACCTTTTTACTTTCCTAATGATGTGTTGATGAGCAGATTTTTAATTTAGGTGAAACATATTTATCAATGCCATATTCTTATGCTAATAATGTGTGTTTCCTATTGAAGAAGTTAAATAAAACCTTATTTTACTGGCCAGAACAGACGTTGTGACAGCAACACCGGTTTTATTTCATCATAAGCAATATATTGCATATTAGTGTTTTGTAGCTGGCTCTAATTTAATTAAGGAAGTTGCTATCATTTGTTTGCTAACAGGTTTTCATGAAAGGTTGCAGAAATTTATTAAAGGATTTTTTCTGACTATTAAGATGTTGGCGGGCATTTTTCTTCTTTATTCCATCGATGCGATTGACACAGGTTTTGAATGTCACAACAATCTTTTTTTGTTTAGAAAAACCCACTTTCCCCTGAAACCATATTCTTTTAATACATTGCTAGATATTTGCTATCATGTTGCTTAGGATTATCTCATCTATTACAAAGAAACATCATTCTGTAATTCTTTTTTTTTCAGAGCCCCATATTAGCATGGTATCAAAAATATGTTGATCGCACAAAATAAACAGTGAAATATTCCTCTTTTCTATTTTCCTGTAGTTGTTATAAAATTACTCAATGTTGGAATAATTCATCAGGGAAGCCATCTGGGTCTAAGCTTTCTTTTCGAGACAATTACTATGGATTCAATTTTTCTCACACATACAGAACAGTTGAACTATTTAAGGTTTCTATGCATTGGCAGCCAGTTATTCTTGGATCTCTTATGTTTCTGCACATCTTGCAAGTCGTGGCCTGGGTGCCTCTGCTCTGGACTAAGTTCACAAATGTTTATATAGTGAACAGCCTTGTAGGAAAGGGATATTAAAGGGCAGAAGTCTCACTGTTTAGAATAATAAAAATAATGTCTCAGGTTAGAATTTCAACAGGTTTGCTTTCAGCTCGCTATTGAATATTTGATTCCCTACCCTTGTGGTTCTTTGGCAAGGTTGCTTTCTCGGGATCTTATCACATTTCTAGACTTTTTACTCTGTGACCCACATGTCCCTTACATTAATTTCCTACTTTCTTTCCTGATATATATTTGTTGTGGTGTGACTATTTTTTTTATAAATTTATTTTTTATTGGTGTTCAACTTGCCAACATATAGAATAACACCCAGTGCTCATCCCGTCAAGTGCCCCCCTCAGTGCCTGTCACCCAGTCACCCCCACCACCTGCCCACCTCCCCTTCCACCACCCCTAGTTCGTTTCCCAGAATTAGAAGTCTCTCATGTTCTGTGGTGTGACTATTTTTGATCCAACTTTAAATTCACTATTACTCTTATTTCCTAGGTTTAATCTACTTTAATCCATCTACAGAATTCTCTTTTTCTCACATTTTAAATTTTTGTTTGGATATATAAAATTTATGCATTCCAATAATTAAAATCATTTGAAGAAAAAAAAATGTCATTCTGATTAGACTGCATCTAACAGCCTGCAGGACACCTTGGACCAATTTGTCGTAAAAACTGGTTGTCCCTTCTTCCTTCACCAATATACAAGCTCTTTTCCTTCCCTGCCACCCAGACAGGCAGATTGGAGAGGAGGCTCTGCATTCAGGGACAGATTCTTTTATGAGAAAAGGGGCAGCAGTCATTTAAACTTGATCTAACCTCCTTGCATCTTACAACATTAAACAGCTAAAAGAAGTAAAGTGAGAAGGCAGTGCTTGTGGAACTGACAGTGCGTATTGGCACTGCCGGAGACTCCTCATTAAGATCCACCTGCTTCCTTCTCCAGTTCAATCATTTCTTTTGAAGACAGTGGATTTTTCTGGTATGTTTCTATCTCCTATAATTTCGAATTATCGAATTTAACTTCAGCCATACCTGGTTGGACAGACTTAGTTACAGAGGAAGTGGATCAAGACATCCAGGAGAATAAGTCTACTGAATTCTTAATTAGCTGTTCATTCCTTTTCTATTTCTGTGTAATTCTTTTCTAGATTACATTTTGTTATATATTTTCTTAAGTGTATTGTTTGTAGCTATTTCCATATTTTGATAATGTTAATATCCAGATAAGCTGTGGGTCTCTTTTAATGATCTGGTTTTCCTCTGGGTTATTTTTTTAAATAGACTTTTTACTAAATACTGAAAAATTATATGTGAAATAACTTGTACCCATCCTTGTAATCTATAATCCTTTTTTTCTAATTAAAGTTTTAAGCTTTATTTAAATAATTAATTTACAACTGCCTAATATTAGACTATCATGATGCCAGCTTTCTTTGATTCTTTAAACCAGATAATGTATTTTCAAGGGCTAAAATAAAATTAGAATTCTATATCCAGAGAAAATATCCTTCAAGAATAAAGGTTAAATTTGGTATTTTCATAAAGAAAAAATGAGAGAATTTTTTGACATTAGACTTTCTAGAAAAACTACAAAAGTAAGTTTTTCAGACAGAGGGAAATTAGCAGAAGGAAGCCTGGAATATCAGGAATGATAAGACCACTTGATGGATAAGATTTGCAACAACAGGAGTGCTCTCATACATTGCTAATGGGAGTAAAAAAAATGTTGTAGCTCTTTTGGAAGAAGGTTTGACACGTCTTACAAAGTTAAATATACCTACTATAAGACCCAGCAGTCTTACTCTTGGGTTATGTTCTCCAAAAAAGACCTGTTTATTAGTATTTATTGCAGCTCTATTCATAACTGCCAAAAGCTGAAAAGAATGCAAATATTCTTTTATAGGTGAATGGATAAAGAAATTCTGGTATACTTGCACAACAGAATACTAATTAGAAAGGGATAAACTTTTCCTTTTAACTTTGTCAGAGGGCTTAAACAAACCTATAGATATATTAAAATTTATTTGGACACCATTTCTTTTGTACCCCCAAAAAACATTTTTAGTTTTTTTTAAAGATAGATTTATTTATTTATTTATTTATTTATTTATTTATTTATTTATTTATATATTTATTTAAGACAGAATTAGAGAGAGAGAGAGAGCAAGAGCTGGGGAGTGGCAGGGGGAGAGAGAAAGCATACTCTGTGCTAAGTGTGGAGCTTGATTGACATGGGGTTCTCACAACCCTGAGATCTTGACTTGAGCTGAAACCAAGAGTCAGACACTTAACCAATTGAGCCACCCAGGTGTCCTGAGTGTTATTTTTAAATGAGAAATTTAAAATAAAATTTTGAAATGGAAATAAATTTTACTTAATTAGGTTAATTAAATTTAATTTAATTTAACCTGAGATATTGTCTTTAATTTCTTTTATTTTTTTTAAAGTTTTTATTTATTCATGAGAGACAGAGAAAGAGAGAGAGAGGCAGAGACACAGGCAGAGGGAGAAGCAGGCTCCATGCAGGGAACCTGAAGTGGGACTGGATCCAGGGTCTCCAGGATCACGCCCTGGGCTGAAGGCAGTGCTAAACCACTGGGCCACCAGGGCTGCCCTTGTCCTTAATTTCTTTTAGATGACAATTTAAAACTACCACAAACTCTAATTTTGCTACTGAAACTAAAAGCAATTTAGTTCCTAATTAAACTTACACCTATGCCTAGAAATATTTTAATAGTTTTGGCACTTAGGGAAACCTGTGATGTAAGAACCAAAAATTAAGAATTATTTTAATAGATTAAATGAATGTTCAACTTGTCTAGAGTTGGTATTTCACTACATTTTGAAATTTGTGATTGTAAAGGATTTCATTTATTTACTAGACTGTAGGGGCAGAAGTGAGGAACAGAGGGAAGTTAAGACATTCAGAGATTTTGGGAGACAAGTAAGATGAGTTGTTCTCATTTGGGGAATTCAAAAAGAAGGAGAGTGAAATTTCAGTTGTAATTACTTGGGTGCAAGGTGGTGCCACTTCCTGAAGTAGGAGATGTTGGAGAAGAGACTATCTTAGATGTGCCAGTAGAGACAGTTCACTTTGGTATGTACTCAGGGTGAGATATCCCATTATGATGTAAAATTGAATGAAAAGTCTTAAAACTAACCATATGGATCAAAAAAAATAATAATTTCTATTTCTGTGTTAGATTATTTTAGGATAAATATTATGAGATTCTTAGTCGTGTAGTCTTTTAAATCTCAGCTCTGCCACTTAGTACCGGTTAAACTAAAGCAAGTTACCTAGTCTTATAAACCACTATTTATTCAATCATAAAATTTGAGAATATCACTGTTTCATAATTACTGAGAAATTTTAGGGAAATAAAAAATAAAAGCACATGATACAGAGAATACTACATCAATTATATATTATATATTATATATACTATTTTATATATTATATATACTGTTTTATATATTATATATATTATTATATATATATATATATACTATTTTCCCTTTCTTTGTGGACTATGAATTATATGAATTTACAGACAAATCTTTTTTGCTTTGAATTAAACTCAGCACTCGTTTCCAGGCTAGATATATTTTTATAAAATCGTTTTCATTATAAATGTGCCGACCTTAAATGATATGTCACCACAGATAGCATGGGATATTCAGACTATAATTTACTTTTTATTGATTGAATCTATTGGCTAATTGATAAACGCTTTTTTTTCTTTTGACTAATAAGTGAAAAATAAGATAAATTGTTCTCAAAATATTCAGCTGGGGAAATGAGAAAATGTAGTTTTTAAAAGTTTTAAATTCATCTTCTTCTTGTATGACTGAAGAGGATAGTCAGGGAAAGCTGAGATGCTGGAGCTACAGAATAAAAATCTATGGAGACCAAACAGCATGATTTCTGCTACTGGACCTCATTTGTTGATGTCTAATTAAAAGAATCATTTGCATTTGCTAATGAATGTGTTTAGCTTCTACTCAAATAATTATTGAACAACCATGTGATTTATTTTAATCTCAATTCCCCAGTGACTCACTTTTCACGCTTACTTAAATATTACCTTTCAAAATAAGTGTTATTAATGTGTGCAGCACTGTGCATTATCTTTCCATCATAATTTATTTCATTGATTTTTTCCTCCCCTTTCTCTGTTTCCCTGTTCCAGCGTTTATTTAGCATACTAACTCTGGATGAGCTTATATTCTGGAGAGGACTGCATCAAATTCCAGAGAATCAAGCCTATTTTTCCAAGATTGGGTGAGCTCCCAGAAGACATTTAATGCTTCATAGTTTTACAGTTTAAGCAATGAGGAGAGGAAACTAATTCCCTCCCCATTCTCATGCCTTCTGTCTAAATGTAACGGAAACAGAGCCTTCTGTATTCTTGGTGATTTGTTTTGACATCCATGAACAGTCTTGCTGAGGTGTGTTTTTTTAATTCTTTCTTCTGCTATATCCATTATTGATTTTATTAATCTTCCATTCCATATTATATGGCATGAATAGGAAGCTATGTGACTATTAGGCCAAATCAATAAATATTCAGATGAGAAGCAAGGTAATTGATTACAAAGAATATAAAGAATTCATCTGAGTAAGAAGCTTTTGTAAGGATAATGCTTCTTGTTTGTAAATTATTCCATCTCTGTGTGTATGCTAAAAGTTTGAACAACATGTTAGTTTTCATACCAGAGAAATCCATTTTACAGATAAAAAAAATCACCAGTAATATAGCAATATATTTTACTTAGATTATTTCTAAAATCTACATTCTCAAATTGCTATTAATAGCATGGAAAATGACTCACTTTTGGATATTTATTGTCTTTGGGGGCCCAATTTTTATTTCTATGAAACTAATGATTCATTATATAGAACAATCTTAATAAAATTACACATTTGGCCAAGAAATATGGCATGAGTCAGTAGTTAGAATACCAGTAATGATTTTCACAGACTGTAGCTTGGGTTTTGCTACTACAACTTTTTCTCATTAATTTTATTTCACTTCATAAAAGTTGGAAAATATGCAATTTAAAGTGAGATGCCCAATTCCCAGATCCAAGAAAAGACGGAAGGGAAAAATGTTTTAATTTCATTTTCATAATACTTTTGTATTATTAGTATTCTATTTTCCCTAAAGAAACAATTTGTGATTACTTGAAGCAAATAATGGAAATTCTCAAATGATTATTTAAACGTTTTCCCTTAATTCATGAGAATGAGAGAGAAATCACAGTAACTACACTTACGGTAATTTATAAAAGGCAAATCTGGATTATATCATCTGTACTGATTAATTTTATCTTTTTCACCTTCTTCTAGACTTCCCATCTACTATGGAATTTGATCACTGGAATCTGGTATCTGGAAAATGTTTTAGAAGTCATCAAGTACATCAATTACTATTTTCTTTTGTTGAAAATATATGAGAGATTAAATTAAGTTCAATATGTAGGATTTTAAAGTAGCAGAATAAAAGGTTTTAAATTAAAAAAATAAAAATAAATAAAAAATAAAAGGTTTTAAATTGCTTGTATACTTTTTATAATGTATCTAATACAAATATGTTTTGTGTTGATTGGGAGAATCTTGAGGATTCAGGAGTGGGTAAAGAAGGAAAGGAAAGAAAGAAAGATTATTTTTTATTACCCACACATAAATCATTCTTTTACTACTTATACATAAATATAATAATATATTGATGTTCACTACTTCTGTTTCTTATTTATTCAATCATCAGCTATTAAATGAGTATCTGTTATGTGTAAACACTATTCTAGACAGTCAACCTTCTGTTTTCAGAGCCTACATTATGGTAGGAAGGACAATGAAAATAAAATCATGTAAGAACAACAAAATGTCTGATAATTTTAATAGAAAGAAAAAGACCAAGATAACATAAAATATGACAGGAGAAGGGCAAAAGGTATGTAATTCAATTGAGTGATCAGGAAAGGAGGAGGTTATGATGTTAAGACTATAACCAGGATAATAGGATGTAGCCATCCATGAGAGAAAGTTTCCATGCAGCATTAAAAAAAAAAAAAAAAAGCAAAGTCCTAAAGCAGTAATAAGCTTCAGTGTAATGGAACAGAAAAAAAATCAGAAATTATGGAAAATTGAGCAAGGAGAGATTGATAATGAGGTAAAAATGGAAAAGCAATTGGACTAGATTGTGTAGGCCATGGTAAGAAGTTTGGATTTTATTTTATTAGGTTTTTTTTTTTTTTTTTTTTTTTATTTACTGTGGTAAGAACACTTAACATGAGATCTATCCCTTTAACAGAATTTTAAGTGCACAGTACAGTATCATTGGGGCTAATGTACAATAGGTCTCTAGAACTTACTCATCTTGCATAATAAACCTTATACCCATTGAACTGTAACTCTCCATTTCCCTTTTTCCCCAGCACCTGGAAACCACTATTCTGCTTTCAGTTTCTACAAGTTAGAATATTATGGATACCTTATATAAGTGGAATCAAGAAGTATTTGTTTTTCTGTGACTGGCCTATTTCACAAAGCATAATATCATCCAGGTTAATCATAGTGTCACATATTTAGGATTTCCTTCTTCAATGGTTGAATAATATACGATTTTATGTATGTACCTCATTTTCTTTATTCATTTACCAATGGACGTTTAGGTTGTTTTCATGTCTTAGCTATCTCAATAGTGCTACAATAAACATGAAAGCACAGATATCTCTTGAAAAACCCTGATTTCAATTCTTTTAGATATATACTCAGAGGTGAGATTAGGGATTTAATTACTTCATATAGTTTACTTTTCATTTAAGGAAAAGGTAATTAAAGAATTACCAAGCAGAGAGTGATATGCTTGGTTACCTAAAAAAAAAAAAAAAGGAAAAGGTAACCTCTGGGTGGAGAATGGAACATAGCAGGCTAAGAGAGAAGCAAAGGCAGGGCGTTGAAGTGCGGGCTATTCTTTAGTCCAGAAGAAAGATAAAGGTGGTTGGCTTGGAAGAATATCATTGAAAGCAAAACAAAGGAGGTAAGAATATGGTTTTAGAGGTAGAGAGTCACAAGACTTAAGGATGGAACAGATGACAGAAGAGGATTAAGAAAAGAGGATGGACCTAGGACACCACCTATGTTGAGTGGATGGTAGTGACATCTATAGAGAAGAGGTGAGATAGAAGAGCAAAAAATTAGGAGGGAAAGAATTCTGTCCAAAATGTTTGCTTGCTTGTTTGTTTGTTTAAAACACGAAGTTCAAAAGATATTTGTTAGATGTTCAAATGGAGGTGTCGAATAGATCTTTCAGTTCTTTGTATATAGACACACACATACAAACACTATATATGTATTTTTAGATACATACATCATGTTTTTATAAAATGTTTATGCTTAGTCCTAATTATATAATTTATTTCTGAAATATACTTTTAATGACTACATAAATGTACATTTTATAAATGTAGCATAATTTATATGCAATCATTCATGTATTACTGGGCATGTCATTGTTTCTATGTTCCTGGATTTTATTTTTATTATTTATAACTCTATGTTTGTCATCCTTGAAGATAAATAATTATGCATATCTATTTTATTTCACTGAATAAAATTTTCAAAGATTAAATTGCCAGACAACAGAGCTTTTATGCTTTTAAAGATTTTGACTTTTAGTTGCGATACTGCTTCCTGAAATGTGTACTATCACAACTTCCATCAGTAGTTTACAGGAGTGTCATTTATCAGACTGAGCACCTGACCTAATTTTTTTGGTTAATCTGTGCCATTTTTCCCAGAAGAAAAATGTTGTATCTAATTCGTAGTCTTATATTTATTTTTATTTTTAAAAATATTTTATTCATTTATTCATGAGACACAGAGAGAGAGAGGCAGGGGGAGAAGCATGCTCCCTGCAGGGAGCCTAATGGGGAACTCGATCCTAGGACTCCAGGATCATGGCTGAGCCAAAGGCAACCGCTCAATCACTGAGCCACCCCTAATTTGTAGTCTTTACTCCTAACTCTGGGAAACGAACTAGGGGTGGTGGAAGGGATGGAGGGTGCAGGGTGGGGGTGACTCTGTGGCAGGCACTGAGGATGAGCACTGGGTGTTATTCTGTATGTTGGCAAATTGAACACCAATAAAAAATAAATTTATTATTAAAAAAAATAAAAAATTAAAAGCTTTTCTTTGATGCAGTTGAGGGTGTGTGTGTGTGTGTGTGTGTGTTTAGCCATTTGCCTTTCTTTTGTTAATTACCTATATGTGGGCTTAGGCTATTTTTCCTTAGCAATTTTCATATATCCATTTGTCAAAAACCTTTGTTATTAACATTTTAATAAGCATTGAAAATATGCTACAGTTTTTAATATCATCAATTTTAATTACAGAAGGTTTTGATGTTTGTTGAATATTACAAAACTCTATCAATGGTTATTTTCATATCTATGTTTGAATGAGTACTTAATACAATAAGGATTCTGTTTCTGCTTTTTGGTGTTTGACTTAGGACAAGTTTTAAGCTTCAGATCTCACTATTTTCCTTCTGCCCTACATCTGAGTAAGCTACTAAGAAAGCCTGGGTGCTTTCTTATATGGCGTTTGGCAGGGGAGACTCAAACTCTGCAAGCCTGTGCTTGCACGTGGGAACCCTCATCCAAGCCCCACTTCCTAACCATAATAAAAACTCCAAGCCAACCTTTTTTTCTTACTCTCTCAAGCTGTTTCCAGATCAGCTTGGGGAGTCTGTCCTGCCCTTCCCCAAAAGCCTCATTATGTGAGTAATAAATGTTTTCATATCCTCTTGGTATGTGTGCAGCCTCATCTCTCTTGACATCTGAACTAAATTATGGTTGGGGGTCCATTGTGTTTCTTCAGATTAGCCACCACACTTCGAGAGTACCTTTACAACCATAAGTCTGATAATTATTTGCCAATATTTCCTTTTATTCCTTAAAGTTTTTGTATACATATTTATTCTTTGAAAATTAAATCATTTTGAATTACGGCATGAAGTAGGGATGTTTATGTTTTCAAACATTAACTTAGTTGTTTAACACTTCCTGGAAGCTATTAGGAGGAAGATAAAAGACATAGAAGGAAAAGTACTTTCTTTAATGCCTTTTTTCAATATTCATAGGCATGACCATTATTTTATTTTAGAACTTTATGAAATTTTAGAAAAATCCTAGATACAACTTTGATTGTCACTCCAAGGTTAATAACCCAGAGTAATAATAAAAATGCAATTTGATTATATTTTGCTATCTTAGGTAGTTAAAATAGAAATTATATGAATTAAAAGGAATCTTCTGGTAATGAAAGATGATGAGCAACATGAAGTGATGAACAGCCTCCTCATTGATAGCATTGACAAAAGACTGGAGAAACTGAAAAGGTTTCTGATTTTAAAAATGTGAAAGACAAATGACAGTATTTAAAGACAATTAAGAAGTCATACATCTATTTCCCACTTCTGAGACAATACAATTGGGTAGACGTTTTAGATTCTTTACTGTGGATCTGAAATCACACTACATATTTCATTGATCTCATTTAATACTGACATCTCATATGTATGTATAAACTGCATGTATGAAAAGATTGTATTCTCCCTCTTTACACATGAGGAAACCAGAACTTAGAATGATTACAAAAAAATGACTAAAGTCAAGTTTGTAAGCCATAGGATAAAGATCAGAACTCAGGTTATTTTAAGTATAGACTTCTAGAAATACATTTCCTTGAAACTATATCATGCATTCTTTCTGTAAAATCTGTTGTTCACTTAAGAAAAGGTGCAAATAATGTTATCATCGTTGCAAGTCCTGAGCAATCTCCAAGTCTGAGGTAATTTTAACCAATAAGTTTTCACGGAAATAGAGATTGTACAACATATTAGTTTTTTTCATCTTATTCTCATTAATTTTATTTTTGGTAGAAATTCAATGAAGGTATTTGCTACGGACACATATTGACTACTCTTACTGTACAAGAAAAAGGAACCAATACAAGGAAAAAGGAAGGGCACTATGAAGTATCAACTGAACACCTGCTAATTGAAGAACTTGAGTAAGCCTTGGAACAACTGAAATGGTAAGACTCTACAGAGTTCACATAAAACATAGAATAGGTCAGTCAAAAATAGTTAAATGAGGTACCTAAAGATAAATCCATATTTTAAGTGACATATTTGTCACTACATGTCATTGCATTATCGTCACATATCATAGTGGCTACTTTAGGCAAGTTTCTAACCTTTCGTTTTTTACTTTATAATTTAACTTTATGAATGTTTAAACTTCCAGACTTCAATGTTTTCCTTTGAGTAGTATCCAATGATACATATGTCATTTGCAAATATATTATTTAGAATTTCATTGCTTGAAAAATGTCTCATGTATGTATTTAATCAACTTAATGGAAGGATTAAAATGAGTCCTTTGTTTTCTTTTTTTTTTTGAGTCCTTTGTTTTCTTATCATAGAAATGTACTTACATAAATGAAGCTGTGTTTGTGATCAAAACCTTATTTCATGTATCACTATAAGTACACTATAGATAAGAATTATTTTTCAGGTAAGTGTTCATAGTAATAAATTTTCTGAATTGGAAAAAGTAAATGTGTATCACCTTGTTCAGAGGTTCTATTTATTTTTGTTCTTAGTTTACATTTATAGGATTGTACTCTTCCCCAACATCTTTCTTTTTATATCATGATACACCATGTGCTTAATATAGAATAGATTATTGAATATTTAGAGTTTATTATCTTTTCCTGGAAATTTTTAATAGTACCTTTATTATGTTGTCAGGATAGGTAAAGATAGGTAAATGATGCTGCATAACAAATAAATATCAATGTTTAGTGGCAGAAAAAAATAGATATATTTACCCCATCGGTTTGCAGAGCTAGGCTCGCCAAGAGGTTTTCCTGGTCTTGGCTGGGTTTATCCACACATCCAGCAGTCTGATAGGAATTGGCTGATCTACTAATTGTAGTCCAGACAAATTAATCTCTCCTCTCTTATTGGATACTTTGTTTTCTTTCTAGTTGTTGACTATTATTACCAGATGTATAAGGAATATTCTAATAGAGACAAAAAATGCATGTCTGAATACTAAGTTCTTTAGGACAGATTCTTAACATGGAATCACTGCAGCAACACAGAGTAAATTTTGACAATTTATATATTCTGTTAAGTTGTCTGCAAAAGGACTGTACTCATTCATTCAATCACAAAATATTGTATGAAAAATATTTTTTCCATTATTAACAGTCAGTATTATCAATTTTGAGTATTTTTGTCCAAGTAATTAGTTCCAAAATATCTCATTTTCAAATCCTTTTTATTGCCAACACAGTTAAGCATCTTTTTCAATTTCAACAGCTTTTGTAATTTTTCATACCTTTTGCAAATTTATCTATTAAGTTGTCTTTTCCATGTTGATTTGTAGGAGTTTCATTTTTTTTCAAACTATGGCTTTCTTTGGACATTGATTGTGATTAATTTTGACATGCACAAGACTTTTTTATTTAGCTAAATTTGCCAGTCTTTTTCCTTAGCGATCGATCTTTTCCCTTCCTTTTTTGAAAGGCCCTCCACATCCAAAGTCTGTTTTTAAGGACCATTTTATTTTTTTATTTGAAAGCTTTTCACCATGCAAAGAATGAGTTTTATTTTGTTTTGGTTTGAATTTTTGCTGTTAGGATATTTTTTATAGAGATCTTATATTTATCCAGATTTATTGTTAAGCATAGGTATGAATTGGAAATGTACATTTATTTTGTCCCAAATACTGAAACAAACCTTATAGCAATTTTCTTCAAATTATTACTTAAATTAAGGAATAAACAAAAAAAATTCACTTAAATTTTAGTTAACATATAGTACAGGTTTGGTTTCAGGAGTAGAATTCAGTGGTTCATCTCTTACATGCAGCAGCCAGTGCTCATTGTAATAAGTACCCTCTTTAATACCCATCACTCATCTAGCCCATTCCCCATCCACTTCTCTCCTTCAATCCTGTTTGTTCTCTACCCTGAAAAGACTCTTACGGTTTGTTTCCCTCTCTCTCTGTATGCAAACTCCCCCCCCCATATGTTCACCTGTTGTTTCTTAAATTCCACATATCGGGATCCCTGGGTGGCGCAGCGGTTTGGCGCCTGCCTTTGGCCCAGGGCGCGATCCTGGAGACCCGGGATCGAATCCCACGTCAGGCTCCCGGTGCATGGAGCCTGCTTCTCGCTCTGCTTCTCTCTCTCTCTCTCTCTCTCTCTGTGACTATCATGAATAAACAAATAAAATCTTTAAAAAAAAAAAAAAAAAAATTCCACATATGAATGAAATCACATGACATTTGTCTTTCTCGGATTGACTTATTTTGCTGACTGACATCTACTTTATCCATTCATCAGTTGGTGGACATTTGGACTCTTTCCATAGTTTGGTTATGTTGATAGTGCTGCTATAAATATCAGGGTGCATGTACCCCTTCAAATCTGTATTTCTGTATACTTTGAGTAAATATCTAGTAGTATAATTGCAGGATTATAGGGTAGTTCTATTTTTGGCAAATGTTTATTTATGCATAAGAATGGTTCTGAAATTTCCATTTCATATACTTTCATATAATTAAAAATAATACTTTCAATCTAGTTTTGCATCTTGGTTTCAATAAAATTGATTATCAGTATAACATACTCTCATCTCTGTTTACCTACTCAGAAATTCTTCTTCCTTTTATCTGCTAATTGCTACCTTCCACATTTCCTAATATTGCTAAATTTTAAATTTTATGTTTCTTCTCTCATTCAATGAGATTTTGAAAGGGAAGAGAGAGATTTTAAAAACTTGCATTTATTCAGCCATTGGGAAGCAAAAATGGGTATTTAACTTGTATTTGGACTTTTAAAATGTTTATATATTACTTTATATATTCAATAATTATTTTGAAAAGCAATGGTCATACCAGAATCCGTTTTTATGAAAGGATTTATGTACTTCTTAAATATCTATTAAATGGCTAGAATTAAATACACATCTAATAATCAAAATGATTTTATATGGTATTATTAGCTTTGTGCAAAATAGTTTGTGTATGTGTGTATATGTGTTGTAGTTGCTGTTATTGTTGCTATTCATCCAACAGCCATCTCCCAATACATACTTCTTTTTAAATAGGATTCTAATTTTCTTTGTTCTACTCTTCAGTGAAATGGTTTAAAATATTTCCACATTCAGGATGTAAATTTTTATGTATTTGAGCTTTTTATTCCCTTTGTCTCATGAATTGTGCAAGTCTGAGCTTCTAACTGATTTTCTACCTAACAAGTTAACTCACCGCAATTCCACAGTTTCTGGTAGAAGACGCATTATTTATGAGTCAAATGAAGCACAATTTAATACCCACTGCATTATCAGTAGCCAGAATACTGTAGCTTTTGCACCAGTTCTATGAGCCCCAACAACAACAGAGAGATGCAGAGAGGTCCAACTGACCCCTGCACACACAGAGCTATTCAACACAGAAGAGGAAACCTAAGCTTAACCTCAGTCTTTTATGATGTTCAATAAGCAGACCTCTTTTTAATCCCAAAAGAGAACTATCTTTATTTGGTAAGAGTATAAGTAAACTTTACTCTCTGCTCCAGAAGGACACATCATTTCAATCTTTCAAGGCATTTGTATGATGCAAATATCAGAAGATAGTCCAGAACAGAGAGCACTCAGTACCTCTGCTTGCAATACATGAAGAAACATGAGACCACCTTGGAGAACTGGCTGAGTAAAAAAGAAGAAATGTGGCACATTAACTCTAAGTGGCTACATTTATCAACTCTTGAGACTCTCTCACCTCCAGACATCATGTTATGAGAGATGGTAAATATACTGTGCTATTTATTGTTTGAGTCTGTAACGTGCAGCCATAATATGAACTGTAATAAATTCTTGCTTTCAAATAAGTTCCCTAACACTCAAAGAGTTTTAATAATTTGTCAAGTTTGAAACAGATAAAATTACTATCAGAGATAATAAATCATGCAAATTCTCATTTGTGGAATAACTTTGACTCCATGTGTCAAACCCATCCTATCGTTCTGGAAGCTGTATTTTTGCATTATATTTTGCCTGTATTCAACAGTAAACTTCTTAAACTTACATAAAAGCTCACATTTAAATACAATGTCTTTTGAAAGTTTAATTACTTTCACATGAAAATCATGGAACCCATTATCATCACTATCAGCAGCTCTCAATGGATTACTGTCGGGAGATGGTATATAAATACCCTAGTTCCCTTATTCCTTGGATAGAATAATTTTTAGATAGGCTATTCATCTTTCTTCAGAATTGCACCATGCTCTAGATTCACATTAAATAGCTCTGATGCACATTTAATAGCTCACCATATATTGACAGCTTTCCCTTCCTGTATTATGTCCCCCACTTCTAAAATTATGTTTCCTGTGCTTCCAAGTAATTACTTACATTCAAAATCTTGTCTTTGGATCTGCTTTTGAAAAACCCACACTAAGTTTATCAGAAGTGGTCCCAAGAAACATTTCCTGGATCATTATAGTCAAATGACAACAAGAAACCCATTGATGGTTCAGGTAGAAGAAGCATAATCCTTGGAATGCTATAATGTTACAATTATTAAGTCTCACCTTACTGAATTGGGATAGGATAGGGATAAAGGGGGATGCACTGATCTTGCAATTTTTCAAGAATTTGGCTTAATGATAATAATGGAAATTTCAAGAGATATGGAACTGATTGGCTCTCATTAAATGCCAAGGATGCAATAAAGAAAAGGAAGTACAAGTTTAGGTTTGTCAACCACCAATTCAGATCACAACAGGAGAGCCAGAAGTTTTTTATGTGGAGCCAAAGACTCTCACTTCCTGTAGCTGGGGGGCTAAGGGTTAAAACGAGGCCCAGGATAAGATTTTGAGTGAAGCAAACTGAAGGTTTTATTTGTTTTGCTCTTTTTTCTCCCTATCAGTCACAGGAGGCCTTTGTTATAGAATAAGGATTATGACTTATAAGTATTGGGACCTTGAAACTTAGATGAAGACATCTGTGCAAATGTACCAAGCAACCTTGAACCTCTGCATTCCATGAACGCCCTGGGACTGCAAAAGTGGTTTACTGCCCCTTGCTCAAGGACAGAAAACTGTCCTTGTCTGAGGACCATGCAGAGGACTTACATGAGGCAGATGCCTCAAAAAATGGTAATTGACCTCTAAGATTTGATCCCATCTTCTCTTGCACATTCTAGGCAAATAACTAGGATCATATTTCAGCATGCCCCAAGGGAAGTATTTCTTCTGCTTTAAAAGAAAAATGTTTATCACTACTGCTAGACACCAGTTGCAAAACATAGCTAAGATATCTACTTCCAGGAAACATTAGAAGCTTCCTGGCAATGGATCATAAGGATGCTTGACTAGAGTGACTTGATAAAGTATTGAGGAAAGTACAAAAGGGAAAGAGTGAAAGAGTTTATTCTCAAAGATCCAATGACATACCAGCTGTCTATATTCTCTAATAGAGTCCAGAAATATCTACTTTATTATAACAGTGGGAAAGGAACTATCACCATTAAGAAGCTCACTATTTTGCCTGTTCTTTGAAATCGATCAAAATTGAAAGTAAGGTAAATTTCTGTGGTATTGGGCTCTCTAAGGTCAAAAGAGATAATGTAATTCTGAAATTATAAGGGTCATGTAGAAACATTTAACTATCAGAAGCAAAGTAGATATAATCTGAAGGGACTTGGCCTACAACAATCTATGACAATAGCTAATATACCATGATATCCCAAGAGGTGAAATAGAGAAAAGTGTCTTCCTTGACTTATGGGACTAGAAAAGATCCAGAATGAGAGAACTAAAGACTGACATCAGTGGCCACAGTGGAAAATCATGATGTATCATCTAGCGTCTACGTTTGAGGTGGCTCTGGGAAACTGACCCAGAGCTCATTGTTTAAAGTGGAGGCTAGGTCATTCTGCAAAAGAACCCAAAACAGCAAGTATGTTGAGTAACAATTTCCCTCCATATTCTCCAAATGAACCTTTAGTCACTCCCTAAAATATCTGTACACTTGGAAAATGGGTATACTAAAATTTTATGATATTGAATGTAGAATGTAAAATGACAATACTCGAAGACTCAAATGCCATCATGGCTCTACTGTTAGAGTGGGACATATAAAGGCTGAGTGGAGCAGCCCCAGTGGCCCAGCGGTTTAGCACTGCCTTCAGCCCAGGATGTGATCCTGGAGACTCAGGATCGAGTTCCACATTGGGCTCTCTGCATGGAGCCTGCTTCTCCCTCTGTCTGTGTCTGTGTCTGTGTCTCTGTCTCTCTCTCTCTGTCATGAATAAATAAAATCTTTAAAAAATACCCTTATAAAAATAAAATAAAGGCCAAGTGATAAATGGGATCCTAACCAAAGCCTATCTCACAATGTGTCCAGTTGTTTTCCAGGCCTACCCAGTTCCTCTCCTGGGTGGAGATATTTTGTTATTGTCTTGATTCATGCATTTGGTTTCTTGTCCTCTGGAGTAAAAGCCATAATGATAGGAAAGGCCAAGAGGATGCCCTCACACTACTATCTTTTCCCTGACTGATGTAGTAAATCAAAACTAATTGCTCTACTCTAGATAAAATGGTAAATACTAGTGCCACTTTCAGTAACTTAAAGGATCTAGGGATCATGATATCACTTATATCCCTGTCTACTAGTCTGGTCCCTAAAAAAGCCACATGGATTATAGCAATGACAGACTACCATAAATCACTCAAGTGGTAGTCCTAATCATAGCTATTGTGCTGCAGGTGGTATCTTTACCATAAGATTTTACATAAAATCTAGGACCTGACAAATATATTCCTTTAATCCCTGTCACAAAGAATCAGAATCATTCATGTTCACCTGGAATAAGCAGCAATATAGATTGTTTTGTCATTGGATGAGGTTGACCCTCTTTGTCACAAGAAAGTCAGAAAGGATCTTGAACATCACATTACATCTCACTGATCTACTACATTGAGGGCACCATGTTAATTTAACCTAAAGAAAAGTAAGGGGCAAGTGCACTGGATGCCCTTGCAAGATATAGGTAACATGGAGTAGAAGATAAATCATTAAAAGTTTCCAGAATATGTCACACCTGTATAGTTTTTAAGCATCCAGAGTTTAGAAATATGTCAAGGTATCTTCTCCAAGATAAAAGACAAGCTATTACATATTGAACTCCTACCCCTTAGAGAAATGCAGAGAGTTTAGTAGGCTTTTTCATATTTTGAAGACAGCACATATCACATTCGAAAGTACAATCCCTCCCTATTTAGTGGTGGCTTGGAAAGCTGTCGATTTAAAGTTATCTGGCATATTAAAAATGCTTTGCTAAGTTCTCTGGCAAGCCCCACTAGAAGTGTTACAGCACAGATCCTGGAACTTTAAGGGCAAGGACATGGCACCTCTAGCAAAGAAGTATTCACCATTTTAAAAGTAGTTCTTGACTTGCTATTCAGCCCTAGCACGTGCCAGGCAACTGAGCGTGAGGTATTAAGTGGCTGTGCAAGCAGAGCTGCCCATCATGAGCTGAATATTACAAAAACCACCAAGTCACATAGGTGATTGGATGCAGAGTAATCCATCACACAATTGAAATTAAACATTTTGAATCCCACCCAGTCAGGTTTAGAGGGTAGAAATAATTTACAATGCAGGTGACCATGCCATCTATTCTTGTGTCATGGATGCTACTTCTGCAGTTTTTACTTATGGTCTCTTAAGAAGCTCCTTATTACCTATTAGAAAAGAGAAAAACTAAAACTAAAACCTTGTTCATAATGACTGATTAGATATATTGACACAAGCTTACAATGCACTAACGCGTATCTCTGAATGACTGTAAGGAGAGAATGTATCTCAATGGGCAGAGTTTCAAATAATCAAATTTGTGTAGATGCAGATCTGATTTGAGATAAATATGTTCACAAAATTCTGAGCAGCAGCAAATGGCTTCGCTGGTTAGCCAGGGACCTGAGAGAACATTGAAATATGAGATCACTGTTCTCAGGGGGGGAAATGAATGTAACCATAGGATCAAGTGCAGAGATGATGGATTTCTGTGTCCCATGCTGATGTTCCCACATGGCACCCACAGCAGAGGTGGGGTCCACAGAACAAAATGGAGAAAATGAATTGTATAGGAAAGGTTGGTAGCACCACTAAATTTAGCACACCAGAATGAAAGTTATGGCTACACCCGATTGGCCAGTAGACCAACAGGCAAGAAGGCATTCTTATGCCAGCATAGAAAACTGATCCTGACTATTACGTGGTGCTGAGATTTCTGCTCTATAATGTGGAAAAGGAGATTCACTTGAACAGTTCTTTTTTACTTCCATGTCCGGTAGTAATTGTAACTGGCACCTGGAGCAGGAGCGACGTTGGCCAGCCAAGGATATAATAGCAAGGGGCCCCAGCTCATCAGGAATGAAGTCTGCATTATGCCATCAGCCAAACATTCCAAAACAGAAGGGCTGGCTGAGAGTGAGGGGAATCTGGAATGGGTAGGAGAGGAGAAAGATGATGGATATCAGTTGCAGAAGTGGAAACTGTAATTTGTTCCACTAAGCTGTCCTTTATTACGTTTCTGTCCTCCCTAGAAATTGTGACTGGCAGCCATACTAAAGAGGCAGGAATGAGAGAGAGGAAATTTAACACAAGACATGAATAAATCAAAGCAGGACACAATGTAGACTTTAACATCCACTGCATATTTCACATCCCTTGATACTCTTGATGTGTTCAGGTAGACTTCCAAGTGTCAAGATCTGTAGACATGCACCCAAGGGGCTTTTTTCTTTAAATGCCAAAAAGCTGTGGTGCTTATGAGTGCAAGGCAGCAGGCTGGAAGTGCCAAGGAATTAGCAGCCCTCAATCACTCTCAGTAGGTAGTGTTCAGTTATCCAACTCCACCCTTCCTCAAGAAGGATAAATCTGAGGACTAGATTTTGGGCCATTTCCTCAAGTCTTCCCAAACATTTAATATACTTAATAGTTCACCACTTAATCATTTCCTCTATTCTGTATCACTTGCCCCATTTTCATGCCAGGGTTCAATGCCCTTCCCGAATAAACTGTTTGAAGTTGAATCCGTGACTCAGAGTTCATTTTGGGAAAACCCCAAATCATATGGTATACTAGGTAGGGGGATACATGAATAGAGGATTGATCCATGTCTTAAGAAATTTATATTTTGGAATTTAATACTGACGTGTGAGAAAGTAAACATAGTATTATGGTAAAAACAATCATAGAATTGAGAACAAGGTCCTGGGAGAGATCAAAGAGGAAAATATCTAACATCATGTGAGAAGCTGAATGAATGAGGACCAACATTGTGGAGGACCTGACATCCCTCTACAGTCCTGAAGAAATGAAGAGTAGATAAGACAAGGTGTGTAGCTCAATGGGAAATCATTGTAGGATAGAATCAAATAAAACTAGATATTTATTATTCATAATAACTGTTCAGCCCTTTGTGGTAACCCAAACCAAACTTCAAGAGTTCATAACATGACTCAATTCCTCTAGAAGTTTCGCTCTTGTGGAGAATTTTCTAAAAAACATACCTCCTCTTTTAGATAGCTGATCAGACAAAGAACATCTTGCATCTGTGCTTCTTGAACTTACGCAACTGCCACTCAGACGGAAGTTAGATTCCTCCTGTTACTTCTGAAGAGAGGTTAATGCCTTTTCTTTTCACATGCTTTTTATGAGCAGATTTCTGGAAAATGAAATTTCCCAATTCTACAGTTCATCACCCTTGTAGTTGATTGCAGAAATTAGTGATTAGAAATGGGAATAGAAAGTGAACAAAATGTAATTTCCTTCCATCTTTGAAACTGCTTTGAGATGGGAAACTTTTGCTATTTCGTGTTCTAATGTCTTCTCATATAATATGCTGTCAGTGGTAATGAGTTGAGTGAAGGCAATTTCTTTTCTCTCATATAAAGAAGTGATGCACAATATTCACAGAGCAAAAGTTATCCTCAAAACAAAAATATATATTTGAATTTTCTTAATTGATTAATGTACCAGACACTAAAAAGATCTTCTCTGTCCTTTCTAGACTTATAAAAAATTTTTTAAAAAGTGCAGTTTTCTCTATGGACTTGCTACTCACCACTAGTCATTTGTTCCTAATGCGTACTAGACTACATGATATTGCTTATAGAAGGATTTGTTCTTTCACAAATGACTTGCTTGGTCTGGTACAAAATGATTGTGTATAATGTTTCAATAGCTATTTTTAGGTGAATAAAACGATGATCCAATTACGATTGTTCAATGGTGCACTAGCCAAATGCAAATCAAGACTCTGTAAAGAAAGATAATGAGGGAAAATTATTTATGTCTTACTTTCTATTATAAAAGAAGCAATTCTGGAAGACAAACTAATTATGGTTTCTTTTATAACTGAGTAGTTGTAGGGAGCTTATAAAGTAACTAGGAGAAGTTATTTGTATGCTATGGCCCAGAGACTGCCTGGCCCCTGACAAGAGTAATTTTCACCCCTACTTTTGAACTATGTGACTGTTGTTAATGACTTTGTATGGTCTAACAATGTTACATATTTAAAATATTTGGGGATGGGCACTGAGGAGGGCACTTGATGGGACGAGCGCTGGGTGTTATACTATACATTGGCAAATTGAATGTAAATAGATTTAAAAAAAAAAAAAAAGAAGGAAATTCTGACCCATGTTACAATATGGATGACACTGGAGGATATTATGTGAAGTGATATAAGCTAGTCACAAAAAGACAAATGCTGTATGATTCTACTCACATGAGGTACTTAGATTAGCCCAATTCATAGAAACAGAAAGTAAAATGGTGGCTCCTAAAGTTTGGTGGGAGGAGGAACTCTTAGTTGTGCAGAATTTCAGTTTTATAAGATGAAAAAGCCTCCATGAATGGACTGTGGTGATGGTTGCCCAACAGTGTCAATATACTTAATGCCAGTGAACTAACTATACATTAAAAAGCTATTAAAATAAGTTGTAAATTTTGCATATTTACTAGTTTTTAAATAAAAACTTTAAAAAGTAAATGAATAAATGGATAAATAAAAGTGGGCCATTCACACAATGATGAACCAAGGATTATGATTAATTCATTTTTGTTTACCTAGACTACTAAAGGAAAAAAAAGCAAAGGAAACAATTAATGGCTTTGTTTTTATAATGTCAAAATAATTGGCTTACAGGCTTAATTCATTCATTCATTAAATTAAAAACAAAACCAAAATGTTGCTTACAATGTATGCCCAAATAATTTATCAAACCAATGTTGTATTTTTCAAAAAAAAATGTATGAGAAAAAATGAAGTCTCATGATTTGTACATGTGCATAATGGAGCCTCATATGTTTATATGGTTCTGCAAAACAGTTTTCGATCCTTTTGTCTTTATATTTTTGTAATCTTTTTCATAAGATGTTCTCTGTGTGCCCAAGTTGAAAGAATGAACATGAAGAATACAAAAGTGAAAAATATGTCCTTCACAGTGATATGAGAAGGGATATTCAATGAAGAAAAACTTGAAAAGTGAGCTAAATATACTGAATGGGGTGTGAAAATGTCATAATTTTTTGATTGTATAAAAACATATTCAATAAGTCATGTACATTCAATGTCCCTAAACATATGACAGTTGTAAGCAAAAAAATATATATAATTAAGCACTTAATCATTAAATAAAAGCTGAATGTCACAGCAAAGATAAAGACAAAACAATTTTAAGCAGTTCAATCCCAGTTTCAATACCATTGACACAAAAATGTTTTACCTTTCATTGCTAAAAATTAGATTTTTTTCAGTATGTGAGAATAAATAATGTTAATAATAATCCATAATTTGCAGCTGTATACAATCTGTGACTTTCATATGTATTTCACAGAATCCACTGCATTAATATTATGTCACTCTAACATGAGGTGGAGATGATCAAGAAATAGCAGAGTCTCAGCAGGATTTGGAAAGCCACTGAAACATGCATATGTGGAACTTAAGAAACAAGACAAATGAATAAACATAAAAGACACCAGACAACAGACTCAAATACAGAAAACAAGCTGGTGGTTGCTGGAGGGGAGGTGGTTGGGGAATGGGTGAAATAGATAAAGGGGATTAAGAGGACATTTATCTTGACAAGCACTGAGAAATGTATACAATTGTTAAATCATTATAGTGTAAACTTGAAACTAATATAAAACTGTATGTTAATTATACTTGAATACAAAAAAAGGAAGTAGTTGAGACTCAGCATTCTATAACTTTGAACACCTCTTGTCTATATTATAGTATGTTAATCTTTTAAATATAATATAAAAGAGGATACCAGTTTGAAAATGCAGACAGATACAGTGACAATTGCTCTACAAAGAATATGGCAAGTCCACCAGTAGTAGTGCAACACATAGAGAATTTAAAACCTAAAAAAGCTCACACTCCATGAGAGCAAGAACTATATCTGTCTGTCAGTGAAGGCCACAGTGCTGGACACATAGAAAGTGCTCAATAAATGTCACTGAAGCAGTGAGGAGAAATAGAAGAGTAATAATAATGACCAACAATCCTGAACATTGTTTCTAAAGTATGTTGCTTCTAAGATGAACCTAGATGCATTCTTTCAGACCAACAATAAAAATAAATATAACACATGTACAAGCACACATGGAATGGAAGGACATGATAAATAGCTATCAAAAGAAACTATTTTTGTGTTTACAAAATTGTATATTCTTTATTACCTACCAGTATTGTATAGAGTTATAACTTCTAAAGTCAGATTACTACTATTCAAAGTGCTAACCTTATTAATTACTAGTTGTATACCATTGGGCCAATTTATTAACCTCTATATAATTTCCTTATCTGTAAAATGAGGATAAATATCATAGCTACTCATGAATTAGTTGGGAGGATTGAATGAATTATCTCATGGAAATGCTTAGAGAAGTGTTTGGCATATTGTTAGTGCTATATTCATGTTAGCTATTATTGTTTATTAAATCATAAGAAATAGAAATAACATTATACCCTTACTTTATCTTATCTGACCTACTATAGTAATCTCCCCATTTCTATTCCTTTCCTTCCAAGTCATCCTACATACATTCTATTCAGAAAAATATTACTAAAATATGTTCTTGTTATGTCAGACTATACACAAAAATGTCCACTGCCCCCCCAAATTTTATTTATATGTATATAATATATATAATAAATAAATATATATATATATATATATATATATATATATATATATATATATATATATATATATATATATACATAACCTGCCATTTAAGGCTTCTCCCAACCTAATTTTACAATCTTATTTTCTATTGTTCCCTTTCACTTATCTTTCCTATAAATTAAACTGAATTCCCCATTTTCTGAAATGGCCCTGCACTTTCCCTTCTATGATTGGCTGTCCTGACCTTTCTTTTGGATTACAATGTTGATTCTCCATCTCCCCTATGAATCTATGAATCCAGTAGTTTGAATTAATATATTATAAAGATAAAGATGTTATAAATATATGGATGTGTACATGAATATGGGTGGCCCCTTCATTGTTACTGTAACTACCCGTCGGTTAATTTTGTGCATCACAGCAGGACTAATATGTGTGTGTTTTTTTTAACTATATAATATTTCTTGCCTTATTCACTAAGACTTTCCATCTCATCCTGGATTTATGGGTGACAAATTCTATTTCATCCCCTTGGAGACCTTGTGCCACTATAATACATTGTTTACATCACCTGCAAGGCGACATCTTACATTACTGAATAGTCCTACTGAGAGATGACTTATCTTTGACAACAATCCAAGACCAGCATGCAAGGTTCATTTTATGTGACAGTTGATTCAGTTTTACCCAGTTTTTGTTAAATCACAAAATTTAGTTTATGTTTTGATTCTGGTGAGTAATTAGCCTTGTGATCAGGGGAAGCCAATTCTTTTGATTAAATCCTCTATGTGCTATACATTGGAAAATATACAAGAACACGTAAGTGAAATATATCCAGCTCAGTGAGATAAAGGAAGTAGATTTTTAAACAGATTATGAGTAGTAGATTTTTTAATTGAAAGTCTCAGATTTGGGCTCTTGTTTGATTGGTTTGCAATGTAGGGCAGTTGACTTACCTTTACTTTGTGCAGCATCTTTAGGTGGGGATACTATTGCCTGAACAGCCTACCTAATAAAGTTGTTGTGAAGAGCAAATGAGACCCTGTACCTCTGAATACTTTGAAATTTTGTGCTATACAAATGAAGGGTACTATTATTGAAAAAGAATGAGATAATTTTTAAACTCCTTTTGTATGTTTAAGTGTAACGATATGACTTCAGTTAAAACATCATTATGTTTAGCATCATTAATGTTTAACATTAACTATAACATGAATATAGATAATCTGATAATATGCTATTTTTCTGCCCACCACCAAGCTGGATTTACACATATATAGAAGAAAAGCCTCTGCCTTCTCAGAGCCTTGCTGGAGGGGGGTCACTGGTGAGGAAGGAAGCATGAATACAGGGACACTGAATAGTAACTGCTAGGTTTAGAAAGAGTAGGAACCAAAGAAATATGCATTGGTTTTCTATTGCTGCTATAACAAATTTCCACAGATTATGTGGCTTCAAACAACTCTAATTTATTATATTACATAATGAGTCTGAAGGTTAGAATTCTGAAATGTGTAAATGTCTGAAGGGGCCAGCAGGGCTAGTTCCTTCTGAAGGTTGTAGAGGAGAATCCATTTCCTTATTTTTCCAGTTTGTATAGGCTGTACATCAAGTCATGTACATTCCTCAGGAAGGGGACTAGCATCCCATCACTTCTCCAGCTACTGGCATCATATCACTTTCTTCCTTTGACCCTTTGCAACCATCTTATAAGGATCTCTATGGTTACATTGGATCCACCTAGATAATCTCATCTGCTCTCTAAAAATACGTAATTTAAGCACACCTGCAAAGCCCCTTTCCTATGTAAGATAACAATGACAGGTTCCAGGGATTGGATATGGATAGCTTTGGGGATGGGTTATTGTGCAGCCTACCACAGAAGGGGAGCTTTCCACCTTCAAATAGTCCATATATTACAGACTACTACAACCTCCTAAATCACTCAGTATTATTGCTTCAAGATAGTCACTACTAATTAAAACAGAAGCAAAAAAAATATGAACTGAATATAGAAATCACTTTTTTAATTTCAATACTTTTTCTATGTTTTGTGACTCGAAATTCCTACTTAAAGCAATACTTATATACGATGACCAGTCTTTTCTTTCTAGTATATTCTGAAGGACTTTTATAATAGGCTTACACATTTTACTTTGTCTTCACTTTGAGTGAAACCACTTTTGATGATCTTACCATCTTCTGTCTCACTTGGATAAAATTACTTTTGAGGATTTATTTATGTTTTACTTGAGAGAGAGAGAGAAAGAGAGAATGAGCAGGAGGGGCAGAGAAGGAGGGAGAGAGAATCTCAAGCCTAAACCACACTGGGGGAGGAGCTCAAGGTGGGACCCAATCTCACCACCCTGAGATCTTGACCTAAGCCAAAACCAGAACCAGGCACTCAACCAACTGCACCACCCAGGCACTCCAAAATTAATTTTTGAATCAGATTGTCAATGATTGAAAGCTTTCAGCTAGGAAAACTGAAATAGGATCAAGTGAGAGCTGTAAGTCTCTATTACAATGTTGCCTAGCAACGTAGTTGCAGGTTTCCATTATAAGGAATGATACTATTATACAAAAGCATCTTAGGAAAATAATGATAGGAAGTCCTAAGCTTACAAAGAAGCTATCATTTCTGGTTAAGGAAAACAAAGTCATTGAGCTTTCCAGTGAAGGTCATAGAGCTAAAAGGATAAATTATGATTTAAGTCAATAAAAATTCTGAAGTTATTATTTCCTCATTCCTATTATTTATGTTCCGGTGCTTTGCAGTCCTTTATTATCTAGTATCTTGGAAAAGCAAAAAAAAAAATCATTAAACAATAAAAAAATCATTACATCAATCAACAATAACACACAAGTATCATGACATACTATTACCCAGATCTACAGTAACACTGAAATATTCTGTAAGCGTTTTGACATTTATTTATGTGAAATTCAGAACATTGCAATGTTGTTTTGCAAATATAAATGGAACTGAAGTGCTACTTAATGTTCATTTTGAATCGAATGAAACGTGACATAGGTAATAGTAGGGGACTATTGGTCTAGGAAAAGCTATAAAACACAGTCACAACAAATAATGTGAAAAGTCAAATTTCTTTAGATGTTTTACCCATGGTAATACATTAATATGAAGTGCCATTCATAATGGAAAGAAAAAAAACAGTTCAGGTACATTGGTACGCTGGTTTAATTTTTAACAGGTCATCAAGTTAAGTACTGATGACATTTGTTTACATTACCCCTGAAAACTTTAAGAGTAGACATCATTTTTTTTTTTTTTTTTAAGAGTAGACATCATTTTAAGGCTACCTACTGAATTCAGGGTAATAGTCTCTCTATGTACTATCATGTTAATCCAGCATTAACATTCTTCTAATAGCTTGCTAGTACAACAGGAGCCAACCTAACCCTAGATTGGTCAGCAAGCTGCCCTAGAGTGGCCTTCCATGAGCGGGTGTTTCTTACACCAGCAAGGCTGGAGCCCAGTTGCAAATACAAGTCTTCTATATCAATTAGGGGGTCCCTGTCAACTCCCAAATCCTTTTTTAATATAAGAGGTATCAGAAGCTCTGGGTGCCTCTCCTGAAGCACAATTTGTTTTGCTTTCTACATGCACAGCTCAAAGACACTTCTCCGAGTGTCGGATATATAGTCCAGGGGACTGTGAACATTCCACCAGCCATGTACCTAAATGTTTTCCTAATAAATAAGCTCTAAGCTCACACTAATTGTCATCTCTGGTTATTTGCATCCATTATTCAACCCCTCATTGTTTAGATGAAATTGCTGCACTTTTAGAAATTTTAATTGGTTTTCTTATGGACATGGAAACTCCAGAGATTTACACAAGCCAGGGCCAGTTTCTTCAAAAGATGTTTCAACTATAACATGAAAAATCATGACAAAAATGGTAAGAACCACAGGTATGTATAAGTATCTTACTGTTTGAATGTTTGTAGTAGTCAAAAAGTATTTAAAACTAAAATATTATCATCAAAGACCTTCCTGGATCATTTCACGCCTAAAATAATTTGTCTAAGTGACCTTTAGATGGCTCTATTAATTTCCTAGGGATACCATATCAAATTATCACAAAGTGGGTGGCTTAAAACAGAAACTTATTCTCCCACAGTTCTGGAGACCAGAAGTCCAAAATCAAATGTCAACAGGCCCACCTTTCCTGTAAAAGCTCTAGAGGAGAATCCTTTGCATCTTCTAGCTCCTGGTGGCTCCTGGGTTTCTTTGGCTTATGCTATTATAAATCCAATCTCTGTTTTAGTCTTTCCATGGTTTTCCTCTGTATATCTCTCTGTGTTGTTTTCTACATCTTATCAGGATATTTTCCTTGGATGTAGGGCCTACCCAACTCTAATATAATCTCTCCTCAATTCTTACCTCAATTAAATTTGAAAAGACTACTTCCAAATCAAGTCATGTTCAGAGGTTCTGAGTAGACAAAAAATTTTGAGGGACACTATTCAATTCACTAGATGGTATATAACACGTATCTATATACGTAATTTCTAAGGAAGATGAATGCTGTGTTTTACATTTTAGGAGAGTTCCTAATCTGTTACATGTCATGATTGGCCAAACATTCAATAAAAGTGTCTAGTATAATTCTAATATCTTTGTGTAATTGGAGTTCCATCCAATGTCCCAAAAGTCCCAGAGCTAGTGAAAGAATAAGATGGGGGAAGGGAGAAAATTTATCTCCAACACCCTAGCCACACAGGTAGGTTTTATTAAGCATTTCTAGCACCTACCTCAGTAGAGAGAGGGGAGGAAGTAACCAAAGAGAACCGATTACTAACTACCTGTTCCTTCTAATCGTTTGCCCTGTTTTCTGAGGCAAGGATTTCCTTCAAGATCCCATGATGCTGTGTGGTGAAATGGTAGTAACTCTCCTGAGACAGATTACCTTTTCCTGGTCTTCCTTTTTGTTGTTCACAGGGACCTATGACCAGGTTCCTTTTCTCCTAGGGATAGAAGAAACCTACTGATGACTGGTCCATCCTGTCAAAGTTGCTATGTAAAAGTCAAAATCAAAGACTCCTTTCTTATTAGTATAGAGAGCTAAGTACCAAGAACCTCACCAGTTTTTCCACCTTTATTGCCTCTATGACATCTAGCAATATCAAAAATTAAAGGAATTATATAATCAATAGTTACAAGAATGTAAAGCTTTTGCTTTCTTTTACTGAAGTACATAAATATGCTCACTCTTGCACTCCTTCCCTCATCTCTCAATAATCACAAAATACAAATTTAAGAAAGCACATTGATAGCCAGTAAGATACTTCAAAGGATCTTTATATGTGAATTTGCTTAAAATATTTGGAACAATGTCATAGCCATGTGATTTCTTCAAATTTTAAAAAATGGGAATCAGTAGAAATTCTAAGGAAAAAATAATATTTACTTTTAAATGAATATGCATTATTTGAAGTCTATTGCCTTCCCAATGTTCAACTTTTCCCAGTATGACCACTGCTATATGTAATTTTTTTAAAAGAGCACAGTCCTCCTTGTGACTTCTTTCATGACATTTCTCTTTAAGATGAAATATAAAATGAATTACAGAGACAAATATAATACAAGATAAAAAATAAATTAATTAGTAAATAAGGGTGAGTGGAAATAAATTTTAAAACTATTGGATTCCTCCAGGAATGTCATAATTAGACACACTCTATAAAATCAGGCTCTGTCCAGTTGCTGGAGGAGGATTATAGATTGAGTATGGTTCCTACCAACAAGGGCATTTAAAGAATCCTGAGACATTAAACTTCTCCACTATGTTCATAAATTGAAATACACCAGTATAATTACGAGCAGCTTTTCTTTGATATTAAATGAGCTTTTTCTTTGATATTAAATGTAATTCCCTCTCATAAAAAGGGATTTGGGTTATGTGGTAGAAAAAGTCCTCATTTATCAACCTAGAATTAATACAATAATGAATTGTAAGTTGATGTTTGTGTTAAAATGTCTCAATAGAGGCATAATACGAAAGAACACTTCAGTGGATACCAGTTCTAGGAGGTTTGTAAACATTCAGGAACACTTACATGCAGCAGCTACAGAAGAATCATCAAATTAGAAACATCTTGGCTCAGGAGATCATTGTAAAAGCATATCTCTTCTGTTATGAAAATTATCAAAGTATGCTTCATACCAAAGTCAAGTTCTATTTAATTAACAGTTTATATTCTTAAATGATTTCTAAGACTTAATGAGCTTTTAATAAAATATATTAGTTAGAAATATTATATATATAACTTCATTAAAAACCTTTAAAAAACTCATCTAATATGTTTGACAACACTCAGTTTTGTGTTCACTTTATAAAATTAATAGTAGGACTTGCTAGTCAAAGATGACTCAGGAATGATTCAGCATTGTTACAAGAAAAATAAGAAAGCATGAAAAAAAGAGCATTATTTTCATAGTATACATGGGCAAGCCTCAGTTATTAAGGTTGACCTTATACTTGAATCCATCATAAAATGAGAAGATGGAAGACTGAAGTTATATTTTTGGCAGACAAGAGCATCTTTGGTAACAATGTAAATAAGCAATGGATTTGTAAGTGTTCCTTAAATCTTAATATATTTAAGTGTAGAAAACAGATGATACTTAATAACTTGTGTGATGATTTTTTAATGTCATATTTTATAACTTACTTGAAAATTGACATAATAAAATGATGAGATCTCTTGAAAGCAGAGGACAAGAATGATGACCTCTGCAAACAATGCTGAACAGAACAAGAGTCAGATAGGCAGTGTGGATTTTGAATATTTAAGAACATAAAAGTATTATTAGTTAAATAATTTTATATCATTTTAGACAAATGTTTTGTTATAAAAATAACAAAGAATTTATGGAAAATATCATAATTAAAAATGTAAAAGAAGTAAATAAAATCCCTGTAACTCCTACTAGAAAAAGCTATTGCTAATATTTTTTAGTTGTGAGAGTTTTGTCCTGTTTTTCATGTAACTTATCTACATATTCCTCAATATTATAGAAATGATCTAAAAGAACAAACAAAATAGTATTTATTACTTATATTGTTGGAAATAACTAAAAGCAAAGGTTATTACAGAGACAAATCTAAATTTCCTATAATTATTATTTGTTCTTAATTACATTTATCTTTTTTCTAGGCCTTAAAAATATTAACTCAAATACTGGGGTTTATGTCTCTTTTTCAAGATCACGTGAAGTAGTATTAAAATCGTTAACATTTTATAGCCTTTCAAAATTCACAAAGCACTTTAAAATTTTTATTTAACATATATAATCTCAATGGCACCTGTAACATTTAAATGTTAACTTAATGGCACCTGTGACATTTAAATGTTAACTTACAGAGTACTTACCAAGGCAGAGCTGCACACGAGGTCTTACAGTTTTTGAGACAGCTCTTTACCAGGAACACACAGAAGTTTCTAATGCAAACTTCTCATGGTTTATAAATTTATACTTGATAAACTGCCCAATCTTGTTTGATATAATATATTGATCATATAGAGGGGCACCTGGGTGGCTCAGTCGATTAAACAACCAACTCATGATTTTGGCTCAGATTATGATCCTAGGGTCCTGGGATCAACTCCCATGTTGGGCTCTCTGCTTAGGGGAGAGTCTGCTTCTCCCTTTTACTATCCCTCTATGTTCTCCCTCTCTGGCTCTCTCTCTCTCTCTCTCAAATAAATATATAAATAAATAAACAAACAAACAAATAAATAAATAAATAAATAAATAAATAAATAAATAAATACAATCTTTATGAAAAAGACACCTTGGTTTAGAAATATCTCTTCTTTCTTTAGCATCACTAAGTAGCTCTTCTACTCCCACTTGGAGTTTTATATTGATATATAAAATGTGTGAAAATTATATTGATATTACATGTTATAAATGTGAAAATACATATAATTTCACTTAATAACTATGTTTAGAGTAATACATAGATCTTTGAAAAACAGTTTAAAATTATAATAGTATAATTTGTCTTTTACTCTATGCTCTTTTTAATTCCTTTGGCCCTATAATTTTTTTAAAGTTTTTATTGTTTCCTTTATTTGCTTGCAATGAGGAGAGGTTGTTTAAGAGATGTAAAATAATTCATAGCTGAAACTTGTCACCTCTAATCCTGCCAAGTGATCAGTGTCTCTAGAACTAGAGGCTAATATAATGCTCCACAGCATTTACTACTTTAATGGCCATTACAGGCCTGAGAGGAATTAAAGTAGTTAAGCTTGACACAAATTATTGTTATGACCAAAATACATACACTAGCCATCAAGATAAAGAGGCACCAAGATTTACATGTGAAGGATGCTATGTCTCCCAAAATGGTCAGGGTGTATTTTTTGGTTTTATGTAATGTGGCAATTCACATACAGAAATAAACACAATAAATTCATAAAAAGAAAAAAAAAACTTCAAGTTGGGCCATAAATACACTCATATTTTATACTTAGTGAGGAGATTACAAATTGAAATTTGGTTTTCCTTAATTCTTCAAATATTCTGGATTGTTTAAACAGTTTGATTCTCTCTGATTCTTAACACATTCTGAAGGATTGTTTTTATTTCTCTTTTCTGCTGCTTAGACCATACAAATCAAGTAGCGTGAGTAAACTACTACGAATTCTGCTAAAAGACTTGCTACAAATATTTACTTGGAAGAGTTTGGAAGCATCCATTGTCATGACTGTTTTAAATCCAGTCTCAGAACAGTGCCTTTAACTTTTAATGCTGACAATTGGAAAAACATAACAAGACAAAGCTGGAGAACTTGGTAATAACAAATTTGGTTACTGTCTAAAGAAGTGACAATAGGGAAGTCATTATTTTCCCCTCTCATGTGAAATCTATCTATCGTCAATATTTCTAATGTATTTCTATCATCTATGTTATAGCACAGATGGGTCCCATACTCTTTATTATAATTGAATTGCTTTGTTCCTGATGATGTCTAGTTTTAACTTCACTGGAACATTGCCACGTTTCTAGTTATGCAAGTATTTTATTGGAGACATACGGTTTAAAACTCAGACATTTTTTTCACAGATTTCTATCTACTTTATAAAGGAACCATTGACACTTAGGCATACAGCACAATATTAAAAGTTTTAAAATCACGAACAGGTTTTATGACATTAGCTTGCTCGTCCATATTTATTGTCATTCTGTCCTGGACTAAATATTTAATGCGCAAATAGATAAATGGATATAAGATTTAAGATAAAGTTGGAGGGAAAATGACACAAGGAACTTACATAAGCAAGTCAAATACTGATTTTAGATATATGCAGTCTTTTTACTAAGTATTCTTGTATTTGATATACTTAATATATTCTGAACATAAATCATATTGATTGCAGTAGAACAACAAAAAATAAAACAGCTTTTAATTTCATGCCAAATTTTGAGCATCTGATATTTAATTCATGCTGTTTAAAATTTCTGAGATGGGGCAGCTCCGGTGACTCAGCGGTTTGGTGCCGCCTTCCACCCAGGGCGTGATCCTGGAGACCCAGATCGAGTCCCACATCGGGCTCCCTGCATGGATCCTGCTTCTCCCTCTGCCTGTGTCTCTGCCTCTCTCTGTGTGTCTCTCGTGAATAAATAAATAAAAATATTTAAAACTTTAAAAAATCTGAGATGATAGAATTCAGATCATTGTATGATCTTATGTTTCCCATTTGAAATAACACATCTGAAATTTTGTGTAATTACCTTTGAGAATCAAAAAAAATATTAAAAGTTAGTGATATTACCTTCTCTGTACATGTTAGTTGTTTAGCCACCAGGTCAATAGGTTTCACAGCAGAATTAATTATAAAGTAAGTATTTAATTTGACATTTCAGATTGCTCAGCCTATTGATTTTTCAGAACTCCCTCCTAAAGTCCTATTTAAAAAATTCATAAGGCTTTTTTCTTTAAATAGGTTAAGAGTATAAACATTTTGCTTTTTTAGCTTACCAATGAAATTATGTATAAATGTGCAGAATGCCACTGGAATCTTTTGTTGGTATCATTATCCAGAAGAGTCAATCTCATTCTCTCTTGCAAAGCTTTTTGCTCTACATTTCTGATGCTTTATTCATCTCTGTATGCTTCACAGAACTGGGAATCTCTTTTTGTTGAAAATACATTGTTGACCATCTTCACTTTTTTTTCCGGGGTAAGTGAAGGATTTGCCTAAAATCACCAGCTTGTCATAATTCTAGTATTCTTGTTTGTACCTGCTTTATATCTGATTCTGATAAAAACAGAAAAACAGTGCACTGAAAAAGTGGTATATCTAATTCAAAGTCATTACTTTAAAAATATGAAAAAAAATGATCTGTAAATCCTGTTGTGCCTCTAATGTTCTACAGTTCTGTGGTTTATAAAATACTGGTCCATAGTTGTCTCATTCAATCCTATCTATCATCTAGAATATGATAGGGAAGGATCTTTCTATCACATATATATTTTAATATATGTATTTTATCGCATATGTAATATATGTATACACCAGTTTCCCAGGAATAGAGAAAACTAAAACCAAAGGTAGTCAAAGTGGAAAGAGTTGGTGGGCTTGTGTTTGAACCCTAGATTGGGGACAAATTATCATCTCTGGAAGCCTCAATTATATTATTTGACAAAGAAGGATTAGGAGGGTCAAACATGCATATGCTTAATACATTGCAGGGCACAAAAGTTACTTCCTTTAAGTATTATGTTCTTCAGGATATATTATTCAGTTAGAAGGTATTACATTGTTAATATGGGAATCTGGACTAATTCTACCATGAGAAATTATTCAAAGTTTCTTTTTAGTGCCTCACACCAAATCAACTGGATGATTTATATATTATCTTTGTCAACAGATTTATTCACTAAGGTGACTTACCTCCCTAACTCTTAATTGCCCACTTTTCTCTACCTCTATATCAACCAGGAAAGTCCAAGACCCTATCATCCACCAATTGGATTATTGAAAGTCTTATTTAATTTCTAAGCCATTTGGTTACAGCCATAATGGATTTACAGGATTAGTTATTTAGTTAGTTGGGTATAGTTTTTATGACAAGAGGAAGGTATCCGCTGGTTATATAATCCTAACATATGTGTTTTGTGTAATGATTAGTGGTCACTTCTTAATTCAATGCTAAATTCACAAAAGGCCTCCATTCTGCCACCAGTCCACCAAAAGTGCTCTTGTCAGAGTAACATAATCTCTGTTTTTCTAAAACCCATGGTCATTTCAGAGTCCTTGTCTTACACAATCTCTCAGTTATATTTAACGTGGTTAATGGCTTCTTCTTAAAACATGTTACTTGCTTGAATTTGGGATCCATGTTCTCTTAGCCTTTCTCTCTCATCAATCCCCGATTGGCCTCTGTTTCTTGGGTGGAATAAATAATCCATGCTTTTTTTTCTCATTTGTAATATTGAAATGGCCGAAGACATAGTCAGTGAATCCCTTCTATTCTCTACGTATATGTACCTCATAGGATTCTCATTCTGAAACAACTATGACTTTCAATTGTATCTGTACTCTGTACCTGAAGTTGTAGATTATTATCCTGAACCTTTCTCCTGATTTCCAGAGCTGTATGTCCAACTGTCTAGTCATCATCATTTCATCCATGCTTAATGGGTATCCCAAACTTCGTTTTCTCTTTTCTTTTTAACTAGCATTCATTTGCACTAGTTTCTTGTCTTCCCACACTCTCCCCCAATACAGAAATCAGAGCCTAGAAAAATTGGAAGTTTATTTCCCAGGATCTTTTACCAGAATTCCAATACAGATACTGCCAATGAGAAGGATTTGTCTGGAATTTGAATGATATATAGAAGGAGAACCAATTTTTCAGTGGCAGTGACAAGGAAACATGTGATATATGTAAAGTTTGATCAGTACCTTCCTCCCATTCTCTTAAGATTTACTTACTTTGTTGCCAGAGGCAGCTGAGATAAATGTAAGCAGTTTCCACAACGTCTGTACTTAGTGATTGCCTAATGCTAGCAGTAATCTCCCCTCATCTTTTTGTTCCCCAGCCATTAACAATTTCTTTCTAAGATTCTCATTCCATGCACTGACTTGTTTATGGTATCAGAGTGGTGCCTATGTTTGGGTCAAACTTTTGCCTTCTCAATCAGTGAAGAAATAGACCCTCAAAGACAGAATGAACTGATTACTGTTCTAGTTAGATAGGAAGGCAAGAAAGTTCTCATCATTGATGGAAAGGGAAAGACTGTTTTTTTATGGTATGCAGTAGCAAATTAATTAGATAGATTATGTCCTATAGTTACATGAAATGAGATTTCCATCAGAAGCAGATTTGGGATGATAAAACAGTTGTCACTATAAAATGGTATCATGAAAAGTTGCATATAAAAAACTGGAGAGGATTGACTGCTACTGAACACACTGCAGGGCAACAGAATGAAAATGACAAGTTCAGCCTATATTCTTTTTTTTTAAGATTTTATTTATTTATTCATGAGAGACACAGAGAGAGAGAGAGAGGCAGAGGCATAGGCAGAGGGAGAAGCAGGCTCCATGCACCGGGAGCCTGACGTGGGATTCGATCCCAGGACTCCAGGATCACGCCCTGGACCAAAGGCAGGCGCTAAACCACTGAGCCACCCAGGGATACCCTCAGCCTATATTTTTAAACCAAGACATGGTTCAGAGAAGTAATGTGATTCCATGAGTCATGTCCCCTCCTTCTTCCCACATATCTCTGTGGAGAACAATCAGTCCACTATGAACTGTTGAATTATAGCCTGAGTTCATTCACAATATTATCACTAACCTTACATAAAACTTTAGGTCTCATTGAGGGACCTGTGAATTGGAGTGCAGAGGATTTGGGTGAATGCCAATGGGTCTAAGTACCTTAAAACTTCCAACATATTTTCAGTTAGAGTCACCACCTTCTTTCCCTTCCAAAGTCATCCTTTCACTGCTCAAATACTTCCTGTGTCCTTACTTAATACAGTTATCTAATGAGGAGATATCCATTCTTCATAAATTCCACATATATGACCATTTTTACTTGCAGTCATAGAAACCAGTAAAATAAATGAGATCGTACGTAGGTCAAAGCAACTTATATATCAGAAGAATTGCAAACTTTTACAAATGTATTCCAGTAGAAATCTAGAAAACAAAATAAGAATGGATTCTAAAGATGTGAGAATAAGGAGGAAAGAATATTAGACTGAGCCATGTTTATCAACATAGGAACATTCGCCATTCATTCATAATTCCATGTTAGCTCAAGCATCTAGGAGTGGCAAGGACAGTTCACTTAGTTGGTTAACCAAATCTTGGACAAAATAGTGGTCTTTGTTAGAAACAAGTGAGCTGCCAGAAACCGTTTGTTATCTTTTAGAGCAAGTAATCCAAACAGTTAGAGATAGGCATGATTACACAGAATAATGAGGGCGAATTGCTCACCCAACTATTTTCCTTTGGGAGGGACCAAAGGACAATTAGCTTAACCACGGTATTAAGAACATTGGTGAAGGGATATTCTTAACTTCTGGGACTGTACTCAGTAAGCAGGAATGAAGGTGAGAAATGTTGCCCTGAATATGGCTTGCTGATATTTACATGGAGGGGCAGAGCCTGTGCTAGCACTTAATTGCTGATGACACAGTAAGCGTGATAGGGGTAATGGGAAGCGGAGCCTGAGCTGAAGTCAGTAAACTGGGCAAGCAGCAATATTTGACCATGGCTAATTGATCATGGGGTTTGGGGAACTGAAATAGATGAGCACACTACTAAATTCTTCCTTAATTTGTAGAATAGAGGAAAGTCTCTCATGGTGCCTGGATGGCTCAGTCATTAAGTGTCTGCCTTCAGCTAAGGAGAGACTGCTTCTCCCTCTCCCTCTGCAGCTCCCTGTGCTTGTGTGTGCTCCCTCTCTATCTGTCAAATAAATAAATAAATCTTAAAAAAATGGGGGGACGCCTGGGTGGCTCAGCAGTTGGGCACCTGACTTTGGCCCAGGGTGTGATCCCAGAGTCCTAGGACGGAGTCCTACATCGGGCTCCCTGCGTGAAGCCTGCTTCTCTCTCTCTGCCTCTCTCTGCCTCTCTCTGCCTCTCATTCTCTGTGTTTCTCCTGAATAAATGAATAAAATCTTTTTTAAAAAAAGAAAAGAAAAGAAGTCTCTTGTTTGGTGAATATACCTGCTTGAGTCACTGTAATGGACAATAAGGAATTCTCTCCCAATTCCAGGCTTGAGCAAATTTACTGTTCCATATCCCTTGAAAGAAGTGGACGATGGGTCTGTTTGAAGAAATACTAGAGACACTGCCAAGTACATGTACTCTAAATCTTCCTGTTTCTCCTATAATGTTCCCATGGCCATTTAAGAGGGTGGCTGCGGTTTAGGGAAAGAAAATACTCAGAATTTTGAAGAATTAATGATGTATTTGAAGTGAAAATGTTTAGAGATCTAAAACATCACTGTGGCCCGTGAATCAGGGAGGGGATTGTGACAGTCTGATGATAATTGGAGTTTGGGATGGAGTCTATGTTAGAGTGAACTCAGTGTTTGTGGATTTACCCATGAGTTTTCCTCCTTATTTGGAAGCTCACAAATTCCTTCTTTAGTTAAAGTGTACCTCAAACTAAGATTTATTATATTAGGGAGGACCAAGTGGAAGTTCCTGAAACTAGTTTCCCCACACCGTTAATTTATGGTTTAATAAAGTGGAAAACTGAAATCAGTACTATATCCCCAGAAAAATGACAGAACTTAGTGCCCCCATGAAAGACTTGAAAGATGTCTTTCGTGGTAGATCTTCATGGTAGGTCTTCATTTAACTCACCTATCTGGTATATCTAAATATGACTTGAAAAATGACAAGGAATATCATAAATATAATCAACTGATGACTCCTTTATCAGCTATGGTACCAGATATGGCTTCTTTACTGGAGCAACCAACAGAATGATTTTATCCTGATATACGGCTATTGATCCATGGTCAATGTTGTTCAGGCAGGAAAAAAAAAAAAAAAAAAAAACTTTGGATAACTCCTTCTAACTCACTCATTTTGGTCTTCCAGGAAATCAAAATCATTTGTGGCAATTTGCTATCATCTCTGCATTCCCTGATGTCTTGAAGCTCATAGCAACTTTCCCTGATCTTTGCTCCCTGGATCCTTCCTATGGTTTATCTTCTAATTCTCTGTATTAAATCTCCTCCTGCTGCTTTGTTATAAGTCCTAGAGGGGTTATTTGTTTTCCTGAATGAATTTTATCTAATTTAGCCCAGAGCTTTGTCCTCTCCAACTGTTCTTAGTCTCTGTAACTAAGACTTTCATTTATCCAATAGTTCAAGACAAGCCTCAGAGATATTCTTGAAGGTAACCTTCATTCTCACCATTTCTCCCACTGGAGAAGTGCTTCTCAGGGCTTCCTACCACAAGGCATCATAGGTGCTCTCATTTCTGCCTCTAGGGCGCTTTCCCCCAGCTTTCTCGCACTTCACTCTCTTACTTAATTTAGGTCTCTGCCCTTATGTCATCTGCTCAGAAAAGACTTGCCTCACTACTATTACTTTTCCTTATTACCCCTGGCTTTATAGCATATACTGATTTTGATTTTGACTGGTGTATTATTTTACTCTCTTCACAACTAGAATAAGCACTCCAAGAAAGCAGACACTCCATCTGTTTTAATTAATTGATATATCCAGGGTTGCACTGGTGGCTTGGTGGGTTCAGTGACTCAGGTCACCATCACGGGGTTCCGGGATGGGGCCTCGAATCAGGCTCCACGCTCAGTGGGGAGCTCGCCTCAGGATTTTCTCTCTCTCTGGCCTCCCCCACTCACCTCTCTCTCTTTTATTTTATTTATTTATTTTTTTTTTACCTCTCTCTCTTTTAAATAAATAAGTAAATCTTTTTTGAAAAAAATATTGATATATATGCATCACCTAAAATCGAGTATGCAATTAGTAGGAATTGAGTACGACTTTTTATTTGTTCATTTAAGTCTCTTTTTATTTGATCCATACTAAAAATACAACTGCATAAAACAATAATTAAAAATCTTTGTTGGTTGACATGATGTAAGGAGCACTGAGTATTATATAAGACTGATGAATCACTGAACTCTACCTCTGAAACTAATAATACACTATATGTTAATTAATCAGATTTAAATTAAAAAGAAAGAAAAGAAATGTTACAAATTTCTATATGTTGGTTTTTATATCCGGAGGCTTTAATGAATTCATGTATTTTTAAGCAATTTTCTTAGTGGTTTCTGTGGGTATTATAATTAAAATATTAATTTATAACAGTCTAGTTTGTATTAATACCATTTTAATTTCAAATATACAAAAATTTTGTTCAAATACATATCCATTCACCCTTTTATCCTATTGCCAAAAATTATTTCTTTAAACACTCTTGTGTCAGTACAGCTTTAATACATTTACTTATTTAATGAGTAAATAAATCTCATATATAAATTGTGTACTTATAAATTATTATTTTTAAATTTAGTACAAAATATATTCATAAACCATTTAAATGTATACAAATTATGATATAATAGCATTATGGGGGGTAGGGTTTCATTCAATGATTATTCTTTTTTTTTAAAGATTTTATTTTATTTATTCATGAGAGATACACAGAGAGAGAGAGGCAGAGACACAGGCAGAGGGAGAAGCAGACTCCATGCAGGGAGCCTGATGTAGGACTGATCATGGGTCTCCAGGATCATGCCCTGGGCTGATGGCAGCACTAAACCGCTGAGCCACACGGGCTGTCCTCAAGGATTATCCATTCAGGTGTTGTCAAACACACAGAAAATAACTTTCAAATAAAACTTAACTTAGTAACACACCAGTCTATGGATTCTTGCTTGTCTGGCCTGGCTTTGTCTGCTCTGAGCATGTGAAACTTCACTGCAGTTCTCAGGAAATGTCTTACCTAACCCATGTCTCTGTTTCTGCAGTGGTCATTTAATTTACTTTTTATGAAAACAATAAAAATTACTCTTTTAATGTTGGACCAAAATTCTGAATTGAGAAATATGCACTGTATAGAAACTTCATCATAAGTTCATCATCAATATAAGGAACATATAAATTATATGCATGATTTTCATGTTCTATTTTTTCTTTACTAAGGATGTAGTAAAGCCTATCATCAGATGCTGACATAATATCTCTGTTTCAGTCCAAATTCTTCTTCTACCTCTGTGCAAGTTCTGTGGCTCACCTTCTGATGACACATAATATTTCCATTCCATTTTGTTTGGCCCTGGGTGTCACTTTCTTCTATCAGCACAGTGATTGCTCAGGCTATTCTCCTGCACTTATTCTGCTGTCAGATTTTGGACAGCAAAGTACCAATTGCATATGTTAAAGAAGCTACATCTCTTGATATGCTGTGAAAAATGCCAATTCTCAATTTCAAGTACTATGAAATGGTGTTTCTCTCAGTCTTTTGTGCCTAATTGGTGCCTTTTACCTTCTGGGTCACATTGCAAGGATAGAGAAGTCTATTCCATTTCTGATGGTAGAGGAAGCAACTTTCTGAGGGGATCTGAGTTAAAATCAGATCCTTTGCTGAGCAGAAATAATAGAATTTAACCCTTTATGTTGAATACCATTAAATAATGTTCTTCTGGCTGCAGTAGATATTGCCATTTTATTGTTTATCCTCACTATAATTTTTCTTACATTCACAAATAGTGCAACTTGCATGCTTATTTTACAGTAAAGTGATAAAGTAGGAAAGTCTTTACAAAGAAATTAGAATATCAATTACCAGACAATTATCTTTTTATATTTGTCAATTTTCTGACCTTCTTCTACTCAGACATTCATAACATTTTCTTCAATCATCATGCATATCACCTTTAGATGGTCTCTGCTGACTACAAAATGCTGTATTTATCCCAGTTACCTAAAAATAACCATACATATGCTTTCAAGGCATTACATGTGCACAATGCCTAGAATATGTGGTGGAGGTAAGGGTAAGAGATAGGTAAGGGTGAGAGATATGCATTTGCAAATATCAATGTGTTGGTGGTACCTGAAACTAGAAGATTGGTCAAGAAGTGTGTGTTTTGTGTTAAATCATATGGAATACCAAAATTGTAAGCATGAACAATGGAGTATGTGTCAACAAGAGGCACAGAGATGTGAAAATAACTAGGAGAGCATATGATTATGGAGATTAAAGGGTTAAGGATGGGTGGCTCCCTGGGTGGCTCAGCGATTTGGCGCCTGCATTTGGCCCCAGGCCTGATCCTGGAGGGGGGGGGAGTCCCACGTCGGGCTCCCTGCATGGAGCCTGCTTCTCCCTCTGCCTGTGTCTCTGCCTCTCTCTCTCTCTCTCTCTCTGTCTCTCTCTCTGTCTCTCATGAATAAATAAATAAAATCTTTAAGAAAAAAATTTTTAAAAAATAAAGGGTTAAGGAGTTTTGAGGATGAAGTATGCAATGCTGTCACATGATATAGCAAGTTATAGTGCTGTAAGGACTGAAAGTATCCTTTGAATCTGGCAGTTGGGAGATTTTTGGTGACTTTAAGGAGCCTGATCTCAGTGCAATGAAGCCACAAGACATATTCAAGGGGGTTACTTAAGGAAGTGGAGACAAAGCATGAAAGTCACACATTTAAGAAATTTGGCAAGATTATGAAGAAATGATATCAATTGGCCTAAATTATTTAAAAATAAAAGAATGAGCATGCAGATGATGCTATCAGGTAGTCATTTCAAGGGATATAAGAAGATTTTGACCTCCCACCAATGAAAAGTGGTAATCAAGACCTAAATGAGTTTTCATCTGACCCAGCCACAAGGCAGCCTTGTCCTCAAAAGGCTCACTTCAAGTCAAATGGGGGTAATGGTGAAGGTATTTTTAATGTAGATTTAGTCTCAGGCTTTTCTAGGTGCCTATATTAGAAATATGTATTAAATAAGTGCTACAATAAATACCACAAGTAGATAAATAAGTATATAAGCAAATAAATAAATAAGTAAGCTGTATTAAAATAAAGGCACAGTAAAATTCAAGTTGCTGGTGGGAAAGAAGTTTATATGATCAACCAAATGTGATTACTAATTATAATAATAGCAAATACATAATATTTGTAGTGTGCCAAGCCCTCCTCACAGAACCTTCAAGACATAGCTACTATTATTTTCCTCACATAACAGATGAAGAGACCAAGGCACAGAGAAGGGAAATACCTTGTCCCAAGTCCAATGGCTACTAAGTTGTATTGCCAGCACTTGAACCAAAGAGTCCAAATCTTATACTCTTAAACTCCAGCAGATGAATGCTTCCATAGTAAATGTAATTAGTTGACATCAATTTTGGCTAGTTTAATAAGAAAAGGAATTTATTAAGGATTAACCAGAATGCAAAGGTTAAAAGCTGTGTGAAAGAAAAAGCACCTAGAGTCACCCCGTGAAGTGGTACAGGGGAGGTACACAGCTGCCTTTCCAGGGCACAAACACTTCAGGATAGATGACAATGAGCTAGCATCGGTGATCTACACAGATCACAACACAGTGAGAACCAACATTGGATATTGTTTGCTATCCAAAGAACCTCAGTCATCCACTCTACTGAAATTGGCTGCAGTTCACGCTTCCTTGGCCAAAATGGATTCTCTGTGGTGCCAGCTTTTCTCATCTGTTTGACATCACTAATTTTTAATTTGACATGATGTATTTGAGTGGAGCAGGCTAGGAAACTCTATACACCAGAATCTGGGACAGCAAGTATCTGGCTTCTATAAAAATGACCTTAGGAATACGTTCAAGGGGCTTAGCAGTCAAAGCCGGAAAAGAAAAAAAAAAAAAAAAGAAAGAAAGAAAAGAAAAGAAAGAAAAAAAAGAAAAGAAACAAAAAGGCAAGTGTCAGCTGCATGGCTTGTCCAAGATGGCTAGAATGAACAGTGGCAGAGTTGACAGATTGGAAATAAATGGGGAGCTCCAAAGACTGCTCATGAGGTTAAAGAGAAGTCAGTGTGGGACAGGGATTGTGAGAGAAAAGGAGAAAGGCTCTCTCAACAGAGTGACGTGTTCTAGTTTAAAGGTGTAAGGTAGAGCTAGTCCAGGTGATGGCCAGATCCCAGGATAGGTCCTAGATTTTGTTTGCCAAAGTCAATGGAGATAAAATTATCACATTAAAAAGCATTGTACATTTTAATACTTGCTTTTTAGATGAATTTTCTCCATGGACTTGGAAATCTCTCAACTTTATGATAACATTCCATGATGCAAAGGAGTTCTCAAAGGCTTTGGTGAATGAAGAATATGGCTTTTAGGTGGGTAGGTGACAACAATGAGGAAAAGTAATGAGTGCCAAAGTCACAAGGCAGGACTTCCAACCAATGGAGGTCCTTTACACAGCAATGGATCTCCTTTGTCTAGAGAGGAAGAATTGCAGGTAGGGAAGTAGTATACTTTTATTTATCTTGTCATTCATACCCCAGATCATCTGAGCTCTTCAGGCAGTATGTGACCTTGTCTCAGGGAAAAGTTGGAAGCTATTATACAGTTGAATTTTAGGAATTCCCACTATTCTTTATTCTTTTTTCCCCTCTTTCTCTCTCATTCATAAATTTATTCATGTATTAATTCAGCCAATAGATGAATGGATGGGTAAATAGAGAAAAGAAGGAAAGGAGGGAGGGAGGGAAGGAAGAAAGGAAGAAGGAAGGAAGGAAGGAAGGTATTTTTGATGAGTTAGCACAGTGCTAGGCAATAGGTATACCACCATGAACAAACCAATTGATATACACTATATAAAGACAAATTATAGTACTATGAGAGAAGGTAAAAAAGAGAAAATTTAGGTAGAAAGTTCAGGGAGGACCTCCCTGAGAAGCAAAAGTTAGCTGAAACCAGAGGAAGAGCAAATGTTAACACTTTCAGGTAGAGAATGCATCACATGCAAAGGCCCTTACGTGGAAAAAGGAAAGACTCATTTGAGAAATTGGAAGAAGTCCAGTGTCTGAAGTATTTATGTTTGTGTTTTTCCTAACTCATTGATTTATTTAAAAGTATCTTATGAACTGAGACCATATACTATATATAATGAAAGACTTTAGGAACATAGAATGTCTGCTGCAGAAACCTTGTAAATTTCTAAAATTTGAAAACCTTCAATGTGCATCCTTTATATAATATGATCATAATACTCATATATGATTATATACAATATATAATATTTTTATGTTATATATTTAATAATATGTATTATAAAAGTTTCAATCTAGATTATATATTAAATTGTGTATGTATAACTATTGTGTGTGTTTATAAATATGTGAATATACAAATTCCATGATCTGGTTTGATGGGGCAGGCCATTCTCCTCAACTTAGAAGATAGTAATAATTTTGATACTACTTTTATAAACCACATGGGAAGTCTAAAGGTAGTATGGAGAAAGGACATTTTTCGGTATATGAACTGATTAATAAATCCCCCAAAATAAGTATCTATGTACCATCGTGTGTGTGTGTGTGTGTGTGTGTGTGTGTGTGAAAAGCAGGCAGATAACGAAAACATGATGTAAAAACACTAGGATGAGACAGGCAAAAAAAAGAAAAAACAACAACAACAACAACAAACAGAACGCCATTGCAAAGGAACAACAATTCAGTCTAGCTAGGGTGACTTTGAAAGCATTAAGGGAGACAGTTTGTGAAATTGAAAGCTTGTTAGGAAAATCTCTTAGTACATCAAAGCTCAGCACTAATGTCTCTGAGCAGTAGCATTCTGATTTTCACTCCAGGAGTCAGCCTTGAAGGCAACGCATCTTGGTTGTTTGAAAGAAACGCCATCTACAACTTTTCTATGCTATCATAAATATATGTTTCAAATTATTTTCTTCCAATTCTATTCTGAAGGGACATTAATCTTGCTTCTACACTTTCAGAAATTTCAATTCTTTTTAAAGGCAGCAAGGATTCATGTTCTTTTTTTCTTATCTCAAATGCAAGAATCCTTTGGGCATTAATATTTTGAAGCGCTACATTATAAAGTAAACGAATTAAACAGATTTTTGGTACATTGACCATGATAAAGAAAATGATAGATAAGACACCAGGTGAAGGCAAAGAGAAGTACTGCTACCCACTACTTTATAGATAAAGAAACCAATGTAAGGAAAATGGAAGTACAAGCCTTAAATCATAGATTTACAATCAATGGATACAAAATAAGATGTGATTATTATACTTCTATTTTGCTAAATAGTGTTCTAAGGTTTGAGGATTCAAAGGTCATAGGTAAGATCCATGACCTTGGAGAGCTCACAGTCAACTGGAAGAGAGAAGGTAAAAAGATATAGTGGTGAAGCTTCGTATTTTAAGAAACTGTGTGACGTTCCAGAGGTTCATGTATGGGGTATCTGACCTATTGTGACCCAGGCCATCAGAAGAAAATATTTTGGGAAAGTAACTTGAATTTAAAAGATGAATAGAGATTATCCTGATGAAAAAGAAACAGTGAATTTGGGCAAAAAGAATAGGTATGTAAATATTTGGTCATTTAAAACAATGTAGCATGTTGGGGAAATATAAATAATTTGGAATAGATGGAATATAGGAAAAAGAGGCAGAGAAGGTTAAGCAATAAAAATCAAGAGAGAGGTAGAGGTTAGATCATTATTAGCATTGAATATAATTTTTAGGTTTTAGTTTTTAGGAGGAAGCAGTGAGGAGTCGCTGATAGATTTCTAAAAGGGGACTATCCTTACCTGAATTGAAATTAAAAATTTATATGTTTTGGCAAACATAAGTAATTAACGGATTGGAAGTTGGCAAGACTACAAGGTTAGAAATCAAGTAAGATTCAGTGGCAGAAACTATGTAAAAGATAATGAAATTCTGTCTGAAAGAAGTTAGGATAGCTGGTGAAGCGAGGATTCTAGTCACTTGTGTGGGTTCTTTAATTACGCTGCATCACTCCCTCCATTGCTGAAAGTTGGAGGGAAAGGTGAGAGACTGGATTCAATTTGGAAAATGAAGAACCCAATCCCCACCATCAAAGGAAAAAAATCATCGCAATGCCTATAATTCATTTTAAAATATTTCAGCACAGACAGTAATTGGAATGTGTATATTCATCAGTTAAACTATATTCTGGGAAAACTCATTCTACCTGATGAGGAATTCACACTGAAGAGGTGATCTGCTGGAATTATTCTGAAAGGGTCATACTTTAGGGTCATCTCTATAAGAATTATTTCTGTCCTTAACGTGACTTCACTAACCTACTGTAATGAATCTTGGAAATGGTAAATTTTATTAGTGATATTTGTAGTTTTATAATAAGTTTAATATCTATTAAAGATGGGCTTTCATAGGTCACTTTAGAGATAATATGTGCACCAGTTAAAACTGGTTCAGTTAAAAGAGAAGACATTTCACTTTGGTATGCACGTGGAAAACATCCTAGAAATTGCATTGTGAGCATCCTTAGGGATAACGCTGTAATTTGAATTCTAAATGATCCTGTGTCCAAAAGCCGCTTGGTATCAACTACAAGTAACATAGATTTTGTCTGTAAAATGTCATCTTGTCACCTATGAGTGACCCTTCCATTGCAAACTATGCTTAGAGAACATTAAAAAAAAAAAAAAAAGCTGAAACATAATCAAGCCTATAGAAGAAACATATGAATGATTTTGTACTTCATTATAAGAAGATGAAGACGTAGAGCAATATTGGAATTTGTGATAAATTTCACTCTGAAATCTGATTTTGCTATTATCTGGCACTGAGATTATGGAGGAAGTGGCTAATCCTCATCCCCTCCTAACTACATTTGGCTATCCTTATCTACTAAAACAAACGAGATCTATGCATGATTATGGTGTTCTTTTACCTATTTGCTCTATGATTAATTCTCTGAACTTCCTCAGCATTGGTTTTATCTTAGGAAACTGATTTATGCAAATATATTTACCGGACTCACTTGCCAACGGTTTGTGGATAGTTTGGGCCAGTAAGAAGTAGTTGTGGGAAGAGCGCCAAGAGGATAACTGCTATAATAAAGTGCTGGGAACATGGGTATGAGGAGCCCTAGCATCCTTAAAGGCCCTTCAGTGCCTTTTTTCTGAAGGCAGGGAATGGTAGCTGGAGAGACCATCACTAAAATGGACTTTCTGGATTCTGGGGTCATAACAAAGATCTCTTAAAGTAGTTGATAACACTTAACAGGCAATGTGGGTAAAATTACTATAATGGGCAGGAGAGACAGATTGGCAATTAGAGTGTTTTATCTGTGTCTTCTGACAGGCAAAATGATTTTGGAGCCTCCAGGAATGAAACAGATGGGCCTCCTATGAGTGTATTACTGAATCTATGTAACTGGGAAAATGCTGAATTTGATGAGCAAAAGCATGCCTTGAATGGCTACAGTGGAAAGACAAGGACTATCACTGTCTTTAATTTTGTACATTTGAAGGCGGTTTAAACCATTAATTTTGATATACTACAACGCTCATTTTACACAATTAAATTGGAAGCACCAGTCTCTCTTTTATGGAAGGATTTTACTGTTATGTATTTGTTCATTTCTCATCTCTCTCTTCCCTCTAAAATGGAAATTCTGTGAAAGCGCAGAAAATTATGCTATCACATTGACCACTGAAACCAACAACCTATTAACAGTGCATAATAAACCAGTCAAATTAATGACTTTGTTTCTGGTGCTGTTTCAAACATTTATTATTTGTGTGATTTTATGAATATTTGAATGAAAAAGTGAAATCAGATCAGACATTATATTAGCTACCAGTCAGCTTAACTCAGAAACCACCCCAGACAGCTGTGTTTCAGTAAGTGAATAAGAAGATAAATTGCATCCATATTCAGTAGGACAAATCATCTTCTTAGTATACTTTTGTAGTTCCTGCCACAAACCTCTCCCTGTCACACCAGGAGTTTGGTGGAAGTGTTATTATATGGCTAGAGGTGATTTAAGAACTGGACAGTTGAACTTATCACAGAAATCAAAGCCATTTTCTTAATCATTTGTCTGAAAGTCATGCTAATTTCATGATGCTAAAATGTTCCTTTTTTCTTATTAATTTATTAAAAAATCAGTGGTAAATCTTTCAAAAATCTATATTTTATGAAACAAAAATATAAAGAGAGTAGTAATACTTTTTTAAAAGATTTTATTTATTTATTAATGAGAGAGAGAGAGGCAGAGACACAAGCAGAGGGAGAAGCAGGCTCCATGGGGGGAGCCCGATGTGGGACTTGATCCTAGGACTCCAGGATCACTCCCTGGGCCAAAGGCCGACACTCAACCACTGAACCACCCAGGCGTCTCCACCTGTAAGAAATTATTGATCATCAACATAAAACAAATTTGGCAATGTCACCCAGGTGTCCTGTGAGTAGTAAATATTTGATTTAAATCCTACTAAAATTATAACTTTGAGGAAAGTGAGAGGACAGTTCTCCATTATCTATTCTATCTCCTGGGTATTTCTCATAAAAGATAAAATCTAGCAATAATCTTAATAATGTAAGTAGAATTAATATTAGGTGCTCTGAACTATTTTTAACAGAGAACAACATAAACATGGTAAATTCTTTGTAAAGATAACCTAAATCCCGTCTAAATAAATTAAACAAAAATCAAATGAATCTTTTGATGAGCTATGTGACTAGATCTGTAAAGTGGTTTTATTTGATTCTGCCCTCAATTTTTTTTCAGAGTAGGACAACCTTGTCAGATTCTTTATACTGACCTTAGACTGTTTTCCTCTGAGACTTCTGTCTTGCATTTCAACACTAAGTAGTTTGTTAGAATTTTTATGACTCCTCGAAAAAGACTCTGAGAACATTTTCCAGTAATGAATATTGGGTCATCTTTGACAACCTTGAAACAAATGGGGAATAATATTAAAGTACACTTGCCATTTTTATGTTTTTCAAGTGCTTAAAAATCTTTAGAACACAAATATTGATTCAGTATAACTTCTTCATTTTGTTATTGACCCATTTCATATGTATAAGCCTTGTTAATTTTCTTTTTAACTTATATTTCAGTATATCTGGTCATGCAGGACAATTCTTGTTTTTCCACAAAGATCACAGAGTTACTGAAAATTGTAATTTTCACTGATTATGTATAAAATACAATAAATCAGGTTTATCTGCTTCTGGGTATGTTATTTCTAGCATTATTTTTAACATAGATATCTTGCAAGTTTAACATATGCCTTAAATAGCTTGGATACAGGTTACTTGATATTTATCAACCACATATAATCTGTGACTCTTGTGAGTATGTTTCATTCTAGTGGTTTTTAAATAAAATATCACTTATTCATAGGTATGTTCTTCTCTTAGTTTCTTATTAACAAAATAATACATATAAGTTGTGAAGAATTTGGAAAACATTATGGAAGCTCTCTTACTGAGTTCTCCTTAACTGGTTGTCAAGAGTAACTCTCATGTTGTGAGACCAATTTCCAACGTGGGCAGAGGCAGGGGTTTCCCTCACCGCCAGCAAGCAATTTATAGGCATCAACAAGGTATCCAAGAACTCAGTTCTGTCCCTGTTTACCCAGAGATAGCATCAGATTCCATAGGTTAAAGGTTCAGCCCTCTGAGATCACCTCCACCCCTGCCTCTTCAGATGCCAATCACAAGTCCAGGTTGCTACCTGTGCTCCTAACAGATCAGCTACATATTGGAGGTTCCAACAATATTCTCCTTGGACTTCAGATGCCAAAGTCCAGGTTGCTACCTGCACTTCCAACTAACTGGCTATAAATCAGAGGTGCCCATCATTCCCTCTTTGGGTTTAATTTGTTTGCTAGAGCAGCTCACACAATTCAGAGAAGCATTTACTTACTAGATCACCAGTGTATTATGAAAGGATATAACTCAGGAACAGTCGAATGAAAGAGATGCTTAGAGCAAGGTATGGGGAAAGGTCACAGAGTTTCTACGTGATCTCTAGGCACACTTCTCTCCAAGAACTTCCACGTGTTCACCAACCCCAAAGCTCTCCAAGCCCAATCCTTTTGGAGAACTTTTTGGAGCCTTCATTATAATTGGCATGGTTGATTAAATCATAGGCCAATATATTGGCCAGGGATTCAATCTCCAGCGCCTCTGTTCTCCACGGGTTAGGGAATGAGACTGAAAGTTTTAATCCTCTAATAACATGGTTGGTTCTTCTGTCAATTGGCTCCCAGCCTTCAGTACATTCCAAAAGTTACCTCATTAGCCTAACAAAAGACACCTTTGCTGCTCATCTGGAATGACCAAATATATATTTCTTATAAATCACAACATTGCAGAACCAAGTCTCCATTGTGTCTATAAAATGCTGAATACTACAGGCTAGTAGGCTCCAAGACTCTGGTTTACCAGAGTTTGCTGAATATGGGTTTGTTCTCAAAGTTGTGGATGCTGGTTACTTAATATTGCAATTACACAATGTAATTCAATATTAGACAAAACAATGATATATAGCTGTTGGAAGATATTTTTTCATAAAAATTTAAAAAATTTAAAGATTTTATTTATTTGAGAGAAAGAGAGATAGAGAGAGCATGAGCAGGGGGGAGAGGGAGAAGCCGTCTCCCCTCTGAGCAGGGAGCCTGATGTGGAGCTCAATCCCAGCACTCTGGGATCATGACTTGAGCCAAAGGCAGACACTTAATTGACTGAGCCACCCAGGCACCCTCATAAAAATTAAATTGAATACTATGGAAATAAAATAAGTGATAGAAATGTTTTTGAAAATAAATGGTTATGGGACGTCTGGGTGGCTCAGCGGTTGAGCATCTGCCTTTGGCTGAGGGCATGATCCTGGGGTCCTGGGATTTAACCCTGCATCCGGCTCCTTGCAAGAAGCCTGCTTCTCCCTCTGCCTGTGTCTCTGCATCTCTCTGTCTCTCATGAATAAATAAATAAAGTCTTTTAAGAAAAATGAAAAGAAAATAAATTGCTGATAAAACTGGTATGGGTGATGCAATCATAAAACATCAGCAGGAAAATTATAAAAATCTCTAAGGATCCTCAACTCAAATTGTTAAACAGATGTCTGTAAATTCTTGCTACATATAAGAGAAAGAAAAACTTGAAATCACAAACAGAAAACAAATTTGGCAATGTCGAATCAGTTCTTAATGGTTACCTTTGCAATATTTTGTTTGATTTTCTTTTCTTTTCTTTCTTTTTTTTTAACCCTGGTAATAAATATATCTGAACAAAAGCAGGCTTAGTTATAATGACAACAATAGAAAATCTTCTTTGATGTTGAGCATAAACGTGTTGAAATACTAATCTCAATAAATGATTATCAAAACAGTTATAAAGAATTTTTGACATATGAAATAAATTAATGTTGTAATAGCAATAATTATTTAGGTGGTGAAAGCCAGTGTTACTGAATGGTTGCATAATGATTTTATTTACATTGCATTTATTTCTCTTACTATGAGAAACTATTGTCCTAGTAAGATGGCCAACCTCCATAACATACATGTTGCTTGTGCTAAATTATAGTTCATAAAAGTATAGGGATACAAATATGGCATTTTCAAAAAATATTTTCCCAAAAGGATCAAATTAGGATGCTTCTGCCAAAGTATATTTGTGTTTCTGTGTCATTTTAAAATAAATTTTTAAGAAAATTCTGTGACCAGCGGTGTATGAAGTACACTGTACTGAAATATATGTCATACCAGAAGATAGAAGCTCTGCTTAAGCTGCCTTCCACTAAGCCATTTATTTAACAAACATTCTTTGAGTGTAATGTGTCCATCAGGCTCTGCTCAAGGAACTGGTAACAAAAGAATCAATAAGAAACGGTAAATTGCTGCTCTCAAGAAGTCACGTGTATTCCAAGTGAAAGATCGCATTCTGCTGCTTGCATGTATAAATAAGAGTGCTTTTAATAACAGTGCAAAGGAAAAAGCAGAAAAAAAAGCAACACGACAAAATCAGAATTCAGCTTTCAATCTATAGATTTATCATTGTTAGGCAGTCAGTTAGGCTGAGCCCAGAAAGATAAAGCAGATGCTGCCCACACCCTCGGTGCCACCGCCAAGGGTTAACAGCCACACCTTCAGAGCCCTCTCAAGGGTTAACAGAACAGGAGAGGCCTGGCCACAGAGCTGCCTCCAAAGCCATCAGGGGACTTCTAAGAGCTGAGCATGTGCACAATAGGTGCAACTTGCTCTTAAGTACTTTTAGGGTCACAAAGCTCATTAAAAGTCCATAAATATGAAATACATAAATAAATACAATTGTAACAGAAGGTATCATGGGTAGGCACATGCACAGAAGCCAAAATGTTATATAACCACCAGCTGTCACTCAAAAATGTCAATCAGAGCTAAATTTACAACAGTTTGTTTCATGTAAATTTACAAATTTGCAGAAAGCAGGCTTAAAAGGATACAGTTAGAGCTTCTCCCGTGAGGTTGCTACTCTTGCTTGGGCAGTGGCACCCTTTCACCCTTGAAAGGTGAGCTACTGATCTACTCAATAAACTCTATCTCCCCATTCTAGTCTCAGATTCTCCAATTCTTTGATGGATCTGAGATGAGAATCAAGCGATCTGGGAACATCATCACTGATTTTCACATTGAAAGAAACCACCCACAATATATATCCATGTATTACCACTAATGAATATACTATTTTCAATTACTCCTCTTTTAGCTGTGTGTGTGTGTGTGTGTGTGTGTGTGTGTGAAATCTTTGTGATCCTATCACCCTTGAAACCTTGTCCAAAGCCTAGTTTTGTCTTATTTTGCTTTTAATATATATAGGAAATAACCAAATATTCAGTGTTTATTTTTTCATTATATTCAATTGAAAAAAGCTAAGGAATATGCTTGAAAATGTGCCACGTACTTTATTTACTCAGTACCAAAGCAGGATGTTCTCTACTCAAAATTTATACTCTTTACTTAGGTTACTTTATACTCTTAAATATTTATGCCTTTATTTTAAAGTATTTAAGTTCAGCCAGGCAAATAAATTTTAACACAGTGAGGGGCATATGTTCCTAAGTGTTTATGTTAAAATCATCTTTCCAAACTGTATCTATGGCTTGGAATCATGGATAAAATTAAGAAAATTAAAATGTGTTTAGAGAATGTGCATCTCATATTTCATATTACTACTCACCAGAGTACAAGGTAGATTTACCTCTATATTTTGGAAATACTAAAATGTTTCATTATTTTGATAATGTTAAATGTAAATCCCAATTATTGCACATGCAAGGTTTATGAGACTTTGGGATACAATGAGCCACATTTATTATTTAAATGGCTAAAATTAAAGACCAGAAGGAGACATTATGACACTCTGTCAATGTTTTTTACCATTACTATTGTTTTTGGCTTTTACCATATTTTATTGACAATATAAATTCGCTTACCGTTTTATTAGTTACATCATTATTAAAAAATTTGCTATCATATATTGCCTCACAGAATAATTTTTATCAGACATACTAATTTCTAAGTCCTGGATGATGATCCCTACCCCATTTTGGACATTGAAATTACTAAATCTACTATCATCTACTAATATCAGAAACAGCTTCAAAACAGTATCAAACAAGCAGGATTAACATGGAAGATACAACCTATGTGTAGAAAGTATATCTTTCAGAATTAGGGTCACTTAGGGTCAATGTTTGTGATCCCCATGAATTAAGGAGGAGTGCTGAAAGTCAGTCAGCTACAAAACAAAGGCACTCCTTTCCTTTCCCATATCAAAGTCCTCCCCATTCTCTCTCTGAAATATAATGAAAGCTCAATCACAGAGTTCAGCTAACCCAACCCTTAACTTTGATATCTAGAAATTACCTGGAAGGGAACTTAAGAACCCTTAAATTCACTGTGCAAAAGTGCCTGGTGTGATTTTGGATGCACTGAGGCACAAAGGAAGAGACGATTAATACCATGTTAACTGAGAAATCACAGAAAAAAATGAGGGGGGCAGTGACAGCTGAGATCTCTCTTTATGGAATTCTTGCCCGGCTGTTCTGCTGCTAACCGAGTTGACTGCGTGGCCTAGCCAGGTTTCTGTTATTTATGTTCTGTGTCCAAAACGCAGATTAAAAGAATCAGGTGAACGTATCATGTTTATCTGATAAAATATCAGAATAGTTTTCTATATTTAGATAGCTAACCCAGAGCTTCCTGTGAGAGCTCTGGGGAACAATGGAAGCATTATGGGAAAGACCACAGAAAAATAATCACCCTCCCATCAGAGAAAAGGGCCTTCTGGGTGGGTATTTTGGAATGTACAAATGCTACAAAATATGTAGATTATTCTATCCTTTCAACTATAATAAAATTGTAATGGATCGAGAATGTTTTAATAGGCTTAGGTTACTTTTCTCACACCAATATAATTTAATGTGATATTTTTGAGAAAATTATTTAGATTTCCCTTCCCAGGAGTAAAATTTTATTTTACTTTATTTTGCAAACAATTTAATTGTTAATGAAGTTCAATATTATGATATTGATATAATGATTGTAATTCAAACTATTTTCGTTTATAAGACAGGAGTACAACTTACTCTTGAGAAATTTTAAAAATTAAGCCAGTTAAATCTCTCAATTTCATAAAAAAATAATTTTAAATATAATGATTCAATTATTTTATTAGCAAGATTCTTTATATCTCTCAGAAAAATAAGTGACGAAACTCACCCTTTGGAGTAAAGTTAGTTATTACACAAACAGCGATAGAAAGCAGTCAAGGACCAAAAGGTAAAGTACTACAGTTACTGTATTGAAGTTAAATAAAGCTAAAAGCAGAAAAAAAAATGATATTAAATAAAAGCTGTCTTAAAGATCTATCTATCTATCTTTATTTCTCTCTGGCAGATATTTGAAAAGCTTTGTTTGGTGCATGAAATTTTATCAATATGGCAGTCCATGTGTGTGGATGTGGTGTGGGTGTATGTTGTGAATGTGAGTATGTGTGTTGCAAATGCATTGTGGACCATGGACGGTTTAAATTTTTCCTCAACTATGATACTTGTTGTTTTTTCCTTTGGATTTCTGGCATTCAGTATTTTATTTATTATTTATTTTTATGTTCTCTCCATTTCCCCCTTGGGAATGGGACCTGCATTATGTTACTATGGAAAGATATGATAGATTTGATTTTGTTTCATCCTTAGAGCTGACCTTCCTTCTCTATTATTTTACTGTTTCTTTTAATGATCCTATCCCAATGATCACTCTTCCAATTGAGCTCATTTTCTTTCCTAAATTCATGTTCTTGACTCTTTCCAACCCTTCACACCTGCCTAGACTTATTTTTGTGCCAGATTTGCCATTGCCCACTATAATTCAGAAGTTCTTAATATAAAAGACTGAGAAATGTAGAAAATACTAGTATATGTATATTTAAATTATGGTATATTCCTAAACTGAGGTTTAATCCCTTAAAATATGTCCTCAGCTGTCATATATATACATATATATGATATACATCCCATATATATATATAATAGAATTTTATCATATGTCAGTCCATGTGTGTGGATGGACTGCCATATATATATATACGTTTTTGGAGAAGCAATGATCACAGAAGTTCAATGATATAAAACCATTAAAAATAATATAAACAGATCTCTTTTTTTTTATTTTTTTAAAATTTATTTATGATAGTCTCACAGAGAGAGAGAGAGGCAGAGACACAGGCAGAGGGAGAAGCAGGCTCCATGCACCGGGAGCCCAATGTGGGATTCGATCCTGGGTCTCCGGGATCGCGCCCTGGGCCAAAGGCAGGCGCCAAACCGCTGCGCCACCCAGGGATCCCTATAAACAGATCTCTAAAGAGATGAAGGATGATCTGAGGCTTCAATAGGAAAATCTTCAGAAGTCTATCATAAGAACAAAACCAAACAAGCCAAGAAGTACTAGGAAATAAGGTAAATAGGTGCGGTTAAATGTCTGAATTTAGCCAAACTTCTTAACAGGGGGTGGAAAATAAAATAGTTTGTAGTATTTTCTTAAATAGATCAATATTTGTTAGACACCTTTATAATAACTTAATTAGTTATGTAACTTCTAAGTCTCTTATTTGATAATTAGTTTATGAATTAATAGCAATATTTTGCTGCACTTTAGCCACTGTATTATTTTTTCTGTCCTTCGTGCTTTATTTGTCTTATATCTTCTGCAATATGGATTGCTTCTTTTTTGATGTAAGGACAATGAGTGTGTGTGTGTGTGTGTGTGTGTGTAGCTGTGCCTATGTGTACATGCATGCACACATACATGCATATGGTTTCTTTTCATTTATCGTTATTCTTTTTCTAGAGTTAACCATTATGTCACCTATATACTATATTTATTCCAACCAGCCAAAAACAAGAGAAACAGGAAGGAGAAAGGTATGATTTCTCTCTAACACACTTGCCCTAAGTTTTACTCACCTCTCTCATCTCTACCCCATTGTCCAAACCTTAGTTATATTTTCACACTTATGCAAAGGGACAGTGGGATTTAGCTTCTACCTTGTAATCATGTGCTCAGCTATAATTTTGAGGTACAATTACTGAGAACAAAGGGAGAAAACATTAGAAAGCAGTAAACTAGCAGTCTGTCACCATGGTCACACGTGTTTTATAATGCAGAAGTTAGATAACGTGCTTTTAATTTAATCACTAAGGTTTTCACAAACATTCCTAAATTTGTAGTCATTCAAAGATCTCAGTATAAAACAAAACAACAATCTTTAATCCTTCTGACAAAAAGCATTTTGTCTGGAGCGCCTGGGTGGCTCAGTTGGTCTTGATTTTAGCTCAGGTTAGGATCTCAGGGCCATGAGATGGAGACTCGTATCCAGCTTCATGCTGGGTGTGGAGTCTGCTTAGGATTCTCTCTCTCCTTATCCCTCTGCACACCCTCCCCCAGCTCTCTCTCTCTCAAAATAAAATAAATAAAAAATAAAAATAAATAAAAATAGAAAGACATCTTTATTGCTTTCCTTTCCTTTCCTTATTAACCCCTTTCAGCTTTCCAATTTGTCTTTATCTATTGTCTATATATCTATAAATCTACTTCTTTTTATTTCTGTCTTTCCTGTGTTATTTTGACAATAGGTTATACCTCCTTCAGTAGCAGATACCTGGTGGCTTAGGTAGATGTCAATCTAAGCCAAGGGAGGCATTGGAAATCAAACGTTATGGCTAAAGATAGGAATAAACAACCCCAAGTAGGTATTTGTGTTTCTCAAAAATGTGTGCAGGTCACTTTTGTCCTCAGTGGGATCAGAGCAAGAGTGGTGTCTCTGAGTTTGATTGAGGGCCCCCTCCTACAATACTAAAAAGCTTTAGTATTTTTTAATACTAACAAAATAATAGTATTTTTTTTCTGAATTCTCTTATAATGGTCTAAAGTGTCTCATTGAGCATTGCCCCAGAGGCTCTTATACCTGAACATTTGTATTTTCAAATGCTTGACAACATTTGAAATGATCACGACTCAACTCTTTTTTGGTGAAAGTTATAGAAATATTAAATAATTTTCTTTAGGAATTTATTTTACCAAACCAACTTGATGTTAGTGTTCTACAGGCAATTGTTCTTAAAATACATTGAAAGCATTCATTATTATCTCTCCTATTCATTTTTGATCACTGATTTGTTTCCTTGAACGTTCCCACACTTTTCACAAGTCCAAGTGTTGGTTGTCTACATTAAATGCCATGTTAATGGCACACATTTGTATAATCTTCAGGCCTTCAGAGTGCTAATCTAATCATAAAGTCTTGACTTATATATTTGATTATTAGTTCTGATAATTAATTTATACTTAAGTTTCCATGTTCTTTTTAAATCATAACTTGAATTTTTATGGTTAATTTTCTATGTATGCTCATTTCTCTCATATTTTTCACTTTTTTTAAGATTCTGGACATGCTTTGTAAGTCTATTTTATGTACTGTTAATTTGGTGTCTTTAGTGTAAATCTACTTTTTACTCTTCCCACTGAACATCTTATTTGGCAATTATTTCTCTTTGAGTGTCATACTTTTCATATCTATTCTGTCCTTATTTAATGCAATTAAAGTTTTCTTTTATATTTCCAAGAATAAGAAACAAATGTGTTCTACATTTTCTTTTGTGTCATGAACTGAATTCATTTCAGGAAGGATTTTCTTCTGGGTCATTACCATTTTACTTCTCTTCCCTATGTCTCATAATGCCTTTTCATATATTCAATTGACATTTTCTCTTAACTCCTGTTAGAACCTGATTTGTTGATATGTGTCATACCATGACAATGGCTGATGCATATTACTTTAAAGTCCTCCCCCTGGATCTTATTGCAAAGGAAAGGAATGATTCACTCCCGCTGTTGGAGGTGAGTAAGGATGCAGATATTCAAGTCCTTTTCCATAGCAGCAACTTGGATGCTGATAGAAGTCCCCAGCTGACTTGAAACCAGAGGGCAGAGCAACATATAAAGCAGTTAGCACATTGGTCCCCTTACTGTGGCATTTAGCAAATACTGGTTTCCTTAGTAACGCTGTGTGCCTTTTCAAATTGTTCAAATAAATTCAAAGGCCTACTCAAAAATAGGTAAAAATAAATTTCCATAGGCCTAGTATCATGGTTCAGAGAACAATGAGAAGTAGGACCGAGGTAATTCATGCTGCTCTCAGGTATATAGCTTATAGGATTTATAGCTGTGACTAAAAGGCTGAAAGGCAAAAAAGCACAAAGGAAGTCCTGGAGATTTTTTGCTATGTGGCTTCCCGTGTCAGTGTTAGCCAGAGGCACTTAAGGTCACAAGCCTGGAGAATTAGTTGTGCAGACTTCCAAGGCCAGAGTCCAAAGCACAAACTGTCAGTGGAAGCTGTTAAGGACTATTCTTAGTGTATTTTGGTCAAGCAAAATGACAGAGAGGGATGATTTTTAATTCTAACTTATCTGCATAAATACCTGCACAAATCTGAAATATGCTCTCTTCTTATTTTTCACTATGAAGACGTTAACTTGTTTTTCATTTCCAAAGAGATTAATGGCTGTATTATTTATAAATAAAATATGATGGAAAATCAAGAATGAACTCTCCTGCCAGAGATACAGTCACTCTTTCATGTTTCCTTCCAGAGGTAAAATATGTAGAAAATTTGTATTGTTGAGTTAACACCCAAATCCCTCATCCCAGGAACTGTATTTAAATAACAATAAGTATGGACTCCAGAGAAACAAGAGATTACTTGTGAAAAGTTGTCCTTGAGAGAAGAGGGTGAATAAACACATATGAAGAGTTTAAAATCCATAGTACCTGCAGAAGAGAAGATGTCATCAAAACCTGAGTTAGTCCCTAACATCACACCACATGGGACACCTTTCCTGTGCCCCTGAGGTGATCAACAGAGGGGGGGGCTGGCCGACTTAGGTTGGTTAGACTCAGTTAAACACTGAGCTCTCCTACACAAGGACAGAAAAATGGTGTTTCAGAGAGAGATCCAGAGAATTCCTTTAAAGTACTTGTGGAGCTAAGATTGTGCAGAGTATTGATGTTCCTTGAAATCTACTGATCCCAGCAAGGAGGACACCATTTGGATGATCAGTAGGATGGTGTTATGTTAAATTTCAATCCAAAAGCAAGCCATGGGGCAGAGTCAAGGAGGAATAACAAGAATCTGGGGGAGACCTTGAAAACTGAATTAGGAAAAGTGTCAAATACATAATTGAAGATGCAGCTGAGAGCCCAGTGAAATGCCTAAGATCACTAGAGATAGGAAGCCATAATGGGAGAAAACTTACATATTTCTGCTAATTAGCTCTGTCACTCAGAGCAAAATTTTATATCCTACTCATGCATGCAATAGTTTTGCCCTGGTGGCATCTTAGCATGACATACAATGACTAACATTTATTACTTTGTCTTGATTTTTTTTAATGTATTTGAGGGGATCACCAAAAGATATGAAGAGTGGCAGATGAAAATATTATGAAATGTTTTTTAAAATATTTTATTTATTTGACAGAGAGGATGAGAGAGAGCACAAAAAGGGGGAGCAGCAGAGGGAGACAGAGAAGCAGGATTCCTGCTGAGCAGGGACCCCAATGTGGAGCTCGAATCCAGGACCCTGGTCTCATGACCTGAGCTGAAGGTAGACGTTTAACCAAGACAGAGCCACCCAAGTGCTTCAAAATTTTAAGAGAAGTGAAGAAAATTTCCCTGAATATCAAAATTACCTTTCTAACAAAGTGTGCTTGTTTGTTCATCATTCAACTTACTTTAAAGGATGGGCTAGAGGCACATCATAGGCATAAATGTTTCATGGTAGAACAAATACTTCACAACTTGTCCACTGGGGGATAGGTATGAGAGTGCTTCCTGAGTAAAAATAATAATATAATTCCAATATGGTTAATAATAATACTTGCCACATCGCATGCTTTCAGGATTCTAAACTTTGTAATAGGCATTTAATAGGTATTCTTATATTAAGTTTCTAATGACTCTTTCGAAATAGTTATTATTACTCCTGTTTCATCCATGAGGAAAATGAAGGTCATAGAGGAGAAATGATTGCTCTGGGTAACTAAGCTTATAGGTAATAGAGCTGGGGTTTTGAAGGCGTGTTTCCGAATCTAAAGCCCGGGATTTCTCTACCACAATATAGAAGCCTACTTAGGGAGTCATCTTAAGTCTTCCAAATCTGAGGTAAGCCATAAAGTTTGTCCAAAGATTTTCTTTTTTTTTTATATCTGTGGTATCCAGGATACCCAAGAACACAATGGAAAGTTTGACAGATGAATCAGCATCTTAGCGAAGCTGAGAGAATCATAAACACCTCTCACATCGCATGTCAAAAAACACCGATCCAAACCATCTGGAAAACGGTTTAGCTGTACCTTCAGGGCCATACTTGGTAAGCTTTCCTTTAGGACCTCTTTCCCGTGCCACATTCACTTGGGAGGGATCAGGCAATGGATGAATAATAGTGGTAACTCCAAATTTAAGCTAGATCTGAGCAGGTAACACAAGTGATATAGAAACTATGGGAAAAGGTTTGTGTAATTAGTATCACAGGAATCATCACATCTGCACCGAAGGCCACTCGATCATTTGTTCCTGACACTTTTCTTTTTTCAGGAAAAAATCTCCTAACACATGGAACTGGACTGAAATCAAGCACATGGAAACAAGACAAATAAAAGGAACAACAAAAATAACAAAAAGCAAAAAGAGGGGGAAAGGCACAAATCCCCCCTGACTTATGCAGAAGGAAAGTTCCAGAGGACATTGCCTTAACCATTTGCAGGAAATAGAAAGGCAAAGCTGCCTCAAAGGAGGGATGTGGAATCAGAGGTGAGCAAAGCAGCAGCCGTGCAAGGCCAATATGACCACCAACGTTACCTTTGTCGCACTACTACTTTCACTGGGACTTAGCTTCACTGCAGCCAGGAAGCTAATGAAAACAGGCCTGCCAACAGCTCCATTTTCTGACTGGGCTTTTTTGCGATTCAATTCTTTTAGATATTTCTTACTTCCATTATTTTTTATTTAACCACTGTTAATTCACCAATTTCAGTTTAATGAACCATTCCTGAGTAAATACATAAGTGAATTATTAAATCTCATCAGATTCTTTCTTCTCCTGTAAAGTACTGAGTGAACAAATGCAATTTATTGATCTGTGGTTTGAATTCACAAAAGTTCCTATTGCATTAAACCAGAGTAAACTTGAGGGATGCATCAGTACAGGACTATTTTGGTGGAGGCAGTGGCTTCCAAATATTTAAATGATTTTTTTTCAGTTGGGTTAATTTTTTTCTTGTCTATAGATATAACTCAAAAATGACCCATGACATTTCTGATCATTTATAGGTAATATATTCCCATTTTCTCATAAAAGATGCTTATAAAAATATATAAATTCAGTATTTAAAATGCTCAGACTTAAGAATTCCAGTTTCAGGGCAGTGGTACAGAGCTTGTAGGAATATCACTTCTACCCTTAAATAAAGAAAAAAAGCTGAAAAAAAACCACAAATACTAACAACTTTTCTTGCATGTGTTAGAGAAATGAGGTTTTAGGGGAACCAATTAATCTGAAGTCTGGAGAAAGACATGCTATGAGAAACAGAACCTGATCTTAAACAGTAAAACTCATGATATATATATGTGTGTGTATATATGTGTATGTGTGTGTGTATATATATATATATATATATATATATAAAATATGTGTATACACACATATATATAGTATTTATTATATATATATTTGGCACTAAAATATTCACATGCTCCTTTTTAAAATTATAAAATTCTCATTGATTGATAAATCTATTGAAACTGAAAAAATTTTATTAAACTTTAACACAATTCTTTGCTTCTTTTCAGACTCATCATTTACAAATAAAATAAATCCAGATGAGTAGAAGCTTGTTTCCACTACTTACAACCTTATATATCTGTTAAGGTTTTGATTTTCACAATCTTCTTTTCTATGTGGTTAGACAATTTACCAATTTCCTAGAATCAATGTCTTTGATAAAAAAAAAACAAAACAAAAACAAAAACAAAAAAAAAAACACTTTCCATTGCCTTGAATACCCATTGAAACATTTCTGCTACTATTATTTCTAGCATAGTCTTAATCACCCATTTTAACTATAATTCGTCTTCAAAATATTAACTGCTTCACAGAGCACACTGGGAGGTAGATATTTGGTAATTGTTTGCCACACAAAGTATCTTAGCAAACCAAAAATACTCATAAGCACACACGATATGCTGTCCTACATCCTCCCATATTTCCTCCTCATCTTTTAGAATTGGCAAAATGAATGTATCCATCCATATGATCCATAAGAATGAGCATTCTGTAACATCACAAAGAAACAAATGTACATACACAAACATAATCAATTACTTAGTGACCAAAATGTCAGTATTCTAGCTTACTTAGAAAATATCAAAATCAGTTATCAAAATCATATCCACAAATTACCTCTATTTAATGTTAGTGTGAGATCTGAAAGTAACTAAGGGTCTTCGAAATTACATTTAAGCTCAATGCTTCTGAGACATTTATTCTTTATATAAAATGTGTTCATAATTACACATTCATTTAATTCAATAAAATTTAATCATTTCAACATCATAAATAAGTAGATATTATCTTATCTTAACTAACAGGCAAACCAATATACTAAGTTTAAAGACTCAACAGGTTAAGTAGTTTCTTAGTGAAAATACAGACTATTTTTTTAATTCTATATTATACTTTATTTTTTAAAGATTTTTTATTTATTTATCCATGAGAGAGAGAGAGAGAGAGAGAGAGAGTATGTGAGAGAGAGAGAGAAAGAGAAAGGGGCAGAGACACAGGCAGAGGGAGAAGCAGGCTCCATGCAGAGAGCACGACGTGGGACTCGATCCCAGGTCTCCAGGATCAGGCCCTGGGCCAAAGGTGGCGCTAAACTGCTGAGCCACCAGAGCTGCCCTATATTATACTTTATACAAAGAAAAAATAGTTATTCCCTTGAAAGAAAAAAATTATGAAATCAATCTGACTTGTCCAGAGTTTCAACTTTTCTCATATTTATTTGAATTCTTACATAAAGCTTCTTCTGAGCGAGTAGTTTCTGAAAGAAGCAATCTTTTAAAAGGCTATCACATTTAAAGAATTAGATGCTTGTTTTCTTTATTTTTTTAGATACTTGGTGGGGATTATTAGATTCATGAGGTACATAAAAATCTCTTTATGCTACTCAGAACATATCTTGTTACTTTTAGTAGTAATAATAATATTTAATACCTATGAAAGTGGGAAAATATTTCATACACAAAAAGTTAAAGGCTTTTCTGAGTTGTAGGCATACAGAGTGCTTATAGTTTCATTTGTCCAACCTCAGATATGGATCATAAGTAAATGTCAAATACAAAACTAATTGGATCAGATTGCTGAGAGCCGTTCTTACTTACAGATGGCAGAAAATATTTTCTTAATTGTCTGAGCTCCCCCCCCAAAATAGGCAAAATAATCAAAACTAGACTTATAAATTATATCTTCTATTGTTCCTTTTCCAACAAAAAATAGGCACTTAATATGTCAATAGAAATTGCCAAATTGTCCTAAAACCAGATTCCCACACCCTGCAGCCACTAATGAAGAAAAACGTATTGGCCTTGAACAAATCAGATTTTTACTTAGAGTTCCCTCAACATGCAATGAAGACCATCTCAATGTTTTGAGACAAGATAGACTCACTGGTCCCTATTGTAGAAAGAGAGCAAGAAGCATGACTTAGACAAAAGAGGGAAGGAGTAACAGACTTAACCAGAAACCGAACCAAAGACCAGGAAATTAGAATATCAGTAACAACAAAAGCAACAACAAAAACTAAAGAAATAGAATGTGAACAAGGGTAAAGTTTGGTCCTAGTTGGGAATCACTCTGAAAGCCAAGAAAATGTGCCTGAGCATCAATTGTCCATGAAGTGCACTTGGTTGGCTTCATCAGATAAATCCAACTGGAGGATTTCAGTATCTTGGTGGGTTCTGCAGAAGTATAAAATTATAATTTAAAAAAATTAAAACCCTAATTCTCATACAAATAGGGAATGACCATGACAAAGTTTAGAACTCAATAGTGAGGAAATAAGTAAAATCTCAAGCAAGGTTTTGAGAACATTTGAGAAACTGTATTTATAATCATAATTTTTAAATAGTTAAAAATGGATCAGTGGCCTACAGAACACTAAAACTATGGCCTTTGAAATTATCTTGTCAACTGCACAGAAATGAGCAAGTGGACATGTAATCTCTATGGATGCTGAGTTTGAAGACAGGTGTATTCTAGAAATTTGAATAATCCTCTAGTGTGCCTGTGAAATAGGTCCTCAGTATGATAGATACTCCCTTTTTCCTTATTTAGTCATTGGCATATTTTATTTTTAAAATAAAGTCATGTAAAAGCGATTCTTATTAGATCTAAAATTGTAACATGTTTCTCAATATGTTCATTTTCTTGTTCTGAAATTATCTTTCACTGTCACATTATTTAAGATTTCATCCTGATACACTAGTTACAAAAAAAAAAAAAACACACACACACACTATAATTGGTTTTAACCTCGTCCAATTTGAATTTTCAGACTTTTTAAATACAGAAGACCAATGTATGCTATTTAGGGAATAGAAGATAGTTATTGCAAAACCAATAAAAACAAAATTTAGGGGCACCTGGGTGGCTCAGTTGGTTAAACAACCAACTTTTCATATTGGCTCAGGTCATGATTTCATTGTTGTTTGATTGAATCCCATGTCTAGCTCTGTACTCAGCAGGGAGTTGCTTGAGATTCTTTCCCTCTGCCTCTCCCCCAACTCTCTCACTCTCTCAAATAAATAAGTGCATCTTTAAAATATTTTTTAAGGGATCCCTGGGTGGCCCAGCGGTTTAGCGCCTGCCTTTGGCCTAGGGCGCGATCCTGGAGACCCGGGATCGAGTCCCACATCGGGCTCCCGGTGCATGGAGCCTGCTTCTCCCTCTGCCTGTGTCTCTGCCCCTCTCTCTCTCTGTGTGACTATCATAAATAAATAAAAATTTAAAAAATAAATAAATAAAATATTTTTTAAAAATCCCCAAATTTAGTAGATTAGATAATAAAGAGGCAGGGATTCCTGGGTGGCGCAGCGGTTTGGCGCCTGCCTTTGGCCCAGGGCGCGATCCTGGAGACCCGGGATCGAATCCCACATCGGGCTCCCGGTACATGGAGCCTGCTTCTCCCTCTGCCTGTGTCTCTGCGCCTCTCTCTCTCTCTCTGTGACTATCATAAAAAAAAAAAAAAAAAAAAAAAAAAAAAAAAAAAAAAGATAATAAAGAGGCAATACAAATAGAGTATTGAAGGATCACACAATTTGATATACACTTAATCCACCAGAATTTTTTATATATGTATATATAACACATATACATATATAGAGAGATATGTAGATGCATATCTATGTTACATATACATCATATGCCTGCATCATATATATCTACACATATATCAAAAATTATATTATGTATATCAAAATTTGTATATATAAAAATGGATAGATCTGCATGACACATACATATATCATCATATATATGTATATAAAAATTTATATATGGCATATATAAAATGTATAAATTTATATTTTTAGTATACTTATACACATAAATTTATAGATAACTTTAGGTGTTTCATACTATTATTTATTAATCTTATTAGATTTTAACAATAATCTTCATTTTTTGTCATTTTATTTCATTCATATTATAAATTGAAAGTAGCCAAGAATATTCAACTATTCAAACACAATATGTTCATAAAATTATTTTTGCAATATCCTTTGTTCCCTCATTGATAACTTAAGGAGGTAGGTGTCTCTTTCTGTCATTTATGTCTAGTATGTTTAAGAAACAGAGAAAAGAAAATCCCTAGAGTTACCATCAGTAATGAGCATTTGACATGTTTCACATATCAGTTTCATTATTTTGTCAAGAACATTATTCTAAAAACAATGGAATCCTGAAGAAAATCTCTTTCCTTTTTGAGGAGAATAGATTCTGAAACTAAAAGAGCATACAAAGAAGGAATCCTAATCTTTATTTTTTATTTTTAGAAGCAATTGTGTTTCCTTATCTTAAACTTACACACATAGAGGAATGTGCTTAAAAGAAGAATTGTCCATTTTTCTTGAGGGTCATTTCCATATTTGCACTACCCTCCTTTTACTCTTCCTATTCTTTTTAGGAGAATTGAATAAACTGGAAGTCAAATTAAGTAAAAAATAAGGGAATTTTGTCTATCAACTTCCTACTTGTATTTTTTATCATCCTTGCTTGCATTTCAAATCAGACACTTCCATGATTATGTCTTAAGAATAATAGGGAATTTGCTTTGGACTGTATATTGAACAGTAAATACCAGTTTAGATGAAGGAGGAGATAGGAGGACTAAAATTACTTGTCAGGCTTTTCTGCCCTGGTGGAATTCCAAGAAAGATGGAGAGGGGGTGAGCTGGAAAGAACATTTTATATTTGATTAATAACAAATTGTTCTTTGAAGATTTTATGAAGTTCAAAAATAAGAAGAAATAAAATGAACCAGGTTAAATAGAGGTTTACAAGTTCTCCGAAGGTTTGGTGGAAAATTGCCTTTTCTAAGCAACATTGAGACTTTTTGTATCATGTTGCAGAAACCTCATTAGGCAAGAAATTCTTAGAATCTCTTTTTGGTTTATACCAATTAGCTGTTTGTCTGCAGCCTTACTTTTTGTAGCAATTAACTTTGTGGAAAAATTGTCTGTTAAATTATCTTCAGATAATATTCACAAAACTATCCTCGATTGTTTTCCTATAACTAAGCCTTTGTTATTGCTTTGGCCCTTGTGTTGTTGTTGTTACAAAATAATTTTTCCATGTCAAAAGGCCAATTTCCCATTGTTGCTGAAGTAAATCAGCATCTAGAAGGACGGGATTATAAATGCCTTATATATGCATTTCCCTCCCTCTGGTGGGTTAGCTGGGAAAGACAATAAAGCCGTCTGACTGCCACAAATTATCCTATGACTTGTCATTTAAATACCATTCTCTATGAATGCCTGATTTCAGAGAAGAAGGGAATCAAATCATGTTCTTTTGAACACTGACAATTTAATTCATATTCATGAGTTCTCAAAAAGATTTCCAGGTTATTAAGATAGATTGAGCCAGATTCTTCCAAAGAAAAGGGACACACCTTCTAATCATTGAGACATTCAGATACAAAAGAATGTTGTCTATCCATATCCATATTTTGAGTTTATACCTATGAGTTTATACATATCTACATGCAGCCAACTACGTGTATCTACTAGAGTTGATTCTGAAATTTTTCTCCACACTATGCCAGATTCTTTTCCTCTCACTTCTTTTGCTAGGATGATTCTCAGAAAAGGGAACAGCTAATATCACCTTGGAACAGAGTAAGACATGATGGAAGGAAATTTCCTTCCCGGTAGGGAACAATGAAAAGCTTACTAATTCACTACAGTGGATTGGAAAAGGAGAGGAGGATGGAAGCAGGGTTATGTGATAAGATGCCTCAGTCTTTCTTTACTATCTTGAAAATCAACCTTGGGCAGCAAGCATAGAGCTAGGCCACATCTAGAAAAATATAACAATGCAACTGTGTATATCAAATTGCTAGGCATGATTCTCAAACACATCTTGTGTGGCCAATCACTTGAAAACTCCAACATTGGATCAGAATCATGCACAGACAGAGGTGGACAAATGAATTGGGGGCCATGTTCTTGGTTACTATACCCTGCAGAAGGGTGAGAATTATTGGTGCTTGAAGTTCTTATTTCTTTGGTGAGGAAACAGAGATGCTGAAAGGATCAATCGACTAGCGGAGGATCAACACAACCATGAGTACCTACAGTCTGAACAAAAACAACATAAGGGACAAAGACTTTCCAAAGTTAATAGGCATCTAGGCTTATGCAGTTGATCAGGGGGATGTCTGAACCAGGCTCTGAAATCAAAGAAGATCTAGGCAGAAAGCATAATATTGAAAACTAGATAGTATGTGGGCCTTCTTCCTAAGATTATAAAAACCCCATCTTCCTGAATATCATCTTGCAGAAGAACACAGGGAAGCTGAGACAGTCTGTCTTTACTTTTCTGTTTAACAAAATGCTCTGAAGTTTCAAATGAGATAAAATGACAGATACTTTAATATATATTTCATGAAAAAAAATGGGTTTTTATCTTAGCAATTTTATTCAAACCAAGATATTCCAAAGAGAAGATTGCAATTGGAAGAGATTTAAACTGAAAGAGACTAATGTACTGGCACATTTTAAAAGTCTCTTCTCTCCTCAATCATTATTCAGTAGAAGTAAGGCCATGTGAAACAGTAAATAAGTCATAGAAATGAATGGAGCTGCCTTCTTTCCCCACCTGAATGTAGTGGGTGTATATATGTCATCTCACTATATAAACATAATACATTTGAGAAGTTTGGGAATTTGTGTATATGGTGGAAGATAAGGGAAGAGATATATTTTATAGGAAGTTATTTGAAAAACTATTTTTTAAAAAATCTCTGAAAGGCAAATCATATGTTTCTTTTGTAGATAATTTTAAAAATGCAGAAATTCATATAGAAAATAATTCATGGATATATTGTATTGTAATCTTATTGGAATAGTGCAGATGAAGAATAGTACTGTAATTCAGACAATTTTATAATTAGAGCCACAAAATTACTGTCATTTTGGTAGCCCTTCTCTATTCATATTTCAGGTAAATTTGAGCTCCTTTTACACAGCCAACAATTCTGCTTCAAGCTATTTTTTGGGATTTCCTTTGTGTCTTTGAAAGTACTTTTGCTGAGTATGAAAATGCACCCTGATACTAGTTCAGTTTCTCTGTGATAATTGGTGCTGGATGCTAGGGCTTTCTTTAAAAGTGATGTCAAAAGAGCAATGTCTCATCATCTGCAGATGAGACCAGTTTTATAGGTTACTCAACTACTTATCAGAAGACCTTGAGCTATATCTTGTGTCTCCTGACTACCAGTCAGTGTTTTTTTTTTTTACAACATACTATCCAGCCAATAAGTTCCTTAAATATAGTATTCAAGTTCAACCCAGGTTAGAACTTTAGAAGCATAGGCCTTACTCATCTCTGGGGTTGCCTGGGAAACTATCTCTCACTGTCGACCATTGGCTTCTGATGACAGAAGAAATTTGCCCAGAAATAACCCAAATATACTGGCATGCATGTTTCTTTTATTGAAGTTCAAGCTGATCTTTGCAAAGCTCCCAGTAGAGATGAACCAGAGGGGACACTTTGTCACTTGTCACGTTAGACTTCATAGGGCAGACGGTATAACAGGCTCTGTTAGTAGGTAGGAGAGTCTCCCATAGAAGGTTCTCTTCCCTTCCTCCGCTTGTGTCTCTGCTTCTCTTTCTGCGTAAATAAATAAAATCTTTAAAAAAAAAAAAGAAGGTTCTCTTCCCGAAACATTCTCTTTTCCACTGTCATCTCCACTTTCTTCTTGTACTCTTTCTAGCCTCTGCACCACTTCAATTTAGTGTTTTCTCTTCAATAGGAATAATCACCTCTCCCTGTATCAACAGAAGAAACTCTTAAGTTCCAAAATAGCTCCCCTAATAGAATGGTAGGGATCATGGATGTCTTAGTTCCACCCTCCACATGGAAATATGTAGAGTTGGGGCACCAGGGTGCCTCAGTTGGTTAAGTGTCTGCCTTCCGCTCCAGTCATGATCTCATGGTCCTGGGATCAAGCCGTATGTGGAGATCCCTGCTCAGTGGGGAAGCTATGGGAGATTCCCTCTCTCTTTCTCCTTTTGCCCCTCCCCACATCCCTTCCCTAGCTCATGCTGTCTCTCTCTCTCAAATAAATAAATTGAAAAATATTTTCTAAAGAAATAGTTTTCAAGCATTAGACTTAAGTATGAATAAAATTAAACAGATTTTTTTTTACTGTTACATATTAAACTGTTTACTTTCCTGCATATCCTTATGATACAGGTATGAACATTCACAAGTAATTACTTAGATATTTGATGCTACAAGTACCGTAATATATTGTTCAATTGGAAGTTAAAAATGGTTAATGGTGTGTGTGTCCTTACTAAAAAGACCATCTTATCCATATAAAAGCGATTAAAGAGAGGCTAACAACAGAGAACTGTCTCATTGTTTTGGTTTTCTGTATGAATAATGATGCTGACAGCATTGGTGTTTCACATCTGACTGCCTTCATATTCCCAAGTCAGGGCAGTAGCAGTACCATCATTTATAATTTGAATTCTGAATACTATCACAGATGTTGTTCAATAAACATAAAAAAGGATAATTTTCTGGACTTGAAATATAATATTGTTTCCTAAAATCTTGTCTTTACTCTTTAACATAATACTCTAAAGGTTCAAATGGAATAAAAAAAATAACTGTACTGGGATGTATTTTTCATGTCTAAATTTGCTTCAGTTTTTACCTTGAGGAATGTTAATATGGATTAATTTTAGTAATTAGACCATATTGTAATTGATATGTAATATTCTCTAGTCATATATACATAAAACAATAGTTAAAATAATAGTAAGAAAGAGCAACCAACTCAAAATGACTTAGGCAAAACCAAGCCAAAAAAAGTAAAGAACAACCACAACAAAAAAGACAACTTATTTATTGGCATAACTGGGCAGATTGTCTTTAGCTTGGCTGCGTATGCAGACGTAAGCAATGTAATCAGTACTCTATTAGTTTTATTGGTGCTTAGCTTTGACGATATGCTGGCAGAGTCAAGTCCAGTAGATATAGCTTCTTCCCAACAGAAACTCCAGATTTGTCCTGACTTTTACTGGCTCTCTTGGCTCTAGTGTCTGCATATTGATCATTGTAACTGGAGATGGCTAGGGCACCCAGGTTCCTAGAAACAGGGTAAGATATGGATTAAGAACAAGAAAATAAAAATTCCCAAAGAAAATTGAAATACTATAACAAGAGGAAAGGAGAACAGATGGTTGGAAGGAGCAAACATTATTACACTCATTCATTCATTTATTCAATGAACACTTATGTATCTGTAATGGGAAAGATGTGATTCCTGACACTGGGTCGTGTCTAAAATAAGTCGTGACTAAAATAAGAAAGCCCCTTCCTTTTAAAAATTTTTTAAAAAGATTTTATTTATTTATTCATGATAGAGAGATGGGTGGGGTGGGGCAGAGACACAGGCTAGGGGAGAAGCAGGCTCCATGCAGGAAGCCCAACATGGGACTTGATCCTGGGACTCCAGGATCACGCCCTGGGCCAAAAGCAGGAGCTAAACCGCTGAGCTACCCATGGATCCCCAAGAAAGCCCCTTCTCTACAGAAATTTTCATTTGTGTAAGAGGATGGACAGTAAGCAAGCACTTGCTAACAATATAAGAGATAAGGCTAAAGGCCATGAAGAAAAGTAAGAGAATAGGGAGCAGTAGACACTGTTATGTTAAATAAAGTGCCCATTAAACAGTATTCAGAGAATCCATAACAATATTAAATTTAGGGTGTACTACTATTTTACTAGCTGTTAATTAAAATGACATAAATGTAAAGTATAAACCTATTCTCACTAGGCCTAAAAGAAATGTTTGAATACATGTGATTTATAATAATTTATATAGATTTTTCTGCATGCATGTGCACATACATATATTCCCATATATATGTATTATGCATGTGTGTGAAAGAGGATTTAATATGAGAGCCCGTGAAATAAAACTTTTACCATGAATTATCTTCAGTGTGAGATGTTTGTAATAAATCATCTATGGAAGCTAACTTGTCTTTAGCAGAGAAACTGGCCTTTGTATGTGCCAACCCTGTGACTTAGGCCAATGTGTTCTCCTAAAGAAGTAAGTTTTGAAAAGATTATTGATGAATTCACTTATATTAAAAGGAAAGTAAAATTATAATAAATTCATTTGTGAGCATATATAAAATATTTAAACTTACTGTGAGTTTTAATAGCTTACTTTAAAATATTTCAATATTTCGGGTCACATGGGTGGTTCAGTGGTTGAGCATCTGCCTTTGGCTCAGGTTGTGATCCCAGGGTCCTGGGATCCAGTCTCACATCTGGCTCTGGGAGCCTGCTTCTCTCCCTATCTCTATCTCTGCCTCTCTCTCTCTCTGTGTCGCTCATAAATAAATAAAAATCTTAATTTTTTTTCATTATTTCCAAATTGCTATAACGTTCTGGAAAAATTAATGATAAAAACTAACATACACATTTATGTAAGATCATACATTTTCCCTTTTCTTTTAAGTTCCAATATAATTTGACAGGGCACTTAGGCCTACTACATAGAAAATGCTCAAAAAGTATTTGTTGAATGACTGAACAGATATCTTATAAACTCCTGTTATATCATTCTTGGGAAGGTATACAAACTTCTTTTGGAGTGGTACTTTTTGCTTTGATTTTTCATCCTAAAAGCCCTCGTAGGACAGTTTCAGCTTACTAAACAGTAGGTAATGCAACAAATGGTCAGAATAACATCCTAAAATGAGTTAAGGAAGTTTTCTGACACTACTTTGCTCCTGGGAGTAGCATTTTCATAGTTCTTTTTATGGAGCTAGAATACATTTTTGGTATTTAAATATTCCTATTAATTAATATTTATCAAGCACTTACTACATTGTCCTCAGTATTTTATATGCATTAAAATATAAAATCCTCATAAAACTTTAAGGAATGAAGAAGCCAACTTACCTAGAGGCTAAATAACAACACAGTTTGCACAGCTATTAGCTAAAGTCAGGTACAAAACCAGGCCTGTCAGCTTGAAAGGTGATGAAGAACCCATTTCCATGATGGTTTTCTCACATGACTGGCAGGTCCATGCTGGTTGTTGATTGGACATTCTGCTGAGGTTTTAAGTTGTCTTCCAAATAAGCCTCTTCATGTGGCTGCTTTAGCTTGGGTCTTGGAAAAGAAAAACAGAAATTGCTATTTACCTTAACATTTTCATTGCATTCTATTGGTCAAGACAGTCACAAGCCCAGCTCAGATTCAAGAAGAAGAATTTTTGGAGTAATAGAATTTGAGGCCATCTTTAATCAGTGCAATCTGCCATCTGTCCATAAATTATTCCCATCCCTCCCATATTATCAACTCCCCAAATCCTCAAAACCTCACAGATTATAGCACTGAGGTCCAGGATCTCATTATCTAAATCAAATTCAGGTGCAGACTGCATGCCATGGGTGCTTCAGTTCTTCTGAATTTAAAGGTCTGTGAACTACAGGGAAAATGAACTAGCCCTGGTACATGCAACTTACAATGATGTGAATGAACCAGGAAGATAGACACCCAATTCAATTACAGGCAAAGAGAGAGGCATATTGCCATGACTCATCCATAGATTTAAAAATCTATCTGTACACATGCTGTCAGTTCCTCAGGGCATAGTCATTCTCCCTGGAAAAATGCTCTTGGTTCTGCTGTCTGTGAATTTGTCTTATACCCTTGAGTTACCTTTTCTAGGAGACTGGCATGTGAATGCAACTAAGTAGCTTTCAAACTGGCTTCCTTCCCATAAGAAATCAGAATTCCAAAGTTCTCTTCGTTTTGAACTGGTACTTATTTTCAGTGAAGTCTGCTATAATTTCTCTTAAAATGTTGTATTTTTCCTGTGTCTCAAATTAAAATTCACCCAATTCGACAAAATTCACAAGTACTAAACTTTTAAACCTGTCATAAGTTCAAGATAATAACTTGGTTTTGATCTTTGCCCTGAGACCATTTTCTACAAGGAGAAATCTCACTGCCTGAAGAGGTTGAGAATGAGAAAAAATTTACCTCCAGGCCTGGTACATCACATTTCTTTATAGTATCTCTACATTTGTTTGAAAACTGAACGGTTCTGTTTTGTATGGAACATTTCTGTATAGCTACAAGAAGCCAGTTGGTGCTCTAAAATTTTGCATGGAAATCACTTCACTCATAAATCATTAGGAGTCCTTTCTATCTTTCATATTATCAGACTATGGTGTTGCCAAACTTTCCACCAATACATAACATAAAGACCCCAATTAACTATTTCCTTACTTTCTTTCAAACCTTCAAGAGTCTCCTTGAGGTCTGTTAGGAGCCTGATCATCCCCCGTCCCTCCATCCTCAGCTCCATATCTGTTGAAAAGCCAATGCCACTGATTTTGACTAAGATTGGAAATCTGTTTTTGAATTCTGTGTAACTCAGTAAAATCTATTAATTAAGTAACTATTTGAAAATTTTAAGATATATATTTATGCATAAAATTCAATTTCCTGTTTGTGGTTGGTGGGAGAAATGATTCAATATGACTTGTCTACTGTATATTTAGCTCAGGGCTAGAAAAGCCTGAAGCCACCCAGGGCAACTTAATAATTTGGCATCCAGAAAAGTTGATCATTTTATACCATTCAAAACCATATTCACTCATTTTTTAAAAAACATTTTGTTTCATGGGAATTGGGGATAAGCTTTCTATTTAAAAATTCAATATGGAAATAGCTTCATATAACTTGCTTCAACTAGTCAATGGAAGATCAATTGTTTTCTCTCTTTTTTGGTATATTATGTTTTTCACTTTAATTTAGATTTTTTCCCTCATTCAGTGTGAAATTTCACAAAGCGTGTCAGTAGAATAACACTTCAAAAAATCCTGAGAATATATTTTAGCTGTCTAGATTAACTCCTGAAAATAAAAGTCATATTATTATCTTAGTATAAAAATGTTCATTCAGATGTGTTTATATGTACACATGTGTCTGTTGGTTTTAGTAATTTTGAAGGCACTGCATTGACTCCCCAAAATTGAAATTACATTTGTTAAAATTGTATAATGTAATCTCCTCAGTTTTATCCCAACCATCAGCTACTTTAATCCTAGAACCATTTCCCAGTATTTTTTTATCTTCTTTTTTTTTTTAATTTTTATTTATTTATGATAGTCACACACAGAGAGAGAGAGAGGCAGAGACATAGGCAGAGGGAAAAGCAGGCTCCATGCACCAGGAGCCCGATGTAGGATTCGATTCCGGGTATCCAGGATCGCACCCTGGGCCAAAGGCAGGCGCTAAACCGCTGCGCCATCCAGGGATCCCTTTTTTTATCTTCTTTAAATTAGGACACACATTTGCATGATATCATAATTAAATGTCTCATAGCTCATTTTCTGGACTAGTCAAGAAAAGTTAAAACATTCTCAAGTTCATTGAAATAAGCCCTGTTGTCTTGTAACACATAGTAAAACAACCAAAACAAAATGGATTTTTCTTTATAATCCTATTATAGAATTGTAATATACTTTAATTTACATGGACTATTAAACCTTTGATTGAAGTGGAAAACTCTTGGAGTTAGAATACTAAGTTAACTGAATGCAGAATGAATGTTCTCTACATTTCAAAAGGCAATTATCCTACATGTTACCTCTTTTTATGATTGAAATAGACTTGCATTGCTCTCCTTTAAAATATATTTTTTTCACAGACAAGTTAAATCAAGTTACAACTCAAGCTTTTCTCAGAAAATTCTGCTACTCTAACAACTTGAGTTTTCAAACAAAATTAAAAAAAAAATGTTTAATGAAATTTCTGTCAGTGGAAGGACTCAAGATACACTAAGAGCAGAGAAATCCAAAACAAAAACACAATGAAATTTCCACTGCAATGGGAAAAATCAGACACACTGATACCCAAATGTCACAGAAGTGTGGAACCAGAATTTAAATAAAAATATGGAAAGAAAAAAAATTGTGGAACAACTGGATCTCTGAAATAAAATATTTCAAGTGGGAGAGTAACCATGTGGGAAATGCACTGGCAATTTCTTATAACGCTCACTACATATTTACTCTATGACTTTGTAATTCAGCTCCTTTGTATTTTCTTAAGGTATATGAAAATATATCTCCACGAAAAGACTTAGGAAAGAATATTTACAGCAAATTTAGTAATAACAGACACAAACTTGAAATAATCCAAATATATATCAAAAGATTGGATAAATAGTGGTATACTTATACAATTGAATGTGACCCAGCAATAAAATAAGAATCAGTTAATGATACACATACTAACATGCATAAATCTCCAAATTGTTATATTATGTAAAAGATGTCAGATACTAAACAATAAAAGAAAAAGATAAAGAACATAAAAATTTCAAATATATTTGACCTTAAGCACTTTATAAATGATGGAATCTTTATCTTTTCATATATCAACACAAATATTTTATTTTATTTATTTTTTATTTATTTATGATAGTCACAGAGAGAGAGAGAGAGAGGCAGAGACACAGGCAGAGGGAGAAGCAGGCTCCATGCACCGGGAGCCCGACGTTGGACTCGATCCGGAGTCTCCAGGATCGCGCCCTGGGCCAAAGGCAGGCGCTAAACTGCTGCGCCACCCAGGGATCCCAACACAAATATTTTAATAGGAAAAATAATAATTGCAGACCAAAAAATCCATTTTCAGAATCTGAGTATAAATGATTTTTAAAAATCAGTATATTCAGTTTTAAACATTTATAATTTTAGTGTGTATTGACCTTACTTGTGAGGCTCAAGATGAAAGATGTCTCTTTTACATTTATTTCAGGGGATGTCTGGGTGGCTCAGGGGTTGAGCATCTGCCTTCGGCTCAGCTCATGATTCCAGGATCTTGGTTTTGAGTCCCACATCGGGCTCCCCCCAGGGAGCCTGCTTCTCTCTCTGCCTACATCTCTGCCTCTCTCTCTGTGTGTCTCTCATGAATAAATAAATTAAATCCTTTAAAAAAATAAATCAATAAATTTCTTTCAGAAAATAGACTCATCAGAAAAATAAGAAAAACAATCATCAATAGTATTCTGGCAGAATAAGTAGCCATTTACAAAGCAGTTAATTTTTCAAGTTATTCTTAATTATTCTTAATGTTTCAAAGCAGTGGATTCTTTTAATAATTTACTTGTTTATTTAGCACCTACATAGTAAGTGTCTGCTCTCTACCAGGTCTAAGCCTGACTTCATGGATACAACCCCTGCAGTCACACAGGGCTCTGTGCTCAGAAGTACCTCACACATGGTCTAGTGCTGTGCTGTTATTGTCTTAAAATTCTTAGTAATTTTTAAACAAATTTTTCCACATTTCTTTTGAAGATTTATTTATTTATTTTGAAGGGGAGAGGGGCAGAAAGAGTAGGAGACAGAGAGAATCTCCAGCAGGTTCCCTACTGAGTGGGGAGCCTGACTGGACCTGGATCTCACTCCCCCGGGATCATGACCTGATCTGAAACCAAGAGTCAGACACTCACCTTAACTGAGTTACCTAGGCACCCTGGAGCTCCACATTTTAATTTTACACTCGGCCTAGCAAATTACACAACCACTTCTATCTGATCCTATGTTGTGCACAGGCACTGACCTCAAGAACATCCAGTCTGTTTGAGAAAGAAAAGAAGTAGACAAATCTATGATTAAAAATCACCATATTTACACAGTGTTAGCATAAACAGCAACAAAAAGAGTGCTATTATGAAGATCAAAGGGACAGAATGTTAATCCACTTTAAATTACTTGGTCTAGAAGGGCCTATTTGAAACAGTGAAATTTTAGCTAATACCTGAATTACAAACAGGAGCAAGTCCTACAATGAATCAGGGAAATAGCCTTCCATGCTTAGGAAATACAGTCAGCAATGGTCTACAATGGATGTGGTAATCAGAGAGATTTTCCTTCCACCAGCTGCTTACCTGCTTGATTCTTCCAACTGTCAACCCCTCAGAATCTAGAATCTACTTCAGTCTCAATGAGCTACCTCGTACAAATTCCATGCCCATTGTAGGGCATCCCATATTTTGCACATCAAAATTCATCTTAGTATCTACTTCTGGCGAAGCCAGTCTCTGCCACTTGATACCAGGAGTGATCCAAGAATTCAGGCTAGGGACACTACTCCAGCTCATATACTGGATGGCATGAAAACCGATAGCTCTGAGAGGGCAGTATCTCTAGCCCAGGTCCACGCCAGTGCAAGCAATCTTATGATTTGGACCATAACGATTCTACATTGTTGGAGTTACCAGTGGTGGGAAGAGTCATCCAGGAGGAATTTCTGGCAAATGAAATTAGAACACCCACTGTGATTAGGACAAAAGGCCAAGACATTGGAGCAAAGAATTATATACCTTTTCAAAAACAGCTCATTGGTCACACACTTCTTATGAATAGAGTAACTCCGAGGTTAGACTATATGTAGCATGGCTGGATGGTTATTACTTTCGCTCATATAATTTAATCAAACATAAATATGGCTTTTAAAAAATAACATTGTTTATTTTAATATATTGGCTCATTCACCATTTCATATGTTTATTATACATACTATGCTGTATGTACATAATTTACTATGCATATTGAGAATGAAATTTTTTCATAAGAAAAATATGTAAGAGAAGTGAGTTTACACAATTTAAAAAGAAAATAAATGATTAAAATTGCTGATTTGTGAGCTCTTTGAACGTATAACCTGAGTTAATATGACTGTGTGATTTGGCAGGGAGGACAATATAGATACAATTGTACTTTGTTAGTTACTCCAGGATTTGTTAATATTTTCTTTTTTATTCATCCAAATATATTCTCCCTTTCAGTTGCAAATGTCACCAAGCAAATGTTATTCAAAAATGAAATAAGACTCCAAATCCACTGGCCACAAAGAGTAATGATACAATCTTTTGAAATGAAAACATAACTAACTCCAGAGTGGAAAAATCTTTGAATAGCAATAGGCTTCAGCCCCTGTTTTATATAAAACTTTATTTTGACTAAGAGTTTTAAGCTTCCAATGTCTTGAGAAGGATCACTTTCACATAGATGACATAAAATAATAAACATGTTTTCCTTGTATTCCTCAGAGTATAGGTATTCAGCTTATGTGCAATAGCATGCACTTTTTCAGTAAAATTTTCTTAGACCAATGTCACAGCAAGCATTACACGGATTTTGATAAAAAATAAATCCTGCTTTAAGAAACATATATATATATATAGAAAAAGTAAAAAAAAAAAAAGAGTATACTGTGTTAATATTAATGTTAACTTTAATCAGCAGTATGAACTAATGTACACATTTGTTGTTGCCACTATATTGCTTGGAGGTTATTGGATTATTCTTCAGTTAGTTATATGTATGTCTTCTCCCCAAGCTGCCTATAATCTATTTATGTATTTTATTTATTTATCTATCTATTTATTTATTTATTTAGAAGAGGGGCAGAAGGAGGGGGAGAGGGAGAAGGAGAGAGAAAATCTTAAGCAGCCTCCATGCCCAGTGCAGAGCCTAACTCTGGGCTCCATGCCGGGCTCAATCAGGGGCTCAACTAGACAAGAAGCTTGATCTCAGAATGCTGAGATCATGACCTGAGCTGAAATCGAGAGTGTATGAGCCACCCAGGCACCCCTGTTTGTAACCTCTTTAAAAACAAAGGCCAGCTTTTCTATATTTACTGAATTCTTTTATTTCCACTACAATTCTTTGCATTTTGAAATCATTGTCTCATTTAATACCTATATCTATCCTTTGCATAGGTATAATTATCATCCTCATTTTACAAATGAATAGACTGTTGGCTCTCTTAACCTAGATCATTTGCACAAACTTGCAAGTAGCAGAATGGAGACTTGGACCCAGATATAACCTGATTCCAAAGCCAATGTTATTCTCTCTATATACTACAATAATTTTCACATCCTTCTCAGTTTTGAAGTGGATCACAGAAAATCAAATTAGTACACATTTTCCCCCCTCCAGTGTCAGAAAACTTATTAGTATAAAAATATAACTGCAAAGTCTGAGGTTACTCTCCTTCCTCCCCCACGCCCTCTCTCCCTTCCTCTTTCCTTTTTTTCCTTCCTTCTTCCCCCTTTTATTCTTCCTTTCTTCCTTCCTACATCCAGCCAGCATTTGGACATCTATTCAGTGCCAGAGTGGATGAATGATTTTTTTCTATATAGGTCCCATCAGAACCTGAAAATGAATCACAAGATTTGGAAACAAAGTACTGTGCATTATGCTGTGGTTCATAATATTGTTCCCTTGGGTAGAGGTTACATTGTAATCTTAATTAGACATCCGAATTTTAAGTTTTTATAATAGCAGATTTGCTGGGTTTTGTGCCCTACTCTCCACAAGTCTTCCTTGTAATAACTGTAGCAAAATATCAATTTTTAAATGATTTAATATTAAGGAAAACAGGAGTGCTAAGTGTTCTCATTATTAGTGTTTTGCTTTGAGTGTAGAATAAGAGTAAGCCCTACTTACTGCACTCTCACTATATGCCAAATATTTAAGACTTTGTTATTCTTGTTTTAAAAATGAGAAAACTGAGACTTAGAGAAGTTCAGCAATTTCCCAAGATGACACAGCTAGAAATTGTAGAACCTAGACATGAAACATGGTTGTCTTTGCCAGAGCCTTTGCACTCATCCACTGTCCTATTTAGTGCCTAGTGCAGGGAGTTTTTAGAACCTAATAGAGTTTTTAGAACAATAAAGTATATTCTCATGAATGGCCCAATTATCTAAATAATTCCAAAAATTGTGATGTTGAAGCAGATGGTATAACTCTATAATAGAATTAATGTCTTCTCATTATACTTGTAAATTTGCAATTAGAAGAAAGACTAAATTTATTGGTCATAAATGCACCTTCAAAAAACCCACAATATGATTAAATATTTTTTTCTGTCCAAACAAATTGGAGCAGTAAAAGGCTTTATTGTGGTATATTTGCAAATTTTCTAATTTATCCTAAGTTGTTCCATATTTTTCTCTAAGATTTTTAGTCTTGTTTATTTCAGGAGAGAATGAAACTTTTCTTCACACTGACCAGAAGAATAGTGTGTTTAATTTCCCTGAAGAGCAAAATATCCTGTATCGTGATTGTTGCTGTAAAAGAAAATAGATCTAATGGTTCCTTGCTACCACCATTGCTTCAATTTAAATTGTTGTAGGAGACTTTAATTATCCACCAGATGCTAGAACTTGTCAAGAGATTAATGGCTTACCTCATAAAAACAATATCATATAGAAAACTGAACTACATCTAAGCTAAATTCTTTGATATTTCATGGGAGTCATGGCAACTTTGTAACTTCTTCCTAAAGTTTGTAACATAACTGTTTCCAGATAGGCAACATCAAAGTCTTAAGCATTGAATGTGTGTACACACAAACTTGAAAGGCAGTAAGGAATCCGGATTCTTTGGGCTATATATTGACAACATATTCTTAGCAATTCTGGAATTGCGAAACTGTCTTGACTCATCTTTTCAGGGGACAGTATTCTTAGGGGAAAGTATTCTTCATGAAAATAGCCTTCTTAATTATTTGAATTTGAATCTTAATTTGAATTTTATGATTCAAAGAACCTCTAACGTAAGCAGAAGACATGGCTTGGTAGTAGTCATTTTGATACATTTCGCTGTCTTAAAATGGATCTTTATCTACTGCAATGGAGCTTGAGAAATTTGTGAATATAAATCTTATCCAAACCTTCACAAAGGTTATCCAACCTATCACACTTTTCAGTACGAACTGTGAAAATTGTGAAGGTTATAGTCTACATAAAACTACCCATCAGCAAAGCTTCTTGTCCTTCCATGCAGCAAGAGAGGTGGATTCTCTTTTGTTGTTCATAACACAATGTTATACTCAGTTCCTTTTTATACCAAGTCAATAACATCTAGAAGCCTAAAGAAGATTCATTAGGGCATAGTTGCACTTCATATTTCATATTATCTTTTTTCATTGTTATCACAAGAGTAGCTTTTACTGGAATGATGAGTTGCATACAGATGGATTTTACAGTTATAGGGGGGGATAAAAAACATTTGTAATAGCAGGCCTGAGTAAACTTAAGTCTGTCAGTATGTAACTGGGTATTTTCAGGAAGAATGGATAAAAATAAAACATATCTGAGGACATTAGTAATGGCTTCTGATTATATATGGTATAATTATTACAGAAGAACTACTTCTCTAGTAACTCTGGGTCAAATTCTGAAAATGTAGTTATTTGATTTCCATATCTATTACTTCTAACATAGAACTGGCTTTGTATATGTATAAAGAGTGCTTAGCTGAGCTAGAACACAAATACAACGATTCACAACTAGAGCTCACTCTCTCTCTGTTTTGTTATGGTTAGTTGTTTATTTTGGTTTGTGGTTATTTTATAAACTATAGAGTTTTAAGTATGTTTAGTTCAGAATATTAGTTGTAACAATAAAGCATTGTTGTTTTTTTGAAGGCCAACCTCATTCTGAAGCTGATTCTTAATAGTGTCTATGAAAAAATATCATTTGTCATTTTGGAGTGCTATTTTGAGACTATACTAAGGTTAAAGATTCTGACCATACCTTTAAAAATCAATTTTTAAAACTTTCACTCCTGAAAAAAAATCATTTTAAATCCACATCATCTGTTCTGTGTTAGAAGTAGAAAGCCAGATTGAGTAAAAGAAACAACTGTTGAAAATCAACAAATTATGCTTGATTTCAGAATCAGAATTTTCTCAACCCATCAGCCAAAATTCTAAGAAAATATTTGTTGCATATTGAAATACTCATTGGAATTTGGAATATGTCTTCAATTTTAAGCCAACCCACCACTTTCAATATTAATATCTTAACAGCTGCTATAAATCTAGCAATATGGACTCAGAGACTTTGAAATAATTTTATAGTTAAAATAATACTGCTAACATTGAAAGTACATATCTTTAGGATACAAATAGGTTCATCTTAATTATAAAAATAGATTAGCTTTTCTTAAAGTGTTTTTAAAGTTGAATTCAATAAAATTTGTCTCAAAATTTATTCTATCACACATACTTAATTTTTTATTTATGCTGAAATTTTCATGCAGAATTATTCATCAGGAGAAATGTAACATTATATTATGGGCCTTGAATTCCCTTCTGTCACTTGTTATTTTGTATAAGAAAATTGCTCCCGAACAGAAGAAAATTTTTCTTTTAAGACTGTGTGCGCAAAGCCTCCACAGAGGAATGCGTAATCTACTATTGTGCTACCATAGTTACTTGTGATCTTAGAAACAGTGAATGCTAAAGGGCATCTGCTCATTCTTGATATTCAGGCACATTTATTTAATTATATCTCCCAGCTGTAAATCAAATAGCCTCTCACAAACTTTTAAGTAGAAAAAGAAAAGCATAAGAAAATGTTTCTTTCTCTGGCATCCAAGCATAGTGAAAAACCCAATAGCTTTTCTTTAAAAGACTTCTTAAAAAACTCCTAAATCTTAGTATGTTTGCTGATTTGCCTTTGAATTATTTATGAAATAAAGTTTATTTTTATGTCCTTGTTTCTCCCTGCACTATATGTGTACATTCTATCTGTACTTTATTTCCAAGAGACCAAAGATGTATGTAACTTAAGATATGAGATACATTTCTAATTGATATTTATTTACTTATGTCTATTCATTATTATCTTTCACAGCTTGGAGGGTTGACTGGGCTCAGCTGGCTGGTTGAGACTCTCCTGATGTGTCACTAGAAGACTCTACTGATGTGACATGCAGTTGACGGGTGTGACTGAAGCTCTTTGAAGCTGTTCAGCATTAAATATCTAAGTCTTCTTCCTCACTCAAATGTCTAAATCAGAGCTGAGATAGCAGGAAGAGTTGAGGCCTGGCCAGGCATTCTCTTTCTAAGTGACATCTCTAGATATCTAGCATGACCTTCCTCACAGCATGATGGTTTTAGGGTAGTAAGAATTATTCCATGTCATCAGCTAAATTCTCTCAAAGGGAGTGTTCTAAAAAAAACAAGGCAGAGGATTCAAGGCTTCTTGTGTCCTGGCCTTGGAAATCCCATAGTATCATTTCCCCTACACTTTATGTTTAAAAATGAAAAAGTTACATAGGACAGAGGAGAGCACAAAAGGGAATGAACATCAGAAAGGTATGGTTCATCTCTAAAGATTAGCTACTATACAAAATATGAATGAAACTAAAATCTAATCCTTAAAAACCATTAAGAAACTCAAAATATCTCAGTTACTTTCATAATGTCTAATTTGGCTTATTTAAATAAATATCAACTCTTCCTATTTTGTCAGAGAAAACTTGTAGAAGAGATGATGAAGTAAATCACTGAAATTAAGGAATAACTCAGTTTCAAATCTTATCTTAAGGATTTAGTTGAGCTCCATCTAAAAAAAATGTTTGGTGTATTCTTTTTTAATTTAAAAACAGTTTAAGGATTAATAGTTTGAATTTAATTAATGTATTGGCGTGGCTATATACACACTCTGTTTATTTTACAGGAATTCTCTGGCTTGCTGTATTGATCATGAGCTTCATCTTACTGCTATGTAGGCAGCTGCTGCATTCAACCACGTGCTACTTAGCACAAGAAAAGATGGGAATGTTAACAAAGACCCTCCCTCTCTCCCTGGGCTTCTGGACTAAGCTCTGACTGCTTAGAAAGAAACTAAAACTCACTTCAGGTTAAATTCTTATGTTCTGTTCATCAAATGCGAGAAAAATGCAGTGCCAAACAATGAGACTAACCCCTCCTAGTTGGCTATTCCATTTTCTACAATGAAAAAACAATGTTTTTACATAATCAAAATGTGTTGAACAGAAAATGTTGAAGGGCTCACATTAATCATTAGAGTCATTATTCTAATGATTAATGTAAGAATATTAACTTAAAAATTTGAAAACAGGATTAAGTGGTAGAATTAGTCCTTTTAAAAAATTTCATGCAATAGAAAATCAAAGGTGATCAAAGAGACTTAAATGATAAGCAAGTCAACCTCAATTCATACATAATTTATTAAAGATAGAAAATTCGGAGATCAGAGACTATTTCTACATCCTCTCGATCCTTGGATGTGGACTGTTACGGTAGGGAGTGATGAGCTGTACAGTTGAACACCATGGGAGTCCACCAAAAGAAATGGAAAAAATTAGTCATTATGATCCCTGGAAAACTGCCTAACTAGTGACTTGCCTCAAGGGTGAAAAGGGCAAATACCATGAGATTTTATGAATTCGTAGAACTGTTTCCCTAATTCAAATCAAGAAGGTTGAATTTAACTTTTACAAGTTTTATGTTTTTAATTAAATAGAGATAGAAATAATACCTCACTTAATGACATAGAGTAACTAAAAGAGTTTCATGCAGTAGCTAAAAGAGAATTCATACTAAATAAGAGGTTGTAGCAGTCACAGGAGTAATTAACTAGTTCTCCAAAAGACTATGCTCTTAAAGAAATATCAATTTAAAGGGTCCCTGGGTGACTCAGTCAGTTAAGCATTAGACTCTTTTTAAAATTATTATTTATTTATTCATGAGAGACACACAGAGAGAGAGAGAGAGAGAGAGAGAAGCAGAGACACAGGCAGAGGGAGAAGCAGGCCCCATGCAGGGAGCCTGATGTGGGACTCATCCAGGGACTACAGGATAACACCCTGGGCCCAAAGCAGGCCCTAAACTGCTGAGCCACCCAGGGATTCCTAAGCATTAGACTCTTGATCTCAGCTTATGTTTTACCTTAGTGTCTTGAGTTCAAGCCCCATGTTGGGCTACATGGATCCTAGTTAAACAAAAACAACAAGAAAAAAAAAAAAAAAAGAGGAGCACCTAGGTGGCTCAGTCAGTTAAGTGTCCAACTCTTGATTTTGGCTCAATTCATGATCTCAGAGTAGTGAGACTAAGCCCCCATAAGGCTCCATGTTGGTCATGGGGTCTGCTTACGATTGTCTTTCTCTCCCTCTCCCTTTGCTGTTCTCCCCCTCCAAATCTATTTTAAGAACCTGGTTGTTGAAGACCCATCAAACACCCTCTAATGTAGACCAAAGGAAATAAATTCTTTTTTTTAACATTATTTAATATTTGTTGCATGAATTCTTTGTGCCAAGCAATGTGCTTAGTAAGTAAAACAAACTATCTTCTCTTTTGGAGCTTCTCAGTGAATCAGGAATAAGACAATACATAAGCAATATTTCAGTTGTAAATACCCAAATGCTACAAAGGACACAGATTCTCCTGAAAAGGAATAGAAAGAGGTCATTTTTACGAAGAGTGATGAAGGAAGATCAAAGGCAAAATTTCACTTTTGTCCAGTTATTTGACAGTTGTCCAACAAGTATTAATCAAAATGAAAGTTTTTATGTGAGTAGACACTGTTTTTAAATGCTCTAGCAGGAGAAATAGTACATTTTAAGAAGTAACTAGTGTCTAGGTAGGTGGAATATGGAAAGTGGGAAAATAATATGAAGACTGAATGAGTTAAGATGAGCAAGATAATTTAGGGTTCTGTATGCTAATATTAGAAATTCAGATTCTCTATTGAGTGATAAAAAGAAGCCATTGAAAAATTTTACTAGGGTATCAAATGGCCCAATTTCTGTGTGTTTTTTAAAAATATTATTCCATAATTGTTTGGAATGGAGTTGAATAAAGTGATAGAGGAAGAGTGTAGAAACATGAAGAGGTGACCAGGGGCCTGCTGGGGAAGCTAAAAAGAAATGTGTAAATGTGAGAGATACTTTTGAAGAAGAATTGACAGAACTTGATGGATTGCATGTGGGGATCAAAGTAAAAAAAAATATATAGAAAACAATTCTAGGGTACCTGGGTGGCTCAGCAGTTGTGTATCTGCCTTTGGCTCAGGTTTTGATCCCAGGGTCTGGGATCAAGTCCTGAATTGGGCTCCCTACAGGGAGTCTGCTTCTCCCTCTGCCTATGTCTCTGCCTGTCTCTCTCATTAATAAATAAATGCAATCTTAAAAAAGAAAAGAACAATTCCCAGGAATATAGGTTTTAGAATGGACTGAATGATAGTGCCATTTGCAAAAATACAGTAGATGAGGCTTTAAGGGTACAAGCAGAAATTCTGCTTTAGAATTTTAATTTCGAGACTAGTCTGACAGCCAAGGAAATTTCCAAGTGTATAATTATCTGATTCTGGACTACAGATATAAATTTGGGATTCATAAAACTACAGATGGTCTCTAAAACCACAGAATTAGGGGTATAGGGCAGAGAGGAGACCTAGTTAGTACTGATCCTGAGAGACTGCCAGGAGATGGGAAGAGCTCAAGGTAAAGAGCAGCCCATATTGGAAGAAAAACTAGAAAAAAAAAAAATGGTGTTACAGGAATTGAGGACAGTGTTCCAGAGAAAGGGAGTGGCAAATCCTGCCAATTTCTGTCAGGAGATTAAGAAATATGAGGACAGAAAGAGAAACAAACCACTGAATTTGGCAGCAGTCATAGCAGTGATGATGTGTTCAATCATAGAGGACTCCAGAGGACTCCCATGTGGTTTCAGCCCATTTTAGTGACCCAATTAAAAACACAATCAAGTTACCAACAATAATTAATTAAAAATCTTAAAGTGTATTTATATAAAAATACTAAAGGATATCCAATTCATAACCCAAAATTAAAGTTCTTATAATCCCATTTGTCTCTGTTTGCACTCTCTCATACACCTGAACTTTCTCACATCCTCAAAATCTTCACTTTGGCTGCTCACTTTCAGATACTCTCTCAGTTCTTTTTTTTACTATAACGGATAAAGTTAACAATTTGTGGATATTTGTTGACTTTTTTTTTGGTGATTTGGTTTGGTTTACTTTCTCTATTCTTTGTTTTGAAAGAGCGAAACTTTACTTTCTCTTATTCTTCATTTTCTAGTCCCATTTTTTTGCAATAAAGAAGGCCTGGGAAATATTCCAATGAATAATACTATTATAGTCTTTCTAACTCTTTCTTTGGTCTTATCTTTTCCTGCTTACATTTTCTACTTTCTGTCACCAAATCTTGGAAGATAAGCTGGCAAGAACAGTCTTTCTTTTAGCAAATAATGGGTGGCTAGTCAAATGAAAAGCCAAAGGTGCAAAGACAAAATTTACATTAGTATATATGAGGAAAAGCTGTAAATTTGTATAAGTTCATACATATTATCCCTTTTCACATGACAATCATAGAGATTTATCACTCTCAGATGACCCAGCTAACAAGAAACATCAATGTCAAATTTGCTTACAGAACCAAATTGTTGCCAAGTTCAAGGAAGAGAAGAAGTATGTGAAATTTTCCTTATATAGCTCATTCCAGTATAGTGCAAATGATACCTTACTTTAAGAATAATTGTACAGTTATTGTTCTTAAGGTTAAGTGAAGGCATAAGTAATTTAAGAAGAAACAAGACAGCAGTGTGGCAATTTATTGTCAGGAAAGTATAGTATAAAAGTAAAAGGAATAAATAGGAGTATATTCAGAGGGTGTTACATTTACCCAAAAGTTAGAAATACAGCGTTTGAAATATATTCAACAAATAAAAGTATCCTGAGATTCAGTTTTGGTTTTAGGTGTGTGTTCAAGAATGTAGAAATTCTCAGGGCAATGAAAAGCCACAGTCACTTGGAATATGATCCACCATCATAAAAATGAGATTTACCCATAGGACTTTAGACCACTAACCTCGGGACACCAACTAATTATCAAAAATAGTATCATATTGAAAGTTATCGAACAGAGTAGGCTGTGGATTTTGGATTTATGCCTCAGTGGTATCAACTATCCCATTTTGACACATCATTAGAAATAACATATTCTCCAAGACAAAGACCTAAAATTTTTATTGTTCTATTTTTTTTTCATTTCACAGATAAGAAAACTAAGATATGTTAAAATCAGTGGCCTGACTAAAAAAACAAATTTCTAAAACAGAAAAAAAATGTTTAAAATGTTCAAGTATTTAAAAAATGATTAATAAAAAAGAAAAAAACCAAACAGAGAAACTTCCATGATTATTTCATCCTTGTGGTCTTTATAAATGGGAAGGATGAGAACTTGAGAAGTGTAGGAGGTCTGGATTTATGATTTTCTACACAAATTTTAGCTACGTTTTTGCAGTTAACAAGGTAACCCATTAGTGATACTCCCAGATATGTAATGGCTCTTGTCATAAGATCCATCCTAAGTGTCTTCTTTATTATTATCCTAGTAGAATCTGAAAAATGAATATCTTAGCTTTATATCTAATTTCCTCATGACTAGTTTCAATTTCCTTTGGTCCTCATTTTCTTCAGAAGGTTTACTTATTTATTTTTCTTCATTTTTTTCTTCAGAAGGTTTAAAAGGCAAAATGACTAACATTGACAGAGGTATGGACTTTGCACATTGTAATTGTGAGTATTCATTTAACTCAGTGAACCTTTTTTTTTTTTTTATCATCTGTAGCCTATCTTTGTCATATACAAGAAAGAGAAAGGGGGTTGACAGCAAAAAGGCCTATTTTAGAAAATAAATCGCATGTCATTTGAAGCTCTGTAATTCTTGTATTATTAAAATTTGTGGAAAGGGGAATACCTAGGAAAAAAGGACTGGTAATTAAAAGAAAACAAAATAGAAGCAGTTCAAGGAATAATCTAGGTACTGGATTTAACGGTCAGATGTTTTAAAATAATTATGACTAACATTTTTAAATAGAGGAAAAATATACAAAAGAGATGGAAATATTGAGAATTTCAGCAAGGAATTGAAATCTATATAAAAAAAACATAATTGGGATCCTTGGGTGGCACAGCGGTTTAGTGCCTGCCTTTGGCCCAGGGCACGATCCTGGAGACCTGGGATCGAATCCCACGTCGGGCTCCCGGTGCATGGAGCCTGCTTCTCCCTCTGCCTGTGTCTCTGCCTCTGTGTGTGTGTGTGTGTGTGAGACTATCATAAATAAATAAATAAATAAATAAATAAATAAATAAATTAAAACAACAACAACAACAAAAAAAAACCCATAATTGAATGGATGTCTTAAAACTGAAAATTCCAGAACTTAAAATTAAGAACTCAGTGGAAGGGTTTAAACGGAGACCAGGGATGCCTCAGTGGCTCATTGGTTGAGCATCTGCCTTCTGCTCAGGGCATGATCCCAGCCAGGGTCCTGGGATCAAGTTCCACATCAGGCTCACCTAAGGGAGACTGCTTCTCCCTCTGCCTATGTCTCTGCCTCTCTCTGTGTCTCTCATGAATAAATAAATAAAATATTTTTTAAAAAAGAAGACTTAACAAAACAGAAGATAGAATTAGTAAACATATTGAACAGTTATAAGAATATATTTCAGCTTAGGGGATCTCTGGGCGGCTCAGCGGTTTAGCGCCTGCCTTCAGCCCAGGGCATGGTCCTGGAGTCCCGGGATCAAGTCCCACATCAGGCTCCCTGCATGGAGCCTGCTTCTCCTTCTGCCTGTGTCTCTGCCCACCCCACCCCCCGACTGTCTGTCTGTCTGTCTGTCTCTGTCTCTCATGAATAAATAAATAAAATCTTAAAAAAATAATATATTTCAGCTGAAACAGAGTAAAGGCTAGAAGTTTCCAAGCCTAAGAGATATGATATGGGACTCAGCAGAATGGTCTAACATGTATTTATTTGGAATTACAGAAGAAAAAAAGAGAGAAAATAGGGCAAAAACAACACTTGAAGAAATATACACAGAGAATTTTTCAGAATTGATAGAAGGTATTTGTCATTTGGGAACTCAGAAGTTCTGCAGACCTCAAGCAAAATAATTAGAAAGAAAGCAACCTTTGGCACATTACAGTCAAACTGCTAAAGCCAATTGAAACAGAAAAAAAAAAAGAAGAAAACAGAGCAATATAAGAGAGAAATGTTAACCTCAAAGAATCGATAATAAGTGATAATAGATTTTCAACAAGCAACATGAATGCCTAAGAAAATGGAATATTAGCATTAATATTCTAAAAGAAAAAAAAAAGTAAATCAGTAGACACAAATTCTACAACCAGCAAAAATATGTTTCAAAAATTAAAGTAAAGCAAATGTTTCTATTCAAACAAAAGCTAGGTCAATTCATCACCAAAAGATCTACAGCAGAAGAAATATTAAAGGAAGTTATTCAGGCTAAAGGTAAGTAAACCTGGAAGGAAACACAAAACTTAAACTTGGCCATGGTGAGTGGGTGAGTAAGAGATATATGACTACAGAAGAATGATCGGAGTTGTAAAGCTGCTCACTTTCAAGAGGAAGAAAGGTGGCCATGAGTTAGGAATCTAGATGGCTTCTAGCATCTGAAAAAGGCGAAGAAACAGATTGTCCCCTGGATATTCAGGAAAGGAATGGAGCTGACACCTTCACTTAAGCCTGGTAAGATCATGTCAGACCAAGATCATAAATTTGTGGGAGTTTCTTAAATTACTAATTGTGTTATGACTCATTAATGCAACAATAAAAAACTGATATAGAAATGCAAATTGCAGATGTAGTGAAAGACTATTATACACTCACCAGAACTGCTAAAGTCATGTTCCAGCAAGAATGTGGAACCAAAGCTCCCATTGCTGGTATGAGCATAAAAATAATGTATATACTACCGAAAAGTTTGTCATTTTTCTCCTAAAACTAAAGTACACCCATGTTATGATTTGGCAATATCATTCCTGAGCATATATCAGTGAAAAAAAACGAGTAAATACATTCACAAAAAGATGTGTATAAATGTTATCAGTTGTTTATAATAGACAAAACCCGAAATCTCATCAAAAAAGAATGGATAAAAACTGAAGTATATCTACACAATGGAACACTATACGGTGATTATAATTAGTGAACTACTATGTAAATAATATCACCTTTTCCCTCTCTCTCTATATATATATAAAATATAGCATATATAATATAAATGTGTATGTGTACATATGTATGTGTTTTTATGTATAAAATCAAGCTGAAAGCCTAAGATCAGAGCATTTAATAAACTTTTATGTATTTTATCTTTCAATAAAAAATACAATAGCACGATGTCCTGTGGAATTATAACTTCTGCAGCAAAAAAATAAATGGCAATAACATCAAAAAGGGCTAGAGTCAATGCATGAAATTAAATCATGCTAGGTTCTTGCATTTTTCAGAAAGTGATGGGAATATTTACATAAGGTAAGTTACAATAGGTCAGGGAAATACGTTTAGTATAGGTAAATCACTAAAAGAATAATATAAGAATAAATTACTAAAAGGCTAATTCAAGGAGAAAATAGAATGAAAATACTGATGAATCCAAAGTAAGTCAAGAAAGGTGAAATAAAGAAACAAGGAGGAGTGCCTGGGTGATTCAGTAGGTTAAGCATCTGCCTTTGGCTCAGGTCATGATCTCAGGGTCCTGGGATCCAGTCCTGCAGTTGGCTCCCTGCTCAGCAGGGAGTCTGCTGCTTCTCCTTCTCCCTCTGCCTCTCCCTCCCTCCTTCCTCCTCCCCTCTGCTCTCTCTCTCTCAAATAAATAATTAAATATCTTAAAAAAATAAACAAGGAACAAAGTGAAAACAAATTGTAAGTTGAAAGTGTGAATTATCACATTATTACACTGAATGTAAAGGAACTAAACGATCCAGTTAATGTTGAATACTTTTGAATGAATAGAAACGGAAAGATTAAAGTTCAAATATAAATATATAACTCAGGAAAACTACTCACAGCAAGAAAAAAGATGATCATCATCATTACAAAGTTGAAGACAAGGGCTTTATTTTAGTGCTTTAACAGGATAAGTTAAACACTATTCTCTTAGACAAAGAACACATAATTAAAACAAGAAGACATTTGAGTTTTCCTTCAAAAGGATCATTCAACTGGAAATCAAATTAAAGTGCTATAAAGTGGTAATTGCAGCTAGGCATCCATTATAGTTCCATTTCTTAAAATAGTTTTGAATACCAGCTCCAGCCTTCAAAATTACTTTCACTGGCCAAAATTTTTCAATATTGCTTTTTCAAGAATTAAATCTTAGTGGGAATATGAAAAAAAATATTACCCTCCACCATATTCCATATGTCTCTCTTGAATGGATATTACATTTATCATAAATTGTTTTTGACAGATTTATACTCTTGACATCACAGAGCAGGGGTCCATCCCTTGGCAGTCAGTTAAGGCCTACCTTGAAGAAGATTATTCTTAACATCAAGCAACCAATGTCAAATGTTATGACAGAACATTGAAATGTACAATTCAGGTCTAATATGCAGGGTGAAGGGATCCTATTTCTCTTCCTGAGACTCTTTCTCTTATCTCAGATTTTGACAAAATGGCTAAGTTTTAAATGTCTCATAAGACTGATCATACAAGGGTGACTAACATACTGTGGGAGCCAAGAGGAATAGCAACCTATTAGAGAAACCAAGTTTAAAATTATAAAGCTTTATATTTAAGCTAATAATCTAATTATATGTGGTATCTTGCATTCATTTTGGGGGGTAGTTAACCCTACTATTCTTTACCGATAGCTTTTTTTTTTTTGATCATTAGTCTTTTTTTTTTTTTTAAGATTTTATTTATTGATTCATGAGGGACACAGAGAGAGAGAGAGGCAGAGACACAGGCAGAGGGAGAAGCAGGCTCCATACAGGAAGCCCCATGTGAGACTCCATCCTGGAAGTACAGGATCATGCCCTGGGCTGAAGGCAGGTGCCAAACCACTGAACCACCAGGGATCCCTTTGATCATTAGTCTTGCATCATTTATGTCTCTGTTAGTACTGAAGGAAGCTCCAGGGGTAGTTAGTGGCAGAAAGTCACATGAAGGCTGGGCTTTGAAACTCAGGAGCTGGTTCTAGAAGCTCCAAATTACCCTCCTGACATGAAAATTCTCTGCCCATCACCAGCAACTAAGGAAGAGGATTTACTTTCATGTAGAAGTATTCTATTTTGTTTTTTGTTTTTTTGTTTTTGTTTTTTGCAGAAGAGATAAAAAAAGAGATTTTAGTCAGAGTCACTACTTGATGAATGATTCCACTTAGCCCACATTGAAAATCATATTTTTGAAGGAAATAAAGCTCTTCCTCTGAGTCATCTTTAGTAAGATCTATAAAATTGTCACAGATATAAAAAAACAAAAAATGAGAGAATCAAACACAAAATATAGAGTACCTGAGAGCATTAAACTTTGTTTCTAACATATCCACGAAATAGCAGGCACTGATGTAGAACAGAGGAAAGCAGCATCCGTAAACTGATTGGACTGTGACTAGGACAGACACCTGTGCTGCGTACAAGTTAATGTTCAATATTATACCATTCCTTCAGACAGCTTTTGCTGAGGTGAGTTAAAATAATTTGAGCTTAAAAATTAAACATCCTGTATGAGCACATTCTCATGACAAAAAAGAGAGAAACCTATGTACTCTATAAAATCCAAAAAATGAACTTACTAACTAAATGCATCTTTATCTATTCCATCTTTTCTGTAAATAAACAGATGCACTTTATTGAGGGTCCTTTTGTTGCCATATATAAAAATGTGTCAACTGCAGAAGTTATTAGGTGTATTACATTATTTTGTAAATGTAAGATTTTATTCAAAATATATTTTAGATTATGCAAAATCATTTTTTTTCAAAATGGATAGCATAAGGTCATTATAAGACAAAGGGATGACTTTTAGGATAAGAATAGGTTTCCATATAACATTATAATACTTCATTTTAAAACAAGAGACCTAAGATCTAAATAAGCTACATGATTCATGAAAGATCAGAATTTAAATAAACTGCAACCTATATCTTTTGAGTCCCAAACCTGTGTTTTTAAAAAATACTATGCTGTGTTAGTATGACAAATCAATGTTTATGAGTAATGTCAAAATATAAGTGAAGTCCCTAGGCAATTCCTATCTATTCCTCCTCATGCCCCTAAATCATGACTATTCCTCCTAAATATTATGCTCAGGCCTCCCTGCAATATCTCTCAGCAAAACTTCCTACCCTCCCAACTGATTTCATCCCATCTTGCTTAAGCTCATTCTTCCTTCCCCAAAATGTACACTCTAAGACCTAAATGTACGTCTTCAATTCTCTCTCCAGATGACTTTCTCCTTGACACATCTGTTGGCATATTGATGTCCTCTTTCTCCCAGGCTTCTTTGACTCACAGCTTATCTCTAGTAGTGTTGGCTGACTTGGTTTAGAGTTCCCAAGTTCAACCAATAAGCCCCTATGGACTCTGATAAAACCTCCAAATCTTGGAATAAGAATGTTAATGATAGCAGGAAGTGACTATTTAATGATTTAATGTAGTGCCATACCACCTCGATAACACAGGAATTTCTTTGTGATAACCTTCTTTTCCACTTCAATGAACTCTCTCATGTGTTTTTGCTGTTTTAACCCTGGTTGTTAGAATTGGGCCTGGCACAGAGTAAGTATTTAATAAAATTATTACTTGACATAAATCTTCAGGTGTTACTATCTCAACTTTGCACTGAGCCATAGAGAAGTTATGCTCACCTGAGTTCTCAAAGCAGTGTTTGGACTGCAAAGCCATTTGTGGAGCACCTACTACATCCTTCCAGAGATGTCCTTCTAGTTCTAGAGAATAGCATACAGTGGAGAATGAGGCAAAGTTTTTGTCTTTCGGGACTTGCATGAGGCAGATCAATTTGTATATAAGACTATGACTTGGAGTCATACGTTAACCCAGGAAAAGGCATACTAGAATAAAGGATGTACCATTATAAAATAGGGTGGCCAGGGAAGCCATGGACGTGGTCCTCTATTTGTTCCTATAATGCCCAATTAGCAGTATTAACCCATGTCAACACGTTAATAATTTAAATTTTTTTTATTGTAATTGAGTCTGAAATACAAGGATTTAGGTTAAGAGTCCCATCCTATCTTAAGGTATATAGAGAAATAACTTGTTTTTAGTTAATCTCATGGATTAAAAATCTAAATTTATATGAAGAAAAGTTAGGAGCAGTGATTAAGGAACTTTACCAAAAAATATTATTCATGTTTTCAAAGGATTGATTTATACATTTTTATTTAAACTAGTAATATTCATTGTAGATCTGCAACAATTATAATAGACATAGGAATCACTATATTGTGAAAGGAAAGCAGTGACTTTTTACATATTGAGTTGGCACAATAAAAAATTATCTACTTACGGCCTGTTTTACAGAATTATGGGTAATTAGCATAAAACTAATGACCCTACAGTTAAAAAAGACCTCAAAAGATCCACTAGCTTTTTGTTGTGCAAGTCTGAAAGATTAAGTCACATATTTGAAGTGATAGTCAATCAGCTGGGGATCATTGAAAAGAGAGGGATGTAGATACCAAGTTTCCTCTCTTTTATTATAGGGTTCTAGAATATGGGTAATTCAGTGCCAGCTGTATCAATTGGCAGGAAATTTTTGGGTGATATAATGGAAATTACTGCAAAAAGTTAAGGAAGATGCATCCCTAAAAGCTTTTGTTTTGTGGGGGTATTTTTGTTTTGTTTTTTGGTTGTGCTATGTTTTTGTACTTTTTTTTTTTGTTTTGGTTGAATGAATATAAGAAATCCTATTTCTCCCTTTGTTCCAGGACATAATGTTCAGGTGGCGCCTGCTTTAGCTTCACATCCTTTCTTCCTCCTCTGCATTGTTCAAATTCAAGTCAGCATCTTTTCATGCTTAAGCAGCCTACTTACAAAATAGCTTAGTTCTCTACTCAAAAAATGCTAATGCACATTACTCATGATGAAAAAATATTTTTTATTGTTTTTAGGAATCACGCTGATCTTTGAAAAACAAGATTCTAGTTTTTACATTTAAAAAGGGGAAATTTTAAGAATTAAAATTTTAAAAATTAAAATGAAGCTAGACCATAGTCTTGGGTTTTACCATGTTTCCATGGTCATATTATTGTGTTTACACCAAAACTTTTTCAGACAAAAGTATTCTATTAGTACTTAACGCTATTAATAGCCCATTTTGTGAAACTAACGTATTCAAATGCAGAAAAACCTTCATTTTTTGTGTGTGTTAGATTATCCTATTTATGAAAATTTATAGAATCTCATCAAATGACGGTTAAATGAATACTACTACAAAACAAAATCCTTTATTTCTTTGGCCAAGTATTTACACACTTTGTATTGCATTTCCTCTCCAACTACTTTTACTGAAAACTTGGGGATCCATTTTCTATCCCTGAATGGAGTCAGCTTTGTGCTGTGCTGGCTTAGGGAGAGGAGGGGTTTCATGATGGAATGGCTGAGCAAGCAGCAGCTGCCCCCTCCACGGGCTCCATCCCTGAGTGTCACATGTCAGAGTCTTGAACAAATAATGCACCATTGTCCACACTCACAAAGCTGATGGTCTGGCCTTGTGAAGTAGCAGGGCATTAGAGCCCAAGGGATTGTGTTCATACACACCAGCACCCTATTCAGTGCTTCACTGATGAGCTTCAGCTAGGGTTGGGGGGTGGGGGGATGCAGGTCAAAGCCCCTCCTGTAGGTCCTTGAGTTTGTGTTGTTACTTTCTTTGTCATTTGGCATAGTGGTACAAAGTATTTAATATCATGGAAGGCAGCCAAGAAACATCTGTCTTTAGATTAGTTTGATTTAAGCAGTTTTTTTAGTATTTGTAGAGTAATTTAACAAGCACAATCTTTAAGAGTGATTCTAACTAACGACTTCGTTCATGCTACTTTTATGTAGCTCAGTGTTTCATACACACTCACCACCATATGGATAGCTGGACGATTGCAACTTTTATCCTTTTAAGAGTGGAATGTTAGCTGTTGATAATTTAGCAAACAGACCTTATCAATTTGAACTAGAAGAATCCCTAACTATATGACAGGAACTCCTGCTGACTGACTCTATGGTTTGAGAAGCATGTGCTACAATTATTTCTTTTGTTTCAGAAGCTCATGCAAAACTTGATATTCACAGCTGCTAGGCATCAACTTGGTTGAGAAACAATCTCACCACAAAAAAACAAAAGTGACTGATTCCAGATTATTGCCAGATCGTGCATTGTACTGCTGGAGAGGATTCGAGTTGAAGTGCTACAAAAGTAGCCATGACCCAGGTGGGCTCTAAGGTTTCAGGGAGCCAAGCCAGACTCCTGTCTGCTGATACTGCTTGATAACATCTAGGAATTCCTAGTAGTGGAGTAAGTATGGTAGCTATATATATATTTTTTTCTCCTCAGAATGACTATACTGAAGCAGATAACTGCTAGAGGAATTACAAGATTGAAACGAATACATGTTTGCTTGCTGGGAAGCTTAATCAAAATTCTTGTTTACAACACAAAATCAAAACTATGCATGAACCTATATAAAAGCATGTTTTTTTGTAGACTGATATGGGCTAAGTTAGAAAGCCATATATAAAGAGGGCCTGGATAGAATTCAAGAGCATTTAAAAAAAACACAGGTTTTTTTTCATATTTTTAGTTTCATCTCTTTAAATACCACTCTTTGAATATTAGTAAAACTTTTTAAAAAGAAACAATTGTATGAGAAAATCATCCTAGCCACATAAAAAGGTAGAAAGTAATAATGACAAACTAGGAAAAGGAAGAAGAAAATATTTACTGCACCGTTGTATTACAGTAGGAATTTTTGTCAATAATTCTTCATGAATTAGGTCTGTGTTGAGGATTACTCATCTCTGTCCACCTGTATGTGGGTCATGTTTGTTGTACACAAGATTTACCGCTATCATATAGATTAAACATGCTTAAAATAATCAATATATTAAAGCATCACATCTTTGAAAACTTTAAAATAACCAGGGATTTAAATGAAAGCATTGCTGAAAAGATTTCTACATACATATGGTTTTGCTTTTGTTCAATATGTGTCCTGTGCTCTAAGAAGAAGAGATCTGCTTCTCCATTTTCTGTCCTTCTATTGTTACACAGAGAGCTCCATGCACTATAATTACCATTCCCACCCATTAAGGGACATTACTCACATATGTTCCTTGTGCTTTCATTCCACGCTTCCATTCTAGAAATGCATGGTAATAGTCATGTATCAGTATGAGCTTATATCTGTGTCTTCTTGCCTCTGCCAAGCAATTTTTTTGTTTTAGCTAAATGAACATTTTCTCACTACATAGACTTTCTTCATCTATCCGCCTAGTAGATACAGGTACACTAAGAATATTCAGAATAAGAGCCACTCACAAGCCTCACTGAATCTAGACTCCCAAACTTTACTATGCTGTGAGTCCCTTGCTTTAAAGGCAGAGTAATTTCTTTAAAGAGTACATGGTTGGATTTGGAGGAACAGAGAATCAGGAGCTGAAGTCGATGCATGCTGTAAGCAAGTCAGTTTCCTTGCACAATCTTATATGACTCATCTGTAAAGTGAGGAAGAGGAAAAGTTATTCTCTAAGAGGTAAAGTTATTCTCTAAAAGCTTTTCCAAATCTAAGATGTTGGATATCCTTAATTCAACAAATGAGCTTATGTACACAGCATTATTGTGAGTCATAGACCTCAAAGATGAACAAGATTCGGTCCTGCATTCACCAGGTTTTCCATAGGGATAGATCATATAGAGAAAACAAATATAGAGATACAAGTCTGTCTTGCTTTGCCTTTCCCCTGCTAATATTCTACTGAATATCCAGTCTCACTTTGTTTTTTATTGACAAGAGACACAATGGTATTCGGGGCTGCAATGTGTCCTGCTAAAAAATATTAATTCCCTAAGCTTCCTTGCTCCTCTAAGTATAGCCATATGACATGCCTCTGAGCAATAGATCTAAGCTGAAGTCGGCCAGGTGGATTTCCTTGAAAGCACATTATTTTTCATGCTAAGGTAACAGGTTCAGCTAGTAAGTGTCACCATTTGCAATCCACTTTCAATCAGGGATATGGAACTGATGTCTAGAGAAAAGTAGCTATTTTGTACCCATTAGCAGGGATCAAGGTAGAGTCTGTACCTCAGTGACTCCAGTGGATGGCTACCCAGCTCTAAGTTACCTACAATTCAGACTTCCATGAACTTGAGAAACAAGTGATGGTGGAAATGGAAGGTTGCTTTATTCAGGAAGCCAGTAACTTGGGAAGATGGTGGACTAATGTTCCAAAGAGCATCTTTCCCTTCCAGGCAAAACCAAAGGGTTTTAAAGGGGAAGTTCGGGGAAAGGGAAAGAAGGCTTCTGTGCAGGAGAAGCTGGTGCCCCAACAGTTGAATGTCAACATGACCCTGAACAGACTTGCTGGCACCAGTGGCAGCTGTTTACGAATGTAGTCAGGCCTTATCTTACATGAAAGTCTGGTCCTTCACTCCTCAAAGCCAGTGGTCTGAAAATCTCAAGGAAAGTAGGTTAATTCAGCTACAGACCAAATGGCTTAGGTCAGCAAGCAAGGAGTGCATAAGCTTAAAAGGAGTTAACTCTTAAGACTGGTTGGAGTGCTATTACACTGAGAATGCTCTTGTCCTTTAAAGACTTCTGGTGTGTAGTACATAATTTAAAAAGATTGTTATAGTTTTCTATGTTAAAGATACTCCTAAAAAATGTTTATAAGAAAGACAGGATAATCTAAGGGATACACTGCTAATAGCCTAGAAATCATGTCAAATGTTAAGACCTGTATTCTTTTGAGAACTCCAATAAAACTCCCTAAAATGTATTAGTAGTTTTCTAAAGCATAGCTATTGATACAAATCAAATTTGGCATGAAGTAAACATTTGGAGAATTGTTAAAAATTATTTTATGGTGTATACACATTTACTTTTCAATTAAACAAATTGTATAACTCCTCCTGTATTCCAGTTGCTACGCAAAACTCAGAGGTTCAAAGCAGAAGCAAGACAGATGAAGTCTCTGTCCTCATTCCACTTTCAGTTGATGAGCATAAGCTAAAATGTTGTGATTGGTTTGCAAACTACAGCTCACATCCCAAGAACAAGCTGCTAACTGGGTTTTGGTAAATAACCAAATTATTGAAACACAGCCATGCCCGTTAATTTACATATCGTCTCTGATTGTTTACATGCTACAGTGACAGAGTTGACTACTTGAGACAGAGATTTCATGGCCCACAAAGCCAAAAATATTTGCTTTCTCATCCTTACAGAAAAAAAAAATTGCTAACATCCAGTTTAATTGTTCATATCAGTAATTAAATAACAGTAACTCACTGTTTTAGTCAGTTGTTTAAAATACAATCTGCATGTGTGAAAGCAATGGGAGTTGACAGTTTTAATAAAAAAGTCATACCTGTTTGTACAAGAGCCCTTATTCTCTGCAGCTATTGCTGCACTAATTTGCTTGTAATCTTCTCCCAAATATACCATGTCATCAATCCAACATAAATCTGTAATTTATCTTCACCAATTTTATGATCCTCCCATTTAGGTACAGACATAAACCATAACTACATGATAACTCATAATCATTATACAGGTTTACCCATGATATCCTCATAATAGAGCATTCCTGTGAAACCTTCTGTTAGTCAAATGGCTTAAAGCAAAGAAGTAATTATCATTAATTTATATGGGAAAAAGTTTTGAGTGTTCCCAAACCCCCCCAAAAAAACTCTCAGGCCTTTCTGATACCTTAGGATACATCTTGCTAATGGGTGGGCAAATAACTTGAAATAAAGTACAGATGCTCACAGACACAACTTAACGCTCAGGCGGTTTGATGCTGGGATGCTGACTGTAGTTCTGGGAAAGGAGCTTGGTGGGCCACTCACTGCTCCAGGCATGTTGCTGCCTCTGTAAGAGCTCGCTGCAAAACAAATACTGAAGGCTTATTTCCACTCTTTTGTTATTTTTCATGAAAGTGAAAAAAACCCTCTTTGGATTTCTTTTTAGTTAACAAAAACAGGTACCAACATAGGTCTTTTATAGAAGCAAATTGGTGTAACTCCGTCTTTCATAAAGTGGGGGCTATCTCTATTAAGTACGCTGGAGAAATATTACATCAGGTTAGTGTACCAGTAGAACACCTTAGAATAATTAATTTTTCTTAAAACTTACAGTGGCTTTGAGGTGTCTTACCTATAAAGATAAAAATACTTGAGGATTTATTCAAATATTTTTGGTTGAATACATTTGGTCATGGTAATGGGACCCTGTAGATTCCAGTTGTAAAATATGACTGTCAGGAAATAGCCCTCTTATGAAATAAACTTAAAATCCCTTCACATTCCCAGGGAGTCTATAGTCTAAAGCATATTCTTCTTTCTCCTAGTAATTAGCTATTTGCATAGCACTGATAAGGCCTCCTGGGTATTCCATCAACTTCCTATTTAATTTTAAGGCAGTACTTTTTGATAAAAAGTGTATAGGGAAAAATGAATCTCCTCTTCATTTTCAAAGGGATGTATGTGTCTAGCTTTATTTAATTTTATTTCATATCAAATTTCTAGAGAAATAAACTTATACAATGGATAGAAAACTTACAAGGGATAAATATAGTTATATTTTGAGCATCATTAAATAACAGGTGAAAAATCCATGCCCGAGAAATGATAGATCTGCAATTGACCCTCTGCTCTTTCAAAGAAACAAATATCTGATGAAACACTCTTGAATTATGTTTATTGAAAAAAAAAATTAACTTTTCACAAATACTTTAGAATAACCTAGTATGGTTATATATATATATTCATCATTTAGAGTGCTGCTATTAATTTTATTACTTAAGGGTCTGTATGCTCTCTCTGTGCATAAGATAGTGTGTAAGATTATGCTATCTAATTATATGGGCTATAAAGACATAAAAATTTATATAAGGGGGATAGCAAAAAAAAAAATAATAGAGTAGCCAACATTGATTTGTAGGCAACTTTCTAGGTTCTTAACCACTGTTATGCTATATGATCAAGACAATTTCATCAGTCACACACCTTAACACTGACATTTTAAGAATAAGAAAAGTGGAGAGAATGGAGACTCAGAAAGCATAAATAATTATATTTTTGGTTAGTAAATGACAGAGCTAATGTTGCAACTTATAATTCTAAGACCCAGATTCTGTTCTCCACATCATGTTACTTTAATTTAAAATATTTGAATGAACAGGTATCAGTATACTTTCATTATATAAAAAGTAAATTTGGGTCCATATATTTGAATAAGTATATAGACAATGTTCATGCAAGGATCGATAGCTACCTCATAAGTATACTTGTAGGCACATTTCCTCCCTGAATGACAGGACAAATCTTCAAGGCTTCTGGTAACTACAAAATTATATGGTTTCTGAAAAAAAGTTAAGTTCAAAAGTTGATATGCAATAATAATTCAAGAAGAGGAATATTGGAATTTTGATTAAAAGTAGAAAATCCTTCACTAGACAAATGCATATTGTTAATATTTTCATAATAAGGAATACATTCTCTTTACCAATATGTGTTAAATTTTTAAAATGCAATGAAAACTCTTAAATAACATTTTTAAATGTTATTTTTCTAGAATGGATGAAGACAAGAGGCATAACATAAAAAAGTCAATGTTTAAATGTTTCAATTCAATTCAAAATTTCAAATATATATTGAAAAATTTCAACTAATACTTGAAATTTGGAATTAAATCTTAGCATATAATCTCACCAGAAAAAAAAAGATAAATTAGTATGGATTTAGATAACATACAGATGTTATCAATTCCAATGTTACATTGCCACTATCAAAAATTTATGTTTTAATCATATTTTATGATTTTTGCATGTAGAGTTCATTTAGAAATACATTTGTGAAGTCAGCTTTTTTATTTTGTGATTTTCAGTAAAGGATGTGTTACAGATAAATAAATAAAGCAGAATGTAAGATAAATAATGTATAAAGTATTCTTTCTTTTGCAAAATTTTTATAAATAATTATTTCAAATTATTTTACATTGAAAAGCACTTTTTAAAGTATTGAGAATAAAACTGTTTTAAGAAAATACTACTCAATGTTAGCAATAGATAATTACAAAAATTGAAGACCTTTTACAAAATAAGAACTTTAGTGGTAGTATAGATGCTGATATTCATAAAATCAAGGAAAGAATTACTAAATACAGTTTGTCTTTGATTCATGGTACTTGATATAATGTTAAAAAGGAAAATATGATTGCCTTCTCATATATTACACTTTTAAGAAGGCTACCACAGCCTTAAGTAATTATATCAGATAAAATTTCTACGTTCAGGTTATTAACATATCTTAACTCAGAAATTTTCTCCATTTCACTTAGGTACCAAATACATATTTATTAAATGAATGAGAATGTAACAAGACAATGGGTGGGGGGGCGGGGAACCATGCTGGAACTGCCAAGTGAAATTAATACAAACTACAAGAAAGGGGCAGAAATGCAATTGAGGGAAATAGGTTTGTCTTTGTCCTGCTTGTACAACACTACATATATCATCCTTCCTTTTGTCCTTTTGAAAATTGAGGAGTGAGCCACAAAATAGGATGAGATAAAGATAAGATAAGATGATGGTGGTTGTTGGTGAGGAAATCAGCCATTGGGTTTTGCATGTTCTTGTTGGATATTCTAAGAATTCAGAAGTCTAACAGCTATTTACCTGAGCAGTTTCTCAAGGTGTGACTTCAGTGAGCAACCCTGGGGGACAAAGTAGCATCTCTCCCTGGACGGATAGAAGGCTTGTTCTTGCTATAAAATCAGTAAAGCCCCAAGTTGAGTGTCACTCTGCTGTAATGCATCCACTACATGTGCAGACATCTGTGGGATTTAGAGGGCATAGGGCAACTGGCATAAAGATGAAGCTCTGACTATAGTTTTTGCTGTGAGTAATAAAATCCTTTATCTCTAATCCAGGAGTTTTGAGCTTTCTGTCAGCATATGTAAAACGGTAATATGTTAATTTTCTTGCAAATAGGGTAAAATCTCCATGCTGCATAGCTCTAAACAACGGCATCACTATCAAAATTGTAGGGGTGTGTGTGTGTACAGGCAAAATTTATAATTTTATAGCTATAACTTCATCTATACTTACAAACGCATACATCTATATCCCATATCTACTTTTTTTTTTAATGTAGTGCTTTTAACATGCTGTTGATAGCATATAATCTTGGGCCTCTCATTTAATTTCTCTGTCCCCTACTTTCTTCAGCTATTCTTTGAGAGTACCATTAATAGATAATTCACAAGACTGTTATGAGAATTAAATGTTATAAGGAATGTAATGTTCTTAGAATAATGTTTGGCGTTCAGTAACTTTAACCATTCTACTTTACCGTTAATTTGTTATTTTATATGTTGGCAAATTGAACACCAATAAAAAATAAATTTATAAAAAAAAATTCTATTGCTATCTTTTAGAATCAATCATTTTTCTTTTTTCTTCTTTTTTTTTAGAATCAATCATTTTTCAAAGATATTTCACTGGAAGTACATTTATGATGCTTTTATAACTATTGAGGAACATAGGATTGGGGGAAAATACATGCCAAATAAAGAGTAACATCTATATTTATATTTAACATATATTTTATATATAAGTGTAGTGATTTGATTTTTAAATGAAAATTTCTCATTTTGCTTTAGAAGTACATAAAATCATTTTTCTAATTTTTCAAATAGGTTGACTGCACAAAACATAATGCAAACTTTCTTCTATTTTTAAAACTGACAGCTTTTGAAATAATTCAGACATACTATTTAAAGATTTTCACTGCTATGAAATATATCTAAAAGACAACAGTGGCCTCTAGTGATGCAGACACTAAAATAACAGGATGGAAATCTAAAGCATTCAAAGGAAAAAAAGTTTAGATGATTTACTGGAATGTTTAGTCTAATTGATGAGGGGTTAATATCTCAGAAAGTCTTCTCCCTCAAAAAATGACTCTGTACGCACTGATAAACCAGTGTACACACTTTTAACTGAAATAGAAACTGGCATCTTCGCTTCTACTGTTTAGAAAGTACTATAGATTCATAAATAAATCACATATAATCACAGGAATACTAATTTTTTTCAAACACATTTGATTAGTAATGAAAACTTGCTTGTAAATATTAGTATCACACTAGGATTTGGAAACTCACCTGAACTCCAATCTGTTACACTTGCTCAGAAAAAAGCAATGTCATGGGGATCAAACCATTAACTAAATAAATGTTTAAATAGATTTTAGAGTCAAAGAAAATTATTTTATCATAGTTGTTTATATGCACATGCATCATGCATGCATACAAACAAGAATCAGATTTCTACATATTGAATACTGTATATATACTCATATATGTCATATGTATACATATCCCCACATGGGTAAAATTATATCATAATAGCTATAAATTGTCTTGCGACATTAAAAAAAATACTTTAAATTATCCTGTGTAAGCTGGAAGTTAACATTCCCTTCTTCAGTGGGAGAGTTTCTAAAAGGAAAAAATAAATAAAAACCTATTGAGGAGAATGAATATTTGATTTATACCTAGTCAATAACTAGACCAAAGCAATAATTAGATTAAACAATAAATCAGCATAATACATTTTTAAAATTTTCTTATTATTTATTCCTAACTTTGATCCCCATTCACTGTTGTTTCAAAAACTAATTCTTCCACTTTGTTGGTTAATTCTTCACTTTCTGTCTTCATATACTTCTGTCTATTTGTGGTTGTATCCAACATTATTAAAATCCTCACATAAATTATTTTATGTTTTTAACTTTTATGGACTTTTTTGTATTTAAACTTTCCTTCTGTTTCTTCCCTCTTCCTTACACTGGGTTAGCAGATCAAATTTCTAATTTTTAGCTATCAGATGAGTGAATTCTGACTTTCAAACATTTAATCCAATTGTTTTGTGGCTTTATTTTATCCAAAAATTTGAAGCAACATGGGAATCTGCTTAATTCACAGTATTGAAAAAAACATCTAATTTATTTTCAGAAAGGGGAATTCTTATCTGAGAAAAAATCCAGACTTTTCACAACTTAAAGAAATAAAACTTCCAGTGCAGTGATAAAAAATTGAAACAATTTTCTATCAATAATGTACAAATAACCATCACAGAATGTTACCATAAAAATTAATATGAATTATTAGACAAATGCATTTAGGTAGATGTAGTGCTTACTCCTGAAGAATATAAAATCTGAAAGCAATTCTGAAGAGCAGTTATCAGCATATGAGCAATTAAGTATCTGTTAACACATACAGGAAAACAGCAGGAACTTACATTTGCTCCACAGATCATTTGATGGGAAAGATAGTGAACAGGAACTTGATGTAATTTAAGGATAAAGTTGAAGAATACTATATTTTTTGAATCATCAGAGAAATTTTTATATGTTAGAAAGCATTTAGGGGCACGTGGGTGGCTCAGAGGGTTAAGTGTCCACTTTTAGCTCAGATCATGACCTCAGGGTCCTGAGATCAAGCCCACCTCAGGCTCCCTGCTTAACCAGGAGTCTGCTTCTCCCTCTCCATCTCCCATTGCCCCCTCCCCCTCTTCCATGTGCACATGATCTCTCTTTGTTTCAAATAGATAAATAAATAAATAAATAAATAAATAAATAAATAAATAAAGTCTTAAAAAGAAAGGATTTTTGAAGACATTTCGAAAATAATCATCATATAGCTTAAAATCAAAGCAATATAAGCAAAGTGGTATTAGTTGGGAGACAGATTCTGAACCCAGACTACCTGATTTCAAGCCATTGCTCTGACAGATGGTAGTTTGGTTATTTTACCTCTATTGCCTCAAATTTTTCATCTGTAAAACAAAAATAAAGATAATGGGGATTTAGTGAGCATTAAAAGAGCTCATTAAAGAATCAATCTATGTAAATATTAGCTATGATTATGAATAAAACGATTACAAGAAAATGATCAAAGGAACATATATCTACAATTTCTTAGGCAGAAAATAATTAGACTAAACAATAAATTATCCTCATTAATATTTTTTATTTTCCTTGTATGTGTTCAAAAATTTATTTTCCACTCATTATTTTTTCAAAAACGAATTCTTCCATATTTTGGTCATTCTTCATCTTTTAAAACAGCAAAATGAAATTGACTGAATGTACTCTAGCTGAACCTGAGAGGTTTATCATATAGCCTGAATTTAATTTTGATAATTGATACAATAAACATTTTTTGGACACATTCTAGGGGCTTTTACTGTCCTAGGAGCTAAATAGGTAAATAAGAGATTAAATGGAATATGATTAGTACAGTAGATTTCAATCACCTGGAATGCCAAGAACATGCAGACAGCCAAGCATCAACTCCAGAATTTCTGATTCAAGAGATAGGGAGGATCCATGATCTTTTTTGTATTACTAACAAGTTCCTGTAAATGTTGATTTTGCTATTCCTAGGAAAACACTTTGAGAACAACTGATTGAGTGTGTTATACTGTTAGGGCTTAGAAAGGATGCTGTAAAATGGACCCTAACTTGGCCTTGGAGGAGAAATGAGGGAAAAATTCCCAAAGGATAGGGATCTTAAAACTGAATTTGGAAGAGTGGTGAACAAAGTCACATGAAGCTAGACTAATTATACTCTTTCAGGAGACTTGTTGTTAGCTAAACTTTAATAGCTTACTTTTTAAAAGTTTTTACTTATTTACTCCTGAGAGACAGAGAGAGAGGGAGAGAGAGGCAGAGACATAGGCAAAGGGAGAAGCAGACTCCATGCAGGAAGCCCAATGGGGGACTTGATCCTGAAACCCCAGGATCACACCTTGAGCCAAACGACTGCTGAGCCACCCAGGCATTCCTTTAATAGCCTATTAATCCGGACCAAAGCTAGTCTTCCAATGAGGTGGAAATTTTATTCACTTAAAACGAATAGCATTTCTGCCTTCTGACAACAGTAGTTTCAATGAAGTAAAAGAATGCCTGATAGACATAAATAGAAATCTGACCTATAAGCTTTAAATAAGCTGGGGCAATTTTGTTCCCAAAGAAAATTTGATACTTAACTTTTTCTGAGAGTTATAGTTCCAAAGGGTTAAAAGAAAGGATTAAATAAGACACTTACATAGAAATTTGACCTTGAAGGAAGATGCTTTCATCTCTTAGCAATAATTTATTCTGTTTCCTTAAACAAAGACATGATGAACATAGTTTTATTAAGTCAACCATTTTTCCATATGTTTGAGTTTGTTGTGTTGCACTTAAGGACAGGAGGCTGATTTTCTAGGCTGGTGATTTCTGCACTAACCTGTGATTAGAGGGTTAAAATTCTTAGACATACCCGCTGACCTCATGGGATGGTAGTAGGGCTGGAGGTTGAATCCATGGCCAATGGCCGAAGATCTAAGCAGTCATACCTTTTAATGAGGCATCCATTCAAACCCAGAAAAATGAGGTTTGAAGAGTTTCTAGGTTGGTGAACTCGTGGAAATTTGGTGAGAATAATGCACTTAGGACATGGAAATCTTTCTTCATACTTTGCCCTATGCATCTCTTCCACCTGGATGTTTCTTAGATATGTCCTTTCATAATAAACCAGTGATTCAGTATATAAAATGTTTCTCTGAGTTGTGTGAGCCACTCTTACAAATTCATTAAGCCCAAGGAGGGGTTTGAGGGAACCTCTAATTTATAGCTAGTTGGTCAGAAGTACACAAAACAAATTGGATTTGCCATTGGTATCTGAAGTGTGTGTATGGCAGTGGGAGAGGGTGTGGGAAACAGTCTTGTGGGACTGAACCCTTCACCTGTGGGACCTGAATAGGGTAACATGTTACATAAATATCCATGATTAACATCCATTAGTTAATATCAAATAATCCTTATTTTATTTGGTACTTTGAAATGTTTGATGTGTTGCATTTTTTAATCTTTATACAATAATCAGTCTGAAGTTTTTATAAGAAATGTCAGAGAAAAAAAGAAATGCCCATTAATTCATTTGAGATATGTCTGGAATGGAAAAAGGTAAGAAAAGAATATTCTAAAAAAGGTAAAGCCGACATACTTCTTTTCACTGAGCAATTCTAATATGATAGGAAGTAAACTTCTTCCTAAAAGATTCTCTTGAGATACTAGTACTCTACAATTTTATCATGCATTAACCTTTCTAAAACACTTAAGCAATTAATCTAAAAGAATTTAGAGTAGAAAGAAATACACACAAGCATAGACACATAGACAAGATCAAAATATGGCCTGATCTGACTCATTGTTTGATTAAGACATGTGTTGTCTAGAAACCTGAACAAGAAAATGTTTAGTCATTATCCATAAACTCTTTTTTTTTTCCATAAACTCTTATATCAAGAATTGTTATAACCTTTTGTTCTAATCTCCATGAAGCACATTTCCTTTAATACTTAAGGGAAATAACTAACATTGATTGTTAAAAATCATACCTGCATGTAAACTTTTATCCATTAAAGAATTACTAATCTGTTATTTTACATATTACTATTATGAGAAAGAGGAAATATTTTATATAACTTTCTCAAGTCTGCAATTTAGACATGATATGCTAACATACAAGTTGCAATTAGTTTCTTTACAGAATAAAGGAATTCAATATGTACACATAGCTAGATCTAAAGAAAAATAAAGTTTTATTTAAAAATTTTATAGCTATTAAAACTATACTTTCTTAAAACTCTAGGGAAAAACAATGCAAAGTAGCATTTGTATATTTCACAGCAAACATCAGGTTTGTCTGTCGAGTCATAGGAATGGTTGTTATTTACTTAGCATCTTACTTTTGTGGTTCTCTCTCTCTTTTTTTTTTTTTTTTTTTTACCATTTTATTCTTTGCTTGCTATATGCCAGCTTGATTTCTGAGCAGCTCTTATTTTCCAGTAGTAACACATAAAAACTGTTGTGGATCCTCTTCAAAATGCATGCATTCCATTATCTATCTATACACTTATTGAAAACCTATCTTATGTAAAACACACAGTGGCAAGATAATGGAAGTTTGCAGATATAATTTTAGTCCCTAAGGAACTTGTTGATCTAAAAGGAAAGGGAAGCTACATAACTAATTTAGTACTGTAAAAGGCAGAAACTAATAAATACCAAAATAGAAGTATTGATAAAATGCTGGGAGAATTTAGAGGAGGGACAGTTAATGCTCAGATGAAAGAGTCAAGGACAGGTTTAAGAAGGCCATGATAAAAAAAAAAAAAAAAAAAAAAAAAAAAGAAGGCCATGATATTTCAGCCTGGATGGGAAAACAGTGGTTTTTGTAAATCACCACTACTTGGAGGAAAGAAAGCTCCAGGTAAAGATAACAATGTAACAGATAGCAGGGATGAAACTGTTAAACAATGAACAGAGAGGAGAACTACATCCATTGAGTGCAGTGTGGCAAAAGTTTTACATTCACCATTAGCTTGGAATAATCTAGTTTCAATGCTAATGGCCACAGATCCATAAAAATGATTCTCGAGATAGTCAAGAACTCCTTATATTCCTGCAGAGAAAAATTTGCCCTTTTCCTATCCCAATTACCACTACAACTCTCTGTTTTGGGACAATCTGCCTTGGGACCATCAAGACCAATATCTTAATCACTTTTCTTCTGTGGTTGTTACAGATAACTCATAATTTGCAAATCTGATGGGCAGGATGATCATTTAACAGAATTGTTGTAGGACCATCCCAGTATATGCTTTTTATCTTAGTATAATTGTTTTGGGGGACTCTTTTTAGGTTTTGATAATAAATTATATAGTTTTATACTTCTAAGGCTCTATAAATCAGATGTCTGGCTTTATTTCCTGTATGTCCCCAAACTTCCAACCCTTCCTTGGTACTTTCTGGATTAACCAATGTCAGTTACCTGAAAAATTCCCTCTAACCTTTCTCTGAATATTCCTTTCCACTTCTTGATCTACCTGCAACCAGCTTCTCCCCTGAGCATGTATTTCCACCAAAGTCCTTGCAGGTAAGGGTTATTTTAAATTCCACCCTTACTCTCCACTTGTATGGTGTGGAAGGCATCCTTATTGATTTTCATTGACGCTTCCAGAACCTATCCCTTTATTCTTCCCTGAGAACTATCATCTGAGATTTTTATGATATAGGGCAAATACAACAAAACTGTCCCTTCTCTTTGCGGTCATCTACCAACTTAAGATCCATTCTCCCTCTTTCCTTAAAGGTTTAATATTTTGTTTCCTTCTACATTCCACAGTCATGATTCAGGTAGGTAATACTCCAATGCTTCATCTCTGAGCTGCTGTCCACTAATGATCTTGCTCCCCCCACCCCATCTCAGCCACATAATCCCTTAGTTATGACCTAGACCTTGTCATTTTTAGTAGCTACAACTTCTCCATAGCCACAATTTCACGTATCCTAAACTTCAACCCAATCTTCAGTTCATTTTCCAAAGTACCCTGACTCCAATAATTTGTTAGCCCCCCGGAGCTTTGACATGGTCATCTTTCCCTGTTTCTCATGCCTTTCATGTTCTTACATACTCCTTTCCCCAAATGAAGTCTTATGATCAAGCGTTACAGCCACTATCTTACATATACCCCAATCATGCTCAGTTTACTCCAAGCCTATACCTATAACGTATGGGAAAAAGGAAACTCCCCTATGACACACAAACATGTTGACCATTCCCACTTCAAATTTATGATCATTAGCTCAGATTGTCCTCTAATAAAATGGCAATCAAATTAAGTTTTTATAATCCATTCACATTCCTGCTCTCCTAAAGAAGCATTTCACATTTATTCCCATTTCTCAGCTTTACTTGAGGACCTTGCTTTTGGTTTTGGTGAAACTATCTAAAGTCTCAGAAGAGAACTACCACTATCAACTCTCTCCACCTACCTACATTCAGCCACATACACTTTCCATTTCTCTTGTTGCTATCTATGAATGACTGATGTTTCAGTTTACAGCAAAACCTCCTGTATAAACTCTGTTCCATTAACTGTCACCATTCAAGGACATTTCCTTGAAAATCACTTTATCTTACATCATGAAGTTTTCCTTTTCTTGACTCTCTTCATAATATTTCATAATTCCTGCTACTGTTAAAAGAAGAAAACTAAAGAAGACAAAATCAAATCCTCTCAACTTTAATTTCCTCTTCAAATACTATTTCAGTTTTCTCGTTCCTTTTAATAAAATTCTTTGAAACCACTATGTTCATGGTTTCCAATTCCTCACCTCCCCTTCTTCTTGAAATATTTGAGCCAGGCTTTCACCATTACCTCTCTCATAGAACTGCCCTTGTGAAAGCCTTGAGTGACCTTCTATACTGTCGGTTCTCATCCCCATATTCCCTGATATGTCAGCAGTATTTGACAGAGTTGGCCATTATCTTCTCTGAAACACTTTCTTCCCTTCATGTCCAGGACTGACCGCTCTCATGAATTTATTTTCATCTCTGACTGTGTTTATTCTCTTTTTTTCCATAAATAACTTATTTAACTTATTTACTTCACCTGATAGTGTTGAAATGGTCCATGCCTTAGTCTTAGACCTCTTCTCTCTACACTCCACTTCTTGGCAATGTCATCCTTTTCTATGTTCAGTGACTCCCAACTCTGTATCTCCTAATTGAAACTGTGCTCTGTACACAACTGCTTAATCAGTCTCTTTATTTGGATAGGCATCTCAAACGTAACATGCACAAAGTGAGCTGCTGATTGCTGTCACCCTAAAGATTTACTTCTCTTTGAGTCTATCTACTTTCATTTAAAATCAAGTCATTCCTTCATTTTTGCCCAGTGAAAATATTAAAGTCATCTTTGACCCCTCTGCATTCTTCTCATTTAGCAAATGAGTATTGTGTGCATTCTAAGTGCTATGTATTCTTCTATGTGCTGGGAACTACAATAGTGAAAAAACTGGACAAAAAAAAAAAAAAATCCGGGATTCCTGGGTGGCGCAGCGGTTTGGCGCCTGCCTTTGGCCCAGGGCGCGATCCTGGAGACCGGGGATCGGATCCCGCGTCGGGCTCCCGGTGCATGGAGCCTGCTTCTCCCTCTGCCTGTGTCTCTGCCTCTCTCTCTCTCTCTCTGACTATCATAAATAAACAAAAATTAAAAAAAAAAATCCTGGTCTCATAGAGCATATATGCTAGTTGAGAAAGTCAGACAATAAACAATATAAAATTATAAACTATATAGTATTTCATAATGTTACTAGTAGTATGATGGAATATTAACAAGGATGGGAGATGAAGAGTGCCATGGTGTAATTTGAAATTTAAAAGCAGATATCATAGAAGTCCTTACAAAAATGGTAACAATTTAGTAAAAGCTTGAAAGATGTGAAAGATGGAGCATGCGAATTTTTAGGAAAAGACCATTCCAACTGGAAAAAAAATACTTAGTGAAAACATTCTGAGTCAAGGGTGGGCCATATATATTCTTGAAACAGTAAGGAGGCCAGTAATGGCTAGAGCAGTGGGAGCATGAGGAAATGAGGGTAGTGAGTGAGATGAGAGTCAGGTCATGTGGGGACTTATAGATCATTGAGAAGCTTTCATTTTTATAGAGCAGGATCGGAAGGCAGGAGGGTTTTGAGCAGAAGAAAATCATCATTTGACATAATTTCTCTGGATCATCTTTCAGAAGAACTTATTAGGGCCATGGCATAATCAGAAAGATGAATTTGAAAACTACTACAATAATCTAAACTTTATATAATTCACTTTATTTAGTTCTATTAACCCCTTGGAAAGGATATTATTTTTCAAGATCCTTGGTGAAGGAATACTCAAACAATTTAATGAGGAGTAAATCCCAGACACTTGCCAACTCTGAGTCACCAGTGTTAATTACCTAATAGAGCCCTGCCCATGCAAATGAAGTAAAAACCAACCATGCTAGTTTGAATAAGGATAGGTACAATGTATGAACTCCTAAACAAAAGAGATTGCAGCTCTTATACTGTAATACTTACTAAGGTGTTTTTCTTATAGAGCCTTATAATATATATAGTTGAACTCAGTTCACTGCATAAAATTGAACTTCCAAAACAATTTTATAATCTCTAGAAATTTACATGTCCCAAAATGCTAAAAAATTCATAACACAGAAACAGGGCATTTAGCAAAATTACTAATTTTTAAAATTCATCAGTCACTTAAAAAATTGGAATCCTATACCAAATAATGATATAATATTTAATTTAATATATTTCACTCTATGTTATTATATATTACATATATAATTAAACATTTGATAATTTTAATACACCATACTATACACCATGATTTTAATGATTTTTAGATAAGGAGGACTGATTCTTTATATACTACAATCTCCTTGACCTAAATGTCATTTCTCTATTTAGTGAAAAGAACTGATCTTCTCAGGAAAAATAGATGCATATTTCTTGTACATTTTAATTGCTCTCCACAGTGGTAATTGAGTTAATACATTTTCACATCTAAATGCTAATCAGACATTGGTGATTTGCTTGTCTCACCAGACAATTATAGCAACACTATCCATACCTTTGGCTGCAAATTATCTACAAATAGCCATATTGGTACAAGCCAAGAATGTGAGGTCATTTTATGATACACTCAATAAGTCCTGGTTTGTATTGTAAGTTTTCTAGTATATTTTTGTGGTTAAAGGTTATAGAGAATAGCCATTTTCTGTGCAAATATTCTTCTATACTTTTCCCTGTGTTTATAACAAAATACAAGTAAAAACACAGGAGTGAATTTTTTTTCTTTTTCTTTTTTTCTTTTTTTTTTTTTTACAGAGATGGGATTATACTCTCTACACTCTAATCTGGAAAATTATTTTTTCCCATTTCCCAATTTATCACAGTTGTTTTCCAAGTCAACACTTGCAAAGCTAACTTAATATTTTAAATAGAAGCATAATAGTTTCTATGGCCATTCTGATTATTCTGTTTTTTAAAAAACATAATCTCATTACAGGTCTACAATATCTTATTTGCAATTCCAAAATTATTTTTTTCTCATTCAAATGGGAAACCTAACCTGAAGCAATATGAGATTATTTATATTCTTTCTTTAACCCACTTAATTTGAATATTCATACACTTTGCTGCAGAAATATGAATGTGTTTGATTATGAGGTGCTGCTCCCAGCACCCTCATGGTATTAATAATATATAACATATACTTCATATTGTTGTTTTAAGAATACCAAAACATCAGAATTCTTAAACACATCGGCCCCAAGGGTTTTAGTTAATTGTTTGTAGAACTGTTTAAAGAATGCTGCCATGAATATCTTTCTTCCTATGCAATTATAAGACTGGGACTTTCATTTTTATAAACTAGATTTCTAGAAGTGAAATTATTGGATCATAGACTATGCACTTCTTCAATTCTTAAATGCCCTAAATTGCTTTCAGAAAATTTGTAGTTCATATTTTTAGCAAATATGTGCTTATATGTTTCGGTTTCTCATGGTTTCATCAGCAAAATATTTACACAGACTTTTAATATAATAACTACATAGATGATCTCAATTTCTATGCTGATATTTCTCATTGTGAATCTGCCATAATAGGATTACCATCTTAAAATTTCATAAATAATCCTGATACCCTGCGATTTCAAAGAGGCAACTCAGGATGTGTAAAGCATAAAAGGTCACTTGTAGTAATTATGTTACAAAGAGCTTTCTTCTAATCATTTCCAACATCTACTTGTTACCTCATTTCATTTATCTTTATTTCCTGGATTACCATCCTTTTGATGCTATTGTCTGTTAACTGTACAATTAACAATAACTCAGATTAGTCTATTTTTCTCTTTTCCCTCATACTTCTCTCCTTTTGTTTCAGTTTCATTGGGGATTACTCTTATCCCAATGCACTTTAACTTCTGATATTCCATTTTTGCTTCCTCTGTGTTCTGCCTCCGTGAGCTTTTTCACCTACTGTGGTATTGAACTAATAAGCCCACATTTATTTCTCCACACTAACATAGTCTCCCTGTTTCAGGCACATATTGCTACAGACTGTGAGGTACAATATGTGTGTGATATACTCTATGAAACATCCCATAGACATTTCATACCCCATCTACCCTCACCATCTGCCTTCTCAAAATGCTTATTTTATATCTTATATACTCCAGGAGCTAGCAATGCTTGACAATTAACAGATTCAAGAAATATTTAATAAATGCACAAATACAAAGCAATTGTGCTTTAAATTTTTTTTTAATTTTTATTTATTTATGGTAGTCACACAGAGAGAGAGAGAGGCAGAGACACAAGCAGAGGGAGAAGCAGGCTCCATGCACCGGGAGCCCGATGTGGGACTCGATCCTGGGTCTCCAGGATCACGCCCTGGGCCAAAGGCAGGCGCCAAACCGCTGCGCCACCCAGGGATCCCTAAATTTTTATAAATATATTTTCACAGCTATCACGCAGCATACACAATAACAAACAAACACAATAACTCTCCAATAGGGGCACCTGGGTCGCTCAGTCAGTTAAGCATCTGCTTCCAGCTCAGGTCATGATCCCAGCGTCCTGGGATCAAGCCCCGCATCCGGCTCTGTGCTCAGCAGCCAGTCTGTTTCTCCCTCCTCCTCTCCCTCTATGATATCTCTCACTCTCACTTTCTCTCAAATAAATAAAATCTGAAAAAATAGTAACAATTCTCGAAAAGGGCAGGATAATTTCAAAGAGTTATGCAGCCTTGAAAAAGGATGTAAGGTCAAATGCGGCAGACCCAGAAATAAAAATCACATTTTCTGGTTTTAAAATCAATATCTCGATTTCATCATGGAGATTTTAACTGATGACCTCGTATTCTGTTCACTTTCATAAAGTATATATTGATTTTTTTTTGTTTGTACTGTGGCTTAAACATGTTGTAAAAAATATAAGGTCATGCTGAACCTAGAGAATTAAGAGTAGGGACGCCTGGGTGGCTCAGTGATTGAGTGTCTGTCTTAGGCTCAGGTTGTGATTCTGGGGTCCTGGGATCCAGTCCTGCATCAGGCTCCCTGCAAGGGGCCTGCTTCTCCCTCTGCCTGTGTTTCTGCCTCTCTCTCTGTGTCTCTCATGAATCAATAAATAGGGCAGCCCGGGGGGCTCAGTGGTTTAGTGCTGCCTTTGGCCCAGGGCATGATCCTGGAGACCCAGGATCGAGTCCCACATCCGCCTTCTTGCATGGAGCCTGCTTTTCCCTCTGCCTGTGCACCATTCCCCACCCCCTCCATGTGTCTTTCATGCCTAAATAAATAAAATCTTTAAAATAAATAAATAAATAAATAAATAAATAAATAAATAAATAAATAAAAAATAATATCTTTAAAAAGAGAGAATTAACAGTGGACAATGAATGTGAAACACTTAAAATTATTACATTATAATGTATACTCAGATAAATGTATGAATGTGAGCATGCTTTCTAAATTCCTTTTTATTTATTTTTTGTTTAGAACCATTTTCACTGGAAGTCAAGGGCAGTGCCGGAGCCCTCCTAGCCTGAACATGATGCCTTTAGTCTTGGTCTGCTCATGTAGCATCCACTGATAATGTGGACAGAAGTAGATGGATTTGATTTTTCTCAGAGAATATATTTTATTGTATGAGGCATGAGATTACACAAATATTGCCTTATTCCATGACTAGTACACATGAATCATAACCACTTTGAATTCTTTCGAAGTTCAAAATCAATCTAAGGATATAACCTTTTCCTATTTCATAATATTCCTGAAAGTGCGTGAGTAGCAAATATGACTGTGCCTCTTGCTACATGTGGGAACACTGCAGCACATCCATTAACCAGTCGCTCCTTCCTGTTCTTCCCTATGTCGGGGGAATAAAATTTTCCCACACTAGTTTCTTCAGATGACTCAGTAAATCTTTCACCTCATGGCAAAAGCTCTCTGCACACTACCCCCTTCCCAGAGCGTACAGAATGCACGCCTGTGGAGCGTGCATGTCAGGATTTGATCAAGAAGCTGAATATGGCTCTGTGCCTGGTTTGCATTTTATGGTCACAAAAGACACTGGGTGAAACCGTCATCCTGCAGATCTTTTACTTGCCTGGAGCATCATGCCACTTCTGAGAACACAGGGGTTCCAGAGAACTCTCTGGCCTTTTGAACCGACTTCCTTTGTGTTACATCCAGACCATCATTTCTCGGTGCATTTTTAAAAGACATATTGCTTGTTAACAACCTTTTAAAAAGGCAGGGAATTATAGAGATCCATAATCTCTTCTGCAAAGCTAACATAAATTTTTTGGAGATAAAACCTAACCTGATGAGACATGAGATTATTCATAATCTTTATTTATCCTATTTAGTGTGACTATGCATTGAAGTCCCTACAGAAATATTAATTTGTTTGATTAGGGGGTGCCACCCAAGATATAATTAATTGGAAATGCTATAATATTTACAGTATGTGTATCATATTATGTTTCTAAAATTAAAAAAACAAAAACAAAAAAAACAACCTGAGTTCCAAATCACATCTAGTCCCAGGGGTTTGAAGTAACAGTGTGGTCCTATAAATATATACTAAGTTACATCTATGCACTAGCCTGTAAAGATTACTGTGGTATATCAGGTTTTATTTTTATTTTTTTTAAGATTTTATTTATTTATCAATGAGAGACACAGAGAGAGAGAGGATCCTGGAGGACTCCAGGATCATGCCTTGCGCCGAAGGCAGGCACTAAACCACTGAGCCACCCAGGGATCCCCACTCATGGACTTTTTAAAATAAATACACTGAGGACAATTTATTACCTTAAAAATTTGAATCTCCTATTAATATAGCTTAAAATAATTAACCAACTATAATTTTATGTAGTCAAAATGGAAATTTTTGCCATTTTTTAGGTCCTATGCTTTTTGGTCACTTTTTAAAAATTCAGAGAGTAGACCATGTGTTAAAATAAATAAATGAAATAAATATAAATAATATTACCTATTCCAAAGAATTATATTAAGTACTAAATAACTAATTCAAATGCTTATTTCAATATCAGCTGTATGGCACATGCTTAACATATATTTTTGCAGATAGTAGCAGAATTAAAAATAATTATATTTGCAGTAAAATAATATGATGCAACTGCCTCTTCCCTCATGCACCCCACCCCTACTTAATCCAACTGTTCAAGGAAAATTTATGTACTTGCTTATGAAGACATTGACTTGTATAAAACAATATAAAATATAATATACACTAAAATAGCATAAGCTTTTAGTCATCTATGTATACTTATATGTAAACACACATCTGATGGACACAAATAATACATATTTGTTCTTAATGGAACTATACCATGCTTTAAAAAAATTTTTAAAACCTGATATACCGGGGGATCCCTGGGTAGCTCAGCAGTTCAGCACCTGCCTTTGGCCAGGGGTGTGATCCTGGAGTCCTGGGATCGAGTCCCGCATCAGGCTCCCCCGCATGGAGCCTGCTTCTCCCTCTGCCTGTGTCTCTGCCTCTCTCTCTCTCTCTCTCTCATGAATAAATAAATAAAATCTTTTTTAAAAAGTCCATAAGTAAGAGTAATAAATAGTAATGTTTTACAATCAGCCTGTGGGATGTGGGGTAGGGGAACAGAATGAAAGTCAGATGTGTTGCATTTGCCCATTTTATAGTATAAATACTCCCATCATTGTCGATTTAAAGCTGTCCCAACATGACACTACTGAACGTGGGGTTACAATGAGATACATATAATTGCTCTTTGGACCCAGTGCAGGCTGGCTCTAGTGACCCTTGGAAGGATAACTCAGTAACCCCAGAGATGATGAAATTAATTTTAAAACAGAAATATAAATGTTTATACTAAAATGTTTTAGATGTATTCATTAAATGGGAAAGAAAAATGCAAGGAAAACAAAATAAAGCAAACAGGTAAAAGCAAGATTACTCTAATTGAGTTCATTACATTTTTAGTATACAAATATAATTTTTAGATCAGAGTTTTTTAAAGACAAATACGTAGTTACAATTATTAAATATAATTGCATCTATCTGAAAAGTCAACATAATTAACTATGCTTAGGGTTTTAAGAAGTGGACTTTTTTTGAGGTAACATAATACACTTTGACTCACAGTATTCAAGGAGTGAGCAGTGAAGGCCATGTCATTTCAACAACATGTTTCAAACCTCTGATTTCTCAGACTATTGCTTATAAAGCCCTGAAGAATGTCACTCAGTTTCTCCATAATGAACATTCAAAAGTTCCTTTTAGTAGAGTGAATGAGAAGGTTAGGAAAAAAAAGAAATGCTAACAGTCATGTGGACTATTGGAACTAAAGGTAGAATTACTTGGATCTTGAAAGCAGTAAAGGTAGAGTCATGACTTTTAGAATCCAGGTAATTTTTTCAAAATTTTCAAAAAATTTTCAAAAAATTAATAATATATATGAAAAATAGAATGCCCTTATCCAGAAATTACTTATGAGATGGCAAAACTAGTACATACTCATGGTTTCTAAATGATAATTAATTTAGACATAGAAATATTCATAAGGAATAAAATTCATGATGATTAATTTTATGTGTCAACTTGACTGGCCCATGGGATACCCAGGCATTTGATCAAACATTATTCTGAGTGTGTCTCTGAGGGTGTATCTGAATGAGGACAACATTTGAATCAGTAGACTGAATAAAGCAGAATGACCACCCTAATTTAGGTAAACATCTTCCGTTGAGTTGAAGATCTGAACTGAGGGGGGCACTTGACGGGATGAGCACTGGGTGTTATTCTGTATGTTGGCAAACTGAACACCAATAAAAAATAAATTTATTATTTAAAAAAAAGAAAAAAAAAGATCTGAAAATAACAAAAGGCTGAGTAAGAGAGAATTCCTTTGCCTGCCTGTCTTAGAGCTGGCACATTGGGCTTTCCTGCCTTTGACCTCAAACTGAAATATCAGGTCTCCTGGATCTCCAGTTGGCTGTGAGAAAGTCTTAGGATTTGTCAGCCTCCATAACTGCCTCAGTCAATTCCTTATAATATTTATACATATAATATATACATATAATTATACATTATATACGTATATGCACACACACACACACACATATATATACACACACACACACACACACACACACTTTGGTTCTATTTCTTTCAAGAAACAATATAATCGTTAATTAATTTTGCTTGAAGAAGATCAATTCAAAAGATTAAAATGAAGCTGAAATTCGAAGTCCTTACCATGACCAATATGATTCACGTCCTACCACCCTGTTAGCTTTCTCTCTCTCTCTCTGTTTCTTAGTAAGACCCTCCCTGATCTTTATCCTTAATATTCCAAGAGACTAACCAAAAACTGACTTAATTGTAATCCCCTACTTAATTGCTGCTGCTTTTATTATTGCTGCTGCAATCCCCCTTAATTGCTGCTTCTTTTATTCTCCTTAATATTTATTAGGATATAATATACTATATGTACTATGTGTTTGCATTATAATAAATATTAATTAGATAGATACATAGATACATAGATTTTGGTGGAAGAGAGACAATAACCTATATTTATATCTATCTAAACTTATTCTGTTTTCTTTATTTCTTCATGTGTAGTGATGAGATTCCTTCCCTTGATGCTGAGTAGATGCCAACAAATATTGAAAAAATGAATGATTCTTCCATGTGGCAGATTTGTACCATGTAGAAAATAATGTCCAAAACTGTACAATAAGTGACAGATATTTCAACAATATAGAAATTAAAAGAACAGTATTGAAGATATGTATTGAAACCAATTAATGTAATCGTGCACAGTCTAATGAAGAAATATCAAACGATGATACTAATAGATGAAGAAAAAGCATTTAATAAAGTCTAACCACCACTCATAACAACTCAAAAAAGAGTCCACAAAAAAATGTACAGCTAATATACTTAATGGGACAAACTTGAAGCCTTCCTGCTTCAAGCAGAGAATTGGGTAAGGATTTTTCCTTCTCACCACTGCTTTTCAACATCATACTGGTAGTTATAGGTGATGCAGTACAACAAGAAAGGGAAAAAAAGGGATCCCTGGGTGGCGCAGCGGTTTGGCGCCTGCCTTTGGCCCAGGGCGCAATCCTGGAGACCCGGGATCGAATCCCACGTCGGGCTCCCGGTGCATGGAGCCTGCTTCTCCCTCTGCCTGTGTCTCTGCCCCCCCCTCTCTCTTTCTCTCTCTGTGTGACTATCATAAATAAATAAAAATTAAAAAAAAAAAGAAAAGAAAGGGAAAAAAATGGCATGCTGACTGGGAAGGAAAAAATAAAATTGTCTTTGTTCACAGATGACAAAATCATCTAAATAGGAAATCCAAAAAAATTCTTAGAACTAATAAGTGATTATAACAAGGTTGCAGGATAGAAGGTTAATATATAAAAGGCAATGACTTCCTATATAACATCAGTGAATGCTAGAATTTGAAGTTAAAAACTTTACATTACTAGTTACATCAGCCCCACAAATGAAATTTTTTATATAAAACTAACAAAATGTGTACAAGAACTATCAAGAAAACTACAAAATTCTGATGAAAGAAATAAAAGAAGAACCAAATATATGGAGAGATAATTCCACGCATAAAAATAGGAATAGACAATACTGATTCTTAAGTTTTTATGGAAAGGCACAAACAGAGAACATCAATTCAGTGTTGAGGAGAAGAACAAAGTTGAAGGACTAACACTCCCCAACTTGATGATTTATTATAAAGCTATAATAATCAAGAAGTGTGATATTAACAATAAATAAATAGATAAATTGGTCAATGGAATAGAAGAGAGAATCCAGAAATACACCCACACAAATATAATCAATTGATCTTTGACAAAAGAGTTAAGGCAATATAATGGAACAGAGATAATCTTTCAAAAAATAGTGCTGAACAAATTAGACATTCACGTTGGGAAAAAAATGAATCTAGGAACAAACATTATACCCTTCAACAAAACTAACTCGTAATGGATCATAGACCTAAATATAAATACCAAATTATAAAACTCTTGAAGATACTGTAAGAGAAAACCCAGATGACCTTGGGTATGGTAATGGATTTTTATTTTTTTTTTAATTTTTATATATTTATGATAGTCACAGAGAGAGAGAGAGAGAGGCAGAGAGAGAAGCAGGCTCCATGCACCAGGAGCCCGATGTGGGATTCGATCCCGGGTCTCCAGGATCGCGCCCTGGGCCAAAGGCAGGCGCCAAACCGCTGCGCCACCCAGGGATCCCCTGGATTTTTATATACAATATCAAAGTTCTGGTCAGTGAAAGAAATAATTGACAAGCTTGTTAAACTGAAAAACTTCTGCTCTGTGAAAGACAATGTCAAAAGAACGAGAAGATAAGCCACAGACTGGGAGAAAGTATTTGTAAAAGACACATGCATTAAATGACAATTATTAAATGTACAAAGAAATCTTAAATCGTAGTAAGAAAACAAATAACCAAATAAAAAAGTGGGCCAAAGACCTGAACAGACACTTCAAAGAAGATATACAAATGGTAAATAGGCTTATGGAAAGATGTTCATCATCTTATGTCATTAGGAAACTGTAAATTAAAATAATAATAAGGTACCTCTACATACCAATTAGAATGGCTAAAATCCAGAATACTGATAACACTGAAAGCTGATGGAGTTAGAGAGCAAAAGGAACTCTCAATCATTGCTGTTGGGAATGCAAAATGATACTTCCATTTTGGAAGACAGTTTTGGAAGTTTCTTACAAAGCCTAACATATTCTTACTATGTGATCTAGAAATTGCATTTCTTTATATTTATCTAAACAAGTTGAAAACTAATGTCCACCCAAAATTCTCCTCCTAGCTATTTATGGTAGTTTTATTAATAACTGCTAAAACTCAGAAGCAACCAAGATGTTTTTCAGTAGGTGAGTAGACAAACTGTGGAATATCATTCAGCATTAAAAGAAATGAGCAATCAAGACGTGAAAAGACATGAGGAATCTTAAAAACATATTACTAGGGGGATCCCTGGGTGGCTAAGTGGTTTAGTGCCTGCTTTCCGCCCAGGGTGTGATCCTGGAGTTCCGGGATCGAGTCCCACGTCGGGCTCCCTGCATGGAGCCTGCTTCTCCCTCTGCCTGTGTCTCTGCCTCTCTCTCTCTTTCTCTCTCTCTCTGTGTGTGTGTGTGTGTCTCATGAATAAAAAAATAAAATCTTGAAAAAAAATTAAAAAATATATTACTAAGTGAAAGAAGCCAATCTAGAAAGTTTATATGCATATTGTATGATTCTATCTACAGGGCATTCTGGAAAAGACAAAACTATGGAGATGGTAAAAAAGATCTATGGCTGCCAAGGGCTAGTTTTGAGGGAGTGAGAGATGAATAGGTGGAGCACAGATGACCAAACTATTGTGTATGATACTTCAGTGATGGATACATGTCAATATACATTTGCCCAACCCATAGAGTGTGAATCTTAATGTAAACTATGGAATTTGAGTGGTTATGATTTATCAATTTTGGTTTATCAGTTGTAACAAATGTACCACTGTGGTATGGAATGTTGATAATGAGGAAGATTGTGCTTGTATGAAGGTGTAAGGTATTGAGATCTCTCTGCACTATTCTCTCAATTTTGCGGTCAACCTAAAACTACTATACGAAATAAAGTTTATTCATTAAAAGAGAGAGAGAGAGACAGAGAGACAGAGAGACAGAGAGAGAGAGAGAGAAAGGAGACAGAGAGACTACTGAGAAGCCAACAGAGTATTATTATTTTAGCTTCAAATAGTGACTGTGCTCTAAAAATTGTTTTCTATTTGTTCTTTTATTCTCGTTTCCTCATTTCCATTCCAACAAATCAGAATTCTTTCCAAGAAAGAATTCTCTGATATAGCCTTTTAGAATATTGATAGCAGTGTTATATGTAGAATCAGTCAATTCTTCCCATACTTTTTCCTATTTTTTTCACAAATTCATCTGTGTTGTATATAGACTAGTAATTTAAACAAGACAATATTTACTAAATAACTATTGATTGATTTTCTAAGACATTGATATACAATGATGTATTCACTAATTCCATTGCTTGATACTGAATTACAAGTTAATATCCACATATTTTCTATATTGTGATGGTCTTGCCTTACAAAGTATATTTTAAAATAAAACTCCATCAGTACAATACTGCTTTCCAAAGATCTTATTTCTTTTTTTTTTTAAAGATTTTATTTATTTATTCATGAAACACACAGAGACAGAGGCAGAGACACAGGCAGAGGAAGAAGCAGGCTTCATGCAGGGAGCCCAACGTGTGCCTAGATCCTGGGTCTCCAGGATCACACCCTGGGCTGAAGGTGGCACTAAGCTGCTGAGCCACCGGGGCTGCCCTCTTATTTCTTTAAAACAATCTCAAAGGAAGCCTTGGTTTAAATTTTCTAGGTCTCATTTCTAAAATTTTGCATCATCAACTCTAAGGTTGAATTACATTTTTCAAGATAGCCCTAATTCTATAATGATATATATTGTCAGAACACTTCAGGTTCGTTTTTTTAATTTTTTTTTAAAGATTTATTTATTTATGTGAGAGAGAGGGTGAGGGACAGGGAGAGAGAGAATCTGAAGCAAATGCCGTGAGCAAGAAGCCCAGTGTGGAGCTTGATCCCAGCACTGCAAGATCATGACCTGAGCCGAAATGAAGAGTCAGACACTTACCTGAGTCACCTAGACATCCCAGATTAATTTTGTCTTAATTAAATGACGGACAAGTAATGATTTACTTCACAGGACACCGTACCAAGCTTCAGGATGCATGAATTCTAAAACCAGTTCCTCCACTTACTAGCTGTATGATATGGGTGCATAATTTTACTTACTTCAGTCTGAGGCCCCTCATGTGTTGGATTGGAATAGGTTATTTCCAAAGTTCCTCCCAATGCTAATGCTCAACTATTCCATTTTAAGAGAATTGACAGTTCTAGATACTAGTCTTCAAACTATGCCAAAATACCATCAACCCAACATAATAATGTGTATTCACTAGGTTTAAACACCCAAACTTCTTACAAAAGTATATATATATATTTTTTTGTCTTCTGTAACAGTCTGGAATTGACAAATTTGGCCTGCAGCAATGCATAGATAGCTCCAGAGAAACTTTAAAAGCGTGTTATAATTGAGTAATTTTCTTCCTTGCCTTGTTTGTCTTTGTCTTGTGAAGAGCCCCACTATTCCATTTTATTACAGACAAATCCTCTGCCCTCTGTTCCTGGTTTATTATCATTATCTGCTAAATGTTGATTTTTAAAATGTTTGCTAGATTGTTTGGGTGTCCTAAGTTAAGTAAGAACTGGAGAGCTACAAAGTGGTTTACATAAAGATGGTATGCCATCTTTAAAAATATTTAAACCTTAAAACTCTATAAATACTGTAGATTTATAAACAAATAGAAATAAATCTTTGTCAGTGCAGGGAATTTTCTACACAAATTTCTATTTCTAGTAAAAATACTGGTGTAACTGTTATAACTAAATGGCTACAAACAACATCCACTATTAATATATTGCTTATTAAAAATATATAGCAAACTTCCTTTTTGGGCATAATGTTACTTGACAATGTGTTAAAGGAAAATAAAACAATATAATCAATATAAACTCTTACCATAAAAATCTGTTTGGTTGATGGCAACACTGAAAAATAGCAATACATATGAAATTACAAAAGGGAAAATGATTAAGTGCTGAATTAATATTGTAGATATGTAATTTTAGGCATTAGGAAAATAATTTTTCACAGTTGTCTTGGCATAGGTCCTTTAGAAAGTAGACCCTGTGTTTTAAATTAAGTATTGACCCTTTACTTGGGAGATATAAACTAGGATGATGGAAAAAATAAGAAAAGAAGAGTAAACAAGGCACAGAAAGATGAAATGCTGTATGTGTGATAAGAGACATGACAGTAGTGGCTCTTTCTTTAAGACAATCTCTGAAATATAGAAGGTCACTGGCAGCTGTGTTTACACAGCACATATGACATCAGTAAAATGACTGTGAGGGGGAATTACTCTCAGTGGGGTCCACAGGAGAGAGAAAGGGGTTGGAATTTATCTTCTATTTCACATAAGTTAAGCTTTACTCCATGAGAAGCCAACTTCTCACATTTCTAGCTTCTATAATGGGGGCCCTGAAAGCAGAAGAACAATGAAATGGAGATGTCTTAAAAACTACCATTTATTATATGAACTTAACAGTATAGAAAATGTTAAGCATTTTTATGTGTTATCTCATTTAATTCTATACCGTAATAATTTTTATTATTTCCTCTTAAAGATGAGGAAAATAAGGATCTGATGTAAAGTAGCTTGCCCAAGTTCGCGCAGCTAATAATAATCCCATCCGGCATTCAAACCTAGACCAACTATCAAGTTTATATTTTAACTATTAAACAACTGTCTAAAAATTTTTTATTGCACATCATTTTCAGTTTAATAAAATTCAAATGGATATAGCATAAGATTCAAATGACCTTTCGATTGTATTACAGATTTTAAAAAGTCCCAATTGTTGAGGTCAATATAATAAATCCTTAAAACCTTCATATTCTAAGGGAAGATAATAGGCCATCTACTCAGAACACCATAAATTTATTTCTGTCGGCATCAGCACATCGCCCACATCCAGAAAAGAAGACCAAGAGTAGATTTGAAGCTGAATTTTGAAAAGCTCATTTGTCATCCCTTTCCTGGTACCCAACTCCCTCTACAGTGGAGAGTAGGGCAGTATGCCTTTTCACCTTCTTCTAAGCCAGGGGGAGGCCTTGATGTGTGTGCTCTGGAAGGAGTAAGAAAGAGACAGATCTAGTTAGTCTGAAATTAAAAGGTTATTTCTAGAGTGAGCATCTCAGGAGAGGTCCCTCTGGGATTGAACTGTACTTTCACTGACAGCCAGCCAGAGGTGTGACTGTCATAAGTCATTTGTGGACATCTGGATGAAAGGAAGCATGCTTGAGTAGGATGCATTCATAAAATTTTGCTTGACAGAGGGAGGTGACCTCAGCAGAGAGGGCATGGACATCAAGTGTGATAATGGAGTGGGAGGTTGTAAGTAAGCAGCTGGAAAAGGCAGCACCCACAGAGAACTTCAGCTGGAGGTCCATAGCACAGAGTCTCTAAGGAGCCCTGAGAAAGAGGGTAGCTATGGACATCTGTCCCCTCTGATTACAATTCTGCCACTCAAGTAGACTTTTTCAAAAGAAGAAGAAGAAGAAGAAGAAGAAGAAGAAGAAGAAGAAGAAGAAGAAGAAGAAGAAGGAGAAGACTTTTAAAAATATATTTATTTATTTGTGAGAAAGAGAAGTCACATGTGGGAGTGGGTGGAGGAAGACTCTCAAGTAAGCTCCCCACTAAGTGGGGAGCCTGATGCTGGGCTCCATCTCACAAGCCATGAGATGATGACCTGAGCCGAAATCACAAGTGGGACACTTAACTGACTGAGCCACCCAGATGCCCCAAGAAGAAAAAGACTTTTCCTGCCCTTCACTGTTATTCCACTCTATTCTCCAAACCTGAAAATGGAGTAGCACAAATAGAGTAGCATGAAGAAAAAGAGAAATTTTCAGCCACTACCCTCTTGCAACACTGATAGTGTACATATTTGAGGCAGACCCATGGTAGGGAAAAAAGAAATGCTTTAAATTGGTAGGTAGTCTGAAGATTTTATACTAGAATGGACTGGTTTTGAAAATACTCAAATTACTGGAACTCTTCAAGATTTCATCCAAATGACTGGAGAGACAGTAGACTGCAGATAGGGTCCAAGGAAGGAGGAGATGCAGAAAAAAAAAAAAAAGTTTTTCTTCCAGCTTTCCTCAGAGTCCAGAACTTTCAGTGACAGCTGATATGCTAATTCACTTGTATTATAGGTGCTTTTCTAGGACTTTCAAAACCATGCTGACATATAAGATGCAAATAATATACATCTGCATCAAGATTACAGATAAGATTAAAATTAAAAAAAATCCTAAGATTATAATTCCACTTTGAAACTTTCTCTGTTGAAAGAATTCCTATGTAAGATAATGAATATATATTGACACACATAATATATTGTACTAATTCCCATGTAAGACAATGAGCACATTGTATATTTTGGTGGGGACAGTGGTGTGTAACGGGATAGGGAGAGAGAGAGAGCTGTCCTATACATATGAAAGGAAGAATTAACAGTTGGTTGGGAAAATTACTTTGATGCAATAAATGGTAAATTCTAGACTAGTGGTAGACTACTATACTATATTGTGATACACAGTCCTATGTGAATTGAGCATTTGAAGAAGAAATTAATAAAAAGAAGATATTTCTTCAAAGATAGATAAGTGAGTTTTCAGTAAAATGTGTTAAGGGAAAGAAGGTAAATATATACTCTAGAAAATTTTTTGTAATTTTTGTAATTTTTGTAATTGTAATTTTTGACTATAGAAAATGTTTTTTATTTTTATATATAATTGTTTTGATTATAGAAATTCTGTATTTTTATTGTTCTGTAATTCATATACCCAATGTGCTCAATTAATTTCCACCCTATCCCAGTTTTCAGTTCTCCCATCTTTTCCAGTGGCTTCTGCATCACTAAACTATAACGTTCATGTTTACTCAAACTATACACAGATGTGCACTCAGAGCTCCCAACAGGACAACAGGGTCTCCTGAAAGTTTTTTTGTATGAATAAGCAGATGAGTAAGTGAATGAAAGAAGGAAGAAATGAACAATGTGTTTACATTTAACTCTATGATAAGCTGAAAGTCATTCTAATTTAAATTCTTAGAGTTTTATTCATGTCCTTCTCAAGTAGGATAAGAAAAATGGAAAAAAATGTGGAATTCCAACCGCAATCTCTGTTCCTTAATGGCCATTCTTTTTGTAGCTTTTCTTCCCATAACTTCTAGGCTCAACAACTATCTTATTCTACCAGTTATAGTGAATTCTGAGAAAAATAGAAAATTCTTAGTTCCACATTTACATATTCCGCTATATCTCTTCCTCATGCCAAGAGCACTGAGTAGAAGTTGAGAAAAGAGAAAGTTAGCGATGGTGGCATTTTTCAATCTTTTATTTATATCTTAGACACATGATTCAATATCTCTATGCAACAACTGTCTTGTTTTTAAATTCTCATCATAACATTCTCATTCTTTGATGTTTCCAGATGCAGTGCCTTATATTACTCTTTTTTAAAATCTGTTTTATGTGTGTATGCGTATCTCTGTGTCCATGAGGGAAGTCACTGCTGGGTGGGGTGGCTATGAATGAGGAACAGAAGAGCAGCAGGACACTTGGGAAGGAAAAGGGAATATGTGCTGGTGGAAGCTTTCCAGACACTGAGCTGTTCTAAAATTCGGCAAACCAAATTTTCTCTATTACATTTTCCTAATTTTCCAATACAAATGATAAGCTTAATAGCCCCTTCATTCCTTTCCTTCCTTTTGTTAATGATAACTAATATTAATGATAATGATGCGTGCAAATCCCCATCTAAGTGCTCTGTATGTACATTCAATTCTCACAACAAACCTTTGAGGTAATTGTTTTTATTTTTATTATTTATTATTTATTATTCTTATTTCATAGGTAATAAAACCGAGACAAGGAACATTAACAAACTTGCCTGCGGTCACTCAAGAATGTAAGGAGTAATGTAAGCCATAATAAGAACCCACTAAGTTTTGTGACTTTGATGCCATTATTCATGTTCTTAAACTCTTACAACACAATGGATTTTTTTTCCATTAGGCAGAACCTGTCTCTACTTTGTAAAGAAAAAAAAAAAAAGGGGTAGAAGTTTGGAGGAGAAAAACTACCTAGTGAAAGGACATGCACATCTTCCATTCTTCCAGAGCAACCTCTGGAACATGAGAAAGAGCCCACATCCCATTTGATACCAAACAGAAATGGTCTTAATTTATGAAATCCTCTTTTTGTGTTTTTAAACTATAGAGATAAGTAAAGATATAGTGCCTGTTCTGGGTTTAATTTCATGAACTTTTGGCTTTTACAAATGACCTAAAGAAAAAGATGCTGCAAATGGCTTTTTAGAAACTTTGTCCCTTTTTGGTTAAAGTCTGCCACCATGTGGCTCCTTTGAAAACAACATTTTTAGAAGTTTTTTTTCTTAAGCATTTAGATCTGGAGGGGAAGACAAGACAGTAGAGTGTGCAATATTATACTATGAGTTTCCATCATTGTTAACTTAATCCAAGTAGAGAGCCTGTTTGTGGTAAGTTTATTACTATGTACAGTATTATTTATTCCTTGCTACCTGCTTTCAAGATAGATATATATAACTTGTCTATGGTTTGAAAGTACTATTTCCTTCATCCCTCATTGAGTACTTACACAGCCCAACTTGGTCTCTAATGTCAAAGAACTGTGATCTGTGTAGCATCACATGACTACTACATGGAAAACTGGATTTTAACACACTTCTGTCTCACATTGGAACTAGGTATATCGGGGTCTAACCTTTTTTCCCCCAATACCTTTAGGTTTCTAGGCTTATTTTAGTATATTCATTGTATTTGTCAAATAACCAAAATATCTAAGCTTCATTTTCCTAGGTTGACATAAAACTAATAGGAGTACTAGTTTTAGTATAGTATAATATTAGTAGTGGAAAAAAAAATATTAGTAGTGGAAAGACAAATATTATCATCTTATTAAGAATTGATATCTAAGGACTTCAAAGGGTTTTTTTTTCACAATATGTCAAACCACAACAGAATCAAAATAAAATAACACCCATAAACCATATGAATGTGGTATTGATAAATACATATACTGTGTTTCATGATCTTCCTTCTAATATAAGAAATAATTTTCACTATGTAAAATGGTATCAATAATTTTATGTAAGAGCAATCTGCAGCAATCTACCTTAATTAAGGATTATTACTAATTGTTAAGATTTATGTTTTGGACCCCAAAACAAATTTTACAAGGTGAGGTTGGCTGTTTCTTATCCTCAGAATTATCTATGGCATGAACCACAATGGTTCCTCACATTTTATAGAATTACATCTTTGAAAGATTCTATTTCTCTAAGATCTAATTATATATGCTTTGCTTTTCATTGTAAAATTATCTCAACTGTTGCACAACTTAGGTAAAGGATCAGTCAAGGAAAAGGTAATATACTTTTCCAAATGCTTTTCCATTTTTTCTTCTCTTTCTTTTCTCTCTGGGAAATTTGAATGCTTTGTTTTCATAAGTCACAACAACAACAACAACAAAAATCACCATATCTGAGACATACTGTTCTGATTTGATCTTCCACATTTTTTAGCCGATGCTCAAAAACTTAATGTACAATGCTGGTAGTGTTTGCTATTCTCAGGATTTAAATTGGTTTGACATCAGAGGCATCATCTACTCTCATTTTTTGTGCATGTTAAGAATATCCATTTTTGTTGCACCTCTGCTTATATTCAGTTTATATCAAAATCTTCCATAACTGTCTACAACCATCATAGGCATGCGATCTTGAAAGGTGCTTAGGTTGTAGGTAAAGGAAGCTTTTCACAATCCAGGTGTGGAGGATAGAACAGTAATAATATACTTTGTATTTATTCATTTGACATACGTTTGCTAAATATTTGCTTTCTTATGTATTGATAGTTCTAAGTTCTAGGAAGAGAGCTTCAGTATGTCAAGGTTCTCACCTACATGAAGCAGTGGAGCAGACAAATGGTCAACAAGTAAAAAACAGCATATCTTCAGGTAGTGACAAGTGCATTAAAGAATATTAAGCAAACACTCTAATAGTGAGCCCCTGTTGAAAGGCAACATTAGTATGGAAATTATATACGGGTTTTTTGACTTGCTAGAGGATTAAATGATAAGAAAGTGTGAGTTATACAAGCATCCAAGAGGAGAGCATTGAACCAGAAAGAATTAGAAAGTTAAAAGGTCCATGGGATGCCTGAGTAGCCTGAGTAGCTCAATGGTTGAGCATCTGTCTTTGGCGATTGTGATCCCAGGGTCCTGCGACTGAGTCCTGCATCAGGTTCCCCACAAGGAGCCTGCTTCTCCCTTTGCCTGTGTCTCTGCCTCTCTCTCTCTCTGTGTCTCTCATGAATAAATAAATAAAATCTTTTAAAAAGGGGGGGTGGAGTCTAGAGGAAGGATGGGGGTTGTTGGGGGACAGGGTAATTGGATCAAAGAAATGAGAACACACATTAGCTTAATATGTATTTTTGTTTGTTTGCTTGCTTTTTGTTTGCTTTATTAATCACTTGGCCAATTGTGTTAAGAAATTCAACATTGAAAGATTAAACTATTGTTAAAAATTATGTAGACCTGGGGTGCCTGGGTAGCTCAATTGGTTAAGCATCTGCCCTCAGCTCAGGTTATGATCCCAGGGTCCTGGGATTGAGCCCTATATTGGGCTCCCTGCCAGTGCTGCTCCTCCTTCCCACTTGTGCTTTCTCTTGCTAGCTCTCTCTCTCCGTCTCAACAAATAAATAAAATCTTTAAAGAAATGATGTAGACCAGTATATTTCAAAGTACTTCTCAAAGTTTTTCTCACATTTTAATGTACATAGCATTATGTAAAATTGCAGTTTTGATTCAGTAAATTCTGGTACTCAGGTGGTTGGTCCAGGATTGTTTTTCTAATAAAATTCTGACTTGCCAGTGCTACTCCTTTGTGGTTCCTCCTTGATTGTAGACTTCTGCGGTTCTAAATCTTTTATGTGTACTTGTTAAAGATGAAAATTTGGATTTCTACTTCTGAAAGTAATTCTTCTGAGTAATTCTACTCAGAATTACTTCTGAGTTCTTGTTTTCATTAGGTACAGAAATATGTATTTTAACACAGAATTCCAAGTAATTCTGATAAATATGGTCCATATATAGTGTTGTGGAAAGCCAGAATTGTGGAAAGCCCAGAATTGAATAATATAAACTTTAATATCCCTTTTATCTCTGATATTTATTTTCAGAGACAATTGGCAATAACATGAGTAATCACTTTGTCCCTGCCTATAGCAGTGAATATCCGACAAAATAATATTTATCGAATATCTACTTAATAAATATTGCTAGGTGGCTCTTGCCCCCAAGAACTTCATAGTCTGGAGATAAGTAGCCCCAAGAATACAGCAGAATTGATAAGAATACGCATTTTAGAAGCTGACAAACTATGAGCCATGGGAGGCGTATAAAAGCTACTTAAATTCTCTGATTATTCTCTTGGTATTCTCATCAATAAAATGCATATCAATTTCTCATGATCTTATGTAAGGATTAAATAGCATGATCTAAGCAAAATGACCAGTATACTGTCTAGCATAAAGTGAGTACAGAAATAGTACTGGGTCATTGGGTATTGGGTATCTGAAGATATTAAAAATAGTCTTTAATATCTTCAGATACTATTTGTTGAGTGTGGTAATAGTATCCTGGGTATGTAAAACTCACTAACCATTAAGATTTAGGGATTTAGAGATGTGTGTGTGTGTGTGCGTGTGTGTGTGTTGAATCTTATGAATGGAATGACATATTTGACATTTCTGCCTGACAAAACTTAAGAAAATTTTTTTGAAGAGATAGATAAGATTAGCAAAATGTTGATGATTTTTTTCACCTGAGTGACAGGTAATATTATCTATATTTTTGTATACCTTTTTAAAATTTCCTCTAAAAATTAAAAAAAGCAATTTCTGCAAGCTTAAGTTGTCCACAAGAATTCTAATACTTATTTACTCTTATGGAGAGTAATAGCAGAATTGAAATCTCTGTAAGATCGAAGATAATATCCAAAAATGAACTATTTAATATTTACATTTATTTGCTAAAAATGTTATTTAAAATTTATTTAAAAATTACTTAAAATTTGATAATATAGGGGCACCTGGGTGGCTCAGTTGGTTAAGCATCTGCCTTTGGCTCAGATCATGATGTCAGGATCCTGGGATCGAGTCCTTCATTGGGCTCTCTCTGTTCAGCAGGGAATCTGCTCTCCCCTCTCCCACTCCCCTTCCTTGTGCTCTCTGTCAAATAAGTAAATAAAATCTTTTAAAAAATAAAAAATAAATAAAATTTGATGACATGTATATGTATATAGTTTCCAATTTTTGCTTACAAAGTTCTTTGTCTTTGAGAACAAATTTAATTCATTTTATTTTTTAAAATACAGATCCTGAATCTGTCCATGAAAAGAGCCTGGAGACAGTAACACTGGAAGCAATGAGCACATGTCCACAGAGACCTTGATTTCTAAGTACATTTCACCTTAAAGTTGAGCCAGAGGTCCATGGGGAAATGGCTGATTAGGCTATCAGCAAGGAAAGTGTAAGTTGAGCCCTGACATCTCCATGTACCAGAAACTAAGAAAACACTAAAGGAAGAATGTCAGAAGAACAAAGAAACCAGTTTAATGGGCTCCCACTGCCCAAATTTGGGACATTTTAAGCATAGAACAGAATAGTAAGTGTATCTGACTGTAAAGCATTCTACTAAGTGAATGCATATGTTCATGATGATACTTGTAGACAGAGGGGAAAGTGGAAGAAATGAAGAGAGGAGAGGAAGGGAGGGGAGGGGTAGGGAAGAGAAATCTGTTTTTCCACCACCTAAATGGACTATTACAATACCTCAATATAAAAATTCTTAATCAATGTTTAAGGACTAGCACTTACTCTGTCTGCCTTTTGGGGAAAATGTAGTACATCTCAAGTTGGTGAAGGAAAGCTTTTCTTCTAGAAGTATTTTCAATAATAAATGTGAAAAGAGCAATAGATTTCAAAAAATTACTTTTAGCAATATCCAATGAAATACTCAATTCAGGCAAGAATTATCTATGGATGCTGAAATAGTTCCAAAATATTACCTCAAAGATTACATGCTAATTCAAAAGGATAATTGACCTGTTTAAAAATAATTAACCTTTATAATGGAGGAATCTTGTGCTCAACACCTTAACTAAGTTACCACATTTATCATCATTAATATTGAAAAATATCTGATACGATGTGGCCCCTATTGTGATGCAATATAATGAAACGGTCTGGAAATAGTGAAGCCTTTAACCTATTTTCCAGTGAAGTTAAAATAAATAGAGAAATAAATAACAACAACATGACAACAAACAAATTAGAAAAATCCCAAAGGAAGTGATCTAGTCTCTTTAATAGTCAATGACTTGAGACCTCTGGTTTCTAGTCCAGGCATGTAAGGAGCTTCGAAGTCGCCACTTTATCTTAACAAGCAAAAAGCTGAACAAACTAAAAAGTCTGCAACTCCTCTTAGACCCATCAGAAGTGAGGTCACAGGGCAAATTGCTGCCCTCAAAATTGGAGAGACAGAAAGGCTTGCAGATACAGAGAATCATAACTTATCTGAACAGAAACTTCCCTGGGAACCAGGGCCAGGATTAAAAACCCAAACTCTAATTGAGGAATTGCTGAAGGCTCAGTATGGACAAATCTGAGAGTTATAAACTCCGGGCGTTCCCAGTCATAGGGAGATCCCCACTCATGAATTTTACCTCTAGGGCTTGACCTGGTTCTCACAGTGAATACTAGAGAAACATCTCTTTGTTGTTTTGGCCTGGGCAGTGGAACAGAACCAGTCTTGAAATATACCAGAGCATTCTGTTCTTCTTAACAAGGCTTGCCCTCAAAATAAACTATTTTACCAAAGCTTAACCACTGCAATTTTTTCAGAACCTAACTGACCAGGCAAGGGACATAACTCAACTGGAGCCCTTTCTGGTTATCTATAATGGACTTAATGGGGTTCTTCTAAAATCCCTATGCTGAAACCCTAATCCCCTTGTGATTATATTTGGAGATAAGGCTTTTAAAAGGTAATTAGACAAAATGAGGTCATAAGGTTAGGTCCTACTGTAAACTGAATACTTGTAAGCCCTCAAAATTCATATGTTGAAACCTAATCCCCATTTGGAGGATCCAAAGATGGGGCTTCTGGGAAATGATTAAAGCATGAAGATGGGGTCCTCATCAATGGAATTAATTCCCTTGTAAAAGAGGCACCAGGGAGCTCACTTCTTCTTTCTGCCATGAAAGAACACAGGTGATTGTCTACAAATCAAGATGAAGGCCCTCATCAGACATGGAATCTGCCAGCATTTTGATCTTGAACTTCCCAACCTTCAGACTGTGAGAAAAAAAATCTCTATTCTTGAGCCATCTAGTCTATGGTGTTTTTGTTATACCAGTCTTAACAGACTGAGATGGGTTCTAATTCCATAGGCTTACTGGTCTTATAAGTAGAGGAAGAAAGAGAGAGATCTCCATATTTATACACCGAAGAACAGACATGTGAAGACATAGCAAGAAAGAAAGCCATCTGCAAGATAGAAGAAGAACTCTCACCAGGAACCAGATCAGCCTGCATCCTGAACTTAGACTTCCCAGTGTCCACAATTAAGAGAAATAAATTTCCATTGTTTAAGCCACCCAGTCTATGATATTTTGTTTTGGAAGCATGAGTAGATTAATACAGGTTTTAGTACCAAGAAATGGAGTGCCACTGTAACAAAAGGGTGGCTTGGGAATAGGGTATTGTATGAAGGCTGGAAGAGTTTTGAGGTATATGCTACAAATATCGACAATAGGACAGATTCCAGTGAGGACCTGGAAAGAAAAGAAGAGAGCTGGAGAGAAAGCTTCCATCTTCTTACAGAATCCATAAATAACCATAATAGAATATTGGTGAAAATATGGATATAAAGGGCCATTATGGTGAGGTCTCAGACAGAAATGAAGAACGTGTTATGGAGACAGAAGGAAAGGAGAGGTGACTCTTGTTATAAAATGGCAAAGAACTCAGCTGATTTGTGTTCTTGTCCTAACATTTTGTAAAAGGTAGAACTTGTGAGCAATGAAATTGGATATTTAGCTGAAGGCAAGTCTAAGTGTTGCAGGGATGAGTTGCTTCCTTGTGGCTACTTATAATCAAATGGAAGAAGAGAGAGGGAAATTAAAGAAAAAAATAGCAGGCAAAAAGGAAGCAGAACTTGAAGATTTAGAAACTTTGCAGTCTATATTGCAAAAAGTGAGAAAGAATGTTCTTTTTTAAAAAAAGATTTTATTTATTTATTCATGAGATACGAGAGAGAGAGAGAGAAGCAGAGACACAGGCAGAGGGAGAAGCAGGCTCCATGCAGGGAGCCCGACGTGGGACTGGATCCCGGGACTCCAGGATCACGCCCTGGGCTGAAGGCAGGCGCCAAACTGCTGAGCCACCCAGGGATCCCTGAGAAAGAATGTTCTGAAGAGAACACCAAGAGTATGGCTGGACTATAACTCTGTAAAGTTTATGGGATTATACAGCAGAAGTACTGCCAGTTTGAACTGAAGGAGATGGAGACAGGACAAAATTAAAGAAACCTAATAAACCTCTTGGATTTAACATGATGGAATGCTAGAATTATTATGTTGAGAAAGTGCTCTCTATTCTTCAAGAAGAAGAAGAAAAATGACCCTAAAGGTGCCATGATCAAGAGGAAAGATCATCAGGAAAACCATGTTGGTTTCAAAAGGCCAGATGCCCTTCACCTAAAACCTTGGGCGTGGGAACATTTTACAGAGACTTGGAGGTAGGATCACCTTGGAGGAAACATGGGGATGGAACCACCTAGAGTTTGAGAGAAAGAACCACACAGCAGAGCCTTGGGAGCAAGATGGCCTGGCATAGCTGCAGGGGCGGAACTCTCTCTTAGAGAGAGCGATGAGGGCAATACTGCCATCCCAGCAGACCTAGAGTGCAGAGCATCAAACCAAAGAGGATTATTTTCAATTCTTAAGATCTAATGAAATTTGTCTTGTTAGGTTTTAGAGTTGCTTGGTGCCAGTCACCCCTTTAATTCATATTTCTCTCCTTTATTTTTTTAAAGACTCTATTTATTTATTCATGAGAGACACAGAGAAAGAGAGAGAGAGAGAGGCAGAGACACAGGCAGAGGGAGGAGCAGTCTCCATGCAGGGAGCTGGACGTGGGACTCCATCCCGTGGCTGCAGGATCAGGCCCTGGGCCAAAGGTGGCGCTAAACCCCTGAGCCCCCCGGGCTGCCCTATTTCTCTTTTAAATGGGAAGGTCTCTCCTATGCCTGTCCACTATTATATTTTGAAAACACATAACTTGTTCACTTCCACAGGTTCACAGCTGGAGAGGAATTTTGCCTCAGGATAAATTATACCTCAAGTCTCTGACATTCCTGATTTAGATGATATTTAGACTAGATGATATGAGACTTTGGAGTTTCGGTTCTATTGTTGTTGCTGGAATGAGCCCCATTTCAGGGCTGTTGAAATGGAATGAATACACTTTACATGTGATGAAGACATGAATTTTAGAAGGCTAGGGGCAGAATGTTATGAACTGAATTGTGCCCCCCGCCCCCCACACACATACACCAAAAACAAAACAAAACAAAACAAAAATTCATGTTGAAGCTGTAACACCAGTGTGATTTTACCTGGAAATAGGGATTTTAGAAGGCGATTAAGGTTAAATGGTGTCATAAGGGTGGGGTCTTCCCTAACAGAATTGATGCCTTAAGAGTAAGAGCACTCTCTCTTGCTCTTGCACTTTGTGTGTGTGTGTGTGTGTGTGTGTGTGTGTGTGTACATATGCACCAAAGATAAGCTATGTGTGGACATAGAAGGCAACTATCTTTAGGAACTGAATAGGCCAGAATCTTTAACTTGGACTTATAAGTCTCCAGAATAAAAAGGATAAAGATTAAAATCAGCAAAGTAAAAATGTGCATAAATGAAGTCCAGGAGATACAAGCTTCCGGGTGTCTCCTCCCAATGAAGTACTGGGAATACTTAAGTCTCCCAGGAATGATGTGTGACAACACATGTGAAATACTGTCAACCGGGGAAAGTTCACCTGATCCTCAACATCCAAGGATTTTATTGGGAAGTAAGTCAATCAGGTATGAAACACTGTATAACTACCTTAGCTACTCAGCCTCCAGTCCTCCAGAGGTCGACCTGATACAGCATGATCCATAACTTCAGGTATACAAAAACAGGAACTCACCATAAATCATATTATTATCATAAACTGATCAAACTGATAATAGTGCGGTCCAAGACTTCAAGCTTACAAGATCACTATTATCAGGTAGGATAGTATAAGCTCTCGGAGGTTATCTCCAGGGAGCCAGGCAATAACCAGCCCTCCTGAAGACTAGCCTCGCTTTGGAATGTGCAGGGTGTGAGTGATTCTTGGTCTGCTAGTTAACTCTTTGCTGCATAGCAATCAGGGTAATGCTGTCCCCATGAAATGTGCTAAAAAGTGTGCCGTCTGCTTTTATTTTTGGAAGATATTCTGTAGAATTAGTGTCCTTTCTTCCTTCAATGTTTGACAGAATCCACCAGTGAAAACATATGGATCTGGAGTGCTCTTTTCTGGAAGGTTATTAATTATTGATTCTATTTCTTTAACAGATATGGGCCAATTTAGATTAATTATTTCTCTGTATGAATTCTGGTAATTGGTATCTTTCAATGAGTTGCTCCATTTTATCTAGTTAATTAGATCATGGAATAAAGTTATTTGGTATTCTTTCATTATCTTTTTGGCACTCATGAAACCAGTAGTGCTAATTCCTATTTCACTTCTGATATTGGTAAGTTGTGTCCTCTTCTTTTTTTCCTCCCTTAGCCTGGGTGAATGTTTATCAATTTCATTACTTTTTCAGAGAACCAGCTTTTGGTTATGCTAATATTCTCAATCTTTCTCTTTTCAGTTTCACTGATTTCTGTGTCAAATTTTATTATTTTCTTCTGCCCCCTTCAGTCTTCAGTTGTTATTCTTTCCCTAATTTGTTAAGGTGGAAATTTATTGATCTTCTATTTTCTTTTCCAGTACATGAATTTAATATAACACTACATACATTTTCCTCTAAAAGCACTGATTTTACCGCATCTCACACACTTTGAGATTATATTTTCAGTTACATTCATATCAAAATATTTTAAATTTCTCTTGAGACACACTTTTGACCCATGTTTTTTTCAAAGTACATTGTTTAATTCCAAATATTTGATGATTTCCTAGCTATCTTTCTATTTTTGATTTCTTGTTTAATTTCAGTATGGCCTGAGAAATATTTTGTATGATTTCTATTATTTTAAACGTGTTAAGATGTATTTCATCATCAAGAACATTTGCTTCAACGTGGATGGCACTGGAGGGTATTATGCTGAGTGAAGTAAGTCAATCGGAGAAGGACAAACATTATATGTTCTCATTCATTTGGGGAATATAAATAACAGTGAAAGGGAATATAAGGGAAGGGAGAAGAAATGTGTGGGAAATATCAGAAAGGGAGACAGAACATAAAAACTCCTAACTCTGGGAAACGAACTAAGGGTGGTGGAAGGGGAGGAGGGCAGGAGGTGGGGGTGAATGGGTGATGGGCACTGAGGGGGGCATGTGAGGGGATGAGCACTGGGTGTTATTCTGTATGTTGGTAAATTGAACACCAATAAAAAATAAATTTATTTAAAAAAAAAAAGAATAAGGTATATTTTAGGGGCAGCCCGGATGGCTCAGTGGCTTAGTGCTGCCTTCAGTCCGGGCATGATCCTGGAGCCCCGAGATCGAGTCCCATGTTGGGCTCCCTGCATGGGGCCTGCTTCTCCTTCTGCCTGTGTCTCTGCCGCTCTCTCTCTCTCTCTCTGTGTCTCTCATAAATAAATAAATAAAATCTTTAAAAAAATAAAATGTATTTTAGCAAATGCCCTGTGAACTTGAGAAGGTTTTCAACTATCATTAGATAGAGGATTTTGACCATGTCAATTTGATCAAGTTGACTGTTAGTGCTATTCAGGTAAGCTGTTATCATTAATGTTTTTATGCTTCTGAGATCTATCAATCACTGGAAGAGGTGTCTTGAAGACTCCAACTACACTACTTGTTTGTCTGTTTTTCCTTTCAGTTATATCACTTGTTGCTACACGCAATCTGGTGCTTTACTGGTAAGTGCACACATGTTTAAGAATGTGTTATATTCTTGGAGAATTAATCCTTTTATCAGTAGTGCCCCTCATCATCCATGATAATTTTCCTTGTCCTGAGGTATGCTCTTTCTGAAAGTAATATAGGTATTCTGGTTTTCTTTTAATCAATGTTAACATTGTATATACTTTTCTCCAACTTGTAATTTTAACCTTGCAGCGTTTTTATATTTAGAATGGGTTTCCTATAGACAACACACAGTTTTATTCATTCTGACAATCTTATGTCTCTTAATTGATGTATTTAGACCACTATCACTTACAGTGATTAGTGATAGAGTTGGAGTAATATCTACCACGTATGTAAATTTTTAATATTCTTTATTTGTTCTTTGTTCACTTTTTTCCTTCTTTTTTTCCCCCTCTGGATTTCATTAAGCATGTTATATGATTTGAGTTTTCTCTCCTTTCTTAGCATATCAATTATGCTACTTTAAAAATTCTTTTAAATTTCCTTAGAGTTTGAAATATATATTTAATCAAAGTCATTTCCAAGGAATACTAATACCACTTCCTGTGTAAGATGGTTTTCCTATGAAGACTATTTATAATTCCTCCCTCCTTCCCTTATGGCATTTCTGTCATTCATTTAACTTACCTATATGCTACAATCATGAAATATATTGTTACTATTATTGCTATAGTTATATTTTAGATCTATTAAATAAGAAAAATAGAGTGTTTTATTTTCATTTATTCCTTCTCCAATCTTTTTCTTTCTTTTTTAAAAAAATATTTTATTTATTTGAGAGAGAGAGAGAGACAAGGAGAGAGAGAAAGAGAGAGTACAAGTAGGGGGAGAAGCATAGGGAGAAGGAGAAGCAGGGTCCCCACTTACCAGGGAGTCAAACATGGGCTTGATCCCAGGACCCCAGGATCATGGCTTGAGCTGAAGGCAGATGCTTAACCAGCTGAGTCACCCAGGTGCCCCTCATTCTTTATGTAGATCTGAATTTCAGACTTAAATTAATGTCCTTCTTTCTAAAGGACTTCTTTTAGTATTCCCTTCAGGGCAGGTGTGCTAGGGGTGAATTTCCTTAGTTGTGGGTATATATATGTGTGGAGTATGTGAGAGACAAAGACACAGGAAGTCTTTATGTTCTTTGGAAGGACATCCTTCTGAAGGATAACCTCACTAGGTATAGAATTCTAGATGTTTCTTTTCTTTCTTTCTTTCATTCAATAATTTGAATATTTCACTTGCCTTTTCTTGTTTGTGTGATTTCTGATGTGAATTCCATAGTAATTTTTTTTTCTTTTTTTGCTTGCAGGTAAGGTATTTCCCCTCTCTCCCTTCTGGCTTCTTTGAAGATTTGCTTCTTTTTCTTTGGTTTTCTATAATGTGAATATATGCCTAGGTATACTTTTAATTTATTTATTTGTTTTGTATTTATCCTGTGTTATTCTCTGAGATTCCTAAATCTGTAGTCTGGTGTCAGCTATTAATTTTAAAGATGTTTTGTCCATTATTACTTCAATTTTTTTTTCTGCTCTATATTGTCTTTCTTTATCTTCTGGTATTTTTAATACATATATGTTAATTTGTGAAATGTCCCAAGTTCTTGGAGTTTCTATTCCTTTTCTGCCTTTTTTTTCTTTTTACTCTTTGAATTTCAGTTTGCGAAGATCCTATTGGCCTATTTTTAAGCTCACTGAATCTTTCCTCAGTGTTTCCATTCTGATGAGAGCTTTAAAGGTATTTTTCATTTGTGTTACAGTGTTTTTGATTTCTAGCATTTCCTTTTGAACTTTCTCAGAGTTTCCACCTGTCTGCTTACATTAGTCATCTCTTCTTGAATATGGACTTATGTTTTCAATTGGAGGACTTAGTATGCAATTCATAGTTATCTTAAATTGTCTTATTAATAATTCCAAAATTTGTGTTACATCTGAGTCTGGTACCAATGTTTGCTTTATCTCTTCAAAATTTTTTCTTTTTGCCTTTCGGCCTGCTTGTAATTTTTTGTTTAACGTGAGTCATGGTGCATTGGGGAATCCGAACTGAGGAAAACAGATCTTTAGTGTGAGCGTGTATGCTAATTTGCGTGGAAGTTGGGCAGTGATTAATGTTTGCTGTGGTTGTAGGTGCCTGTGGCTTCAAATCATTTTTTATTGTGTTATTATTTTTGTTTCTTTCCTTCACTTTGGGCTTCCCTAGGTACTCCCTCCTCAGGGTATGTCTGTATCTTGCAGCTTTTTGGCTCTGTTCTATTGTCATTAACCGGAATCCAGTGTGTGTGGTGATAAGATGTGGGACAGGGGAACAATCCTGTAATTTTGATCTTTTAGTGAGCCTGTAACTCTGAGCTAAGTCCTTGATGGTGTTTCTATAGTTGCCCCCCCCCCCCCACCTACCACCTTAGGTTCGACAGGAAGGCAAAAGTTTGTTGGAGTGGGAAAATTTCCCTTCCCTGATCTGGGAGAAGAGTCTGGGTAAAGCCTTTCCCTCTTGAAAATTAGGTCTTTGTTATGAAGAATACTCTGGGCAGATATCACAATGATTTCCCTACTCCGTCCAAAGTCACAAGGTCAGAGATCTTATATGTTCACTGTGAGAATCTGGTGAAGCTCCTGGAAATAAAACCTGTGAAAGTATGGGAGTCATTATGACTGCAGAGCCCATGAGCTTCCCACTCTCACAAGATCCTCACTCAACCTCCAGCAATTCTTCAAAATTACCGTCTAACTGTCCTCAGTTTGGGGCTTCAGCAGCTTCTGCTCTAGGAAAGTTGATCTCAGATGAAACTCTTTGGATTTGCCTGTCTCTCCAGATTTCAGGGCAACAACATACATTCCTGGTAATCTCAGTCTCTGATGCATCCAAGAAAAATAATTGATTTTCAGTTTGTTCTCCCTTTTCTAGTTGTAGTTAAAGGACTGAAAGCTTATAAGCTCGTTATACATTGGATTTTAGACTGAAATTCTGTGCCACGAACACATTTATTATAGTACTCATCAGGCTTCTTTTTATGAGATAGCATCTTCAATCCACTCTGAGTTCATCACATATAGAAGATTTCCATGGAGAAAAACTAAAATGCATTAGGGTCTTCTAATTTAGGTTTATCAAACAAACAAGCAGTGCATATCCTGGTATTATCAAACATTTTACTTTCAGAAAGCTAAATATCTTTTCATATAATACTATAGCTTCTGGCTTTAGGAGCTGTGCTGTTTCAACTTTCCATGGATAAATAAATACTTAACTATGTTTACGGTTCCACCTGCATTTTGCAAACATTCTCTGCATATTTAGTTGACCTGCGTTGGGATCACCTGGTTGTCAGTGAAAGACAGAAATATCAAACCCATCACAGTCACCATCTGAGTAGTTATCAGATAAACAGTGTAAACTGAAATATGCCATCTTGATAAAGTCCCTATGACTGTTACTCCAAACCACATTAATGAAGGGCTACAGAATAGTTACACGTAGATACCAGGTAACTTCTCTGCAAGAAGAGAATATTCCAGATCCCTGTGTCTGTAAGAAGTATGTGTGGCATTTGTTTACTGCTGGAGCAGAATATACAGTTTTAGTTGTGAGGTGAGCAGTTTTGAGAATAGAAGGCAGCTGTATTTTTGGAGCTGTGTGTGGAGTTCTGGTTTTCATGTCCTATTACAGTATTCTCTTGACTGCCAGATAATTTGCATACAGAACTTTTAGACAAGCTCCAGAAAATGGTTCATAACACATATTTCAAATGAAGAAATTAAATGATCTGTGTCACCAATTTCATTCAACCTTATCCATTTTTCCAGTTGACCTCTGATACACTTCATCTCGATGCCTCAATACAGTGCCCTTGGAACTTGACTGTCCTGGCCCTAAAACTTATCTGGCCATGGTGCAAGCCAGGTTTCTGTCCACTCCCTAAGCACCATTCAATTTGATATTAATTACTTTTAATTAACAAAATTATTTAAAAGAATGGCAACAGTTAGGGTGAAAACATATTGAATTCATCAAGTATATAGCAGGATGCTGTAATTAAGTCTTTACTTGGAACCTAAAATCTGTGTCACAATATTGAAATTGATATTACTTCTACCCTCCATTTTCTAGTCTGAAATAATAATAATCATAAATAGTAATATGTTATGGATTCTAAAGTGCCATGCAAACCAGATATTAACTTTTTCTAATGCATTGATATTTTTAAAATTTACAATAGAGCTTTTTTTCCTCAAATGTTTTAATTAGAAAACATATTTCTCATTACAAAAGGACAACAAGAAAGATATTGAAGAATTTAAGCAATGAAATATAGCTACTGCTTTGTGATTTTTGTTCTTATGGGATGTTGTTGACAGACTCTAGGGTGGCCCTTATTATCCACGCCCCCTGGTGTTCTTGCTTTGTCTAATACTTTTCCTTCTAGTGTGGGTAGGACTTTTGAATTGCTTCTAATTAATAGATTATGGCAACAGTGGCACAATGGACTTGCTAGATTATGTGTATATATTACAAAATATTGTAACCCATTTTACCAGAAGATTCTCTCTCTTGCTGGATTTAAAGCAAGCTGCCATATTGTGAGCTTCCATGTGAAGGACATGTGACAAGAAGTTGAGGATGGCCTCTGGACCACAGTCTGGCAAACCAGGAGGAACTGAATTTGACCAATAATAATGTAAGTTAGGAAGTTGGGCCTCTCACAGTCAAGTCTCAAATGAGATCACCACTTGGCTGACACCTTAATTGCAGCTTTGTGACACCCTAAGGTAAGTTGTACCCAGATTCCTGACTCAAAGAATCTGTGAAGCAATAAATGTGTGCTGTTTGAAGCCACTAAGTTTTTAGTACTATCATTAAACAGCAGTAGATAAATAATACACTGAGTTTTATAATGTTCTTTTTAATTTAAAGACTGAATATAATTCCTGTGGATGATTTTATTAATTTGCTCTAAATTAATACTCTTGTCCAATTTTGCCATATGAATGGGAATAATAGCTAACATTTATTGAATTCTTCCTAGGTACCAGGCATGCACTATCCACTTTATGGGCATTATCTCATTAGTTCTATTTTCCAGCATGGAAGATCTGCCTTTCCGTCATCATTCATTAAATCAACAATCAATTTGAAAACCACAATGTACCTCCAATACAGAGAGGAAAAAAAAATTAATTCTAAGAGATACTGGGTGAATTGTAAGGATTAGAATTCACGGAGCACAAAACTGTGTGACTAATGATACAGAATTATTGAGAACAAGCAAAAATATCATAAACTCTGCCAAAATTATTAAAGAAATAAGTAATTGAATCAGCATGATACTTATATCATCTCATTTATCCTTCTTAATAGATTCACTTTAATGCCTTGAGTTATGAAGTTATAAGATAAGTGTAATCATCAAAAAGGGATGAAAAACAAAGAGATTTACCATTTGCAAACAAAGACATTTGCAAGTCTTAGTCTACAATAAGGCAATAATGCACCAACCAAGAGGAAAAGATGAAACATAAGTTATTGAAGCAAAGATACTTATTTTAAATCATAGTATTCTTTTAAGAAAATACTTTAAAAAAGAAAAGATAACATATCATACACCTACTGGGGATTAGAGTTTGGGCCATCCCTTAACATATTTGATAAAAACTTATTACTACCAATCTCCTTACTTTAAAGTAACAACACAGTTTTATAAAGTATTGTTCAAATGCAATACATAGATTATAAAAAGAACTTGATTATGAAACCATGGAGTATATTTTGGGTATTTGCAATATAGTAATATTCAATGACATATTTGCTTTTACTGAGTATTAACATATTAGAATTTATTTAAATGTATTTGGAGACAATAAAAATTTAGTTTTTTTCTGAAATATTTGTCTATGTTTTACTATGACTGCATATATATAGGCCTTTGTTCAATTTTATATGGTTATTGTTTTCTTTGAACTACATTTTATTAATATGTTGTCCTGTCTGAATCTACTCCCTTGACGTTTATTCAAATTCATTTTAAAATAAATACATTATTGATATTTCCTTTCACACAACTATACTATGATATTTGAATTTATTTACCTGCAAATATTTCAATGTATTTATTTTATATTATTTTTCTCATTTTGCTCTAAGTTTTATAGAAATTTACTATAAATTTTGAAATTCTATGTATGTAAATATGTGGTGCTGTTTTTTAAATGAAAAAATTATTTCCTTTCCATAAAAAGTGGAATTACATTTTCAACTTTTCCCTAATATAGATATGATTAATAGTATTTAACTTTCACCTAGAACTTTTTCTAACTAATTTGAGGTATATTTCCTACTCTGGCAGATGATAATCAACTTACAGTGACCACATGAGCTGATTTCTCTCATTTTACAAATGAAGAAGTCAGTTGTGGAATGTTGAAATGACTTATTCTTGACCCTGTAGGAGTAGGAAGTAGGGTCAGGATTAGATTCAATGATTGTGAGATTCTTAAATTCATATTCACTTAAACACAAAAGCTAAGAGTCTTGATTACAATAGCATCTTATTTGTGGCTGTCTATATTATTTTGGCTTAAAATTGTTTATAAATATTAAACTGTCCTTTTTTTTTATAATTTGTTTGTTTCTCCAGAAACACTTCTTTAGTACAACCATACATAACTATTAGAACTAAGAAGTAATTTATTTTCCATGCCTTATTTGTTTATTTTGTTTACTGTTTCCTTGTGTCTTGTTATGAGTTCAGGAGTGGAGTGGAAAGGAAGGGGTTAATATGTTTTGCCACTCCAAAATTACTACCCACAACCAAAATCATAGCTTAGTTTCTTCTCAAAACACATGTTTGCCATTTTTAATCACAGACTCAGTGATTAGGAATGGAATGAAAAAGAGACATGACTAAGGAGCAATTCAAATAAACAAAGAATTAAGATGTGATATGTTTATAAAGACTAGAGACATCTGGAATATTCCAACTAAATAGTACAGATAATGCACTCTTTCTTTTAATAAGAACTTCGAGTACCATAAAATATCAAAATGCTCAGGTATTTATGACTTATTTTTCCTTTGTTTTCTAGTGGATGTCAAGTTCTGAGTTTTTCTTTATTCCAAGGTGTATTGTGTTCACTACTTCTGATTTCACGTGATTTGAATCTTCTTTATTAAAGAGAGAATCTATATTGTGTTCAAACAAGATCTTGTTAGCCAAATCTTGATTAGTTTGTGATGCTTGTCCTGTAGGACTATTCACGCAGACCACTCTATTCAAAAGAAAGATATGTAATGTTAAATAGAAGGTACACAATCCAATACCATAGAATTTCTCTTTTACTTGAAAGAGAAATGGAAGTGGAATAGGTTTTATCACCTGTGATTGTCTCAGTCAAGAGTCAGTTGCAGGAATTGTTAGGCAATCTAGCTGTTTCAATAAAGATATTTAGGGAATGAAGTGCTTTCAGAATTATCGTGATGGTGATGGAAACAGAAATGTCCCACCATAGGCACTGTGATTTCTGCCACGTGAATCAGCAAGGTGGAAAAATAGCTGGCTAGTGGAATAATTAACTTCAACAAAGCATCAAAGTAAACGGGATCCAGAGGTTAGGAATTAGCTGCAGCTACAAATGATATAATTGTTGCTTCTCAATACACACAAATTAGACACCGGCACACCAGTGTGAACATGCATCCACGGCTGTGCTAGCTGGTAGAGAGAGCTAAAGCAAAATGAAGATGGCATCTGTATATGTTTGCTAACAAATTCCATGTGCATGGATTTAAATTCAGGAGCATTGTGTGAATAACCATGGATGAGAGTGTCTGAAAAAAGGCCACTAGAAATGCATACTAAAGATAGGCCGGACAGTTTGAATGGAAGGTGAACGTCAAGCTATGAGACCCACTCTAGTGTTTTAATTTTTTGTTTTTTCTCATTTGTCATACTGTTCAATATCCTCTTCTGAGCTCCTTGGATTTATCTGTGAAGACCACCCTTAACCACATTTTAGAAAACAATGTTTTAGACCATGACATGAAAACATTTATTATTGCTTTTTAAAATATTTTATTTTAAATTTTAGGCATCCTTTGTAGGCTGATATCTTATAGCTGTTTGTTGGAAACTACCTGAATTCCAGGCATCATCTTAGATTCAGAGAAAACAAAATTATTTATTTTCCCTCCGCTTTGGTAGTATCCACTCGGCACAACTTGATTAAGACAAAGAAGTAGAAGGAAGAGAAAAAAAGAAAGTTAAAATTAAAGATTTATGAGCACCTATTTAGTCTCTGCATAAAGGAAGGAATTACACATTTTAAAAGGTAGGTTTCTATAAAGGAAAACAAAGATACTTAACAACAATAGCAGCAAAAACCAAAAAAAAAAAAAATCTGAGACCCCCATTGATTATGGCAACAAACATGAATCATTTCACTCAAAAAGGAAAACAATAGCTAATATATAAAAATAGAATCTTAAAGGAAAACACACCTTTGTACCCCGTAAATTGGTCAGGATTTAAGATGTGTTATATTCAAATATATTTCTTTCTTGGTTTTGCTGGGAAGAGAATTCTGATACACTTCGGTTTTGATTATAAATTGGTGTATCATTTTTGGAAAGCAACTTGGCAACCAGTAATAAGTGTCATAATGTTTAGATTTTGGGGGTGCCTGGGTGGCTTGTGGGTTAAGCACCAGACTCTCAGTTTCACCTCCAGTTGTGATCTCAGGATCTTGAGATCCAGTGCCTAGCTGGGTTCCACCTTCAGCAGGGAGTCTGCTTGAAAGTCTCTCTCTCTCTCCCTCTTCCCCTGCCCTTTCCCTCTGCATGCTCTCACACTCTAAAATATATAAATAGATCTTTTATTAAAAAAGTTTAGATTCTTTTAAAATTTTTATAATTTGACTAAATGTGGGAGAAGTTGTATCCATTTTACCCATCTCTGTATCCTGTGCAGCTTTTAAAATACCTGACATGTAGTTATTTTTCAATAAATTTTGCTGGATGAACAAATGTTGATTTATCAAAGCATAAATTTTATTAGCAAAATAACCTAAAAAATCCTGAATGTCAATATTAAAGGAACAATTAATTTTTGGCCTATTCACATGACAAAATGTTATTCAGCCAATAATATAATATGCATGTAAAATTATTATAATGGCAAGAGAACACTTATTAGGCAATAATACAAAATAAAGTAGTCTTATAGTAGACTATATTTCATTATTTCAAATAAATTTAAAAGAGAAAATATAATAATGTGTTAGTTGTGAGTCAAGGTTACTTGTATTCTTAGAATCAGCTATTCTGGAGGGACTCTCCTAATTCTCCACTCACTGATGATGGAAGTTACAGTTCAAATTGTTAGTATTTTCAAATTTTTTCATCCATTAAAGGTCTAGACTGATTATCATATTTTCTACTTAACATTTCTTTGACACGACAAATCTATAAATTACACATAAGTTAAAAACATCTAATGTCTTTATTCTCATTATATTCTAGCATGAAATTCAATGTCAGATTTATTTTAGTATTAAGGCAGTTTTTGACTATTTTCCATATTAATATATTTTTAGTTTGAGATAAATTGGTAGTTATAACTATAAAGATAAAATATGACCAACACTTAACATATTATATATTTCAACAAAAGAATAGATTGTCACAAGAAGTTGTTGGACTGAACAGTTTCTCCAAATTATGGTATGTAATTACTAGTTTGTGGCAAATGCCACAATATTGAGAAACCTAGTCTCACATTTAGTATAAGCAATTTCCATTCCAGCGGGTTTGCTCACATACTCACATGTACTATATTATGAAGGATTTTAAAGCTAACCCTTCATTTTATTTCTCCCATAAGTGTGATGTTAAAAAATATGATTTTAGTTTCCATCATGTAGTTTCAGATTTATTTACATACACTGGTGGTTCCACATAATCTTTGGAAATTGAACACTGGCCAGAATTTAAAAAAATGAACAAACATATATATTATATAATTGTGTGTGTGTGCATGTGTGTGTAAACCAAAGAGATATAGATAATGGAAAAAGAAAGCCAAGTACCAAATAATACAGGCTAAAAAATTTTCTAAGAGACTAGACAGGATAAAGATTTAGAAAATAAAACTGTTGTCTCTACCCTGTCTTGCCTTGAGGAAATTACTGCCTGCTTCTCTACAGAAAATGGCAGGAACAGCCTAGACATCAGTGTCCTCATGAAATAAGTGCAGACTGACCAGTTGCCTTTAGGCACTGATTATCCCACCCTCCTATCCAAAAATCTCTAGTGTTATGGATTACAATTTAGAGAGATTGTGATTTTGTGATCATACTACACTTCAGAGTTTAAAATTCAAGACTGCAAGGGGTCAGAAAATAAAAAAAGTGCAGGTGGTATAAAACAAACATAGAAATTTTGAATGATATTCAAAATATTGACTTTATATATATACACACACATATATTTTAAAAAAGATTGTAAATGGATAATGAACAATCAACAATGGTCATGTGGTAAAGTTTTCGGTACAAATCTTATCTTCCATACTCTAAAACAGTGGCCAGCAAATGACAGCCTGTAGGCCAAATTGGGTCTGCTTCTTGTTTTTGTAAATAAAGTTTTATTGAAAGATAGCCACAACCAATAATTTCTATATTATCTGTAGTTGCTGTCCCATTTCAAGGGCAATGTTAATAAGCAGTGTGACATAAACTGGCCCTCAAAACCTAAAATACTTATTGTCTTGCCTTTTATAGAAAACTTTAGTTAATTCCTGCTCTAAGTCCACAGACTGAGGCCTAGCTTTTGATTCCTTTCCAGCACACATTACACATTACCAGCACAGCCAACACCTATCAGAACAAGAACTCACAAACCAAAATAACTAAACACATAAGAAAAGCAGAACCTCAGAGAAAGTCAAACTGGACAACACAGGCCATAATAAGGAGAGAATTTTGATAGATGGAACAGAAATCTAAAATTAGTATGTTGAAGATAGAAAGATAATTGATGGATATTGTCAATACAAAACAAGAATAAAAACTCATTTAAGATGAAATAGACAGGGGTGCTTGGGTGTCTCAGTTGGTCGAGCGACCAATTCTTGATCTCAGCTCAAGTCTTGATCTCAGGGTTGTGAGTTCAAGCCTCACTGCATTGGTCTCCACACTGGTCGTGGAGCCTACTTATTAAAAAAAAAATAAAAAACTAAAACTAAATAAATAAATAAAATGAAGTAGGCAGTATTAGGTATGAAAAAAATGAGTTGATATAAAGAGAACAAAAGGTTAATCAGTGGTAGATTAGTTGGCTATATTTAAACAGTGAAAGAGTGAGTTGGAACATCAGATTGAAGAATTTTCCCAGGAGGCAGCAAGAAAAGCCAAGTACTGGCTATGAATATGCACCAAGAAATAAGATTTTCCAAAGGTGGAAAAAATGGAAAGAGAAAAATATTCCAAGATATAAAGGAGTTTTGTGAACCTGGGAGGCTCAGTCAGCTAAGCATCTCACTCTTGATCTCAGTTCAGGTCTTATCTCAGGGCTGTGACCTTAACCCCAGAGTGGGCTCATGTTGGGTATGGTGCCTACTAAAAAAAAAAAAAAAAAAAGGAGTTTTGTTTTGCTTTGTTTTGTTTTTATTCTGGTAATATTTTAGCTATTATTTACCACTAAAAAATTATTTAAAAATTGACAAATTTTAAAATATCTTCTTAAAAGATCAAAAGCTGACATTATATGATAGTTAGGAATTACCATATAAAGTTTAGGGAAGAATGAGAACCTACAGAGCTATCTTCAACCTTAAAGTAGCTCTTGCCTGTGTACACTTGCCAAAATTTATAAATAAAGCCTTGACTTTTAAGATGTGGTGGGATATTAAAACCAAGAAAAAGCCCAGACTTCCTGAGAGTGTGGAGTCTAATAGATAACCTCCTATTAAAGCTGAAGGCCCCAAATCACAGGTCCTCAGTTGAGATAACTAGATATGTATATGTAATCACCCTGCCTTCTCCAAAAATCTGAAAATAAAGTTGCCTTGGAACTGATTCAAGCAGGTAATGGAGAAAGAAACATCCCTAAGAGTTGAAGCCACAAGGCAGCTCTCAAAACCACATGATAGTACAGGGGGGAAAAAAACAACCAAGCAAACACACACACACACAAATCCCAATAAAACTCAAGTTGTGAATTAACTGTATGTCCTGTTCCAAGATTCATTTTTGAGGGGTGGGGGCGAGGTGTCCCATTTTAACATTTAGCAGTCAGGATGTATATTATATTTGTTAAAGTCCCACCCAGAAGCAATTGTGACTTAATTATCATTAACTGTACATTAACATCAAATATGCAGTGTCAGTATGTTGGGGAAAAAAAACAAAGACAAAATAATGGAACACTTTTCAATAAATACTATACCACTTAGAGCTGATTTTCAATGTGAAAAAGATCTAATAGTACTTTGTCCAATTTATCTTGCTTATAGCTTCCTTTGTATACATGTAAAAGAATGACACATAACAATAATCTAAATTAGTTTAAAAGAAGTCTTAAAATAAAAATCCAGTTATGTGAAAGCATTTTTTTGTGGTTTAGTTGGCAGCATTACTAGTGATTTTTAAATTACTATTGCTTTTTATTGCTTTTATTGTTTTCTTCTTTTTACTTTAGCTTCAATGAAAAGAGTCGTGGTTGCAGACTAATAGCAACCCACATGTACCTAACAGAAGCATAACTGGATCTTCTTTACAGATGTACACCTATCCTAAGCTTCAAGGAACAACACAAATAATTTGCCAACTAAAATGAACAGTTAAGATTTGACCTTAACTAGTTAAACAAAGAAACAATTTACCATGAGCAAAAACTAGCAATAGCAATGGAAAGCAGAAACAGATGATTACATATTTCTGATATTAGAATTATCAGAGATATTTAAATCAATATCAAAACTATGTTTAACATATTCAAAGAAATAGAAAACAAGCTTGAAAATATCTATGAGGTAAGTTAACCACAAAACACCACAGGATATTAAGGTATAAGAATTCAGTAATTAAACTGAAAAAAAAAAATGAATGGATGAGTTTAGAAGTAGGTTAGACACAATTAAAAAGAGTGATTGGAATACAAGTCAGAAAATTATTCAGAATTAAGCATAGAGAAAGAGAAAAATATTAAAATACTATAAGACAAAAAGATATCACGAGAAGTACTAATATATGTCTAAGTAGAATTATAGAAGGAAAAACAAGAGGAAGGAAACCCAGATGATATCTGCAAATATGATGGCTGAGCATTTTCCAGAAAAAATGAAAGAATGGTTTGTATCATGAAGACTTTAATTTCCAAGCAGAATTACAAAATCACTTTATATCCACACACATACCAAAATAAAACTTCAAAATACCAAAAATAAAGAGGCATTTAAAAATAGTTACTGAAAAGCATCTCTTGAGCAAGAGGAAAAAAAGAAATTAGAACAAGATTGACAGCAGATCAAAGTCAAAAATTTTATAATTGAACTGTGCTGATAAATAAGAATAATGGCGACTTTGAGAAAGAGTCATATGAATTGAACTATGATTGTATAGTATTAGAAAAACTTTCTTTTTGATATTTTCACTAGAATGGCATATGACAAAAAAACTATGTCCAAATGACTTCAAAATAATTTTGAAGTTTGAATTTTATTTTTAAAGAAAAAAATCTCTTAGGAACAGGGCACTATAAAGTATTTCTACTAGCAGCTGCTATTTTAAAGGAAGTTCAAAAACATAGTTCAAGCAGAATGCAAATGGTCCAGGATAGAATGCTTGTGTTAGAAGACAGATTGAAAAGAAAAAAAAGAAGTGGGAAAAATACATTATTGCCTTTTAAAAATCAAAAATGCTGTGCAAGGTTAAAATAAAATGAAGAATTAAAAGTTAGCACTAAATTAAGGTGTAAGTTGGAAAGTAAATGGATATACACAAATGCATTATTCAAGAAGACTTTTTTTTTTCTTAAGGTATTGAATTGTTATAAACTTTGAGAAAAATATATTTTGTTATTTCCAAAGGTAAAGCTAAAATGGTCAAAACATAGCATATATCATCTGATGCACTGGAAGAAAGTGAAAGAAATATCTAATTAATTCAAGCAGGTAAGAAACACAGTAATAAGCAAAAATATAAAACTAGAGAAAAAATAGCAAAACACAAAGTTACATAGGAGATAGAAACACAACAGCAATTGTATTAAATGTAAATGGATAAAAAGCTCCAGTTAAGAGACAATGATAATTAGAAAGTTGATTTTTAAAAAGAATATATTTTCAAAAATAATGCTGCATCAAAAGACACATTTAAAACATTAGGTACAGAGAATAGTTGGTGAAAGGATAGGAAAAAATGTGCCTTGATAATACTAAATAAAACTGTTTACCTGTACACGTATTAGACAAAAGTAGACTTTAAAGGAAAGTACAGGGGCTCAGTGGCTGAGCATCTGCCTTTTTTTTAAATTTAAATTTTTGTTTCTTTTGAGCATCTGCCTTTGGCTCAGGTCATGATCTCGGGGTCCTGGGACCAAGTCCCATATTGGGATCCCCACGGGGACCCTGCTTCTTCCTCTGCCTATGTCTCTGCCTCTCTGTGTCTCTCATGAATAAATAAAATCAGAAAGAAGAAAGAAGGAAGGAAGGAAGAAAGGAAGGAAGGAAGGAAGGAAGGAAGCAAGGAAGAAAGAAAGAAAGAAAGAAAGAAAGAAGAAAAAAAGAAAAAAGAAAGAGAAAGACATGTTATTTGGACTAAAGAGTCACATCTTAATTAGAAAATATTTAACTCATGAAAAATATATGAAAATCTCATATATAATAAATATATAATATATATTTATATGTATCATTATATAAAATTATTTTATATATAGATTAAAATATATTTTATAGAACAGTAAAATATTCATACATATATAATAATAATATATATAATATCTTAAAATACAGAACAAGAATAGGTACCTAGCCATAACGAGATTTAAATTTTCAATTAAAAATGCAGATTTAACATGCCTCTTTCAGCAGAAAATCAGTAAAGATATATAAGATTTGAATAGCATAATTAATAAACAACTTAATGGTTGTGGATAGAACCCTGCACCTAAGAACTAGAGACTTCACATTCTTTTTGGAGTGTTATCAGCTTATTTAAATCTTGAGACAGGATGAGATCACCAAGGCACTGAGATCTTAGAAAAGAGAAGGGAACAATCTGTCCGTTTAATTCTGGGGTGCTAAATAGCAAAATCTCTGAGACAGAGAATCAGTGGTCCGTGAGTCAGGTAGGTATCTTGGAAGGCAAATGAGTACAGTTAATCAAGGAGAAAGAAGTGCCCATCAACTGCCACCCTGATAAGAAAAAATTTGGTAAATTGCTTTGGAGTAGGTTAAGAAAAGATGACAGGAGAGAATTTAAAGATTTCTTTCTATCACAGAGCATCGATTTTGAATATAGCAAATTGAATAAATAGTAACAAAGGGATATAGATTCTATGTACCAGGAGATGTATGCTAAAAGCAACAGATGTTTGCTGAAAGAGAGGGCTCTTCATTAGTTTTCACATATTTCAAAATGTAATTATACACTAACAAATAATCTTGTGCTACAGAGGAAACCATAACATAAATTACTAAATATTTAAAGGTGAATGATAATGAAATCACTACACATAATATTTTATAATTAAACTTTTTGGTGTAATAGGGCTAATCTAGTACTTTGAGGGAACTTTATAGCTTTAAATATATTTATCAGGAATTTAAAAATCCATAATACTGAATTAAACATTTAGGACAAAAAGTCGAAAAGCAACAGAACCAAAGAAATAAGAATGAGAACTAACATAGGTAAGGACAAAAATCCTGTCCACCCGTATCAATGTTATCAAGAACTGGTATATAACCACTGTTAAACCCATCCTCCCCCCCCAAAAAATAAAAATAAATAAATAAATAACCCCTCCTAAACCAGTGTTAAATTCACAACAGTAATCACACATCTGAAATTCAGCCTATCTGTGAAAACTATAGTAAGTTTAATTCCACAGCTAAAAGTTAACCAATCTCTAACTCTTCCCATTTCTCAAAGTTTGCCATCTCTGATGGTCATGCTTCTCCAAACCTCAGATCGGTTCTCTTCTTTGCTCAGAAATGTTGTGTCCTACAAACAAAGCTCTGTCTTGTTTAGCAAGCAATCAGCTATTTATTTCGGATATGAAGTAGAGGCTTCTTCCTTTGATGTTATGTATCCCAAAGATACTAATTTCCATATGCAGACAATTACAAGGGTATTCATTGCAGACTAATTTGGGATGTCAGGGAGTTGGAAGCAAACTAGATGTCTACAACTATGGAAGTAGATACATGTTAAGAAAGGGATACAAAAATAAATAAATAAATAAATAAATAAATAAATAAATAAATAAATAAATACATTCCTAATAGTAAAAGGCAAAAGTCAGAAACAATAGTTTAGATGTACACATACAATGGCAACACATATACATCTTTAAAACACAGTGCTTGGTTAAAAAAAAAAAGATAAAAAACAGGATGAGACACATACACAGTTTAATCCAAATCATCTATCTCAGTCAAAAGTGGAGGACAACTATATACTACCTATTTTGCAAAAATATGGAAACAAAAAGATGCACATTCCCCTCTTTAGAATGTCTGCCTCTGGGAGTCCTGGAATGGGGGTGAAGAACAAGAAGGAGGGGAGAGTAAGGTAAAATAAAATAAAATAAAATAATAAAATAAAATAAAATAAAATAAGCCAAGTATAGCGAAGAGTAAAGGGAGGGAAGCGAAATGGAGAGGAAGGGAGGGGAGAGGAGGATAGAAAACCTAGAAGAGAGAAAGGTAGGGGGAGGTGGGGAGAGAATCAGAGGGAAAGAGAAAAGAGAGGACAGAACAGGAGCAGAAGCAAGAGAGGGGAAAAGGGGAAAAGGAAAACAAGGAGAGAAGAGAAAGGAAAGAGAATGTATGAGAAGGGAAGAAGAGGGAAGAAGAGGAGGAAGTAGAAAGGAGACTCCTGCTCCAGTGTTGTTAATGTGTTATAAATTAAGCCTTTTTTTTTTTTAACCTGGGAAACAAAAATTCAATTAATGAAGTAATGATGACAAATGTGTACAGATCAGAGTAACAAATTACTACAAAACTATTTGTTTTAATATATGTTCTAAAGCTCAAATGAGCCATATTTCTAGTTTTTTCCATGCCTGGACATAAAGATATAATTTCCCATACAATCTATTAAAATTGATGAATATCTTCTCTCCTAGAAGCATTTATTTTCATGTTTCTTGAAGGCTTTTTTTTAAAGATTTTATTATTTATTCACAGAGACACACACAGAGAGAGAGAGAGAGAGAGAGAGGCAGAGACATAGGCAGAGAGAGAAGCAGACTCCCTGTGGGAAACCCAGTGAGAGACTCCATCCCAGGACTCTGGGATCAGGACCTGAGCTGAAGGCATAAGAGCAACACCTGAGCCACCCAGGTGCTCCTCTTGAACGCTTTCACTAGGCACTCTTTTTCTTTTTTAAAAAATATTATTTATTTATTTATTTATTCATGAGAGACAGACAGAGAGAGAGAGAGAGAGAGAGAGGCAGAGACACAGGCAGAGAGAGAAGCAGGAGCCCCAACGTGGGACTGGATCCCTGGCCTCCAGGATCACACCCTGGGCTGAAGGCAGGGCTAAACTGCTGAGACACTGAGACTGCCCAGCAATCCTTTTCTTAAAATAATTAAATATTTGGTGGAAAAGCAAAGGTAAGCTAAAATATGTTTTTTCATGCATACAACCTCTATACATCTTTATTTTATTTAGCTTTTTTGGCGACATCCTTACTTTTCAACATGCACTGTATTATCACAGTTTTGAAACCCAAGAGGAAAAAATAAAATATAATCAAGGCTTCATCCTTTGTCTTTTGGGGTGAAAGAATAAAACCTTTTTCTATATCATATCTTAAATTATGTACCTATGTATAGAGAGATTGCAATTTCATGCATAGGCATTATCTATAAATGAATGTGTTACTTTAAAGTAATTATCATGGAAAGCTTCCACCCATTGAAATAACCATACCATAGTCTAAATCTTTTTTTTAAAGATTTATTTATTTATTTATTTATTTATTTATTTATTTATTTATTCAGAGAGAGAGAGAGAGAGAGAGAGAGACAGAGGCAGAGACACAGGCAGAGGGAGAAGCATGCTCCACGCAGGGAGCCTGATGTGGGACTCAATCCCAGGTCTCCAGGATCATACCCCGGGCTGCAGGTGGCACTAAACCCCTATGCCACATGGGCTGCCCAGAAATTCTTTTTATTTTTTTTTTAAGTAGGCTGCACACCCAGCATGAAATCCAACATGGGGCTTGAACTCACAACCCTGAGATCAACATCTGAGCTGAGATCTAGAGTTGGACACTTAACCAACTGAGCCACTCAAGCATCCCTAAATCATTTTTGATTCAGAATTGTTCACAAGTTATTTTATGTACTGAATAGATACACAGTTTACAGAAGCATTACTTCATTTTGCTATATCTGATTTCTTAAAATTAAATACATTATATTACACAAAATGAACACCCCCTCTCATTCCACAAAATGAATGATTTCACCTGTTCTCCCCAATTGAATCCACTTACATAGGACCTAAGTTTAATACTATGGAGAATAAGTATGAAGATTGCTCCACAGGTACCTGTGAAGGTACATAAGCACCTGGCCTCTTACAAGTATCTAAATGTTTTCTTTATTCTTTCCTACCTGAGTGATTGAGTTATGGTGCATTAGCAACAACAACAAACAAACAAAAACCCTAATATTTTTTAAAGACCATGCATCATAGCCATAGTTTGTAAAAACTTCTGGTCCCACAAATGAAAAAAAAAGAGAGACAAACAATAAAATAGACTCTTAAATGTGGAGAACAAACTGATGGGTCACCAGATGAATGCTGGGTGGAGGAGTGAAAAAGGTGAAGAGGATGAAGAGTACACTTATACCACGATGAGCACAGGGTAATGTACAGATTTGTTGGGCCATTATATTGTATATCTGAAAAGAATATAACACTGTATGTTAATTATATTTAAATTTTAAAGAAGGAATAAAGAAAAAACCTTTTAGTTCCGCTTCAGTTGATCCACAATTCTTTGTTGGCTAAATTGCACCAGAATAATGGTATTAAGATTGTAACTTGTTGGCAGAGATACGGGTTTGAGAAAAGGCTTAAAAATGCCTCTCTTTTAAAAGAAAAGCTTCCAATGTTTTAAAGGGTTTTCAAGTCCTAAAAATACAGAAACGTTGAAATTTAAGTTTCTTGTCAGAAACGTTGGAATTTAACTTTCTTGTCTGTTTCCAATTCACTCATTATATATGCCATATATGTCATTATATACAGTAGTGGAATATGCAAAAGTGAGTGTTCTAACCTAAACAAAGGAACTGGTGAAAGCATTTATAGTGTTCAGATTTCCATATATCAGTCTTGGGTTACAGGCTGTCTACATCAGAGAACTTGAATTTGCTCTTGAATCTGCTCTATCGCTCTTAGCCTTTTTTTTTTTTTAGCTCGAATAAGGAAAGGCACTAGGAGATTCCTAAAGATCTTTTTTTTTTTCTTTGCCACTGTCCCTAGGCAAGAAGGAGGAATTAGCCTTGTAACCAGATCTTTCTAGTTTCTGCATTTAATTTTAAGCAAGAAAGCAGGAGACTAAAGATGCACGGCTGACAGAGAGCGGCAGAGGGCAGTATTTACTCATGGCTGGATCATACCAAGGCTCAGAAAAAGTTTTAAATTTGGTGGGGTCACCGTGGCAGAAATGTATGACATATGCCCTAAATTTGCATTCCTTGGCTTAAATTCGTATTTTCTAAATGATTTCCCTTAAAGGGGAAAGAATACCCACCTGATTCCCCGTCACTTTTTTTTTTTCTTTAGTGAACCAACGCATGCCAACCACAAAACTTAGCAACGGTCAATAGCAGAGGAATTAACCTGGGTTCAGTAACGTGGCACGTGGGCATTTTTAAAAAAAAATCTAGTTTCATTTTATTTATTTCTATTTTTCTCATATCTATCCTTTCCCCAGAGCAAAATAATAATTAATAATAATAATAATAATAATAATAACAATCACAACAAAAGGAAACAGAACTTCATCAGGATTCCTTTGGCTACAAAATGTCAAGGGGGAAATACTCCAACAGGGATCAAAATTCCAAACTCTGCAACAGGAAAAAGATCTCCGTGTTTCCAAAGGGCCATCCCTGTGATTGTTGAGACTGTAAGGCTTAGCTACTGGCACCTGGGATCCATTTGGGAAGGGAAACAAAACAAACACTGAGTTCCCCTGGCTTTTCCTATAGGAAGTCCAGAGGGCCATTGGTATGGAGGCCTCAGTGTCCCCTGGTCACCTGGAAAGTAGGGGGGGGGAGCGGGTGCAGCTTGAGAGGCCGGCTCGCCCCGGGCTTCGGGGAACCGGTTCTGCAGACAGAGGAACCGGGACGACTGGGCTTGGGGTCTGTGGGGTGGCCTCCTCGTGCAGCAGCTCCCTCCCCTCGCCTCGCAGGAGAGGAGGCAGGAAATGGTTAAAGCAACTGTGCGCCGCGCATTCCCAGACAGGCTTTGCTTAATCCTTCCTCCGCGCTCCGGCAGACCCTCGCCCCCCGCCTCTCTTTTATTTCTCTCGACCCCCTTCCCCCGGAGTTATTACGAGCAGGACAACCTAACGGGCCTGCCTGAGACCCCGCCACTCAAGTTATTTATCTGCAAGCCCGACCCCACCCCCATCTATCCTGCGGCAGCTTTTTTGCTGTTATTTCTCTGACGCCGGCCAAGATTTGACCAAAAAGAAAGGGGGTGGGTGCGGGGGGGGGGGGGAGAAGGAAAAACAAAACAAAAAGGAAAAAAAAAAAAAAAAAGCATCCCCCTTCCCAGCGCCCCGACTCGCGGGGCTCCCACCCCCGACCGCCCGGGGTCCTCGCAGAGGCGGGAGAGGCTCGCACCCGGGGAAGCCAGGCGGGGCCCCCCCACGCCGGGGAGCGCTCGCGGTGGGAGCGCCGGGCGGGGCGGCCCCGGGCGGCGGCCCAAGGGGGCGGGGGCGGGGGCGAGGGAGGGGCGGGAGGTGACAGCCCCGGAGCCCCGGGGCGTGCGCGCCGAGTCGGGCGCGGGATCGCCGCGCGGCGGGCAAAGTTTCGGAGCCCTGCTCCAGCTCGCCACCCCCCGCCCCCGGGGGTGTTGCAGCGACGGTCGCTGCGTGTGCGCGCGTGTGTGTGTGAGTGTGTGTGTGCGTGCGCGTGTGCGTGCGCGCAGCGGGGAAGAGGCGGGGAGCGCCGGGGACCAGCCCGGGAGGCGCAGAGCTGCGCGCCGAGCTCCGGCTGCTCCATCCCGGCCCGGGCGCCCGCCCCGAGCTGCCGCGGGCGCCGCCGCGACCCAGCGCCGACCTCCCCGCCGCCGCCGCCGCCGCCGCCGCCGCCGCGGGTGAAGGACACGGAGGGACCGGCCGCGCGCCCCCCGCACCCCGCTCCCCGCTCCCCGCCCCGAGCAGAGAGCCTTGTGGATTACAAAGTGAAACTGACACGGGACAATAAGAGCCGGGATAACGGGGGCAGGGGCGAGGCGCACGGGAGGGCGCTGCCGACCGCGGCCGCCGCGCCGCCACCCCCCGGGCATGGTGACGGGGGGGCGCTCGGGGACCGCGCGCTGCTCCTGCCCGACCCCCGCCAGGCCGAGGAGAAAGGGGGACGGACCTGCACTCCGCTTGGATGTACAAATAATGAGTCGGCAGAGGTGAAAAAGAGAGAGAAAAGAAAAGAAAAGAAAGAAAAGAGAAGACAAGAGAAAAGGAAAGAAGGGGGGAGATGCTGAGGAGCCCTGGATGCTGCGGGCGCGCGGCCACCGGCTCGAAGCCGCAGCAGGGGCGGCGGCGGCGGCGGCAGGAGCAGGGGCGCAGCTGAGCGCCCCCGGGTACCCGAGCCCGAGCCCGAGCCCGAGCCCGAGCGCCGGCGCCAGCGCTTGGAACGCGGTCGCCAGCTGCCAGCGCGCAGACGCGGGCGCCCGGGCCTCGGCGGCCCCTTCCGCAGCCCTGATCCCGAGGAGTGACGGGGGCCCTCGAGGCAGTCCCTCGCCTCCAGCTTTGGGGAGAGGGATTCGACCATCTCCCGGGTTCCCCGCCGCTCCCTCCCCCCCGGGCGCAGCCGTTCTTGCCACGCAGCTCCGCCGGCGCTTGTGCTTCCCTCTCCAGTCCCTTCGCCCTGGGTAAGTTCTAAAGTTTCTGAAGAACCATTGTTTGCAATGATTCCTCATATACCTTGAATACAGGCAACCTCTGCCCGGGCGAAAACGCTCAGACTCTCTGCATTCCAAAAAAAAAAAAAAAAAAGGAAAAAAAAAGGAAAAAAAGAAAGAAAACCCAAAACCCCCACAAAAGCGGAGGGGGACAATGTAGGAGGTTCGCGAAACTTTTCTGGGGGATTCGTCAACGCAGAGGAAGGAGTGTCCCGCGGAATGCCTTGGCGCTTTCCGTCGGGGCATCAGTCTCGTCCTGCACGCCCAGGCGGCTACCTGGAGCCTTTCTCTGAAGCGAGCTGCCTCCGCGGGGCCGGAGGTTCTTTGAAATAGCGGAGCCCTCGAGGCATCGCCGCGCCCTGTGCGGGGCTTCCCAACCGCTGCTGCTACTCTTTCTGCATCACTCTCCTTCTCCTCATCACACCGTTCCAGGGAGCCGGGACCATGCGCCTGGCGGCGGACGGGGCGCCCGGGCGCCCTGGGCTCCAGCTGCCCACTCGGCCGGTCTTCCAGCTCCTCCGAGTCCTGTGGCTGCTCTCACAGCTGCCCGGGCCGGCCCGGGTCCGCGGGGCCGAGCAGCGCCAGGTGTTCCAGGTGCTGGAGGAGCAGCCGCCCGGCACGCTGGTGGGCACCATCCAGACGCGCCCCGGCTTCACCTACCGGCTCAGCGAAAGCCACGCCCTGTTTGCCATAAACAGTAGCACCGGGGCCGTCTACACCACCGCCACCATCGACCGCGAGAGCCTGCCCAGCGACGTGATCAACCTGGTGGTGCTTTCCAGCTCCCCCACCTACCCCACCGAAGTGCGGGTGCTGGTGCGGGACCTCAACGACAACGCGCCGGTCTTCCCCGATCCCTCCATCGTGGTCACCTTCAAGGAGGACAGCAGCAGCGGACGCCAGGTCATCTTGGATACGGCCACCGACTCGGACATCGGCTCCAACGGTGTGGACCACCGCTCTTACCGCATCGTCCAGGGCAACGAGGCGGGGCGCTTCCGCCTGGACATCACCCTGAACCCGAGCGGCGAGGGTGCGTTTCTGCACCTGGTGTCCAAGGGCGGGCTGGACCGCGAGGTCACGCCGCAGTACCAGCTGCTGGTGGAGGTGGAGGACAAGGGGGAGCCGAAGCGGCGGGGCTACCTGCAGGTGAACGTGACCGTGCAGGACATCAATGACAACCCCCCGGTGTTCGGCAGCTCGCACTACCAGGCGGGGCTGCCGGAGGACGCGGCGGTGGGCTCCAGCGTCCTCCAGGTGGCGGCGGCGGACGCGGACGAGGGCACCAACGCCGACATCCGCTACCGGCTGCAGGACGAGGGCACGCCCTTCCAGATGGACCCCGAGACCGGGCTCATCACGGTGCGGGAGCCCCTGGACTTCGAGGCCAGGCGCCAGTACTCGCTTACGGTGCAGGCTCTGGACCGGGGCGTGCCTTCCCTCACCGGCCGTGCCGAGGCGCTCATTCAGCTGCTGGACGTCAACGACAACGACCCGGTGGTGAAGTTCCGCTACTTCCCCGCCACCTCGCGCTACGCCTCTGTGGACGAGAACGCCCAGGTGGGCACCGTGGTGGCCCTGCTCACCGTGACCGACGCAGACTCGCCGGCGGCCAACGGGAACATCTCGGTGCAGATTCTGGGGGGCAACGAGCAGCGCCACTTCGAGGTGCAGAGCAGCAAAGTGCCAAACCTGAGCCTCATCAAGGTGGCCAGCGCCCTGGACCGCGAGCGCATCCCTTCCTACAACCTCACGGTCTCCGTCTCCGATAACTTCGGGGCGCCCCCTGGCGCGGCGGCCCGGGCGCGCTCCTCGGTGGCCAGCCTGGTGATTTTTGTGAATGACATCAACGACCACCCTCCGGTGTTCGCGCAGCAGGTGTACCGAGTGAACCTGAGCGAGGAGGCGCCCCCGGGAAGCTACGTGAGCGGCGTGTCCGCCACCGACGGCGACTCTGGCCTCAACGCGAACCTGCGCTACAGCATCGTCTCCGGCAACGGCCTGGGTTGGTTCCACATCAGCGAACACAGCGGCCTCGTGACCACCGGGGCTGCGGGGGGCTTGGACCGTGAGCTCGCTTCCCAGATTGTACTCAATATCAGCGCTCGGGACCAGGGGGTGCACCCCAAGTTTTCCTATGCCCAGCTCGTGGTAACGCTCCTGGATGTGAATGATGAGAAGCCAGCTTTTAGCCAGCCGGAGGGCTACGCCGTGTCTGTGGTTGAGAACGCCCCAACAGGGACAGAACTACTGGTGCTCGGGGCCACTGACAGAGACCTGGGTGACAATGGGACGGTGCGCTTCTCCCTGCAGGAGGCGGAGACTGACCAGAGATCCTTCCGGCTGGATCCTGTGTCTGGGAGGTTGAGTACTGTCGCCTCCTTGGACAGAGAGGAGCAAGCTTTTTACTCCCTGCTGGTCCTGGCCACAGATCTGGGCTCCCCTCCCCAGTCATCGATGGCTCGCATAAACGTGAGTCTCCTGGACGTGAATGACAACAGTCCTGTGTTCTACCCAGTCCAGTACTTTGCTCACATTCAGGAGAATGAGCCTGGGGGAAGTTACATCACTACGGTATCTGCCACTGACCCAGATCTGGGTCTCAATGGGACTGTCAGATACAGTATCTCGGCTGGGGACAGGTCTCGGTTTCAAGTCAATGCTCAGAGCGGGGTTATTTCTACCAGAATGGCCCTAGACAGAGAAGAGAAGACAGCTTACCAGTTGCAGATAGTGGCTACCGATGGTGGCAATTTACAGTCTCCCAACCAGGCGATAGTGACCATCACGGTCCTGGACACTCAAGACAACCCACCCGTGTTCAGCCAGGCCGCCTACAGCTTCGTGGTCTTTGAGAATGTGGCCCTGGGATATCATGTGGGTAGTGTGTCTGCATCCACCATGGATCTCAATTCCAACATCAGTTATCTCATTACTACTGGGGATCAGAAAGGTATGTTTGCTATCAACCAGGTCACGGGGCACCTTACCACGGCAAGTGTGATTGACAGAGAAGAACAATCCTTTTATCAGCTGAAAGTAGTGGCCAGTGGGGGCACAGTGACTGGAGACACTGTGGTTAACATAACAGTTAAGGATTTGAATGACAACTCTCCCCATTTCCTTCAGGCAGTAGAGAGTGTAAACGTGGTGGAGAATTGGCAGGCAGGTCACAGCATTTTCCAGGCCAAAGCTGTGGACCCTGACGAAGGTGTCAATGGCATGGTACTCTATAGCCTGAAGCAAAACCCCAAGAACCTGTTTGCTATCAATGAAAAGAATGGTAATATCAGTCTGCTAGGGCCCCTGGATGTTCACGCTGGTTCCTACCAAATAGAGATCTTGGCGTCCGATATGGGTGTCCCACAGCTCTCCTCTAGCTTCGTCTTAACGGTTTATGTTCATGATGTAAATGACAACCCACCAGTGTTTGACCAACTTTCGTATGAGGTCACCCTTTCTGAGTCAGAACCTGTGAATTCCCGATTCTTTAAAGTGCAAGCTTTTGATAAGGATTCGGGAGCAAATGGTGAAATTGCATACAGCATTGCTGAAGGAAATACTGGGGATGCCTTTGGCATATTCCCAGATGGTCAATTGTATATAAAAAGTGAACTGGACCGTGAACTTCAAGACAGATATGTTTTACTGGTTGTTGCTTCTGACAGAGCAGTGGAACCCCTTAGCGCTACTGTGAATGTTACTGTAATATTAGAAGATGTAAATGATAACAGACCTCTTTTTAACAGTACCAATTACACATTTTATTTTGAAGAGGAGCAGAGAGCTGGGTCATTTGTGGGCAAAGTAAATGCTATAGATAAAGACTTTGGGCCAAATGGAGAAGTGAGGTATTCTTTTGAAATGGTGCAGCCAGATTTTGAGTTGCATGCTATTAGTGGGGAAATCACAAACACTCGCCAATTTGACAGGGAGTCTCTTATGAGGCAGAGGGGGACCGCAGTGTTTAGCTTTACGGTCATTGCAGTGGATCAGGGGCTCCCTCAGCCTCTCAAGGATCAGGCCACAGTACATGTTTACATGAAGGATATAAATGATAATGCGCCCAAATTTTTAAAAGACTTTTACCAAGCTACAATATCAGAGTCGGCAGCCAACCTGACACAGGTTTTAAGAGTATCTGCCTCAGATGTTGATGAAGGTAATAATGGACTTATCCACTATTCTGTGATAAAAGGAAATGAAGAAAGACAGTTCGCTATAGACAGTACCTCTGGTCAGGTGACACTAATTGGCAAACTAGACTATGAAGCAACACCTGCCTATTCCCTTGTAATACAAGCGGTGGATTCAGGGGCGGTCCCCCTCAATTCAACCTGTACCTTAAATATTGATATTTTAGATGAAAATGACAATACCCCTTCTTTCCCCAAATCGACACTGTTTGTTGATGTTTTGGAAAACATGAGAATTGGTGAACTTGTGTCCTCTGTTACTGCAACTGATTCAGATTCAGGTGACAACGCTGATTTACATTATAGTATTACTGGAACTAACAACCATGGGACTTTTAGCATTAGCCCAAACACTGGGAGTATTTTCCTGGCCAAAAAATTGGACTTTGAAACCCAGTCTCTGTACAAATTAAACATAACAGCAAAGGACCAAGGAAGGCCTCCTCGTTCCTCTACCATGTCAGTGGTCATACATGTGAGGGACTTTAATGACAATCCGCCCAGCTTTCCTCCTGGGGATATCTTCAAGTCTATTGTTGAGAACATTCCCATTGGAACGTCTGTCATTTCAGTGACTGCACATGACCCTGATGCAGACATTAACGGGCAGCTGTCCTACGCAATCGTTCAACAGATGCCCAGGGGCAACCACTTTGGCATAGATGAAGTCAAAGGCACCATATATACGAATGCTGAAATAGATCGGGAGTTTGCTAATCTCTTTGAGTTAACTGTCAAAGCCAACGATCAAGCTGTGCCTATAGAAACTAGACGCTACGCTTTGAAAAACGTGACCATTTTGGTCACGGACCTCAATGACAACGTTCCGATGTTTATATCACAAAATGCCCTTGCTGCGGACCCTGCAGCCGTGATTGGTTCTGTTCTGACAACAATAATGGCTGCAGACCCAGATGAAGGGGCGAATGGAGAAGTGGAGTATGAGATCATCAATGGGGACACAGACACCTTCATTGTGGATCGTTACAGTGGAGACCTGAGAGTGGCCTCAGCGCTGGTGCCTTCACAGCTGATCTATAACCTCATAGTTTCAGCAACAGACCTTGGCCCCGAGAGGAGGAAATCTACCACTGAGTTGACCATCATTCTTCAGGGCCTCGATGGACCTGTTTTTACTCAACCCAAATATATAACTATTTTGAAGGAAGGTGAACCCATTGGTACCAATGTAATATCAATAGAAGCAGCTAGCCCTAGAGGATCTGAAGCCCCCGTGGAGTATTACATTGTCTCAGTTCGTTGTGAAGAAAAAACAGTTGGGCGTCTCTTTACTATTGGACGGCAAACTGGCGTAATTCAGACTGCAGCCATCCTGGACCGGGAGCAAGGAGCATGTCTTTACCTGGTGGATGTTTATGCCATAGAAAAGTCAACTGCCTTTCCCAGAACACAGAGAGCAGAGGTAATGATTTTGTAGTCATTTCTGAATTATTTGTTGATGTGCTTTTTGGAAAGATCATTCTCTTGTATTTACTTCCTGTGACTTTTTACCTTCATTGCGTATTGTTCATATTACAGACAGGAACGCATATAAAAGGTTCTGTCATAAAAGGTAACAAGAATCACCTAATATTTAACTTTAATCTTGGTCAAAACCAAACAACAAACGGTTTATATTTTATACTTCTCCTCATAGCAATCATATGTATAAGGCCAGGGAGAAATCTGGCCATTCAGAAGTGACAAAAAAAAAAAAAAAAAAAAAAAAAAAAAAAAGAAAGAAAGAAAGAAAAAAAGAAAAAATCCATTTGTCTCAGCTAAATCAGTGCACTGACTAGACACCTTTCAGTAAGGAAGTCTGCTAGAGAATGGGCAATTTCAGACTTACATTTCTATTCCAAAATGAAGAATTTGGTAGAAATCAGCATTATAGAAAAGCTTTTTGGGAGGAGTGGCAAGACAGTACAGACTGGCAGTTTACATCAGGACAGTATTAACTTTCACATCCTCAGCAGTCTTGGCAGTTTCTTTATAGACAGTGACTAATTTTAACGTGCTGAGCCAAGTTTGGGGAGATTCCTGATTTCATCTGCTTTCACGTTTGAGGCACTATCTTCTGACTTAGGGTAATCCTTTCTCTTCCCTCTTGAATAAAAGCATGTAATATGCTGTGAATTATCAGAGATTAGAGGGTGCTTCTTGATACAAATCTGTGTTTGGTACCATGCTGTAGGCACATGTTGTTCTGTCTGTGGATGGGTAAGAAATTAGGGTTGCTAGCATATGCCTAAAGAATTCTAAGCTTGGCCTTCTCTGGGGTATATTTTAGGCTACTACCTCTGTGTATTGTTGATTTGCATTTTCATTAAACTACTTCCAATGTTGTTTTGATGATCAACTAGAAATCACATAGCTACACTCTGGAAAGCTCTTGTTCCCTGTTTGCTAAGTTTCTTTTTTCCCTCCTCACTCCCCTCAAAGACATTCTAGTGTCACTCAGCCAAAAACATAAAATATCAAATGTGGTTTGTGATACTTGGCAATAATCCAGGCACAATATACTAGTGAAATTGAGGCTTACGTATTTGTTTTCTTGCTTTTTTTTTTTTTTCCCCTGGGGGGGAGGGGGGCAGGGGATGAGGGTTTTTCTTCATTTAAAATGTTCATTTATTATTATTATCTTTTTGAACCCCTTGTGATTTTTTTCATAATAGCTAGCTGTATCTATTCTGCAGATAGAGCAGCATATTCATGGCCTAGAGGATATTAGAGATATAATTAGAGATATAATTCTTAATAGAGATATAATTCTTAGAGATATAATTCTAACTGAAATTCAGCTTTATCTTATATACATAGCCCTGAAGGGACTTCTAACCCAAATGTCCTCTTTTACCTAATTAGCTTTTTAAAGATCTTAACATGGGTCTTATATGTCGAGCTATTTGGTTTAACTTAGACCATGAATTAAATGTAATTTTATATTGATTTCGGGTTATCCCTCACGTTAGCCAATCCCCTATTTCTACCTTCCTTCTCTGGGATTATTTATTAGATAAAGAGATTTAATTAGTTAGAAAACTGAAATATTTATTAAAAACAGGCAAAATAAGTCATTCTAGACTTTAGATGAACTTGTTAAATGGTAAAACAAATTATGTTATTGGTTGCTGTTGTTGTTTGGTTCAGTGCATTACATTTTATTAGAACAACATGGAGAGTGAGAAATAAATGCCCATTGGTATCATTAGATTTATTTTGTATTGTTACTTACTCATTAGATATGCAAAGATCAGCTTGGCTTAAATTTATTAAATGGTGCTGTATCTGCAATAAGCATGAGAATTGAAAAATAATTATTATAAATCATTGTTGGTGATAGGGGATAGTATGTCTGTTACATTTTTCATATCAAATAATATCAATAGAAAAAGTCGCTCATATTTACTGCACCCTGTTTGTCTAAAAGTCTGGGGATAATTCACTGTGATGATTTTTTTTTTTAAGTCAAAAAAACTGTCAGGGTATTTTCTGTGAACTAAAGTGCTGAAATTGTAAACCAAGTTTGAGTTTCCAAGCTCCAACCACTCCTATAATTAAAAGCAAATGTGTTTCTCCAAAGAATATTGAAAGCAGTAGTTGGGAGCTAGAATTTCATATTATTATTGGTTGTATCTTTCAAGTATATACAGTAAAGTTCTTTTCTTCCTTCTGCTCAAACAATTAATATACTGTTACCGTGCAAAAATAAGTGATGTTACCCCTGATTGTCAGAGGTGATTTTTCAGTTGTTTTCAAGTGCAAACTTCACTCCAGTACATTTTTTTTTTTTTTTTTTTAATACTTAGGTGCACTGATAGAGGTCTGGGTTGCTTACTCAGGTTTCTGGCTAGAGTCATAGCTGATCACATTCCATGGGCAAGCAGAGGGTCAGTGGGTAAAAGAGAAATGATTTAATCTGCATTCTTTTTCAAGCTCTGACATTTGTGGAGAGAGCTAGGGACTGTGGCTCTGATATTGCTCATCTAGAGATCTGTCCAGCTGTACTCTTTCACTTACCCTACTTATCATATCTAAAACTTTGGCATGGATAGGAGTTGTTCGAGGATGGCTTCTGAGTTGCAGACATAAGATTTATTACAGTTTTGTGTCTTAGTATTCTTAGAAGAGTCTTGATTATGTTAGAACAGCTCATATAAAGTTTGTACTATTTTTCTAGGTTCAAGAAAAAATAGGGATGCGATACTTCAATAGACATTTCTTTTTTTAATATGTGTTGTATAGAAACATGCAACTTAGGGACTAGCTTGTACCTCTAACAAAGCCGGAAGTTTTGTTTCATTGATCTTTATTATCTCAGAGTCTAGCATATACCTGACATATAGTAGGTGCTCAGTACATGTTAGTTAAATGAGATGGTAGAGGAGTTAAGACCAGAATGTTTTCTTTTGCCTCAGGAATCATTCAACAGAGAGAAGCTGGGGGAATGGGGGAAATTAATAAACTTGATCTTAATCCTGAATTGGACTAAGGATGTAAAGACATGCCAATTATCTCTTCTATGAGTGAATTGAGAATTGTCAGAAAACTCAAAGAGGAAAGAGAAACTTAGGTGGGTGGTCTTACATGGAACTTAGGGCTTAAATGGAAGGACATACTGTACATGTGTCCAGGTCACAGTTCTCAAATTTGTTTTTCTTAGTACCCCAGTATGTTCTTAGAAATTGTCAAGGACTTCAAAGAGCTTTTGTTTAGGTGTGTCTTATCTATCAAAATATATCATTTTGAACATTAAAACTGAGAAAAAAATTTAAATATGAAACACATATTTTTACTTCATTAAAAAAAACTTGATTTTACCAAACTTAAAAAAATAATGAAAAGAGAGACATTATTTTACATTTTCATAAATCCCTTTAATATCTGGCTCAAGAGAACACAGCTGGATTCTCACATCTTCTCATTCATTCCACTGCAGTAAAGTTAAAGTATATGAAAAGAATAAATCCTCATTCAGATCTATGACGTTGATATTCTTTTCATATAACTGTCAGTTTTCTTTTGATACTACACCAGAACTCCACAAGTGGTACTTTCTTAAAATTTACTTGCAATGTGCAGTTTGAAATCCTATTAGTGAACTTTTTATACTTTGTTACGTAAAAATACATTGATCTATCTTGCATTTTGATTATATCATTTTTACCTATTCATGACTTAGAAATATCAGGAATGGATCATTTGGAAAATACTGGTATAATTGCTAAGAATCTTCTCAAAAAACTCTTTAAATATGAACTGACTCTCAACTTCATGGCAATGGTTAGAAGTTTTTCAAAATTTGAATTTTTACTCAAAAATCTCAAAATTTATTATTAACAACATGTATTATTGCTTACCTTCAAGTGTCAGGCCTCCTTTGTTCATTTGCTAACAAACAAGTTATCTGCCACATACTCAAGTCTAAAAAATTATAGTTTCCCTGTCAGTTGTTCTTTCAGGTAAAAACTGTATCCCATAAGTAAAGCAGCTAGGTTAGCTTGCAGTTGAGTCATATGCATGTTTTTATTTGAGACAACTACAGTACTTAGGTACAGATTAGTGGTTTATGTACATTCTACTATCTGCCACACAAAATATTGAAAAAAACATTGAGATTTAAGGGCCTAGATTTAATGAATTTAATAATTTTGCTATTTCTTCAAAAGATTTTCTTCAGTTTTTAAGTGAAACTGGCATTTTATTTTTACTGTGTGTGCCTAGCTTTGAAGAATACAATTACTGCTAGAATACTTTAGAGCTACTACTTTAATTTGGGCTAAGGCATCAGCAGTTTTATCCATCATTGTTTTTGCACCTCTAGTGTACATGTCAATACAGAGAAAAAGGTAAGAAACGTTTTGCATTATTATGAAGACAGCTTTTTTTTTTTTAAGATTTTATTTATTTATTCATGAGAGATACAGAGAGAGGCAGAGACACAGGCAGAGGCAGAAGCAGGCTCCATGCAGGGAGCCTGATGTGGGACTCAATCCCAGGTCTCCAGGATCACACCCTGGGCTGAAGGCTGCACTAAACCGCTGAACCACCTGGGCTGCCCTATGAAGACAGTTTTGACTTCCCAGGACTCTTTAATAGAACTCTGATGTGTCTCAAGCCCCATGTTTCACTGAGGAGAACCATTGGTCTAGGTAATTAGATTTTTACATTTCAGTTTAAGAAAAGCCACTAGAAATGGTCTATGAAAAGTGTGTTTGGAATAGGTGCATGGACTATGACATTAACAATTAGAAATGAGTTTTAGCAATTGGATAATAAAGTGTTTTCACAGTGAACATCATCAGGATTTCTAAGAGAAATAATGAGACATTTGCAAGATTAGTGCTGAATACCAAGATTAGAAACAATTGTCTTCTAGAAGATTTAGAATTAGAGTTAGTGGGATTCCTGGGTGGCTCAGCGGTTTAGCACCTGCCTTTGGCCCGGGATGTGATCCTGGAGTCCTGGGATCGAGTCCCATGTCGGGCTCCCGGCATCGAGCCTGCTTCTCCCTCTGCCTCTCTCAGTCTCTATGTCTATCATAAATAAATAAATAAATAAATAAATAAATAAATAAATAAATAAATAAAATTAAAAAAAAAAGAATCAGAGTTAGAATCTTAGATTAAATGTCTGTATGTCTTGTGTATCATCCCTCACAAGGCAAAATATGAGCAACAGAACCAGGTAAATAATAATAATAATTATTATAATAACATTTATTGACTACTGCTATGTCCAGTGATTAAGTGCTATGTGCTTTGAGATTATATTATTTGAGCCTCAACATACTGCACCAATGCACTGTTAATATCATTCCCACTTCATAGCTGTGGAAACAGTCTCAGAAAGGTTAAATGATTTGCTTAAATTCAGATAGATAGAAAGGAAAATCACATCCAGATATGGATTAGTCCATTATTTATATCATACCTACTATTCTATAAAGCCAGGGAAATCTGTGGTTTCTGTTAAGAGAAGGAAGGTCCCTTTACTCTATAGATATGAGTATGTATATGTATGTTTTGAATAATCTTGTTTTCATGCCTTTATTTATTGTTAAAAAGTCTTTGAAAATTAGTATTATATGTTGTCTGAACTAAGGGAAACATGGTTTTTACTTGCCTCAATCATGGGCATCAACAGATGCTATATATTTTTATGGTTCAGTTAGTGGTGGTAACAATCTCAAATTGGGACATGTGACTGTTTCTGGAGCAAGGAGAAAGACTCAGAATATGAGGGATGGGAATTGGAGACAAATAAAGAGCATAGGTATTGGTCATGCTTCTTCTAGTCCATAGTCCTGTGCAATTTAGAAGTAGTTGCTATAATTTATGGAGGTGGAGAATCCATTTTTGGATTGATAGATGATAAATCTTACTCTTCTAGGAATATGATGGAGTTGGAGTGGATGAAATGTGAAGATTATATTAAAAGGAGAAAAACGTTTTATTGCTCTTTCTGCTTTGATCTCCAGTGTTCTTTTTAAAAAGCAACCTGTGATTATTTTCTGGTTTTATTTTTTCTTATCGATATGTTTCTAAATTTATTAAACAAAATATTGTGATTAATTTTTCAAGACGTGTACACATGTGTATTACACCAATACTGATGGCCAATTAAATGGCCAATATCATGCTCCATATTTATATATGGCTTCAGATGCTTGATTTGGTCTTTCTGGTTGGTAATAGATTTCCATAGACATAACTTATTTTCTGATTAATTTAGTCCTTTTTTTTTTTCCTGGCCTTTATACTACTCATTTTAATTCCTTATTGTTTCAACAGATTTTGAAGAAGCTACTCTAGGAATATTTTGGAAAGGTATATATGTACTTAGCGTTTTATAGAATCAATTCTTCATCATATTGTTTACACCTTTTACTTTGTCATCATTACAATGAAAAACTGCCTAGGAACCTCATTAGTTGTGAGGGCCTATAAAGGATTCCACAGGCCTGAAGGTGGGTCCCCTATTCCAAGAACTAGTAAGTCTAAAGTTCAGCTGTTTATAATATCCATGAAAGTAGGTAGTATTTAGAATTAGGACTGTGTGAGTGGAAATAGGAAAAGAACAACCAGCAAATAATTTAGGCCAAGATGAATTTAAAAGTACTTTAAAGCATCCAAGATATAAAATGTGGTAAATATCTTCTAATATTTTCAGGCTTTAAGCAGTCTGTGACAACAGAGGCCAATTTTAGTAATTAAATAAGGAGGAGAGAGTGTAAGGAGTGGAGACAAGTAAAAGCAGTTCTATTAGAGAAGTATTTTTTTATAAAATACACATATGTAATATATATTATATCTTAACATATATAATATCATATGTTAGCATTTTTGCAACCATTATACAAAGACTGTTGGTGTTAAGATCCTGATACAAAATGAGACAATAAAGTCATGAAGAAGAAAGGTAATCTAATTGGCAGATAATTTATATGTGGTAATCAAGAATCGACCATAGGTACACAGTCTTTTTCAGCTTCCAGACATATGCCTATATTTAAGAAACAATCAGAAGTAAAAACCAAATTTTAGGGAACACTCAGGAAATGTTGAGGGACATGGACAAACCCTGCTAGACAACTGTCAGTTGACAGTTGGGAACCATGCTGTTGTTACCGATTATTTGTTTCAGATTATTTGATATTTCTTTTCTGAAATATTTTGTCATTTACAGAGTCTAACATATGTAAAGTGCTTACATCATGTCAGACAAGTGGTAAGCACTGGGCGATGTCTTGCCTTCACAATATTCCTGGAGGTATATATGACGACATCTCACTATTCGAAAATGACAATACTGAGGCTAGTAGAGGGTAAGTTTATGGAGCTGGTTTACAGTGAAAGCACGATTTGAACCCAGCACTCTAATTCCACCATATGTACTTTTAATCCTCTTTCAGCACTAATTAGCACTATGTATTATAAGAATGGTCAATACTTCCTGTAGACTCCTAGGCACACAGTTTTCACTATGTAAAAAGTTGTTTTCATATTTCAATATTTCTTCATACTGCTGACTGAAGAAATAGGGAGTAAATTTAAATTTAGGTAATGATCTAGTAGTAAGATTACTTTAGCTCCCTGTTAATCTTTATTTAGGTTAGGCTTGAAAAAATGGACCTATAATTTGTAAGTTTTTCATTTTGATTTCATAAACTTGAGGTGGGAATATATTTCTATTCTTCCAGATTTATTTTCTTCCCTTTCAGCAAAATTTCTTGAAAAAGTTGCCTATCCCCGTTTTCTTTCTTCTCATTATCTTTTAAATTCACCTCATCAGGCTTAACTTCTGCCCCTCCAATGAAAATTGATCTTACCAAGGCCACCATGATAGCCACATTTCAACATCCAATGGTCAGTGCTTAGTGCTCATTGTATACATACTTCTAAGTCATCATATCTTGGATTTTTAATCCTATTTCTTGGACCAATTCCTTCTCAGCCTCCTTTACCAGCTTCTCTCCTTAAATTCTAAATGGAATCAATTATTGAAATCCTCCTTTCAATGTATACTTATTTTCTTGAGGATTTCAATCAATCTTATGATTTTAAATAACATATATTACATTGATGACTCCAAAGTTTTGTTTCTACAATATATATTTCTCCTAAATACCATATTTATATAACCAACTCCATACTCATTATGTTTAATTATTTCTTAATAGATGTTTTAAATGAATGTTTCCAAATCTGAGCTTCTGTTATCTTCCCCAGTAGAAATCTACTTTCTAGCCATCTCTTTCTCAATTGATGTCAATTCCAATCTTCTAATTGTTCAGGTCAAAAAACTTGGAATCATCTTTTTTTTTTAATTTGTATTTATTTATGATAGTCACACAGAGAGAGAGAGAGAGACAGAGAGACAGAGAGACAGAGACATAGGCAGAGGGAGAAGCAGGCTCCATGCACCGGGAGCCCGACATGGGATTCGATCCCGGGTCTCCAGGATCGCGACCTGGGCCAAAGGCAGGCGCCAAACCGCTGAGTCACTCAGGGATCCCTGGAATCATCTTTGATTCCACCCTAAGTAAAATCTGTTTAGCTAATCTTGGATATCTTAAAAATATATTCAGAAGCTGGATCATTTATCACTTCTACCATTACTATCTTGACCTAAGACATTGTCATCTTTTCCTTAGATTATTGAAGACGCTTTCTTATTGATTTCCAACATCCTTTCCTTCTATTCTCTTGCCTTGCTTGATTGCTTTACTCATACTGGTGTCTTTCTATTCCTACAATTTTCTAAATACACACCTGCTTTGGAGCCTTTGCTCCTGGCCCTTCCTTCCTTCTTCATAGAACACTCTTTCCTCTAGATATCTATTTGGATAATTTTCTTCCATTTGGATCGTTTCCTTCCTTCAAGTATTTGCTCATATCTCACATTATAATTGAGAATGAATCTTCCTTTATTAACATCACTGTAGCACCTTCTCATCCTACCTGCTCTCTACTTATCTGCTGTGGTTTTTCATATTCCTCTTCCATAGGATTTACCAGTCTAATGCACCAGCCTCTTATCTCCCAAATGCTAAATGTTGGAATACCCCTGGAATCGGTTCTTGAAATTCTTCCCTTTCTAATCTACAATATTCTGTTGAGGAGCCCAATCAATCTCATTACTTTCAATTATCTATCTATCTATCTATCTATCTATCTATCTATCTATCTATCTATCATCTATCATACATGTATAAGAGTGTGTGTGTAATATGATTTACAGATCTATAATTTTAATTATGTTTTACCTATCATTCTCCCACCAGAATGTCCTATGTGACCAGCTCTTGTCATTTGCTTTCCTAACTTTTTTTCCTCCTGGCTCTCCTTGCTGAGCTTGCTCAGCAACCACAGTGAGGGCTCTAGGCCCCAGCCTCCAGTGCTTCCTCTGCCTCTGAGTCTGTGTGCTAGCTGTGCCCTCTGCCTGGACTGCTTGCTTCTTGCTTTGCTCACATCTTTTCTCAAAGTCACCTTACAAAGTTCTCTTTCCCTCAAATTCCCTTTTTCTCTTTTCTTCCTTTTGTGTCTCCTTAGACTCTGTCATCACCCAACATAACCATATGTTACTTCTTTATTTTGTTTATGATATGTCTTCTCTCTAAAATATATATTCCATGAGGGGAAAGGCTTGCATCTGTTTATTACTGCTGTATTCCCAATAACTACAATAGGGCTGGGCTCAATTCAGACATTCAGTAAATCTTTGATAAACTAAGGAATCACTGTTGAAAACATTGCAAATACACTGCTTAAAGGCTAGGAACTCAGTCAGAAATGCATGCTGAAGTAAAGGAGTCATTTTTCATATCTTAAGCCAAGCTATGGAGCTTCTTCTGAAATTAGTGAAGCTAGCTAATTGGCAAGGACTGATTTTCCTAGCTACAATGACAGTGGCTGTATGACTTGACTGGCTAAGAGTCCTGCAACTCAATATTCAGAAATTGTTGGTGTCAGAAGTACAGTGGGATCACTAATGCTTATTTTGTAGATATTTTTTGTGAAGTAGAACATTTTAGATTATATATCACAATGTAGCTACACAATTACCATGTCTTCTCATTTTCTTGGAACTTACCTAATTCTGCTGTAAAGAGCAAATCTTATCATAAACCATGTTGCTCTCGAGCAAAAAAATGAATACACAGACCCTTTTTAAAAAGATTAGTACTTTCACTATTAATAAATTTAGGTACAGTCTTTTTTCAAATTTGCCATCCTTGATCAACATTTGACATCAGTAATATTAATAAATTTGATTAATAAAATACAGCAGGGAAAATGTTGCTTAATAATTCATCCTGATTGAGGTGTAGTTGGCAGACTGTATGCTTTCAATTTGGAAGAATCTCAATTCAAATGTTGTTACTGCTACTCTCATTTTTTCATCTGTAAAATTTGAATGACAATACTCATTTCATAACTTAATGCAAGGGGGAAAAAAGAGATACTCAGTGAAGTTTGTAACTTTCTTCCTCTTTTCTCCAAAGTACAGATATGCACAAAACCATTAACATTAAACTATTAACTTTCTGTGTCTAAAGTGTTTTTGAGTGCAAGCCTTTCTTTCTCTTGATTTCCCTAACAAGTCTGTAAGGAGATAAGTCAGGTGTTCTTTTCATTTTAAGGACAAGGCACAGAGAATTTAATGATTTTTGTGTGTTCACAAATCTAGACAACATCTGGGTTTTTCTGACTTTGGTCAACATGCTTCACATTAAGCCACATTGTCCAGTCTGGGATTAAATTAATGCTGTTTACCCATCCACCATTTTATTGTTGTTGACATAATTCAATAAGAGTTATAGTCCCTAAAGTGAAGTAATTTGTTAATCCGGAAACTTTGCTGAGAAGCTTAGTTGCTTATGAAACAATCAAGTTAAAATATTAGTTTGTTCATTGTCCACTTCATTATGAAGCCTTACATTGATTTAGATGAAGAATGTTCATCTCTCCATTTTTCAGTGATGGTAGTGAAATACCAACTACCATGAAATTGTGTGTTTCTTTGTGGGCTTATTTTGAAAACATTTTTTATCAACTGCTTCATGCAGTTCTCTTAACTGAAGTCAAACTGTCTTCATCAAAGGTTAAACCACCTTTTCTTCAAAACTACTTTGAGTTTTATGAGACATATAAATTCTGATAACTTCTTAAGTTAGAGTTTTCTAATTCATAGTTAAAACATTTCCCTGAAAAGAAAAAAAAGTTTTGCTACTGACTGAAAACTTCAAAATAAGCATATACCCAGAGACAATGTGCATCCTTCTTGCTTGGTGTAGTGTTCTATAGTATATAGTTCTTTGTTCTTTAGTCAAAATAATTTAAGTAAACTTCTGAGTTTATGTTTGGCTTTCTAAAGGCCAAATCAAACAGAAATAAGATCAGGAATAGAAGTCATAGTGTTGTATGGCTAAACATGCACATGCATGTGCAAGAGTGTTAACAAAAAATGTACAGATTTTTCTAAAACTGGAGCCCCAAGAGGAATTTATCTAATAGATACTGAAAAAGAGATGATTTTTTAAAAATGGTACCTTCACTAGTACAATGACAGATTTTCAACCTCGCTTTATTGTGATATCTTTTATTGTGGGGTTATGACAGATTATAAAAATATGATTCTGACAAATTATTTATTTATGGATTAGAAGAGATTCCCATTGGTAAAGTGCTTATGTTTGGCTTTATTTAATGTGGTGAGTTAATATTTTATAGTCCTACAAAGAACATCCCTGTTGGGTTTTTCACATTCACATATTTGCAGCACATCACGGGGAAAACCTGACTTAGAGGGGTTTTCAGTACAATTTTAGCTTAATTTATGAGGAGACTGGTATTTTTAAAGGCAAAATTGTTTAATTTAAGGCAATCATTTAAAACACCTGGCACAAATCTAGCAATCTGTTTCTTAGATTGTGTCTGTTTCTTAGAAACAGATTCAGAGTTACTAACTATTACTTGAATTGATTGTATTGCTTTAATGTAGCATTTTCACCAGTAGCTGCCTGTCCTTTAATTGCTACAAAAAGTTAATTCATCCTTTATTTCTTAAGATGGTACTTTAATTCTCCGCTGAGAAGATTAAAATAATAATTCATGTGTATGATTAAGTGGGACAGAACTGCTCGCATTGCAATGCCAACTGAGTATTTTATTACTTTGCATAAAAAGTAGGGAAAGTTATTTGTTTATGCATTGAGGTTGTAATTGGTTACAAGTAAGTAATGAATCCTTAGTATTTGAAGTCCAGAGCCTGGCAGATTTAGAACACCACTTGACCTCTGACTTGCCAGAATATGAAGGAAGTGGGAGTAAAAGTTTGAGTAAAAGTTTCTTTATAGGACAAGATGGTTTGGGATGGGAGGGACAACACAAGCTTGCCAAAAATTTAGGTCAAACTGAACACAGATGGCTGTAGCTGATAGAGGTGTCTATTATTGTATTTTCTTCTCAGCACTTTTCTATGTGTCAGTGTGTTTATACTGAGATGAAGAATATTTTGTTGCTCAGCAACCTGGAGAAAATACATTCAGAGAATCCATTTTTGTTAAAAATAAATAAATAGAAAGTTGTGGTAGATATTAGATAGTGGAGGATGGGGCAGTACTTCTAGGAAATCATCTAGGAGGGAAGTGTTTATTACACATGTCTAAAATTAAATAAATCACATTGTACATTTTACTTCCTAGCTTGTCCCTACCTTCTGGCTCAAAGTATTTGAAAACAATGGACTAAGTAAATGCATTATATTAGTCAATAGTATAAGTTATAATGCACAGGTAAACATTTGAAGAAGTAAAAGGACAATTTAAATTTCATTTTCATAACTTCAGTTTTTTTCTATTTTCAAACCTTGATTAGAGGATTTAGTGTGTAACTTCACTTTCTGAAGGAGTTTTATGTTATTCTTAATAATTGAGTGCAGTTGTCAAAGAATGGTTAAATGCTAAAATAAACGTAAATTTGGAAGTCAGAATAATTTTCTTTAATTGTAGGCTTTACCCTTTCGTGCTGTGTGTCCTTGAAGCAGAGGCTAAACTTCTCTGAGCCACAGTGTCTTCAAGTGTTAAAGGCAGGGAATTCTAACCACTTATTAAGTGTTGTGACAAAAATGTCTAGTACACACAGCAATGCAGAATTTCCTAAAAGATTGTTTGGTTTACTTTTACTGATGCTACATTCAGTTGCTTCTTGTGTGGTCCAGAAGGCAATGATTAAAAGAAAAAAATGTAAGCAGCTACTGGTATGTAAATAGCTACTGTTTATGCAGGAATTGGGAGGACATTTCTAATGATACCATGCAGAAGGGAAACAGAACCAAACTTATAAGTTCTATTTTCTAGATTTAGAAAAATTATTAAAGAAGCACATTAAAAATTACCTCTGTGGTAATTTTCCTCATGATAATAGATTAAAAAATAATTTTTAAATGACAGTGATTACTGACTGAGCTGAAAGACATAAGTAAGGAAAGGAAGTCTATTCACTAAGACAGGGAAGTGATATAGTTCTCAAAATATCAAGTTTACACATGATTTATATACATTACAGGATTCTTTAAAAATTTTAATATAATACAAAGCCAGATAAGCATTATCTAATTTTGTTCTGATGAAAGTGTCAAATATTAAAGCACTTTTCTCAATATTTGAAGCTTCTCAAAGCAGGTCTGTGAAATAGATGTCTCAAAGGAGGGCACTGATGCTTTGATACCTATTTCACAGAGCTGATTTGAGAACTAAATAAATGTACACAGGGTATTCCCCTAAAATAAGTATTGAGTCACCTTTTTCATTTACATAGTTGATAATTTTGTCTTTGACCAGCCAAAATATCAAGAGTATAACATTGAGAATTGGATAAATGACACCTATCTTTTCATTCCTGCCTTTAAATGAGAACAAGTTTGAGAGCTCTCTTGCAGCTTTTCCCAGTAGAAAATTCAACCTACTTAGGATTTCCAGTTTTCTTCTAAGGTGCAAGGTGGACATAGAAACAGAAGAGATATTTATCTTTTTCCTGGCCATTTGCCCAGATGTATATGTTCACCTTGCTAAGTCTTATTTCTGCACATTGTAACTTAGGCATGAACCAAAGACTTCTAAATGAGGACCTTGTTCTTATTTTTTTAAGTTTTTATTTAAATTTCAATTAGTTAACATACAGTATAATATTAGTTTCAGGTGTCCAATATAGTGATTTAACACTTCCCTGTATCACCTGGTGCTCATTACGACGAGCACATTTAAAAAGTTGTGTAAATTTAAATTTCCAACATATTGTATAACACCCAGTGCTCATATAACACCCAGTGCTCATCCATTCAAGTGCTCTCTTTAGTGCCCATCACCCAATCACCCCATCCACCCCCCCACCCTCTTCCCCTTCTGCAACCCTTTGTTTGTTTCCCAGAGTTAGGAGTCTCATGTTTTGTCTTCCTCTCTAATTTTTCCCACTCAGTTTCTCTCCTTTCCCTTATAGTCCCTTTCACTATTTTTTGTATTCTGCATATGAGTGAAACCATTTGATGATATGACAAGTACACTTCTTAATCCCCATCCACTATTTCATCCATCTCCCCACCCACCTCCCCTCTGGTAACAGCTTATTCTCTGTATTTCATAGTCTGTTTCTTGGTTAGGACTTCGTTCTTATTTATTATTTTTTAATCAGTTTATTTGCCTTTGTATCGCCTCCATTCTTTCATTCCAATGTTTGATGTGCCAGACATCATGTTCAGTACTAGAGATTTAAATTTGCATTTTCCAGTTGCATGCTTTCAAGTGGCAATAGTGTAATAGAAAGACAAACATCACATAAACCATTATCAGAGAGTGTAGAAAACTCTATCATGAAAAAAGTTTTACCAGTGAATTGTAATAACTGGTTCCATGCAATTGAGATTATTTATCCTATTTAACCTTCAGTTTTTGCACTTCACGAGGGGTTGTCTGCATACTTTAAGCTATTTGAAGTTATTTTCATGTTCTATATTCTGAGAAAACATTGGTGAAACAATACCTATCTTTATTATTTTCCCATTTTTGAAAAATATTTGCTATATCATCCTGTAACTAAATGGAGTTTGATTTGAAGTGTGCCTACCATTGGACTCACCCCAGAGATACTGTAATGTACCTGGTCCAAGATGGCTTCTCAGTCCTAATGTGTGTCCAGTTCCTCCCAGCTTGGATACAGGTCCATTCAGTGCAGCTACCCTCTCTGACCTTAAGAGCTACCTTAGCCCAAAGATGCCTCCACACATGTTTATATTTGATGACATATTTGCTCAGGGATTATATTTAATCATCTGTCTCCAACATTATTTCCATTTCTGGTAATGGTAATTGAACAATAACAGCATGGTTATTAAATAATATTATTGAACAATAATAGCAACTACCCTTAAAACAATGCAACTTATTTATTAAGAGCAGATGGCTATTCATGTTTTTTAATTCAAATCTCAGAATAATTCTGTGAAATAGATGTTATTATCATTTTACAGATGAGAAAACTCAGGCTTAACAAAGACAGATTTGCTCACTTTGGGTCACACAATTAGAAAAACACAGAGCAGAGATTTAAACCCAGACATCAACTCGAAAACTCATCCTTTCCAGTAGCACAACTCAACCGAAGTTGCTGACGAAGATAACAGTTTGGAAACTAAAAAATAAGGTCATTAATATATTCACCGTACATGGCATATTATTTGCAAATAATAGCGTGAATGCTTCTTCAGATATCACTTTAAGTCTTTTTGGAATGAGTCATAAATTTAAAAATCATAGATGCAAGATTTTAAGCAAATAAATCTAGAAAATATTTTTAAAAAAATCACTTGTATACTGACTCATACAAAGTATGAGAATGTATAAAAACATTATGTCCTTCAATATAGTTTTTCAAGAGCTTTTGTTCTTTCTATTTGGAAATAGTCAACTGAAGCAAAGTGTAAACTTTAACAATATTTAATTTTCATATGGTGATGTCTTTTAGTTTGATTAGTTCTCAAAACTTAATGCACATCAGAATTCCTTATGTGGATAATTATTTTAAATGCAGACTGTTTCTCAAAAGACTCTAGAAAGGTCCTTGGAACCTGTCTTTTTTTTTTTCCCCTCCCACAAGCGATTCTGATGCAAATGGCCACAGACCTCATTGTAAGGCACCATTATTCTATACTAGGTCAGGTTTTATACAAGCAATTAATCACACTTTTGCAAATTTAGAAAACTTCTCTGAAGTAGTAATACTAGTAGTATAGTAGTAAGATTAACATATGGAGCACTAATGGATAGATACATTTTCTAATTTAATATCTATTGAAAAGTAATAAAATATTTTGACAATAGTTGTCAAGATATGGCAAGTATCTATAACAACTAGTGAAATAATAAAATGTAAATTGAAATAAAATGCACACTGCCCATTTTTTGATTAATTAAGCTCATGTAAATGTGTTATAAATAGTTACATGACTTTCAGTATCCCTTCACTGTCTTCTCAGAAATTACTTTAACAAGACAGCTTTTATCTATTTATCTATCATCTATTTTTATATTTGTTATACATTTAGAAAGAATATGAGAAAAATAGACTCTTGTTAAAACATGTCAATTTTAAGTTATTAAAACTTCTTAAGAAAAACAATTGTTTCAGAGAGACACAAGGAAAAGAACAATGTGAAAGAACTATTAGTATTCAGGTATTCATAGAGCCATTCCTAGGAGAGTATATTTAAAAGGAACTAAAATAAAGACCTTTTGCTTAGAACAGAGTGTATAAGGTGTATTTAAAAGTACATCAGGTGGCCTGAGATAGTAGATATATAGGATTTATATAGGAATTTATAGAGATTTAGATTTAATAGTAAATGAGATATTATGAACTTACTGACTTATTTGTGGAAGACCTCTTAGTTTTCATATTATATTTCAATAATTGTGCAATTACTATTGTGTGGAGTCTCCAAGTGTTTCAATTTTCTGAAATTTTCTGAAAAGTGAAATCATGGGAGCTATCAAAAAGCACACTTATGAGAAAATTGGTTAATCATTAATAGAACTGTTAAAAAATTTAGGATCCCATCATGTCCTCAATTAAATCCATCATGCCCTCATTATCCTTTTTAAGATCTGACTTGTATACTGCATAATGGTTTTTAGTTTTATATATATTGTCCCTTATCTAAAAAGCATTTGTATTTAAAAATAAGAGCATTGTTACCTACAGCAATCAAGACACAATTAGTAGTTACACGTGCAACATTCTATATGTAACAGAGTAAAAGAACACTTGAAAAAAATTGTAATTTCACTTAATTGAAACATGTGCCCAGCCATCTGGAACACTTCTGCATAATATAGAGACATTTGGCATTTTAAAGAAAGGATTTTGAATTAAACCAGAAATCTTTTGTGTCTTCCAAAGACATTGATTTATTGAGACGATGTGTGGCTTTCCCTCATTTACAAAAGATTAATGATTTCCTAAATGTCCTTTCATTCTTTCATTTTATAAAATGAATATGTATAGTTAAGTGAAATGACATCTTCGAGGTTCTATGAACAAAGACTACAGGAAATATTTCAAGGTATTTTGTTTGAAAAATCCATCACATGATACAAAATATAATTTTCCTAAAATAAAGATGATCTTGGCATTATTGAATATGATTGAATGAGTAAATAGATGATTATCTTAATATTACATATGAGTGATTTATATGAAGCACCTTAGAGAGTACTATAAGATCATTCTAACTTGTGATCTGTAAACTTCTAAATTTTCGGCATGGTGACTGATGTTGATAAACTTAAAGCATCAAGCAGATCTTACCAATATGAAGTTTATATAAAGATGTTTTTGAGAGTAAAACTTTCATAAGCTCAAAAAGTTCTAATTCAAGTATTAAAAGAATAGCTTTCATGTCATCAAATATGAAATTGAAATTGTTATAATAGCTCTAGGTATTCTAATTTGTAATATTATTTTTAAATTTTATTGAGATTCTATAACTCTATAATAGGAATCTGAGTCCCTTCTTCAGTGGTCTATTCTAAAACTTTTTTTTTTAATTTTTATTTATTTCTGATAGTCACACAGAGAGAGAGAGAGAGAGAGGCAGAGACATAGGCAGGGGGAGAAGCAGGCTCCATGCACCGGGAGCCCGACATGGGATTTGATCCCGGGTCTCCAGGATCATGCCCTGGGCCAAAGGCAGGCGCTAAACCGCTGCGCCACCCAGGGATCCCCAGTGGTCTATTCTAATATGAAATAGTCATTTGAAGTGGTTACCAGAGAGATAGATTTTGGTCATTTCTCGTCCAGGGCACACACAAATCTTCAAAGTCAAGTTAATGAAAATATTTTATATAATTACATATATACAGAATTGGACGTAAGGGTTATATCAGCAAAAATGGGAAAATAAATTTTAGGAACACCAACAAAACTCTGAAAACTTACTTGAACATTAATAAATTTAATCAATTAGCTCTTTATTGACTGATCAGAACTCTGTTCCACTGACTGACATTCATATATTCTGAATAACCAAACCACATATAAGTAGAAATGCCTAATTATGTGTGCATAAAATGTCTTATGATGTCTAAAGCTGTTTTTTTTTAAGCATTTTATTATTTATTCATGAGAGACAGACAGAGGGGCAGAGATGCAGACAGAGGGAGAAGCAGACTCCATGCAGGGAGCCCAATGTGAGACTCGATCCCAGGATCAGAATCATACCCTGAGCCAAAGGCAGAAGCTCAACTGCTGAGCCATCCAGGTGTCCCTGTCTAAAATTGTTAATAAGTACTTTATCCTATGAAAGGGATTCATTAAGTTTACCAATAATCATATTTCTAGTGATTTGAGATTTTATAGTTATTTGATTATAATTTTAAAACAAAGCTAGGTGAGAATTGCTGAGTTATCTCTTTTACAATATTTTTGCATGAGGAACACATTGACTTAGTAGAAAAACTAGTAACTAAATTATTTTTAAAATAAATAATTAAAAAAAATAATTAAAATATACTTTTATATTCTACTGGTTCTTACCTAAAGTAAATGCATTCTCAGGGTAGACTTCTAATCAAAATAACATTTAGGCAATTATTAAATTATTACATGATATATTTTAAGTTTATAGTGTGCTTTGGATTCTAATATAAATATATCTAAATTATAAAAAACAGACTAAAAATAGCATTTTAAATATTGAGAGCATGAGATACATTACATACATTTAAAGGTATTTTTAGTTAGCATATGACTTTTTATTTAATGTACAAAAGGTTTCTCCTAGTTTTTTGTTTTGTTTTGTTTTTCATATTAAGAAGTTCAAGGTTTTGTGTTCCTACTTTTTAGGGCTCTTTTTATATTTCAAACTGCTAGCTCTGTGTCCATTAGATTATTATTACTGAATGATAGCCATTTTAGCTTCTTTGGGTTTTTACTTTCTATATTAGGCAATACATACAATCCACATTATAAATCATCTCATTACACCTGCAAATAATTTCTTATCTTGAGAAATCTATTTAGGTTGGTGCTACAGAGGAGTAAGAGTCAGTGGCCAAGATTTGCAGTCAAACTATTGCATAATTGCTTCATATATATATATATTAAACTATATAATATATATAGTTTAATAACTATAACTATATTATATAGTTTAATAACTATATAATATATATAGTTTAATAACTACATTTTTATGTTTCATAACATATAATTGTATATGTTATGAATGGATATGCATATCCATTAATCTGAAAAATATTGGTGAGTTCTTTGTACATAGTTCATATTCTAAACCAAATAATCGTGTTTGCCGTTGTATTTTATTTTAATTTAGGCTTCTGAATTAGAAAGATGTTTTTTAAAAGACTGTTTTTCTTATTTTCTTATTTACTATGAATATACTTTTAAATATTAAAAATTCCTAAACCAGTATATTTGTCAAAATTTAATGTGATCATGGCTAGCACCTAAATATGTTGTAGATGTCATCATACACATATAATTTTATTCTTTATAATGAAAACAACTGGTTGAAGAGAGAAACAAAATGTTATATTTCTCCATAGCTAAGAATACTAAAATACTAAAATGAAAACTAAAATGCCACTGTGTAAAACTTTGTTCATTGATTTCACTGCTTTTTTTATTTCTTGGTTATTATATTAAATCAGAATTTTTAAACAGCGAACGTTTCACCTATCTACAGTTATTTTGAATATATGTCTAAAGCAAATAAATCAATGCCATATAATTTTGAAATTGTACATTGGGTTATAAAGAACTATACTGGCCAACATTAATTGTATGAGCATTTTAGTTACTAGATCGTAAATGTTTTGCTGCATTTACGCATAATTTCATGTAGAAGCTACGTAAGCTTTTAAGGAACCAATCATTTTGTAGGTTTAAATCCTATCCAGTGCGTACTTTGAAAACACTGGTGGTTCTTATACTAAGGGCTCTTTTTTAAGAGCATCTACTTATATTTTCTGCATCTACTCTTCTGCATACTGACAGCTTACTCTCCTTCAGTTAGTGCAGACATTTTCAGAAACAAGTCAGTAGTTTATTCCAGGTGTGTTGCCCTGCATCTACACTGGTTTGAAAACAATGATGAATGAAGCAGCTTCAGTTCATGGGGTCGGTTGCTTTTCAGCTGCCAGGGCTGGAATCCACAGCCTAAGGACCAGACTCCTCCCACTTTCCCACCAGTGTGTGTAACCATCCACTGACTGTTCTAATGGATCCTCTAAATCAAGAACTTTTATCTAATCTAGAAGTCCATTTGATTAGAAAATGATGAAACTTTAATTTTGTGTCTCAACATAGTATTAATAGCAGTTTTTAATGATTTTATTTATCTCAGACTTTTGAACATACTTTTAAAAATCTGAGTTTGCATAACGACCACTTAATGTGTAAAGAACTTCACTGCTTAGAAAATTAAATAAAAAATAAATATTGGCCCTTCTCTGGTAAAAAAAATTGGAGAAGCCACAGCATAGAAAAGAACGTAGCAGCAACTTTGTGAGAGGAGACAAAAGATAGTAGTTAACCACGTTATTAAGTGTACGTTCACTTGAGATTCAGGGACTTCCTGAAGAGAAATTTGGTCTTGGACTTACATGAACTGCTAAAGAGTGAGGAGGGAGAAAGCACCAGGTATTTTCCAAAGGTAAACTCAACCCAGGACTTTGTAAAATAGAGATCAAGAACAGTTACTGAGCTGGGCACAGGACCATGTTGTGTTGTAGTAGATGATCTGATACAGATTTTTTTTTTAAGATTTTATTTATTTATTCATGAGAGACACACACACACACACACAGACAGGCAGAGACATAGGCAGAGGGTGAAGCAGGCTCCATGCAGGGAGCCCGATGTGTGACTCGATCCCAGGACTCTGGGATCCACCCTGAGCCAAAGACAGACACTCAACTGCTGAGCCACCCAGGTGTCCCCCAGATTTGGGTTTTGATGTAAGTTGCAGGAAGTGAGCAGAGGAAGTGCATTTGGATAGTGACTTTCTTGATAGGTGAAGCAATTTACATGTTTAAAGTTGCCAGGGACCTCTCACAACTCATTAACTGCAATGAAAAAAGTTCCTCATATCTCACGTTTGGGTCTTTAATTCTTTTTGAATTTGTTTTTGTGTATGGATTAAGAAAGTGATATTTTTTGCATGTCGCTTTCCAGTTTTCCTAACACTATTTATTAAGAAGACTATCTTTTCCCCATTATATATTCTTGCTTCTTCTTTCACAGATTAAGTGACCATATGTGAGTTACTTTATTTCTGGATTTTCATTCTTGTTCCATTGATCTGTGCCTATTTTTATGCCAGTACCATACTACTTTGATTATTATAGCTTTGAAGTATATTTTGAAATCAGGGATTGTAATGCCTCCAGCTTTGTTCTTTTTCGAGATTGCTTTGGCTATTCAACATCTTTTGTAGTTCCATACAAATTTTAGGATTATGTACTCTAGTTCTGTGAAAAATACTATTGGTATTTTGATCGGGATTGCATTAAATATTTAGATTGCTTTGGGTAATATGGACATTTTAATAGTATCCACTCTTCAAATACTAGATTATATCTTTTCATTTGAATTTACTTTATATATGGAATCTAAAAAAGCAAAACAAACCAAAACAGACTCTTAAATACAGAGAATAAATTGGTGGTTGCTAGAGTGGAAAATATGGGCAAAATAAGTGAAGGGGATTAGGTAAGAGGTATGAACTTCCAGCTATAAAATAGTCACAAAGGTGAAAAGTGCAGTATTAGGAATATAAGCAATAATATTTTCATAATGTATAGTGACAGATGGTGACTATGCTTATCATGGTGAGCACTGAATGAAGTATAGAATTGTGAAGTAATATGTTGTACCGTTGAAACTAATATAACATTGTATGTCAATTATAATTCAGTGAAAAAAAAAAGTTCTGGATGAATGTTGAACAGTGCTATAGATATTACCAGAGCATATGCAGGAGACATTGACTGCGCATTTTGAATAAAACATCTTTAGTGTCTATAGTGGTGCCTGACACATGGCAATGATTAATAAAAGTTGAATAAATGAGTTCATTGAAGTGAGTTTTGTGAATAACTGGATTTAGCTTTTTTGGTGCTATTGTAGTTATTGCTTTCATATTCTTTTCTCTTTTACCTTTAGGAGGTATATTTGTAATTTGGTCATATTTAAATTGCTAATAGAAACAAAGATCATCTTCTAATCAAAGTCCTAGAGTTGCTGACACTTTGTTGTATACGTTGTGGGTGATCAAAAGGTTTGTGAACTTGGTGAACTAGGTAAATGTCCAGTTGTCTCCTGGAGAGAACAGTGAATAGAGCCAGTCATTGTTCTGCTTAATTACACCATGTATTTTTTTACATTAGAGTAAAGCAGTGAAAAAAAAAAAAACTCTGTAAAAGAATAATATTGGGCAGTGAGGGTGCTAACTTTGCCTTTTCTGTGTTTCAGACTTGGAGATTCTAAGCTCTAAGTGATATCAATACAATTCGGTTTCTTCTGTTATTAACCTTGTGACTTAAGGCCAAAAAGAAATGTCTAAGGACTTCTTAAGAACCACTGGGGCAAAAGAGTAATAATAATAATATATCTTAATTTTCCTTTTAGTAAATTGTTTTCCTTATTTTTTTTCTGGGATTTTTGTTCTTGTGTTACTTAACCATTTAAATATAACGAATCTTAGAAGTTGCCTTTGATACCACAAAAAAAGATACATAAATTATGTGTTGTATTTCCTTCACTTTCCTATTAGTAGGAGAAAGTATAATTTTAAAAATCCTATCTTTTGGGGATCCCTGGGTGACTTGGTGGTTTAGTGCCTGCCTTTGGCCTGGGGCATGATCCTGGAGTCCTGGGATCGAGTCTCACATTAGGCTCCCTGCATCTCTGCCTCTCTCTCTCTCTCTCTGTCTCTTATGAATAAATAGATAAAATCTTTAAAAAAATCTTATCTTTCAATCCTACAGTTAGTGTGTAGAGTTTTTAGTAGCACTTAATGATTTTTCTTCCTAAATATTGCCTGACATGCATTATTAATGAGCTTTGATTTGTATTTGCATTTGGAATTTCTTCTTGGCTTATAATTAAATTAGAGTACACTCAGAGTTTCAAAAGGGTTGTAGCTTACATATATACCTTATATTTATATTTTATAGTTTATGCATATATATACACATATAGTGCTTTAAATATTGACAGAAGATTTTCCCAGCTGTCCAGGCAGAGAGCACAATATTCAGTATTATAGTTAAGCTGAGCAGCCTTATCTGTATGAGATCAATCTTTTAGAGAAAGCAGTGAAAGTTTTCTTAATTAATTTGCTTTCAACTAGACTTTTTTTTTTTTAATTTTAAGTAATGCTCTTAGTAGGTCATTAGACTTTGAGAGTTATTCACTTTGTTAGCCCAAACACTAAAACTCTGTGTCTTTTAACTCTGATTAGTGACACTTTAATAAAGTCATTTGAAGTTCAGTGGACTGAATTTTCCAACTTTTCTGATGTTTCTATGGTCACGGAAAAGCAACCTGTATTGAAGCTTGTGTACAATCTTTTAAATGCAAATCTTGGAAAACTGTGTGTAATTTTGTGTATCTGACTTCAGCACTGGCTGCAAAATGTTAGGGATTAGAATAAAAGCAGTAGCAGTGTTCCTTCTTTTTTGTTTTTTAAGTTAGGGTACAGTAAGTGGTGGGAAATAGAAAAGTTGTCACTTAGCTAAACTTGAGTCTTTCAGAAGAAAAAATTTGTGGTTAAAACTTTTATGGCTATACTTTTTTTTTTTTTTGATAAGTCAATAGCACAAAACCTCATTTTCTTCCACATGATTAGGTAAGGGCAATGCAAAGCTATTGAATAAAAATTTTCTTAGAGATATATCCTTGAGTTATTTTTTTATTCAAAAAAGTAGAGGAAAAGTATGTCCAATTGACTATAATTAAATCATGCATGGTGAACTCACTTTGGAGGAATTAATGCATTTTGTATTGGATTGTGGAGTTGAGTGAACATTTACAACACGTGAGAATGGAAAGGATGAAAAATTATGGTTGTCTTTTAGTTCACAAGAAGCCAAGGAGGCAGGTCATTGACTTGATTTTCATGGGAAGACCGACTCTAGCCTGCTCGCATATTCAGGCACTGAACAACCTGGTATTGACAGGCGCAGTTTGGGAGGGGAACATGCAGTAGCATTGTGCCATGGTTTGTTGAGAAAAAACAAGGGAAGATTTAAAACAAAGCTGTGAATGGAAACAGTAGTCCTTGTGTCTTGAAGCTGACTGACTTTTCTCTGTAGTGCTTCATGAAGGTCTATGCTGTGCTAAGAGAAATGTTTAAGTTATAATTCAGTGACTCTCAAGAGTGGAAGAACTTACATAGACTCTTGAAGGAAATAAGGTGGGAGCAATTAATTGCAAATGCCATAAGAAAGCATAAGCCTGAGATGTAGGCTCAGTGCTGCCCCCAAAAATATACAAACATACTTAGACTAAGAAGCTGATTTTTCCAAACCAAATGAATTAGTAGCCTTGCATATGTGTTTTTGAAATTTCTAAATCTTGGTATTAATAACTTTGGCTATTTATGTTGTATATTCAATTATATAGGAAATATAGCTCAGCATTTAATTAGTGCCTTAGTGAATTTTACAAGATATTTTTTCCTTAAGTCAAATTAATTAACTCATAGATATTTCCTATGAATTGATTTTATGGAAACTCAACAGAAATGTTACTCCGGGCAGAATCTAATACCAAGGATATCCATTTATTTGCTAGGGACTTAATAAATGCTTGTGTTTAACAAGTGACAACATAGCAAATTATGATAAGGTAATGTAGAAACTAGTGGCTAACAGTGAATATAGGGTCTTTTTGCATTTTTAATGAGTATTAAAGCATATTGTGCAATGTTGAAAATGAATATTTATTTGTAATGAAAGAGTCTTCTGAAAACTAATAAAAGAACAAAGACTTTCTTTGAATTGATATCTTGGGAGAATAACTGATAAAAAATGCTTCATTTTGGTTCCTATGGCTTTAATTAATAATTAACCAACATCAATCATACATATATATTGCCAATTATGTATGCAATACAGTTTATGTCATATGCATAATAAACATAATATATAACATGTATTATCTCTCTATATATTTATCATATGACATATTTATACATAGAGATAAAGACACATATGTAGAGATAAAGACCATTAATTTATTAAGTAAAAATTATAAAATAAAAATAAAAGAAGAAAGATAAGCAAATATAGTACAGTAACACTTACAGATATTTTTAGAAGTAAAAGTAAATGTCAATTATACTTCCCGTGGACAAACAGTTTTCTATAACTACCTCTTTTACCAGTAACTCTTCAGTTTGTTGATTTTAAAGAGATGACTGCTAACATTCAACCAAAACATTAATTTTGGAAAAGAAAAGTTAATGTGTATGTTTGGATATATATTTGATATATAATTTGAACATTCTGTATAAAATCTACAACATTAATAGATCATAAATAACTACTAATAAATTACAATATGTAGGAATTCTCACTTTGTTATGTTGCCCTTGTCATTTGAATCCATGGTTCACTAGATTAAAATAATAATCAAATTTATTTTTAAAAATTAATATAACTTACTTAAAATGTTCAGGTCATTTTAATACATATATCCTAAAATTTTGAAAAGACCCATGACTTTATACTCATTGGACCTGAGGGATACATGGCAGAAAATGAATTGACTTTTGCATTTAGATATATAACCAATTCACTTAGCCATTTTAAATTGAGTATACCAGTTGCTAAGACTTAGTAATTTTATCATAATAATCATAGTGATGCATAATAACCTTTGCATCTACTACTTGGAAGTTTTAGAGTTGAGAAGAGTTAAATACAACAATATTGAAAGAACTAGAAAGATAATACATTTTGGAGTCAGAGGGCTTAGGTTTCAAATTTCACATTACTTAGCCCCTGAACTAGCTCTTGAGAAAGTTATTAAAATGTTTTGACCCTTAGTTTTTTGATCCTAAAATAATTATGTTAATACCTACCTTATTTAGTTACTGTGCATCCTAAGTAGTTAATACAGCAGCACATCTAATATAGTAGTTTCTATATTGTAAGCAACATCTTAAGGAAATAATTGTTCATCACATAAATTGGAAGTATCCTTTGATATTATAAGATAGTCCGATAAAAAAAAACAACAAAAATAAAACTTCAAAGGTCAGAGTACATGACAACAAAATATCAAAGTGCCCACACCTGTAATGGAATGGAACTCTATATCTGGGTATATACTTTGGAAAGGTGAGGGATCCTTTCTGTCATCAGTTGTCGTGCTTATCATTGTATCTCCTGCATTGAGTCAAATGTCTGACAGCTAAATTATCATCAGTAATCATTTATTGAGGAAGTGAATAAACACCATAGGGCTAGAGTGGGAGAAAATTAATTAACGTGGAAACTATATTCTAACCTAGATTGCGCATTAGAGGAGCTGTGTTTGTTTTTTTTTTTTTTTTTTTTTTTTTTTTAGTGAATATATAAAGTAACAATCCTGGAGATCATATATAAATAATCCAAGCAAATATTAAAGCTTGGGACCACATAGTGCTGGTTATGTATAATCTCAGCAAAAGTGATTTGATTTGATAATGCTGTATTTTATTTGTGATTGAAACAAGGCATTTTTTCCCATAAGATAGTATGCTAAGTCTATTATAAAATTGAAGATAGCTTATATTAAAATGATCACATCTGAGAGAAAAACTGCAGACATTTTATGGTGCTAAAGAATATGGAAGAATCTGGGAATTCTATGTAGATAATTCTTGGAAAATTACAGTTGTTTTCTAAAATTCCAACCAAATTCAGGACGAAGATTAAAAACTAAAAGAATTTATCATATAGGAAATAATCTACATGCTAGGAATATTGTGTATAGTTTTGGTTGCTACAATTGAGAATGATACTGAAAAGAGGACATAAATTATACAGAGAGATTTAGAAGAGTATAATGAAAATGGAAAAATTAGGGTTCCCAAGTCTAGGGAAGAAAATTAAAGAGATATTTTTGTTGAAATTTCAGTCTTTCAACAGAAATTTCAGTATTGCTGAAACTGACTTTTGTTCAGAATTTCCTAGTATATTATGGCTAACATTTGTAGCTTGAAGGAGATGTATTTAGAAGTATTATAATAGCCAGTATTCTATTATATAAAGATATATTTCAACAAAAATATCTCTTTAATTTTCTTCCCCAGACTTGGGAGCCCTAATTTTTCCATTTTCATTATACTCTTCTAAATCTCTCTGTATAATTTATGTCCTCTTTTCAGTATCATTCTCAAAAGAAGCAACCAAAACTATACACAATATTCCTAGCATGTAGATTATTTCCTAATGTAGCAACCAAAACTATACACAATATTCCCAGCATGTAGATTATTTCCTATATGATAAATTCTTTTAGTTTTTAATCTTCGTTCTGAATTTGGTTGGAATTTTAGAAAACAACTGTAATTTTCCAAGAATTATCTACATAGAATTCCCAGATCCTTCCATATTCTTTAGCAACATATTATATATACTATATTAACACATATATTATGGATTGAATTACACCAATATCACGAGAGCAAGTGGGTTGAAAGTTTAAAAGAGGTTTAAATTAGTTGGTGAATGCTTCTCACACCCTTGCACAAATGGCCCTGTGCTTCCATAGTCTGAGATGGAATATTGGATATAAAGCACTGAAGTCTTTGTATTCCAGGTTAAAGATCACACCTAGATAGACTTACAGGGACTTAAGCAGACAAATAACACATATAGGTTTATATATGTAATATATAGCATGGCATGATTTAATGTAATGCCTGTTTTTAAACTTTTAAATATACCAGTAATGCATTTGGGGAATATAATAATGAATTCATTTATAATATTGTCATTTTGCTTGACTTCTGTATGTCACAAACTCGTTTCAAATTATATAAAGATGCACAAAGCCTCATTTGAAATTAAAAAAAAAACAAATAATTATGATTAAATTTAATAAAGGTGTAGGACAATCAAAATTGATGAAAATCAATACAATTCAGAGAACTTTCATAGGCCCCTAAACTCAATGAGGAATTTCAGACATGTCTATTGAATTTACACCTTTTGACTATATTAAATTTATTTTGTAACTATGGTCAGATTTTCATGTGTGAATCCATTACTTGCAATTAAATTTGGATTCAGTAAATTTCTATCCAGTAAAGCTCGGTTATTGGTACTTCATAAAAATGCACATTTCACATAGTGAGTGAATAATTTATATTATGATTTCTCTTGGGTAGGACAGCTTTTTGAAGGAACACAAAGGAACAGTAAATTTTGATTCCAGCAATTCATGCACTTTAGAGCCGGTTCAAATAACTTTGTTGTGTTTATCTTTGGTCACAGTCAGTATTTTCTTTCTTCCCAACAAGAAGAGAGATTTGAAACTTTTTCTCTACTTGGGCCATGTAAATTCAAAGAAGTTGAGAAAACCATAGATTTGGGGACTTGCCCTTTATTTGCTGTAATTTTATCATTATTTTTTCCAAGTACAAAAGTCAAACCTCATCGTGCTTTATTTAGATGATCTTCCAGAGTCCTGTTCCTTAATGCTGATTATTTTTTTAATCAGTTTCAATGACTTAGTTTCTTGTATGCAACAGAAAGAATCCAGTTTGGTCTTTGTAAGGAGTGAAAGACTAGGAAGGAAGTATGTGTTGTATAGCCAGTGTTTCGAGTAAGTAGTTTTTGCCTTTGTTTACTGTGTTTCTCATTCAGCCCAAATGCCCCTATCTATAACAGCTCTGGAGAAGCACCTTTGTCCCCAGGGCTGGCCTCCAGGAAGGCTTGGATCCTTGCAAGTTTGGAGAAATGGGTACTGGCTGTCATCCATAGGAAAACAGAACAAGTTTATAGAGCTCCTGCTGATTTCCTTGAAAGTTCTCGCCCATCCTGCACTGCAGTAAGCCATTTAATGTTACTAGGGACAGACACTAGGCAGAAAAATTTCTGAGGTATCTATTCATCTTTTCCAGTCGAGCAGTCCATTACATTTGAAGAAGAATGCCTAATGCTTTAAGAATATGATGCCTATGGTTCATCATATTCCTGGTTCTGGCAATTTGTCACGAAAAGACAATTAAATTATTATTTTGACTATCAGATTCGAGGCACAGGGATGGTGACTAAGTAGGTTTCTCAGTAGAAGATTACTGACTTCAGGCCTGGCGTCACTCAGCAGCCAACCAGAGCCAGCACTTAGTGGACTTGAATATGGTCATACGATGTTGCTTGACTGGTCAGATTGGAGTAAGGCTTGGTTTATTTTATTTTATTATTTTTAGTTCCATTTTACTTCATCTTTATTTAACGAGCTTACATTCGAAGGCAATGAATCATATGAATTTCTAATTTTAGGATTAAAATATTTGTGAACGTAAGTTTGGTGTTACCAATGTGGAATTAAAATGTAACGACGAAACACCAGAACCATTGCTTAGACAGTGACTACTTTAAAGTATTTCACAAATTTCATTTTCATGTTGATTTTGGTCAATGCACTTTTTTTTATATTTAGTTTTACAATTTCAGTTACAGCAGTATTAGTCATAAATAAATGAACAAAAGAGAATTTCACATTTTTGAGAACCTGTGAATAGCATGATACATTTTCTTTTGTTTTTCTTTTGCTTATACCTCAGCTTTTTGGCTATTTCAGTGATAAATTTATTGTTCTGATATATAAAACTGCACTACATACAAAGTTAGGAAGTAAATGAATAATGAGTTAAAGAGCAGCATTTTGTTACCATTTTTCAAAATTTGTTGGTGAACATTCCAAATATTTAGGCAAATAGAACAATTACGAAAAAAAGGAAATATTTGTAGAATCTCCTTCTGATCATGACCTGTGACTAAGGTTTTGATTTACAGATCTTACCATGAGATATTCTTCTTTCTAAAAAAGATGAATTCTTCAGAATTCCCCCACTTCCCACAGAATTCTTGACCCTTCCTAACTCAGGATAAACTCGTTTTTGAGAAATACCCCGCTGGAGGCACAGGACTTGGTGCAGCAATTTAAATCACTTCAGAAAGATAGATACTCCCTACTGAAGAATTTTATACTGGAATTTCAATAGACAGTAGATACATTAAGCTTTTAGCTTTATTATAATGTAAGGAATTTGGTTGTTGCAAAACAATGTTATTTTAATTTTTCTGATTTATATAACATATAAAATAGGTATTATGAAGATTCATACATTGGAGAGCTGTGCTTAAACATAGTATAATTCTAGTAATTATATGCAGGGCAGTTAAAATATTCTGGAAGCTTTTTGATCACTTAATGCAGTGATTTTATTTTTATTTTTTTTAATTTTTATTTATTTATGATAGTCACACACAGAGAGAGAGAGAGAGAGAGAGAGGCAGAGACACAGGCAGAGGGAGAAGCAGGCTCCATGCACTGGGAGCCCGATGTGGGACTCGATCCTGGGTCTCCAGGATCGCGCCCTGGGCCAAAGGCAGGCGCCAAACCACTGCGCCACCCAGGGATCCCCAATGCAGTGATTTTAAAACTAGAATTGAAGCGGCTTAAGGGCCAGGAGAGACTTTTACCAGTATTTCAAGCAAAGCAGTTCTAAGTTTAGCTATTTTAAATGTTTCCTCCACCTAATATTTACTTTTAATACAACAATTAATTTTTCAAGACTAAAAAAGATATTTAAATAGAATAAGTAATTACTAAGGGTGTTATTTGAAAATTTCCCGGCATGCAAGTTGCCAACAGATTTGGGAAAATGCATCTCATGCTTGAATGGTCCTCTTAAATAAAGAGTTGCTTTTCAATTGTTACTTTTTAAGCCAATTTGTCAGTATTTCCAACTAGACTGTACATATTAAAGTAAAGATATTTTTTAAGTGGGACTTAGGGTCTCGGATATCAAAGAGTGGTTCTTCAGATCGCTTCCCCATGTGGGTAACTGATGATAGGGACTCTTTCCTCTTTGAGTGCTGCCAAGTCTTTGCAATTTCAAAACATGTAAGTCCTTCAATGAAATGAAATGAGGGCTTTCTTACGCTTCTCTAACACATGGCAATCTTGGCATTAGAAGGGAAAAAAGCTAGCACCAACTGAATAGGCCACAGGGCTATACTAAATTCTATTGGATGCAGTGGTGGTATTAGAAAAAATGATGCATTTCCATATTGCTCTGTCCCCAGCAGAGTACTTTGCACATAACAGGCCCTCGATGAATGTGTTTCTAATTCATAATTATCCTTCTTCTGTATGGTAATGTTAAAATATGATTCCATTTTAACTTGGATATATTTCCAAATCCTTCTGAAATTCTAGAAAGATACAAAAGGTGCATTTTTAACAACTAGTGAAGATTTTAAATGACTCAAACCAGATCTTATTTTTCAAGAAATGTTCAGCTCCATAGGAAGTTTGGCATTCAGTTAGAATGACTTCTTTATTCAAGCAGTTTTACAATAATTTGAAAATGAAAACCAGCCAGCATTTAGTGATGATAGTCTACACAAGTTTCACCAAAACATTACTTCATCACAAACAAAGAAACTATTCATTGTCTGTTAGGCATCATCTCAACATCTGTCCACTATTGACTTGTTGATTTTTATATTGTTTAAGAATGTGATGTAAATTAAAATTTTCATTGTTTTCTTTTCTTTCTTTCTTTCTTTCTTTCTTTCTTTCTTTCTTTCTTTCTTTTCTTTCTTTCTTTCTTTTTTCTTTAAAATTGTACTTTGCCTCCTTGGAATTGGCCCAAAAGGGAGATAATTATGTTTTAAAGTAAACACTTTTAATAATATATTTGCTATTCTTTATCAATCTATTCGTTGGTCTAAGATTGATTATCTTTAAAAACATAAATTAGTATTTGTCTTTAGAATAAACTAGTGTTGTAACAAGGCTTATGGTCACATAGATATGGAAGGATCATGGGTCATATCATGTATATCTCTAAGCAAAATGTCTTAGCGATGAAACTATGCCATAAAACAGGTATGCTGTTTTCATAATATGACTTACATACAGATAACTTTACTTTTAAATGAACATTTGGTACATTTTACTCTTTAAAGTAAAATATTGAATGGATGAAAAATTCCTGATGAACTCTGAGTAGAATATAACTTTGGTTGAATGCTGTATGTAGTATTTAAGAATTTGCAAAGTCAGCATTATAGAATTGACCCAAAGGTCTCAGAAATGTTATATAATCAACCATCCTTTCTGCACACTAGGTTTTAATCATCAGAGTAAGATAGATATCTATGCTGTTATCAAACAAATATTTCCAAAGTGAGTGTAATTCATAAGGTAAAAAGTAAATACTGGAAATATGCTACATTAAAAATAGTTTATGTCTATGTTTCAAAACAAAGATCAGAAATTATATTGCACTCTATAATATTTTAGAAAAATTCTAAAAACCACTGGTTCGAAAGGTGGTTTTGAAAATTTGAATGGTTTTGAAAGATTGTTGCCCCATTTTTTCATAGATTACCCATGGAAAAATAAATTAACAATTTCTCAAATCAATTGTTGCTAAAATTAATGGGATTTTTTTATTTATGAGATTTTTTAAATTTAATAAATATGTCTATTTGTAACCCTCAACATATTTTTCATTTGCCTGGATACAGTTTTTGATCCAAATGTGGAAAGCAGTAATTAAGATACTTTGGGTTATGTGTAGATGGAGTCAACTTTCAACATTCTACACAAAGACTCTTTGTTATGGTTGTCTATAAGTGAATTTTTGATTATGCCTTTGCTTGTGGAATGGATGAACAAATTCTCTCTCCTCTTTTTATACATGGTATAGTAATAGTGTATGTTAAGTAAGAAAAGAGAGTCTCAGGCCAATTTAAACAGTGATGGTGTTCACTGTTCTTAGTCCCAAAAAGCCAGTTCAGGAAGAGAAATTAAACCACAGTTGAGAGGGTCATAGGCTGTAGTTGGGAAATGAATATCAAGTCTCAATTTCAACGGAAAAATAAAAATCAAAGAATGAAGGAAAGATTGGTAAATGGGAGAATAGTAACTAGCCATGAAGAGTTTAACTAAAGGAACTGATTAGAACAATTGAATTGGGTCAGAGGGAAAATATATCTAAAGTTTAGTTTTTTAACTCGATCAGAGTCTTGGATCAAACATGGTATCCTGAAAGGAACTGTTCAAAGCAGAATTAGAATTGTTTCTGAGACTTCCTGAACTTTTTGGATTCAAAAAAATTGGAGAAATCATAATAGCTTAACTTCGACTGTACATTTATATCATTGCAGCCTTTCCCATGACCTACATGCTTTTTATTCAGCTATACATATAAAGAAGTATAAAGTATAGTCCCTATTTATTAATAATTTGATACTTCACTTTTCTCCAAAATTTCTTGCATATCATCAATTATTTATATTTTTAGCTCATTTAGTTTTAGAGGACTTTCATATGCTATATTGGTACTGATTAGAGTGTTAAAGACCTTTTAAAAAACTTTTTCTAAGCAAATGAATGATAAATATATTAACTTTCTTTATTCCTCAAACAAAATTACTTCTCTACAGTAAAATTAAATAGCTTCTAAGATATCTGTTACAAATAGCTAGCTATAGCAGAATATATAAAGGGAACTTTTAGTAAATCAATAGCCTCTCTATATATTAATAAAACAAAATATAACAAAAATAAATTCCTTTCTCCATCTCATTACATAATCCATTCCAGATCTGATTATAAATGCATTTAGGTAAATAGAAAGGAAAAAAATGACCTTAATGTTGTAATGATATGATGGAAAAAATATAGAGATGCAGTTTGAATCTCAGCTCTTTTTATGCTTTATGCTTTTAGTCAAGTTACTTAACTTTTGTGAAGTTCATTTTTTTTTATTCTGTGAAATGGGAAAAACATCTACATTTAGAGTTTGTAAATATTAAAGACTGTAACTTATATATTGCACATGTAACAATACCTTTTATATTGTTACAGATAAAATATCTTACATCTTTATCTCATTTGTTTCTGGTGATATGGAGACGATGTTTCTATCTTTTTGTTTTATTCTCCATTAATCCATGGATTCAGGTGAATTGGGATGGGTGGTATTTGTGGGAGAGAGAAAAATATGTGATAATAATGGTAGTGATGATGAAAGTGACTTCCAGGATCCTTTCCTTTCCTCCCTGCCCCTTCTGCTCTTCTCTTCTCTTTTCTTCTCTTTTCATTTTTAACAGGTCATCTTGCTACAGTGCCATTGCCAAGGTGCCCAACACTGATGCATGGAAGCACAAATAGTCCTTCCTCTCCCTCCCCCTAATATATTTGTGTTAGAAGATTTTCTCTATCACAGCTGCATCCCTTGATTGACATAATAATATCCTGTGAGTAGCAGCCCTGCTGTTTGGATCATGTTTTGTTTTCTGTCAGCAGTGTATCACAAGTATTTTCCTCAGTGGGCTAAACAGACCCTGAGTGGGAGGCCGATAAAAGCAGTCTCATCTTCATGCATCACTTTGAATGATTTCAAAGAGAAAAGAAGCAGCTGTGACAGTGTTCACACGAGCCACTCAGGGTGGTCTTATCTTTGTAGTCTAACAATAATAGTACACCCTGGCTTGCATTCCTCAGCTTGAGTGGAGCAAAGTCGCCTACGAGTCATACATTTTTATTCCTTGACATGTCTTAAAATTGGATCTGTGATAAAGGGAATGACATCTTTACCTCCCTGGGTAATTTGTCTTCAAAGTAAATGTGGAGAAGTGCTGTTTATAGATTTATTGCATGTCTGAATCAATATTTATTTTATACAGATACTTGAACTAATATGTAACAGATTGCTGTTTATATGTGCAATCTGGAAGGTTTTTTTTTATTTGATTGAGGGAATATGAAAAGAAGTCTTCTATATGTGCAGGAGATTATTATAGTAATAATGTTCTACCCTAAAATTGTAGGTCTAACTTTTTGCCATTTTATGAGTCATGAGCCATGTTTACATATTTAGAAATGTCCTATGAAAGAATTATTTTCAAAAGTGACTATATAACACAAATGAAAAGACCAGATAATATAAGTAAGATATAGTTTAATTAGGGAATGTTTTATACAATGCACATACAAATGAAAGCCATTCATCAAGAGATAGATGATGGGGCATTGAATTAAACCTCCAATAGCTCTATGTTGAACATTTGTGAACCTAAAACTATGGAAACTAAATTCCCTGAGGGTGTCACTATGTCTTTAAACTTCTTCTGTATTTTAATCTCACCCTCCCAACATCTCTCATTGCCTGCTATCATACAAAGTACATGGCAGTAAATTTTATTTTATTCATTCATCATTTAACACTTCTCAGATGTCACAAGTGATCACAGACTAAAATGTTTAATTTGTTTCTAGTGGATAAATGTCTAGATAAAGTCTTCATTCTAGTTTTTATGATGAATTTAGGCTGGTATACAATCTCTTGGTCTATAATAAATTGTTACTTGCTCAAATTAATACAGATTCTTATAGAGCAAAAAAGACCTATAAAACAAGATCAAGGATATATTTATATTTTAATCCAGGCAATTTCAGACACTTAAGTAATAGTAACAAAAGAAATGAATCAAATACAATTTTAATAGAAATAATATGAGTAAATATGCCCATGAGTATTAACTACACAAAATATATTTAGTATCCCAGCTATATACACTAATATTAACTTTTCACACAAAGACACAGGAAATTTCATTCTTACTGCTCAGTCTTGTGGTTTTTACTCCTTTTACCAAAGAGAAACGGAATATTTTCTTTCCTCATTGGGGCTCATATTTAAAGTGTAACAACTAAAGCATAAATTGTTGAACACTGTTGGCATGTGCTCTATGGGTATATTTGAATCAAGGGCTTTTATAAAGGGCTTAGACCTTCCTCCTAGGGGGCTGTCATTTGCCATAGACACTCTTTTTCATTGTGGAGGAATAGCCTCTGAGAGCCTCTCAACATTGTTTGTCAAATCCTATAGATTAATGAACTGGGCCATATATCCCTTCCCCTTCACTTATGAAAGGAATAGCTAACTAATTCGTAGAACTGGAAGATTATATCCTTTTGCCCTTTGGTATTAGTTTCTTTTGTAGTTATTTAATCTTTAAATACATGAATCCAACTGGAGTTCTTTCCAATAAGCCAGCAAGGGAGGGGGAAACACTATTATTATGAGTGTGTAGTTAGAGAAAATATAAATGGAATTTCAGTTGACTAATACCAGCCTCTTTTTTTTTCTCAAAATAATTATGTTTAATTTTAAGTCTCTATTTTTGAAATGATTGGGACTTATGAACAAATTTCCTGTTACGTTGTGAGGTTAAATGATTTTCTACTACTATTTATGTCTACATTTTCTGTCTTTTGCAAGAATTTAGTGTGTGGTAATGGATTTAGAAGCCAAAAATTATGTCTGTCAGAAGAAAGAATGCAACTGGAAGAGGAAACTATAGCCATTAGCATTGTACTTTCTTTAGAACCCACATTCTAGGTACTATAAATCACAAACTTGTTTGCCAGATGAAGCATGACCGAGTATTTCACCATGGTTTATTTAGAAAGTAGTTAGTTGTGCATAAGTCATAATCACCATTGTTGATTTGCCTGTATTAAATTTATGGTCAGGCTTAGTAGCTAAATGTTTACCAAATAATAGAAGCAGCACTACAAGCATCTATGTAACATTTACCAGGTTTTATTCTAGCATGTTGATGCACAGTTGCATATTTAGTGTCCCCCAAAGTCCTCTGATGCTACACTCTCCATTTTCTCAATGAGAAAAATGTCATTTACATGTAGAGATAATTCACTCAAAGTTAGTAAGGCCAAATGGAAAAAAAAAATCTTCCTACTGTAGTGAATTAGGTTATTTGTTAAATATCCTTGATTTGAGGAATATTATGTTTTCTTAATAAGTGAGTTAACTGTATTAGAATGCTGAACTGGCAATACATGCTGAACAAGACAATATCCCTCAAATATGTTGTGCTCATATATCTATGCTAAATGGGATATTTTTAGACAATACATTGCTTTTATATTCAAATGCAAATAATTTATTTCAGGGTGGCTTGCAAACTCAATAATTTGACTAATGATTAGTTGTGTAAGATTTATCAGTCTTGAAAATATAATTATTTATAAGATCAGTATTTTTAATTCTTTTATTGTCTAATTTTCCTTTTAAACCCAAAACATGTATCTTCTTGTTGTTATGAGTATAGTAACCCAAAAGAAAATAGAAGCTTCAAAGAGAAAATTGAAATGGTGAAGAGTAACAATTGGAGGAAAATCTTACTTGCCTGTAAGTTAATATTGAACCAATACTGCAATACTGGCATTTAGGGTATGAATGTCCTTATGTTTTGCCTGTTTTGTGTGTGTGTTGCTTTTATTTTTTAATTTATTAATTAATTATTTTTGCTTGATTCTCATTCTTTTATTTATAGAAGACCCTAGCTTGGATCTCTGGGTAGAAATAATTTCAAAGTTTACACTGCTTAACTTTACTCTAAAAACACTACTTACTTACTCTCCACTGGTGACAACTCACCCCCATTCCCTAGATGGGACATGGTAACCTAAGTTCAAGTGTCCTAAACTCCTCTCTTTTCTCACTTTGGTCGTTGCCTTTCCCTCAGTTTCACCACTCCAACTTGGCTCATCTTTTTCTCTTCTCTGTTAACCCTCTGACATTCTGAAGCACTCATGTTCCTCCCCAGTGCTCCTTCCTCACACATTAGCAGCACTCCTGTCACCCTGAGAATTATTCCCTCCTTCCTCTTTCCAAAACTGGTAAGAGTCTGGAGTCACAATGTCTGGATTCACATCCTGCATTCACAATTCACTAGCTTTGTGACCTTAGAGAGTCAGTTTAACTTCATGAAGCTTCCATTTCTTTGTCATGGATAAAAACATTTTCCCCTTACGCTTGTAGTGAGGATATAATTATGTAATAAATATGAAGTTCTTAACAGAGAGCTTGGTGCTAGATTGCATATTAGCTATTGTTGTTCCCACAGTATAACCCCACAGTTAGATCATTATTTCTTCCATAATTAACTAATTAAGGAACTACTTAATCAAGCCTGTTATGTCCAAGGACCCAAGTAAGCAAGTATTGTCCTCAAGGAGTTCACAGTCTGATAGGGAGGCTTGACCAGATAAAGGATAATTGTAATGTGCCTAATATGATTTGCATTGAGCTGCATATACATGCACTTAAGTGTAGCTGTTCACCTGAATATTCTTATAAAACTATGCATACCTTTGGGGAGGAGGATGGATTACAGACATAATACAGGAGGTATAACCATCTTTACTTCATTAAAATTTTAATTTACCAAAGTAAAAATTATAAACATGTAAAATATGGTTTTGCTTAATTCTGGGATAAATATTTATGGGTATGAATACACTAATGTGTATTGTCTCAAGTACTTTTCATTAAATTCAGTGTCAAATTGCTAGTTACTTTATGGATAAATATTGCTTTTTTTTCCCTATGGGGCAAAGTTCAGTTTAATTAGCTGCAATGAATATGTATTAGATCTTAATTCTCTCAGAGAGGAACTGTGATATGTGTTGGAGGGAATTCAAATATAATAAAAGTGTGTCTGTTCTTTGGGATTTTGGTCAATTATTAGCTAAGCATTTAAAGCAGTTACACATACGAAGCAGTTCAGTATATCATCTACAAGGGAAAAAATATAACAAGGAGCAGTGGGAATAACGGGAATGCAATCCATCTGATTGAAGCAATCTGGAAGGAATCGTGAGGGAGATGGCATTTGACAGAATAAACAAAAGATGATGCATTTTTGATAATGATAGAGTAGGGACCCACATGCCCATGAGAGGTTTGAGAAATACAGTCATTTTGTTTGTTTTAAATCCAGGACGGTGTGTAGTCAGTAATGCTGAGAAGTGAGCTAACAAATGTTTGTTTAAAACTTGCTGCCTTGGAGGACACCTGGGTAGCTCAGTGGTTGAGCGTCTGCCTTTTGCTCAGGTTGTGGTCCGGAGGTCCTGGGATGAAGACCCACACCAGGCTCCCTGTGGGGAGCCTGCTTCTCCCTCTGCCTCTCTTTGTGTGTCTCTTGTGAATAAAATATATAAAATCTTTAAAAAATAAAATAAAACTTGCTACGGGGACTGCGTTAGATGATAAGCAGAGATACAAATTTGCCCTAATAGGGAGCTAAACAATTTATTTTAAAGTTCTATTTGCAAACTTTGGGATATTATAAGCCAAAAAAGCCACATAGGGAAGGGGTTAGTCGCTCAGTTGCTAGAACAGGACCTGAAAAGGATAGTACGTCTGACGTGAGTTTTCTAATATTGAAGAGGAAACTAGAGTAGGGGAGATGTTATAGGAAGCAAGAAAAGTGATCATCTTTGCCCCTGTAATCATTGCTGATGCTCCCTCCTATGTCCTACATCAGTCATGAGCTCCATTTATCCTCCTGTACAAGTCCCAGATTCATGGTTATGGGCTTCAGTTGCCCATGAAACACTGTGGGAAGTAAGGGCTATTGGTTTAAAAGCAGACTTCAGCTGCCTGGGGGGAAATGTTGCCCTGCTTAATTGGAGTTTTGTATTCTTTTTTTTTTTTTTGAAAGATTTTATGTATTTTTTATTTATTTTATATATAGAGAAAGAGTGTGTTGGGGGGAGGAGCAGAGGTAGAGGGACAAGCAGACTCCATGCTGTGTACACATCCTGACACCGGGTTCCATTCCAGGACCCTGAGATCATGACCTGAGCTGAAATCCAGAGTCGGTCGACTAACCCACTGAGCCACCCAGGTGCCCCTGGAGTTTTATATTCTATTTTATTCCCAACTAACAGTGGGTGAACTTTGGATAAAACCTTCCCACTGAAAGACCTTTGTAGTTTTCCGATATCCAGTTGCTATTAATTCCTCTGTCTCAGTGGATGCTCTTGGTTATTGTACCACTCTGGATTCATGACCTACAGATAATACCATATAATTTTATTTCCACTTTTATCCCATGACATTATCCCCTCTATTACCAGGGGATATTGATTAATAATAGTACATATGTTTGTGCATGTGTCTATATGTACACACATAAACACAATTTTTCCTTTCTCAACTTGTTGGGGAAATGTAGACTGTATATTTCCATTCAAGAAACCATGAATCTACAACCACCTTGAGGGCAAGCATTATGTTCTTTTCAGCATTGTATTCCAAGAATTTAGACAGGCATCTAGTATACATTGAAAAATATTTGTTGAAAGAATAAGTAGAGATACCATTATGACAGGAATAAGGGCTATATTGTGAAGTTTTGTAGTATTGTTTTTAGAGGTGGTGTGATTTCTCTTTTTTGAAAAGAAGGATAAAATTTCTCAAAATTTGGAAATGAAGACTCTGTTAAAGGAAAGAAGGAAATCTTTAGTTTAGGAGCTTTTATGGAGATAAATAGATTTACTGTTTGACTTTTATTACATGGTTGAATACAATATGAATTTCTTAGCAAAATATTCAGAATTACTAGTAATAGGAGATAATTGATAATTTATCAAACTGTATATTCTTTGAGCAGAGAACTTTGTCCAGTGAAAGAAGAATATATACAGGAAAACTTCTATTAAATATATAATATTCAGAGGCTATGTGACAGGCCCTAGCTATTATTATCAAGGCAGAAGGGAAGATAATTTTTTCCTAGCTTGGTATCAAATGGAAGATTTACATAAATTTTTGTGAACCTTTTAGAGCTCATTAGAAAAAAATTCTCCAGTTAAGCAAAAAAGAAATTTCCCCTTTAGTTAAAAATACATAAAACAATTATAAAATAGAATTTCTCAAAAGTTGAAGTGCTATATAATACAAACTATGTGTGTGTGTGTGTGTGTGTGTGTATATATATATATATATATATATGCCTTTAGATAAATCAGAATAAATGCATACCTTCCAAGAAATGGAGGTCACATGTATTAGTCATGTTTTCAGCTTCAGTAAAGCAATATATTCATGAAATATGGTATATATATATATATATATGTATATATATATATATATATGATTTCCTAGCTCAAGAAAAGAAAATGGAAGTACTTCTGTAATATCCATATTCAACTACAATTTCTTCTTTTTTCCTTGTCTTAGAGTAATGTGCCAGGAGTGGGATCCTAAAATTATACTTCAGTTTCAGGGTCATCATATTACTTTATGTAGTTAAGGTGAAACTTGCTTCTTCTTTGGTTACTTCTATGAACGTATTTTTTATATTTTCTTTCTCCTCCCTCTCTTTTCTTTCTTAACCTTCTTTGGTTACTTCTATGAACATATTTTTTATATTTTATTTCTCCTTCTCCCTCTCTTCTCTTCTTTCTCAACCTTCTGCTTGCTACAGATTAAATGGGGGTTTTCTCAAAGACCTTTCCTTGGACTTCCTGTCTTCTTTTTCTCTAGTATCTCCTTAGCAACTCCATTGTGTCAACTGTCACATTTATGGTGACCACTTTTTTTTTTTAATTTTATTTATTTATGATAGGCACACACAGAGAGTGAGAGAGGCAGAGACATAGGCAGAGGGAGAAGCAGGCTCCATGCACCGGGAGCCCGACGTGGGATTCGATCCCGGGTCTCCAGGATCGCGCCCTGGGCCAAAGGCAGGCGCTAAACCACTGCGCCACCCAGGGATCCCTATGGTGACCACTTTTTTACCTCTTTCTCTTTACTTCAAGAGCGTCATATTCTATTTTCTGGAAATTTCTACCTGGAAATTTAGCTCCCAACCCTTATCAAGTTTACCCTGACCACTGAGAAAAACAAATATTAAAAAGATATTTCAGTAAGTTACAATGAGTATATGATAGGAAAAATGGCACTTAAAAAATTTTTATCTCGTTTTATTTAAATTCAATAAATTAGTATACAGTGTATTATTAGTTTCAGAGGTAAAGTTTAGTGATTCATCACTGTATATAACACCCAGTGCTCAATACATCATGTGCCCTCCTTAATGCCTATCACCCAGTTACCCCATACCTCAGCCCCTACCCCCCCCCCCTTCAGCAACCCTCTGCTTGTCTCTGAGAGTTAAGAATCATTTATGGCTTGTCTTCTTCTCTGATTTAAGTAAAAAACCTGAGCAGTTTAAGAATGTATTGGAAGGGACCCGAAACTAGACTATGGATCACTAAAGGAGTCACTATAGAAGTGATATTTAAACTGTGGCTTGAAGGATCACTTGAAATTAATTAGGCAAAGTTCAGTGGTCAGAAGGCAGTGCTCCAAGCAGAAAGAATAGCATGCCTAAATGCCCTGAGGTGGGAAAGTGTATGACTGAGAAACTGAAAAATGAGAAGTCTACTGAGCTGGCACATTGAGTGCTGAAAGGAAAGAAGTGAGAGGTCAGCAGGAAGAATGAGGCTGGGTAGGAGGGTGAAGAGCTATTGAAGTCAGGTTAAAAGCTTGATATTCCTCATGCCTAAAGGAGAAGCCACTGAAGAGTTTTCATCAAAGTATTGATTGAATGATATTTGTGTTTTATAAAAAGTCTTCTAGATGAGTGGAACCAGACTATTTAGAAGTTGGGGACATTATAGTCTTAGTAGTTCAGCAGACAGTACATGGAGCCCTAGATTAGGAGGTGACAGTGAGGTGGGAGATACAGGCATTGATTTGAGATATATCAGTGAGATGGTAGTGAATGATTCTTGGTGATAAACTGGATGTACATGTGGAGGATGATGGAAGTGGCAAGATGGTAGGTTTCTACCTTGAAGAGCTAAGTGGTTGGTGAGTAAGGGAGCACTGGAGGAGGGGCATAATAGGAAGGTGATGTGTATAGTTTGTTAAATGTGAAGTTATTCCCTGAAACCCAGTGGAAATATTAGGCAGGTAGATATTTGCATCTGGAGCACCATATGAGTGGTCTAGGTTAAAATTTAAATCTGAAGTTGAGTATTCATGAAAGTAACCATGAGCGCAGATGTGTTATCCAAAGGAGACCAGGCTCTCTTTTGATATTAAACATCTTCACTGCAAGCTCAAAACTTCAAATTTATGCTTTGACTCATTGTTCCTCTTTTTTGCTCCCTTTGTGTAAGGCAGTTGTTGAGCCTTATCAGTTTGGGTCCCCATTTTCTTTCTCATTCATACTGCCACTTCTATTTCCAATTGTCTAATTAGGCTCTTGTTATTTCTCACCAGAACTGTTACATATTTGAGTTGCCAGGAGGTTAACAAAGAGTACATTAGGAGAGTTATGACTGTCATTTGAACAAGGGCATTAGCTGTGGGGAAACAGGAAAATGGATGGATTTAAGAAATATAGAATGTGGAGAGAGAATGGAAAATGAGTATTTGATTAAAACTAGTAGTTATGGGACAGTAGAAATGCCTCAGCGTGGATGTGTACTAGAACTGTTCTCCCTCTCATTTTTAACATAAGGAATATGCATCAAATGATATCAGTGTATTTTATCACACTGCTATACAAAGCCTTACATAGCAATAATAATTATTTTAGGTAAAATTGATTTGAAGTAAATTTTAATTGAGTTAGGAATAAGTATTTGCCAGATAACTTTTCTGAATACTTCATATATACTAATCCATTTAATATTTATAAAAAATTATATGAAACACTTATATTATCACATCTAACAAATAGGGAAATTGAGGAACCAAAAGTTATGGTTTATCTATCCTTAGACCATGCAATTTGCAACTAGATGTTCTATTTCCAGAGAATTAACTCTGGAAAAATAGAAGATTGTATATGTTTTAAGCCGTTATTAATGTGTGAAGAACAATGAGGTTTATGAGAAATGCATGACCTAATATTTAAATGCACATAGATATTTAAAATATCTATTAAATATCCATTAAATATATATAATATTTAAAAACTCATAGGAACAGAGAGTAGAAAAGTGGTTGCCAGGGGAACCACTGGTAATGGGGGAGATAAGAAGAGGTTTATAAAACAGTACAAACTCTCAGCTGTAGGATGAATAAGGCCTGAGGATCCAAACGTAAGACATGGTGACTGTAGTTGGTAACCCTGTATTGTATAACTGAAATTTTCTAAGAGAGTAGAACTTAAATGTTCTCACCCGCCCCCCTGCCCCCCGCCTCCAAAAAGAAAGAAAAATAAATATGTGAAGTGATGGATGGGTTAATTAACTAGATGAGGAGATTCCTTTTACTATGTATACATATATCAAATCACCATTATGTACACTTTAAACATATCTTACAACTTTATATGTTAATTGTATCTCAAGATATCTGAAATAAAAATACATACCCAGGTAAATCAGTACGTACTGATAACTTTATTAGGTTAGGGGATAAAAGAACACATTCTATTAGTTTTAAAAGCACATATCATAGAAAGTTAAGCAGTTATTTAGTTGCTCAAACAGATGCGTTCAATGAGAGATGGTTGAAATAAAAAAGGTTTTCTGTAGGAGAAATTCAAGAGTGACCCTTGTCATTTTATTCAGACATCCACAAACATTCCCCTTTCCTTAAGTAGCACATAAGGAAATTATTGCAAAGTAGTATCTACAAAAAGTTGGGTTTAGTGACCTGCCAACAAATCCACCATAGTTTTAAATCAGGGAAAAGTATGTGTGTATGTGTGTGTGTGTGTGTGTGTGTGACTCTGTGTGTGTATGTGTGTGTAAATCTTACCCTGTTTCAGGTAGGTAGATATTATGAACAAAAGGGAAAAAGTCAATTTCCTACCTGATGGTGTGGAACTCTCTAAATCTGCCAGTCCAGTTTTTTTCTCTTCTGTTTTAGGTTTTATAGGACTTTCTAAATAGTCAATTTAGTATTTGTTACCATTTTGGAAATTATTTTTCTGAAGCTAGTATGAAGTGTTAAGTATTTATAGACAGAAACTTTGGCAAAGAATATAGAGAATCTTGAAATGGCCTTTCACTGTGGCAGAAGAGCTTGTACAGATTCAAGTGCAAATCCAGATTTGTAGAGAGTAAGTGTGGGTTTGTGGAAATAAAGTGTATGATTGAGAAAGCTGTTTTTTCCAGTATGACTTAGTGATTATTAAATAGCTGTGTGTTTTATATGAATTGCTTGGAGGGAAGCCCCCATAGCATTTAGTAGTAAACAATTTATGCAGTTAAAATATGAAAAAGACAAAGAAAAGCAAACTAAAAAGACGTTTTAGAATAGAATGGGAATTGAGCCAATAAGCCTGACTGGTAGAGTCTTTGGAGGGAAGCCAGGAAGTCTGTGATATTTCTCTGGTTAGGATATATATATGTGGTATTGGATAAAAAAAATGTTAACTCTTTCCATTGAATTTGAGACTTTCCTGATTCTGAAACTCAAAACTGAATGCAAATTAAGGTTTTTTAAGAGTATGATTAAAAAAATACCAATGCATACATGACATTTGGCAATGCCTTAGACCTCTCTAAAATGTCAAGATAGGAAAATATCCAAAACCTTTTTTTTTTTTTTTTTGAGAAAAAGAGAAAGTTGGATTCTAGCCAAATGCCTGCTGAGGAATTCTTATGAGAATTTCTGGAAACTGTACATTTTAAGGTAATCGTGTTCTCCATGCTTGCATAGCCCCAAATGTTACTTGACTGAAGTTAAAGTCTCATCAATTTGTGCCTTGTTGTTGTACATCCTTTAGACTTCAGTGGTCAAGTTTCACTTTGGCGAGGTAACAAAAAAAATATATTGTGTTTGGCACTACACCATCCTAGAAACTTTAAGAATAAATATGCCAAGAAAGAGTTATGTTTTATAGTTTGAATCATATTTTTTATGTATGATATGTATGTCTCCTTATGTTAGACAAATCTATATCAGCCTTTTGCCTTATCGTTAAAATAAATAGACATCAGATGCCTGATATATATATTCAATGGTCAGAGGGCAGAATTGAGATTTGATTTCAGGTAAATAATGTAAAATCAGCAGAGTTCTCATCTGAACTTAAAGTTTTAAATCTTATCAACATAGCTTTCAAGGGACAGGGAACAACTGTCTACAATCAGAAATGGCCAAGAAGAAAAATGCCTAACTTTCCTGCAACAGTTTGGGAGATTACTATCATGAGTATTAATTAATTCATTCTTATTTAATACAGATGGTACAGATGTGCCCATAACATTGATTTTTTTTTCAAATTCCAGTAAATTATATGGAACATAAAACCGACTATTTTAACCACTTTGAAGTGTGTGGGTCTTTTGTAACCACTTTGAAGTGTGTGGGTCTTTTGCCATCATTCACTTTCAGAACTTGTTCATCTTCCCAAACTGAAAATCTGTATCTATAAAACACAGTCATTTTTCCCCATCCCCTATCATTTGACAACCATGACTCTGTCTCCATGAATTTGATTATTCTAGAAGGCTATATAAGTAGAATCATACAATATTTGTCTTCAGTGATTTGATTTTTATTATTGGATTATTTCACTTAATAATGTCTTTAAGGTTCATGTGTATTGTAGCATGTGTGAGAATTTCCTTTCTTTTTAAGGCTGGATAATACTTCATTGTATGTATATACTACATTTTATTTATCTCTTCATTTGTCCAATGGACACTTGAGCTGCTTCGATCTTTTACTACTGTGTGCATTGTTTTATATTGTATAATCCTTAAAAAGGGAGACTGGGAAGGTAGGAGTGAGGAAGGTGAACAATGTATCTCTTTTGGGAGGATCAACTGTGGGGAGAAATGGAAGATAGTAGGACAAATATATAAATTGGATAATTTTGTAAAGTGAAATATTTTATGAATAAAACTCAATAGAGTGATGTAATGGAGAGTGATGGAGGTATATGGAAAATACCCTTTTGCATAAGGTCATTTGAGGAACGTCTCTCTCAGAAAGAGGCATCTTAAATGAGAAGTTGTTCAACTAGTCCACTCTATCAGGATGAGGACCATGTTTTCCTTGATGGCTAGTATATCTGCAGTTCCTAGCCCAGAGCCTGATACTTGACAGATCTTCACTATTTGTTGAATGGAAGAAGAGTAGAGAATGAAGTAAATAGGTCTTGTAAAGGACCTTTTTCCATGGAACTCCCATAGTTCTTTCTCTCATATCTCATCTGCCTTGTATGGTCCTTTTCTTTTTCTTTTTTTTAAGATTTATTTATTTATTTATTTATTTATTCATTCATTCATTCATTCATTCATGAGAGATAAAGAGAGAGAGAAGCAGAGACACAGGCAGAGGGAGAAGCAGGCTCCATGCAGGGAGCCCGATGTGGGACTCGATCCCGGGTCTCCAGGATCGGGCCCTGGGCTGAAGGCGGCGCTAAACCGCTGAACCACCTGGGCTGCCCACGTATGGTCCTTTTCTATACCTCTCAAGGGAGCTCGGAGAGAGTGATTGGTCAGGATTTGACAGAGGGAAGACAGATAAATGTATTATTAAAAAAAATGAATGATTGTTTAACAAATGTTATATCAATAGTAATGACAGTAATATTGAAATATAATATGATGATGCTTTATAAGTGTTTGGAATTTTTATAAGAATGCAAATCACATTCATCTACATAATAAGAGAGGACTGACTTCAAAATGTTTTGATATATGCCTGTATCCTTACAGTGGTCCAATGAGAAAGACAACATTATCATATTCATATCTATAGACATAGAGAAGTTAAGAAAAGTAGTCTTGATCAATGTCATCTATAGCAAGTAGAAAACCCATGCTTTTAGTCTAGGAATCCATGTTCCTATACATTTCTTTATGCAGTCAGAATATTTCTTTAAAATTCTAAGCCTAACATCTTTCTTTTTAAAAAGAATACATACTGTTTTTTTTTCCTTTTTATAAAATGCTAGCTTTTTATTGGAACAAATTTAGGAAAAACACAAAAGGCCAAGAAAAGAATGATCACCATTAATAATCTGGTATGAATAACTGAACTTCTTCCTTCCTTAAAAAAATTATATTTGAAATATGGTATTCAATTTGTGTAGAAGCTTGAGGATGGTTGGATTTAAATCTATTATTTAAATTTATTTTAGTGAGCAGTGCCTGGGTGGCTGAGTCAGTTAAGCATTTGCCTTCAGCTCAGGTCATGATCCGAGTCTTGGGATCAAGCCTTGGGCTCTCTACTCAGTGGAGAGTCTGCTTCTTCCTCTCCCTGCCCCTGCCTCCACTTGTGCTCTCTCTGTTTCTTGCTTTCTTTCTCTCTCAAATAAATAAATAAAATCTTTTAAACAGTAAATTTATTTTAGTGAAATAACAATTTAATGAATTGTGTGAATCAGAATTGCCATGGGTATAGTTTCACATATATGAAACAAATCAACATAAGAATATGTCCCTATACTTTCCTTTTTATCTTGATTTTCTCTTAGTTGCTCTAACAAAGCCTTTTTTTTTCCTCAAAAAGAAGTGTAGAGATGAGAATAAGTATTATAGTTAAAAAAATGTTTGACATTCATTACTGTGTGCCTAAAAAATGTTGCTTCTAATAAATGAAGCTTTATTTCTGTAACTAGAATCTGTGTGTGTGCGTTTAATTTATTTGTGTTCTGTTGCTTACAAAAGACACTTCAGCAGTACACAATTCAATAATACTATTATTAATATCAGCTCTCTTTTAATGAGCACTGTGTGCCATCCAGTATTCTGTGTGCTTTAAGCCCTTTATCTCATTTAATCATCACAACAACTATATAAGCAAAGTACTTTTATTATGTTAAGGTTACTAATGAAGAAACAAGGCGATATGCAGGTTAAATAATTTTCTAATGTCATACAGGTGAAAATGACAAAGCCAGGATTTAAACTCACCAATAGAACTATCGTACCTATGCTTTCTTTTAGAAATTAATTGAAGTCAAGAAATAACCCTAATTTAATATCTAATTTGAAATAGTTTCTAGATAAAGATAATCTATTGGAAAATAATGGAACTGTATCCATTCAATTTTAGACTATTGCCACTTTAAATAAATTAGGATAAATGGCATATTTCTTAAAGGGTGAAATGCTAGAAAGAACCTGAGCTCTAGTCATAGACCTCTACTAACCCTGAAATTGGGGATAGCACTTTAACTCTTTGGTCTCACATTCTTTGTTCATAAGAACCAGACGAGATGATCTCTAAATTCTTTGCCAATCCTAAAATTCTTTTGTCACCTTCTGTGTTATCACTAATGGTTCATGAGCCATATAGAGTAATGATGGCTTCAGTGTTCTCCATGTTTCTCTTGCATTCTTACTTGTAAAAGTGAAACTGAGTGTAATGAAAAATGTAAACCTTTAGTCACATTTGGTTATCTTTGAAGTTCTTGCAGCATTCCAGAAGTTTGGTGACAAGCTCCTGTTTTTACAGTGATGAAATATCAGTGTAAATCTGTGGCTTGACAATATTCCATAACAGATTACTGAAAATAGTCTTTGGAAAAACTCATAAAAGGAGGTGCTATTTATAAGGAGCTATTTTGGCTTTGGTACAAATAAGTTAAATGAAATAAGCATCAGTTCCTTATTCTATAGATTAACTGATTTCAAAAGGCTTCCTACCTATTTTTTTTAATTTTTTTTAAATTTATTTATTTATGATAGTCACAGAGAGAGAGAGAGGCAGAGACACAGGCAGAGGGAGAAGCAGGCTCCATGCACTGGGAGCCCGATGTGGGACTCGATCCCGGGTCTCCAGGATCGCGCCCTGGGCCAAAGGCAGGTGCCAAACCACTGTGCCACCCAGGGATCCCCCTTCCTACCTATTTTTAAGAGTTCTGGCAAGATTTATTCATATACCATAAAGTTCACCTTTTTTAAATTTTTTTTTTTATTTATTCATGATAGACATAGAGAGAGAGAGGCAGAGACACAGGCAGAAGGAGAAGCAGGATCCATGCAGGGAGCCCGATGCAGGACTTGATCCTGGGTCTCCAGGATCACACCCTGGGCCAAAGGCAGGTGCTAAACCGCTGAGCCACCCAGGGATCCCCAAAGTTCACCCTTTTAAAGGACATAATTCAGTGGTTTTTAGTGTATTTACAGAACTGTCCAGATTGATCCTTATTTCCTCTTTACTTGTCCAGAGCATCTATCCCAAGAAAGTATGCAGTGCTGGCATTCTATCAATATGAATAAACCGCTTAATGACTTTAAGGGTATAGCAGAACGAACCAGATAATCCTAGATAAACTTAGATGAAATCACTTGTAGAAACAGATGGAATGATTATGTATTCAGATATAGATTACCACAAGCATGCAAGTAAATGATTAAAAGAACATTTTTATTTGTGGTATTAGCACCTAGAAAAACAATGTAGTCTCGTTAGCATGAGGGTTGTGAAGTATGGCATTTGTCCCTTATATATCTGGAGTACTTTTATGTAGGACTTAAATTCACAGATACATCTTGGTATCTTCAGAGCAAAATGAATTAACACTTTGGAGTTGTTGCTCTAATAGATTATCACTTGAGAAAAGTAGTATCATGGCATTCAGTGGCAGCATTTGGATTTTCCTATGGGCCTTAGGGATTTAGCATCTCATAAAACCAATGAAAAGAAAGTATGATCATTATTTTATGTTCCTTCTTGGTGATTCTAAATTGAAAGTACAACAAAAGTGTTTTCCCTGGCAACCTCTTTTGTCCTAAGATTTAGTGGTGTAACACATTTAGCAAAGCAGCTATATTATTGCTCATGTATGTAGTTGGTTGAGGTAGTCATTACTATGGAGAAGACAAAAAACTTGGAGATTTTATTTACTTCTCTGTTTCACCTATAGTTCCAATGGACATCACTTGCATGTTCAGTTCACTGAATTACCATTCTTTATGTACCTGCTTAGGCCTTGGCAACCTACTTGGCTGCCCTGAGTTAGATTCCCTGATGTTTGGGCTGGGAAATGTGTAGCTAAAAATCACTGCACTCAAAGGAAGTAAGCTCTTTTAGGTCTCTGCTCTAAGTTCAGTAGTTTTCATTATCCAGTAGCTGTTTTTTGTAACTTGGCTCAAAAGATTTTTCTTGACTTTTGATACCATCCACAAAAGCATTTTGAGGAACTAGTCAATTTCTACTTTCAACTGATAAAACTTTTTATTAAAAAAGTTTTAATGTGTGATAATTGTCTAAATTTTTCACTTTATTTTTTTTAAAGATTTTATTTATTTATTCATGAGGGACACAGAGAGAGGCAGAGACATATACAGAGGGAGAAGTAGGCTTCTCACAGGGAGCCCAATGCAGGACTTTTTCCTGGATCAAGATCATGCTCTGAGCCAAAGGCAGATGCTCAACCTCTGAGCCACCCAGGCATCCCTAAGCTTTTCATTTTAATAAGTAATTACTTAGATTTATAGTCACCTGTCTTACAATTATAGAAAACCTATTTATATGATTACTTTATGTTTGCCTGACATCATGCAAAACTTTATTCTTTTTGTATCTGGGAGCCCCATTATATATATGAAGAAGTTGAGGCTTAGAAAAGATGACAAGTGTTTGGATAAATGGCATCAAGACTAGATAGAACCCAGGTAATGTACAGGCACCTGTGCCTAATCTTACACTGCCGTGGAGAACTATTTTCAGCAAAACAATGTCTATCATATCCAATTATTGCTATGAATTTGAATTCTGTTTGGTATGCATTTAATTTGCAAATTTTATTGGTTTCTCATTTGTATAAGAACTGTTCATTTATGAAATTTTTATCGTTTATATTTTTACATATTTAAGTGTGTATTGTTTTCACTCTAGATTATGTTGCTCTTCCCTACTCTTATGATTTCTTGCCTTACAACTAATATTATTTCTGAAACTAGACCCAAAAGAAGTTAATTTTGGTTTTGCTAAGATTTTTTTAAATAGAAAGCTCTAGAAATTCTTAAACATATTATTTATGAGTAGTAATGAATATGTACTTGAGTGGTTATTCTTTTGTTACATTTGTTTTGAGTAATCACGCACATTTTAAAAGACAACTTATTAACCCACTTAAACTTGTAAATTTTGAATTTTTATAGGTACCTTGCTTTTCCAGAGCCCTGCACTTGAAAAAATTAAACTTTCTTTAATCACGAATAAATAGAGTAAAAAATGTTGGTGAGTCCTCACAAACCAAAACAAAGGACATTTTAGTTGATTTTAATATCACCTTGGCAAATAAAAAAAAAGAAGTTAGTTGTTTTAAAATTACTTATTAAAAGTAGAGAAAACTTTGTTCTTTCATTTACATAACTATTAAAAGTATAGAAAACCTTGTTCATTCATTTACACGACTATTCTCTTTAGTAGGCAAATGAGTGTAAATTATACGTTGTTGGTTCTTTAATAAACAGTTTACTCGAGCAGAAAATCTAAAAGAACATTGCAGACATACACAGGCTTGGAATAGCTTATTAATATCTTCAGATCATGAAACTTTTCCATTAAATACGATTTCCTTCCTTTCTTTCTTTTCTTTTTCTTTTTCTTTTCTTTCTTTCTTTTCTTTCTTTCTTTCTTTCTTTCTTTCTTTCTTTCTTTCTTTCTTCTTTCTTCTTTCTTTCTTTCTTTCTTTCTTTCTTTCTTTCTTTCTTTCTTTCTTTCTTTCTTTCTTTCTTTCTTCTTTCTTCTTTCTTTTAAAGATTTATGTATTTATTTGAGACAGAGAGTGAGAGCAAGGAGAGGGACAGAGGGAGAGGAAGAAAGAGAATCCTTAAACAGACGCCCCGCCGAGTGTGGAGCCTGAAGCAGGGCTCAATCCCAGGACCCTGAGATCATGATCTGAGCCAAAATCAAGAGGAAAGTGCTGAACTGACTGAGCCACCCAGGCACCCTAAACACTTAAGATTTTAAAAAAATTTATAGACATGAGCATAGTTGTTGTCAGATAAATAGTATGCCATCTCTATTCCATACTAATAGATCACTACTGGTTGCATACATTGTATTGAATTGAATATATACAGAGATGGATTTAGGAATATATTTTTTTAAAACCTAAACCATTTGTAGCAAATGTAATTATAAGAACCCAAGATAAAGGATCCTCTATTCTAATAGATCCTCTATTGTAAAATGCTTATCAAAACTGCTTGATTTGAAACTTCATTGGTTATATTGAGAGTTCATTCTGTACAAAAAAAAAAAAAAAAAAGCATCTTCTTGTGAATATAAATGTATCTACACAGTGGTCAACAAAAAAACTTGATTAAAAGAAGTATAAAAAATGGTAGACTAATTAGTAATTGCAGTTATTTGGAAGAATAATGCTTATGCCTTAGTTCAGACAAAGAATACACTTTTTGAAAATTGAGAACAAATTTTATTTGTATGATTAAAAACTTATAAAGAGAATAAAAAATATTAACGTGCTAAACTAACTTTTGAAAAGTGAAAGTAATAAGTTGTGCAACACCTAAAGAAATGTCAATATTTTCTAATAAATAAGTTTTATATATTTAATCTTTCCCTTTAAATTTTACTTATTTCATATATTTTACAGAACTAAATTTCTAACTTGTACTTCTCCTGTTTTTATGAAATTTTTCTTGGGGAAATTAAATAGATGAGGATAATTATTAAAAAGACATGAATTGAAAGAGAGAAAATTTGGTGGTTTTGAACACTGTTAAGACAATATTAATCTGCAAAAGCCAGGTAATTTTTGTCACAATAATCTATATTGAGGTTTGTTCAGAAAATACTTTTGAAAAGAAAGACCTATACAATGTAATATACAAATGCGTGTGGTAGTTTAAGGGGAATTTTATGTGAAAATTTGCCTAATACTTTTTTACATATAATATACATAGAGTATTTTTTAAAAATTGTAAATAAAAACATTGACAGTGCTTACTTACTCTTTAATATTAGTAAAAAAGTTATTAATGATTATTAAAACTGAGACCTATTCTCTTATTAGAAACTATTCTCTGATTAACTTAACAAATAATCACAGGCTCTAATATATAAATACAATCACTAGAGGAAAGGGATACATTTCCTGTAACTTTTATTAACATAGACTGTGAGGATTCTATTAGTCTAGACGAGAGAACTGCAATATTTCTTTTGTCTTCATATTTTGACATCTGATGAAATGCTTGCAATTCTGTACTACTAGGTGTCCATGAATCCTCTACTCAACTATAGTTTAATTTTTGCATACTTACCGAGAGTTTAAAAAATGTGATTAGTTTCTTTTTTTATGATTTATTTGTTTATTTGAAAGAGAGAGAGACTGGAGTAGGAGGGACAGAGAAGGAGAGAGAATCTCAAGCAAGCTTCCTACTGAGCTCGAGGTTTCACTCATGGCTTGATCTCAAGACCCTGAAATCATGACCTGAGCCAAAACCAAGAGTTGGATGCTAACTTACTGTGCCACCCAGGGGCCCTTCCTCTTTTCTTTTTCTTTTTAAATGTTTCAAGTTTTTGTTTAAATTCAAAGCTATAGTCATCAAGAAGGTATGGTACTGGTACAAAAGAAAAAAAAAAAAAAAGAAAAGAAAAAGACACAGAGATCAATGGAACAAAATAGAAAACCCAGAAATGGATCACAACTATATGGTCAAGTAATCTTTGATAAAGCGATTAGTTTCTTAAATTCTTTTTTTTTTTTAATCTTTTTTTTTTAATTTTTATTTATTTATGATAGTCACACAGAGAGAAAGAGAGAGAGGCAGAGACACAGGCAGAGGGAGAAGCAGGCTCCATGCACCGGAAGCCCGATGTGGGATTCGATCCCGGGTCTCCAGGATCGCGCCCTGGGCCAAAGGCAGGCACCAAACCGCTGCGCCACCCAGGGATCCCCAGTTTCTTAAATTCTTAAGTGCAGAGAAAACTAATTACTGGTAGGAGGCTCCACAAAATATTTTTCTTTTTTTTTTTCTTTTTGGTTCCAGTGAAAAGAATATTCTTGAAAAATAAAATCAAAACATCTATTGATACCTTCCTATTCATAATTGTATTGTCATGGATTGAGAAGGAATTAGAGTGTAGCAACAAAATAATCAAACCATATTTCATGGAAATGGTTATTTGTAGTCAGTACATATTTATAATTGGCATGTCTTTTTCATAACTCTTGAGTCTTATATCTTGCATAAATATACAGACATTTTCTTGTATTTTGCACAATCTTTCTATTGGGAGGATACATTTCTGTAGCAATTTAAAGATTTATTGAAAGTGAATTATTTTTTAAAGTTTACTGAGTTTCTTTGGATATCGTTATTTTGCTAAAAATCATTGGCAACTTAGCTTTGACAATGAAAAATAGAAGACAGCCTTCTGTACTGAAACATCTTTTTAATTTCATTTGTCATTTATTTCTTTATTCTTGAAGTTTAATGAATTTTCCTTCTTTTAATTCGTTCTTATTTTGATAGTAATCAGGAGATCATTCTTAGATTCATTATTTGATATATTGTAATAGTTGATGGTCCATCTCTGTTCTTAATTTTGCATACATGGTTCTCTTCATTTATGTGTATGTGACAACAAAATAAGCTTCTGCAATGAGTATATTGGTTTATTTTTTTACATTTCATATTTTTTAAGTTTTTATTTAAATTCCAGTTAATAACATACAGTGTTATATTAATTTCAAGTGTACACGTCGTGATTCAACACTTACATTACCACTGTTCAACATGACAAGTGCACTTCTTAATCCCTATCTTCTATCTAACCCATCTCCTCACTCCTTCCCCACTGGTAACCACCAGTTTGTTCTCTATATTAAGTATTTTTCTTGATTTTCTCTTTCTCTCCTCTTTTTCCCTGTGATTTTTGTTTTGTTTCTTAAATTCCACATATGAGTGGTATTTGTCTTTCTTTGACTTATTTCGCTCAGCTTTATTCTCTCTAGCTCTATCCATGTCATTGCAAATGGCAAGATTTCACTCTTTATCACTGAATTTATATATATATATATATATATATATATATATCATATAAACATCTCTATCTGTTCATCAATCAGTGAGCACTTGAGCTGCTTTCCTATCTTGGCTATTGTAAATAATGCTGCTATAAACACAGAGGTGCATCTATCCCTTTGAATTAGTGTTTTTGTATTCTTTGGATAAATACTCAGTACTGCAATTTCTGGATCATAGGATAGCCCTATCTTTAACTTTTTGAGGAACCACCGTACTGTTTTCCACAGTGGCTACACTAGTTGACATTCTCACCAACAGTGCAAGAGGGTTCCTTTTCCCCCACATCCTCACCAAATTTTGTTGTTTCTTGTGTTGCTGATTTCAGCCATTCTGACACATGAGAGGTGATATCTCACTGTAGTTTTGATTTGCATTTCCCTGATGGTAATTAATGATGAAATTCTTTTCATGTGCTTGTTGGCCAAATGCATGTCTTCTTTGGAGAAATGTCTGTTCATGTCTTCTGTCCTTTTTTTAATTGAGGTTATTTGTTTTTTGGGGTATTGAACATATAAGTTCTTTATATATTTTAGATATTAACACTTTATTGGATATGTCATTTGTAAATATCTTCTCCCATTCAATAGGTTGCCTTTTAGTTTTGTTCATTGTTTCCTTCATGATGCAGAAGTTTTTTATTTCGATGTTGTCCCAATAGTTTACTGTTGCTTTTGTTTCTCTTGCCTCTGGAGACCTATCTAGAAAAAAAGTTGCTCCTGCCAATTTCGAAGAGGTTACTGCCTGCATTCTCTTCTAAGATCTTTATGGTTTCAGGTCTTGCATTTAGGTCTTAATCTATTTTGAGTTTATTTTTGTGTATGATGTAAGAAAGTCCAGTTTCTTTCTTTTGCCATGTTGTTGTCCAGTTTTCACAATGCCATTTGTTGAAGAGACAGTCTTTTTCCTGTCAAATATTCTTTCCAGTTTTGTTGAAAATTAATTGACCATACAGTTGTGTATTTATTTCTTGTTTTTTTCTATTTTGTTGTATTGATAGATGTGTCTATTTTTGTGTCAGTACCATACTGTTTTGATTACTACAGTGTTGTAATATAACTTTAAGTTTGGAATTGTGATGCCTCCAGCTTTGCTTGTCTTTTTTCAAGATTGCTTGGCTGTTTGACGTATTTAGTGGTTCCATACAAATTTTAGGATTGTTTATTCTAGTTCTGTGAAAAATGCTGTTGGTATTTTGATAAGGATTGCATTAAATGTATAGATTGCTTAGGTAGTATAGATATTTTAACAATATTTGTTCTTCCAGTCCATGAGCATATTTTTCCATTTCTTTGTGTTGTGTTCAATTTCTTTCATCAGTATTATATAGTTTTCAGAGCACAGGTCTCTCATCTCATTGATAATGTTTATTCCTAGATATCTTATTATTTTGAGTGCTGTTGTAAATGGGATTGCTTTCTTAATTTCTCTTTCTGCTGCTTGGTTATCGGTGTATAGAAATGCAACAGATTTCTGTATGCTGATTTTGTATCCTGTGACATGAATGAATTCGTGTATCTGTTCTAGTAGTTTTCTTGTGGAGTCTTTTGGGTTTTCTATATATGGTATCATATCATCTGCAATGAGTAAAAATTTTACTTCTTCCTTACTAATTTGGATACTTTTAATTTCTTTTTGTTGTCTGGTGGGTGTGGCTTGAACTTCATGAACTGAAGTACTATGTTGAATAAAAGTGAAGAGAGTGTAGATCCTTGTCTTGTTTCTGATGTTAGGGGAAAAGCTATCAGTTTTTCCCCATTAAGAATGTTAGCTTTGGGTTTTTCATATATACCCTGTGTTATGTCGAAGTGTGTTCTCTCTAAACCTACTTTGTTGAGTGCATTGAAATGAGCATATGGTTCTTATCATTTATCTTATTGATGTGATGTACCATGTTGACTGATTTGCAAATATTGAACCACCGTTGCAGCCAGGAGTAAATCCCACTTGATTGTGGTGAGTGACTTTTTTAATATATTGTTGGATTCACTTGAGGATTTTTGCATCTATATTTCTAGGGATATTGGCCTGTAGTTCTCTTTTTCAATGGAACCTTTCTCTGGTTTTGGTATCAGGGTAATGAGCATTGGGTTTAAGTCATTGAATAAACATATATTAAGTGACTTCTGTATGGACAGACACTATGGTAGAAACTAAGTGTTCCATCAAAGCTTAGAAGAGAAACAATCTTTCTGAGTTCATTGGAATAGGATTTCTAAATGTAATTAAAGCACAGTGCACTGTAAAAAATATTTGTTTTAGAAGTGAGTTTAAGATTTTCAGAAGATATATATTATATTTCCCATCAAACAAAAACTATATTCATTCCTATTTATTGATAAGCTGATGCTGTTTCAAATAAATTAAAATTGTTATAGTTTTGAAAAGATAACCACACAAAACTCTAAAATGGGGTTTTAACCTTATTGGTTGAGATAGTTGTTTAAGATCTGTAAGGAAGTATAACAAACATACTAAATAATAATAAGCAACTAAATTAAATAATATAATAACCAACTAAATTAAAATAGATTGGCTGTAAGTCAAAATTTTGTCATCTACGTCAAGTTATAGAAATTTCTTCCATGATGAAGACTAATGTGTGAGAGTGAAACAAAGTAGAGGGATTATTTTGACATTGCAGTAATTCCATTTTAAAAAAGAAAGTAGCCAAGTCTAATGTGGGCTAATTGACTCAACCCAGTCATAATTTGCTCCTCTTGGTCAAATATTCCTTTCTTCCTCCCCCAATCTTTGGTTTGGGTGGGGGGACACTTGAAGGTCACATTTTGTTTTGAGTTGCCCTCCTAAGAGATAAGGGTATGGCATGTGAAATGAGAATGAGAAGTTACACGGCTTAGGAAAATTTATGAATAGATTTATAACAATAAAACTTATCACACAGTATAAAGTATATCACAGTATATATGCATCATCTTTTTCTCTTTTTTGTCTTGTAAATAAAAAAATTAAGTAAAATATTCAACTAATGAATCTATTGTTTTGACTTGTGTATTTGTTAATTGTTGACACAATAGTGTTGCATATTAATGAGCCAAAAAATCTCAAAGGCCTACAGCATACACATCTTTCTCGTGCACCTGCAGGTAGGCTATAGTTGGGATGATCTAGGCTGGGCTTAACTGGGAAGCTCTGCCTCAGACTCTACAAGCCTCTCAGCTGAGACTTCTCAACTCAAAAGCTCTTTTTTAAAAAATATTCTATTTATTTATTCTGAGAAACAGAGAGAAGCAGAGACATAGGCAGAGAGAGAAGCAGGCTCCTCACAGGCAGCCCAATGTGGGACTCGATCCCAGGATCACAACCTGAGCCAAAGGCAGATGCTCAACCATCCAGGTGCCCCCGTAGCTCAATACCTTGTTTTCCTTCTGATGCTAGTGGACTAGCAGAGGAATATTGTTCTATTGACAACAGAGATACAAGAGAGCAAGCACATTTTAAGTCCCCACCTGTGTCATATTTGTAAATATCCCATTGACCAAAACAGTTGGTCATCATGGATGAGTCCATAGTCAAGGAGTAGAGAAAGAAAGCCTACCTTTAGTGGGAGGAACTGTGCAGTTGCTTATAGGGAGGGGTGAAGAAGCCGAGTCAGTGATTCAGTCTACCACAGCTTGTAACTTTAATATAAATCAAACTACTTTTCTATTTTTCAGCAGTCTGAATAGTTTTTTTTCTATGTTTTATAAAATACAGTATTTATTGGGCAAAAACAAAAGTGAAAATTGAAGAAATAAAAGGGTAGAATATTTTTGTTTTATACTACATTTTCCTTTTGATATAAGTCTACCATATTAAGATTTAACATCTATTGAAAAGTGTACTACAAGATGCTTTTGCAGGGTGTTTTGAAGAATAGTATAAAAATTTCCGTAAGTTTCATATGCAACCACACATATTTTAACTTGATCTTTTATTCTGCATTTACTTTTGGGCGTCCTTAAGAATCTGTTAAAATTCTGAAATTATGCAGTATTGATTTCAGGAAAAGTTGAAGTGGTTACACATGATTGCCTCTGCCTTAAAAGAAATCCTTATTTGGTTCTAATTTGAACAATATTGAAAGCACAACAAAACTAGCTTTCTATTATGTCACCACACATTTACTGAGTTATGGAAAGCATTTTGTTTCAAGAATGGAGTTAACTATGTCTTGTCCGCACTTCAAGCCATTCTTGTCATTTCTGGCTACTCTCCAAGCCTGCCTGTTACTCATACAGATTTCTTTCCTAGTTAGAAATGCATTGAAATCCCAGGAACATATGCTCCTGACTGCTAGGAGAGTTTTAGTGATGAGAGATTAATGTAATTGCTTTTGTTTGAGAAATATAATTGGTCACAGTTACATACATGTAGCTTATATGAGAAATATGTTTTGTTTTAAAACTCATTATGTTTATTTTTACTTTGCTTTTAAAATCAAACTAAAAAGAATCTGAAATGTGCATGCTTCCTTCTTTCCTCATATTCCAGAGCACTTGGGATAGAAACGGTACCAATTTGTGTGAAATAAATGCACAGGTATCTAAATATATACATAATTTAAAGTTGAGATATAAAGTTTAAAATGACAAAATATTTGCAAGCCTAAAATTCCAAGGAGTATTATAATTCCCAAATTAAGTATCATTTCCTCAAATATTATATCATGTTTCATTTACTAAAGTGTTTTCTATAAAACGATATAGTAAAATAGTATTTAGCATATATTAGGGATCCCTGGGTGGCGCAGCGGTTTGGCGCCTGCCTTTGGCCCAGGGCGCGATCCTGGAGACCCGGGATCGAATCCCACGTCGGGCTCCCGGTGCATGGAGCCTGCTTCTCCCTCTGCCTATGACTCTGCCTCTCTCTCTCTCTCTCTGTGACTATCATAAATAAATAAATAAATAAAATAAAAAAAAAGTTAGCATATATTAGATAACATGTTAGTGCTTATATTCTAGTAAAATGCAATAATTTTCCAGGGTTTTTTTTTTGTCATTATAAAGAAAAATGATACCTAAATCCATAGATAAACTTTCTGATCATCTCTGAAACTTCATTAGAATTTGAGCCTGCAACAGACCTGTGTCCTCAAGGGTTTCTGGTTCACTTACACATGCAGTGGTGGTGGCTCTGTTGTTTTCTTTAATAGGTCCCACCTATTCCCTGCCTGTCTTTCATAGCATGGAATCATAGGTCTTTTCTCCAAAGTCTGATTTCTCCTTTTTTTTTTTTTTTTTTTTTTTGGAAGAGTTCAGTTTCAAAAGTTCAGAAATACCCTCAGGATGAGAGAGTATACTATTATTACAGCCTCCACATACTCTTTTGAATTGGGTCAGTTATACATTAAGTAACTACCTAAAATCATTGTTCAGAAAATATGATTAGACTTTGCATACCTACATAGTCCAAACATTACATTCCTGACATTTAGGACTTTTAAATGTAAACTGTTCTTTGCTAGGGCCTTCTCATAACTAAAATATGAGTCAGTTGCAAACCATAATAGAGTTTGGCTCTGCAACATGATGAAGTGTTCTGGATGTAGTGAAATGTTTCACCCAGACTCATGGCAGCAGAATTCCCAGTGGTCACCCAAAATAGGGAAAGAAATGAAGAACAAAATTAAAGGAACTATGTAAACCCTGGCACCATCCTTTCATGGCAATACAGCTTTTTATTGTTGTTAAGAAATGAAAGTACTTAAGAGTTTAAACCCATAAATTATAGTACAAATACATGTTGAATTTTCTCTTTCCTAATGACTGAATTTAGCTCTCAACTTGAAATTTTAAAAAGGAGTAGATATATGTTCTACCAAATGAAATTATGTAGTTAGTTCAATAAGAAAATGAACATAGAATGTCAAACTTTCTGCTGAAATTTAATTAGAACTTCTGCTATGTAATCTTAGTATATATAGGCTTTGACGTAAATTTACTAAATAAAATCTTGTTGTTGGAAGCCTGTATAGCAGGCAAAGTGTGTCAACTCCATTGAATTAAATGAATCCTGTAGTATTTGGCTTCAGTTGAAGAGTGAACATGTGAAACTATTGCCAAACATTTATTTTTTTTAAAGATTTTATTTATTTATTCATGAGACACACACAGAGAGAGGCAGAGACACAGGGAGAGGGAGAAGCAGGCTCCCCATGGGGAGCCCAATGTGGGACTCAATCCCAGGACCCTAGTATCAGGACCTGAGCTGAAGACAGATGCTCAACGACTGAACTACCAAGGCATCCCTATTACCAAACATTTAAAATATAAATTTGATTATTTGCTTGAGCCATGGTTTTGATACTTTTGTCCTGATGTTTTTCTTTTATGAATGTTGTGCTTAAGTGTCAAATTTAATATCAAATCCTAGAATGTTCCTTTTTACACACCACCCTGGTGCGATGATAGCAAGGCATCCCCCAGCACTGAGCCTCTCACTGCCCTGAGGGCAAACTGCTACTCAGCACACAGTCTCCTCTCAGGCAGGAAAGGTGGGGTTTTCCTTTTCAGGGTCAAAGGAAGTGACAAGCCAGCCGAAATGGTTGTACTGATCATAGTGTGGATTTCAGCTTGGTTAAAATTTGCTTTCAACTTCAAGTCCTCATTTAAGCCTGCATACAGAAAATTAAGTGGTAGGTCTCAGCATCTAGTTTCACTCTGATGAAATGTAAGAATTGTTTTGAGTGTAAGATTAGACTTTTTCCCCTAGTGAATTTCAGTAGCACCTACACAGTATACACTAGGGCATCATTTAGTAAAGTGATATTTAAGTCACATCACAATGACCTATTAAGGGTAATGCACAGTTGAATGAGCTTAGTTATTCTTTCAGGTTTACTCATGATCTGTGTGGTGTTTGTTGTAGCTGTTTCTGAAGTAGTAATAGGTGTTGATTAAATCTTACATTCCAGTCTCCCAAATGGGAGCTTTTCTGAACAAAACATATATGTCTGAAGCTCTTTTTTTTTAAAAAAAAAGATTTTATTTATTTATTTATTTATTTATTTATTTATTTATTTGAGATGCAGAGAGAGAGAGAGAGAGAGAGGCAGAGACGTAAGCAGAAGGAGAGGTAAGCTCCCTGATGCGGGACTAGATCCCAGGACCCCGGGATCATTCCCTGAGCCAAAGGCAAATGCTCAACCGCTGAGCCATCCAAGCATCCCTGTCTGAAGCTCTTTTAAGTTATCATTCTGAGTATGAAGTTATTGAATTATCATCCAATAGGATTTCATATCATAAAATTTACACATGATGGCATGAGAGGCAGACAAGAGTTAGGAAAGCAATAGGATTGGATTGATACTAAATATCATTGTGATATAAGACAACTTTGATCAATACTCTCTTAAATACCAGTAACATACCTATTGTATTAAATTTGCTGAACTTATGACTCTAATAAAAAAATGTAAAAATAATCTGGGTTTGCTCTTAAAACAGAAATATCTCTAGGGTAAAAGTTATATGGTAGGCCTGGATAAGTTGTAAGAATGGAAAAATGAGTAAGTAAACTCTTGCTGTAAGAATGTCAGAGTTTATTTATTTAATTTTAAAGATTTTATTTATTTATTCAGGTGAGACACAGAGAGAGAGGGGCAGAGACATAGGCAGAGGGAGAAGCAGGCTCCATGCAGGGAGCCTGATGCGGGACTCGATCCCTGGACTGAGGGATCATGCTCTGAGCCAAAGGAAGATGCTCAATGGCTGAACCCACCTGGGCTTAAAAGGCACTAATCTGAACAATATAAATGATCTTTGGTAACATGAAGAGATTTTCAGTGATTTTCTGTAATATACACATTTATTAGAGAAATTAGAGCAATGAAGTACTATTATTGAAGTAATTTTTTTTAGTTAAAAGGTATTGAAATGCAATCTTTGTGACATTATCATAATATCTTTGGAAGCTATATGTGTAAACTCTAAACGTGATTTTTGGTATAATGCTGTGTCACAGTTTATATGGTCTAGGTAACAGTATTACTTGAAGAACTTAATTTTGAGGTGTTAGTTTCACAAAAATAAAAACACAATTCTATAAGCATTTCTGCCACTAAGAAAGCAACTAATCAAGTACTAGGAGCCTTGATACATCTGCTACTATTTTATAGTTTTGTGTACTTTATGTCTATCTCACCAACCATTTAGATTTTAGTCATTTCTGAAAATGAGTAAATTTATGATTGCATCTTTCAAGAAAAAGAAAATCTTTGTAGACCTTATAAAAGCAGTAACTTTTACTGATATCTACAGAGAATTTAGCTAGTTTACTTGTAATATATACCCACCACCCTCCTGCTCAATGATTAACAGTCTTCAGGGGCATCGATTAAAAAACCTTCACAGATTATTCTCCTTTAATGTAAAATATGAAGAAACTTAAAAATGAAACAAATGTGGATAAAATAATATTTTTAGTTAATTAAATATTAATTTCTTCAAAGTCATTTTCTTATTGACATCAAATGCATATTTTGTTTGAAAGTTCATTGTCTTCATGCACAGATTAGAGGTTTTGGTCTAAGATATATTCAGCTTTCACTCTGGTTCTGGCTATTTCCACACACAGGTCTCTGGAAAAAAATCACTGGGCTTGATTTAGGAGGCTGACCATTGTTTTTCCTAGATAAATCACTTGACATTTCTTGTCTTACTTTTGATTCTCTGTAAAATAGAGGAGAGGGACTTGATGATATTTAATACTCCTAAAATATTATTATATCGACTTGCAAATAAATAGATTTCTGAACTTTTAGGGTACTATAAACTATACAATTTCCCAAAAGGAAAAAAAATAGATTGTCTTTCATTCTTATTTATTAAGAACCATTTTATGTAGTTTGTAGGAAGATTTTGAACTAAAAAATGTGTTTTAGATATACGTTCACCCTTATTCACTAAGAATCACTTTATTTAGCTTACAGAGTGGTTATGAATCTAAGAATGTATTTTTAATTATGGTTGATATAGTGACCACTATGAAATTATTGATTTATTAACTGAGGAATCAGTTTATAATGGACCTTGATATTTTAGTCAATTCCTTAGTCTTAACATATTATCTTTGTATATCAGTTTAAATCAGTGAAATGCCATATTTTATAGTTATAGCTACATGTATGTAATAATTTGATAATTGATATTGCTAATTAATATTTACTGATTATGCAGTTTTATTTATTAATATATACCTGATTTATTCACTTAAAAACACTTAAAATTCACTTAAAATATAGTTGATTTATTCACTTAAAATTAAAAATAAATTACCAAGATATAATGTCATTCTTGATGCACTACAGAATAAAATGATAGACTGCATATTATAGGAAATAAACAAAATTAAGAGGAAAGTTTTGTACTCATTTCAAAACAACTATTTACATAGTAAGATTTTCTGTTTTTAAATATCTGTTTAAGGACAGCCCACATGGCTCAGCGGTTTAGCGCTGCTTTCGGCCCAGGGCCTGATCCTAGAGACCCGAAATCGAGTCCCACATCGGGCTCCCTGCATGGAGCCTGCTTCTCCCTCTGCCTGTCTTTCTCTCTCTCTGCCTTTCTCTCTCTGTCTCTGTGTCTCTCATGAATAAATACATAAAATCTTTAAAAAATTAAAAATAAATAAATAAATAGATATCTGTTTATTCAGTGGGTTGAATATCAAGGACACTTCCCTTCAGCATAAAGAAGTTTGGTGACAATACTTAAAGTCATTTTTTTAAATTTAACTATTACCATTATCAAACTATCAAAAGATAGCCTGTTTTTAAATTGATTGGTTATTAGATCCCTTAATCTCAGTCATGTTTTTGTTTCTAAATATAATCATTCATTTACCAGGGTTTCACTGCCTAGGGATCAGGTGTCTCAGCCAAGAAAGTGATTATTTCTGAAGGTCTTTCAATGGTCACAGAGGTGGTGGCAGTGGACAATACCTATGGCTTGACCATTAGCTGCAGCTGATGTTTTGTTATGAATAAGTCAACCACAAAGTTACCAACTGCCCTTGTAATTGTAGCAGGTGAAACTACATATGTTTCTGAAAAGCCAACTATCTAAGCATAAACAAAGGTCAACATTTGATAGGCAGGCATAAAATATGCAAGTAATGTTTCTTTAATCTTTAAGGGTAAATTTTCACAAACTTTCAGAATAGATACCTTGAAAATGCCCCTTGGACTTAAGTTATGGAAGCTGTTGGCAGTTTCTGTTTTGTTTTTATTTTAAATATAGTCACATGGGAAGGGAAGTTTTTGAGTTCAAAATGTGATTTTATTTTACTTTATTTTTGCATAATGAATATTTAAATGCAATTATTTTACTGATTTCAGGTATAAACAACTGTGAAGATACACATAAAACATTGAATTGGCACAACTGCCACTAAAAGCTTACTTGTGCAGTAATTTTTGCTTTGTCTTTTTAGAGAATGGAATGTATTTTTCAACATATACATTTTTTTTTTACCTTAGGAACAATATTGTAGACTATTTTAAAATCTTGGAATTTCAAATAAATTGCTAATAGCCTTGTCTGGGTTATTAAAGTGATCTAGTTTGTACAGAAAGAAAGAAGTCTTTAAAATTAGAAAATCTTAATTCTTATTTTCAAATGTCTTCTCTAAACTTTTAATGTTTGATTTCTGTGATTATATAATAACATTTCAAAGCAAATCATATCAAATCTTATTCCGAAGAAGGCTCATAATGGCTTTTAGGTTAGTGGTATATTCAAGAGTGAGCCAAGCACATGTTAGGGTCTGGAGTCATCAGGAGGATGGTAACTGCCAAGGGCAGGATGTAAGGCAGTTCAAAAAATTATCCGTAGTGTTAGAAATAAATTTTTTTGAAACAAAATTTCGACAGTGTGTTTTCCGAGAGATAACTGTAAATGTTTTTATTGGTGTATATTTCTGTTATCAAACTCCACTTCTTTATTGCGAGAGATGTGACCTTATTTTCTTCTGTATTTTTAGTGACTAACATACGCCTGTTATGTGATAGATTCTAAAATATTGAATAAATAAATACTAGAATCAGTGATGACATTGCAAACAAGGTCCATATTCCTGAAATTCTTGGTAGGTAGAAACATGGCACAGGGGATCAGGAGAAGTGAAGGGATTGCAGGATGACACCTACCCATGCTAAGGAGTTCATATCTCATTTTCTGCATAATTATTAGCCCAGGCTATTGGGAGAACTGAGAAAAGCCATGCTAAAGACTTTTTAGGGATATCTGAGGGATTGTGGAATAGAAAAGAGATACTGGACAATTAAGAGAAAAATCCAGATTTCTGCCTCCAAGAAAGGAATATTAGGTTCTTAACTTTTTAATTGGTAAGCTGACACTGATTTTAGGAAAAATAATAGGCTGACTTGTTAAATGAATGATGTGTGGTATCCAAAAAAAATAATAATAACCCTTACATATACCAGATACAATGATAAAATATTCTGTATCTGTTTTTATAATTAGTTGACTATAGAGACATTCAAAAATGTTTAGTTTTGAATTCATTAGTATTAAGCTAAATTTATTCCTCATAGTAAAATAGAAAAGCTCTTTCTACCTGAAATGATGGAGTTGGCCAAAACCTCATAGAGCATACATGATCAAAGACTTCTAGAGCTGTATCTGGGGATCAGTAGAACAGTCTTTATTTTTTCTTAAATTCTGATACAGAGAGATTTATTGGCTGACTCACGATTATTTGGCTAGTTAGTTCATATGTAAGTGATTCAGGTTCCAGACAGAAATAATATGCACATATAGTTGTGACATACTCTTCAAATATGATTCATTGTGTTTATTAAACATACACACCTACACATGAGAGAGAAAGGTTTGCATAGCACTAGAGAAAACTTACTTACTAGCTCTGTGTCATTGGGCAATTACTTAATCTGCTTACCTTTGTTAACTAGTTTCTCTAATAGGAAGATAATAGTATTTTCCTTCATAGTGTTCTTTTGAAGACTTTTAAAAATGTGTGTATGTGTATATATATATATATATATATACATATATATATATGTATGTGCACACACATATAACTTAAAACTATGTATATATTAATTATATATATAATTATTGGACATATATATTAATATATGTGTTATAACTATGAAAATATAGAAAGGGGCTTGTTCAATTCATGCACTCACCATTTATAATGAGGTACCTTTCTGGAATATCCAGTATGTTTCTAGTGTGTGGTACTCTTTCCTGATCCATCTTTGATGTCATATTTAATTGGTGTCAATATGGATTATCCTTACTCTCAATTTAGTGGTCTTCCTTAAACACACACACACATATACACTTAGACACACACACTCATATATGCACATTTTCTCACAAATACACTTACAAAATATGTTTCTCTCTGTCACACACACACACACACACACACACACAAAAGCATACACAAGGTTGGTGTGTTGGTTTCCAATGAGACCAAGTCATAAAATTATAGATGGAAGACCATTTATAATTAAAAAAAAAAAATTATTAAGCTAAAAAGTTAGAGGTGAGTTGAGGTATTTCCATCAGTTATTTCTTATTCTTTATCTTTCTACTGTATTTTAAAGATTATGCACACATATATGAAAATCCACACATAAAATGTAAATATAATTATTAATTTCCAAAGAACATTATTATATTTTTGGAAGACCATCAAGTCATTGATTCTTAAATCCATATGTTTCAGACTTTTGAGATACATATATGTGTATGTATGTAATTCAAAGCTCTTTCTACAAGAAAACTTCATATATATTCAATATGTTCCAGAGATGAACAATAAATTGTATTTTTGATGTTGGGTTGTAGGACTTGGAATTCTGATTTATTAAATCATTTTCTCAAAATCCATGGCTCTCAGAAACTCCTAGATCTGTGCTCACAACTTCAAAACCAAGATTAATCTTTTATCAAACACTTCCCTCTAGGCTAAGCATTTTGTTGGCATCATCAAAGTCTGGTCTTCATAAAATTCTCTAAGACACGAAATATTAATCTCAATTTTAGGATGAGGAGACTAAGGCTAAGATAAATGAAGTACTCAGGATTACCTGGCTAATAATTTGGGGAGTCAGACCTGAATTTCAGTTTTTCTGATTTGAAATAATCCATGCTATTTACAACCATGCAAGGAAGTTAGATATTGGCTGCATTTGTAGATACTATGGACCTTTTCTTAAAGGAAGTGGTACAGAGAATGACGTGAGCCCAAACTAGAAGTGGCACATTTCCAACTGCTGAGACTGCCTGTCTAGACTAATCTGAGCCATTTGCTGTGATGAAGCCTGTCCTATTATTAGAAGGTGGAACTAGAGGTATAATAATTATTTAGTACTTAATTTTATATATTGTTTTCTGGGTTTTTCTTTTTATAATTTGTTAATCTATTAGTGTAGCTCTGCTAAATTTCCCACTCATTCCATGTAGGAGAATAATGACAGTTCTATCTCCTGCTTCTCCCCCAACCCCATCTCTACCTCCTCCGGGCAAAAGATGAAATCAGAATTCTTTTGCTCTCTTCTTTTTTCCTCAGATTCGTCTGCACTGGTCTTAGATCTGATGGAGTTTTTGCAGTTTAACTATAAAATATGACATTTTATCCCATGAGAAAAATGTCTTTGTTATATCGTAGCTAAATGGCTGGCTGGATTTTTCTCCATGACTTAATTTTGTGACCCAACTGGGGAAACTTGCAGTTTTATTAGCAGCTGTCTTCCCTTTTCTTATCAGATATTCAGCTTTTAGCACCTAGCTCAAAAGAGAAAACACATGGTTTGAAGTTATTATTTAGACTTCACAAATCCTTCCTTCTAAACATTTTTTATTAGGCAGAGAAACAAACAAATTTAACTCCGACTAGGATCTCTCAAACAAAGCTGTTAATATTTGGAATATATAAATACTACATTTGAAAGGAATGATTGTTTAGCTTTAGTCGCATTAAGAAGTGCTGATAGGAGGGGAAATAGGAACAAAAGAAGATGCATGTATTTTCCCCCCGTGGGTTGGGAGTTGATTTTAAAGGGGAAAATTCAGAGAGTTTCTTAAAACAAGAAGTGAACTTCTTTGTTTCTCCCAGACATTGCTAATATGTAAGCATTTCAGGAAGAAATTCTACACCACCTCATTTGTGTGTCGGGCAACATTTAATGGTTGAATGGCAGATGGTCGTAAGTCTGGGCAGTTCTTCAGTGGTGCACAAATCTGGGGATTAAATCAACAGTTGATCAGTGGGCCTTTTCTTGTATAAACTCCAAGCAACCCTTTAAAATCAGTTACTATCAACAAGTAAAATGATTTTTATAAGAGAAATCTTTATAAAAAATATAAATAACCAGCTTTCTCTAGGATATTTTCTATTATTTGGATGCTATATATAAAGGTTCTGATTATTTTTGAGAGGCCTAGCTAGCTAGTGGGCTCTTGGTATACGTTTTAACCTTTAATCTTGCAGGCATGTGGGACATTCATGTGTTGTTTCTTTCTCTCCTTGTAGGTTGAAATAACACTTCAGGATATCAATGACAATCCACCAGTATTTCCAACAGACATGCTGGATCTTACTGTGGAGGAGAACATTGGCGATGGGTCTAAGATTATGCAACTGACAGCGATGGATGCTGATGAGGTAATTCATAGCCTGTGTTTGTTTTGAAACCTGATATTCCAGTGATCTATCAAATTTCTACTATATGTTGACCACTTTTAGTACCCAATAGTTAAGGTTAAGCATTGTGTGCTCTTTTCATAAGAATGTTAATTGTTGAAATGTGATATAAGAAGGCTAAGATAGAAGTATCAAGAGGTAATATTCCTTTGATCAGCAATTCAGAATTGCTGGTTGCATTTTAAATTTCTTAGTCAAATTATTTTAAATTCTCAAATAAAAAAATCTACAAACATAACCATAATTTTTATGCCTTTATCATTCTAATTTGCTATCATAGCAGCTAAAGATTGATTTTATATTTGTATTTGGAAAAAGCAGATTATTTAAAATTAAAACATCTTAAGTCTATCTTCTAGTTTTTCATTTAATTCTCACATATCTGTAAAACAAAATAAATAATTTAATAATAGCCTTTATACATTTTAAGGAACTTATCTAGGAAAGCTAATGATCAAATCTGTTAAAAAACAGAAATTTCTAGGGGCACCTGAGTGGCTCGGTCAGTTAAGTGTCTGACTTGGTTTTGGCCAAGATCATGATCTCAGTGTTGTGAGATCAAGCCCCACATCAGGATCCATCCTCAGTGCAAAGTCTGCTTGAGATTCTCTCTCCCTTGCCCTCTGCTCCTCCCCCTGCTTGCATGCACACTCTCTCATTCTCTCTCTAAAATAAATAAATAAATCTTAAAAAAAAGAAACAGAAATTTCTTGTCTAGTGGTGAATGTAAAATTATGGGGTGCAATTTAGATTACTGTCTTCTTTATTTATTTATTCATGATAGACACACACACACACACACACACAGAAAGAGAGAGAGGCAGAGACACAGGCAGAGGGAGAAGCAGGCTCCATGCAGGGAACCCAATGTGGGACTTGATCCCAGAATTGCAGGATCATGCCCTGAGCCAATGGCAGAAGCTCAACTGCTAAGCCACCCAGGCATCCCAATATTACTATCTTCTATAATCACCATGCTCTAAATGACATAACAATTTATATATTTGTAATTTATATTTTCCTGTGAAAAATGCCCATTGCCTATTCTCTCCTTCTTGCTAGGTAAAGGACTTAATTAATGTTATGGAACTGTGAAAAGAAAGATAACCTTCTCTGACACCAGTATCTCCTTTTACCTTAAGCTAAGCCCAACAACAGATCAGAGGATTTAATTTTTTTCTTTTTAATTTTGTTTTAATTTTAAAAAGATTTTATTTATTTATTCATGAGAGACACAGAAAGAGAAAGAGAGGCAGAGACACAGGCAGAGGGAGAAGTAGGCTCCCCACAGGAAGCCCAATGTGGGACTTGATCCGGGATCCCGGGATTTGGACCTGAGCCGAAGGCAGATAGATGCTCAACCACTGAGCCACCTACGTGTCCCTTTTTGGCCTTAGTTTAATTTCAGAAGTATCTGAAAACTTTTAATCTATGAGTAAGGTCTTCATGAATTTATTTCCTTAACTTTTAAAGGTAAATAAATAAAAAACAGATGAATTTTAACAGCTAATACAGAAATGTAATGACTTATTTCTAAATCTTGACAAAATCTAAAAAAAAAAATCTTGACAAAATCTAAGGAAAAGTAAAATAAAGCATAGATATGTAGATAATTGTAGTTTTCTATTAAAAAAGATTTGATTTTTTAAGTTTAGTATCTTCTCAATTTTATAAAGTGTTAAATAACAGAAGCTCAACTAAGTAAAATTAAATTGGCTTTATTTCAATGATTCATGAACCAAGCAGCAACTTATCTATCAATACGAAGGAGCTCTGCCAAGCTGTAGGAAAAAGAAGTTTTTTATTTCCAGTTGTGTCCTATTAGAAGAGAATGGATCCTCATTGAATTTATGCAAATAAATAACTATATTGCCATGAAACTATATTGCCATAAAAATAGTTTTTGAATTCTGGAGGGATCAGGTAGGAAGAAAAAGCAAATGCTTTATCTTTGTTTACAAAGGTAAACTTTATCAATCAGCTATAGGTCATAGCAAAAAGGAAAATAAAAGTAGAAAAGAAAAGAAAAAGAGTTTCTTACATCTGGTAAAACAAAGCATTAAATACCAACAATATTTTAAACAAAAGTCATAAAGAATTCTAATGATCCTCCTTAGTTACTGAGTCGTATGTAATTCATACTTGTTCTACTTGAATCCAGTTTTTTCATTAGCTCTAGAAATTCTTACCCCATTCGGTTTGTTTTGTTTTGTTTTGCTTTAAGGTTACCAGAAACCTGTATTTTGGAGTATTTTCCATGAGTCTTCTTGAACATGAAGCACTCTTGCCAAAGTATCAGAATGAAACAACAATGTCTATAAATGACAAAAGACTTAAAAATGGCCAGGATTAAAATTTGATGAGAGTTCACTACAATTCACAAGGAATTGTTTGTAAAATGTTGCATATTATTTTAAGATAATTGGAATTATGACTGAAAACATTGTGCCAAGACATACCAGATTTCTAGGAATTTTACATTATTTCTGGAAATATTAAAACTTATACAACACAAAATGCCTTAGTATTATTTCTTATTTGACAATGCTTACCATATAATTTAACATATCAAATAAACTTAATTACTTTTAATACTTTAATATCTTTTTACTTTTAATACTTTAATATATTTTTATAAGGAGAGAGACCAAATCTTTTTCAATGTTTTAGAGAACCTCTTGAAAATATCAAAGTTTTATCAAGGTCAAAAAACTTCATTTAAATTTTGATTTTTAGGAAGTTGTCAAAAAATATCAAAAGGCTTCAAGACCATACATAGGTCATTATGAAACAATATTCAGTTATCTATTTAGCCAAAGTGACAATTAAAGACTCCATAGGCAAATATAGAAGACTTCGTGGTTCTAGTAAAACTTAATTCTTTTAATATTCAGAGTTCTAGGTTTTAGTAATCAAAGATTTGATACAACAACATAGGAAAAGTATTTTGAAGAAACATAGAATCCTTGATTTTTAGGTATATTACTTTGAAAGGTAAGGAAGGAAATACTTTTGTAATCTCCAACAAGAACAGACCAATAGACCATGAAAATTTTGTCCTCATAACAGACAGAAAACCAAATTCTAATTTTGCACCAGCTTACTTTTGATACTAGAAATCATTTGCATAATTAAATTCATTCTTATCTTAGCCAGGGCTGATCACACATAAAATTCCTTTCCCATGTTACTTTTAGTAATTTTGGTTACATATATTAGAATTTTAACTCTTAGAAGCCTTTGATTTCTGACAAAAACTAAAAAATAAGTATGAACTGTCTTCTATATTAGCATTCTGTGGCCGACTTCTAAATATTTTTTATAATTTCTAGAAATGTACTTTCTCATAGAAAATCTTTCAGCATGGCATAAAGCATGTTTACTAATGGACCAAAATATCTTTAGTTTCTCTGTAAAAGAAAGCTAAAAGTGGGTAAGCTTATGTTCAATAACTAATGTTTCAGTATTTTATGTTATTTGGAAATGATCTGGATTTTCAACAGGTACAACAGATACAACTTGACTCATCACTTAACTTAATCTAGCAAAACTTTGTTTCAGGTTACCAAAAAGATTTGGGGAAACTAACAAGTTTACCCAAAAGGTTTTAGGTAAAACCTCTTATATCTACTTTATTTACTTGTTATTAACAATTACATTTAGCTTACTTACAAAAACTCATCATGACAAATTATTTTTATTGCTGACAAATTTTTTAACAAAGATAATGTAAACTTATTTGAATATAATTCCAGGTAAAATAAAAGGTGTATGATTGCATTATATTAAATGTTGAAAAATCTAAAGATACATATATTTTATTTAAACCAACAAACTTGAATTAGTTTTAATATTGAACATTTCCCCAGATTACATGAATCCAAAAAGTATTTGAATTAGTTTACATTATATTTTTGAGAATTTATATGAATATTAAATTTATATAAGCTCATATTTGTTTAAGCCAATTAAATATAGCTCTTTCACATATTAATTTTAATAATATCATCTGAGGTATATATATACACATATATGTCACATAAATATATATATATATATATATTTATCACATAAACATACAGAAAGAAAGACATTGGGGCTCCTGGGAGCCTCAGTTGGTTTAGCAGCCAACTTTTGGTTTGGGCTCAGGTCATGACCTCAGGGTCATAAGATTGAGCCCTATGTCAGTCTCCATGCTCAGTGTGGAATCTGCTTGAGATTCTTTCCCCCTCTCTCTTCATTCCCTTTGGCTCACTCTCTAAAATAAATAAAGTAAATAAATAAATAAATAAATAAATAAATAAATAAATAAAGTGTATAAAATGTTTAAAAAGAGAGAGAGATTATAGCTTCTATAAACTTAAGATTTCCCATTAGTTCAAATTCTAAATTACCTTCTCCCTCTTTTATTTCTGATAGGAATTACATGCCCAAAGGTCATATATTAACGTTTACATCTCAAAGGCACAGTGAAGAATGCAAGTTATAAGCTTTTTAAGATAAATAGGAGATGCTTTGGGATTGGTGAAAAAGAGTAGGTGAACTTTCAACTGCCTCTAGGGCTGGATTTTTAGTTTTGCAAAGATTTGTGTAAGATAAGGACAGTTGCTCTCAATTTCTCAAAGATTTGGGTTGCAACTTAAATGACATCATAGGTTGATTCACCCATAAATCCTTTTACAAGGGCTTTAAAAGGTTTTTCTTTCCTTCTGGATTCATAGTTTTATTTTGGCTTAGGGGAGAAGGCCTAAAAAAAATTCTTTTAGGCTCTGCAATTTGGCCAATTTCTGACCGCAGAGCTACTTTGTAGTTTTTAGCTGGGACAAACAGTAAATATTTCTGGCAGTACTGAATAACTCCTTGGACTGAAGAGGTGTCCCCCAAGAGGATGCATGAGATATTTTGTTTTCCTCATTCTACTGGGCACTACAGACAGAGATCTGGGACAGCTGACTCTGGCAAGAATTCTCATTCTTAGCTGGCTTCCACCAGCTTTTCCAGGATCCTATCTGTAGCTCTGGTATTTACCAGAATTTGGCTAGGTTTTTCATTATTTGTAATTTTAGTTTTCCATTGGCTGTTTAAGAGAATAACAAAAGTTTACCAGAAAATCCCTCAGAGTCCCATCAACTTTGGGAGATCTCCATTAGGGCCCTCCTTACAAGAGTAGACATGTGGTATCTGTAAGGTCATTAACTTGGCAGACTTTGTGCTTATGGTCATATAAAGGGAATTTCAGACACAGGATTACTAGAATGAGTACTCAAATAGAGGATAGAGGGAAGCAGTAAGACTTTTACATCAGGCTTGTGTTTTCTTGTTTGTTTCTTTTTAGGTACCTTTTATACCTTGAATTTTTCATTAGCTTTTGCAACAAATCTTTTAATGAAGCATTTTGAAATTTTGAAGACTTTCAGAGGTTTTTGTATGCCAGTTAAAATAGGTATTCCATTCTGTTTCTTTGATTTGGGAGTCCTTGCTTTTAAATGCACTTCTTTTTTTTAAGATTTTATTTATTTATTCATGAGAGACAGAGAGAGAGAGAGAGAGAGAGAGAGACAGAGAGAGAGAGAGAAAGGCAGAGACACAAGCAGAGGGAGAAACAGGCTCCATGCAGGGAGCCCAATGTGGGACTTGATCCTGGGTCTCCAGGATTATACCCCGGGCTGACGGCGGCGCTAAACCACTAAGCAACCAGGGCTGCCATTAAATGCACTTCTTAAATGATCTTACCTAATTGGAACGTTCCTCATAATGGCCACTGTAATTCTAGGTTATAATTACTCTGAGGGCTGGCAGCGTTTTGTAGGACCCTAGCTGCAAATGGGGTTTAACCCACATTTTCTGTACAGCATATAAAGTTGCTAATTGGGTGTGACTCACTTATCTGCCCAGCCATATTTTGGCGACCCCAATAGGACAGATACCAAGCCAAATTCTCAGGACACAAAATAAACTTAGGAAAGTTTTGCTATTTTTGTAAATATTTATTTCTTTCTGGACCATAATTCTTAGACATAAAATAACCAAGTGTGTAGGAAGGTAGCAGAAATTCTTTAGATTTTAAGCATCTCATTTTTATTATAATTACTTTTTTAAAGCTAAGCCTTTGGGTCTCTCAGAGCCAAAATATTTAAAAGGATTGTGCCTCTGGCTTGGTGATTGTGCAGTGTTTCACAGGATACCTCATTACATGGAAATTTGCTTGAGATTTGCAGGTGACCTAGTGTCATTATCACTCATTACATGACCAACTTATTCTAATACAGGAGTCTTTGATTTAGGTGTAAGCATTAAACAAATAGTTTTTAAGTGCTTGGCCAATGCCCACCAATTTTTGCAGCTTTTTAGCCTCTGAGATCCCTGTTAGCAATAGTATTTATCTACACAAAACAAGACAAACATGTACCTCTTAACATGTCAACAGCAACCAGATGTTATTGCAGATTGGCCAAGAGAAGGCTGTGTGCATCATGAGCATTTCCCAGTGCAGATTAAAGCAACAGACTCCAGAAAACGGGAACTGTTGACTGGACCTGGGGAAGGACTAAACCAGCCAACTCCAGTAGGTGGGCACTGCAGACTGTAAGTAGAGAAAGGGATTCCAGACTACTGGGGGATTGTAGACTAAACCAAGGGTCAGGGACTGAGGTTTTGGATAGCAGCATCTGCCTAGCTCAAGCTGACTCCACTAAGCCTGGGGGTGGAAAGCCAGTTAGGTTGGGAGCTCAACACAAAGAGAACAGTGCTCAAAACCGAGGTAACTTACCCACAGTTGTCAGAAATAGTGAGAAAGACAGTGAACTCAAAGGAGTTCCCAGGGTCCTGCACTTGTGTTTTTTATCCCTGAAAACATTGGAAGTTTTTTTCAGTCTTTTCACTGCCACCAAATCTGTTAGACAACACAAATTCAACTGAGTACATTTACAAATTGGCTTTATTCAACAATTCATGGGGATCCCTGGGTGGTGCAGCGGTTTAGCGCCTGCCTTTGGCCCAGGGCGCGATCCTGGAGACCCGGGATCGAGTCCCACGTCGGGCTCCCGGTGCATGGAGCCTGCTTCTCCCTCTGCCTGTGTCTCTGCCTCTTTCTCTCTCTCTCTGTGTGACTATCATGAATAAATAAATAAAATCTTTAAAAAAAATTCATAAATCAGGTAGCATTCCATCTAGCAATAGAAAGGAGCACTGTCAATTTGTAGAAAAGAAAAGGTTTCTAAAGCTGAAAGGGTAAGAAAAAATGGAATTATTAACAAAATGCATTTTTTTTAGGCCAGGTCACCTTCCTAAGGAGAACAGAAAGGGCCTCTTGGCTGGATTACCTACCTAGTGCTGACCAAGAATTTCTATGTTGACTGGTTAAAAGTTACATTCCCAGATTTCAAACTGCAATTAGATTATGTATTATCTTGGTTTGTTGACATGGAGCTTAGCATAAGGGACTCTGTTTTGGGCCTGCTATCTTTTTTTTTAACAATTTAGTTTTTTTTTTCCAAATTCTAGCTGTTATTAAAGGTTATGTGACTACTTTTATTATTATTGATAGGAGATATCAGTTATTACTTAGGAAATACTTTGTTTTCTTAAAGCTCATCATTGATAATGTATATTTGGATAGCTCAAGTCACAAACATTGATTAACTCTCATTTAGAAAATTAGTTAACCTATGATCCAGCATTTGTACTTTTAGTTATTTACTAAAAGAATACAAAAATACTATTTTGAAGTGATACATGCACCACAATGTTTACAGCACCATTATCAAAAATAGCCAAATCATGAAAAGAGCCCAAATATCCATCAACTAATGAATGGATAAAAAAGATGTGGTATGTGGTGTGTGTGTGTGTGTGTGTGTATACACACTATAATATAATATAATATAATATAATATAATATAATATAATATATATAATATAATATAATATAATAATATAATTATTTATATTATAATATAAATTATATATTATATATATTTATTATATATAAATATATATAATATATTATAATAATATAATATTATTTATATTATGATATAACATATCAGCCATAAAAAATAATGAAGTCTCGCCATTTGCAATGACATGGATAGAGCTAGAGAGTATTATTATACTAAGCAAAATAGTCATTCAGAGAAATACAAGTACCACAGGATTTTTTTTACTCATATGTAGAATTTAAGAAACAAAACAAATGATCATAGATGAAAGAAAGAGAAAGGAAAACCAAGAAACAACTCTTAACTATAGAGAACAAACTGGTGGTTACCAGAGGGAAGGGAGTGAGTAGAATGGGTGAAATAGATGATAGAGATTAAGGCGGACACTTGCTGTGATGAACACTGGGTCTTGTAGTGAAATGTAAGATGGTGATATCTAGGACATGCAAGATATGCGTTAAGGGGAGACAAAGTGTGGAATTAAAGGGGCAGGAAAGTGAAAGGTAGTACAGAGGAAAAAGGTCAGGGAAATGAAGGGAGGGTTGTATGAAATTCAGAGAGATGTAGTGATGCTGACAATTTGGGCAGAGTATAAACGTAAAAATCACCAAATACTTTGTAATCAGATCTATTGAAGGAGGGGGCGTGTAGGCAGGATGGGATGGGAAAGAGGAAATAAGTTTATCTACAACTTAAAAATTTCATAAAATTGCTTCTGAACTATTATTTATTTAAAGATGAAGCTACTGAGGTTGCTTTCCTTCTCAAATATATTTTATCTTGAAATTTTTGTAGCTTTTCAATTCATGCCATGAAGAAGCAACATTTCTTTGGCTCTATGACAAACAGCATGGACACCTCGGCTCTCTATGGCATTCAGAATCATTGGCTGTTTCATTTTTTGAGTAGTTTGCAATAAATTAATATTAATGCTATTAGATAAAACTTCATCCTATTTTCTACTTTATCCTCAGCTTTTTACTTTAGTTGATTTTTTTTAATTTTAGAGAGAGATGGGGGAGGGGCAAAAGGAGAGGGAGAGGGAGAACCTCAAGCAGGCTCCAAGCCCAGGCCAGAGCCAATGTGGGACTTGATCTTACGACCTTAAGATCATGACCTGAGCTGAAATCAAGAGTCAGATACTTAATGGACTGAGCCTCCCAGGTGCCGCTTTTAGTTGAATTTGAATGTTTTCTGTCTTACCAAGTCATGAATGTTTTCTTTCTTCATCTAGTTTGAATAAGACTCAATATTGAATGTAAGAGGTTTGGTTTTTTTGTTGTTGTTGTTGTTGGTTTTTTTTTGTTTTTTGTTTTTGTTTTTTTTAACTTTGTAGTCAGCATTAAACTGTCCAACAACTAACAACTACCCAGCGGACTGGTTTTAAAAAATTAATAGAATTTTTGAAACACTAATAAATATGTGCATCATTAGCAAACTATGTATTGCTACATTCTTTATTATTTATACACTTTTCCTTAATTACTAAATCAAATTTAAAAGTATTAGTATTTTAGAGAAACTCTAGTATGGCCCTGGAGAATAATGCCAGGGTAAAGGAATCAGTTTTAGGAAGCAACATGTACACGTTGAACTTAATTTAAATATCATTTGAAACATATGTTGGATCAAGATATACATCTTTCAGAAGCACATGACTTTGTCAGTCTCTTGTTTCCTTTTCTAAACAGAATTATTATGCTTGTAATGGGCCAGGATACTCAAGCTTTGTTTCATGGTGCCATACTTGTTTTTGAAAATACTACTTAAGGTTATAAAATGCATTTGCAATTTATAGCTATTTACTTTTAGAATTCCTTCCACGTACTTTTGTCTCTGTGGTTCCTCAGGAGAGTAGAATATTTTTAACCAGCATTATTTCCACCGCACTGCAGCTGTAATATGATAGTTGTTTCTTGTGGTATTGCTGATACTGCATATTTTGGATATTGAATAAATAGACTTTTCAAAAGACCTAATTAAATCATTACTCTTGGCCAGACATTTTCAGACATTCACTAGAACTATTAATTCACTGCATCAGCTGATTTTAAATATAAAAAGATTGTTTTATCAACATAACTTGATGCCTTTGCTTCTGTTCAAAAGAATTATCATAACTTTAGGAGAATTAATTATGACAGTTATTTTGTAGACAGGACATCTCTAAATTTCAAACTGTGTGTGTAACAGCTTTATATGTTTTTGTTTCTTTGCTTTCCCCTAATTTCCAAATACTTGCCATTTTAATAGGTCAGAATTGAATGTAGCTGTTTTCATACCTGGATTGCTTTACTAGAATAATGGAACTCTTAGTTAAACAGAATAAATATTACAGAATGTGGTCAGATTAGAAGTCTAAAATTCTTATTGAATGTTTTTGTTAAACCATATCATTACAATAAATATGTTAGCTACTCCATGTACACCTGAATATACAAGATACATGTGGTATTGTGTTAAACTCAGCTATTCCATTACTAAATTAAAAGGCGCTTTGAGGCATTCATTTTACTAAATTTTAAGATTGGCTTGGAGAATGCAGTACAAAAATAGAGCAAATGCCACTAAACATATATTTTGAAAAAAGTATTTTTGCCCTCGACTGAAATCATACCCTTATGTGTTTGATTATGAAGGATAAAATAATCTCTGAAGGAAAAGATGTGTGGAAATCATGGGTGCCATAATATCCTGGCATACCAGCCTTATATAGTCCTACCTATCCTACCTTTATGTTCTTCCCAATCTCTTTCTTGAGAGTTCTTAGCCTGGATATTTTGATAAATCTCTTAGAGGTTAATAATGGTAAAAAGCATATTTATTTTATGTAAGCATATTTAAATCAAAAAGTAATTTTTTGAAGTCAGTGACTCAACACTAATTATACCTCAGTGTCAAATGCAACAATTACATATAATAGGAAATCAGAAAACATATTTTCCCTGTGATATATAGCAACTCAGTTGTATTTTGATTTATTCATCTACAGACATCTGTCATCAAATGCACTTAAACCATTACATAAAAACAAGAATAAAAATATCAGCCATTGTTGTAATACACTTTCTGAAGGATCATTCTAGGTTTTTTACATGTATGAACTCATTTAATCTTCACAACAGCCCAAATGTCATTGCCGTGATCATCCAGATAAAGAAACATCAGCTCATAAAGGCTAAGTATGAGGCCCAAAGACACACAATTAACAAGTGGCAGAGCAGAGATTCAACCCCAAAAGCATCAGATCTCAACCAGTGCAGTGTATAATATTTAACTCAATATTTTAATTATAATATACATAATTAAGAAATACCTAGGGACGCCTGGGTGGCTCAGCGGTTGAGCGTCTGCTTTGGCTCAGGGCATGATCCCGGGATCCCAGCCCAAGATCCAGTTCCACATCGGGCTCCCCACAGGGAGCCTGCTTTTCCCTCAGCCTATGTCTTTGCTTCTCTCTCTGTGTCCCTCATGAATAAATAAATAATAAAAAAATATCTAAATCAAATTGCTTGCAGTTTCAACATTGGACTATCAAGTTTATATTTGATATGCAATTTATTTTGAAATACTATCTTATCAAATATATTTTAAAATGAAATATATATAATGTATATCAAAATATTATGAGGTTAGCATTCCCCGTCATCTAATCCAGATGGGTTCTTTACTTTTAATTCTTCTTAATTTTTTTTTTGGACTTTTTCTGTTTTTTCTCAACCTTTCTGTGTGCTCTGTCAACTTTCTATTTTAGACTTCAATGTTTTGAGGGCCAGAGCTCAAAGATCTAAGAGAACAGAAGAAATCCCTGGTTTCATTTTATAGATCATGGACTTGGAACCTACAAAGAATACAGATTGTAGAAAGGTTCACCTGGAGGAAATGAAGCCCTAGCCTCTTGGGACCAAACCCTACTCACTCTCTCCTTTCTTTGGGCTCTCCCCATTCTAGTTACTCGTACGTTATTGAGAGCCTTGAAGGATTGCTTCCAGTTAAAACAAGATTAGTGTTTTCTTGGACATAAAATTCAAGGCGGTTTGTGTTGCAGTTGAGATTCTCAAAAATATACCAATAACCTAACATTTTAGTTTGACCTTCTTCTACTAATCATTTAAACTCTCCACTCTAACAGACTGTTTAACAGTGAGTAAACCAAACATATAATTCTCTTTTCCTCTGTACTTCTGTTTAAACTCAAATGTTTCCTCAGTCTTTGCTTAAAAAAACAAAACAAAACAACAAAAAAAAAACAAAACTACAAACCCCAATTCAGTTCCATACATACCCTCCTTTATTATCTTCCCTAAAGAAATCAACTCAAAACAATTTCTCTTCTTGGTTCTTATGGTGCTTATTGGAAGCCTTCTCCATTTAGCAGTTGCCTCATTTAATTACCTTCTCATGCTGAATCAGAAAGACCATGAGCTCAAAGTTAGGAGGATGTGGGTTTGAAATCCACACTAACACTTGCAGTGTGACAATGTGTGAGTTAACTAGCATCTCAGAACCCAGCATCTTCATTGGTGAAATGGCACCTCACGGAGTTGTGACTTGAAGTGAGATGATACATGCATAGTGTTGTCACAGTGCCTGGCACTGAGCCAGCCCATGGCAAATCTTCTGGCTATGTCGTTAATAGTAGTCAGTGTCATTTGCATTTTCGATAGCGACAACTTGACTCCTTTCTATGTGTATATTTTATGAGTTTAAAAAAATATATAGCTAATACTGACAGCTGCGATTTTCTACCTTATTTAACGGATGAGTGATGAAAGACTGTAATGTACTACTTTGGTTATCTCTTGAAATCTTTTAATACTTATAAAGTAAAGCCAAAAGCCTCACCTTGTCAGATATACTCAACATAAGGAATACTCGTACTGTTCTATTCAATTATGGGTCTTTTCTCAGGGGGCAAATGCTCTGGTCACATACACCATCATTAGTGGAGCTGATGACAGTTTCCGCATTGACCCTGAATCTGGAGATCTGATAGCAACCAAACGGTTGGACAGGGAACGCCGTTCCAAATATTCTTTGCTGGTTCGGGCAGATGATGGTCTTCAATCCTCAGATATGAGAATTAATATCACTGTCAGTGATGTGAATGACCACACACCCAAGTTCTCCAGGCCTGTGTACTCTTTTGACATCCCAGAAGATACAACCCCAGGTAGGTGGAACACACCTTAAGTATATTTTGCAAAGATCACTTTGACTACAATTATGGACTGTGTGTTTTTGACTGCTTTTAATTAGTGACTAGTTTTTACCATATGCTGCTAGGTATAAAAATATATGTGCTTGATAGTTTTGTCTGTTAATCAACCATCTTTCATACAATTCCCAAACAAATTGCTACTTTTGAGAACAAATGAGGTTAGCAATTCATCTGATTACTGATTACACTTTAAGTATTTCTGTTTCTGATAAGTATTTGTGATGAGTTCATTTTTCTGGCAACAACAGTTTTGATACTTTGTTTTTCCAATTTATACTCTGTGATATTTTACAGCCCATTTAAACATTTTATGTGTTAATGTGATCTCTAAATGCCGACTTCTGAAAAAACTGGTCACATAATATATTGTACTTTGCTACCTCTGCATCCATTCTGAATTAGTGTACTTCAGAAAGGCATTTGCAAGACAGGACTGCACCTTTATTTTTAACATATTTTAATTGGTTACAAAGATTTAAAATAAATAGATATTATAAAAATGTATATATGATTATAGTGTTATGTATACAAAACAAAAAGAAAAGCACATGAAAATCTGTGAATATACTAGCTCTGACACTTAGAACCTGTGTGGCCCAGGGAAAGTAATTCATTCCTCTTAGCTTCAATTTTACCTTCTGTAAAATGGAAACAATAATTCCTGTTAGAATTAGGGTAAAGATTAATTTAGAGAATATGTCATAGTGTGCTGACATGGGGCTTGGGAATGAGCATGTACTCAATAAGTGTTAGTAGAATCTCAATCCTGAATTGTCAGCTTGCCTCTCTGAACATATTATGTTGTGATTGTTGAGTTTGAGTACTAAATATCCATATTTCTGGTGTGTGTGTGCTTCATTTCCATTATTGGAAATTCTTATCTAAGATTTAAATTTTATTCCGAATTACATTTGGAATGATTTTGCGTAATAAGACATATGTTACAGAAACTCATTTGACAAAGAAATTAAATATTTATAGACTACTTCTCACTGCAGTTTTCATTTCAGTCCCCAACATAAGTTGTGCATGTCCTTCATGAAATTATCATCACATTTATTTCTGCCTTAATTATAGCAATGACCATATGAGCTATCAGGTGATATCCCCTGAGCATAAGTCTGCATTTTTGCGTGGAACCCCTACTTCCTGATACTAGCAGTGGGCCGAATATATGTTCACTGTGATCACCAATATGTTCATAAATTGGTAGTGCCAGGCAGAAAAATAGTGTCAGAAGTAGTATTATTTCTCCAGAACTTTTACATTGCAACATAAAATTTACTGAGTGTTTAATATGCTATATATTTTGTTAATATTTGGGAAGGTTGGTATCAGTGTTAATGTAGAAATCTGCAGAATGTCGTATTCACCGTATTTTCATAGTGACTCTAGTTAATATATTTTACTGTACAAATAAAATTTGTTGGTGTCTTTACATAGTCTCTTAGTAATACCTTTATCCCATTAATTTTAGACTATTAATTTATTTTTTGATAGGTTCTTTGGTAGCAGCTATTTTAGCTACAGATGATGACTCTGGTGTGAATGGAGAAATTACATATATTGTGAATGAAGATGATGAAGATGGCATATTTTTCCTGAATCCAGTTACTGGAGTCTTTAACTTGACTCGAGTATTAGATTATGAAGCACAGCAATATTATATCCTCACTGTTCGAGCTGAAGATGGTGGAGGACAATTTACAACCATTAGGGTTTATTTTAATGTGCTAGATGTAAATGATAACCCACCTATTTTCAGCTTAAATTCGTATAGCACATCTTTAATGGAGAATCTACCTCTAGGATCTACTGTTCTTGTGTTTAATGTTACCGATGCAGATGATGGTACGTACTTTATTTTATATACTTAAAAATTTATTTAAAATGTCCTCAGATTTATATTATATTTATTTACTGTGTTCGGTTGTCATAAACAGGCGCAGAATTATGATTTAACTATAGAGGATTAAAAAATTGTTTTTTCAGTTAAATTCTTATTTATAATAGTTACACAGTATGTGTTGTTACCATTCTATAAACTGTATGTTCCTTTTTTATAGTATCACAGCTTAATAATGTAGAAGTCATAAGAGTTTTTTACTAGGTTTCTGTCAGATTAATAAAAATATTTGTTTACATATATTATTTTAACATAGAAAGGATAAAATTTGGAAGCAAAAGAAAACCAGCATCTTAAAAAATACTTAAAGAATGCACAATTAATTTTATACTTCTGACTGAAGTGTTCTAATAGTATTCTAGCAAGGTTTGATGCTTTGATTTAAAGGACAGTCTCAGATGTCTTTAATTTATGCTATAAGCAGGGCAACCCGGGTGGCTCAGAGGTTTAGGGTTGCCTTTAGCCCAGGGCGTGATCCTGGAGACCTGGAATCGAGTCCCATGTCAGGCTCCCTACATGGAGCCTGCTTCTCCCTCTGCCTGTGTCTCTCCCTCTCTCTCTATCTCTCTCTCTCATGAATGGATAAAAAAAAATCTTTAAAAAAATTATGCTATAATCAAATTGAGATTTTGTCTTAAATCTAGAGTTCACATGTGTTTGATTTTATTTATTGCAAAAGCATTTGACAAACTTTCTTTTAAAATGGAACTCTCAAAAAATAAAATAAAATATAACTGTCCTGGCCATTCTTCTAAGACGTGTTTTGTAAATACACATATCGGATAATACAGCACCAGAGATAACATTGTGAAGATTATCAGTCTTTAACTGAACTCTTTGGAAAGTTAATACCTTGTTTCCACTTTTATTGGATGAGTTAAATGTCCTATCTCTTGAGAAAACATGAGACAGAACTTTAAAAAGGAAATAAGCCTCTAGCCTGAGGATATGCCTAGTGACATACACATATCAACCTTAATTTAGAATTTCCTGATTCTAACTGACTTGGATGATTAAAGTAATTTTGGAATACCACTCTATCTCAACATTCTCCTCTATACTTAAGTTTCCTTTCAGGATTGTCTACAAGTGTCCCCGAGAAAGATACAAGAAGCAAAAGCACAGTATTTTATATATGTTTCAACACACAAAATTGGAAATACTTTCTTTAGAATTCATTAAGTGCATTTTTAGGTTTCCCCCTTTTATGTTCAAGTAGTTAACATTGTTTTCAAGAATATATCTAAAATAGATGTATCTGTAATACTAGTACTACTACTATTGTTAATAAAAAGAATAACTGACGTGTGTAGCATATGAAGTATGTAACCAGTCTTGGCCTAAGACATTGCTCACTCTTTTTCCTGTGCATCAGCCCAGCTCAGTGATTGGCTCTAATTAGACTTTTATATACAATTGAGCTTAGTCTCTATTTTGGGAGTTGATTTCTCTATTATAACATTAATTAGTTTATCTGCTCCCTGGGTATGAATATCTCATTTGTCCTTTGACCAGTCAGACTGGTCCTGACTTTTCTGTAGTGAAGTATTTTCTGCCATGTTTCTTTGTGATTTATTTATTATGCATTAGAAAGAGACCATTGTTTCATAGGATTGTGTGTTCCTCTGAACTAAATTTTATTTATCCTATACCTTCAAATATTGGGAATTGAAAAACTGCAAATAAGAAACTTTGTAAAAACTTGCTGGAATATTCCACAAACACATGCATAGACATACATTAACCATTGACTTCAATTTACTTTTCATGCATTTTTCCCCTTTGATTGTGTTTGTGTTGGGTAAAAAGTGTCAAGCTACATTTTTCCATTGTTTTAGTTTTGAATACTTTTATCAGTGTAATTTCCTGTACCTTGACCTAAAATATAGGACATGTTTCCTATTCTTTCTGAAATTCTAGGATAATGATAAGACTGTACGAGGGTAGCCTTGTTTGCTTAAAATTGCCAACTTGGTCACACTGAATAGTTCTCAAAGTAGTTCACAAACAGTATTATTTAGACTTAAAAAAAATAACAAATTCATCATAATCTCTGATCAAAAGAACCAAAAAGTTCCTGATTGAGGAAATATTGTCATCTGAAGAAATTTATGTAAAAATAAAATTAATATTTTCTGTTGTCTATAGATTCTTTCAGAGTTCAATGTAAAATTTTGGTTACAGAAGCTTTTAATAAGCATAGGTCAAATATCTTCATTATTTTCACAAGATAAATAGTGTATATATATTAATTTCAAGGCTTCTTTGTATTAGTTTAAAAAGTATCATATTGAGGCAAATATTAAAAACTGAACTTCATGGAAATATACTGGCTTTGATAATTATTATGTTGTTATTCTAAAAATAAATTTGTATGTTCTTCAAAATATTTGGAATCACAGAGTGTTTTGAGAATAATGCAATGGTAATTATTGCTGAATAAGTTAACCTGTCTATGCTTGGTACAACTGCAGGTCATTCAAATGAAAGGAGTTTCATATTCCAGTGACTTGATGACCTTGTTGTGACTGCTCTTATAAAGCTGAATGCTGTCTGAAGCAATTCTGTGTGTTACAGTTGTGTGATAAGTTGACGAATGCTAGCTCATTGTAGCATAATTAGACAACGTTTATGGACTATGAATAAATACACACATTGCATAACAGAACCTTATACCTTTAGTTATGTGCTATATTTCATGGAACTAAATTATTCTTGAGATTGAAATTAAAAAAAAAAAAACCCAATAGAACCACACACAAACAATAAAACTGCCAGAAAGAATCATGTGACCAAACCACTTTCAGAACATTGAACATAAGCGGTTAGAAATATGAACTAAGTTTAAAGACCTGGTGGGCTATAAAACCCCACTAAATTCAAATCCCAATGCTTATGGGTAAAATTACAGAATTTTAAAATAATGTATGTACTGTTTCATGATGTGAATATTTGATACAAAGAACAGAGAAAAACAAATGGTCTAACCTCTCTATTTTTTAGGATACTACAAATGTTTAGGGAGAATTTCGAGTTTCTATCTATCCACATCTATTTTCTAGCTGTAGAGCACATGCCCAAAGCCACTTAGATTTGTCAGAAATGAAAAGTCCTTTTCTTTTCAGTAAAGTAAATTTAGGCGGCTTTTGTGGTCTGTAATTGCTTCAGTAAGGATACATGAAGTTCCTGAGATGAGAGCCGTTGCTTCAATGGGGTTGCAGTATTCTGTGCAAAAGTTGTTATATTTTTATGTTTATGGAAGATGATTGTTATTGTGAGTTCATTGTAATGTTATCTAATATGTATATCTGTCATTTTGAATTTGAATATAAAATCAAAGTTTTCTTTTTTCCTAAGTCTGCTTAAGTTTAATAGTTATTATCCCACCAACCTACTCCACTAACCTCTTTTCCCTTAAAAAAGAGGCTGCTCTGCTGTTTACAAAGAGGCTATAAAGTCTTGGTATCATGTTCTTTTTGCCTCTGAAATTTAGTTATTTACTCAAGGAAGCAGCAAACACTGTGGACCTAGGGTGTTCAGATCCTTGATTTAATTGCTTGCATTCCAATTGATTTATGTAGAAGTCCTAGGCTATCACTTTGTAACCATGTGTAATTTTATCAGTTTTTCTAATTTCTTTTGATCTTGGGCATGAAAGATTTTATATACTTTCACAGAAATAAATTTTATATCTCTGCTTGCTGGTATTATTTTATCCAGATGTTTTCATAACTTTTTCTCAGTAATAATTGGGTCTGAATTTGTGCCTCAAAGAATAGGAATTCAATATTTACTGATGGATTTAGCCATAAAAAATGCAGAAAATTTCCTTAGTAATTTGACCTAAATATATTAAAAATATATTTTTGCATAATAATATATAATATTATATAGTTTAAATTAAATTTCTTTCTAAGGATATATATAATATTATATATATACAGATTATCTTTGTAAAAAATATATACATATATATATATAATTATCTATGTAAAATCTCCATTAATTGCACCAATTGATGGAAATTTTATTTGCACCAGATGATGGAACTTTTTTTTTTCCTCATTCCTGTGGAATTTTAAGTCAAGGGTTGGAGTAGGCTGTTGACCTTTTTCAATCCAGATCTTAAAATCCTCTTATCTCCTGCTGGTAAATTGACCTGTGGCCTCCATTAGCTTTATTTATTCATATTTTTCCTGATCTTCAGAGTACTAATTATTCTGAACTTTACATGGCTTCGTTCACTTGTGAATAGTTTAAAATAAACTATAAAGATTATAAGCCATGCTCATAATGAGGGGAGATTCTTACCTTTTTAAAGATCTGCTCAAACCTTGTTCATCTGAAAAATTTTTGTGAATAAGCCAGTGTCTGAAAATTATTTTCATAAATATTTCTTCTCTGTAGCAACATACAGACAAAGGATATTATATAAAGACTTTAAAATCACAGGAAAAGAGAAGTTCTAGCTTTTTTTTTTTTAAAGAGGAGGCAAACCTTACCTAGGAGAAAAGAAAATTCCATTACTCTAGTCAAATTTGCCTCTGTAAGGAACCTGACAAACTTCAAGAAAAGGTAAAGGCTAACTCTAGTCATAGAATCCTGAGAAAGAGTTTTTGCAAGAAAAAAGAAGCAGAGTGATTAAATCGTTCTAGAAGACCCTTGTCACAGAGTGGACATCATTTCTGACACATAAACAGTTTACTTAAAACTTTTTAAAAAAAGATTTTAAGTAATCTCTACAACCAACATTGGGCTCAAACTCAAAATTGAGATCAAGAGTGGCCCGTTCTACTGACTGAGCCAGCCAGGTATCCCTGATGCCTCAATAGTTTAAATTCACCTCAGAAATACAGGAACTGTTTGTAAGCAATTAATGTAATGCAACAGATTTTCCCTAGCATAAAATCTTAGAGTATAAAATCTTTATTAAGAAAGAATTATCTAGAGGCACAATGTTTCTTAGCAACACTTATAATATCCTACAGGGTCCCAGCATCTTTAGGATAAGATATAAAAATGTACATGTTATTATGCGCAAGTGAAGAAAACACTATTCTGTGGCAAGAAATCAGAGTTTTCTTTTGGTTTTCACTGTGTATCTGTTATTTGGTTTTAAATTATTTACTAAAAACAATTGGCCAATCCACTCTCCACATCACTTTTATTAGAATATTCTCTGCAATCATTTTCTGAGATGAGAAATTATATATTATTTATTACAATTAAAAAGGGACACACGATCCTACGAAAATAGATAAAATAGTATCTAAATATAGCCCAATAATAATGTAAGCATTTATATTTGCATTCTTTTATGTATAATTTTACTGCTAACATTTCCTTCAAAGAATACTTTTAAAATACATTAAATGTACATAATAAAATCTGAGAGAGAATTATTTTCACAAAGGCCATTAGCCAGATGCTTAATAAGAATTAAAAAGTATTTATTGGTTTTGACAAGAAACGTAAAAGTAGACTTAAAACATCCATGACTAATGCCATACATCAGAAAATTTTATTGCCCTACTCTGAAAATTGGTGTCAGCCTCAATAAATTACTGAAGTTCTAAATGTTTGGCTAACAGTATAGAATGTGGCACTGTTAATGTTGAATCCTCAGGAACTATGTGATAACAATATGGAAATGCGTAGAAAAATATCCGCCCTCTGGAATACTTTTCTCCTCATTATTTTTGTAATTTAACATTTCTATGTCATAGCAAATAGCAAGCAGTATATAGATCATTCATTTACCAGACTGTAAACATCTTTTCCCATCAAAAGTTAACAGGCAAAGAATTACATGATGTATTACTTACCAAACAATTAACTGCAGCTAAATCATCCATTAGGGGTGTTTGGGCCATCATATATCAAATATGCAAAGTTTTATGTCAGAATTTTTGGTGTGATTTGTTTCTGTACAGCACACATTCAAGAAAATGTAATTTTTTTCCCTTTCATTTCAGGCATCAACTCCCAATTGGCTTTTAGCATTGCTTCAGGTGATAGCCTCAGCCAGTTTACAGTTGACAAGAATGGTGTACTGAAAGTCCTTAAAAGTTTGGATCGGGAAAGTCAGTCCTTCTACAACCTGGTGGTTCAGGTGCATGACCTGCCACAGCTTCCGGCCTCCAGATTCACAAGCACTGCCCACGTCTCCATTATTTTGTTGGATGTAAATGATAACCCACCAGCATTTCTTTCCCCTAAATTGACATACATTCCTGAAAACACACCTATTGATACTATTGTTTTCAAAGCTCAAGCCACAGACCCAGACAGCGGCCCAAACAGCTATATTGAGTACACTCTGCTGAACCCTTTGGGAAACAAGTTCAGTATTGGGACCATTGATGGTGAAGTGAGGCTCACTGGAGAACTGGACAGAGAAGAGGTTTCTAATTATACTCTAACAGTGGTGGCTACAGACAAAGGTCAACCAGCTCTCTCTTCGTCTACAGAGGTTGTAGTTATGGTACTTGACATCAATGATAACAACCCTGTTTTTATGCAAGCCTTGTATAAAGTGGAGATTAATGAGAACACACTTACTGGGACAGATATAATACAAGTATATGCAGCAGATGGAGATGAAGGTACAAATGGACAGGTTCGCTATGGCATCATTGATGGTAATGCCAATCAGGAATTTCGGATCGACTCTGTCACAGGTGCCATCACTGTGGCTAAGCCTTTGGATAGGGAAAAAACTCCTACTTACTCTTTAACTGTTCAGGCAACAGATCGGGGCAGTACCCCCAGAACTGATACCACCACTGTCAGCATTGTTCTACTGGATATTAATGATTTTGTTCCCATGTTTGAGCTATCTCCGTATTCTGTAAATGTCCCTGAGAATTTAGGGACACTTCCCAGAACAATTCTTCAGGTCAGTATATTTAAATTGAACAAATATTGTGTTCACTATAAGACCTCTAATTTGATAATCTGCCCTCTCCTACGCTGTTCATGCTTCACCTCCCTCTTCTTCATTCCTTCCATAAATGCTTGGCTGCAGATATAGCAAATCTTGAAAAGGAAAGTTGTATGAAAATTATACCTAAGAACCTATTGATTTACTCATAGATTAAAATATTGCATTTCTATTATGTTCTTTTATGTGTACTCAATTTCTCACATTTATATATTTGTGTTTAAAGTTGTTTCACTGTAGCAGTAATATCTAAACATAGTGAGAAAATAAAATGATATTAAAGTTTTAAAACTTTGTTACAAACATTATTCTCAGCTTCCCTTTTCACAAATCCAACTACCTAGATGATACCGCTGTCATAAATTTTGGGAAACCTTCCAAAAACACGATGCTTTGGTTTTAAACATATTTTTACAAAAAAAGAAAAAATATATATACCACATTGTATCATTTTTTAAATTTTTTGCTTGAAACTTAAAAACATGTCTGTGGATTTTTAAAAAATATTTTTAAATATTTTAAATATTTTTTTAAATATAAGACTATATGTCATTATTTTTAATGGTATATTTCACTCTGTGGTAGACCTTGTTAGTTTTACATACATTCCAGCATGTCTTGTTCTCTCCTATAGGTGGTGGCAAGAGACGATGATCAAGGTTCTAATAGCAAACTCTCATATGTTCTATTTGGTGGTAATGAAGACAATGCTTTTACTCTCTCAGCTAGTGGAGAACTTCGAGTAATACAGAGTTTGGACCGTGAAACAAAGGCACACTTTGTTTTGATGGTCACAGCTACAGATTCAGGTAAGTCCTGTCTGGTTGTGAAGAATCTCTTCACAATATAAATAAATGAAAGTATATTTGTCTACCATGAAATTAAATATTTGCTGAAATGTACTAATCCTTGGAGCTCTGATTGTATATATATGATTTATAGCCCATATATCACTTTGTGAAATTTGTGTATAAATATGTAAGTGGTAAGGGCTTGAGTACATTACAAACAGAGCTCTATTCCTATAAGACAAAATGCATCCTTGCCAAGTAAGCCATCTGAGTACCTTTGAGGATGACCTGATACTTTACCACTTGAGCTGTGAGGCATTTCAAGTACCTTAAGCTTTGAAAACATCCAAATGGTTCTAACTGGTCCTGGAGATAATAGAGTGGGTCAAGGGTTTCACTTCCTTAGTCCCTAGGTTTTGTACGTAGCTGTAATTGGCATATTTTTTTAAGATTATTTATTTATTCATAGAGACAGAGAGAGAGGCAGAGACACAGGCAGAGGGAGAAGCAGGCATCATACAGAGAGCCTGATGTGGGACTCGATCCGGGGTCTCCAGGATCAGGCCCTGGGCTGAAAGCGGCACTAAACCACCGAGCCACCCGGGCTGACCTTGTAATTGGCATTTTTGAAGCTCTACAGAGCTCCAAAAAAGAGTATCAGTGAGAGCCCAGCATTTCTCATTGAGTTGGCAGTGTAATGGACTACCATAGAAATAATGAAAAACAGTACACGTTAGTTAGCTTTTAATGTCTGGAAAGAATAATCATGCAAAGTTGTATAGCGGGTAGTACAAAAACAATCTATTAAAAAAAGATTTACCATTATTTTGTTTTGCATATGCTGACTCTGTGAACACTGAAACTTCTAATTCAAAATTGAATTAATTAAAAATTTGTCAAAGAAACTTTATACCTTGAAGAAAGTATATATTGCTTAATTATTTGTTGAATAAATGATTGAATGAATGGACTAATCATTGATTTCCAGAGGTATTAATGAATTATGAAACATTATACTATGCGACATTCGTTATAAAGATAGTCAGAGTGGGACACCTGAGTGGCACAATTGGTTAAATGTCTGACTGTTGATTTTGGCTCAGGTTGTGATTTCAAGATCAGGAGATCAAACCCCACGTCAGGCTCCAAAAGTCTGCCTGGGTTTCTCTATCCTTCTCTCTCCCTCTCTCTGCCTTCCCTTTCAAATAAATAAATAAATAAATAAATAAATAAATAAATAAATAAAACTTTAAAAAAATACTCACAACTTATTATTTAAGTATTGAAGAATTTGATAATGATAATGTTGACAGTGTTTAAAAATTTGTTGAAATTGTTTTAAGCCAAGGCACACTTGAAACCTCAAATGATTAAAATCATATACAATTATGTGTGCACGTGTGTGCATAAATATACAATTATATATATTTATGATTATAATATATATATTTATGTAGCTGTGTGGATACTGATACAGAGGAACAATTGTGAGTTTATTGAGGGGGCTCATATATTATTTGCTATTTACTTTTGGGAGTGTAATTATCTGAGACTATTGCCTACAGAGAAAACAATATTCTTTGTATATTTTTTAATATGTGTGAATGACCATGTTACATTTTATGCAAACTATAAAATTCTGAGGAATGATGAATATGGTAACCACATAAAACTTGATCTGAAACATGTTTTATGATATGTGTAGTCAGTATTGTGCTTCATGGTTAGTAGGCAAAAGGGTAAGCATCCCCATGTAAAAAATGCAGCCATTACCATTCTGCTCATATCAATTCAGTATTTCAAGAGTCACCTGGAAAGAAAAGAGGATAATACTGAGTAGAAACTGGTAGTCAGGTATTTAGAACCAAGGTTTTATTACTAAAACATCCCAGTCTTAGCTTCCCTCTCCGGTTAGTATTGAAAATGTGTGATCAATTCTAGGCACACATGAAAACATAGCCTTTGTGGAAGTAAAGTGGGGGAGGAGAAACCAGGACCAAAAATCTAGTTTGCTAAGGCACCAGTCACTATAAAAATTGCTGCACAGAAGGTGTGTCACATGGAAGTCATCCCCAGATGGGAAGCAGGATGTGATTGTGAGAGTTATGGGTGCAGTACAGGGTGATCTGGGGTGGGCAGACACAGCCCACAAGTTCTCCATCAGAAGATTTGTATTTTGGAACATTCTAAGTCAAAAGCCACTGCAGAGAAGGAATGTAACCATGTAGACAAGAGTGCCTATTTTCAACCACATAATTTTGAGAATTTAAATTATTTTTGTGTGTATATGCAGTCAAGGGGGGTGGAAGATACTGTGAAGAGAAAGAGAATGTTGTGTTTTTGTTGTTTGTTTGTTTTTTGATGTACGACCATCTATGTCCTGCAGTATACCAGGTTTTACAGACATTAACCTGTTTCTACAAATCAGTTTTATCATCTCAAAGACTTAATGTATTATTTTGATTTTACTTACAGTAAACCCAAACTCAGAATGGTTAAATAATTTGCTCAGAATTACACAGCCATGTGGCAGAGTATGGTTCAGACTTCTGGGCCAGAGCTTGCATTTAGGCTCCCCACAGGGAGTTATACTTTTATTATTTGTCCTTAACATTAAGAGTATCAGGCTCCCCACAGGGAGCCTGACTCTCCCTCTGCCTTTGTCTCTGCCTCTCTCTCTCTGTCTCTCATGAATAAATGAATAAAATATTTTAAAAAATATTCTTATTAAAAGATGTATACATGCATTTGTTAAAACAACTTTTAAATTGCAGTTCACATTAAATTTCATTTTATACTTTACTACCTTAGAAAGCTTTTTATTTGTAGCAGAGCTTTCTTTTCAAACTTCTAAAGAATATACTCTTATTAAGTGTTTCACCATTCAAAAAAAACCACAGATTTTTAAAACTGTAGTTCAGCCGAATCATAGTTAAGGAATATTTTGTGGAATGACCAGCAAGTTTAATCACTACTTGTGGTTCTGTTTCTCCATCAAAATAGCAATATAAAGAGACATTTCATTAGGAAGAGAGAAAGAAGAAAGGAAAGAAAGGAAAGAAAGAAAGAAAGAAGAAAGAAAGAAAGAAAGAAAGAAAGAAAGAAAGAAAGAAAGAAAGAAAGAAAGAAAGAAAGAGAAAGAAGAAAGAAAGGAAAAAAAGAAAGAAAGAAAGAAAGAAAGAAAGAAAGAAAGAAAGAAAAGAAAGAAAGAAAAAGAAAGAAAGAAAGAAAGAAAGAACTTGAAATGATAGAGCTAAAATTGTTTTCTTCTAACAGACATGAGTGAATGAGCCTGCTAGGAACATTCATAAGGAGATTCAACAGAACATCGTTCTAAATGCACAGACTGTGCAGGAATCAAGGGAGCCAGACCGTGGGAATTTCTGGAGCCATGAGCCTTGAGCCTGAGGAAGATTAGGGACCTAGAATTCTTTTTTTTTTTTTTTTTTTTTTTTTAAGATTTTATTTATTTATTCATGAGACACAGAGAGAAAGAGAGAGAAGCAGAGACACAGGCAGGGGGAGAAGCAGGCTCCATGCAGGGAGCCCAACGTGGGACTCGATCCCAAGTCTCCAGGATCATGCCCTGGGCTGAAGGCGGCTCCAAACCACTGAACCACCCGGGCTGCCTGGGATTCTTAATGTAAGGACAAATAATAAAAGTATAACTCTGATTTCTACGAAGGATTAATGTTATTAGCTGAGAAATGAAAAGACCAAGTATGTGTTGATTCTACCCAATATTGAGATAGGAGAGCTATGAGTTATGGAAATTCAGATTATCAGTAAAACTAAGGTATTTGGAAGTTTGTCATTCAGAGCTTTAATTATAGTGTTAGGGAGCATGATGGGAGGTTTAAATGAGATTCAGCATGTTGGCAGTCCTGGAAATTAGAGAATTGATTGAACTTTGTCCCAAAGCACAGATTTTTATGTCTTTTTTTTTTTTTTTTGAGTTGCCCTGAAACAGACTGGTGTGTCTGAGGCTGTTGAAGAAGTATTCAGTTAGGTGTCTGAGGACCACTTAATATAGATCATGTAGAAAACAATCAGAAATTGTGTAGGAAGATGGACTAAATTCTTTTAAAGTCATTAAGACTCATGCGACTGTGATTTTATGTTCAATTCGATTGCATACTTTGGGTATTACAAATAAACGATTTTTATGGGATAATGTGAGTTTGAGATATCAGGCTTCAGAATCTGCCATTTAATCCTGTATTCCAACAATGAAGTTTTGACACAGGATTTAAAATACAGATTCAGCGCTTTAATTTAAAAGTCAAATTGGTAGGTGACACGAGGAAACAGAAAAAATATGGCAGCTTTTGGATCCCAGATGCCATGTTATTTTCAATTTTTCAAAGTTCTAAGGACCAGGAAAATATCAAAGTATTCTAAAAAAGAAAGAAAGTTTGACAGTTTTATTCCAGCTCACAAATCACTTTTCCTTTGCTTTTAAAAAATTCTTACCTGATGGCAATCCAAGGATGGGTCAACTGTGGCAAAATGGCAATAATTGAATCTGCAGGGTTTATTTATTATTTTTTATTATTATCATTTAAAAAATAAGCAACCCTTTAAATCTTCAAATTTTCTTTGGATAAAATATTAGCATTCCACTCTCATTATATTTTTATTTACTGACTGTGTGGCTATAAACTAGCACATCTGGAAACTCTCTAACTACTCCTGTCTACTGCTTAAAATGAGCTACAACCACACTACCACATGTATGTGGGCCTGAATGTTACACTGCTAAAAAACAAAACCAGAACAAGTATAATAATTCTACCTCATTCTTCCCATAGTTTTAAATTATTAAATGATAATTTAATGAGTTGAGACTATAACCCAATAAAAAATAATATTTTGTTTAACTAGAATTAAAAATGATTTACATTTACCTCCCTTCATTCTGTATTCCTTACTGTTATTTTCTTCCAGAAATATGTATTGTACTACGTACAAACTTTTTGAAGTGAAAGCTTCCCTTCGGCACAGTAAGGTTGGTCCTGCAGAGAACCCTGCACTATGTTGTTCCTTTTAAGAGAGCAGCTGACTTTAAAGCAGTTAAAGAATGCTTTGGCATTCTATTCCCAAATAGTCTTCCTTATAAGAATTTTCCTTATCATTGTCTTATATGTGCAATAAACAAAATAATGTGATTTTAATATAGCAAGTTGCACTGAATTATCAGGGAACCCAACACAATACACTTAAGACATTAAGAGAATTAATTTGCAAAATGGAAATATATCCTAAGGTAAATACATAACCTTGTAGTTAAACTGGAGTTGAAGTCTCGCCTCTTCCATTTCCTAGCTACATAACCTTGCAAAAGTTACCTTCATATTCATATTGTTAAAATGAATACACTAATTTCTACATGAAAAGTTTGTTGGCAGAAATAAATAAGAAAATGACTTCCTTTATCATTTGATATTAGCATATTTCCTGGACGTCTCAAACTCAGTAAAGTCAAAGAAAACTTTTTGACTCTAACAACCTCCCTACCCCTCCATAAATTGCTCTGAGTCCACAATTTTGCAATTGTTTTTATCATTCTTTGTTTCTCTTTCTCTGTACCCCACATTGAACAAGTCCATTCACAGGTAGACTCTGCCTTAAAAAAATATAAAAAAATGTCCAATATTTATCCAGCTTTCTTCATTTCCACTACCCCCACAGTGGTCTAAGCCAGGGCTAATATAATAGCTCCCTAACTGCCAAACTTTTCTTCCCTAAGTATATTCTCCAACAAGCAGCTCATGAACTTTGAAACTATAAATTAGATCATCATGCCCCATCGGTTGCTTAAAAGCCCTTCAGTGATTTCTAAGAATAAAGCCTGAATTTCTGACCGCTGACACATGGCATTAAATGACCTGGCCTCTGTCCACCTATCTGACCTCATCTCTCCCCACCACTGCCGCCTTTACCAGGCATCTGCCCTCAAATCAAGCACTGAGCAGGTTCAACCATGGTCACCTCCCAGCTCTTCATTCAGTGTCATCACTGACACTGTTAGAAGGGTTGAAATGGGCCAGCGTGGAAGGTATCTCCCATGTAGAAATCAGCAAATGCTACCAATCCAGCCACTTGCTTCTGGAGAGTAGCTGTCAAACTTTTATTGCAAATTGCTGATGCCAGTTAATCTGGCCTGTTTAAAAATATCAACCTTCTCCTTCCTGCTTTTGCCCCTGGGCATATAACTTCTTATCTGGAGTGTTCCTTTTTTCTTTCTTTCTCTTTCTTTCTCTTTCTTTCTCTTTCTTTCTCTTTCTCTTCTTTTCTTTTCTTTTTTTTTTTTTTTTTTAAGGTCAGACACATTCATGTCTTGGTCATTTTGTTGTTATATCTAGGTGAGATGTCCACTCCTCAGAAACAACTTATCTGACCACTCATCTAATGTAATCCCCTCCCTCCAGGGTCACTCTATCACTTTACCTTGTTGTGATTTTATCTTAACAATAATTACTATATGACACTATATGCTTATAAATAACACATGACTATATGCATTTTGTTTACTCCATCAATAGCTGTCCTTTTTCCAGTAGAACAGAAACTTCCTAAGTCTTGTTAAGAAATGAATTACCAAAAACACCGAAAACAGGTGCTTAATAAAATTTGTTGAATGAAAAACTGATTTAATGAGTGAGAAATGATAATTAGCAACCAGTTCATAACCATTTTATTTTATTATGCAAGTGTTATTTTATATTTATTTACCATACTTTTAGATTATTTTTGTATATTTATCACTTGCAGATTTTTCAAAGGACCTACCAAAAGGAAAAAGTGTCAGTCTTTTAAAACTCATGACTGAAATTCCAGAAGTTTTTGCTACATTGGTTGTGGTCATTCAAATTGACCTCTGCTTTGAAAAACAGCACAAGTGTTTAAGGCTCTGGAGTGTTTAGTGTGATGTGATAAATTGCAGTCATATGTAAGGGCCCACTGAAGCATTTTATGGCTTTAATTCAGTTTCAAATACTTAAAATACTGTTTGAGCTATGTTCTCATGACTTTCTCCTGAACTTTCTGGATCTTATTCAATTCTGTTATCTGTTAGATGTTTCTAGGTAGGGTTTGTCCTACTCTGTGCTGTGCCACTTACCTTTCTTAATTTGATTCATTAATTCAAAATCTGCATAAGAAAAAACTATGTGCTTTTGAAGTGTTAACCATTTGGCAATCGTTTTGTATGTGGGCTTCTCAAAACAAAAAAGTCTGAGCCTCCCATATCTCTCAAATACCCAAGCACCTTTTCAGCTACAAAAAATATAACATACATATGGTATTTAGCTTCACATGGCTTAATAATAAGGTCCTATGACTCTTCACATAATGTAATATGAAAAGATTCACTTGTTTTGAATTTTGTTATGGAAATTTTGATGTTTTGATAAACCGTTCTAATAGATATACATCTATAGAAGTAATTTTTCCAGGTCTCTGATACCTATATCTTTTTAATTCAAGATAATCTTCTGTCCTCATCAGTAAGTTTAGAATCTGTGAATCATTAATTTCTACCACTATTCTTGCAAAGAACTAAATTAGTATGTGAGAAAGGAGTAAAACAAGGTGACATGACAATAGGGGAACAAATTATAATTCAATGTGTAATATGGAAGGATTTTGAAAGAGAACTATATATGAAAAACTCCCAAATTAGAGAAATTCTGACTTAAAATGTTAATTTTATAGCCAGGAGAGTCTTTGAAGATGAGCTGGTCCATTTTCTTTATATTTGAGGCAAGAAAATTGAGTCCTGGAAAAATAAGTAATTTGTCAGAGCTTGAATACCAAGAGTGATAGAGTGAAGAACAATAATATCAAGGATTTCTGCCTTTCAACTGAGTTCTTACTCACATATAGTATATTTATGAAGCAGGATTTGCTGATTTTCTGCATAACATAGATATACAAAAACACAATTTTAAGAAAGCTTCTCTTCTTATATGCTGTTCCTTGTAACCTCCTAATGAACAAAATGTTATTTTTTTCCAAATAAATTAATGTTTCAAAATATGTTTAAGTGAAGTCAAATAAATTAGAATCAGTAATTTTGATATTGATCTTTTGCAAATTGACTTAAATTTGGCCATTGATCAAATTGAATTGCTAAGTAACAGAAGATATAAAAAAAACTCATTAGGCTTTCCTATTAGGCTTTCCTATAGGAAAAAAGCCATTAGGCTTTCCAGGTAGAAGATGATAATATTACCAATTATCCCTGCCAGTTGTCATTTTGTATTTATTAAAATCAAACCATGAGGCTATTTAACATACCTTGTAAGTGAATTCTGATGTCAGTCAATGAGTCCCCTGTGCTGCTATGGTCTATATTAATGTGTAACAAGCATCTTGATATTGTTTTGTCAGAAAATATTTATGCTGCAGGCTCAGTTCTTCTAGATACTGGAGATACAATGGTGAACAGTGAAAATTTTCTGTCCCTAAGGAGAATAAAAAAAATGTAATACATAGGCCAGGAGTGATATGAGATGCTATGAAATTAAGTAGAGCAAGTTAAGCGGCAAGAGAGTGAGGAACTGAAGGTACTAGGTTTTTTAAAATATTTTATTTATTTATTCATGAGAGACACAAAGAGAGAGGCAGAGAGAGAAGCAGGCTCCCTGTGGGGAGCCCAATGTGGGACTGGATCCCAGGAACCCGGGATCATGCTCTGAGCCAAAGGTAGATGCTTAACCACTGAGCAACCCAGGTGTCCCTGGAGGTACTATTTTTGATAGTACAGTCAACAAAGTGAAATGTAAAGATCTAGGTAAATAATGTTGCTTGCAAATGAGGCAGGGATCAAGTTGAACACACCCAAAGAACAGCAGGAGGTTCCTGGATGATCAAACAAGAGTACTTGAAAAAGAGAAAGTCTTGGAGGATGAGGTAGGCGGAAGCTAGATCACATAAACATTTCAGGATAGGGTAAAGAACTCTAATTTTGTTCAAGGAAAGAGGTGAAGCTTTGTTAGGACTTTGGACAGGAAGTGACAGGGGGTTTGGAAAGATCTGATTTTGTGGAGAAGAGATCTGGCTTTATGGTAGTGGTGAAAAACAAGAGCGGAAATAGAAATGGTGTTTAAAAGACCATGACAGCAATCCCTGAGAGAGATCATAGTGTTTGAAATTAGGTGACACAGTGGAGGTGGTGTGAAGGAATTACATATCCCTTTTAAAATCTGAGTCAGTGGGACTTGATAATGAGATTGGAGGTGTGAGAAGTTAGGAAAAAAGGTGAGTCAAACAGAAGTCCTAGAATATTTGCTTTGGAAATTTGGAGATGGGAAGAGAGAAGAATTTTAGGATAAATTATCAAGAATTATTTTTTGGATATAGTGTATTTTAGATATGAAATATCCCGTGGAGATGTAAGGTGAGAGATACAGAAGTTTAGTTCTTACGGAAGTCACTGGAATAGATACAACATGGAAAGTGGTAAACCTTAGATGCTATCCATTCTGTGCCTACTGAATGCTTGTATGTGCCAGCATTTGACTATATCATCTCATTTAACCTCATAACAGCCCTGTAAATTAGATACTATTATTCAAATTTTATGAATTAAAAGAAAAACAAAGAACCTGAGTAATAGGGACAGTGAACAACTTGGCTTAAGCATGCAGCTGGTCAGTGAAAACAGGTTTCAAAACTGATAAAACTGGTGAGGGGGAACATGTCTGAACTACTACTCACTGCTCCCCACATATTAGCTTGTCTACTTGTGATACGTTCTGTATACCACATTCATAAGAATTTCTTCTCTTTGGGTTAAATGTTATTTTTATATTAAAAAAAAACATAGGTTTATTAAAAAAATGACTTGTGGTTTTCAGCCACTGTGGTTTGCACAGCCTGCAAACTAAGAATATTCATAAATTTGAATCGAAGGATTGATATTCTCATCAAATCAGGAAATGTGTATCTATGCGTTTTATCAAGTGCAAAATAAATGCTAGATATTTTACTGAGAATATACAATATGTACGATATACATATATAGATGCATACAATAAGTCAGTTGGGTTGTGTGTGCATGTTTGCATTTAATTTGGGGGTGGCAAATTAGTGCACAAATTAAGTACATTATTCTTTATCTGTTCTTAGTCTAATGTACAAATGAGATATAGATATATTCTGGATATAGATTAGGCCAAAAAGTTTAGTTATGAAGCGTCTATGTGTCAGCATAACTAATAGGTCTGAGGGGAAAAGTTCAGTTATTAGCATTTCTAATTAAGGACATTTATCATCTGGCTGAAAGAAGGACTAAACTTCATTCTTATGCAGGGATAGAAAATTACTTTTTAATGGAGGGGAAACATGATGCTTTCGCAAAAGTTGATTCTAAAAGCTAAAAGGGCTAATCACCATGCTTTATTTTCTTGGTGAAGATATGATGACATTTGAATTAATGCTATCTGTCATAATGTTTAGTTGAGACAGTCATTGTATTACAAATGGCTCTGTAATCAAAAGAGAGGTCAAAAATGTGGAATATGACATATTACATCTGAAGATAGTTGTTTTTTAAATGTTCCAGAAAGATGGCGTTTTGTCAGCATTATTTGTGGGAAAATGTTAGAGAAGAGCTTGCTTTGCCTGTTATGATGAACATTTTTAATAATGAAAATTGTTTGAACACTTTCCATAAGGCAACAAGGATTCCATAAATCAGATAAGGCCAGGGTTATCCTCAATTACTAAAAATTAATTTCATTTAACTTGCTTCTATATTTGAGTCTAAGACACTTTTGGTTATTTCCATCTGAGTTGTTGAAAGAAACAATTTGCTGATCTAGTAAGCTTTATACAGTAATTCATTAATCCAACAGTATCCAATATAATAGAAAGAACCTTCACAGAGCTGAACAAGGCAAGAGATTCATAGACCCAGTGAGCAGGAGCAAGGACATTATACTGGGCATTTGTTGATTTGTTAAAGCAAGTTTACTTTCCCTGTATGGAGCATACAGAAGACTTGGAGTCAGCCAAGGTAATTTGTGCTGAAGAGGCAAGAGCTGGTTGGTTGACCTAGGCCTCTATTTCTGGGAGAACTTCCAAGCACAGAAACTTAGTTAAGTTCTGGTTTGCTGATGGGAGGCTTACCATGAATGACTCCATCTCGGGCCAAATATGGTTACTTTAACAAAATATTTGTCCTAGATGAGAATTTCATCTCCAAGGTTGATAACTGATGAGTATTTTACTTCCTCTTATTTCTAGTAAGCCTTTGTACCATGTCTGTTAGTGACATAAGTATTGTTATAAATTATTTATTTACATACTTTTATTTAAATCAGGAAAAATTCTCCCCATGTAGAATTTCGTTTGTATATTCATAGAATACAAATACAAAAACAGATGATTTAACCTCCAAAATTCTGTTAAATAAGAGCTAGAATTGTCATTATGTTGCATAGAATTAAAATTTATAAAATAATTTCAGCCTACACTTTATTTACTCATATGAGCTATAAAATGAGTAGACAAACACCCAACTTTAAAATGGAAATAAACTATTTACAATATTAAGGAAAATGTTTATATTACTTAAAAGATAAACATTAAGTATCATAAAAACTAACTTGATCTCATTGTTAGAAGGTTTTTTCCCTTAAAGTCCTTTAATTTTATCCTATTAAGACATAATCACAAAAAAAAGACATAATCATTTTGTCGCCTATTTTGATAAGTATTTCATTAATATATAATTCAGTATTTTCAGGAAGTATGCAGGAGGAATGGTGTGTTTAGCATTTGAAGGTAGCCTTTGGTGTTTCAGAGTTTCAAAAAGTGTTGAGGATTTTTTTTAAGGGTTTTTAAAAATATTTTCTAAAAGGTAATTCCTCAAGACTTGCTTTTTGGGCAGGATAAAATATTTTATTACCATTATATATTACTTTATAAATTTTTAAATTGTGGCAGCATATATATAGAACATAATTACCATTTTAATGGTTTTTAGTGTACAGTTCAGCAGCATTAAGTACATTCACATGGTTGTACAACTTTTCCGTGTCATTTTCATAATATTATTAAAGTTTCTTTAGTTTTACTTATCACCTCTATTTAGTATAAGAATTTATTAAAGAACATAGTGTTTTTATAATTTTCTACAGAAATAATTAAAAAATCAGGTGTCATTTAAGCATATATGTACCTAATTGATATAAATATATTTGTAGGACTAATTAGCAGTAATAAATTACATTATAAAGTGCAGTTTGAAAAATACAAAGCCTTCAGTCATATTGAAAATGTTCCATACTTTTTTTGCTTTATACATTTGCTGAATTTAAATTAAATCTAACTACACAAGTTCCAACGTTAATATAGAATGGCTAAAATTCAGTACATTTTTAGTGGATGGCTTACGAACTGTGAGAAAAAAGTGTTTACTTCACGGGAAAGAAAAAAAAAAGAAGCTAATACTTTACTACAACAAACACACACCCAGTCAGAGGACCCATTCACCAAATGTTTGATGTCAAGAATAAAATCGGCTTTGTTGCAAAGCAACAGATTTCAGTTAGGCAAAAATTTGATTTCTGCAGAATAGTTTTTCATGTTTCACAAAAGTATGTTTAATTTATAAGGGCTAACATAAAAAATGTAATCTGCCTGCAGTTTGAACTTTAATTACTCATTTAGACTCATTTATTACACTTAATAAAGATGTATTTTCTGATAAAGCAGTTGCCTGAAACTTTTTTCTTTTTAAAATCTTATTATAAATTACCTTCAATTTTATCTTGATATAGTTGAGCTATCAATATTTGATATATTGAGCCAGTGTTAAAAGGCTTATTACTTACTTACTAAATTAATAATTTCCCAAATTCAAAAATATAGAATATGATTCAGACAAAGCATGGAACTACCCACAGTAGCATGGATTATCAGAAGATTAAACTGTAAACATTCTTTCTTCATGTAGATGATTTTTTTACACATTTCAAATATTGCTTTTCAGAATCATGTGAATTGTTTGGTGTTTGCTTTAAAAATGTCAGGTTTTCTATCAATTTATTCATGTTTATTTTACCTTTATATGTATATTTACATACACATATGCATACATATACAGATGGATGTGTGTATAATACATAAAATTTTACAAAATGAAATTTGAAGTTCCTTTTATCTTCCAACTTACAATTATATTTCAAATGTCCACTGCACCTGCTAGCCTCTACAGTTATAAATTTCTAGAACCTTAACTTTTTATTACACTTGTATCTTCAACTGTTTTCTTTTGTCCACCATCATCTACCAGGAGTCTGTGTCATTATATCCTACCTCCTCTCTGATTGCATCTGTTTTTCATAAATCAATCCCAGATGAAACTGAAAAATTTTGCCCTATTATGCCACTGCCTATATAATTCATCATCATCAGATCTATTCAAACTAAACATTGGCCCCTGGTATTCTAATTCTTCTCCTGGGATTCAGGATTAATTGGGACCCTCTGTTTATAAGTAGTAGACTATCTCCAAAACTTTGACCTTTGTCTGCGGTCTTGTTCTCCGACCCCAGCCTTCGGCCAAGGCCTATATTCCCAGATGTATATTTCTAGAAATATTTGGTCTTTGAACTTTCAGCCAGTCACTAGACCAGGTTTTCATATAAAGAATCAAAGGAAAAGACTACAGAACAAGAACAAGGCCTAATGGTATGCATTATGGGTTTATATAAAGATGAATTAAATGAAAGTATTCCTGCTCTCAATTAGCTTATAGCTTAATAGAGGATATGACAAATACATCAATAGTAATAATCATATAGAGTAAAACATCTGCAATAAGAATGGCAGTTTTATCTGAGCTCAATGAACTAAAATATTTTTTTAAGAGTTCTAAATTGGCTCTCTCTTTCCACTTTGGATGAATATAAATAAATTCCTTAGATTCTTTGAGTCTCAAATTTTTCATAAAAAATAAACAACAATACCTACTTCATGGATTCTGTATATTAAATGAGTAGTACATATAAAAGATATATATATATACATACACATATATGATTTCAATTAAGTGTTCAACAACATGTATATGCAGATATACATATGTATATATACATTTATACTTCCATTTATAGACAAAATGGGGCTAAGTTTACACAGAATAATTAATATTTCAGTTTTTTTTTTGACATACTAATGTTGAGGCTTTTTGGCAACTTGCAGGAGGAGGCATTCCATATTTCTCTTGATTTCATCTTCCTGCTTAAAGTTTAAAGGTGGTGACTTCCAGAGCTCACACTATCAGTGGGCAGAATGAGGAGAGATCTGGGAGTATGGTGGTAGGCCCCATGCCCAAAAAATAAAAGTAAAATATATTGGAGACAGAATTCAAATTTAGGGTTAGTTAAATCTCAGCAAATGACTTAGAAATTTGGAACAATGTGTTTGTAATATATACTTGTAAAATTGGGGAAAAAAAGTAGATAAGACCTAATGCACATCCTTTGGGGCAACAAGAAAGGGAGATCCCTAGAGAAACTGCAGTTCACTCTGTCAATTCATGAAGAAAATAGTAAGAGCCCTAAGTACTTATAAAGTAGATTGTGGCTGTTACTAAGGGAAGAATAGGGGAATCTGGGGATCACTCTTTGCTTGAGAAGAGTCCCCATGTAGATATAATCTTTATTGTTTCCATTTAGAGAAATTAAAATTTGAAAAATGATTTTGAAAATGCACCTAAAGACAGTTGATTTGACTTTTAGTTTGGGACAACCCACAGAATCTCACTAAATCTAGCCACCTATGGGGCTGCTTCTCAAGCCAGAACCTTCTGTTGTCACTGGTGTGCTTTTAAAATCCTTTGGAAAATTAGACATTCTCTGGTATGAAAACAGTAAGATTGAACTTGCTGAATATTTTCCTGCGTAAACAGTGTTTTTCTCTTTTTGCTTACTAATTCAGAAAACACATCAGCAACAATATTTATGTAGTTTATAGACAAAGAAAGAAATCACATGTTCCTGACCAAATGTTAGTCATCATTTTATGTGGTTTTTCCGTATATGTGTCATCAGACACTTTAGAATACCAAAGATAAAATCTTTGGTTGGTAGTTACCGGGTTATTTCTTAACAAATTTAAGTATTTGTTATTTGTTAGAGAGCAATGTGCATACCAGAAATATGTAGGTCTTCTTTAAACTCTCATTGTAAATTACCAATATTTTTTTAATTTTTTAAATTTCCAATCAACGTATCCTCCACAAAACTATGAAAGTTTTGAGAACTAAGTGTCTAATATTGTTATACTATAAAGGGATCATTAAGAGGAAAGGATGACTCAAATGTTTTCCTAAATAATATTATTATAGAACGGACTCAAAAGTTTTGTTGAGGAACAAAAATCCTGAGAATAATGACATAGAAATCTGTAAGATTTAAAAATGAATCTTCTATAGGTCAACTTTTAATTTTTCTTATTCCAAAGCGAGTACAATGGGGCACCTGGTGGCTCAGTTGGTTAAGCATCTGCCTTCCGCTCAGGTCATGACCCCAGGGTCCTAGGATCAAGTCCTGCATCTGGGCTCCCTGCTCCATGGAAAGCCTGCTTCTCCCTCCCCCTCTCCTCCTCTCCCAGCTCATGGCCTATCTCTCATTCTTTCTTTTTCTCAAATAAACAAATAAATAAAATCTTTAAGAAAAAAAAGGCAGTACAAGTACAAAAAGGCAGTAATAAAGAATACATTTTAACCATGTGCCAGTCACTATGGCATGTTACATTTCCCTCTATACCTCTTTGGTATAGGTTCTATACTTATTATTCCCATTTTGCAGACAAAGATACTGAGATTTAGTGAGTAGAGTTCAATGGCAGTAAAGGAAATGAAAGAGCCCTCCATCTCCTCCTATCCTTTGCTTCTAGGACCTCAATTTAGTTATTCCCTCTCTCTACTCATCATAGTATAAACATTTGCCTTCCCATGACCACCTCTTCTTGCCCACAAAAAAGAGAGATATCCTCTAGGTACATTTTTTCGATGTAACCAGTGGAAGAGATACTAACATGGTGCAGATATTTCACCAAATTATATATAATTAAACACATATAAGAGATTTAGGTTAAACATTAATGATCAGGATCCCTGGGTGGCGCAGCGGTTTGGCGCCTGCCTTTGGCCCAGGGCGCGATCCTGGAGATCCGGGATCGAATCCCACATCAGGCTCCCGGTGCATGGAGCCTGCTTCTCTCTCTGCCTCTCTCTCTCGCTCTCTCTCTGTGACTATCATAAATGAATAAAAAAAAAAAATTAAAAAAAAAAAAAAACATTAATGATCAATAATGCCCCTGAATATATTTAATTAGCTTTAATATGACCCTTGTAAGAAATTCCAAGTTTCTTTTCTTTTTTTTTCAAGATTTTATTTATTTATTCATGAGAGACACACACAGAGAGAGAGAGGCAGAGACATAGGCAGAGGAGAAGAAGGCTCTCTTTAGGGAGTCTCATTGGGACTAGATCACAGGACCCAGGGATCATGATCTGAGCCAAAGGCAGATGTTCAACCACTGAGCCACCCAGGTACCCCAGAAATTCAAAATTTCTGACAACATTGTTGTTTCCACATGCCCCACAAACTTCAGGGTTCCTCACTGATTCACTTTTTTCTCCAATTTGTGTCTTGTATTTTTCTACGGGCCCAGGTTGTCCAAGGTCCCAGTATATCTCACTGAGTGGCACCTGTTCAACTCCTAGCAACGCCTTCCAGCCTTTTGCCAGTGGCAAACATCTTGACATACAAGTCACATGGATTAAATCCCAGCTTCCTCACTATATCTATGGTCTTGAAAAAGTCACATAACCTAATTATCAGCTTATTTAAACATAAAATGGAGGGATCCCTGGGTGGCGCAGCGGTTTGGCGCCTGCCTTTGGCCCAGGGTGCGATCCTGGAGACCCGGGATCGATTCCCACGTCGGGCTCCCGGTGCATGGAGCCTGCTTCTCCCTCTGCCTGTGTCTCTGCCTCTCTCTCTCTCTCTCTGTATGACTATCATAAATAAATAATAAAAAATAAATAAATAAATAAAAATAAACATAAAATGGAGATAGCAGAAGTACTCACTGATGAGGATTGGATAAAATAATCCATGTAAACTTCTTAAACCAGTACTTGCATACCTAAGAACTCAATAAGCATTTGATATGGTCATTATTAATGGGTTGAGTGAGATTTTTTAATGTCTTCTTTTGATGTACTTCTTCAATGTTTATAATACCTCCAAATCTATTTTGTGTGTGAGATATTTGTGGCATCATTTTACCATGATTTACACTAAGTGACTAATGAAAAGGCAATTATACTATTTTAGTAAGTTTGTAGTTAATGATACAAATTAGCAATAGTGAGGACTAATTTCCTGTCATTTAATATAAAATCCAAACATCTAAAAGATAAGACTTGGGATGCCTGGATGAATTAGTCAGTTAAGTGTCTGACTGGATTTTGGCTCAGGTCATGATCTTGAGGTTGTGAAATCAAGTTCTACGTTGGGTTCTGTGCGGAGCAGGGATCTGCTTAGAATTCTTTCTCTCCCTCTGCTCCCTCTCCCCACCCTCAAATGCTACATGCACTCTCTCTTTCTCTCTCTCTCTCTCTGTACCTCTCTTTCTCTCTCAAAAATAAACAAATAATAAAATAAGAGAAAATAAAATAAAAGATGAAACTTTGGCAGTCATGAATTTAAAAATATCTTAATGTAAATGGAATGCTTAACATAAAGTATCTTGCTAAGAAAGATATATATGGCAGTAAGTATCACTATGTAGCCTAAATTTAATTCCATAAGTTTCTGGGAGCGATCATGCTTCATTATAGTGCCCAGCTCAACTGGTCATATACATTTTCATCTAACATAGAGTTCGAGCTTCCTGATACAGAGTACAGAAATAACAGATCACCAAACCCACTGGGTTCCATAATTTTCTAGTCTGATGATTTGGGTTACTATACATTTGAGCATAAAAGCTAATTGGTTTCAGGCCATCAGTGATTACAATCTAAGAACATAGGAAAAGTTTAAATAGTAGTAAAGGAAATATCAGCAAATCACAAGATTACTAGAAAAAAAATAGTTATCAGAAGGTTGTGAATCTCAATACCAATCTGTGAGAGTAAAAGGGCACACCATACATACACATTTTACAGAGAAATGAATGAGTGAACAAATTGGTGGCATTTTAAAAATGTGTCAAGTGCTAGAAATAAGTAGAACTTAAACCTCATGTAAGGAGAAATAATTGGGAAACAAAGCTTTAATATCTTAAATGAAAACAGAATATCCAGGGTTTTGTTTTATTTTAGATAAACACAGCTAAACATATCTCTATTGTTTCTATTTAGAGAAATTAAAATTTGAAAAATGATTTCGAAAATGCACCTAAAGGTAGTTAATTTGACTTACAGTTGTGGGACGACCCATAGAGTCTAAACAAATACGGCATCTGATCTTCACCACAAAGAGTCTGTTAACTTTGTGTAATACAGACACTGTACACCAAGGTTTTGTTAAATGTTGGCTTTTTGTTACATGCTGATAACAGAGCTGGAACAAGAAATTTAAAAAATTGTTTCATATTTATATTACACAATAAATGAATGTAACATTCCAAGTCCGCTCATTGACATAATGTTATTTCCAGCTAGTGGAAGATTGTGGTTTTGAACTTGAAGCTTTATTTCTTTTTTCTTTACAAACAAATATTAGTACAGGAAAGGGTATTGGAAGACCTAGGAACAAAAATTTTTGATGTTAACATTGATAGTCACAGCTAGGAATTTAGTTTTCTTGCCTTGTCAGTTGGCCAGCTATTCAGTGCCCATGGGTATTGTCCAAATCTGGACTGAGCTATTTTAATGGAATTTCAAGGAAACCAGTAATGAATGCCTCTCCTGTGGTGTTTAAATGATATTGTTGTGTTCTACATTGCTGAATCAGCACCTTTAAAATAGAACTAGAGATTGATATACTCTTTTTTGTGCAGTATCACCAGAAAAGATTTGAAATACTCGTTCATAAATGAAAATACTTTTCTTGTAACAAACTTAAAAATCACTCCACTGCTTGTAGCATTTGGAAATTTTACTTTGAGATATTTTCTAATATCTCTTCAGTAGTGCTATCTATAACCAATTATTGTTACATTTTCTATTATCTTTGTTATTTGTAAATATGAAAAGCTTGATTCTGTCTTCCTTCTAGGATCCCCAGCCCTGACTGGGACTGGAACAATCAATGTCATAATAGATGACGTCAATGACAATGTCCCCACTTTTGCCAGTAAAATGTATTTCACAACAATTCCTGAAGATGCACCAACTGGAACAGACGTTTTATTGGTAAATGCCTCAGATGCTGATGCATCAACAAATGCAGTTATCAGGTCAGTACATTTCCCTCTATAAATTTTGTTTTTCTCATCAAACATTAGTATTTGGTCTAAATGAATATAATGCTTAATTTTACTATAAATTCTGTGATATTAACACATAGCCCTATTGTGGTTACCTACCTTTAAATTATCAATTATGCTTAAAATGAGTATTTAAACAATAATTTTATTTATTGTTCCAAAATTTTAATTAATTTTATTTATATTTTTATTATATCTCATGATTTTGTAGTTCATGCAGTCCATTTGTAGGGCAAGGTTCACAGGGAGATTCTTCTGCTTGATGTGATTGACTGGTATCACTTGGTGGTATTTACATGGTCACTGAGTGGTTTGGAGGGCTCAAGATGTCTTCACTCAATGTCTGGTGCCTTGGAGGGGATGGCTCATCTGGGCCCCTATCTCTGATCTGTGGTTTCAGGGTTTCTCAATGTGGTTCTTTAGAAGATAGTTAAAATGGGCTACATGGTAGCTCTGGACTCCAAGAACTTCAGGTGAAAGCTGGCAGTACTCCTAAGGAAAAGGCCTGGAAGTGACATAGCATCACTTCCATAACACTTTTTTTTTTTTTTTTGTCAAAGCAGCCATGACCTGCTCAGATTGACTGGGAGGAGAAGTGCACATCACCTCTTGATGGGAGGAGTATCAAAGAATTTTTAACCCAACCATTAGCCCCAATAAGAATATTTATATTTTCAAAGTTTAAAAAGTTTATTTTACTCTACTTACCTCTGTTTAAAGTGGAGAAAATAATACGATATCTTGTTCAGAGAGGATGTGAAAGCAGTTGGGTTGTAACATTTGGTGGATCTAATTGTGTCACATTTCCTCTAGGCCCATTCTACACTTTAAGAAATGAAGATTTCTAAACTTTCCAGAGAAAAGTCTCGAAAACATAAGTGTTTCATACCCAACATCACCCCTACCTTCTATAAGCTGATATTAGGTAAATTAGAGTGGGTCAGATGACTATGGGAATAATAGAAGAGAGTATTTGAGAGTACAGAGGAATTATTAGTCAAGGGTGGCCCATGCATGTTGATATTGTGATGATTTGGTTAGTGATTTATTTTGTTTGTTACTAAATTCCTATTTACAAAAATCACTTTGGGAAACTGGCATTCATCTCTTTCTGCTGGTAGAGATGACTGAGTTATGTAAAAGGTCTCAAGGTATTTTTCATTTAATAGACATGCATTGATATATTAGTATGACTAACAAGGCAGAGTTTCCACTTTCTTTGAGCCTTCATTCTTTTGCAGTAGATAAACAATTTAACATGACATAGATAAGATTACTTCTTATGGCAAATGCAGCCTTAAAAATAAAACAGGCTTATATAACAAAGAGTGACAAGAAACTTTTAGATATGGTTATTATGGGTAGTCTCTCTAAGGAGGTGAAATGTCAGGCTGGAGAACTGAGGAGTGGGTTGGAAGTAAGCATGGTATATTTAGGAGGCTTTATGAGTGTGAACCACTGAGTGAGAAAGGGGTCAGAGAGGGCCATACAAGGGCTGCTAGGTCATGATAAGAAATTAAGATTTTTATGTTTTAGAAATTGAGATTTTTAAATGTATTTTTATGTGAGAAATTATTGGAGTATTTCAAGCATGGACCAAGATAAACTGATCTGTTTGGACTGGATTGGAGGAGGCAGGAATATAGAAAGAAGCTATTGGGAGAGAAACCAGTGAGACCATTTAGGTACTAATTAATATAGTGATTCAAACAAAAGATGGAGTGTTCTTGTACTAAGGTGGAGAAATGAAAATTGAGTGAATAGATTTGTAAAATATATGATATTGTAAGTAGGAATAAAAAGAAAGAGAATAAAATCAGAGTCATCTACTAAGTTTTTGACTTAAACACCTGGACAGATGGTACCATTGTAGATAGCCCTGGAGAAGAAATATGCGTGGAAGAAACCAGAAGTTCTTATTTGGTACAATATGACATGACTACCCATCATTCACATAGAGATATCAGTTGAGACATTGAAGATACGAATGTGAAGCTTAGGTTAGGGTCAGGGCTGATTTTGGAATCATCAATGCTTAGAGCACATTTAAAACCAAAGAAATGAATAAGAACACTTTAAGAGAGAGTATAGAGAAACAAAAGAAGGGCAAGAACTGGTTACTTGAAATTCTCTCAATGCCTGAAAGACAGGTGTAGAAGGAAGTGTCACCTAGGTAGCTTAGCAGTTCTGGCCAGAGATACAGGAAGAAATCCAGAAGATGCATATTGACCTGCACTTTAAGAGGGAAGGCTATGCATGAACTTCTTTCAGAAGGCTGAAAACTTCCAAGAAAAGAACTGAATTCCAAGTGGCTTATACAGTCAAGTCAGTAAGGATGGGGAAAATTCCTGCCTAAAGTCATAGCTATATGCCTGTTGGGTCACCGTGCTTAGCACCACCTGGAGAGAGGCAGGTACAACTTGCCTTCTTCCTGGTATGAGCCTCAAAAGACCAGTAAATACCACTTCCTTTGCTTTTCCTACACCAAAACATAGAAATAACGGAATCCATACCCTAAGAACTAGTCTTGGCTTAGTGTTAAGAGCACAACCATGAGAATGAAGCTGTGTAGAATTGCATCCTGACTCTACTATTAATTGCAGCACAGCCTATTTAACATTTCTGGGCATTTTTTTCTTTCTTTTTTTTTTTTTAAAGATTTTATTTATTCATTTGACAGTGAGGGAGAGATAGCACAAGCAGGGGGAGCAGCTGGGACAGCAAGAAGCAAGGGCTTCTGCTAAGCTGGAAGCCCAATATGGGACTCGATCCCAGGACTCTGGGATCATGACCTGACCTGAGGGCCAGACACTTAACTGACTTGGCCACTCAGGTGCCCCTGAGCATCAGTTTTCTTATCAATGAAATAGGTATACTAAATAATACAACTGACTTGATAGAATTATTGTGAAGACAAATAAAACGCATAAGTGAACTGCTTAGAATAAATAGTGCCTAAAACAAAAAATACTCAATATCCATCAACCCATACTGTTCTAAGTATGCAAAGAACTTTTCCCTTCGCCTGTCATCTGTTAGTGGTCAGTAAGTTTCTGACAATTTTGGAAGAGATGTCTCCTGTCCATTGTAGTGTTTTGGTCTAGTAAATCTTTATCTGCCATGCCAAAGAGTCTAAAGATAATATGTAGACAATCACCAATCAGTAGCAGAACAGTATCCGTGTCTGAGATGTTTCATTTGCTGAAATAATCATGAAGCCTCATGTTTACACAGTTGATGAGGAATGCTATGAGGCTCTGCTGTCTTCTGGTGTGCGTCAAAGTTTCACTGAGAAATGTGACCCTATGCTTGTGAGCAATGGTGATCACCGTAAAGTTGGTCTAGAAAATCCTGTCCAGAATGTTTTATACAGTTGTACTGGTAGCTTTGAAATGATTGTTTTGATTTGAGAGTATGTGTTTTGGTTGTTTGGTTGACTGGTTAAATTTTCTTCTTCCTTTAATGTCAAAGAATTAACCTTGTGCTTTTACATTCACTAAGATCTATAAAATACATCTGTAAAAATCTTTAAATGATGACTTTGACTGTCATAGAGTCAGATAATATAGAAATGGAAGCTATTTTTATCTTGTAAAAATAATTAAATCCATTATCCTAAAATAGACAATTCCTATAGCTTAGATTCAAAATGTTTTCATAAAGTAATTATACCAGCCTAAATCTTATTTACTCTGTCCTCGTATATTTTTAATGAGATAAAATAGATTTTTCTATTAAGTGTCAATCATGCCTTACTCATCACAGAATCCAAGAGAAATCTATTCTCCAGATTGATAGAGCTGTTTTATATTGCTTATTTAAATATCACACATGTAAGTCATTTACCCAACTACTGATGGGCTCTCTAATAGCACAACCCGTTACTTGTCATATAATTTGTTAATTTTCCCTTATGGTCTACCTTAGTCTTGTACATAGCATATTTATTTATATTTTTCTTTCTACCCATTTGATCAAGCTATACATTTTGATGGGTGGTGCATTTACTTTGAGTTATATACTTTATTTCATTTTTAGTGTTTTCCAATCTGGTAAACTAGCCTGTATTAATTCCTAGTCTTTTTTTTTTTTTTTTAGATTTTACTTATTTATTCTTAAGAGACACACAAAGAGAGAGAGAGAGGGAGAGGCAGAGACACAGGCAGAGGGAGAAGCAGGCTCCATGCAGGGAGCCTGACGTGGGACTCGATCCCCTGTCTCCAGGATCAGGCCCTGGGCTGAAGGTGGCATTAAACCACTGAGCCACCCAGGCTGCCCTAATTCCTAGTCTTTATCTAGTTTATATATTTGCTTCCCAGACAGACATCCATTCCAGAAGTTAGCTTTTGGGGATGTGTATCCCTTTTTTCTCCCAACCAGTCCAAATCTCCATTTAAATCTCACCTCTAACTTTCATTGGAGAAACTCACGAAACTATGTTGACAGGGTCAACATTCAAAGGCAGATCCCTAAAAACAAAACAAAACAAAACAAAACAAAAAGGCAGATCCCTTACCTTACTCTCTGTTCTAATCCCATCCCATCTAATTTCCTCCAAATCTTTATTTAACAGTTTTTGCATTTCTCTCTTGGATCTTCAAATCTTCTCTGTTCCCTGGATCATGTATTGACCCCTATGGAAATGTTGAGAATATCTAATAACTGATATTGAATGCTAATTCCTTTATTTACCTACCATGACCTAGAAAAATCACATTTGTGCCTCTAAGGCTCAGTATATCCATTAGTAAAAGTGGAGATAGGAACTATTACTTTATAATTTGTGAGAGTTAAATATCACCTATTATGTGTGAAGTAGTATATATGCAATCAGTTAAGAAACATAAATGTCTCTAATACAATTATCAGGACACAAAAGTCACTAAATTGGTGTTAATTTTTTCCATTTTATTCTTATGTCTATTTTATTCCTAATATATTCTTACATGCATGATGTCTGCAATATAGAAGTGACTGACAAATAAATGCATTGAATGAATGATTCCAATATTCTTAGAGCTGTTGTTTTTACTTATTTTTTTTATACTACATTTTTAAGAGAGTGGGTCACTTCCTCACAGTTTTCTCTAACCATTTATTCTTGAAAATGTTTCAATCTGATTTTCTCCTTCATTGCTTTATTTAAAAAAAAAAGAATCTATCCAAAGATCCTGCTGAAATTTATCCAGTCCAGTGATTTTTCTGAGTCTTTATTTTCCTTTACCTTTTGCAATATTTGCACTATAGGTCGTCCTTTCTCTTGGCATTTGTTTTTTCCTCCTCAATGTCTATTTAAATGTTATCTCTTGTTTCTCACTCTGCATCTCTACCACATTTTCTAATTCACCTTCTGATCTCCTCTCTTTACAGAATAATTTGGATATTCCCCACAATGCTTTTTCTCAGTCCTCTTTGCCCTCCCCTTTTTGTATGTGAGAGCAAGAGAGAATAATCAATTTTCACAGTTGCAAGCACCCAGAAAACTATGCAGAAAACTCTAATCTGTGTTCTCCATCTGACTCCATCCCAAACTCCCTGCCTATATTTATAACTCTGTGGTGGACACCCCTACCTGGAGGTCCTGTTGGCATCAGAAGCACAACATATCAGAAACTCCTAACTTTTCCTGTTTCTCATCTTGGCATTCTGCTTTCTTTTAATGGTGTTGCCTTGCTTTCTTCATCCACGTTTGCTAGCCAAGGGTCATTCTCTCCCTCTATACTCAGTCAATGGACAAGTTCTCATGTTTCTTCTTTACTAATGCCTCTGGCACCCATTCTTTTCTGTGCATCCTTCTTGCCAAGATTTTAGTTCAGTCCACAATTACATCATGCCTGGACTATTACAATAAAAATTAACTTTCTTCTCTGACTCTGGTTTCTAATCCCTCCAATCTGTATACCACACTGTTCTGTATAATCTTGGAGTCCTCACTATGGCCCAGGCACTTTATGTTCTGAGGACTTGGGCCCTCTAGCTCCCACAAGGAGAACAGTTCAGTACAGGACATAATTTTGTAATCTTGTAATTATAGTACTCTGCTGACAAGTAGAGTTTAAGTACAGAATGGATGGAGAGGACGGCATATTTGTTGCTATCTGAAGAAATCAGTAGAAGCTTCAAGTAGTTAATGATTTTTAGAAAGACTGAGAAGTAGCTTGTCAACAAATAAGGGATGAAGGACCTTCTAGGCAAAGACAATAACAGGTACAAGGGCAAAGAGCTCTGCAGAAGCAGTGTCTGAGAAGCAAAGCTGTTGTGTCTGGTTGGTGTGGGTTAAGAATGGGCCTTGTAGACCAAATGAGAAAATCACACTTCTGTCTGCATCTAACGGGAGAAACAACTGAAGTGTTGAAGCTGAGCAATAACATGAATAGTCTACATTTTATGATGATTTATCTCTCAGTGTTGTAGGAAGTGATCTGGATGAAGTAAAGCCTGGGTCAGTGAATGAAAGAGCAATGGCAGTAATATGAACCAGCTTGGGCATTCAGGGGCTCAGCCTTAACAATGATACTCTTTTCCTGAAAATCTTTCAACTTCCAGTTTGTCCATGGCATAATGCCCAGTCTCCATATTCCAGTCACTCCATAAATGGCCCCAGCATCTTCCCCAGCTTTTTCTGCCCAAATCCTCAACATATAGCCAAACTTTCAGGCTCACTGGATTACTTTCTGCTCCTGGGAAAGGAATCTGTGTTTTCTCAAGCTTTATGGTTTTGTTCAAATTATTCTTTATCCTAAACCAAGGTTCTGCAAGCTGCAGTCTGCAGGCTAGATTCGGCCCAGTGCCTGCATTTGTAAATAAAGTCATTTTGGAATATAGCCATGCCCGTTCACATCCGTATTGTCTATGGCTGTTTTTGTACTGCAGTGGCAAGTTGAGTATTTCAGCGGAGCTCTTAATGATTTTCCAAAGCCATATTTACTAACACTGGCCTTTCCAGAGAAAATCTGCTGACTCCTAACTTGGAACACCTTTCTCCCTTTTCACTACTATTGTAAGATGGGTAGCCCCTTTAAAACTCAGCTTAAATTTAGCCTTCCTCAAGGATGGCTTTCTTTTAATCATTTCACTCACAAGCGGCCTCTTTGGCTTTTGGATACCTAGAGCAATGCTTCTGAATGGAACACTGAATGGTAATTCATAACACTTAAGTGTAACTGCCTGGTCTTGTGCTTAATTTTCTATCTCTCTTTCTTCCATTTCGGATGTAGTCTTGGAGACAGGATTTTTAGCTTCTAATTCATGTCTCTGTTAGTCCGCCTATCCATTTAACTAAGTAAGTAGATGGATTATAATATATTATAAATGATAGATTATTAAATTACAACTACATATATGTATATGCTGTTACATGTGTAAACCTGGATTTTAATTCTTGTCATGTACCAATTCCAATTCCAAGTGCATATCATATGAAATTACATTTAATATTCAAAACCACCATGTGAAAGGAATGCATATGTGATTCACACTTTACAGGTGGAAAGAAAAGGCTTAGAAAGGTTTAGGCATTTTATGAATTTAAGTGTTATGAGTGAGGTAAAAATTCACACCCAAATGAATGGTGTTTCAAAGTGCCGTCTCTTAACTATTACTAAATTATCATAGTCTAGTAACATACAGCACAGGCTTTACTATCCTAGTAGATCTCAGAAAAAGGCAAACAAGGTTAAATCAAGCTGGGATATTTTAGCTTTACAAGGGCAAAAATGATTGATTTAGATTGTAGAGAACAATGATGTCAATGTATGCCAATAATTTGTAACAGTACTTTCTTATTCTTGAATCAGCAAATAACTAACATATTTGTTGATTTGCATTGAACCAAATCAATGTAAGCCAATTCTATATTGACACATCTTAAACAAGGAGAGTCCCCTTTGGCCTTAGCAAACAGTTACAGCATTTCTTATCTCAGTTCAGGCTGAGTTTTACCTTCTTTATATTGTAGTATAATGAAATAAGTGTGTGTTGAAGTCATAAAGATGGAAGTTCAAACCCTAGATTTAGGGGATCCCTGGGTGGCTCAGCGGTTTAGTGCCTGCCTTCGGCCCAGGGCATGATCCAGGAGTCCCAGGACCAAGTCCCACGTCGGGCTCCCCGCGGGGGGCCTGCTTCTCCCTCTGCCTGTGTCTGTGCCTCTCTCTCTCTCCATGTCTTTCTGAATAAATAAATAAAATCTTAAAAAAAAAAACCCTCTAGATTTACTATTTATAGATGGTATGCTTTGTTGTGCAACTACATTAGTCTCTCTTAGATTCAGATTCCTCATCTATAAAAAATCCAAAACACAACCAAAGAGTCAGATTGCTTTGAAGTTAAATGAGAGCATATAAAAAAAAATGCCTTGTAGTGTGTTCAGTACATATTAAAAGCCCAGTAAGAGGGATGCCTGGGTGACTCAGTCGTTGAGCATCTGCCTTTGGCTCAGGGTGTGATCCCAGGGTTCCAGGATCAAGTCCCACATTGGGCTCCTTGCAGGGAGCCTACATCTCCTTCTGCCCATGTCTCTGCCTCTCTCTGTGTCTCATGAGTAAATAAATAAAATCTTAAAAAAAAAAAAAAAGGAACACAGTAAGATACTGCAAATCTTTAAAGACCATCATAGATGTTTAGATGTTAAAAAGATAGCACAAAACCCAATCTAATAGAGTTTATACCCCAAAGAAATTAATATGGACAAAAAAAAAAAGCAGGAAAGATCAACATGAAAGGATGAGAACCAAACCAAGACTGAAGTGATAGAGGAAAGGCAAACCTGAGCATATTATTTTCATTGTTTATCCATTGTGTCCATTCTATGTTTGTCTGTGTGTGTATATTTTAATTTATAAGTATAAATTGTGCAATGCTGGTGTTTCACTGCTGTAATGAGACATTACAGAACACTTCATATTTAAAATTAACTTTTGATATACTTCAGAATCAGGTAAAGTCTAGAAAAAAAATCGCATAGTAACATGATTTTATTCTTTAACGTTCAAGAATAATAAAGATGTTAATTACTTTTAAACAATCATATGGTCCATCGCATATATAATAGCATAAAATAAAGAATAAGAATTTATAGCACAAGATTTCATTATGAACCATTTCATTAAATCGGTACCAGAACTCACATCATTTGCCTTTCAACACATTGTTCTTTCTTTATATACCATGGTCTTTTCATATACAAAAATCCAAATCTAAATTTGCATGCATCTTTCATCACTTTAATTTTATTTTTATTTGTGAATGATTGCAGGAATATTTAATTGACCCCTGATCTTTCCTGTTAAAAGGCTTTAAAAAAAAATTTGTGATGCTGTGAATTACTCTTTTTTCCCCATTAAATTATATGGTAATTTCTACATCCACTGATAGAAACAAGGTTTCCCAGAATAAAATCACACAATTCTCAGAATTCAGGTTCTTACAGAATTTATTGAATAGGTAAAACAATTTGATTATCTCATGAGTCCTGAATTTCTAACTTTAAGAGTTCAATTACAAATCACTGATATTTTTATTTTGATAAAGGGGCTAGATATTTGGTGTGTAAGGACAGCAATTATACTGTATAAAGAGTCACTGCTGGTCCAGGAGATGCTATTCTCATTTACTTCTGATCCTGACATGTGAGTGTACCAAAAAGTGTTAAAAATCTGAGTGATATAAAAAATCTGAGTGATATCAAGTGCTTTATAAATACTGAAGTCTTCTCTCAGCCAAAACTCCCTGTCTACTTCTTTTATTCTATTTTGCTATTGTTTTATAGGGCTTATATTTTTAAAAAATATCAGCTATCCAACAGTTGATTCTCTAAAAAAAGGTTGAAAATGCTGAAATGTTTGTTTTAAACTGTGAGCTTAATGGGAGGAATGCACACACCACTTTATGCAATATGGGGCTTTTTCTGCTGTCTATTAGATACTTTCAGTTGCTTTGTTTTCATGGGCACAAACCAAACTATCGAAACATGGAGTTAATTCCAACAAGGGTATTTCTTTGTTCATATAAAGAGGAAACCTTTTAAAGACATCCATTCCCTTGCCACCCTCCAACCTTAAAAACAATGGACCACAGCCAGGTTCTGAACCTTCAAGCTTAGCTACTTCTTTTCTAGTTGATCTTTGAGGAATACACAGATAGCTTTCCCCTTCATAAAGAAGAGAGAAGCTATTCTCAGTGGAAACTCCTGCTCATTAACCAATCTGGTTAGCATCAGAATATCCATGAAAATGTCATACCTCTCCTGACAACAAGAAAGAAAAGCATAGCCATATGAGGAATGACAAATGAGAGAATTAGTAAGTAGGAATGTCTTTGTATAAATAATCTGTTCTTTAGTTGTTCTGGGTAGTCGATGGATGTCAAATACGGTGTTATTTCTTTAAAAAATAAGAAGTTCAACTGATCTCTGGTTTACTATGGTACACAACAGAAAAATAATTTTTAGATTCATTTAACAGATGTTCATCTGTGATCCTGGCCACTAACCACAATATTAGAGCGAGGTTCTGATTTATGCTTTCAGGTTCACTTATTTATAACACAGTCATCTTCTGGGTATACTTTGGGGCCTTGTATGATCCAAGAAATCCGTAGAACTTGTGAGGAACTGCTTGAGCTCATTGGATATTTCACAGTAAAGATTGTCAATGTGATGCCCTCATAAAATTTGAAATATTTATCTTCTAGACATATTCTTTAATTGTGTGATCATACTTCTAGCGATTTTGTTTTATATTTCTGTCTGTTTTTTTTTATTTTAGTGAATAGATGCTACAACATGATAACCAGAAAAAATATCCCCATCTCTGTTCTCTTTAGTTATAGGATCATTGGTGGAAATTCTCAGTTCACCATCAACCCATCCACGGGACAAATCATCACAAGTGCATTGCTAGACAGGGAAACAAAAGAGAATTATACTTTAGTTGTGGTTTCCAGTGATGCCGGATCCCCAGAGCCTCTTTCCAGTTCCACGAGTGTGCTCGTCACTGTGACTGATGTCAATGACAATCCACCAAGATTTCAACATCACCCATATGTCACTCACATCCCGTCTCCTACTCCTCCAGGTAATCAAGCCAACTCTGAGGTCTCATGGATAAATGCAACTATACATTGGGCATTTTCTATAAGTATATTTCTGTTACTTTTATGTGAACATTTCTGATCTAGCTTAGATTTGCAAATCCTCTAAAGTTCAACTTGTTTTGACTAATGAAATTGCAGGAACGTTGAATCTCATAAATTAATTCTTTTATCCTAGAACAATTGTGCTTAAGATTTTATAATTGCCACATCTTTCCTCATACTACTTCTTAATACTACTTTAATATTTTCAAACGATTAAAATAGTCACTTCCGAGTCAAGAAGGGTTCTGCCCGGAGACATAATTTGTTTGTAAATTCCCTGAGAGGAGGGACATTGTTTCTTTGTTCTTTTTCTTTTCTTTTTCTTTTTTTTTTTAAGATTTTATTTATTTATTCATATTTATTCTCTCATATTTATGAGAGACACTGCTTTATTTATTCACTGCTGAGCCACTCAGGCATCCTTGCATTTCTTTTTCTTCATTTCAATTTAGATTGGTTTCATTTGCTTGTTTGTAAAGAAAGACAACCTCCCTTAGAACTGCACAAATAGGACAGCCCCGGTGGCACAGCAGTTTAGCGCCACCTTCAGCCCAGGGTATGATCCTGGAGACCTGGGATGGAGTCCCATGTCGGGCTCCCCGCATGGAGCCTGCTTCTCCCTCTGCCTGTGTCTCTGCCTCCCCCCCTCTCTCTCATGAATAAATAAAATCTTAAAAAAAAAAAAAAAAAAAAAAGAACGGCACAAATAATCTGCCATTTGTAATCTTTGAGATGCATTTCAAACTAGAAAATGTACAAATATAGGCCAAATTAATTTGATTTGCCTTGCTCTAAAATGTTTTTAATTAGAAGAAAAAGTATATGGATCCAGGATTTCTCCCCTCAGTGATCTTTGATCTTATATTCACTTGAGAATGTCAAATTGATACCAAAGTATAAAATGCATAAATTTTTGTGCCAACTTTTTATCAAAAGGAAATGTCAATATCAAACTCATAAATCTTTGATGAAGGCCTTTAGCTGAAATGATGCTGACAGACATGATCCTAATTACATCCAATGTGTGGTGATGCAATATAGCATCCCCTATAAAAAGTGAGTATGTAATGCTTATGCATCTTTTCCTCATTAGACTTATTATAATTGATCAGGATCACTGGCCTTAATAAAAGACTTTTCACTTTTGTCACAAACTTTACTGCAGGGGTATGTGTGCAGGTTTGGAAAAAGTTTCTGAACCACTATATCAAAAACATGTCCTTATGGCAGTTTTTCTGCATATTCCTGGTACAATCTGTTCCATTGGCATTCATCCCAAGCACTAACTTTTGGAATCCAAATTGAGTCCATTCTTCCTCAGTTCTTATTTCATACTACTTTATAATTGCTCTAATTGATTTATCTAATTGTATATTATCTCCTTGTGATAATAGCTCACAAATGTTGCTAAGAAACAATGGATATAAAGAATCAAAATAATATTTTAAAACATATTAAAAATTTTGTTGACATGATTACCTGTGTGGCAATTCAACAAGGTTTTAAGACAATATAGAGCAATTATCTTTTTTTCATTGGTTAGAGACAGAGCTTTTAGCAGAGCTCATGTAGTATCATATTTGTTGGAAGTTGTGTTATGTACAGATTTTCCTCCTAGGAACTATAATTCTGAATGATTAGCCATTGCTCTTCCCCGTGCTTCTCTCAAAGGCCTACTGAAAAATATTAAATCCAGTAGACCATATGGGTTTTAGTTAGAAAATGGCAGGTCAGTCCCTGAAGACTACCTTTAAGTAGATCTGACTTGGGAATTTCAGAGATAATATAGGAATTACTATTCTCCCCCAGTAATCATGAGAAAGTAAAGTTATATTAGGGAGCAACATAATATTTTGTATACATTAATCTACTAGCAAATATTTTATTTGGGTTTCATGTGATTATAACTGCACACTCCCTCTTTTATAGGTTCCTTCGTCTTTGCAGTTACAGTCACAGATGCTGATATTGGACCCAATTCTGAACTACATTACTCTCTCTCGGGTAGAAACTCTGAAAAATTTCACATTGACCCACTGAGAGGAGCTATTATGGCAGCTGGACCACTAAATGGGGCTTCGGAAGTGACATTTTCTGTACATGTAAAAGATGGTGGCTCATTTCCAAAGACAGATTCTACGACAGTGACTGTTAGATTTGTGAATAAGGCAGATTTCCCTAAAGTCAGAGCCAAAGAACAGACTTTCATGTTTCCTGAAAACCAGCCAGTCGGCACTCTTGTCACCACCATTACAGGGTCCTCCTTGAGAGGAGAACCTTTGTCCTATTATATTGCAAGTGGGAACCTTGGCAGTACATTCCAAATCGATCAATTAACAGGGCAAGTGTCCATTAGTCAACCTCTGGATTTTGAAAAGATACAAAAATATGTCATATGGATAGAGGCCAGGGATGGAGGTTTCCCTCCTTTATCCTCTTATGAGAAACTTGATCTAACAGTCCTAGATGTCAATGATAATTCCCCTGTTTTTAGGGAAGATCCATTTGTGTCTGAAATATTGGAAAACCTTTCTCCTCGCAAAATACTTACTGTTTCAGCAATGGATAAGGACAGTGGACCCAATGGACAGTTAGATTATGAAATTGTTAATGGCAACAAAGAACATAGTTTCACTATTAATCATGCCACAGGTGAAATTAGAAGCATTCGGCCGTTAGACAGGGAAAAAGTATCACAGTATGTGCTTACCATAAAGTCCTCAGACAAAGGCTCTCCTTCTCAGAGTACCTCAGTAAAAGTTATCATTAACATCTTGGATGAAAATGATAATGCCCCTAGGTTTTCTCAAATATTCAGTGCCTACGTTCCTGAAAATTCCCCTTTAGGATACACAGTTACACGTGTCACAACTTCCGATGAAGACATTGATATAAATGCAATTAGTAGATATTCCATAATGGATACAAGTCTTCCATTTACAATTAATCCCAGCACAGGGGATATTGTAATTAGTAGACCTTTAAACAGAGAAGATACGGACCGCTACAGAATCCGAGTTTCTGCACATGATTCTGGGTGGACCGTAAGTACAGACGTCACAATATTTGTGACGGATGTCAATGACAATGCTCCAAGATTTAGCAGACCCTCCTATTATTTAGATTGCCCTGAACTTACTGAAATTGGCTCCAAAGTGACTCAGGTATCTGCAACAGATCCTGATGAGGGATCAAATGGACAAGTGTTTTATTTTATAAAATCTCAGTCAGAGTATTTCAGGATTAATGCCACCACAGGAGAGATTTTCAATAAACAGGTCTTAAAATACCAGAATGTCAGTGGCTTCAGTAATGTGAACATCAACAGACATAGTTTTATAGTGACATCTTCAGATCGAGGTAATCCTTCATTACTAAGTGAGACAACAGTTACCATCAACACGGTGGACAGTAATGACAATGCGCCACAATTTCTTAAAACTAAATATTTCACTCCAGTCACCAAAAATGTTAAAGTTGGTACTAAGTTAATTAAAGTCACTGCAGTAGATGATAGAGATTTTGGACTGAATTCTGAAGTGGAATATTTAATTTCTAATGAAAATCATTTCGGAAAATTTAAGTTGGACAATGGTACAGGGTGGATTTCAGTAGCATCTTCCCTGATATCTGACTTAAATCAAAACTTTTTGATCACTGTCACTGCAAGAGATAAAGGAAACCCTCCACTATCATCCCAAGCAACTGTTCAAATAATTGTCACCGAGGAAAACTACCATACACCTGAATTCTCTCAAAGTCACATGAGTGCAACCATCCCCGAAAGCCACAGTATCGGGGCCATTGTCAGAACTGTTTCTGCAAGAGACAGAGATGCAGCTATGAATGGCTTAATTAGATACAGTATTTCTTCAGGAAATGAAGAAGGCATTTTTGCAATCAATTCCTCCACAGGTATATTAACACTAGCCAAAGCTCTTGATTATGAATTATGCCAGAAACATGAAATGACTATTAGTGCAACAGATGGAGGATGGGTCGCAAGAACAGGTTACTGCAGTGTGACTGTAAATGTGATTGATGTGAATGACAATTCTCCAGTATTCTTCCCTGATGAATATTTCCCTACTGTTTTGGAAAATGCCCCAAGTGGAACAACTGTCATCCACCTAAATGCAACAGATGCTGACTCTGGAACCAATGCTGTGATTGCGTACACCGTACAGTCATCTGACAGTGACCTCTTTGTCATTGACCCGAACACAGGAGTCATTACCACTCAAGGGTTCTTGGATTTTGAAACCAAGCAGAGCTACCATCTTACTGTGAAAGCTTTCAATGTCCCTGATGAAGAAAGGTGCAGTTTTGCCACTATTAATATACAATTAAAAGGGACAAATGAATATGTGCCTCGCTTTGTTTCCAAACTCTACTATTTTGAAATCTCAGAAGCAGCTCCCAAAGGTACTATTGTTGGAGAAGTATTTGCCAGTGACCGTGATTTGGGCGCTGACGGGGAGGTACACTATTTGATTTTTGGTAACAGTAGGAAGAAGGGTTTCCAGATCAATAAGAAGACTGGCCAAATTTATGTTTCTGGACTTCTTGATAGGGAGAAAGAAGAAAGGGTATCTTTGAAGGTATTGGCCAAGAATTTTGGCAGCATTAGGGGTGCAGATATCGATGAGGTCACCGTAAATGTCACTGTGCTTGATGCCAATGACCCACCCATTTTTAGTCTAAACATCTACAGTGTTCAGATCAGTGAAGGGGTCCCAACTGGAACTCATGTGACATTTGTCAGTGCCTTTGACTCAGACTCTGTCCCCAGCTGGAGCAGGTTTTCTTATTTCATTGGATCAGGGAATGAAAATGGTGCCTTTTCCATTAATCCACAGACAGGACAGATCACTGTCACTGCAGAATTGGATAGAGAAACCCTCCCTATCTACAATCTCACAGTTTTGGCTGTTGATTCAGGGACCCCCTCAGCTACAGGGAGTGCCTCCCTGTTAGTTACCCTAGAAGATATAAATGATAATGGACCCATGCTGACCGTCAGCGAAGGTGAAGTTATGGAAAACAAACGCCCAGGAACTCTGGTGATGACCCTTCAGTCCACCGATCCCGATCTCCCTCCAAATCAAGGCCCGTTTACCTATTACTTGCTGAGCACAGGTCCCGCCACTAATTATTTTAGTCTGAACACTGCAGGAGTTCTGAGCACAACCAGAGAGATCGACAGAGAACAGATTGCAGACTTCTATCTGTCTGTGATCACTAGGGATTCTGGTGTTCCTCAAATGTCTTCCACAGGAACTGTGCATATCACAGTTATAGACCAAAATGATAATCCTTCACAGTCTCGGACTGTGGAGATATTTGTTAATTATTATGGCAATTTGTTTCCTGGTGGGATTTTAGGTTCTGTGAAGCCACAGGATCCGGATGTGTTAGACACCTTCCACTGCTCCCTTACTTCGGGAGTCACCAGCCTGTTCAGTATTCCAAGGGGTACTTGTGATCTAAATTCACAGCCGCGATCAACAGATGGCACATTTGATCTCACTGTCCTTAGCAATGATGGAGTTCACAGCACAGTCACGAGCAATATCCGAGTTTTCTTTGCTGGATTTTCTAACGCTACAGTGGATAACAGCATCCTACTGCGTCTCAGTGTTCCAACAGTAAAGGACTTTTTGACTAACCACTACCTTCATTTTCTACGCATTGCCAGCTCCCAGCTGACAGGCCTAGGGACTGCTGTGCAACTTTATGGTGCATATGAAGAGAACAATAAAACATTTCTTTTAGCAGCTGTGAAGCGAAACAATAATCAATATGTGAATCCCAGTGGTGTAGCCACCTTTTTTGAAAGCATCAAAGAGATCCTTCTCCGGCAGAGCGGAGTAAAGGTAGAATCCGTGGATCATGACTCATGTATTCATGGCCCATGTCAGAATGGAGGGAGCTGTATAAGGAGATTGGCTGTGAGCTCTGTATTAAAGAGCCACGAGAGTCTTCCCGTCATCACTGTGGCAAATGAACCTCTGCAGCCTTTCTTATGCAAGTGCCTGCCAGGTTATGCTGGTAGCTGGTGTGAAATAGATATAGATGAATGCCTTCCATCCCCTTGCCACAATGGTGGGACCTGTCACAATTTAGTAGGAGGATTTTCCTGCAGCTGTCCAGATGGCTTCACTGGCAGGGCCTGTGAGAGAGATATCAATGAGTGCCTGCCCGGTCCATGCAAGAACGGTGCTGTCTGCCAAAATGTTCCAGGAAGCTTCAACTGTGTTTGCAAAACTGGATACACAGGTAGGACAATGTTTGGCTCTTTCCCTAAGATTTGAGTCATGTCAAGTATAATAGAGAGCAGTGAATTTTGTCATTTTAAAGTGATTTTCCCAAAAAATGGGCATAATCATGGTGAACGCTTTAAGCACTTACTGTTGGCCAACGCTGTTCTAAGCACTTTATCCTTATTTATTTTATTTACTTCTCACAAGAAATCTATGAGGTTGGGATAATTATTTTTCAGTTTGAACAAATAAGGAAAGTTGAAGTAGAGAGAAGGTAAGTTTTCTAAGGTGACCCAGATTTGTCAGAGACAGGTGGTAAGCCTACATGGTTATTTCCAGACTTTGAGGTCTTAGTCAAACTCCTAATGGTCTTATTTAAGAACGAGGAGAATACAATATCTTCAAATAAGAGTGTTCTAAAGTTTAAAGGACATAATATATTTAAATCATAAGACCCGGACCATTTTGTGTCCTAAATAACTATTAACAATTATTGCTGTTTGACTCTTCTATCATCACCATGTTTTAAAGTCACTGCCATCATTATTATTGAAGTTTGATCCACACTGTCTTGAAAAATGAGCAAAAGCGGTGGGGTTTTTTTGTTTTTGTTTTAATTAGTTTTCTTGAACTTTTTTTTTTTTTTTAAAGATTTTATTTATTTATTTATGAGAGACACAGAATGAGAGAGAGAGAGGCAGAGACACAGGCAGAGGGAGAAGCAGGCTCCATGCACTGGGAGCCTGATGTGGGACTCCATCCCGGATCTCCAGGATCAGGCCCTGGGCTGAAGGCGGCGCTAAACCGCTAAGCCACCAGGGCTGCCCAAAAGCAGTGTTTTAAGATTTAAGTTAAAATGCCTTGGGGATCCCTGGGTGGCGCAGCGGTTTGGCGCCTGCCTTTGGCCCAGGGCGCGATCCTGGAGACCCGGGATCGAATCCCACGTCGGGCTCCCGGTGCAAGGAGTCTGCTTCTCCCTCTGCCTGTGTCTCTGCCTCTTTCTCTCTCTCTCTGTGACTATCATAAATAAATAAAAATTTAAAAAAAATAAAAAATAAAATGCCTTGTTATGTCTATCAGGTAGAAAGCATAATAGCTGACCTCTCTCGTAAGCCACAACAAATGGAAGCACAATTACCTTGACATTTTAGAAGCATGATAAAACATAGAGCAGCAAATATGTTTTGCTTGTCTTTGACATCTTAGTAAGATATGATGTATAAATTACGTATATCTCCTTCACTGTCTCTATCTATCTATCATCTATCTATCTATCTATCTATCTATCTATCTATCTATCTAATATCTATCCTATTAGCTGATTGTTGGTGCACCTTCAAATGTGCATAAATATTATGTTTTTTTTAAGAATTATTTATTTATTTATGATAGACATAGAGTGAGAGAGAGAGAGAGAGAGAGAGGCAGAGTGTGTCACAGACAGAGGGAGAAGCAGGTTCCATGCCAGGAGCCTGATGTGGGACTCGATCCTGGGACTCCAGGATCGCTCCCTGGGCCAAAGGCAGGCGCTAAGCCGCTGAGCCACCCAGGGATCCCCAAATATTATGTTGTTAATAAATTTGAGGAGAGAAAAAGTCTTTCCTGTAATTTGCACACTATACAGTGTTAGGTCATATATATTACATTGGATAGCTTTATAGTGTTTATAAACACAATTTAAAGTACCAGCGAGGTAGGTAAAACCAGGACATATTTTTTATTTGTAAATATTTTGCAGAATAATATTTCAAAAGAAGTTTTTATAAGAAAATACATTTAGCTATTTTATATATATATAGTTATTATATTTTTAAAAGATTGTTATTATATTTTTAAAAGATGTATTTGAGAGAAAGAGAGAGGTAGAGAGAATAAGAGATAGCACGTGAGCATGGGGTGGGTAGGGAAGGAGCAGAGAGAGAATCTTCAAGCAGATTCCCTGTTGAGTGTAGAGGCTCACCCAGGGCTCGATCCCATGACCTATGAGATCATGACTTGAGCTGAAACCAAGAGCTGGATGCTTAACCGACTATGCCACACAGGCACCCCTAGTTATTATATTTTTTAAAAGGTGCCCATCATGTATATACTTATGGTTTCATATTTGAAGAATTAAATTGTTTGATGGCGACATAAAGCAAGTTTGAATAAGTCAAAGCAGAACATACAAGCTTTGCCTACTGATAATAACCTTGAAATACAAGTGAAGAAAAGGGGCAGAAATAATATGCAATTAAAAGAATCAAAGGACTTTATGGTTTTTGATTTAGCTATAGCTTTTGGGAAGTCATTTAACCTTGCTGACCTTCAGTTTCTTCATCTGCAAAGTGAAAATAGTCATACTTACTTATCTTTTAGGTTTGTTGTAATGAATAAAGATAATGCTTGTAAAACACCTACCGGAGTTCAATCAGTACCCACGCAAATTAATAGTATTAGTAATAGTGGTGTTATGTAGTGGCAATAATAGAAGCGCAGCACAGAATTTCTAAAAAAGACAAGAAGCCTCAATAGCACAAAGTATGAATTTTACCCCAACTGTATTCCCAGTATCCTGAATAATTGGGCTATATCCATGTTATCAGTTCAGAAGTTCTAGAAAATTGTCCTTAGTCTTTCCCCAAAAACGACTTCCTTGTTTGAGAATTCAACAATAAAGATTATTTCTTTGCCCATTTTAGTATAATATACTCATTCGTACTTAGATTTAAAATGAGTCTATACTTAGTCCTAGAATGAAAAATGTGTGAAGGCACTTGATAATAGATAGGAAACAGGTAAAGTACCATGGGCATGAGCGAAAGCCCCATATGCTGATTCAGCATAAATGTTGCTTCGTGATTTGGCATAGAACTAATTCTTTAACATTACTTCCCTCTAGTTTGTTTCTTTCTTTGATTCATTACATTTAAATATGCATTGCATCCTTTTCTAAATGTAGTAGTTGAAACTTTTAGGATTTCCCTTCTTTTCATTATGAAATACGTATAACATTTATCAAGTTGTTATATAGAGCACTGCTTAAAGTTCTTTACATTGTAGACATTATTATTTAGTTAGTTATTCATTTAGTTCTCCAAACTCAATGAAACTGCATTATCACTATTATTCTTTCCATTTTAAAGGCACAAAATATTGGGTCTTAGACAAGTTAGAAGAGATTAAATAACCTGCCTCAAGCATGGCACAGAAGGTGCTCTAAATGAGTTTTCACTGTAAGCTTCACTCCAGAGTCTCTGCTTTTTATTTGTATGTAATTCTTCATCACACATTGGTTTATATTTGCCATCGGGTATTATGACAAGTCCATGATATCTTTTAAGAACTTTTGTCTATTATTCTACTGGGTCTGTCTCTACAAAACACACGAGATAGTGTATTGATATGAGGTTGATCAAGAACTGAAATTACCTCCAGACTTTCAGGTAGCAAGGTACTTAATACTAGCAAATAGCTTGCAAAATCTTTAAACCAGCTAAGAATGAAGGTCTGAAAAATTCACCAATAATCTCAGCAATAGGAACAATGTAAGGGGGCACTTGTGTAGTTCAGTCGGTTAAGTGTCTGCCTTCAGCTCAGACCCAGTTGGTCCTGGGATCCAGCCCTGTGTTGTGCTCGCAGCTCAGCCAAGAGTCTGCCTCTCCTTCTTTTTTTTTTTTTGCCCCTCCCTTCAACTTCTGTGCATGCTTTCTCTCTCTTTCTCTCTGCTCCATCTCAACAAATAAATAAAATCTTAAACAAAACAAAATACAGTAGGTATTGCAAGAAACCACTGCCAGTCATCTTGTCTACCTGCAGTGCTGCAATGAGTGAGTCCCAGAACAGTCCTTGCTTCACTTTCACTCTTTAAATATCATTCAAAATTTACCCACTGGCAAAATCTAATCCTAAACCCTGCTGGAAAGGAGTTTAGAATAGTTTTGTGACATCCGGCCCCTGCAATACAGAAAGATAAGAATGATGCTGAGTGTCAAGAGATAATATCTGGCATAGAAAGATACTATTATTACCCCTACTGTATGTCATAGAAAATTCAGCCTATACTCTGGTGACTCTAGAGCCAGAGCTGCCAAAGACTAGATCATAACCTCTTTCTGTAAGAAAAGTTATTTGAAGTTACAAAAGTAACTTGAAATTACTGTGGTGATTTTACATACTGCCCTTCTCTAGAGCTCATTTTAGTCTTCATTTGCATAGTTGGAGATAATCCAGCAAATCAAGAATGATGTAAACATAAAGTTGAATGATTAATATGAATCTTCTCTTTTTTGAATTTGTGTAATTCATTGTTTTAAATTCTATACGAATAGTCCATGCAGTAAAATTAGCAGATAATTCAAGTCTGATAATTTTATTTTTTTATTTTGTTTTACAGGAAACAGTATAACAAAATGCATAGCTACAAATTCTTAATCCATACACTAAATTAGGAATGTGTTGTTCAAATGTCCGAATCTGTTTAAAATTATAAAGATAATCCCTGAAGGATCATTTTGAGTTAGTCTTTCTAGGTAGTCTTTACCAGCTCACCCGACTCAGGAAGATGGAGTAAATGCATCAAAATATCTTAAAGAGCTAATCAAGCTAATAAATCATAGGACAAAATTCTTACATAAGCATATGTGTACCTCATAGAATGAATTTTTAAAAATATATATTGTAGTTTACTTTTATTAATACAAATTAACTACTAATGCTTTGGTAAAGCTTTATCCAAAGCCTATATATGTTCAAATATTTTTTTTTGATCATCAGAACTATTTCCAATCACTTGCACTCTATTTACTTCTTTCAACTTTTACCTGAAATTTTTCAATGATTTTTAAAGTCTGTGGCATTACATATTGGAACTGTGAGATTTTAACTTTATGTTTAAAATAATCCTCAGATATTATCCTATCACACACACACACACACATACACACACACGATTGCCACCACCACTGTATATTTCATATAAAGTTAGAAATTGTGCTAAAGATTGGAAAAGTGAGTGGCTTATGCACTGATGCAAACCATGAGACTTAATCCTAAGAATCCTACAGGGAGTGATTGTTAGCTGAACAGAGATTTTGTGTGAACATCCTTTAGGAGTATAAATACAAAATGAAAGTTATGGAACAACTACAATAAAAATATATGAAGGGATATAGTTATTACCACATTGCCACCAGTATATTCCTGATAATATATGAATTTACCATTTATATTTTTAAAATTTTATCTTCAAGTTGGTAACCATAGAATCACATAATACATATAAAATAAGGATTTTTTAAATGAATGAAGATTTTGAGAGAATGAATTTGTTTATATAACTTGTGTTTCTGATCTCTTCTTAATTACTGGAAAAATAACCAAAAGGAAATTGAAAAAAATGGTGAGACTTAACATTCAATAACAATCACTTCACATTTCATTGTTAAAAAATTGTTCTATAATTTAACTTTTATATCACTCAGTGGAGCTTTGATTCACTATAATACAGCATTTCAGAAAGAATGAATTGATTTAATATAACATAGGGCATGTGAAAAATTACTTTCTAGATTTTCATAAGATTTAATAATACCAGAAATTACATCATTGTCAATGTACCTCAGTAAATCAAAAGAAAATATTTTTCATGTTATTCATGCCTCAGAAGTTCAGGGGATCCTGGAGGAAATTAGCAGCTTAATAACTACCAATCCAGTATTTCTTTTCCTACATGGATGAACATTTCATGCATTTAATAGAACACTAATTAGAAAGCCCAATTATAGTCAGGAACCACTTATCATTTGTCTCCCTGCTCCAGGTTTCCACAGTTTGCAGCACAATCCTGCATTAAGTCTTTCAAGGAATGGTGTTTTAAATGCAGCATGTAGATGGAGCTTATTTTCAAATCTGGGTCTCTCCTAACAGAATTAGTTCATAGCCCCTTTAACCTTTCCCATCCACTTTCACACATCTGGATGCATTTTAGGTGTGGTATTTGGAGTAAGGCCAAGGTTTATTACCATATGGAGAAGTTTTCCTATGCTCTCAAGTAAGTCTTGATATTTCAGGGGAGGATGAGATTTGTCCATTCATCACTTTTATGACATTTGACATTATAAATAGGAATTTTTTCAGACATATAAAGTTATATACAGGTTGTGCATAGTAATTTTACTAAGAAACTTGGCAAACATTTTCTTTCATGAAGATGGAAGTTGTAACTGAGTCATTCTTTTAAAATCATAAGTCATACATGAATGTTGTCAATGATCGTGTGATCAGAACACTGTAGAATATAAACAAAATGTAGTGAATGGATAGGAAATGAAATTTTCTGTGAGATACAGAAGAATCACTCATTTTGGTTATTTTAAAATATGATTTGCATCTTATGAAAGCATTAATAAGAGGCTTCTGGAAGCTTAAATGTTTCTTATTTCTGCAGAAAGCAAACATATTTGTAAGCTTATCATGGATATTAGGGATGTCAATATGCACCATCATCTGTAGTTTCATTGAAATTGTATTCGCATATGTTTTAAAATACAAAAGGAAAACAGATTTTTTCTTTATTTTTTCTTCCTAGCAGCTCTTAAACATGATTTTTTTGCTTTCTTTTGATGTAAAAAAACAATGCTATTCGATCAGGATATTTAGGTGAGCTATCTTCATAGGTCCTTGCACAATAATAGGACACATTTACTAGTGTAAAAAAAAAAAAAGCTACTTTCTGCTAAAATAACAAAAAAACTCATAAGCATATTCAGGATAAATAATATATTATGAAATCATATTTATTAATAATATAATCAATTTAGATATAAAATGGACTTTGATAGTTCACAAAATCTCCCTTCTATCTATGTATGAATACAAGAGATGCAAAAGTAGTAATTGTGATCTAATATATTACATATAATCTAAGAAATCATCATATTCTCATAGGTGTCCACATTTATGAGGTAGGAATAAATTTAGCTCGGCTCCACATAATCAACATTAAAATGTTCTATTAGAAAGAATGGAATTTGAATATACATCCTTATTAAAAAGACCACAGGTGATCACAGCAGCTCACCTTCTGCCCCAAACATGAAGATACATGCTAAATTTCTTTTGTAAGTTTAAACTATAAACTTGAAAAGTCTGTGGATACACCGGCCTCCCATTACACATGCATTTCCATCTTCAGCAATTCCCATTCTTCAAGTTCTAGGGGTTTATACTTCTCGAAGCACACCTCCTTCTATGATAAATAATTTATATCAACACAGTTAATTGATGGATGGCAAAGCAATGAGAACAGTTTATTCTTGTAAACAGATGCTATCACAACTAACATACCTTAATAGAAAAAGGCTTTTTGTGTTCCAGAGATAGGGTTGTGTTTTTTTGTGTGAGCCCTATCAGTGTACTTGCAAACCCCAAGGCTCCGACAAATTTTGTTAATTGACTTGCAGTATTAATGAAGTTAATGATCCAAGATTTGGTTTCACGGTGCTCCAACACATCAGATTTTTTGTACTAGAAGCATCTTAGAGTAATTCAAACTGCTGCATTCTCTGATAAGCATTGTGCATTTAACACAAGAATTTAAGTAGATAGAGGTGTGGAGAACAATGCAGAATTCGCTGCTGATTTCTAACTAGATAATAGAGCATGAACTTTCCAGACCTGATAAATTCGTATTTCAAGGCTTTCCTTTAATTCTGTGTAAACATATAACATCTTTCCTTCACATAAAAAAGTCTTTTTAATAATAATTTAAATGGCAATACTGAGTTTTCAAACTGTGTCTTTCAATCTAGTATGGTAACTGCTTTGAAATTTACTAATTGTAAAAAAAGAAAATACTCATCAAATGGAGTAATCAAACCAAATTTTTGAGTGGTAAATAATTTGCATACTTTAACACCAACATATAAAACTATTCTTTTTTCTCAAACTCAATAATAAATTGATATACTTAACCCCTAGCAGAGTCATTTTTTCAAAAATGTTTACATCCACCTACTAGAGAAAAGAAAATAAAACCTTGGTTTACATTAAAATGTAAAATGAATGGTTGATTTTTTTTCTCTTACTAATGTCTATTTATATTGTTGTATACTCAAAGAATAAGATTCCGTTGAGAATTTAACTTTCAAAAGAAATTCATTCTTAAACTAGTATTTTCTTAGTTGTAGCTTCTGCCATTTTCATAGTTGTATATTTTAATACATAGGTAACTCTTATTTAATTTGGGGTTTCTTTCCATCCCTAACTTTGGACTAACTAAAATAGTGTACAGTTTATATTTAAATTAAACTCAGATGTATATGTTAATTCTAATTTTGCAAGGGGTAAATAAGATAACCTCTTTATGTAAATTACAAAACAAAAACCATCTAATTTTCTTTTGTTGTCATTATTTAAACCAAAATTTTATTTTTTTAAACCAAAATTTTAAAAGACAGTCTTTTCTAAGAGGATTACAAAGACGATATAGTTGGGATTTGTGATATCAATGACTTGCATTTTTATACACTTATATATTTTTCTTGTAGAGCACCTATGTCCAAATTTCTGAGCAATTGTTCATGATAGTGCTCCTTAAATTGGTTACTCTTTGTTCCCTGTTTGCAGTCTTCAAGAAGTAAAGTTGTAATTTTGTGACCCATTAACTAGTTTTCACAATATTAGACTGACTATACTTATAAAGCCTGTATGTACAGCTGACCCTTGAACAGCCAGGTTGGAACTGTGTGAGTCCACTTATATGTGTATTTTTGTTTTTATAAATACAGTACAGTAAATGTATTTTCTCTCCCTTATTTTCTTAATAACATTTTATTTTCTCTAGCTTACTTTATTGTAAGAAGACAGTATATAATACATAGAACATACAAAATATGTGTTAATCAACTATTTATATTATTGGTAAGGCTTCTGGTCAAAGCAGGCTATTAGGAGTTAACTCTTGGGGGAGTCAGTAGTTGTATGTGTATTTTCTTTTTGTGTGTATTTTTTTTTTTATTGGAGTTCGATTTGCCAACTTATAGCATAACACCCAGGGCTCATCTCGTCAAGTGCCCCCCTCAGTGCCCGTCACCCAGTCACTCCGTCCCCCCGCCCACCTCCCCTTCCACTACCCCTTGTTCGTTTCCCAGAGTTAGGAGTTTCTCATGTTCTGTCTCCCTGTCTGATATTTCCCACTCATTTTCTCTCCTTTCTCCTATAATCTCTTTCACTATTTTTTATATTCCCCAAAAGAAAGAGACCATATAAGGTTTGTCCTTCTCAGATTGACTTACTTCACTCAGCATAATACCCTCCAGTTCTATCTATGTAGATTTTCAACCGCAGGGTTGGCTACTTTAAAACACCAGCATTGTCCAAGGACACCTGCCTCAATACATGCTATTTTTAACATAATTCTAAAAGAAATTTTCAAAAAAAAAGAAGAATGAAACCTTACTCAGTCCGATAACACATGTGAAAATTATATGTAGATCATACAGTGGAAAAAAATGCATGGAGTGGATGTGACTTTCTTGATAGCAAATAAATAATTAAAAGTACAGCTCATAGGTCCTTTTTATTCTCTGTTGGTCAATACTAATATTACGGGAAAAAATTCACTTCTCTAGAGGAATATGACAGAAATCCAATTGGAAAATACCATGGGAGAGAGTTCTATGCCACACCATCTCTCTGGTGTGATATTGTACCGGCTTATAATAAAGTCATTCTGCCTATTTATTAAATGTAACTCATTGGCACAGTTCTTAAAGCCTAATTTCTGTGCCTTTGGTTGGTAACTTGTTTATTTTCATTATTTCCCCCTAGGATGGAAAGGTATTCTAAAATTGTTACTGTTTTGCCTTTTAAGGAGGTTCCCAATATTATTTTTAAAGAAAAAATGTTGTTTATGACCCTGTGATGTAGAGAAACGTGTTTAGTTAGTGTCATGAGGTCTGACTCACGCTTATAATTTTAAACTAGAACAATTGTGGCTACATAATCAAGCCACAAAAACAGAACTAAATTAAACAAAACTTTGACTATGTTTTAAGCATAGTAATCATGGTGAAATGGATTATCTATGCTTAACATTGAGTCTAGTTGTGCATATAAAACTTACATGTTTTCATAAGACATTTAATAAAGGCATTAATGAAATCATGTTAAGAAGTAGAAAATAGCTTTACAGAAACAAACTATTTAAATTAAATAATTAAAGCCTCATTATCAATGAATGAAAAATAACAAAGAACTCTATAACATCTCATTGTTTCTGGGAATTGGAAAACTAGAAATAACTCTAACAAATCAATCATTACAATAATTAAAAACTATAGAAAAGTGGCATTAGAACACATTGTTAAAAAAAATTACCACCATCACCACCACCACCACCACCACCACAAAAATAAATAGGACTGGCCAATTACTCTGAATTGGCCTATCTAGGGGTTAACTGACAATCACAGGTTTGCAAAACCTGGATATGGGAGCAGACCTACATTGGTCTGTGCCATCGTTTTACAATTTCTTCGGCAAAATTTTAGCCTTCAAGAAGCTCTTCTTCATCTATGAAATGTAAAAGTTTCCTGTTGCTTGGATTAATCTCCCCACTAAAATGGAAATGCCATGTTGTGACACTTTTTTTGACTGCCATTCCCATCTTCTAACCTTCCTAGACAGTAAGAGGCACTCAGTCAATATCAGTTGATTCAACCAACAAGATGATCTATGAAAAGTCCCTATAACTGAAAAATATGCTGCCTAGGTGTCAATGTTTTGGAAAAAAGACAAGGTATACATAACCTGTAGTAAAGAATAAATCTTAAGTATTTGAAATATATGATGTGCTTCCTGATTTCTTATTCTGCTTTACAACAGATAGGTCAGTGAAGGGATATTTCTTGAGAGTGAAAGTATTTTAGTTTGACAAGCTATATGAGACTGATTCTTACCTTTAAAAAGTCCGAGTCAAAGAAATCTCTACAGTGAGAATTATACTGTAAAAGTTTCAAACCTCATTATAAATTTGAAAAAGGAAGACACATTGACAAGAGAAAATAAATTCAGTGAAAACATTTAAATATGTTCACCATTTGTGATTTTCCTGCAAACAGTAGTTCCTTCCAAGATGATTATGTAAATTATTTCCTTACTATTTTAATACACAACTTTACAATAGGACAACTAAATAAGATTTTGAACTCTGAGGCATTCCAATTTTCTCATGTCAAGTAAAATATTCTTATATTTCTCTTCTCCAAGATATGACCTCTTAGAATAGATTTTTACATGTGGTTATAAAGTAATGGTATTAATATATTTTTGCATAAGATTTTTTTAATGGGGTTTGATACTTTTCAGGGAAAATGTGTGAATCTTCAGTCAATTACTGTGAATGTAACCCCTGCTTTAACGGTGGTTCCTGCCAAAGTGGTGTGGAGTCATACTACTGCCATTGTCCATTTGGTAAGTATTGCTTAGTCGTTGATATAAAATATCAATCTCTTTTGACACAACGTTTAGCAATTTTATTGACCATCAGTGATTAGGAAAATATTAGTTGTTTTACACAGGAGGTTTTAGCAAAATAAAATCTCAAAGGTTTAATATTTTTAAAAAAGTTAATTATGGAGATGCCATTGAATATATTACTTCAGTTATTACTAGGAAAGTAATCAACACGAGATAATTGAATTTGATGTGTCTCCTCAGGACATTTCCCCTCAAATATTTATGGATGACTTCTTTTTAGCCTGGAACCTATCAAAGAAAAAAGTCTTTTTAAGCACTATCTGACATCACAGTCTATTTAAAATCTTTAAGGATAATTAGTCAAAGTGGGTTTCTTGTTTTGTTTTGTCTTGCTGCTTTTTATTTTTTAACATTAATTCAACCACTTCTAATAGAAAGATTTAGTAACTAGGCATGAAGTTTTCATGATAGGCTTTTTGTAGATACTACCAAATAACGAATCACAATTCAGACTAATGTGTTCTTTTGAAGAAGAAAGTTGTTAGAATTTTTTTGTACACATTCGTATTTATTCACCATAATGGAAAGAACTAAAAGATTCCTTTCAGATCTCACTCAAATGTTACCCAGCACTGGGACAGCCAAGGACTATGAGAATAGCTTTGGAGAGAGCTTTTATTTTAACTTGTATTGTTTCATTGGTTTGTGATTACTACACTTATTTGAAGGATACTTTACCCCACAATATAGTATTCATCTCCAGATGTCCTATAGTAATTAGAGACCCTATCTCTCTCCCTAAGCAAAGGAGGAGAAAGATATTTTTCCAGTCTTTCCTTGAGCAATCACTGAGCTATGTGGACTCTGAAAAGAGACTCTCAATCCACAGTTGTGAATAGAACTATAAAAGAATCTGAGGTTTCTAGTATAATAAAATGTAATGTTAATTCATTTTCAGATAACTTCATGATTCTATCTAGTTTTATTCTCATAAAGCACAATGTCAATAAAATGATAATGAAAAACAAAATATAAGTATCTAATTGTGTGCCATACATTTTAGCAATGGTGCTGAGGCCCAGAAATTGAGGGCTTTGTCTAAAGTCAAAAAAGGAAGACAAAACAAAACTACCCCAAGATGATACAGTGACTAGAACACGTTTTCAGTCTAGTATGACATTTACAGAATCCCTGCTTTTTAAAATTTCTCTGAGATTCTTAACCAGAAATGCCTCTGAAGCAGTGAAAAGCAGATTAAGGTCAAAATAACCCCAATTTTAGATCTCCCAAAACTTCTTTCAGTAATCTCTTATAATCCTAAAGGGCGCTGCTTTCGACAGATAACCACAAGCAGGTTTCATGGTTTAACTTGTATTTGGAATGAAAGAAAAAGGGATTGAAATGGAAAGTGGAAAAAATGGTTTTCAAGTGACTGAAGAAAGGTTTTTACATTTTTTATAGATTTCTTTGCATTTCATTTGCAAATATGAAGATTTAAAATAATTGATATCAAATATAAAACAAATCATTGCTGTCGTGTAGCTGATAGAACAATCATTGCCTATTGGGGCAAAGTGTTTCGGGGTCCAAATGGATCTTGCCCTCACCCTACCAGAGATCTCCAGGGGACTAGCTCAGCAATATAAATTAGAGACAGATCACATGCAGCTGGCAGTGCAAACTTCTCCCTCCATTTCTTCCAGTGGCAAAAAAAAAAAAAAAAAAAAAAATTATTTAAACTTTGACATTGTCAGCTGGCAACAGAGGATTTATAAAAGAAAAGAAAACAGAAAACCTTGAAACAATAATACATGACTTGAGACCAGAAAGATAGAATTAAAAGGACAAAGTATTTTCCTTTTCAAATTGAATGTGGGTGAAACATACAAATACAAAGGACAGATGGAATGCCTCAAACAAATAGCTGGAGTTAGTTACACATGCATCCTATAAAACAACATCTTAACTATAATTTTGAAGTTGGAAAAAAAATTTGCACTGTTTACTTTCTCATCAGTGAAAGATTTGTTGTTTGGATTTTTAGAATTTTTTTAGATTTTGATTTTTTAAGATTGTGTGTTAGAAAAACAAAGTGCTTAAGATTTTATAAAAGGAACCTGTATAATTATAACTCCATATTTATGTATATATAACTACCCACAAACAGAATATTCCTTATTAGAGTAATTTTAATAATTGCTTTTGATATTAATACATGTGCTGCCGAAGTGAGCACTAATTTCTCTTGATCTTATGTAGTTTTATTTCATGACATTTCATTTGGAGGGCTGTTTTGAAATCTTCATTAAATTTTATTTTATTTCAAAAACAAAAATCTACCTTTCTCTAGAAACAATAACAAAACTCTTTAAGAACAAAAATATTCCTTAAATAAATATTTTCATGCATGAAAATGTTGGAGTCTATTTGTGGCAAGTATAAATTTGAATAAAAATACAGGACATCTTTCCAGTACCTATATTCTTTCTACATATACTTAGATTCAATTTTTTAAAGATTTATTTATTTATTTGAGAGAGAGAAAGAGAAAGAGAAAGACAGGGAGGGGCAGAGGTAGAGGGAGAGTGAAACTTCAGCAGACTCCTCGCTTAGCCCAGAGCCCATATGGAGCTCAATCTCATTACCTTGAGATTGCCACCTGAACTGGAACCAACAGTTGGTTGCTTAACCTACTGGACCACCCAGGCGCCTCCATATTGAATTTTTAATCCCATGTTCATATTTTTATTAAAATTTATTCAGAAGAGGTCTGAGAGAACACATAATACATTTTTTCCCCTCAATAATCTATTTCATGGGACGCCTGGGTGGCTCAGTGGTTGAGCATCTGCCTTCGGCCCAGGATGTGATCCTGGAGACCCGGAATCGAGTCCCGCATCAGGCTCCCTGCATGGAGCCTGCTTTTCCCTCTGCCTGTGTCTCTGCCTCTCTCTTTCTGTGTCTCTCATGAACAAATAAATAAAATCTTTAAAATAATAATAATAATAATAATAATAATAATCTATTTCATTTGTATACTTTATCTTTGTTTTTTCTTTAACTTTGGTTACTCTATATATATATAAGTAAGGTATATATAATATAGTAAATGTATATTTAATAGAAATAATTTTTTAGAAATAAATTTTTAAAAGTTATATATTTGTTATACATAATATAAATTATAAATATAATACTGTGACATATATAATATACTTAAACATAAATAAATGTGTGACATATAATATACATCATATATAATTTCTATAATTTCTTTGTTTTTTCTTTAATTTCAATTAATGTTTAAAAATAGTGTGCATATTTCCCACACATTTATAATGAATATTATGTCAGCCAGACAGAGCAGGCAAAGATAACATAAGCTTTTGTAGCAGATTCTAGGCCATTTCAATTTAAAGAACATTTGGATATGAGATGCAGTTCAGTCAAAACAACTAGACCAATCAGTAGATCAGGCCTCAAATTTTGGCTTCATCTCCCATAGTTCTGTGACCTCAGGCAAGTTTTAAATATTCTGTAAAATGATGGCATTAGCTTCTTCTAGCTGAACAATTCCCTAACTCTACATTTAATGCATTTACAAGATATGTACAGCCAAAATTAAGGAATAGAACCTTTGAAAGTTAACAGGAATCATGATGTATTGGCATGGGTTAATTTTCCAATCATTTGCTACAGTCTACTAATATTTGTGGGAAAAGAATTTTGGCGTAGCATTGTAACAATAAAACTCATTTTTAAAGTTGAAAAAGAACCAGCACAAACAAGTGGGAATGCTGGGTTTCAGAAAAAAAGCAGAAAGCTATTTTAAAGTAGCCTGTTGTAAGTTATACCCAAAGAAGGTATAAAACAAGAAAGAGATAAAAACTTAAGACAGTTCTTTCCTTCCCTAACAGCAGTAATTCCCTTCCCTGGTCTTGTGGTTCTTGAAAATACCACAAGTACAGGGACTAAATTTTTTAAGGTCAAAACAAAATTTACCATCCTCAATTGAATTAAATTTTTTTAAAGAAGTATATATTAGAAAGAAGTATCTCAGTCAAAAATTACAGCATATTAAAACTAAAAGTGTTGACAAACTAATTTGGAAAGTTTTCCAGGAAAGCCATGTCTTCAGACATACTCTATTCCGTTAACTCTAATTTTTAGAAATGGGATCTACTTAGATATGTTTCCTAATTGGCCAAAGAAAAACAAGCACAGTTCATTAATGTGTTCTATCTCTATTTAATTTAGACAGCATTCTTTGGAGAATACTACAAAAAAGGTCATTAAAAGCATGATTCACTATTGTAACTTAGAAGTATTTTAATCAAAGTCATTTACTAACACTTCACTGGAATCTGATGTCAATTTATCAATTTTCCCATCTACAGGTGTCTTTGGAAAACACTGTGAGTTGAATAGTTACGGATTTGAGGAATTATCATACATGGAATTTCCCAGCTTGGACCCCAATAACAACTATATTTATGTCAAATTTGCAACTATTAAAAGTCATGCTTTACTGCTTTACAACTATGACAACCAGACAGGGGACCGGGCTGAATTTTTGGCCCTTGAAATCGCTGAAGAAAGACTAAGATTCTCTTATAATTTAGGCAGTGGTACATATAAACTCACCACCATGAAGAAGGTGTCAGATGGACATTTTCACACTGTGATTGCCCGGAGAGCAGGGATGGTAAGACATTTCATTCTGCATTAAAACTTGTTTTATTGTTGCACATCCAGTCAAAGCATGAATCGAAGTGCAAATTTGACCAGTTTTGTTATGAACGACAGCAGCGAATAGGTAATATTTTTCTTTTGCTCATGACTACTATTTGTCACAAAAAATCAGCTTGACTCAAAAACAACAAAAGGTAACAAAATAAAGAAAACATCCTAGTGCCTAAACATTTCATTTTATACATTTCCTATATATGTTTAAGGCCACATCAGAACTGTACTTAAAATGGCTACTTTTCTAAGCATCCCAGCCCTAACTGAAGAAACAGTTTAAAAACAAATGAAAAACCTTTCCTACAAATAAATTACTGACGAAAGATGATACTAACACATATTCCAATACAGTAGTTAGTAATCCTTATTGTACCAGAACCTCAACATGCTGTCTGTCATCTGTGAGGTCTATGACATGGGACTGTATTGAAATGAAGTTTTGTTTTTTGAGTATCTAAGGTATTCTCAGAATTATAAACTCAATAATATTAAAGAGTCTCATGTTATATTCCATTTAATTATATGGCTCTCATGTTACAATAAGATGGTGTAAGATTGTGCATATTTATTTAGTCCTTATGTTAATTAAATAAGTATTTTTCTTTATAAAGGAAAATGCATGATGCATTTTCCTGATTAGCATTTGAAAACATTTGATATAGAGCAATAGAATGGAAAAGCTTATTTACTTATGTATTCTTTTATTTACCTTCCCAACTAACTCTTTATCATTCTCCCCATGTTTGATAACTATCAAGGATTTTTGAAAAAGTAAATGCTAACAAAAACAATTTAAAAATATTTTTGGATTTTACCATCAACCTTTTAAAATTATAGATACTCTTTAAAATTAACATTTTGCTAGCAAAAGAAATAGAATTAAAGTCATGTATTAAAAATTAGCCAAAAGAACAAATTAAAAGCTCTGAAATCATTTTTAAATGAAGAAATTTGGGATCTAAATGATTACAGCTTTAGCTCTGTGGCAGTCTAGAAAAAATCTAAAAAATATAAATCAGTCTGAAACTGATCAAATTAATCATATGTTTCTCTGAGGATACTAGTATTTTGACATTAAATTTTGGGAACACTTCTTTTTTGGGGGAACACTTTATATTGTTGGACTACATGTAAGCAACTTGCTTAAAGAACATAGGAAATGTTTTTTACCATGTTTTTTGCTATTTTCTCTGTGATCCATAGTTTTAAAAGAAAAATGCCCTTTATAGTTACAAATTTCATAAAAGCGTAAGACAGAAGCAATATTATTATATTAATTGCTTTCTGACAAATGTAGATAACAAGCAGCCTTTATCAGAGGACAAAATTTTCCATTTGTTCTTAGAAATACTTTAAATCCAATGTGTTTTGTGTTTTTTTTTATGACATTAGATACAATAATGGCTTTTCTCCGTTCAATTCAAATATAAAATAGGAAAGAAGATTTAAACAATTTTTTAAATACAGAAATATTTTCATATAAGGAAAAAAAAGGAATAGTGATGAGTCTAAAGATGACCAGATGATTACATCATTACCATCAAGGTTAGATGTTTGGATATTCAATAATCAGATATCTCCATATCCACTGTGATGAGCTCAGTTTCTACCAAGTTATTAGATACATTCTATTGAAATATATGTGAGAAAACAATAACAGTATTAATGAAAATTTATGAATCATTTTCATTATCTGTTGTCTTCCATTTTCTTAAGAACTTGGTGTTAATATTTTGTAATTACAACTTTTTTCTAATATATTTAATTTATAAAATGTTTATGTAACAAAATTACCCCTAATATTCTGAAAATGAGATCAAAACAAGAATGACATGTAGTAACCTAATTAAAATTTAGAGCATCGATATTTGAAAAATTCATTTAAAAAATCTACTTGAAAAGTACTCATTTGGAGTCTTGATTTGATAATAAGGTGGCTTTGTTTATTGAAAAGGGGTTGAGCAGAAAATAAACATTTAGTTTGTAAATAGGCATAACATCTCCCTTTTGGTATTATTGGAAAGATTAATATAAATCATATCCAAAATCTTATATATTTGATATTAAGTAGGTGCTTGGTAAATGTTAGTTGTCTTGAGTTTCCTACACTGCCCCCCCATTCAGCCTTTTAAGGTTAAAAGAAAATGTTTTACTTAATCTCAATAAAGTTTTAATTATGAGTAGTGCCTAAAAAGTCACACTGACTTCAGTGAATCTTAATAGGGATATAACAAACAAAACTTGGAAATAATAATTTTTTAGATTGGTAATAAGTCAATATGCTCATTTCTGCCTAAGATTTTTTTAAACCAGCTTGATACCAAACTTGTACGCTCAGGGGAAGACCTCTAGGAAAATACTGATTTAGAAGATTCCAATTTTCCTGATTATCAATTTACCTCAGCATTATTGATTCCCACAGAATTAGAACAAACATGTGAATCTGGTACCCATATCACATATCAGACTCCATGAGCCATAATGATTTCCTAATACTGATAGCACCCTAATGGGGCATAGCAGGTAGCACCTCACCTCAACTCTCCAAGCAGATGCGAGATAAACATATCGCTAAGATACTGTCAACAGACTTTTATGTGGAATAGACGATTTTATCTGATAACCTCCCAGGTCCCTTTAAATTTCATGAACATTTGATTCTATGGAACTAGCTTTTGGGAGCAAGAGGGAGAGCAAAGAAAGAGGTACTGTGTGTATGCCAAAAGGGCTAGAGAAAAAATTCTTTCAGTTGATTTGTAATATGTGGCCATAGTCATCAAGTTTTAAATAATACCAAATGTGGAAAAAAATACCTTTGTCATTAGTACTTCAGTCAGAGGAAAAAAATGTCTTCCTATTTTAGAAAACATCCAAAATAAGGCCCCTACTGGATTTTGAATCTGTCATTTTCTGCAGTTCAAAGGGATTTTGTTAGAAACTGGCAAAATCATTAACTTCTCAGCTTTGAATCATTGAATAGACAGGATAGAAACATCTCAATTTACAGCAGTACTGGTAGAAAAATTCAATGGTAAGAGAAAGAGCATTTAACTCTGGGGATTAAATTGCACAAGCTGCTATTCAAATAAAACTTCCCCTCCACTATTCTTTGTGCTGTATCATGAAGCTTTGAGAAAATAAGAAAAACATATTAACTTTTAAGATTGACCGAAATATGAGGCCATTATGTAAGATGTTTTTTTTTTTTCTCTCCTAGTTGAAGCATTCATAAATATCTATGTGATATTCTCTAGCTTGTGATAGCTTTAGGGGTCTCTAGAATGGAGGGATACTTTGCATAGTATCCAGAGAGAGATGTGTTAACACCTTGTGTTAGAAGAAAAGGGAATTGTGCTTATGTCAAATAGTCAGCATAAGTGATACAAATTGTATCACAGAAACCCCTAATGCTTTTGAGAATGAATGTCACTCAATCATTATAGAACACTGAAAAAATTTACCTATTGAAAGAGTTAAGTAAGTTGGGCGTGAAATCTTGAAATAGGATTGGAAGTGTAAATGTTTCCTAAAAATGTTAGTATTTATTATTTCCTTGAGAAGGTGGCCAGAAAAAGATTTACATGGCTCATGAGAATCTATTGTATGGCATTTATAATCAGTTCTAATAATTAACTGGTAGAAATATTTTTGAATATTTTAGCCAGTAATATTTGATGCACGAAAACTATAAATAGACCCCATTCTTTATTTTTGAAATGTGTGATGTTTAAGATACACTTTTACATATCTCCCATCCAGCTATAAATTTTTATGGACAATCTCTAAAAATAATATACACTATTGATAAACATTGGATGTTAAGGAAATGAATCATTTCCTTATAATTCAGGAGGGCAGAAAACTTGATACCTTCACAAGTAAGTCAGGTGTAACGTGAGTCAACTCGTTTAACCTCCCTGAGCCACTGCTGACATTTCCTTTGCTTTTGTTACAATAAACCTCAAATGGTAACCATTCTTATAAATTAATCCTTGCATAGTATTTATATTTTTATTATATAGTGGACAAAGTTGGATTAGCCCCATACTGTGCCATTCAAGCAAATTTAAGTAGGACCCTTTACTGTTGCCTTGGGAGAAACTACCTTAGTTCTCCTGTACTTCTGGATTTGGAGTTAGGCATCCTCCTGTGATTTACAGGCCATGTTCTGATATACTAACTATATTGTGAATATCATCCTTATCATTTCACCAACTAAAATTTGCAAAGTTTTGTTAATTGCAGAATTTTACTGCAGTTTGGGGAATGAAGGAGGGGCATCACAATAGTATTCAGAGCACAGAATAATTTGAATATGGAACAGGTGGGTCTTAAACCAGACCACAACCATCTCTCGTGGCCATTACTCAATATGTAGAACTCTGACTTCATATTCTTGGACCTTGTGACTATAATTTGACGACTCCATTTATTGATTAAATAGAGTATTCGTATGTTCTAGTAAACAGAAGAGTTTTGTCTTAGGGTATGCATCCCTTGGAATGCAAAACCAGTTACAGTTAGCTGCGATTTAAATATTATTGGGTAGTTTCTACTGTATCGCAATAGACAATAATGCATTCTAATAATAAGATTCTTTTTTTTAAGTAAAGATTCTTATCCTAAGTGGAATGGGGCATCTAACTGACTTGTTTACTTTTGTTTACTTCTTTTCATTATCTCAAACTTTAGTACAGTATAATAATTTTCGTAGATTGCTGTGATACTATTTACACTATGCTCTGGAGATATTTTTGTAAATATGGCTAAAATATTATTGGAATAAGACTTCTGGAATCAGAAATCTAATGTCTTTTTTCTTGTTAGAATAGGTGGATACTACCTTAAACATGTTTCTTGAGATTGTAACCCCAGGAAATGTCCCGTATATCCCATAAGCTTCTGGTATGATATTGTAAGCGACATTAGTAGCATTTATAATTTTTAATTTATAAAACAAGGGGGGTGGAGAAGATTTTTCAAAGTGTCTTCCCACCTCTTACATGTAATGATTTTGCAATTTTAGACACGTAAAGTAGTGCCCAAATTTTGATATTACAGTTGTATTATGTCACAATATACTAAGTCAAAATGTTATCACAATTTAAAGTCAGGTGCATGTAGAAACAAATACTGGGCAGTGTTGGCTGAAAAGAACAAAGGGACAGCAGACCCCAAGATCAATGTTTCCCTCTCCTGCTTTATAGGCAGCTTCCTTAACTGTGGACTCTTGTTCTGAGAACCAAGAACCTGGGTATTGCACTGTCAGTAACGTGGCAGTTTCAGATGACTGGTGAGTAAAATTATGAGTTTGATCTTTATTATCAACTGACATTAAAAAGGAAATTATACAAGGGTGCCTGGGTGATTCAGTGAATTGAGCGTCTGACTTCTGATCTCAGCTCAGGTCTGGATCTCAGGGTCATGAGTTCGAGCCTTGTGTTAGGCTCCACACTGAGCATGGAGCTTATTTTTTTTTAATTTCTATTTATTTATGATAGTCACACAGAGAGAGAGAGGCAGAGACACAGGCAGAGACACAGGAAGAGGGAGAAGCAGGCTCCATGCACTGGGAGCCCGACGTGGGATTCGATCCCGGGTCTCCAGGATCGCGCCCTGGGCCAAAGGCAGGCGCTAAACCGCTGCTCCACCCACGGATCCCTTATTTTTTTAAAAAAGGAAATTATACATTTAAAGATAATTTTATTATGTTAAAGTGTTATGAAAGTTTATAGTAGTCTATCCTCTCCAAAAGAATTTTCATGCTGTAAAATAAGAAATTAATAATTTCTGTACAGAATATGTAAAAATGGTGTGAAATGAAGTAGTAGAGATGAGGATAAAGCTAGAGGAAGGAAAGAGTGACATAGCCTATACTGTTTGAGATGATTCATGAAATCATTGCATGTGACCTGGGTCCTGCGAGGTTAGGCTAAGGACCCCACTCCTTAAATACCTCCTCTGAAAATTATATGCAACAATTATCCACAGATATTTTTTCAATGGTGCCTCAAGCTGAAACAGCATTATGCCATCTAAAACATAAATGATTTTAATAGAAATAGCAACAGAGAAAAAGAACTATTGACACATCACCCAGGATCTTAATTAAATTATTGGCATTACTATCATCTTGTAGTGGAGAAAAAATATAAACTAACATTAATATTAGAGTTGTCACTATTTCTACTGCACTGTTTCTCCTTTCTGAGAGTATGCTTCCTCTTGCTAATTCAACATTGTTTTATACATCCCATTTGACTAACTGAAAATGTCATTTCCATAAGTTATATTATTTTTCATACCTTGAAAACCTAATAATTCTGTAAAAATCTGTTAGAGGATATGCATCAATAGGTAATATTTTCCATTCAAATTTGCCACGCTATAACACATGCCAGAAAAAGTTATGTTCACTCTTTTTAAAACTAAACATTCTACTGAAATCTATCATGTTGGAACTAATATACTTATCTTTGCTTTCTTATGTAGGACTCTTGATGTTCAGCCAAATCGAGTCACAGTTGGAGGTATCAGATCGCTAGAACCGATCCTTCAGAGGAGAGGACATGTGGAAAGCCATGATTTTGTCGGGTGTATAATGGAATTTGCAGTCAATGGAAGGCCTCTGGAACCCAGCCAAGCTTTGGCAGCACAAGGCATCCTAGATCAGTATGGCAATTCTATTTTTTACTATTTTAAAGAAAAAATGCACAAAATTTACATAATTGAGCATCTAAAGATGAGATTCTTATGCCCAAAGCCCTAAAAGCATCAAAAGTGTTTACACTGCTTTGAATTATAAATATTTATTTATAGTTGTGAAATTTTGTTTGGCATAAAATGTGATTTTAGTTAGAAAGTTAACTCTTACTTTCTGGAGTCTGAGAAAAATATATGTGTGCACGTATGCTTGTATATACTTCACATTACCTTAAGAAGTTATTGGGAAGATTATAATGATTTAAGTAGGGTAAATCACACAGAAAAGAACCTGGCACATAATAATATATAAATGTCAGTGCTGATGCATGCAAAAAACTATTTGATATTAAATAGTTTTACATACAACCTATATATTTTCAAAAACTCGATACACCTTTAACAACCAATAATTTGATTGACATAAAACATTTTATTTTCCTATCTATTAGTTAGGTTCCCAGCATTGATTTAGGAATTGTGAAAATAACATTGAAGCTTGTTCCTCCACATTTGCCCATGCATGCATCCATCCTATAGTATACCTTGTATCCCATTAATATGATTGAACTACTTTCATTCCCACAAAGACCAGTCCCTTTTTATGTAATAGATCCAATCCCCCAAAACCCTCTAAAAACACCTTTCCTGCTAACTCGTCAGTGTCTCTTTCCTCATTTCAATCCATGCTGTTATTTCTCCCATTTTTTAAAAAAAGACTTCATTCCATTTTTCTCCCTGGCTACCATATTCTCTCTTTTTGAAAAATTGTTCTATCTTTGTCAATGTGATCAATACCCTTTGCATTGCTAAAAACAATGGTCAGTTTTTATCTTATTTGAACTTTGATATTCATCACTCCCTCGCACTAAAAATACTCTATTAGTTTGTCCACCAGCACATGGTACACTCCCAGTTTTCTACTCTGACTCTTTTTCTCATATGCTTGACCTCTTCTCTTGTATATCTATATTCATTATTTAAACCATGTGTTAATTGTTGAAACCATGTGTTGTAGTCCTTGGTTTTAAGTACTGTGTCTAAAACTGGTGACTCTCAAATGGTTATCTTCTACTTGGCCTCTTCTCTGAACTTTAGACCCTGATACCCCACCGCCTACTCAATGTCTCACCTGTCTTTCTGACAAATATCTCAGACTGAAGTTTATTTTATTTAATTTTATTTTTTAAAAGATTTTATGTATTCATTTATGAGACACACACACACACACACACACACACACAGAGGGAGAGAGAGGCAGAGACATAGGCAGAGGGAGAAGCAGGCTCCCTGCAGGGAGCCGATGCAGGACTAGATCCCTAGACCTGGGATCACGCCCTGAGCCAAAGGCAGATGCTCAATCGCTGAGCCACCCAGGCATCCCACAGACTGAAGTTTAAAATGGAACCTCTGGTCTTCCTTCCTGACTCCTTCCAACTCTACTTCTTCCACAGTTTTCCCTATCTTAGATACTGATAACTCAAGCCACCCACCTGTTCAGTCAACACATTGACTCCTTTGACCCCTCTCTTTCTGACATACCTCACATCCAATCCACAGCGAACAGAATGACAGTGAAAAACAGATGTCAGTTCTAACTTTAACTCAGAAGGCCTTCATGATATAGCCTTTTTCTTAATTTTGTCACCATATTTCCATATACTTCTTTTTCTTGTTCACTCTGCTTCAACTGCATTGGGACTCTATAGGTACATTTATACTTCAAGATTTTACTTGCTGTTTCCTCTGCCTGGAATGATCTTCTACCACATATGCTTTGCTCTCTCAATTTGTTTAGGTCTTTACAAAGGTGGGTCCTTCACTGATGAATCTAGAGGACCAGCAACACCATCCCCTCCCCCCAAAAGCTCCCGATATTCTTTTGTCTATCTTAATTTTCCTGTAGAACTTTTTTCATTCTAACATCCTACTCGTTTACCTAATTTTTGTTTTGTTTTTTGACTGCCTCCTCCACAGGAAAAGGAAATACTTCATGAACATATGGATTTTTTCATCACTTTACCCTCATGCTTAGAATAATATACTTAAAATTGGCATATAGTAAGCATTCAGTAAGCATCAGTTGAATGAGTTGTCTGAAGGAGGAGATGTCATATTAACCAAAGATGTCCTGCTCAAATAAGAATTAATTTCAAGAGGAAATTATCACCTCTTTTTCTGTGTTGTGCAAGATGTCATTTTGTTTAATTTTCTCCTTTACAAAAGAGGCAGAACATGTGTCACAGGACAGCTCCCTACTTCAATTAGGTGCTCCAGATGTAGTTGTAACTTGAGTTTCAAAGAAGTGAGTGCATGAAACTAAGCAAGCTAATAAAACTTTACATCTAATTTAAACAAATTCCCCGCCACACTTTATTTTGTGCCTTATGAGTCTTCGTTGTGATTTCATTTTAGATGTCCTAGACTAGAAGGTGCTTGTACTCATAGTCCCTGCCAACATGGAGGCACATGTACGGACTACTGGTCATGGCAGCAGTGTCATTGCAAAGAAGGACTAACTGGGAAATACTGTGAAAAATGTATGCAAGCTGTTTTATCTTCCACTGGAAATTATAATAATCGTGAAAAGTATAAATATATGCACTCAAATATATAATTGTATTCAAGAATTGTTTTCTTTCTAAATGTTGAAAATGTTAAATGGTAATAATTGGTAGAATATAGTGACATTTTCTACTTGTTTTTTTTTTTAACTTGAAGAAGAGTGGTATTCTTTTAGACTTATTTACTGAATTTTTAAACCATTTTCTTATTGATTTAGTAAAACTACTTTATAGGAATATTAGATGATTTACAAGGTTGAGGGCTATACCATATTTTGGCTTAATATTATCTGCCTTTAGGGGATATTTATCCAGTAAATATTTTGTATGTGGTAGAGAAGTATAAATACTAAATGACTGAAAACTGAGTTCAAACATCATATAATGGCAGTATGACCTATTATAATTAAGGGTGATACTTGAATTTTATTTTTTTTGAAGAATTTATTCATTTATTTTGAGAGAGAGAGAGAGAGAGAGAAGGGAGGGGGAGAGGCAGAAGTAGAGAGAGAATCTCAAGCAGATTCCTATTAAGCACAGAGCCCATCACAGAACTTGATCTCATGACTCTAAGGTCATGACCTGAGCCGAAATCAAGAATTGGATGCTCAACCAACTAAGCCACCCAGATGCTCCAGTCCTTGAATTTTAATAGACAATTATTGGAATTGGTTTTGAGTCTTTTTAAAATATTTTTATTTGTTATTTGCTTTTAAATGCCAATACTATTTTTAATAAGATGTTAGCGATGTTCAAGCCATCATTAAAATATGGCATTCTCTAATTGTAAGCTGGGCATCCCACTAACACTAATGGTTTCTTCTATAAAATTTGCTTTATTTTCAAATATGTGATTACTACTTAAATCATTGCCATTATTTGACTACTTCTTAAGAAGTTTTGATTATATTAAAGTATGAGAATGAATAGAACATCATGATCACATTAAAGATATAGTGTAAGCCAAAAAATCTTACTAGCAGAAGATATAATTATGTTTAAGTTTTAGGACAAAATCAAAACATAAAAAAAATTTGGTGTCAATATTTTTCTGTAGTAGTGAGTATTTGGTAAGTAGGAACTCAATTACATCTGGAATATGAAATGGCTCATTGGCTTGAGAAATGCCTGAGGTCCTTTTTTTAAATTGAGATATAGCTCACATACTATAAAATTTACCTTTATAAAGTATACTATTCAATGCTGAGGCCCTTTTGAGTTCAGTTGCTTTATGTTCTTTCTTTAGCTATATTCACTGTCACTAAAACTTCTGAAGTTCAGTAGTGTGAACATTTTATCACATTATGATGAATTATAATTATACATGACAATTACATATAATGATCAGATGATTATTACTACCAACAGTTACTACAAATATAAAAATTCATGCACATCTTTGTCCGAATTTGTAATGTGCTAGAAGCTTAAGATTATAAATCACTTAGCTATGAAAATGTACATTCATTCATGAATTTTGGAAACAGGAAAACTTATTATAAACACATTTTTCAATTCCATATTTTTAACAGGTGGTATCTCTATAGGCATTCAGGATTTATATCATATATCAAATATATTAACGAATATTTCCCAAATGATTAATGCTTCTGAATTGGACTTAAGCATTTGAAATTAACTTATGCAATATTTCACAAGTGGAAATAATTTTTTTCAAGGGGAGGATTGGGGAACATTGATTCCAAAAACCTGATATCTTGTTATCCTTTTTATAATCCTTGTCACTTCTAAAAACTTTTTAAGAAGCCTAATGGATGCATTCATTTTTCTCTTTCTTCATTGGCTTTCAGCTATTACTCCTGACACTGCCTTATCATTAGAAGGCAAAGGGCGCTTGGATTACCACATGAGTCAGAATGAGAAGCGGGAATATTTGTTAAAACAGAGCATACGAGGTGCCATGTTGGAGCCTTTTGGTGTGAACAATCTGGAAATAAAATTCAGAACAAGAAGCGAGAATGGCATTTTAATCCATATCCAAGAAAGCAGCAATTACACTACTGTGAAGGTAAGATAAAAGCTAATGGTGACTTCATTTGATTAGACCGCCTGCTGTGTCATGGTTTAAATCACTTCGCCCATAATTTCTGTCCTTTTCTTTACAACCCATTAGAGTTCCGACTAATGCTGGGCACTATTCCAATATCATCTATCTTAACTATTCCCCAGGCATTGGCCAGAGTAACAAAGATCTGAATGGTTTGGTTTCTAAACACTTTTGTCTTGGTTTAGAGTAAAGACCACTGCTAGGTAGGCCAGCACAGAAAGAATTTGTTGCAATCTATTTTGTCAAATAAAAATTTATATTGCTTTTATTTCTCTACTTTTAAACAAACTAAAACAAAAAGATGTGTCTAAAATTAAAAAAAATTATCCAAAAATTACTCCAAACATTGATATGTCTGTATTAATTGGTGAGATTAGAATAAGGAAAAACATTTTTAAATTATCTGGCTTGATTCTGGAACATACAGCCAATTCACTAATTTCACAGGGGTTAGCCTGTGAAATTAAGTATCTTTGGAATTACTGTAAGTTAAATTACAGCTGAGTCTAAATAAATTATTTTTAAATATTCTTTTCATGAGAACAATGTATCAATTTATCACAAGGCTTTTACATAATATTTTAACTAAACTGGTGAATAATTTCCTTACCTATGAATTTTCCTTAGGCTCTTGGTTTTCTGAATTTCTAAGAGTTAAGTCTGCTTTCTTTCCCACAAATAAGACCTCATCTTTTAAATTATCAGTTTCTTTTAGTTTAGTTATCTTGGCTGATTTCTATTAATATCACTTTGCTATTATAATTCTACTCATAATTTTCATATGAATTTTGGTAAATTCTGAAGGACATAAACCCAGATTTCATGTATTATTTGCACCTATAAATCAGTATTTTAAAAATTACTAAAAGCTGAGTTCATGAAGACAAACAGCACTGTACATACAAAATCACTAGGTTTAATTCACATATAACACTAAAAATAAAAATGGACATTCACTTCTCAAGTTCAGCCTCTTTATTCATAAAATTTCTCTGCATCCAAGTCAACTCTGGTTGTTATGTCGCAGGCACAAATCTTTAATAAGCACTATGAAAAAATCTTCCCCAAATTCTCACAATCATCCTAGCTCGGTCATTCTCAACTGGGGTTGATGTTTACCCCTCCCTCGTCCCCAGACCCAGGGGACATTTGGCAATTTTTTTTTTTTACTTGATGAAATATTTTATTAAAATGCTAAAACTTTTTTTATTCTTTTTCAATCTGGAGGCATTTCTTATTGTCTCAGTGAGGAAGGGGATTATTAGCATCTAGTAGGTAGAGGTCAGGCATATCACTAAATATCCTACATTGCACAATACTGCACCTCACCACAAAGAATTACCTAGTCCAAAATGTCAAGAGTAATGAGGTTGAAAAAACCCACTCTAATCCAGTATGGAGAACATCTTCAGGTTATAACTCTACCTCCATTATTGAAACAAAGAGTCCAGTTCAGAATTAATAAAGCTACTGTAAAACAAAGCACACATGTCACTATATTATATTATTATTTGATGTTTATAATTTTTACTAGAAAGTTTATCAGAACCAAAGAAAGTAATGAAGTACAAAAAGAAGTAAACCTTCACGGGCTACAAGAAACACTTTTTGTATGCGTTGAGAGGCTTTGACATTGAGGTCTGCGCATTATCTGTTAAGCTGCTTCCAAGTCCTCATGCCATTTAAATGACCTATGAAATATTTCTGTACATTATCTCGTTAAGCCAAGAGATACAAAATACAATGTGGTTGAAGAAATCAGGGACTGATTTTTTTTTTTTTTTTCTTAAGGAAGAAGCTGAATGTCAGGATCCATTTTTGTCACCATAAAATCTTTCATTTCCAACAGGACAGCAGCATGCAACTTCTCCAGATTTTCTTATTTTGGTAGCAAGCACTTAGAGATTTTTTTTTCCTGAAGGAAAAGTAAATGCTAATGAATAAAAATAATGACTAATGCAGACCAAAATGCACATTTCTTTTGTATGAATATTTTGAAAAGCAGCTTTTTAGAGATTAAGGGTCTTGGCAGGTAAAATAAGTAGATTAAAAAAACAGTGAATAAGGAGAACAAAATAGACAGGAAGAGAATGGCTGTTGTAAGTAAGCAGGCAAGTTTTTTGGATGACAGGAATACGATCTACTTACACAGGCTAGGAAGCTAGTCAGAAGGGACTGTTACTTTTCATTTAGCTTATCATTGACTAAGGCCCCTGGTTTTCCTCTTTCTTTCTTCTGGCTCACTTTCTGACAGCATCTTTCTCTCGTTCTCTTTTTCTTTCTTTCTTTCTTTCTTTCTTTCTTTCTTTCTTTCTTTCTGTCTTTCTTTCTTCATTCTTTGCATCAAGCCATCTTTCCCTTCTCCCTCTCTCTTACACACACAAAGGCAGCTAGATGATATATTTGAAAATAAGAAAAAAACAGTTGAGTAAATTGGGCTTTCAAGTGGTTTGAGGGGAGAGTGGCAAGAGTGGGTAGCAATAGCAATGTGAGGAGAAAAGAGAATGTGGAGAATAGATAGGGTCTGTTAAGATAAAAAAGAAATTAGGTAGAGATAATTTTAGACAGAAAAACAGAAGGAAGCACCCTTGTGTCTAATTGTGTTGATGGTATAAAGTGTTTCACAAATCTCCCTTCTTTCAGGGCATGTTGTAGATCTCCATATTTGGAGTTTTGTGATCATGTCAGATGATGGGCTTTATTTCTGTTCCAAATCAATTCTATTGTCTTGGCATATAGTTTTTTTGTTTGTTTGTTTTTTTCTGTTGAGTGAGGCTAAGTGCATTCTACAGAGTTGGTATGAGGGATTCCGAGCTCTAGATTAAAAAGTAATTAAATAAATAAATATATGGGTAAATTAAACTAAGCAAAAAAATTGCATAAAAATGAGCATGTTGTTTTCAAAGTTAAGGATACAAGAGCCACGTAGAGTATTACTGGGGAGAAGCAAAACATTAGAAATGTTACAATGGGAACTTGTGTTCTCATTCACCAAACCCCATGGTGTATTCTAAAGACTCTCTTAGAACTGATCAAATAAAAGGATGCCAGGGACTGATCAGGTAGGAGGGAAATGCAAAGCTGGGAAAAGGCTCTTCCCAAGGCTTCTTTCCAGAAGGACTCTGGCTCTAACCAAAGAGGGGTTGCTGTTTTTACTGTATATTTCATGAGATCTTGCCCATTTGATGAAATGTTATTATCATTTAACCACAACTTTCTTTTCTTTTCCCATCTGAGTTTGGTACTGAAATATATTATTATCTAGAGAGACTGTTTTAATAAAATATTACAATATAAATAACGTATGTAAATGTGTTAGGCATATTTTCCACAAAGCAAAATTGAGCTGATTTTTAGTTCTACCAGATGTGTTTGTTGCATGTAGAAATAGCATTTGATCTGAGTGACAAAATAACTGATCCATCCTTTCATCCCTGTCATTCGATACACAGTGCCACTTCATCCCCCAGCCCAGGCACCGGCTCTGTCTGGCAGCATGATGGGATTATGCTCTCTGAACCAAATGTTCATCTTGCCTCATAAATTATTTCATTTTCTTAAGTACTTAGAATACTGGAAACTTGGTAGCTGGAAACTGGAGCAGGAGCATCCTGTTACCCAATGTTCTACTGGGCAAAGTAAAAGAAACTAAATACCCCTTAGATAAATTATAAAAGGCAGCCAAAGTGAAGACTTGCCCAGACACCTCATTATTAAGAATTCACTCATTGTTCATCATAGTTTTCATCTCAATAAATGATATAAACAATAGGCATGCTTTCTTCTAAATTTCCAGCGCGGTACAGATAAAATAATGTCTTATTTCTATTTTCCCCACTCTGCTTCATTTTTACCTAAGCATTGATGTTTCTTTTTGCAAGTACTTTTAGCATTTTTTTTTGACTATGGTGGGCCATTTACTAAAGTGACATTTTTTTTTTTACACTTACCATTGTGATTAAATGATAATTATAAAAAGGTATACTTTACTTATCTTAAAATGGGTTTTCACTCCATTATTATCTCAATTGTGTTCCGGAAAATGATTGTATGCATCTTGAAAAATTACATATGAATATAATACACCTTGAAAACTATTGAAACCATTGACTGTGAAAGTATATGTCACCTAAATTTGTAGAAGCAGGCTGGGTAAGTATACTCTGATATAGCCAGAGTCCTCAGCTAGTCTATTGGCTTTAAATTGATCAATATTTGAAGGTTTCATTTCATTTTTACTCTGTTTTTTTTTTTCAAGCACATCATAATTTAATTGTACACTATTTTTAATACATTTTACAGATTAAAAATGGCAAAGTCCATTTTACATCGGATGCAGGAATTGCTGGGAAAGTGGAGAGAAATATTCCTGAAGTGTATGTTGCAGATGGCCACTGGCATACTTTTCTAATTGGAAAAAATGGAACAGCCACAGTACTGTCCATAGACAGATTATATAACAGAGATATCATCCACCCTACCCAGGATTTTGGTGGCCTCGATGTGCTCACTATATCTCTTGGAGGAATTCCACCTAACCAAGCTCATCGAGATTCTCAAACAGGTAATTGCTTGTGTTGAGCAAAGAAAAGGTAAGATTGTTCCTATAAAAGTAGCTGGACTTCTGATCATCATACCTATCTTTAGAAAGTCTATAACAAATTATTGGTCGTCACTTACTTTAGCCATTTGCATTTGTTCTACCAAGTTCATAATTCGGCCCACAGCACTTCCCTCATACACCGAATATTTTTTAATCCATTCATTCACTTATTCATTTGTTCATTCACGTGACACATTTTTGCTGAGCTCCTCCTTGGCACTGGGAGTAAAATGGTGGACTAAAGAAATGGCTGCTCTCCTCATATGACACATGGCCAAGTAGGGAAGACAAACATCAATGAAACTGTTACATGCATAAATATGTTATTATAGACCTTGATAAATGATGTGAAGAAGGAATATAGAATTCTATGAGATTTTAAAAAGGGAGAAAGGGAAACTTCCCTGAGAAATTGTCATTGGTACTTTTGTCGGAATTATGAAAATGAAGATGGGAGAGTATGAAAGCTTAATTTATATTGATAGGAACTGAACAAAAAGTAGATTAAGTTAAGATCACAGAACCTGGCCTACTGGCATACTGGAGATTGATGTCACAGGTAAAGGATGAAGTTGGAGAATGAAGCAGGGCCTTCTAGACCATGTTGCATTTTTGGTCTTACTCTCAGGACAATGGGAAGTCACTAAAAATGTATTTTAGGAACATCAAGATTAGATATGCAGTGATATTAAGTATCTTTCAGGTTACAACATGGAGAATGCATTGGAAGAGGACAGGAATTGCATAAATTAGCTGGGATGATACTGCTGTGATCTAGGCAAGGTATTCTGTGAGTTTTAACTAGTGTGGTGGCAGAGGAGTTAGGAAGAAGTGGATAAGGAAGAAATACCTTAGGAATTAAAATAAACCAAACTGTTGATGATTTTGGTGAAATTCAGGAAGGTTTCTGACTTGTCAACTAGAAGATGGGCAATGCCAATGAAAGAGGAAACTGCAGAGCAGTGCAGAAAGAAGGTGTCTGTAGAAAATATCAAGATGGTGGTTTGGGACATTTGGGGCTTGGAACACCTCTGTGAAAAATTTTTGGATAGATAGACTATAATCGGGAGTGGAAACCATCTGGAAATACATATTAGGAGCTAGCCAAGTCAAGCAAGTAACTGAGGTACTAGGCATGGATGTGATGACCTAACATGAGGGTGTAAAGTAAAAAGAAAGCCTAGAGCCTTAGCTTAAGCAACTCTAGGAGCCAGTGGTTGTTTAGAGGAAAATGGAACATAAAAGGGACTAAGTCATAGAAAGAAAATCTGGAGAGCAGGAACAAAAGCAGATGTTACAGAAGCTCATGGAAAAAGAGTGTATCAGGGATGGAAATATCACTATAGTGGAAGGATACCAGGAAAATTGAAAAAGGCGGGGGAGAGTAATAGACTTGAGTCATGAAAGCAAAAGTTCAAGTCATCAGTTATTCTTATATACTAGCTTACTTTAGAATACGGATGATAGTCCATTTGGCTGTTGTAAGAACCAAACCATGTAAATCATACTCTTTTGTTAGTGTTAAAATAGATTCTTGGGCTCTGGGACAGGCACATTAGCTATACTAACACATTCAAGTCCAACAAAGAGTCTCTCAACTTTGAAAAAATAATAATAGTTATTACCCCCTAAGGAGCCATTTTAAATTTTTTTCTCCCTAAATTTTGCCATTCCCACCTCACGAAATGTTTACGCCATCATCATACTCGGCATCCGCCCTCTAGAGGACCACAGAGCTTGTCATAGCTTTTTCTTTGGCTCTCCAGGAGCCTAGGGTCAACTCCTTGGGAGCAATATCACTTCCACAGAGAATGCATGATCTGATGATTCAAGCTATTAACCTATTCTTTGTTGTTGTTGTTCTTTTCATTGTTGTTCTTTGTAAGTATTTTTTTTAACAAATTCTATTTCTGTGTATGCAATTCTTGGTATGTAGACTATAAAAATAAGACAGGTAAGGTAATTAAATAAATAGAAAAAGAGGGAGAGAAAGAAAAGCCAGCCTGTCTGAGTCATTCGTAAAGCTTCAGAAAGAGCTCCGTCTGAGCAATCCTCTCCATACGTATGGTCATCATGGAAATCTTACACATCGTAGGTTACGTTGTAAGATGCACAGAGGTACCGTCTTTGGACTGGGCGATGGCTCTGAGACTGTGGTTTCTAAACTCTCATGACATGATGGTCATGAGAGTCTGCTAGTGCCGGGTTGCAAGTCTCAGTTTTCTCTAAAATGCCTCGCTGCTCCTTCTGCCCGCTGCAGGTTTTGATGGCTGCATCGCTTCTATGCTGTATGGTGGAGAAAGTCTTCCCTTCAGTGGGAAGCATAGCTTGGCCTCCATCTCCAAGACGGATCCCTCAGTGAAGATTGGCTGTCGTGGCCCGAACATCTGTGCCAGCAACCCCTGCTGGGGTGACTTACTGTGCATTAATCAGTGGTATGCCTACAAGTGCGTTCCCCCTGGAGACTGCGCCTCCCACCCGTGCCAGAACGGTGGCAGCTGCGAGCCAGGCCTGCACGCCGGCTTCACGTGTAGCTGCCCGGAGTCCCACACTGGGAGGACGTGTGAGACGGTGGTGGCCTGTCTTGGTGTCCTCTGTCCTCAGGGGAGAGTGTGCAAGGCCGGGAGTCCTGGTGGGCACGTCTGTGTTCTGAGTCAGGGTCCCGAAGAGATCTCCCTGCCTTTGTGGGCTGTGCCTGCCATCGTGGGCAGCTGCGCCACGGTCCTGGCCCTCCTGGTCCTGAGCCTGATTCTGTGCAACCAGTGCAGGGGGAAGAAGACCAAAAACCCCAAAGAGGAGAAGAAGCCGAAGGAGAAGAAGAAGAAAGGAAGTGAGAACGTGGCTTTCGATGATCCGGACAACATCCCCCCCTACGGGGATGACATGACAGTGAGGAAGCAGCCTGAGGGGAACCCTAAACCGGATATCATCGAGCGGGAAAATCCCTACCTCATCTACGATGAGACTGATATTCCCCACAGCTCAGAAACCATCCCCAGTGCCCCCCTGGCTTCCCCGGAGCAAGAGATAGAGCACTACGACATCGACAACGCCAGCAGCATCGCCCCCTCGGACGCAGACATCATCCAGCACTACAAGCAGTTCCGCAGCCACACCCCCAAGTTCTCCATCCAGAGGCACAGTCCCCTAGGCTTTGCGAGGCAATCCCCCATGCCCTTAGGAGCGAGCAGTTTGACTTACCAGCCTTCATACAGTCAGGGTTTGAGAACCAGCTCCCTGAGCCACTCCGCTGGCCCTACTCCCAACCCGCTGTCTCGCCACAGCCCGGCCCCATTCTCGAAGTCCTCTACGTTCTATAGGAACAGCCCAGCCAGGGAATTGCATTTACCTATAAGAGATGGAAATACTTTGGAAATGCATGGTGATGCCTGCCAACCTGGCATTTTCAACTATGCCACGAGGCTGGGAAGGAGAAGTAAGAGTCCTCAGGCCATGACCTCTCATGGTTCGAGACCGGGGAGTCGCTTAAAGCAGCCAATTGGACAGATCCCTCTGGAATCTTCTCCTCCGGTGGGACTGTCGATCGAAGAGGTGGAGAGGCTGAACACCCCTCGCCCTAGAAACCCAAGTATCTGCAGCGCAGATCATGGAAGGTCTTCTTCAGAAGAGGACTGCAGAAGGCCATTGTCCAGAACAAGGAACCCCGCGGATGGCATCCCAGCTCCAGAATCTTCTTCTGATAGTGACTCACATGAGTCTTTCACTTGCTCAGAGATGGAATATGACAGGGAAAAGCCGATGGTATATACTTCCAGGATGCCCAAATTGTCTCAAGTCAATGAATCTGATGCAGATGACGAAGATAATTATGGAGCCAGACTGAAGCCTAGAAGATACCATGGCCGAAGGGCTGAGGGAGGACCTGTGGGCACACAGGCAGCAGCACCGGGGGGTGCTGACAACACACTGCCCTTGAAGCTTGGGCAGCAAGCAGGGAATTTCAACTGGGACAACCTTTTGAACTGGGGTCCTGGCTTTGGCCATTATGTAGATGTTTTTAAAGATTTGGCATCTCTCCCAGAAAAAGCAGCAGCAAATGAAGAAGGCAAGAGTGGGACGACGAAGCCGGTCCCCAAAGATGGGGAAGCAGAGCAGTATGTGTGAACTTTACGTACTGGCATTATATGCGTAGAAAACAAGGGACACTCAGACCATTTTAAGGTTGCCGACTAGGGTGGGTTCCATTTGCAAAACAGGCCAGTAGGGACTGGTGTTGGAGGGAAACTTTAAAAAATAATAACCACAATGCTGCTGAAACAGACTCAACACAAGTCTTTAATTTAAATATGCTTGGTTGAATTTATTTTCCTGCATGCTTCGTATTTTGTAACTAGTTATGTGGCATGCAGCGTTTGGAAAGTTTTTTCTTATTTACCAATGTTTGATTTGTGATTTTTTAAAATTAATACCGTTGCCATTGCAGAAACGAATTTGTGCTTTCACAGTGGGGTATGTGTATCGTTTCCATTGTATTATCAGTGTTGTTTTGCATCGCCAGATCCTTGAGGTTTAACCAGCCCTTGTAAAGTGTAGAAAGAGCCCTCCTATCCTTGAACGAAAGACTAAGTATTAACACTTTTCAGAATTATAGATTGCATATTTGATGTTGCTCAGAAATGTCTGATATTTGAGTAAGTTTTACATGACAGTGGGTACTAAAGTTAAGTCATTTTGTTCAGCACTTTAGAACTTTCCTACAAAATTGTGTTAAAACTTCTGATTTCTTTTTCTTTTTGTAAACCATTGAGGTCTTCTGACCTTCATCAGGCTTCCACTAGGAACAAAATGACTGCATATTATTCTTAGAACACTGCTACCTTCCTACTGTGGAATGATGTTCTCAGCAGCGCTTCTCAGAGACACTTTTAGAAGTTATTTATTGAAAAATGTTCTATGCTTTTAAATTTTTAAAGAATCGACCTGAAGAAAGCCTATGATTGGACTTAGTTTTCAACTGTTTAACATTTACCCCAAGTACCCAGTTTTTATAATTTATATAAGGTCAAATTTCGACTCTTCTTTCTTTCTGCCATTTTGTAGATCATTTTTTAATACCGTGTAAAAACTTTTTTTTACACCTAAGCTGTGTTTTTGATACTGATATTTTCCTATGCTGAAAAGTTTTCTTACTTTCAGGGAAGGTAAGAAAATACTTTTTTTACATTTGTTACTTATGTAACATTCATATTTTTCACATTTTGATATTTGTAACATACTGTATGCTTTCTACTTGTAAATGCCAACAATAGAATTAAAATATTTATTTAAAATACTTTGCATTCATAGTGTGACGTTAAATTTTCATCTCTCTATACTCTTCTACACCCAACATGAATAATCTCTACTTGTCAATAGACAAGTTGAAATATGAATGGGCGACATCATTTTCTTTAAAAAAAAAAAAAAACCTGAGTGTGGATAATTGCCAGAACAGATATTTTAAGGTCACTAGTACATTCCTACCTGTCAGAGTTCTTGAAATCCCCTAGGGCATAATGAGTCTAGACGAGATTGTGTCTTTGGGGATTAACTTTGTTATGAACCTGGTTTAAGCCTTCAGGCAATAAATGTTTGGAAGTTCCCAGCAGAGTATGTTCACTGAAGTCCAGCTTTAGACCAGGCTTATAGTTGTAGGAACAGCAATGAATTAAACCTAATTATGGAAAAATGTCTGGGTCTCATTTTCTCCAAGGACCCAGCCGAAATGTTCTAAGTCGGATGGTGGGTAGGAAGAATGACAGTGAAGTCTCTGCTACACATACCTGTCTAATTTATTGATCACTCTGCTGCATAAATTCTAAACACATTTTACATGCTATCCTAGCCAAGCCAAATCTCTATTTTCAAGTAGTCACCCAAGAGTGGGACAGTTCAGAAGAGACTAGTCCAGAACAAGATCCATTTGTGTATAAAAACTTACATCTGAAATAATAGGATTTCTACAAATCGCCTCATAATTTCAGAACTTTTTGTAAATAAATATCTGGCCTATAATATTTATTCAAAATATCATCTTCTAACATTGGCTGTGCCATACTGAATAGGGATTTTAATAATATGTAAGTTTTTGGTACATAAAATATGTAAACGTTTTTAGTAAATACAATATTTTTAAATTAATACCAACAGATTGAGATACATACCAGAATTATTTTGTCATTTAATAATTATGAGATTTTTTTGTTTCGGAAAAAGAAATAAAATGTGCGTCTAATCTAAAGTGTAACATTCCTACAGTATAATTTAGAGACCAAGTGTAACACACTAATCTAATTTTCTTTTTTTTTTTTTGTCACCTGTGATGAGCCAACATGTCTTAGTATTTCCCTATGAATTTTAGTATTATGAATGTATGTGCCAAATATGGGAACATGCTGATTGCTTTGCATAACTCAAAACAGAATACTTTTTTTTTTTTTCTCAAAATCTCTGAAGCAGCTCAAGATGTCTTCAAGGATATAAATTCTGTAATTGAGAACAGAGCTAAAAGTAAAAAATGATAACCATGATTATGGCTAAGGGTTAAGAGGGCCAAAGCTGATGCCAAGATTCTGTATTCTAATTCTCTAAGAATTCTCTCTAAGAGAGAATTATTATCTCCTTGATTAATCAATCCCAGTTTAGGAATAAGATAGGAATTTTATAAGAAAATTTCTCGCCTTTGGTTCTTCTTGGAAATTTCTCCATTGAAGCAAGAACAATACTTGTAGCAAAACAAATCAGAAATGTTTGAATGTAGGTCTCACTTCAAATGGAGATTAACACTTAATTTACTGAAATAAAGAAGTGACCAGGCATGCACTACGGTGGAAGTGGAGGCAGGATTATAGGCCGATGGACAAGGTAACACTTTCCAAAATTAACTGTGAGCAGTGACCTGCATGTTCACATTTAAAACTATGACCTCAGAATTTTAATTCAGTCGCTGCTAGGGTTTATTGGATTGCCTGGCATGCAGAATCACTCTGGGGCTTTCTTTCCAATGCACACTGAGATGACTGAGTGAGCAGGCCTTCAGGGGCAGCATGTGACCATGCCCACACAAGATCCACAGGTATAGGGTAGCAACATGGCCCAGGTCTCTGATCACTTAGTTCTTGTTCTTGTTGTTGCTGTTGTATCTAAGGTTGTTTCTGGAAATTTCTAAATTGGCTGCTATTATCAGTGGTTCATTCAGGTAAATTAACATCATTGTAAGGAATGAAGAGCAAATTGGAAAATGGAGCACAACTTCTCTCTTACATTGCTGCCATCACAATGTTTACCAACACCAAGATGGTGAGAAATATAAGTGGCCTAAGCTTTTGAGAATTATGCCCCTTATGTTACTTACCATGGGAAATAAATCACCGTGCAACTTTATTACTTTCAAACACTCCATCTAAGAATAAAGCACCATTTCATGAACATGCATTTTTATTTATTTGAATTCACCATTATGGTAAAATTATTCTGTAAAAGGTGAACATGACTTCAAAATTTTGAATCAAAAACTCAGCCGTGCACTTTTCCCCATACTTTATTTTATGTCATGGATATAATTCTAAAAGGACTAGCATTTCAAAAGGACAAAATTTAACTTTCTCCTGGGAAAAATAATATTAGAGATGAAAGATATTGTAGCTACATTTATTAGCTTTCAGTGTGAAATAAAATATTAAAATCTGTAATTAATCTAGTAAATACTCCTTAAAAAAATTTTGAGTGAAATGTCACATCGTTAATAATGTATATGGTTACTACTACTGAGCCAAGCCAGTTTGTCAGTCCAAAAGTTATAAGCTAATGTTATACATGAATTCAGTATTTTCATTTAATGTTAATGTGGGAAAGGCATTAGGTTCTAATAAATGTTGTTGAGAACAAATAAATGCTAATAATCCAATCTTAACATCATCTGCGTATCTCTGACGATCATTGCAAATAAATATATTCTGGACTAATGACCATGAAGTACAATATTCTCTTTCAACAGAGAAATAGACTGAGATATAAAGGTCAGTGTCTTGGGTAAGTCCATTTAATTGCAAACAGTAATTAGTGAGCTTTACATGCCAGGCAGTCTTTAAATCGTGGGATAAAATAGTGAAGAAAACAGAAAAAGCACCTCCCTTGATGGAACCCTACATACTAGTAAAGAAGACAATCAATATGTAATTGCAATAATAATTATGTTGTATGAAACCTAATGGAAAGAATTGCCAGCAAGCCAGCTAAAGAGTGGAAGGGCTACATATTGATTGGGGAATGTGTATGCTATGGTCAAGGACGACCTTTCTGGAAAGATGACATTTGAGCAGAAAGCTGAATGAGGCAGAAGAGCAAGCCATGAACTCTCATGGATAATGCTGCTGTAGACAGGGCAGTAGCATGAAGAAGCCCAGAGTAGGAGAACATTCCATGTTAGAGAACCCACCAGAGAGTGAAGGGTCAGATCTTTGTCTACACATCAGCAAAGACTGCACCACAAGAATCCTAGGGATGAATGGTAAAAAGTAGGAATAATAATTCAGATCAGGCCAGAAAGAATTACTGTTGAAGCAAATCTTCAAGTATATGTACTAATTGGCAAAATAAGAGCATCTCTAAATGCAAGGTAAATCCTGAGAATGTTGATATGCACTCACTCTGCGCTGGTGTCTAAGATCCAGAAGACAAAAGGAGAGATGTGTGTAATTGAGGTAAATGTCCATACTAACATTGATGGATTCACGCTATCCTCGATGACCAATCCAAGCCTCTAGGCATATTCACAGGAAGCATGTTAAGATGTATGAAAATAAGGCAGTATGTTTCTTTATTGCTGATTCATTAATATATCCAAAGTATCAGATATCTACTGGTTAGAAAGTTGCAGAATTTTTTATTTAAAAGATCAACTTGGGATGCCTGGATGCCTCAGCGGTAGAGTGTCTGCCTTCCCCCCAGGGCATTAGCCTGGGATTGGGGGTTGAGTCCCATGACGGGCTCCCTGCATGGAGCCTGCTTCTCCCTCTGCCTGTGTTTCTGCCTTTCTCTCCGCATCTCTCATGAATAAATAAATAAATAAATAAACCTTTAAAAGTTTTTAAAAAGTAAAGATCAACTCATATTTTTATGAAGTGGATCATTTGCAAGAAAAAAAAGTTTTCAAAAGAATGAGATTTATATTGGTGAGGGGAGTGGTGGTGAACAAAATATCTCTAAGACACAATGATAAATCTATGTCTGAATTCAAGGTAACTAAGGCTTGTGCAAGTGTCTCTCACTGAGTTTGTGATAAGTGAAGATAACCTCCATCTTTGCAATACTAATAAACCGCTTTTAAATCCAAGTGAATTGTGGTGAGCTAGGATTAAGACTTAAAGGCATACTTTTGGCATTTACCATAAAAACGCTTGGAGGAAGTCTTTTTATGTACTGTACAGTGTGCATATGTCAGACTCATAATTATGTTAGGATTCATATAGGCAGTTCTGACAAATGTGACATCATATAGGTAACCTAAGGACTCTTTGCACATAGTAATGGAACGTTTAGCGTTAAGCAAATGATGGACTCTTCAAATCCCCATACAATGTGTGATATATTCAAGGTAGATACACTGAAAACATTTGTGATAGAGTCTCCATACCTGAGGGTATATAATTAAAATAAAAAGACCCATACAATGCTTAAAAACACACTACATAAAGGCAGGTAATTTCCAAGTGACCCATCTGGGTGCTTCCAATTTTATTAGTTTATGAATCAATTTACCAAACCCCAAATCAGGTTGCGAACTATGAAGTATAGTCATCACAGTACTCTGGCAGAAAGTTAAGATCTTAATCTGTGTACCATTTTAGCCAAAATACAATAACCAACAATGTACTAAGTTCTTTGGCAATGTCACTGAGTTCCGTATTTCAAATTGAAACCATATTGTGTATGTGGTACAGAGCTGATCAAAATAAGATTCCATTTTGCTAGAGAAATCTATTCACTCAAGTCATCTTTTCCTTACTCTATTTACACAGTCTTAGGCCAGGATACTGCCAAAATCAGAGTTCCCATACTTGACTTTGATGTCTAAAGTAATACGTCTAGGGAAAGATCTCTTTAAAAAGCAATATGAGTAAGACAATGAGGGCAGCATAACCTATCCCAGAAATGGGTTAATTATTTTTTAAAGATTTTATTTATTTATTCATGACAGGAAGAGAGAGAGGCAGAGACATAGGCAGAGGGAGAAGCAGGCTCCATGCAGGGAGCCCGATGTGGGACTCACCCCTGGGACTCTGGGATCACGCCCTGAGCCAAAGGCAGTTGCTCAACTGCTGAACCACCCAGGCATCTTGGGTTAATTCTCTTGCAGTTATTTATCTGAAGGAAAGAAAGTTATCATGTATTAAATCTGTGGTAATTCTAGTCGGAAAGTCAGATAGTGAAATGGACTCTTCATGGGAAACTGATACAGTTGAGAAATGGATAAAAAAGAAAATGGAAAAAAAGAACCTGCCCTCTTTTGCTTTGACAGAACTGTCATCAAGATACTTCAGTCCCGGTGCCTGGGTCACTCCGTTGGTTGAACGTCTGACTCTTGTTTCCACTCAGGTCATGGTCTTGGGGTCATGAGATGGAACCCTGCTTTGGCTCTGTGCTGTGTGTAGAGCCTGCCTGAGATACTCTCCCTCTGCCCCTCCCCACCATGCACATGTGCTCTCTCTCTCTGTAACATAAATAAATAAATCTTAAAAAAAAAAAAAAAAAGAAACCTGAGTTGTCAATAATCTGGTATACAATAGGAAACCATTAGTGTCTTGAAAGTATTTCTTCTAATCCATGTGAAAATCTTATGACAGCAGGTGCTGCATACAGTGATATGTGGCTCTGGAAAGTGAATCAAAACCAGAATTTCTTTTTCTTTTAAATTTTAGACAGTGAGTATATAATAGTGTTCTCTGATAGAGGATGGTTTGGGCTTTCAGTATTACAGTGTAGAAAATAAGTACATTTGCATTTGTAATCTTCTCAATTTATACAACTTCAGATGAACGATGAAATGAGTCCAAGAAATGCTCAACAGATTCTAAAGTGGCAAAGTCAATTATCTTTAATTTATAGGGAGCTTTCAGTCCAAATTAAGGCACCATCCCTGGCCACTCTGCATTTAATGCACTTATAAATAGATATTTACAAATTAAAGGCACAACTATTCCCTACGAGTTAGCCCATGAGTGAGTGTTGGTAATACATACGGTTTTTAATTTGAGCACTGAGTCAAGTACTGGGAAGACCTAAGTGAATAAGATGATTTTGTCTTCAAGAAACATGAGCAGCGAGCCCGGGTTGCTCAGTTGGTTAAGCGTCTGCCTCCTGTTCAGGTCATAATCCCAGGGTCCTGGGACTGAGCCCAGTGTCCTGCTCCCTGCTCAGCGGAAAGTCTGCTTCTCCTTCTCCTTCTGCCCCTCCCTCTGCTTGTGCTCTCTCTCTCTCTGTCAAATAAATAAGATCTTAAAAAATAAAAATAAAAAAAAAAAAAAGGAAAGAAACTTGGGAATGTCAGTGACTAACCTCTCCCTTTTCCAAAACTCATACAAATTTGCATAGCTTTGTTTTCAGAGGATAAGTTCCATATTGCCAAAGAAATTTCTATTTGTATTCATGTGTGTCCCATGTGTAGTCTCCTGGACATTCACTAGACTCAGTAACGTCCTGACCTTTGGCAATCTACTGTATCTTCAAGAGTAACAAACTAAGAGGTTTAGTGACTTTTAAAGAAAATTGTAGGCAAGTTACTAATATTTTTCAGTAGTTCCTACATTGTCTATTTAGGTTAGACTTAGTATCCCTGGTTTTCAAAGCTATTGCCCTGAACTATTATCAACTTTTTTCTATCATATGCTACTTGTTTTGAAACTCATTCATTTGATTTCAGGATTATACTTTTTCACAAAATTTGGTGTCATCCCCAGTGAAAAGTATGTGGGGTTATTCAGATCCAATAATATTGGATATTGAAATTATTTAAAAAATTAGTATATGAACAAGATTTGTTTAAAAAGGAAATAAATCAGTAAACCCAACAATGTAGATGTGGTATCTTATGAGTACCACTCTTTGATATCACCTAGAGACACATATTTATACATAGCCAAACACAGCAAATTGGGATTTTTTTCAAAATTGAGGCCTCGAGTATTTTTGACAATTTGATACTGTTGAGACTGACGGAAATATTCCAATCTTCTCAAAGTGAGGATTTCAAGAGAATGACTTTGCGGTTAGGATGCTGAGTGTTCCCTTAGTTCTAAGAGGATGTGATGTACTAGGAAGTCAGGATGGGATGGTTGACCACTGCCACAGTGACTGAGCAGGTCAACAGCTGGCGACAGAGTCTCACACTGTGGGAGGCAAAGGAGCAAAGGCCTCACCAAGGGCTGAGTCCTGTGTCGGGAGCTGAAAAGGGCCAGGGTGTGTGCACTGTGGTGAGGGAACAGAGTAGGAACCTGCTTGAGATACTCTCTCTCTATCTCTGCCCTTCCTTCTACAGGAGGGAAGATGAGAATCAGCACTCCATAGCACAGGGCCAGTGTGATGCCTTCGGGCCTCTCTTCTGAGCTATTTTCAATGTTGGGGATCCCTGGGTGGCTCAGTGGTTTGGCGCCTGCCTTTGGCCCAGGGCATGATCCTGGAGTCCCGGGATCGAGTCCCGCATCGGGCTCCCTGCATGGAGCCTGCTTCTCCCTCTGCCTGTCTCTCTCTCTCTCTCTCTCTCTCTCTCTATGTCTATCATGAATAAATAAAAAATAAAAAATCTTAAGCTATTTTCCATGTTGACAAGACCATTTAATTTCATCTGTAGCTTTGGTTGCTCAACGTACCATTTTTTTTTTTTTTAATTTTAGGAGATACATAGAAGGTTCTGATGACACCGATTTACGACTTTAGGCTTATAAAAAACATGACAAGCAGGCGATTTATGAGTCGGTTATTTATGTGTGTCTTTTTTGAAGAACAAGCACTAGGAACCCTCATGACAAGCATGTATCTTGCACACTCATTGCCTATTCATTGAGCGTTGGGTTTATGTAAGCGCCACCAAAACTTACCGTCTTAATAAGGGCTTATTATCCGACACTCGGTTCCTATTGCAAAACTTCTAAGATGCATGAAATTAAAGTTTACCTATGAAATTATATTTAATGGTTAATTTGCTTTGTAATTTAGTTTGTTCAATAGTTAAGATAAATCTCTTCCCAGTAATTGCAATAGATGCACCAATGTGATTAAAGTTATAAAACTAACATTCTCCCACAGTTTACCCAACAATGCTTCTCTGCTCCGCAATTGTAAGCCATTACTCTTAAATCTGTCATATTACTGTCATTATCATCGTCATTTGTGACCCTGTCTTTTACATTCAGCATCAGTTCAGATCCTTTGGTTGAAAGCAGTGAACTAATGTCTTCCTGTTTCAAACCAGGCTGGCTTGTCAGCTCTTTTTATTTCTCTGAAGTCCATGGCCAAACCAGTATTTGATGCCTGCCCTCCCTGCTGGCAGCCCACCGGTTTCACCCCAGCTTATGACAGCTGTCTAGGCCTTGCTGTCATCCGTTCTCTACACAATTGTAATGCAGTGATATCATGTCATGGTAAACACATTTTCATTCTTCATGATTGTGCTGCATAATTAAATCGTCATGGACTACCAAAGTATCTCTCCTTTACTTTGATTTTAAAACTCCAATGAATTTCCTTCCTTTAGCCTCAGGAACCTATTAGTTAGAACCAGGACAGATAGTGACATAAAGTTTGGAGAAGACTGATCACTATTCCATTTGTTTTTGTTTTGTTTTATTTGTTTCTGTTTTTGCTTCTGTTCTTCATTTACTATATGTTGACTCATGTTGGTCATAGTGGAGAATCTGAGGATGCCACAAAACAACATCCAAGTCCTAGGGACAATTTGATTTATAGGTAGGATATTTTTCTGTCATAATTAAAACACACACACACACACACACACACACACACACATACACACCATCTTTGGCAGGAAGATTTAGTCCTTTGAAATTGGCTGTTATTCTTTCCCAAATTCAGTTATAAATACTGAGGATCAAAGAGGGTAAATGACTCCTAACTGCCACAGGCTGATATGGACCAGAGCCAGGACTTGAGCTGGGTTTGAACTGGTTTCAAGGTTCACTCTTTTTCTCCTACTGTCTCATGTGTGTGTGTGTGAGCTTTTCAGATTTCAAAGAGTCTTCCAATGAGTTTTCTAATTTGAACATTATATCACACCTGTGGGGTTGATCAAGAATGATTGCCACATTTTACCAAGAGGAAAAAAGAGAGAAAGAGACCTTCTCAAAGTCACAATTAATAATTGGAAGAGGGGGATCTCTGGGTGGCTTAGCGGTTTGGCACCTGCCTTTGGCTCAGGGCATGATCCTGGAGTCCCGAGATCCAGTCCCCCATCAGGTTCCCTGCCTGGGGACTGCTTCTCCCTCTGCCTGTGTCTCTGCCTCTCTCTCTCTCTGTGTGTCTCTCATGAATAAATAAATAAAATCTTAAAAAAAAATAACTGGAAGAGTTAATGCTTCTCTCTAAATAGACTTATTAACCCCATTTGGAGTGTTTTCTTCCAGTTTCCTTGTGGTCCTGGGATTGAGTCCCACATCGGGCTCCCCACAGGGAGCCTGCTACTCCCTCTGCCTATGTCTCTGCCTCTCTCTGTGTCTCATGAATAAATAAATAAAATCTTTAAAAAAAAAAAAGAATTCTGTCAATAATGAGGATGAAGCAGACCATTTTTCTCCAAATTTTTAGTGAGTGTCCATAATGATTTTCATCCTGAGGCTGGTGTTTCTATTGTCATACTGGTATAATTAGATCTAGCCTCTATTCAAATGAATAGAAAAGACACCAAAATAATCTTTTAATATTCTTGCTATAAGAGTAGAAGCTCTTCACTCCACAGAAGAAGCAAACAAATTTGAAAGACCTTTTGGATATCATTATAAGCCTGCAAAGGCAATGTTCTAAGTGGACAAACTTAACGATTTGTCATCTAAAATACCAAATGGGCAACTATGAGGTATCATGGTCAGTACTTTTGATTAGACTTGAGGTAATGGGTTCATATTTTTAAATATTTCTTGTCAAAGTATATCATCTTCAGAAAGCCATTGTGGATGCATTGTTTTACCTTTCTAAATCTAAGGTTTCTCTTATATTAAAATAAATTGTTTTTTCCTTACAGTTTGCAGCCAAAAAAGTTGCACTTGAGCATAAACAAGAAGCCAGTTCAGTTAACATAATGATGTCTAGAGGAGTCAGTTTAGTATCTTTCTCAAGTACCAGAGTTAAAAATCTTCATATGGTCTCTGGATGAATCATTGCTCTCGTAAAGAAAAACTGCGGATCTAAGATTATTGCTCATCAAATTATTATCGTGAAATAAGAGAGTGCTTAAAAAGCTTCAAGTGAAATAAGTCAGACAGAGAAAGACAAATACTACATGATCTCATTTATCTGTGGGATTGAAAAAAAATGAACTCCTAGAAACAGAAAACTGTGGTGTTTGCCAGAGGCTAGGGCTAGAGGGTGGGAGAAATGAGGGAGGGGGGTCAAAACTTACAAGCTTCCGGGGCACCTGGTTGGCTCAGTGGTTGAGCATCAGGGCGTGATCCTGCGGTCCTGGCACCGAGGCAGCATCAGGCTCCTTGTGGGGATCCTGCTTCTCCCTCTACCTATGTCTCTGCCTCTCTCTCTGTCTCTCATAAATAAATAAAATCTTAAACAAAACAAAATAAAACAAAAAACAACTTACAAACTTCTAGTCATAAGGTAAATGAGTCCTGGGACTGTAACATATGGCCTGGGGACTATAGTTTTAGACGCAATGTATATTTGAAAATTGCTAAGAGAGTAGATCTTAAATGTTCTGGACACTAGAAAAAAATGTATAAAAATGTAAAGTGATGGATATTAACTAAACTTACTGTGGTGATCATTTCATAATAGATACATGTATCAAATCATTATTTTGTACAACTTTAATACAACATTATATTTCAATTTTATCTCAATAAATTTGAGAAAAAAGAAATAACATAACGACTCTTAAACAAAAACAGGGGTGGGGGGCGTGGGGGTCAGCTGGTTAAGCACCTGACTCATGATTTTGGCTCAGGTCCAGATGTCAGAGTCCTGGGATCCAGCCCTGAGTCAGGCTGCATGCTCAGCAGGGAGTCTGATTGAGATTCTCTCTGTTCCTCTGCTCCTTCCTCCACTCCATGCTCTTTCTCTTTCTAAAATAGATGAATACATCTTTAAAAAAAAACAAAACCTACAACTGAATCTTCTCTGAAATATGAAGTCTCAAATGGTTTTTAAGACCTTTTCTAAATAATAATAAAAAATAGAATAATGAATTACTCATAATGCTTCACCTTTTCCTTGAGGCATTTTATGTAAACATGGTCCTCACTTAAAAATTCAGCTTTTAACTTAACATTTAAAACTCAAGAATGCTGATTTTTAATTAACATTGCTAAAGGAATACATTCAAAAACAAGGGAATGGCGTTCTGAAGACAGAAGTCTTCCTGAAGTTCCTCACAGTAATTAGGTAAATAACAGTGCCTTAAAAAATTCATTCTAATTTTCTAAAATGATTTTCATCTTAAAATATTCCAGATTTTCCAAATAAGTTCTAAAGAATAGATATGATTAAAAAAGACAAGGAACATTTTTCAGGCAAGTCACAAAATTAAAAATTAATAAGAGTTAAACATTTCTCATACTTTCAATAAAAGTACTTATTTTAATTTAGTTTCCACTTAAGTAATACAAAATCATACTGTGAATCCCACATTGGTAACACCTATTCAGTAGCCACATTATCCAGGGTTACTGGGATCAAACACTAAAATAGCATTAACTGACTACTGTTTATAAATTTTTTTTGTCCTGTTTCTGTAAGTTCTATAAATTACATTGTATAGTCTTTTTTCTTTTTAAGGAGCAAAGGAGATTTCAGTGCAAATACTGTGGCCTACATACAAACAAACCAACAAAACTTTATTATAGAGCATATTTTTTTAGGAAACTGTTTTGTTATAAAATCCTGGGTGTCCTAATGACCAATGTCTGCAGATTTAAAATGTCACCATATACTAACATCAGTGGAAGTTGGGTTTCTATTTTTTTTTGAATATTTTATTTATTTATTTATGACAGACAGAGAGAGGCAGAGACACAGGCAGAGGGAAATGTAGGCTCCCTGCAAGGAGTCCAATGCAGCCCTTGATCCTGGACCCCAGTATCATACCCTGAGCCAAAGACAAATGCTCAACCATCGAGCCACCCAGGCATCCAGAAGTTGGGTCTCTAAATACAAAGGATCATTTATCTTCTGTAACTTTTAGGGTGCTATTAATGTCTCGTGCTAAAACTTTCATTCTTCTCTCCCTTGTTTCATTACATGTATTCTTGTGTTTTACCTTATTTTCATTTCCTCTTGGAGACAGTTTAGTACACTGATGTATCTCAGCAGTTACAACTACACCTAAAAAGCCCACCAACGAAGAAGAAGAAAAACACTTGGTTCTAATGATATTTGAAACACAATATACAAAACACATTAACCAAAAATGAAAGAGCAACTCTTGCTCCAGCCTCTGTCTTGGGCTTGTGTAAAGGTGTAGGAGGATCGAGGATGCTGGAGGTGTGTGAAGTATGTTCCCGGCACACCGTCCACCGAACCCCCATTGCACCCAACACAATCTCTTAAGGCCTGGGGTTTGGGGGCAAACCCTTAACTCAAACTTTGGTCTCATCTCACATCTTCTTTTAAAAATGACATTGCCACCCTATCAAATTGCTCGAGTTTTCTGAATGACAGTGTCTCCAATCCTTTCAATGATTGAGACATTTCTTTCTTTCTTTTCTTTTTTTGTTTTTATTCATGAAAGACAGAGAGAGAGAGAGAGAGAGAGAGAGAGGCAGAGACACAGGCAGAGGGAGAAGCAGGCTCCATGCAGGAAGCCCGATGTGGGACTCCATCCTGGGTCTCCAGGATCAGGCCCTGGGCTAAAGGTGGCGCTAAACCACTGAGCCACTGGGGCTGCCCTGATTAACACATTTCTTTAACTAGAATGTGGGAAACTATAATTGTAGACAATAAAGCAAAATGCAAAATGTCCAGGATTCCGACCCAGGCACCTTATCTTCAGCACTCCATCCTTGCATGTGTGCATTCTTTCTTCTAAGTCTTTCTGAAGACTGGATAAATCAGTTCTTAATGGAAAAGAGAATAATGTAAGAAATCTAATTAGGATTTGCTTTAATGTAATGAAGGATATTCTGTGTCTTAATATTTTTGTATTAAGATTAGAGACTAATACAAAAATGTACAATGTAATTCTTAGTGAATTATAACTTTCCAGTTATATAATCTGTGGTCCTGAAATGCCAGGATAAGATATTCTGAGTAATTACTGTATATTTTTTCTTTCTGTTTTGACCAGAAAATATAGATGATTAAGTCCAGTATCTACAGACAAGAAATAAAGCAGATGGAGATAGAATATGATATAGAGAACAAGACTTACGGGGGTAGTAAAATGATTTTGTTGGATATGATGTGATATCAGTTAGAACATTAATAAATTTTACCCTTCTTCTTGTGAGTTTAAAGAGTCAGAAAACATCTCTCAGGCATTGGGAGTTAGCTTCTGGGGTCATGTTCTGACTTAAGCAACAACCAGTTGCCAACTTCACTTCTTTGGCTTGAAGCTAGCCTTGATTGCTTTGGGTGATAAATAGGTAACTCTCTGGATGACTTCATAGTTGGAGCAATATCTTTCTGCTCTAACATTGCTTTGTATTTAGTAAACTGTGAGCTGTTCTTAAAATATTGCCAATGATTCTAAAGGAGCCCACTCCTAAGATGAAAATATGGGTTTAATATAAGGATTTCTTATCACTATCTCTCTCTGTGCAATAATGGGCAGCCATCTTACTGACTTCATTTCCAAAACTTTTCATCCACTGATGCATGTTACGTAAACTTACTTATGTATTTATCAATGGGTTTCTCCATGTTACTGATGAAAAATTTAGAATTGAATGTGAACTTATTTTCTCTGTAATATTTTAATATAGCTGTGTAATTCTTAGATCACACCTATAAGCAGAAGAATAGCCTAATAAAAATAACCTTTTATGAAAGATATTTAAGTGATAATATCAGATTGTTCTTTTAGCCAGATTAAGAAATATGTAAATATGTAGCAGCATATTTTATAATTAATGTAAGTTCTTCATCTTTCTGTCATGTCTTCTCAAAGTCTGCAAGACTTAAGAACTTCAGGACTATTTTATACATTTATAAATCAGTCTTATAAATTGAGTTTAGAAAAATAATTATGGGATTGATTAGATTATGAACAAAATTTTTGCTGAGTCTTCTTATAGGGACTACCCTGTATGAACATTTTATTTCTTATCTTACTGACATGAGGCTTGGCCATGTACATTCTGTTTGCCAATGAAAAGTGAATGCATAATATGTGATATTTCTGAGCAAATGCTGTACAAGCAGCTTATGTGCGATAGAGGCTGCCCCTTTCACGTGGATATCATGATGGTGAGCATATGAAGAGGAGCTGCAACACACATAGCATGAGTGAGAAATAAACCTTTCTTGTGAGCCATGGAAATATGGGGTGATTTGTTACTGTAGCATAGCCTATTGAAAGCTGACTGATACAGAGAAGCTCATGAAACAAAGATTTGAATAATTGTGAACTTCAAGTTTAATAGTGTGAAATGTTCTTGTAAGTAAATTGTAATGAAGATATTAATTGTAGAAATTGCAGAAAATCCGTTATCCACTCTCATTACTTGTATCAGGTTATTTCTCTAAAATATTAGGCACATAGTAATATAAATATTTTAAGATAGAAACCATAATTCTGCTTCTATCTCCCAGTAGATGAGAGCACGTGAGAATGAATTTGTGTGTGTTTTTCAGAGGTACACTTAGCCATCTGTTGATTGAATTATTAATATTCCCTCTGCATTCATGCGTTGTTGTTACTTTTCCTTTGGTAACAATTAAGAAGCACCAGTTTGTAGATTCTCCCTCTTCCTGTAATACAAGTTTAATTTATTCTATGTCATTAAAAATTGTATTACAGAGGAACATATTAAAATATTCAACAGAGGGTGATTAGCTGTCTATGGTGTATATGCAGTAATAATGCTTGAAACTCCCAAATTTAGTAAGTAAACTCAATGCTGAAGCGTAACAAACTGATTGTCCGAGGTTAACAGTTAATTCAGACAAACCAAGTGACTTACAGCTCCCTGTAGACACCTCTCCTTTCTCCTAATTCTCATATTGCTCAGTTTTCTAATCAATAACAGAATCAAAATTACAGAATTTTCTTTCCCTGAGATATAAATTTCCTCCATGGCTCTCTCTCACTGAAGGACAGAGCAATCAGCAATGGTCCAGAAAAATCTGATAGCAGATATTGTGGTTTCAATAAAATATAACTTAAATTTTCTAATTAATTTTGTTATTTAAAAGGTCAAGAACAGCCATCAAAAAGGCTCAGAACAAAACTTCTCCAAAAGAGTGACTTCAGAATATTTTGTTTAACAGGTCTCTGCCTGCTTTTTAAAAACTTGGGAGTGGGGGGCTGGGGTGCCTGGGTGGCAGTTGGTTAAGCCTCTGACTCTTGGTTTTGGCTCAGGTCATGATTTCAGGATCCTGAGACATCCCCCTTCCCCATTAGGCTCTGTACTCCACATGTAGTCTGCTTCAGATTCTCTCTCCCTCTCCCTCTGCATCTCCTATGTTCTCTCTCTCTGTCTCTCTCTCTCTGTCTCTGTCTCTCTCTTTATCTCTCTCTCTCAAATAAATAAATCTAAAAACCTTGGGGGAAAGATACAATTTAATGCTGGTGCCAGTTGATCTTTTGTTCTCCTTTATTTAGTTGCAAATGAATCTCCTATTTTATTTCCAAGGCACAGATATAATTTGAATCAGCTGAAGTTGTATAGCTTAACTAGGTAACTTTTAAATGAAAGCCTGTATATTTATTACAATCTTTGCAGGTTATGGATTCAAGCATCTTCAACTAAACTGGACTTCTTGTAGAGAGATGTAATATTTTCTTTTTCTGAACAATTTGCAAAGTTCCAAGGGTTTCTAAGGGAAAAAAAAATAAAAAATTAAGGAAACCTAACATTTTGCACTGATGGAACATAGAAAAAAAGAATAGAACTGAAAATCCATTAAATGTTTTGTATTCTGGAGATAGCCATTGTTAATCCTGAGTGCTCCGCAAAATTTGTCCATTATAACTTGGGTGGATGAGTATCTTTTCTTTAATAAGAAAATAGTTCTCTGTGCTCCTGTGACTATCATTAAGCTACTCAAAGAAACACTAGTTCACTGTCCTTTATCATTACCCTCATTAAGTAGGAAAGTTTAGATTTGAAAAAATCAATATGAAATATCCATGATATCTTTAATAGAATATATCTAAAAAGATTACAATATCTCATTTTTATACAAAGAATTTCTGTAAAAAATATTTTTTGTAAGACTAAATCAAACAAAGAGAGGTTCTGGAGTTTTATGAAAATTTTATAACAGTATTCATAAATAATCCTTAAGAAAATGAGTCCTAACTTTAGTGCATCAATCAGAAATAGTATAGTATAACTTTAATAAATATAAAATATTTTCAAATTAGATAAAAGCAAACAGTATTTTTTCATAAAAATTTAAGTTGACATAAAAGCATTCTTTTCCAAAGATGAAATGTGATGTAACTGTGAAAGAAAAACTTTCTACACTTTTAAATCTGGCATAAATACTACTCAACAAATAAAATGGTATGGCTTCAACAGTCATACATTATTAAAAAATGTATTTAAATATTAAAATTGTTTCTTTGCACAAATAAAGTAGGATTCACCTTTTAAAAGTAATCAAATGAATTTTCAACATCACAGTTCAAAAAACAATAGCTATTGATAGTTATATGTCAGGATATTTAATAAGAAATATTCAAGATGCAAAAGCTTGGCTCTTCCTAATGCGTTACATAGAAAGGAATACCATATGCATTTTCATAAAGGCATTCATACTTGGATATATTAAAAATATGATTTGTAAACTGAGACAAGTTCAAATTCATTCCCTTCTGGTAGTGATAGCACATTCTAGCAAATTTTCTACAAAGAGTTTTGCATGAAAAATTACTAAAGAAGGCCAGTATGTTCGTTGTCTGATGGAACTAAGGAAGTTGTTCATTATATCTAATGTATATCTTATCTAATGATATATCTTATCTTATCTAATGATATAAGATTGTAGGAGTGGGTATAAGAGAAGACCCATGGCACAAGTTGGTCAGTTGGTCATAAAACCAATTGGGATCAATTTGCAGCTTTTCTGAAAAATATGAAGTAATTCCTCCTTGTAATATTTTCCTTTGTCAAAGATGTATCTGATAGAATAATGACCACGCCAATCCTCTGAGAGTTCAGCAGTTGGTGATATCATGGTTAGGAGTATGGGTGGGTTGCTCATGTTTGTAGTAATCAGGTTCTAAATTAGCACTTTTGGAGAAAGATGGATGATTCATCTCCCATTGCTTTCCTTTTCCTCTCTATATGCATTCAGCAAAGAACATTCTGTGTGGAAACAAAGTGAGGAGAATAAAAGCTGAGAACGCTTCCAGCAAATCCTATACCCTGGGTACCTAGTAATTCCTTGCTTATAATGTTCTAATCAATCTTGTGTGGAACAAGAAAACCACACTGCTGAACAGATTCCAAGTCAATGTATTTACCTTTGGGCATTCTCACCTAATCATTCATTTATTTAAGAAATATTTATTCAGAGCCTTGTTTATTTGGGAGACAAAAATGAAGAAGAGATAGAAACTCTCCTTGATACATCTTGAAGTCTAGAGAGACTACAAATCTCTGAGTCGGGGGTTTTGTGTTTGTTAGATTATGAAAGGCAACATGCCTATATTCACTTCCTATTACAACTGTAACAAACCACCAGGCAGGTAGGGACCTTACACACCATAAACTTATTAGCATACATTTTTTTGGAGGTTGGAAGTCCAAAATTAGTTTCACTGGGCTAAAATGAAGGTGTTAGCTGGCCTGAATTCCTTCTAGACTGTCTAAGGGAGAAGTCATTTCCTTGCCTTTCCTTTCAGTACTTGGTGTGGGGTCCCTTCCTCCACCTTCAAAGCCAGCGTCATGGCATTTTCTCTGCTTGCTGAAATCTGTTTCTGTCCTTACATCTCTCTCCAACTCTGATCCTCATGCCTCCCTCTTCTAGAAATATATGGAATTATATTGGGCCCAACTGGATAATCCAGGGTATCCATCCATTCAAGATCCTTAACATTTTCAAAGTTCCTTTTACATGTCAGCTGATAGACTCACAAGTTCCTGGGATCAGGATGTGGACATTTGGGAACCATTATTCAGCCGATGATAAGAGATTGAGGAGTGAACAGTGGCATAATCAGAGAGTGGGAGTGAGGCAGAGATCAGCTCTTCCCAGTTGTTCAGGCTTCCATATAAAGTTTGGATTCATTATTAATACCATGAGGAGTTCTTGAATTTTTCTTTTCTTTTTTTTTTTTAAGTTAGTTTAAGAGATAGAGTTTAATGATTTATCAGTTGTATACAACACTCAGTGCTCATTACATCACATGCCCTCCTTAATGCCCACTATCAGTTACCCTATTCCTCTGCCCCATCTCCCCTCCAGCAACCCTCAGTTTGTTTCCTAGAGTTTGTTTCCTAGAGTTTGTTTCTTAGAATTTGTCTCCCTCTCTGATTTCAGCTTATTTTATTTTTCCTTTCTTTCCCCTACATTTATCTATTTTGTTTCTTAAATTCTACATATGAATGAAATCATATGACATTTGTCTTCCTCTGATTGATTTACTTCACTTAGGATAATACCCTATGGTTCCATCTATATTGTTGCAAATGGCAAGATTTCGTTCTTTCTTTCATCATAAAAACTCTGCAATGTAGGGATAGAGGGAACATACTTTAATATCATGAAAGCCATATACCACAGCAAATATCCTCAGTAGGGAAAAGCCGAGAGATTCTCCCTTAAAGTCAGGAACACAGCAGAGACGTTTGCTCTCACCACTGTTGTTCAACATAGTACTGGAAGTCCTAGCCTCAGCAATCAGACAACACAAAGAAATAAAAGGCATCCAAATCAGCAAAGAAGAAGTTAAACTTTCACTCTCCACAGATTACATGATATTCTATGTTGAAAACCCAAAAGATTCTACTCCAAAATTGCTAGAACTCATAAAAGAATTCAGCAAAGTGGCAGGATATAAAATCAATACACAGAATCCATTCGCATTTCTGTACTCTAACAATGAGGCAGAAGAAAGAGAAATTGAGGAATCGGTCCCATTTACAAGTGCACCGAAAGCCATAAGATAACTAGGAATAAAGGATCCGTGCTCTAAAAACTATAGAAAAATTATGAAAGAAATTTAGGAAGACACAAAGAAATGGAAAAACATTCCATGCTCATGGGTTGTAAGAACAAATATTGTTGAAATGTCTATGCTACCTAAAGCTATCTACACATTCAATGCAATCCTGATCAAAATACCATCAACATTTTTCACAGAGCTGGAACAAACAATCTTAAAATGTGTATGGAACCAGAAGAGACTCCAAATAGCCAAAGGACAAAAGAAAGCCAGAACTGTAGGTGTCAAAATTCCGGTCTTCAAGTTGTATTACAAAACTGTAATCATCAAGGCAGTATGGTCCTGGCACAAAAACCAATGCATAGATCAATGGAAAAAAATAGAGAGCCCAGAAATAGGCCCTCAACTCTAGAGTCAACTCATCTCTTCTTTTTTTTTTTTTTTAAATGAGATCTATTTATTCTAGAGACAAAGAGAGAGAGAGAGAGAGAGAAGGCAGGGAGGAGGGGGAGAAGGAGAGGGAAAGAGAGCATTGTCAAGCAGAGTTGGTGCTAAGCTGGGAGCCACAGGACGTATTTGATCTCACAACCCATGAGATCATGACCTGATCAGAAACCAAGAGTCTGAGGCTTAACTGACTTGCCACCCAGATGCCTTCAATTTTTCTTCTTTGTAAGCAAGAATTTGTATGGCCCGATTTATGCCACTTCTTCTGGGAACAATGGGTTGGAACAGAGCAAGAGTAAGAATAAAGGCTTACTTGGTTTCTGTGTTATCATATCCACGTGGGAAATAAAATCAGTAACAATTAGGCTGGTGTTTGTAAGACAAAATGCTTTATTTTACTAACTTAGTTCACTGTCTTTCAAAAGGAGCATAGACTCTTAGCCTCTGGACTGGAAAAGTTATTAACTGTGAAATTTGGGAAATTAAGGCCCTACCACACATTAGATTTTGCTTGAGTCAAGAGTTCAGCGATAAACTCAGAAAATGCGTGGGTTGCTGCACACAGTTAATTGAAAAAATGAGTTCCGGCATTATGACACTAAAACAATGACTCTCAGAGCCATAGTCACAGCGGTTCACCATAATTGAAATTACCTCTTTAATTGGAACATGACTGTTCTGATTCCATTACTGGGTTGATGCTCGTAATTTTGAAATGCCCTCTTAACTCTTCTTCACTTAGTTTTGTGATGAAATACAGTCATATTACAGGTTGACAACCCCAAATTGTGATTTCTTTGGTGATTTCTAGGTAAGGTGATTTCTTTGTATGATGTATTTGGAAAACACATTGTTTAGAATTCCTGGATCCTATGAATCCTTGACGTGGCTATCAAGGATTTTTAAATCTAGATCCTTAGAAACAGCACTACCAGGTGATAGCAGTGGTTATTGAAAGATCTGGAGCTGCACGGTTGGTGTGGCTCCTGCTGTTTCAAACAGGAATGTTTTTGCACAGCTGTAACAATGCTCTCACCTCTTTTTCTGCCAGCAGGTGATTTCTCCCAGGAAAAGTTATGTTCACTTCCAGGGCATGGGTTCAGCTCTGATCTCTGTCGACTAATCAGAACCATGTGAAGGCTGATTGTTGACCCCTTCTTAGAAGAAAATAAAACTCAGTAGTTTGGAAACAGTTTTACACACTGAAACTGAGAAAACTAAAGAAAAGACAAGGCAGGTGGCACCATAGAACTCAAATGTGGCCTTACGGTTCTTGGGTGCCACATATCTGCCCTCTCAATATTCTTACCAAACTCTTGTGGCTGTGTGTCCAGTTAACACCCTAAGAAGCATGGTGGTGAGGTATCTTTGCCCGCCTTCATGTATCCAAGAGAGTATAAATTTAGTTATTCACTGCCTGGTTAATATGACCTGGTTAATATGGTCATTCAGTCCTGAATAAATGTGCATCTACGTATTACGTCTATGTCAGTAATGGCACGCATAGGAAATGCCACCTAAGAGTAATTAACATTATAAAAGAAAGGCTGGGTATGAACAGAAGCAATTGCAGTTGTGTTGGGATAATTTTTCTTTATTCAGCTTTTTTAAAAAATTAGAACAATTAATAAAGAGGTCAACTGGGACAGGTTTTTTGATACTTGTAAAATTTCACAAATGTTAAGCCCATTAATACAATTGCTTTTTACCTCTCAACAAATTTTAAGGGGCTCTTGCAGAAAGAGGGAGCTTAAGAATAATACAGCTTCTCTTAGTAACCAGCCTTTGCCTAGTGATTAAATAGTCTGGCTCCAAACCACCCAGCTCATTGTTTTTTTTACCCACAGTGTGAAAGAAAAATCATCTTTGTGCCAACCCCACATCATATAAAACCCTAACAATGTGTTGAGTGTGACTTAAGAGCCCATAATGCATTTTTCATGAAGGTAAGGAAAATCCATTAAGGAGATTAATTTGTGTTTGGAGAGCCTACCTCTCTATAGCCAAAAATATTTGTTCTGTTAACTGTGGTTTGCTGATATACTATGATAGTACTGAGGCCTATTGATGGCATTGTTACTTGTACCATTATATCTTCTGCAGATGGATCACTTATGAATTATTAAAAAGTTATTTCTCAAAGGGAGCTATTTACTGATTTGGGGGCTAAACTTTCTTTCTTTTTTTTTTGTAATTACTACAGTTAGTGGTTAAAATAAAAAGCCTAATAATTTTAGGCTGTTTTAGGCCTAATAATTTCTTCAGGAATGTTTATGTTGTGAAAAGCTGTACTTTATACCCAGGTAATATTCATTTGCTGTTACTCTGCTAGGACTTTCTAGAAAAAAAAATGTAATAAACTACATTGTTTAATTGAATAGCAATACCCTAGATTTAACCACTTTGATAATCTTATTGAAGAAAGATAATTAATTGACTTGAGTTGAATTCCACAGTGAATTTTTTTTTTTTTTTAATAATAAGGTGAACCTTGCACGGTTTAAATAGCGGAAGTCATACAAACTCATTACAGTGAGGTATGGCTTGAAGGAAGGGAGCAGATTGCATGGTTTTATCCTTATAATACCTCACAGCTCAGTTATTTATTCATATCAGCAGTGATTCTCAACTTTGCTCATTGGAATCACCTGAAGCACTTAAAAAACTATACATGTCTAAGTCCTACCCTTCGAGTTTCTGATCTAACTGCTCTGGAGCTGTGCCTGAAGATCAGTTATTTTCCAAGTTCTCCAGATGATTTTGATATGCAGCCAAAGTTGAGAACCATTAAGTTAGAGGAAGAATAAAAGATCTAAAAATGGAATGCCCTTGCCAGAAATGGGCAGGAGGAATAGGAGGAAGCAAATTCTAATTTTTTCCCCAAATACTTCCATCAACCAGCCCAGTTTCAGATTTTCCACTTATGGCTCTTCTAACTGTGAGGCATTGCTGTTGAATATTGTTGTTAACCAGAAATATAAAGCACGTGAGACTTGAAGTTCTCATTTTTTTTTTGGCTGCTTTAGTCTGTGTATGTAGCTGCTGCATATGTTCGTGCCAGGTGTTTACCTCACAAGGACACCCACCCCCCGGGAATGAAGTCTAACCTATGTCCCCCACTTCTGGTACACCACAATGCAGGGTCATCAGAGCAAGGGTGCTCTTATCAGAGCAAGGATGACCTTTCCCTAATTTGTACAAAGCACTTCACAGGATGGTGGGAGAGAAGAAGGTATGGAAGGCTCGTGTTTTAGATTGGATTATTGGGTCATCAGCAGAAGGTGGCCCCGCACCAAATTATATGCTGTGATCTCATCTCAGAGGGAAAGATGGAGCCTTGAAGCAAATAGCAGATCTAGCCTGGTCTTGGCCACTCAGGCACAGACATCAGATCCATTCAGCAGCCATATACTCAGGTGGACTCCAGAGGCCAGGACAATGCAGAACAATGGCAAGAAAAGAAAGGAGTTAAAAAATACTAGTTTTCTGAGACTTCACTAGCTGGGACTTGATCTTACTATATAGTATTCTGTAATAATTTTCCTTTTATATATAAGTAATAAACTTCATGGTTAAGAGATAGGTGTTTGAGATGGCTACTTTTGTTTTGGATAAACTCATAAAGAAGAAAAAAGTGATCCTGCAGGGTCTTGACAGGAAGGATTAATTTAGATAGGTGGAAAACTAGGTAGGATTTATGGAAACACACACACACTCCACTCAAACACACACCACATGTGCACAAACTCACAGGACAAGCACACATTTATTTTATTAGGATTCCTGGATGCTCCAACCAAGCTATGTTTGGAACATAGAAAAATGAGAGCGAATGACAGCAGAATAATAAAAAACATAGGGTCTACAGTTAGATTAAATAAAATTTTAATACTCTATGACCTTAAGGAATTCACCTAACTTCTTACTCTCTAGTTTCCTCAATTAAGTAAAGAGGATGATAAAGGTAAGGGGACCCCCCTGTGCATTGTTGTGAACTCAATTAGATGATCCCTATAGAGTGCAGAGCCTGGTACATTTTAAATACTTAACAAGAATTAATTATTACACTTTTTAAAAATAAGTTATCAACTTAAGCTAAACAAAGAATAAACAATTTAACTCTTTGACAACATATTGCAAAGTACTTCAGAATTGCCCTCATTGCAAAGTAGTCTTCTCTACTGAGAGAGTTCTTCGTTTTTAAAATTTGCGGTTAAATAAAATCCTATGCTTGGAGAGGGACAGGTTTTTAAAATATTGGCAGGGGGCCTGGAATTTTTAAAAATAATAATTCTTATCACCCTTTCAATCATCCGAACCACTCCAATCACTGCCAAAACATTTCTTTGTTACCATAGAGACGCATAGAGATATTCATATATTAAATAACAAACATTGCTCAACAGGAATAGAACTGAAGATGAGACACTCCTGCTTAAATTTCTGAATTAGACTAGTTTTGCCAGAAAATGGGCATGAGAAGATTTGAACATAAGGAAGATTCTGCAGGTTTTATTATGAAGCAAATTTTGGTCCTTGAAATATAGTATAATCTGTACATTAAGTAAGTAAGACTCATCAGATGGAATTAGAAGTTCTATTTTCTTCTCTAATGATTGCCCCTGGATAGCCTTTCTCTTCGGGGTTAATTCTTGCCTGTTTTTAAAAAATACAACCAAGAGATTTTTCTGGCTGTTCTATGATAATAAAACACCTTTTGTGACTTTAATCTCCCTACTAGTCTCAAGGCATAGTATACATTTTTTACGTTAACGTGCTCAGCACTGTAAAGCTGTCAAAACTCTGCACTCCTTTCAAAGGAAAATCTCCTGGGGTCTACTAGCTTAGGGTATGTGTTTGTGGTGTGCATGCTTGAGGGAGGGGATATCTAAGATGCACAGTATTTTTTTGAGATATTTATTTATTTGTTTATTTGAGAGAGAGAGAGATTGAACACAAGCAGGGGGAGCGGCAGAGAGAGAGAGAGAGGGAGAAGCAGGCTCCCCACTGAGCAGGGAGTGGGACATGGGCTCAATCCCAGGACCCTGGGATCATGACCTAAGCCAAAGGCAGATGCTTAACTGACTGAGCCACCCAGGTGCCCCAAGACGTGCTGTAATCTTACTCTAAAGAAATCATCCAAATTCTCATTGCCCCGTCCTCTGTATTTTATCCTCTGTTATAGTCTTAAAAAGCAGAGGAGTGAGGAGCCAAGAGCCATAAATGAATTTGCTTCCTTCCTTTGCATGTCCTGCACAGGTGTTCTTGAACCTCCTATTAGATTTTGGGAGAAGTTGATGTTTAATGCTGTGGGACTTCATTGAAATACTTTTTTTTTCTTTTTTAATACTCCACTGTATAAACTCATATTTTGTGCAGCATACTCATAGATAGGACAAGAGACAAGTATTTTAAGGCAGTTTTTCCTAGATTGTGAACTCCTGGAGTCTTTAGGATAGCCATACTAACTTTTGATTGTTTCTTTTTTTTTTTTTAATATTTTTTTTAAATTTTTTTTTATTTATTTATGATAGTCACAGAGAGAGAGAGAGGCAGAGACACAGGCAGAGGGAGAAGCAGGCTCCATGCACCGGGAGCCTGATGTGGGATTCGATCCCGGGTCTCCAGGATCGCGCCCTGGGCCAAAGGCAGGCGCCAAACCGCTGCGCCACCCAGGGATCCCTTTTTCTTTTTTTTTTTTAATATATTTTTTTTAATTTTTGATTGTTTCTAATTAATAAAGTGCCACTTGATACAATGGAGCCATTCTTCACACTGTGATGTCTCCAAAAATGTGAGATGTTACCAGAAATGTTAAGACAGCTTCCCTAAGTCACTGAGTGCTGTAAGTATCTCAAATCTCCCACTTTCTCCTGCCCCTCCTCCTCCTTTCTCTTTCATTAACAAAAGTAACAGGAACAGCAACTAGTAACTTTCTGTGTCTTCAGCAAAGTCTCCAAGTACATATGGTACCCCTTGAAATTGGTGACACAGAATAGTCAATAGCACTAAGTATCCCATTATAATGAATTTCCAGAGAGTAAATCTCCAGATCAAGCATTATAAATTTTAGCCTGAATATCGGAAAGCTGATTCCTCTAAAACCATCCTATCAACCCTAGTATTTATCAGCTTCCATTTTCCTAAAGGAACTCTGGGCCAGTCTTGCAAAGTTGCCATGAATAATTCTTACTGTTTGGTGAAAAGTAGAAAGGCATTATGTTCTTGTAAGAATCCGGGAAATGCTTTTGTGCGACGGAAAATATGCCATCCTTTCTTCACAAACTGCCCCAGCAACACCTCCCACCTGTCAGAGTTATATATACACCAACGAGAGGGTTTAATCATGTTCCCAAGCTTGTGTGGTGGGCTCCGGCCCCTCCTCATCCCGCGTACAATGTGGAAGGAAGTCCATATGCATGAGGAAGAGACTCATTAACTCTATGGCAAGTCTGTAGTTCAAAGTATCTATTTTGTGGAGGGTCAAAAGAGGTTATGTAACGCTCATTTTAATCAACATTTCCAAGATGTTAAAGTAGACTTGTTTTCTTTTTAAAAGGACAGGGGGAAGAAAAGTAGAGATAATTCCTCTAATAGTATCGAATACACTTACAGACAGACATTGGGGAATAAAAAATGTTATGTGCAGATTTTCAAGGGCTTAAAGCTTTTCAAATAAATGTATGCACCATTAGCATTCACTCAGCTATAAAGGCTATAAAGGCTTTGATCTTCCTTTAAAAGAAGCAAGAGAAAAAAAGAAGGGAGTAAAAGAAAGAAGTAAAAAAGCGAAGCTGTCAGCAATTTGAATGCCGCCAATTATTACACCACTTATAAAGAGCTAATTAAACACGATTGCTTCCAAGAAGAATCATTTTTACTCTTTTTGTGTACTCTTTTTATTTGTACTGTAAAGAAACTTGATCATTGATAAGACCCGCGTTGCAAGCTGAGTTGGAATGTCTTTCTACAATAATGGTACCATTCCTTTAGTTTACTCCAGTCCAGTCTATATGGCATTTCTGGTTTAGGAATTCTATTCTCATGACTTCAGCTTGATGTTCAGTTTCAACAGTTTGCAAATAGCATGTAGGGTTACTGAATTTGTGTGTCTAGTTTTCTCCCTGTATTCATACTGGGACATAACTATAATCTATTTATCAATTTTTCTAGTGATTAATAATTACCGTCCAGTCATACACTCAAAACCTAGGAATCATTCTTAATACATCCCTTCCTCTGCATCCCCTCCTCATCTTCAGTCAGCTCTCAAGGCTCGTTTCGAACTACCTCCTAAATTCTCCACGATGTTTTCTCTGGTGTGTCTGTCAGCTTCCACTCTCATTCCTTCTCTGGGGCATTGTTGAAATTTGTTCTCATTTGCTGGTTCCCTCCTCATTCTGAAGACACTCCTCAGTAAATCTTTTCTCACTGGGACCTAAATGCTCTTGTATTTAAAACACTTTAAATGAATATATAAAATAAAATCATAACTACCCTAACAACCTGAAGACATTTTTGTATAGTATGTTTAGAAACTATACTATTTTTTAAGATCACGATTAGATCTCTCATTTACCTCAAATGGACTTTTGTGTGTGGTGTGAGGTAAAGGTCATATTTCTTCCGCACAGATTTCTAATTGTACCAGTGCCATTTATCGAAAAGACCATCTTTTCCCAACTCTTGTGCAGTGTCAAATTTATTTTACATCCTGTCCTTGTATCTGTGCATCTGTGGCTGGATTCTCTCTTTATATATTGTTGAATTATTTGTCTGTCTATTCTTATATTATAATACAAGGTCATAATTACCATAATTTTATCAAACATTTTAAAATCATTTAGAGTGGGCCCTTCCAATTTTCTAAAAATCATTTTCTTATTTTAATGTTTTGCTACGTACCATTTTAAATCAAGTACAATGCTCATAAAATGCTGTGACATCCCTTATCATAACGAGGAAATTCCTGTGCATAATTTGTTTTATAATATTTCTATCATGAGTAATAGTTGAATTTATCAAATGCTTTTACTGTATTTTCTGTTGATTGCATGATTTTCTCTTTTGTTACGTAAATGTAAGAATTTCACCAATTGTCTTTTCAAATATTAAAGTAAACTTGCATTTCTAAAATAAACCCAGAATAGGGGCATCTGGATGGCTCATTTGGTTAAGTGTTGGACTTGGGCTCAGGTCATGATCTCAGGGTCCTGGGATTGAGCCCCACATCAGGCTCCCGGCTCAGAGAGGAATCTGCTTCTCCCTCTGCCTACCCCTGTTCATGCTCAATTTCTCTCTCTCTTTCATATAAATAAATAAAATAAAATTAGCCCAGAAGAGTAAAACTATACTATCCTTTAAAATTATTTACTAGATTTAATATATTAATCAAAAATATTTGCATCTAATTAATGAACAGGTTGCTGTGTAAATGTTATTTTTAAAAAATAATATATTTCAGGTTGAAATGCTTGAAAGTCTGGTGTATTGAACATTATACCAACTATATTCGTAGCAATAAAATAGTTTGCATTTGTGTAGTTTGGTGGTTCCTAACCCAAAGTCGTGGAGGCTTGGAAGCCTCAATGGAAGCTGCAGTGAATGTCTGAACAACTTCATGCTCCTGAGTACCATGAATATTACTCATATGCTTTTTTGTGATAAAGTGTCTCCATTCCCACTCATTCCATAAATATTTCTAATATTTAATAAAGGGTATGGGACTCTTTCCTAGGACCTGGAGACACAGCTCTGAAGAAAACAAAGTTCCTCCTCTCAAGGAGCTTGCACTTCAGTAGGGAAGAGAGATGATAAATTAGTAAACACATATAGTAGTCAGTGTGGTGGAGGTATAACGGATAAGTAATCAGCTATAACAGCATGGTGGCAATACGGTAAATAAATAACCAGAGGTAAAGACAGCCCTGGTTCTGGATGACACCACCTTCTAGATGTGTCGTCTTGGGGAAATTACATAAACTCTTTATACCTCTGTTACCTGCGTTATAAGAAGGGAGATAACAGTACCTACTCACTGAGGTGTTATGAAAATTAAATCAATAAATATTTGTAAAAATCTTAGAACTGTGCCTGGTGCCAAATAGCACTATAAAAGTTTATATTATATAATTTTTAAGATTTTATTTATTTATTCATGAGAAACACACAGAGAGAGAGAGAGAGAGAGGCAGAGACACAGGCAGAGGGAAAGCAGGCTCCATGCAGGGAGCCTGATGTGGGACTCGATCACGCCCTGAGCCAAAGGACGCTGAGCCACCCAGGTGTTCTATGTTATATAAAATTTCTAAAACTTGTTACTAAATGCTTTAAAATAAGCAAGATTAAAGAAATTAGATATTAGGATAATTAAAGATGGAGAAATTTGATATTTTAAGAGAAAAAAAAAAAAAACTACCAAGGAAGGTGTGTCTGTAAAATTTTCATGTGAGCAAAAACCTGACAAAAAAATAAGAAAGCAAGCCCTGAGGTACAAGTGAACAACATTCCAAACAATGGAAAAAGCAGACACAAAGGCCTTGGACATGTGGTTGAGGGGTTGGAAGAACAGCAGTCAGGATTTAAAATGTCTGGGGCCTGGCGCAAGGGGAGAGGGTGGTGGGCTATCAGTTTGTTGTTGGCCAAACAAAAGAGACCACGCCAAAATTTGCTTCCATGAGTTTAGGGGACATGGGAGGGTGTGGGGCAGTAGGAGTGACATGATCTGACTCACTCTATATAATTTTTACACTAATTGCCACTGAGAGCTGGGGGAATTCATGTTAAGAGGCAAGAATGAAAGAAAAACAATCAGGACTTATTGCAACAATCCATGGAGAAGTGGTGCTGGCCTGAATTAATCTGTTACTGGAGGAGGGTGTGGGAAGGGATTGTTTTCCAGTAGATTTTCTGCTTTGAACTTGATGACCCAACCTAACTGCTCATATGGTTCCTACTGTCCCCTCCCTCCTAGATACACCTTTATTGGTCTTCTCCATCTCAGGAAATGACTCCATTCTTCCAAGAGTTTAGTTCAAAATATCTTGAAGTCATCTTTGAGTGCTCTCTTTCTCCAACACCTTGTATCACACTTATCAGTGACTCACATCATCTAATTGAAAACATTCCCTTCCATCTGATTCTTCAACCACCTTCTGAATCTAATCGGCCATTGTGTTTTTGACTACATTATTATTGTAAAATAACATCTTAATAAATCTCTCTTCTATCATTCTCCCCCAATTAAATATTTTCTCAATAGAATGGGCAAATAGAGGGAAAAGCCTGTGTGTGTAGATACATCAGATTTTATCAGCACTTTCCTCAAAACCCTATATCAGCTTCCCACCTTACTGAAAATGGAAGCCAAAGTCCTTCTAATGGGCTCCAAAGCCCACATGAGCTGCTCATTTCGTGTACCCTTTTCTCCCACTTTCACTGCTCAAGTCTCTTTCTGTTTCTTGAATCTTCTAAATATATACCACCTTTGGCTTCAGTATTTCTTTTCCTCTACTTGAAATATTCTGTCCAAAGAAATCCAGATGACTGGAAGGCCAGAGTGGCTCAGTCCATTGAATTGCCGACTCTTGATTTCAGCTTACATCACGATCTCAGGGTCCTTGGATCGAGGTCTGGATTGGGCTCTGAGCTCATTGGAGAGTCTGCGGGAGATTCTCTCCCTTTGTCCCTCCCTCTTCTCTCTCCCTCTCTCTCTCTCTAAAATAATAAATAAATAAATCATTATCAAAAAAAAAAAAAAAGAAAAGAAAAGAAAAAAAGAAATCCATATGACTGGATCTCTTACAACCTGCAAGGCCTTACAGTAATCTCCGTGAAGTCTCCCTTGGCAACCCAATCTAAAATTCTGAAGTCCTACACCTACACAAACACACACACACACACACACACACACACACACAACTTTTCTTTTCAGCATTTGTCACTATCATTACTTTATACAGTATGTATTTTGCTTATTCATGTCATTTACTGTCTTGAGTTAGCATCTAAATTCCATCAGACCAATTTTTGTTTGTTTGTTTTCTTAACTGCTATCTCTCCAGCGTCTAGAACAACACCTGACATATAACAGATGTCCAACAAATATCTATTAAATATCAAATTAGGGCAGCCCCGGTGGCTCAGCAGTTTAGTGCCACCTTCAGCCCAGGGCGTGATCTTGGAGACCCAGGATCGAGTCCCATGTCAGGCTCTCTCTCTGCATGGGACCTGCTTCCCCCTCTGCCTGTGTCTCTGCCTCTCTCTCTCTCTCTCTGTCTGTCTCTCATGAATAAATAAATTAAAAATCTTTAAAAAAGTCTTTAAATAACAAGTTAATGATAATAGGTCCAACTTCATAGACTAGATCCTGACAATTGTTGATATAATCATATCTCTTATTAAAATAAATGTCCTGGGGTGCCTAGGTGGCTCAGTCAGTTAAATGTTTACCTTCAGCTCCGGTCATGATCCCAGGGTCCTGGGATCCAGCCCTGTGTTGTGCTCCCCACTCAACAGGGAGTCTGCTTCCCTCTCCCTCTGCTTCTCCCCTGTCCTAGTACTCTTTCTCTCCCTCTCTCCCTCCCTCTCAAAATAGATAAACAAAATCTAAAAAAAAAAAAAAAAAAAATCCTATCTTTCAGTTCAGAAAGAGAAGTAAGAAGTTTAAAATATAAATACACATATGTGTATCTATACAAATCTTCATATGTATATATATGTATATTTATATATATGTATATGTATCTATGTAACTATACAATAGAAAAATAATTCAAGTAAGTCAACATTTATAGAATACTTATATGTTCCAAGTTTTTTGCTGGGAAGTGACAGATATGAAAATTAATTAGTTATGCTTCTGCACACAAGTGGTTGAGAATTTGTATTTATAAGATACAATGTGAACATTTCATGCATACTATGAATAAGGCTATTTCCATACTTACATGATATCATTTTATGTTCTTAACAGTGTCATACTCTATGATAAGCATAAGATTGAGGTGCTCCTACACCATCCTCTAGTTTGGTGAATTTGAACATATGACATATTCTTAGACCTCATTTATCTTTTTTGAGTAATAAAACAATTATTCAATACATTGCCACCCAGAAACTACTTAATACAGTGGTTGCATAATATAAACTTGTACCTTAACTTATGTAAATTTTATCTTATATCTCTCCTTAATTATTTAGTCTTTTTTCAAAGATTTTATTTATTTATTCATGAGAGACACAGAGAGAGGCAGAGACATAAGCAGAGAGAGAAGCACGTTTCATGCAGGGAGCCAGATGTGGGACTGGATCTTAGAACTCCAGGATCATGCCCTGGGCCAAAGGCAGGCGCTCAACTGCTGAGCCACCCAGGCTTCCCTATTTAGTCTTATTATTAACAGCCTGACAAGCTGAGCAGTTGCTGAGGACAACTATAATGCAAAAGTTTAATTAGAAGATGATATTACTGACAACACACAAAATTATGCAGTTTCATCAATGATGTATGGAAACATCTCCACTGCTGGTGAGAATGCTACTTGCTACAATACTTCTGGAAAAGCTTGGCCACAGATATCCAGAGACTTAAAACTGTGATATATACATATGGGTGTCAGAGAAAGTCTAATGGAGAGTTTGTTCAGAAAAAGATTCAAAATAAATTTAGTAACATACTGAGACTAAATAGAGGAATAGTTTTAACATGAGACTAACAGCTATGGTCCTGATCTACTAGGTAATAGTTATCACATTTTTTAAAGGTATAAAAAATTATTTGTATTGCAAAAGAGGGACACTGAAGGAACAGAGAGCCAATTAAGAATCGATAGCAACTGCCCAAGTGATAACTGAAATGGCATTGAGCTAGAGGTAATAAAAATGTTTAAAAATGCAAATTTTGAGAAATTTTATAAAAGAACAATTGATAAATAATTCATATTTAAAATTTATTTTTATTTTTTATTTTTTTTAACTGAGCTTAAACCATTAAGCATTTTCAACTTTTTCCTCTTTCCTGATATTTGAGTAATTTTTAACTAAAATTGATTAGAAAGATCAATGTCTTTTTAATTAAAAAGATTATCATCAAAAGCCTAACAACAACAAAACTTTGTGGACCATTCTGAAAACTTCACTAAATTTTAATGTAAACTTTAAAAATAAAACACAAAATTATAAAAATAAAATATTTAATGTTACATGGAGTAGTCAGCTGAATCAAAGCCACTAATTTGATTTTGAGAAACAAAATTGAATTATTGAGTTCACTAATTTAATCCAGAAATGGCTTTTCCTGTCATAAAGAAATTCTCCTTTTTGAATAGCATAAATATTTCCTATAAATTCGCATCCCTTAATATTATGCACATGTAAAAATTTTATAATGTTCAAAATATTTTTAAATCTTACATTTAATTGATGTTTATTGCCAGTATCAAGTAATTAAACATAAAATGCACTTTTGTTTAGGATACTGGTGATTATTTATTACAAATGGAAAAATCTAACGGAAGCTTATTATAAGTCTCTTCACTCCAATTTTTCAGTTTAATCAAACACAGATGGTTTGTTCAAGACTAAAATATTTATCTTTTTTTCTTCGGTGTTTATTAGAATCTAAACCAGTTGCTTATCAGTTAAAGTCTTTCTTGAAAGTATGCATTTGAATAATAAACTATTATAACATAATGGGGACAGATGGATGTTTACACCTAAACTGAATGATATATAATTTTCATGGTCATCATTTTTCCTTTTCAAAAGTCTATTTTGGCTTTTTTCCAGTTTCTATCCACTTCATTAGTCCTCCATGAATTGTCTAACATGACAGTTATTTGATTTAACCAATTCAAAGACATCCTACTGAGTAAGTAATCAAGGCCTGCTGATTCAACATTATACTGTGGGGAATAACTGTTTCAAACTGTATTATTTCTCAATATATAATAAAGAACACTCATATTTTAAAGTTGAATAAAACCTGACAATCTGTTTAGCTGAAGATTCCAACTAGGTAAAGTTTTATCAACTTATGTTGAAAAATAATAAACGGTAACAATTTGCTTAGGAGACAAATACACACCCTGTGTTCATTTTATATTTTAAAATGCTATGCATCTTGAATTTTTTTTTTCAGGGAAAAGCATTCTAGAAAATTTATCAAACTACTGTTGAACCCTGAAATAATATCAGTATTTAACAATATCTTCAAAATGAAATTACGGTGTTTTTTTTGTTGTTGCTTTGCTTTTTAATTTTTAACCTTTTTGTGTGTTTTTATTTGTTTGCTTGAGGTTCTCAGTATTGTTCTACAGTTCTACACAGTTCTAGCAAGATGTTAAAATTGAGATGTTTCCAAAGCAACCACTGTATACATATCGTCCTTTTTCTTTGAAACCAGGTGATGGAATGTTAGCAAATTGAATTTAAATTAAAAAAAAAAAAAGTAAAAAAAAAAGAAAGAAAAGAAACCAGGAGATGGAAATTATCTACATATGAATGTACTACCTTTCTACTCAAACCCCTTAAAAAAACAATAATGGGATGTCATGGCAATATCCTTTTCTTTTGTATCAATTGCTATCCAGTGCATGACACATAATTCCAGCCTTGAGTTCATTGCTCCGTCCTCTTGCCTCCTAAACTGTATTCTAGTCATTGTCTATAGGCATCATTATCTTCAGCAGAAAAGAAATTTAGAAATATCACTGAAGGAGCAATGATTCTTCCTTTTAGGATCTAATTCAATCAGGAAACTGCCCTTCCAATACGAAGTAATATTATACTAAAATTATATTAAGCCTATTTCCAGAACTCTAATAGGCTCAGAAAATAGAGAAAGACAGAAGAGATGGGATCATCAAGAGCAATCAGGAATATAATATCTAGATAATAACCAAGATATGCCTGGAGTATTTTGAGTAGAGAGGTGTAATGCAATGCAATTAGTATTAAAATATTAACACAAGAAATAACTATTTGTGATCTATATGACACAAGACTACCTTTGTAGTACATTTGTGTGTGTGTACTATAAAGGTAGTCTTGTTTCATATAATTTTAACAGAATATGACCAAGGAAAGAAGAGAATTAGGCAGAAATGTAGACAGGAAAAAATGTTATATCCATAAATGTCTTGGGAATTAACCTGTTCCTTTAGAACTGATATATAGCAATTGTATTGAAATATTTGTAGAAAATAGATTTAATAATCATTCCAGAAAGAGTATTTCATCACTCTTATTACATCTTGCTGTTATAAAGGCACAATTCAAAATACTTTTTCATTAGTGCTAATATAGATATATGAATGGAATGTGAAATAGCAACGGTAATCAAACTCATGTCAGAATAGACAGCCATAATAGTACTCATTGAAGGATTTTCACCTGAAATTAGCTATTATTAGATCCAGCTTAGGTCTGTATTCCCCAAGGATTATTTTTTCTTAACTATCTGCAATAGAATGGAAATAGTCTTAGTATTAGTCAAAATTTTAGGTGGAAATGCACTTTTCCCATCACAGATTATATTGAAGCTACTGCATGACCAGAGTGTACCAGATTTCCTTCATTTTTATTTTTTGTCTTACCATAACATACATAAGTAGAGCATATTAGGCATATGGTCATCTTACCAGTGCGTATATGTAAAAGAAATGTGCATATTTGTGAAATTATTTCTCAAAAACATGAATTTAAGTACTTGTCTGGAGATCTGTAACCCTAAAGAGGAAAGAGTTGAAACAAATAAAACTTTCTTTTAGTATTACATAAAGATTACATTAAAATTTCATACTGTGGTATATAAAAAAATCTTGAAACATCAAAAGAGGAAATGGTAATTGACAGAATAATCTACAGAATGTTGAACTTACAGAACTTGGCTCTGGGAATGACTCAATCTGTTATCAAAAGAAAATTGGGTGACCACTAGGTTCTAAAAATAAGCAAGACACCAAGAGATCAACAACTTGTAATTCTATCTTAAAATTATGGAGTAATCCTTAGTTTCATGATTATCTTTAACCATTAATTCATTATTTCTTTTGTTAGGGGATAACATCAAAATCAGTTTTTCATCCATAGTAAATTTCTTGAACAGGCATTTTCAAATATAGACATAAAAAACCAATAACATAAATTCTATATATTTGTATAATGTAGAAATTCTACTTCTGGTACTTGTGGGCTAGAAAATTCATACTAAGTTAGCCAACAAATATGACTAGAAAATCTATCATACATCCAAAGGTAGGTATATTCTAGGAATGTAGAGCGGATTTAACATACAGAGTCTAGGTAAATCATCGCATTAATAAAATAAGAAAAATTATCGAACTTTCCCAGTAGATGCTAGGAAAGCACTTGATCCAATTCAACATTCCTTCATTATTATATGAATAGAGGAATAAAGCTTTTGGTAAACTAGAAATAAAAGGGAATTTCCTTAATATTATAAATAGAAATTCCATAGAAAATCATACTTAATGGTAAAATACTGAAATTTGTCTTAATGAAGAATGAGAATGAGGCAAGAATACACTCTATATCTCTTATTCAATGGTATGCAGGAATTCCTTGCTAGTGCAAAAATACAAAACTAAGAAGTGAAGGTTTAGGAACTGCTTAAAGAAGAAATAAAATTGCCATTATTTATAAATAACATTGGGGACTTTAGAATCTAAATAGCATACAAATAAAATAATATAAATAAATATGTTTAATACTATTTCTGAATAAAAGGTCAATATACAAAAATGTATATATTTTCATGTCCCAACAAACAGTAGTTGAAAATAAAATTTTAAAGATGGTACTCTATGTAAGAGCATTGCAAACACAGTAACTAGCAATAAATGTAATGAAATGTGTATGACATATCTACACAAAAATAATTAAAGAGGAATGAAAGAAATATAAAACAACAAAAATTAAGGGAAAAGTATACCATATTCATGGGATGGGAAGACTCACTTTTTTAAAAATACCAATATTCAGAAAATTTTGTGTAGAATCTATCCAATCTCCCTAAAATCTCTATAAATTCTTGTATGAGTTCACAAACTAAATCTAAATTGCATATAAGAATCAAAGAGGTAAAATTATAGATGATTATTTTTAAGACCTGCAAAATGTGAAAACATTATGGAATATCATAATTTTTTATAAAGCTACATGAATTATGATAGTGCAGCATTGGTATGATGAGAAGTTAATAGACCAATGAATCAAAATAAAGAGTCTAGAAATGGATGCATTCATATTTACTTATTTTTGACAAAAGTGGTACTGAAAAACCATGGGAAGCGTTATTTTAATTAATTCCCAGAATGATGGATATATATAACAAAAATAAATAAAATTTGGTCACATCCTTCATTCTGTACTCAAAATCATTTGTGTTGGATTATAGTAATAAATGCAGATGGCATTAAAAATTAGCTCCTAAAAATTAATAAAGGAGAATATTTTATGAACTCCGAGTAAGGAAAGATTTCTTAAACTGAACACAAAATGCACTAACATTAAAGAAAAGAGTGATAAAATGGACAACATTAAAGATATAAAATTCTGTATATCAAAAGCATTAAGCAAATATAATGTAAAACTTCAATGCATATAATAACAACAAAAATCTCATGTAATCTACAAAGCACTGGGGAAAAAAAGTGAAAAAAATCCACTACAAGATAGAGGTGGGATTTGAATAGATTTTCATCAAATTTATTCATCTGAACAATTAATATAAAAAAAGATGTCTTACTTCATTAATAATTAAAGAAATGTCACTTAGAACCAATATGAGATTACTATTACATACCTAGAAGAATAGCTAAAATTAGGAAAACTGTTGTGACCAAATTTTGTCATCATTATCAGTGGGGGGTTATAATTTGGCAGTACCAATTGGGAAAGTATTTGGCTGCATCTATTCCATTTGGAGAAAATACACAAACACACACACACACACACACACACATATATATGTATAGGAATATTTCTTCCTATAATGAGGAATATTTCTTCTATGGGTTGTGACATATATTATATATAATATCTAATTCTAATATTATATATATAATATATATAATAATATGTTATATATTGTATTATAATATTATATGTTACATATAACATATAATATTATAATATAACTTGAAATATATTATATATTATATATAATATTAGAATTATATATTATATATAATATATATTGTATGTCATATGTTTATATAAAACAATGCATAGAAGAAATATCACTCCTTAATTCACAAAGAAATTAATGTATATGTGTGTATAAGATGTATAAAGATATTAAGAGTAAAATTATACATTGAGAACACATTAAGACTTCATAAGGAAAAAGAAAAGAAAGAGAAATACACTCCATAGGAAAGCAGTTTAGGGACATGAGTTGAGATTCTTCAGCTCTGTTACAAGTAAAGTGCCAATCTAGACTTCCTTAAGAAGAGTATAGTTTTTTTTCTTAAGATTTCATCTATTCATGAGAATAACACAGAGAGAGGCAGAGACATAGACAGAGGGAGAAACAGGCTCCCTCTGGGGAGCCCAATGCAAGCCTCGATCCCTGGACCCTGGGATCACAACCTGAGCCAAATGCAGATGCTCAACCACTGAGCCATCCAGGTGCCCAAGAAGCGTACAGTTTCAAAGCAGAATTAGTTATACCTACCAAATGTGTCAGAAGTATAAAATTGTCAACTCTACCTCTCAGCACCTTACTATTTAATCACTTCATGTGCCTAAACATTTTATACATCACAGTGAGAACATAATTGGGTATATGTTCAAATACACTTTGTCTTTGAAAATGCCACATACTTTTTTTATTAGTATCTTTAAAAAAAATAAATAAATAGACAAAAACCATATTGCTTTCCTGGTGGTCAAAAGAGGAATATTTTATCCTTTATGGGTCACAGTGCAACATTGTTTTCCTTAAATATAAATATGTTAAGCATGTGAAGAAACTTTTAAAACCTTGGAAAGCGATCATTGGAAGTTTTTTGAGATTTTTTTTCCTCATCCAACTTCAAATTCACAGTGCTGACGAGACCCTTCCTTCCGTTGGCTCCAAGTGCTGACTTGACATGATACAGGGTCACCATTCAAATGGAAAGGTCTGAGGCTCTAGCGGTTGGCTTTTCTGCAAAATAAAGAGTCTATGTCTACATTCCAAGGAATAATGAAATAGTAAAGTATCATAGGTACCAAAGAAATTAAGCAAATTTTGTCTCTCATCCGAAATTATCCTCACAGCACTGGGTTTTCTCCACACATTTATGCATGGCTATTTATGCATGGCTTTAAGAAAGAAACATTTTGGGATCCCTGGGTGGCGCAGCGATTTAGTGCCTGCCTTTGGCCCAGGGCGCGATTCTGGAGATCCGGGATCGAATCCCACATCGGTCTCCTAGTGCGTGGAGCCTGCTTTTCCCTCTGCCTGTGTCTCTGCCTCTCTCTCTTTCTCTCTGTGTGACTATCATAAATAAATAAAAATTAAAAAAAAAAAAGAAAGAAACATTTTTTAAAAATATTTATTTATTTGTTTGAGAGACAGCAAGAATGAGGAGGGGCAGAGGGAAAGAATCTTCAAGAAGTCTCCGCACTGAGTACTGAGTCTGATGCGGGTCTCAACCTCACTACCAATGAGATCATGACTTGAGCTGAAATCAAGAAACAGATGCTTAAACTACTGAGCCACTCAGGTGCCCCGAAACAACAATTTGAATTAGTGTATGTTTTCTTTTATGACAATCTAAGTACACATGGTAGTACAGACTGAATGGATAAATATTGCTCTACAATAAATATAAAATCATTTACTTCAAGCTTGAGGTTTTCTTTCTCAGTTTTTTAATCCAAAATTATACTAGCAGTCTTCAAGTATATAAAAGAGAAGATCTAAGTAGCTCTGAATAAGAGAAGTTTATTCAACCAGAAGTTGTGATAATAAGCTGGAAATGGTCTTTGCTAGTGTTAAAATCATAATTTTTTAAAAATCCTAAAACTGATAGCAGTATGACTAAAATAATAATATGACTTCAAATATAATAATTTATTAACATACTTGGGATAATTTTCAATGCTTGACAACCTTGGTGAATTTTTTTAGATGGAGATAATTGAAATTAATTTATTTTCAATTAAGTTTCTCAATAGGGTTCTTCATCTCTCTTTCACTTGTTTCTATTGAAAGCAATAATGTACAAATTTATTTCAGAACTCATTTTATAGTAGAAAATATCAAAGAAGCCTGGGTGGCTCAGTGGTTGAGCGTCTGCCAGGGCATAATCCCAGCGTCTGGGATAGAGTCCCATGTAGGGCTCCCTGCAGGGAGCCTGCCTCTCCCTCTGCCTATGTCTCTGCCTCTCTCTGTGTCTCTCATGAATTAAAAAGAAAGAAAAAAAAAAAGAAAGAAAGAAAGAAGAAGAAAGAAAGAAAGAAAGAAAGAAAGAAAGAAAGAAAGAAAGAAAAAGAAAGAAAGTATTCCTTAAAAGATTTTTACTTATTTTGGGAAAAAAAAAGATAAAATATAATATCTAAAGTTTGGCTTTTAAAAATTAACTTACTAGATTCTAGGGAATTTAAATAAAGATTGTAGCTAATTAATATATTCATCTTCTTTTCAAAGTTTAAAATATTTTCTATGCATCTGGCATTGAGTTGATTACTAAAAGTTTCATTCCTTGATGTCACGATGTTAGCATATTTGCTATGGTCAGAGTGTTTGTGTTCCCCAAAATGCATGTTGAAATTATAACCCCCCAAGACAATGGTACTAGGAGGTAGGGACTTTGGAAGGCTTTACTCTCATGAATAGGATCAATGCTCTTATGTAAAGACCACACAGAGTTCCCTAGTCTCATTTGCAATGTGAGAATACAGTTTGGGGCCCTTACCTGACAACACTAAGACCCTGATCATCGATTTCCTGCTTCCAGAACTGTGAGAAATAAGTTTCTGTTGTTTATAAGCCATCCAGTCTGTGGTATTTTGTTGCAGCAGCTCAAGTGGACTCAAACAATGATGAATGAAGAGGTTTATTCACTTACTTATCATAAGGTAAGAAAAAATAATGTGCTGATTCCAAGGTGGCAGAAAAGGTGATAAGAATCTGCATTTGTGGGAAAAAGAGTATTCTAGAAGAAGGTGAGATTTTAGTTGATCTTTAAAAAAAGAATGTTTTTTTCTGAGCAAAAATAAATAAAATAAAATAAAATAATAATGAGCTAGTCCAAGCATAAATTAAATTTGGAGTAGAGACATCATGAATTAGGTAGGGTAATTCATGTGTGTTCACATTTAATTGGTTAAAATTATCTCATGGACACTTCTAAATCCAAGAAGGACTGCAAAATATACCCCATGGCTGTGCAGCTCTTTCTGGCAAAATGACACACAGTTTTGAAGAGATTAAGGAAATTTTTGGACAGCAACAACAACAAAAATAGTTCATTTTTCCATTTGTCTATTACTGTGTAATATACTTCCCAAAACATAATGGCTTAAACTAGAATATATAATAATTTTTCATGGCACTGACTTTTGACTAGGAGCAGATGGTTGGTGCTTACTTGGAGTCTGTCACAGTTATAGTCAATTAGTGACAGGGGATGAAATTATCTGAAAGCTGAACTGGGCTAAATACCCAAGATGTATCACTCCGAGCTGGCAGTTAATTCTGATGGCTATTTGGGAACTCAAGGCTATCTACTGTGGTGCCTGCATGTGACATTGCCATGTGGCTTTAGTTTCTCACGATTTGGTAACTAGAATCTAAAAACAAGTCTTTCAAATGATAGGAAGTATATACTGTCAGTGTCTTAAGTACTGAGTAAAAAATTTAGCACAGTCCTCATTGTGTCTTATTCTGTTGATCAGAGCAGTAAGTGAGACCTCTCATTGTTAAGGGAAGGAGAAATAGGTCCCACCTATTGATGGGAGAAGTTTCAAAGAATACTTGCCATCTCTAATCCACCGTAGTTCTCCATTTAGTCATATATTATCTATATTCTGGTCCCTTTCCCCTAAAAATACATTCTCTTCATTTTAAAACCATTAAATTTCAACCCAATACAGCATTAGTTCAAAGTTTTGGATCTTATCACCTAAGGTAGACCCAGGTGTTATGATACTCCTTATGTATCTCTTAAATAGGAGTCCTGTCACTCTAAACTTATGTGAACTAAATTGATAAGTTTCCACACTCCCCTCTCCTCTCCTTTCAAAAAAGCCCACTACATAATGGTAAAACAGAGACAGGATAACCCTAAGAGACATTCTTATTCAAAATGGAGAATATCCTTAGGCAGATAGTAGTCACTATTTCATAGAAACTGAATCAGCCTGGAAGGTGTCACCTGTTCCTTGATTAGGGCTGAGTCCAGCTTTCTGAGAACTTTTTTTCTAGCTCTGGCTCTATTCCAAGAGATCCTAGTTCTGTCCTCTGAATTATCCTTCTTAGCTCATGTTGACACCACATCGCCCTCTCTGTCTGCTGGGAAGACTAAGAGACCATAAGGTATCTTTTCATTTTGTACTATCTCTATCCTCTTCAGTCCAAGATATTGTTGCTTTTGTTGATACAATCCTTTTTAAATTTTATAGGTTTTCAATAAATATTGTTAGGCCACTTGATTAGATAGACCCTTCTCTACCTTGTGAAAGACCCTGTGTGAAGGTTCTATGAGACAATGTCTTTAAGATCCTGAGACACTGGGATCCCTGGGTGACGCAGCAGTTTAGCGCTTGCCTTTGGCCCAGGGCGCCATCCTGGAGACCCGGGATCGAATCCCACATCGGGCTCCCGGTGCATGGAGCCTGCTTCTCCCTCTGCCTATGTCTCTGCCTCTCTCTCTCTCTGTGTGTGACTATCATAAATAAAAAAAATAAAAAATAAAAAAAATAAAAAAATTAAAAAAAAAAAGATCCTGAGACACTGTTTTAGATCAATAAGGTAAAGCTTTCAGCTTTTGACTAGCTGAAATGGTATGTGTTGCACCAACATAAATTTTTCTGTGGTCTTAGCAAAGCGTCTTTCATCTTCATGCTGGATTTGACATTTATCCTGAAATCTTTGAGATTTTTTTTTTTTTTTTTTCTGGAAGGGAGTATGAGTGAAAAACAGATTTCTTTTCCAGCTCAGGACATTTTTACTTCTGTATGTTTACATTATGTTTCTAAAGCTGAGAAGCTCCTTCTTTAGTTTATGTCTGTCTTCTATATTTTCTCAGTCATCTAAGAGAAATATGTAGGCACCTTCTATCTGCTTGGAAATCTCCAGAGTAAGATCCATGAGTTAAGTAGGTACTTTCTGTTCTCCACATTTTTGCCAAATTTTCTGCCGCTAGTTAATAATAAGGATATCATTTTCTCTAACCTCCAACTACAAATTCTTCTCTGTCTCAGAATTCACCAATAATCTCATGGAGACCCTTCTAGACTTTATTAAGAATCTCCTCTAGGCCCATTAAACTTTGTTTGCCACTTGGTCCAAAAACAAAAGCCTAGGACCAGATGGCTCACAAGTGAATGCTACCAAATAGCCATTCTTACTATTCCAAAAAATACAAGGGGAAGGAAAACTTCCAAATTCATTCTATGAGGTCAGTATCACTCTGATACCAAAAGCAGATAAAGACATAACAACAAAAAAAGAACTGTAGGCCAATACCTCTCATGAATATAGATGCAAAAATCCTCAACAAAATATTAACAAATTGAATCCAACAATACATTACAAATATCATACACCACAATCAAGTGGGATTTATTCCTGGGATGCAAGAGTGCTTTAATATTTGCAAAACAATCAATGTGATACATCACATCATCAAGAGAAAGGATAAAAACCATATGGTTATTTTAATAGATGTAGAAAAAGCACTTGACAAAGTGCAACATCTATTCATGATAAAAACTCTCTGCAAAGTAGGTCTAGAGGGAACATATCTCAACATAATAAAGACCTTAGATGAAAAACCCACAGCCAACATCATACTCACCAGGGAAAAAATGAGATCTTTTCCCCCAAGGTCAAGAACAAGACAACAATGTCATTTTCACTACTTTCATTCAACATAATACTGGAAGTCTTAGCCACAGCAATTAGACGACATAAAGAAATAAAAGGCATCTGAATTGGTAGGAAAGAAGTAAAACTCTCACTATTTGCAGATAACATGATATTATACTATATATAGAAAACTCCACCAAAAAACCACTAGAACCAATAAATGAGTTCAATTAAGTTGCAGGATACAAAATCAATGTAAAGAAATCTGTTGTATTCCCACACACTAATAATGAAGTAGCAGAAAGAGAAATTAAGAAAACAATACAATTTACAATTGTACCAAAACCAATAAAATATCTAGGAATAAGCTTATCCAAAGAGGTAAGAGACCTATACTCTGAAAACTATAAAACACTGATGAAAGAAATGCAAGATGACACAAAGAAATGGAAAGACATTCCAAGTTCATGGATTGAAAGAACAAATATTGTGGGAATGTCTATAATACCCAAAGTGATCTATACATTTAATGCAATCCCTACCAAAATACCAATAGCATTTTTCATAGAACTAGAATAAACAATCCCAAAATTTGTATGGAACCATAAAAGACCTAAAAACGCAGAAGCAATCTTGAAAAATAAAAACAAAACTGATTTCACAATTCTAGAGGTATCACAGTTCTAGATTTCAAATTATTTACAAAGTATAGTAATTAAAACAATGTGGTACTGGTATAAAAATAGACACATTGATCAATAGAATATAACTGAAAACCTAGAAATAAACCCATAAATATATAGTCAATTAATCTTTGACAAAGGAGGAATGACTATCCAGTGGGAAAAACACAGTCTCTTCAACAAATGGTGTTGAAAAAACTGGACAGCAACATGCAAAAGAATGAAATTTTCTTTCACCGTATGCAAAAATAAATTCAAAATAGATTAAAGACCTAAATGTGAGACCTGAAGCTATAAAAATCCTTAAAGAAAGCACAGGCAGTAATCTCTCTGATATCAGTAGTAGCAACATTTTTCTAGATCTGTCTCCTGAGACAAGGGAAATAAAGGAAAAAAAAAAAAAACTATTGAGATTACACCAAAATAAAAAGCTTCTGCAGAGTGAAGAAAATAATTAACACAACTAAAAGACATCTTACTGAATGACAGTAAATATTTACAAGTGGCATATCTAATGAAAGGCTAGCATCCAAAATATATAAAGAACTGATACAACTCAGTACCCAAAAAACAAATAATATAATTAAAAATGAACAGAAGACATAAACAGACATTTGTCCAAAGCAGACATACATAAGGCCAACGGACACATGAAAAGATGCTGGACATCACTCATCATTAGGGAAATACAAATCAAAACCACAGGGAGTTGTCACATCACATCATATATATCAAAATGGCTAAAATAAAAAAAAAATCAGGAAACAACAAGTGTTGGTGAGGATATGGAGAAAAAAGGAACCCTCTTGCACTGTTGGTGGAAATGCAAATTGGTGCAACCACTGTGGAAAACAGTATGGAAGTCTCTCAGAAAATTGGAAATAGAACCACCCTATGATCCAGGAATCACACTACTGGGTATTTATTCTCAAACACAAAAACACTCATTCAGAGGGATACATGTACCCCTATACTTATTGGAGCACTATTTACAATAATCAAATTATGGCAACAGCCTCTGTCTACCAATAGAGGAATGAATAAAGAAGGTGTGATATTATAGTATATATATGCACAGTGGAATATTATTCAACCATGAAAAAGAATGAAATCTTGCCATTTGCAACAACATGGATGGAGCTAGAGGGTATAATGCTGAGTGAAATAAGTCAGTCAGAGAAAGACAAATACCATCTGATCTCATTCATATGTAGAATTTAAGAAACAAAACAAATGTGCAAAGGGAAAAAAAAAAAAAGAGAGAGAGAGAGAGAGAGAGACAAACCAAGAAATCGATTCTCAATTGCAGAGAACAAGCTGATTGTTACCAGAGAGGAAGTAGGGTGTGAGCAATGGAGGAAGTAGGGGATGGGGATAAAAGAGTCAACCTGTCATGATGAAAAAAGAAGTCAGTGACATTTTTATATTCCAAATTCATCTTTTGTTGCATAACAAATTATCTGAAAAATTAGAGGCTAAAACCAGTAACAATTTAATTTAATCTCATGATTTTTTGAGTCAGAAATTTCAGCAGGGATCATCTGGCCAAATCTTCTGCTCCATGTGGTATTGATTGAAGTCACTCAATAGTATCCAGCTGTGGGTGGGTGGGGAGACTAGTCCAGAAGGACCAGAGCCACTTCATTCATATTTCTGATGCTTTATCAAAGATGGCAGGAAAAATAGGCTCAGTTTGGACTGTTAACCATGATACGCTTAGCTTCCAAGCATGGCTGTTGGGATAGTAAGACTTCTATATGGTAGATGAAGACTCCTGGAGAGAAAATTCTCAGAGGTAGACATGGAAGTGGCCAGTCTATTAAGGCACAAGCCTGAACACTGGCACCATGTTACTTCATCATTTTGTGCTGGTGGAAGTAGTCACAGAGCCTATCCATATTAAAGGTGTGTGGGTTGGTGTGTGTGTGGGGGGATTGGTAAAGGGGTTAGCAGCCCTATTTAATCAATCATATGCATATTGCATTTAGGAGTACATAATGAGTAGCAGATGAGCCTAGAAAAAGCTGGAAATCAGAATTAAAGTAATTCTGAATGTCATAAAAAAGCTTGAATTTTAATCATAAGAGTGATGGGGGAATGCCAGAGATAACTTACTGTCAGAGAATTCTAAATTATTATATAATTAAGAAATTTGTTGATGAAGGTGTGCCTGGGTGGCTCAGTCCATTAAGCATCTAACTCTTGGTTTTGGCTCAGGTTGCCACCTCAGGGCCTTGAGATGGAGCCCCCCAGACAAGCTCTACACTAAGGACAGAGTCTGCTTAAGACTTTCTCTCTTGAAAAAATAAATAAATAAATAAATAAATAAATAAATAAATAAATAAATAAATAAAGAAAAGACTTTCTCTCCCACTCCCTCTGCCCCTCCCCGCTGTTCCTTCTCTCTAATTAATTACATTTGCTCTTTTTTTTTCTTTTTTTTTTTTAAAGAAATTTGTTGATGAAAGAAAAGAGAAATGGGGCAAAGTCTTGATGGAAAGGTAAATTTGAATGAAGTTTGGCAGGTATTGTTTTTAATGGCAAGGGAGATTCACACATGATTTTAAGCTTTAGGGAAGGACTCAATATGGGAGGAATTGACACACAAAGTAAGGGCATAATGATGGGATAAGATTTCTACGATGGAACCACAGGAAATGGAATCAGGAGCACAAGGTGTTGGGATTACTTTGCAAAGCAGTTAGCTTGCTCTTTTCCTGGAATCCAAAATAAGGTGGTAATTCTATGAATATTCTTTTATATGGCAAAAAAGAATTTTGGCAGGTCTGGTTAAATTAAGAATTTTGAGATGAAGAGAGTACCCTGGATTATTCAGATGGGCCCTAAATGCACTCACATGCATCTTTGTAAGAGGGAGACTCTACACAGAGGAGTAGGCAATATGAAGATAGAGTGGAGAGATAATTGAAGATTATTGAATGATAAAGCTACAAATCAAGAAATTCTGGCAGCCACCAGAAGCAGAAGGGGCAAGGAAGGGATTCTCTGAGAGCTTCCAGAGGGAGTGGAGTGGTGCCAATACCCTGATTTTGGCCCTCTGGCCTCCAAAATTGTAGTATAAGTTTGTTGTTTTAAGACACAACATGTATGGTTATTTGTTACATCAGCCACAAGAACCTAGTACAGAATGGATTAGAATTATATGATTATACTTTGACATTTCTGCCCATGAAATCCCTTACATAGAGGCCTGCACAGATTTTCACTTGAATGACTGGAGATAGCCTTAGAGTTTGATTAGGAATGAGATAGTAGCACTCAGTAAAAAGCCAGGCTCTGGAGTTGGAAAGTGCTGGGTTCAGATCCTGACTCTGCCATTCATTCACTTACTGATTTGGAACAAATTAGCCCCTCTAAATCTTAGTTTTCTCAATTATAAAATGGGAATGAAGATAATACCTATTCCACAGTGTTACTGACAAGACAAAAAATACAGTGTATATATAGCAGCAAGCTTAGTGGCAAACATGTTATTAAAAATAATTGAATGTGTGTGTCTGTGTGTGTATTTGGGGGAGGGACACATATAGTCTGGAAGCCAGATGCAGAACATGATGGTTGATTTGGGACCTCAGAGCCAAAGTCTCTGTGTTTAATTTCTGCGATTAATACTTTCTGGATTGGAAATCTTGGACAAGTTATTTAACTTCTCTATGGCTCCATTTTATTTCATTCTATTTTTTTTTAAATTTTACTTATTTATTCATGAGAGACAGAGAGAGAGAGAGAGAGAGGCAGAGACATAGGCAGAGGGAGAAGCAGGCTCCACGCAGGGAGTCTGATGTGGCACTCGATCCCGGGACCCCGGGGTCACGCTCTGAAAAAAAGGCAGATGCTCAACTGCTGTGCCACCCAGGTGTCCCATCCTCAACTTTATTCTTTAAGAAATGGTAATAATTATAGAATCTCTTTGATGGAATTGTTTTTATGGATAAGGCAATATATAATTGTAGTCCATTTATAAAGTGCCTGGAGCTTTGTAAGAACCCGATCTGCACATTGATAATTTACTGTAGTTTATTTATTTTTTAAAAAGTTTATTTATTTACTTGAGAGAAAGAAAGAGAGAGTACAAAAGGGGAAGAGGCAGAAGCAGGCTCCCCATGGAGCAGGGAGTCCAACGCTAGACTCGATCCCAGGACTCTGAGATCATGACCTGAGCTGAAAGCAGACACTTAACTGATTGAGCCACCCCTAATCTACTGCAGTTTAAAGATGTGAAGGTTGCTTAATTTTTACAAAGATTCTCTTTCTTCTTTCCAGAATTTTCCACTTTAATTTGAATAATCCATCATCTATAGTTTAATTTTATTTGTTCTGGCTCATATGCCATTTTATAGATACAGACCAGGCCTGGGAATAGAAGGAGTCTTACTATTTAAATGAGCCAAGTAAAGCAATTGACAATGTCAATGTGGAATATTAATTCATTATTTGACCATTTTGTACACTATAAAATGGTCTTCATCAAAATTTAAGTTGCTTTTACAGCTTCTATGAGCTGAGAGCTAAGGAACCTTATGTGGGAGTTAGGAATTTGTGGTTAATTCTTCTGAAACCTGTAGTATTAAATATAAAATTACTCTCATCACTGAGAAAAATTGTTCTCATTTTATCTTCAAATTCATTCTGATTGACCGACCAGGAAATCTTTAAGAAGTATGTGGCTTTTCTTTTATTTTCTTTAAATACCAATCCATAAAGATATTTTATTTGAAATGAAATCAATAAATGGATATATTGTGATAATTTTATCACAACTGTTATCACATAATTAAAAAATATGTATGTTTCATCTGATACATATTTCTTCTTAATGAAAACAATGAAACTTCAGACATTGAAAGAGAGCTATGAATTTATGAAAAACATTGCATTTGCACAATTTCAATCTTCAGTTTTCATATTTCCCTGCTCACTTTCTTAGAGCACCTTGTTACTCCATTCCACTGGAGGAAGGAATGCAAGCTAGTAAAAAAACTCAGAAAAAATGATCAACATCAAACAGTAAAGGTAAACTTTTCATTTCAGGAAGAGGCCAGGGAGTGGGGAAAAATAATATTAAAAATTGGAAAGAAAGAAGAGAGTTAGGTTAGAAATCTTAGCATTAACATAGATACAAATACATGATTAAAACCAAGAAGGCAAAATACCCAATAAAGACTATTTATTATAAACAGTGTAATTTATTAATAGCTCATTAATGGAGGTGGTTGAGGGAATCTTCTAGGCTCTGGGAGAAGTTGTCGAGGAAGGGAAGTGGCTGCCTGAGTCACACAGGAAGCTGGAACAGTGTGGGTGGGTTGGGCACTAGCACGGAGTTGCTTCAGCTAACATCATTGTCTTTTCAAACATCTCGATAAAAAGAAGGACTAAATAAAAGACCTGTGAGCTTAGGGGTCTAGTGATGAAGAGTAAGGAGTTAAAAAAAAAAAAAAAAAAAAGAGTAAGGAGTTAAAGAGCCAGAAATAGTTGGTCTTTATTCCTCAGTCTTTCAGTCATAAATATTATGATTTATTAAGTGAATGTGCAGACGCATAAGGCAAAGTAAGCTTTAGTGTTCATTGTGAAGAACAACAAATTATTTAGACTTCATTCTTCGACAGGCAGGAGACAAACGGAACAGTGTCCACCACCAAAAGCTAAATCCTTAATTTGTCCACTTCTTTGGTTAGAAGGCCAAAAGAGCACAGAGGGGAGCTTAGCTCCAACACTCTACTCTGCTAAATGCAATATGCTACGGGCATTTTTAAAGGACAAGATTGTGTGAAAATTCCAGGCTCTGATTGAAAATGGAAATACATTAGTATCACCAGCTTTGAAAAATATGACTTACTTCCGTAATTTCCCATCTACTTCCATAGTGCAATGCATCATCTTTTCCAAGCAAAGGAAAGCCTCAGAAATATATAAGTATGTGTGTGATCAGAAGAGATGCATATGTGTGGTGGCTTATTAAAAGGACAAAATACCACTTAGTGCTTTTTTCTTTTTTGCCTCATATTCTCCCTCATTAAGATGGTTGTTTCACTTTTATAGTAAAAAATTAATGCCAGGTTTGGCACTTTGGGGATAAAAAAAGCAGAAATTCAATTTTAAGGAATTTATACTTCATCGATATAAGGGTTTTACATCCTGAGTACCAACTGATTATTTTTCAGAGCATACATTTATTTGCATACCCAGAAACTGAGTAATTAAAAGGGAAAAAGTGATGAACTAGAGCCAATTTTGGGATCTCTTCAATGAGGTTTCTAAAGACATGACAAGATGTTGAGGAAAGGTCTTTCGCGACAGGTTATTGATAGAGAGTTTTAGGAAATTTAAAATGCCTATAATATATAGGCACTCCTGACTGTTTGGGAAAAGTATATTATTTCTGCTGCCCTGTAATGACTTTTTCCTCTGGTGAGTGAATTTGCTCTTTCAAAAATCAAAAGCAATCTTAGCTCAATTGTAAACATTCATCTGCTCTCCATAGCACATGGCTTCTGTTTTTCTCTTACACCCTGAAGGTAGGCATTGGTAAAATTGTTTCCTCCTTCATTTCCCGATCTAAATTATCTATTCCTCATAGAACCATCTGCTGCAATGATTTTAAGCAGTATTGAGTTTTCTTTTACAAGAGTGAATTGAAGGGAATTCCGTTCCCTCCAAAATCTACCCTGCTCTGACTCTGTCTTTCCCACCTCTTGGGCAAGAAAACTCTGAGTAACTAAGTAATTCTGTTTTTGCTTTTGTTAGTCCCACATCTAATTTATGGTCCCATATTACAGATGGTAATTCCAGTGCTTCTCACACATTTTATATCTGTCGTATTGTGACTGTCAATAATCTCTTCGAGCTATTTGATTATTTATTGCAAGAAATGCCTAACTTATCCCTCTCCTACTTTCTCCCAATTTTAATTTGTTACTCAAATCTCATAGATGAATCTTTTTGTTTTAAGTGAGACTCATGAGGTGTCTGTTCACAACATCATAACAGTTGGCCAATTTTATTGACTTAAGCACAAACCCACTAGCCCTGACATTCAAGAAGCTCCTAATTATTTTCCTGTTACTTTCATCCCTAATCATGTTCCTGTGAAGACCACACAAACAAACATTTACTTACACTTGTAGTAGTGGCAATAGCAATACTGCTAGTACAAGCAGCAGTACATTCACTACATGCCCTTTTATTTATATGTCTGGGTTCGAAGAACCCAACTATAATATTTCAGATATACCTGTCACTTTTGAATCAACCTTCACTCAACCAGTTTTCATTTAATTGTTTGATTATTTGGGTTGATGTAAGAGTAAGTTTCTGATAGTATCTTCTCCTTTCCTTCACACCTTCCAACTTCTCCCCACAGCCCCTGAGGCATCTTCTCTGAAGTCCTTAAGATCTGAATCACAGTTTTAAAACTACTCATTATAATGTTATGGTCCTCTCTTTACTAGTGGTATTCCCTATTTAGGCCATATACTCCTTCAGGGTAAGATCATCTCTTAATTTTTTTGTATTGTTTTATCTCAACATAATGGAGAATAGAATGTTGCACATCATGAGTTGATAAATATTACTTAGTAATATTTATTAGATATTAAAATATGTATCTTTTGTCATATTTCATGCCATTTTATAGAAACTTTGCTAGCTGGAAATACCTACGGACATGTAAAAAGGCAAAGCATAACTACAGAAATTACTCATTTGATCAAAATCTCTAAGTTCTTTCCGTTGGTATGCATTTAACTATCTGGAAATGCACCTTCTGTAGATGTGAAGATTTTATGGAGGGCTTTTTCTTCCAGACTTACAACTTGCAACTTACAACAATCTTAAATAAAACCAGTATACAACTGGGTCCAGTATACAACTATAGAAGAAATCTGGGGAAAATATATTAAGACAAGTTCTTGTTTATTTTTTTTTCTTTCATACATTTTAGATAATTCTCTGTCCATGCAAAGTATCTTATTCATAGCTTCATGGTAACTTAGGTTATATACCAGGTCTGCAGAAAATTCTCGATATTGCCTTGGGTGGTTGCCATAGGCTTACAAGAATAGAAATATTTTTTATAGTTTACACTTTTCTTTACATGGTATGCAGCTACCAGTAAAAAATCGACATTCTATGGTAATTATTTTTACAATGAAAAATAGAGGTGAATAACAAAGAGCAATTAATTATCGGAACTATATGAAGGAAATGTGGGGAAAACTGAGTCACACTTTAAAAATAATTTTCTTGTGTAATATTTTCTAACAGTTAATGGCTCACAAGTAAAAATTTCCTCATAATTTTTTAAAGATTTTTTTATGTATGTATTCTTGAGAGACACACAGAGAGAGACAGAGACAGGCAGAGGGAAAAGCAGGCTCCATGCTAGGAGCCTGATGCAGAACTGAAACCCAGGATCCCGGGATCACGCTCTGAGTCAAAGGCCAACTCTCAGGTGCCTCTATTTCCTCATAATTTATTATTTTTGAACTTAAATCTACCAGAATAAGTCTGCAGGTTGGTTGTCATATACTATTAGCCATACTACAAAAAAAAATATGTAAGGGATCCCTGGGTGGCACAGTGGTTTAGTGCCTGCCTTTGGCCCAGGGCGCGATCCTGGAGACCCAGGATCGAATCCCACGTCGGGCTCCTGGTGCATGGAACCTGCTTCTCCCTCTGCCTATGTCTCTGCCTCTCTCTCTCTCTCTCTCTCTCTCTCTCTCTGTGTGACTATCATAAATAAATAAAAAAAATTAAAAAAAAATATGTAAAAAGTATTTTTTAGTTGTTATAGAATATAAATCGAAACATTTAACTGTAGAATGCATAATTTCTGTTTTTTGTTAAAATATTAGATCTTATATGCTTTAGTGGCCATTCTAAGGGAAAATATTTAACCCTTTGTTAAAAAGATTTTTATGTGAACTTAGTCAAAAAACCTCCAATAGTTAATGAATATTAGGGCTTTTATTCTTTTTGTAACTTTATGATTTTGATAACTGCACAGTGATTCTTACTTCTATGTATTGCATGTAAATTAACATCAGATAATTTTTATGACCTTAAGCATTTTATAGTCAATCATTTTTCCTCAGTTTTCTCCTCTGTAACATATGAATAATATTATCTACCCATTATCATTGTGAGAAATAAACAAATTAATATATGCAAATCCTCAATATGACTCTTAGGAAATCAACTTACAATAAATGTCAACTGTTATTATATATTCTAACATGAACGATAGGGAAAAATGTGTCTTCAAACATGTGCAGTGACATTTGAATGTCTTTCTTCCTGTTGGACAAAAAATACTGAGAGAGAAGTGCCCATGTCTATTTAATTCATCCCAGGCTCTTCTGGCCTAGCAAAGTGCCTGGCACAGAGAACTCCTAATGGCCATCACTGAGTCAGTAAGTGGTTTAAAGACCAAATTGGTTAGGGTATTACAAGATTGAAAAACTCAGTAAGGAATTGCCTCTTATTTGCTGTGACTCTAAACCAGTATTATTTATTGTTTGAGATGCAGTTGGTATTATACTTAATTAAATTAAGTTGGAAGTTAATAATTTAAGAATAGTTTTCTATGCTTCGATTAAGACATATGAAGACCACAAAGAACGAACAATGTCAATAACTGCCATTTAACTGCATTTTTTTCTAATGCAATTTGATGAAAACCTAGAAGACATTTAAACAGTCATATTCGGGATCCCTGGGTGGCTCAGCGGTTTGGCGCCTGCCTTTGGCCCGGGGCTGATCCTGGAGACCCGGGATCGAATCCCACGTCGGGCTCCCGGTGCATGGAGCCTGCTTCTCCCTCTGCCTGTGTCTCTGCCTCCCTGTCTCTCTCTGTGTGACTATCATGAATAAATAAATAAAATCTTAAAAAAAAATAAAATAAAATAAAGTCATATTCAATGAGTACTCATATTTTTGATGAATCTTTGTATTTTCATTATAAAATATATATAAAACAAAAATAAAATATTATTAATTCCATTTATTTCAAACATGCATTAGGATATATAAAGGAGAAGAATATGAATAAGTTTATGTCTAAGACTTTATATTAATTTTTTATTCTCCACATTTAAAATATTTTCTTTAGGTTTATTGTACGTCTAAGTATCAAATTTTTTGTAAGATTATAACCTAAGACAATTTTTTAGATCTTATATTTACCAAATGTATGCTCTTTTACTCTTTGTGATTATTAATTAATCCTTCAATGTTTTGTCTTTTTGCTAACATTAGAAATACATTGTTAAACAAAATACTGTCTTTTAAAGGGCAATCCTTTATATTGTTATGCTTTCAAAATTAATGCATAAGTAAAATATTTACATATGACATATAAAACCAAGAACTTTCATTTTCAGTATCATCCACATTATAGAAGTCTTTTATACGACATGATGCAGTATATGTATGGTTTGCAAAGTGAAGATCTGCCAAATATTTATGTCACATTATATAGGGTTATCTGATTGTGTAATGGAAAAACCCTGTCACAGCACATAACATCAGTGCTAGTTTCAAATTGCTTTGAGAATCCAACTTTTAAATCTCTTGATTTATGTAAGCTTCAACATCTCAGCTTAACACTGATAGAACTTTGTTACATTAGACTTACATGCATGTGATCTGTTAATGAGAATATGTGTGTGTGTGAATACATTTGCGTGTGCTCACATATATAGGAGGCCTAAAATACACACGCATAGCCATGAAAATCCATGTGTAGATTATCACCAGCAATTGCAATTGCAGGGAAGATAGTTTTATAAGAGAACTTGGATCCTAAGGTAGGTATTAAAGCTAAAATAACATGAGTCAAAGAGAAGAATAGCCTCATATGCTGTTTTTACATATGGAATAGATTAATTTTAGTAAGTTGGCAACAAATGTATCCTTGCAATCAACTGTCAATCTACTAAATTTTTATTAGCTTCATTAGGATTTGGCTTCAATTAGGATCCTCTGAGGAGAAGAGAGCCATAGACTCCAAAACTCAATTTTCTATCAAATATTTCAATATGTTCTAAAATCTAAACTAAAAACTGTATTTCATTGATTGAATGTGCCCTTGAATTAGAAATGTAATTTGTGAATCAGAGCCACATGCTGCATTCTCCGTCTAGTTACTATACTAGCAAAGTAGCAATAAAGCATTATAGAATTATATTAAATCAATTTTTCCTCAGGCAAATTTGTCATCATTTAAGTTCCTGTTACTAAGTTCCAATAAGAACATGGCCTAGAAGGGGAAAGAATTGTGCGTATTTGGATTTTTATTTTAAATGATTTGCTTATAGAACTGAAGAGCGAAATCTATGTCATTATTCTGAAAGAGTAATAACCTCAGGCTAATTTCTAAAGGAAATGAAATTTGACTTAGCACAAAGCAGACTAAAAACCAGATTTTTCATAAAGATTTTGTTTACACAGTTTATTTCAACAAATGTTTCCTGAGAGCCAATGGGGGGTAAAACTGTGCAAGTAGAGTCAGATTTGTGGGAGCCCTCTATATAAGTGAAGAAGGGAGATACAGTTCTGAAAGGATAGAATGGTCAAAAAAAGCACATACTTCTGGAGACTAAGAAGTTGTGACTGTAAAAATCACTAGAGCAATGGTTCTCAAACTTTGATGTGTCTTAGAACCAGCTGCGGGACTCACACAAATACAGAGGCCCTAGCCCTATCCTCTTGAAGGAGCCTGTGCCTTGGTATTCTTTATTAGGTTTCCAAGTAACTTTGCTACATAATGTTGAAGAACCAGTGCATCAGAGTACGTGAGCCCAGTAAAGAGCTGGAGCAGAAACACCATCGTGAATCTAAGAAGTGATCAGATGTTTGAGCTGTCAATAATGTAGATAGTTTTTTTGACATGAGAGTCTGAAAATCCACAGCGAGAAGGAATAACATCATGAAAAAGTAGTCCAGTCAGGTGGAAAATGATGGAAATGATGCCACGACAAAACTGTCCAAAGAGAGGTATATAATATCAGGAAAGAGACAGTAAAGAGGGAGAAAAAGAAAGAAAGAGGATACAGTGCTAGGAGATGTGAGAGGGAATTGAATCCAAACTCCACTGCAATCATTAACCTGAGAAAAAATGTGATTTATTCTCTTGAGGAAAAAAGGAAAATATGAGTTAAAGGAAGAAGAAAAATTTGAGAAAGTAAGGGGAAAATTGTTAAGAGAATTATGTAAATCCTTCATCTGCTTAAGGTGAAGAAAGTATGAATGTGCCAGTGGTTAAGAGAGAATAGAACAAAGATGGTTGGATTAATAAGTTGCTCAGTGATTTAACAGGAAGAATTAAAACAATACGAAAGTTTGAAGGATCTTATCCTAGCATGTTAGTGAAAAGATTTCATTAGGCATTTTATACCATGCCCAAAACTTACTGAAATGAAAGATACACTAAATAAATATTAGTTTATTTCCCAGTTTACAAAGAATTGAAATCTGGACTGATTGTGGTTTTGTAGTTATCATCAGAGACTGTTCTTCAGATCATTAAAATGTATTTGTGTTAAATGCATAAGCTTCAAAAAATAAGTAAAAAAGGGGAGTGTAGATTAGTATTTTTATACTATATTTAAATAGACATAATGGGGATTAATATTTTAGAAATTAAAATATATTTCATTTTCTCCCTTGATTTGTACCCATTTATGAGCTCTTACTATCAAAACTAAGCATTTTAGTTGCTCAGAGAAGTACAGAGTGGGGGAAAAAGTCAATGATCAGCTTGGAATCTCAATATGACTTTCTAGAGTACATAAAATGAAAATACTTTCCAGTCTTCATTAAGAAGAGAATTGTTTTTCAGTACTATTTGCCTTTTATCTAACATATCACAAGCTGGGATAGAATCCTACTATATGAGAGAGAACTCAGTATCTGATACTGTTTTGATCTTCATCGAAATAAAAAATGCAAACTTTCAGTTCAAGGGAATCATGGGAAGGAAAACAGGGCAGAAAATGGAAGTGGGGAAGTACGAGGATAAATAGGTGAGCTATGCAGCTGGACTCCTATATGCCTCCTCAATGCCATTACGAAAATGTTGAGGGGGGATCCAAAAGCAAGTGTCCCATTTGGACTTCTAGGAGGAGTTTAACTTGTAGGATTTCTACTTATTAACTGGCATAAGAAATGTTGAATAAAAGCAATAGTTGACCTGCTTGGGAAGATGGAAAGCATATGATTATGATTATTTCCTAACTTCCATCCACTAACACCCCACATGTACATATACACACTTTTGAGTGGCATGAAAAAGTCAAAAGTCTCCACATATTCTGGAGTAATGGCTGACAACACTGGGCTGGTGAGTTTACCAGGGAGGTTAGTGCATCTGAAGTGGAAATGATTCTGTAAGATCCAAAACAGCAAAAACAATAGCTGAGGAGAATGACATAAAATCTCAAGATGGAGGACACCTGGGTGGCTCAGCAGTTGAGCATCTGCCTTTGGTTCAGGACATGATCCCTGGGCAGGGGATGGAATACCCTATCTGACACCATGCAGGGAGCCTGCTTCTTCCTTTGCCTGTGTCTCTGCCTCTGTGTGTGTGTGTCTCTCATGAATAAATAAATAAAATCTTAAAAAAAAAAGCTCAGGAAGAAAAGGACATCACCAAGATGGCAAAATAGGTCATTCCTGACTTTGCTCCCCTTCACAAAAACAAGTAACAATTATTCAAGAATAAGACATCACTGAGAGAATGTTAGAACATAGGGATGAGGCTGAAGCAACCCTGTACCACAGAGATGGAGACAGACCACCTGGGAAGAGAGGCAGTTACACTTAACTGCTCCAAGCCAGTGAAGCACCAACACAGAGAGGTTCTGAACCTTGCTGGTTCCTCCAGTGGAAAAAGAGAACCAGGGAGGTATGGCAACCAGGGCACCTGGGGGAATTAGTCTTGCTTCCTTCAGAAGAGCCCCTACTCTGATCTCACACCATAGGGATTGCAGGGTATTCTATAGGGCTCAACCAATGGGAATATGACTGCAACAGAGAAGGCAGAGGGGCTAGCAGCAACCAGCAAACAGTTCTTGGCAGACTGAGTTCATACCTGAAGTACCCAAGTAGTAATTTCAGCCAGAGATTTTGCTCATCTGCAGAATCAAGGTGGGGGGACACTCTGATCAAGGAACTTGGAGCATGGAGATCTGCATGATCCAGATCTTCAAATGAAGCAATTCACCAGCTATAGAGCTCCATTTGCCCATGCCCACGCAAGATGTGGAGTCATGGCCCCATCCTTTGTGGTGAGTATCTGTGAACTCAATTTGATTTCAAAAGACACATACAGAATATTTTATCTAACAATAGCAGCATACAAATTCTTCTCAAGTGCACATGGGACATTGTCTAGGATTGATTATGCCTTAGGTCATAAAACATGTTTAGCAAATTCAAGAAGTTTGAATCCAGAAGTTGAAATCATATGATCATCTTAATAGACACAGAGAGAGCATTTGACTAAATTCAGCATCCATGAATCATTAATTTTTCACAAGTTAGGCATAGAAAAACATATCTCGTATAATAAAGACCATATATGGCAAGCCCATAGCTAACATCAAACTTGTGGTGAAAGGCTGAAAGCTTTCCCTCTAAGATCAGGAACAAGAAAAGGGTGCCCACTCTCACCAGTCCTATTCAACAGAGTACTGGAAGTTCTTACTAGAGCAATAAGGCAAGAAAAATAAATAAAAAACATCAGAATTGGAAAGGAAGAAGTAAAATTGTCTTTATTTCCAGATAATATGATTTAGTATATGGTAAATTCTGATGACTCAACCAAAAAGCTGTTTGATTGATTGATTGATTGATTGATTTTAAAAAGCTGTTAGATTTAATCAATGAATTCAGTAAAGTTGCAAGATACAAGATGAGCATATAAAAGTCAATAGTGTTTCTACACACTAAAATCAAATTTTCAAAAAAACAATAAAAATTATCTCATTTACAATGGGATAGAAAATAATCAAATCCTTAGGAATAAATTAAACCAAGGAAGTGAAAGATCTGGACTCTGAAAATTACAAGACTTTGATGAAAGAAATATAAGAAGACACAAGTAAGTGGAAAGGTATCCTGTGTTCATGGACTGGAAGAATTAATATTGTTGAATTTTTTGTGTGTGTTTTTTTTTAAAGATTTATTTATTTATTTATTTATTTATTTGTTTATTTATTTATTTATGATAGGTATAGAGAAAGAGAGAGAGAGAGGTAGAGACACAGGAAGAGGGAGAAGCAGGCTCCATGCCGGGACCCCGACATGGGACTCGATCCCGGGACTCCAGGGTCACACCCTGGGCCAAAGGCAGGCACCAAACCGCTGAGCCACCCAGGGATCCTATATTGTTAAAAAATCAATACTGACAAATCCATTAAAAATCTAATGTGATCCTTATCAAGATTCCAATGGCATTTTTTTACAAAAGTAGAAAAAGCACTCTTAAAATACATATGGAACCACCAAAGACCTCAAATACACAAAGAAATCTTGAGAAAAAAAGACCAGAGGAGGAGACATCACAATTCCTGATTTCAATCTATACCATAAAGCTACAGTCATCAAAACAATATGGTATTGCTATAAAAGCAGACAAAGAGACAGTGGAACTGAATTGAGAGCTAGTAATAAACCCAAACATATGCAGTCATTCGATTTTTGACAAAAAAGCCAAGAATACCAATTGGAGAAAGATAGTCTCTTCAACAAATGATGCTGGGACAAATGAATATTCACCTATAAGAGAATGAAACTGGACCCCTACTTTATACTATTCACAAATATTACCTCAAAATGGATTAAAGACTTAAATGTAAGACTTGGAAACATGAAACTCCTAGAAGAAAACATATGAACAAAGTTCCTAGGCATGGGTCTTGGTGTAACTTTTTGAATACAACAGCTAAAGCATAACAACAAATTTTTTTTTATAAAAGAATAAAACAGGTGGTACTACATCAAACTAAAAAGCTTCTTCACAGCAAAAGAAACAATTGACAAAGTGAGAAGACAACCTATGGAATGGGAAAAAAGTATTGAAAACCTTAGGTCTGATAAAGGATTAATATCCAAAATATATAAAGAATTCCTACAACTCAGGCACCTGGGTCGTTCATTCGTTCATTCAGTTAAGCATCTGCCTTTGTCTCAGGTCACGATCCCAGGGTCCCAGGATCAAGGCCCACAATGGGTTCCCGCCTCAGTGGGGAGCTTGCTTCTCCCTCTCCCTTTGCAGCTCCCCCTACTGGTGCTCTCTTTCTTTGTCAAATAAATCAAAATCAAAAAAAAAAAAAAAAATCCTACAACTAAACAGTATAAAAACAAATAATCCAATTTAAAATTGGGCAAACAACCTGAATAGATATTTCTCCAAAGAAGATATGAAAGGCCCACAGGTACATGAAAAGATACTTAGCATCACTATTCACTGGGAAAATACTAATAAAAATACGATGGAGATCACCTCACATCTATGAAAATACCCATCATCAAAAAGACTATAGATAACAAACACTGGCATGGATGTAGACAAAAGAGAATGTTTGTGCAATGCTGGTGGGATTGTGAATTGGTGCAGGTACTATGAAAAACAGTAGATGACCCAGTTATAATATCTAGCAATTCTATTTTGGGGAGTTTATCCAATGGAAACAAAAGTACTAACTTTAAAAAATACCTGCCCCTCCATATTCATAGCAGCATTATTTATAGTTGCCAAAGCCTGGAAACAACCCCTGTCTATTGATAGGTGAATGGATAAAGAAGTTGTGGCATACATACAGGATGGAATATTATTCAGCTACAAAATAAATGGGCCACAATGTGGAGGGACCTTGACGGCATTAACCTGTGTGAAATAGATCAAATGCTGTATGACCTCATTTATATGTGGAACCAAACAAACAAATAAACAAACAAACAAAAACTCATAGAAAAGAGATCAGATTTGTGATTGCCTGAGATAGAAAGTGGGGTAGGGAGAACTAGACGAAGGTGGTCAAAAGGTACAAACTTCCAGTTATAAGATAAATGAGTACTAGGGAGGTAATGTACAATATGATGACTACAGATAGCACTGCTGTAGGATATACAGGCAATTTATTAAGAGAGTAAATCCTAAGAGTTATTACCACAAGGGGAAAAGTTTTTTTTCTTTTTTTTTCTTCCTTTTTTTTTGTCTCAACTTGTTAAAGTCTATCTACAGAAAGCCTTGCAGATAACATCATTCTTAGTAGCAAGGAACTGAAGGTCTTTCCTACTGAAATCAGGTATAGTGCAAGAATGTATATTCTCACCACTCATTTTCAACATCATGCTATTGGATACATGTCATTTAAAAAAATATATATTTATTGATTCATGAGAGACACACAGAGAGTGGCCGAAACATAGGCTCTGATACTGGAATCAATCCCAGGACCATGGGATCAAGACCTGAGCCAAAGGTAGAAGGACACTCAATCACTGAGCCACCCAGGTACCCCTGTCCAAACCTGCAGAATGTAGAACACCAGTGAATTCTGAGGTAAGCTACTGGGTTTTGAATGATTCCGATGTATCAATGGCAGTTTATCCTTCGTAACAAATGTACCATTCCGGTGAGTGATGGTTGACAATGAGGGAGACTGTGCCCATGTGAGGCAGGGCATATGTGGGAAATCTGTGTACCATCCTCTCAATTTTGTTGTCAACCTAAACTGGTGCTAAAAAAATAGTTTTTCTTTTTTCTTAAAAAAATAAAAACAAAATAAAAATCCTGAATGGTCATAACTGGAATAAAATCCTTCTATTAGTGACTTTTCTGAAATGTGTTTCTTCTTCTCATCATTGAGAGAAAGATTTTCTAAACCTGGTTTGCAAATAAGATGAAGTGCAATTGTTTTAATTCCAAACAACTATGTTTGGAACCTATGTTATCAGTTAACATAGGTTTATTTTTATTTAAAATACCTTTGGATTATTACCCATTCATTTAGTTTAAAACACTAAAAATTATTGAATTCATAAAAGCTAGATTTTGTTGTTGGCCTTTTAGTTGCCTCAGCCATGTTTGGGAAATACAAATGAAATAATTTCTCTAAGTAAAGTTATATAAATTGTCCTTAACTGTGATTCTGTTGCTATTCAAACAAGGCACTAATATCTCACTGGGACAATAAGTAATAATCTGAGTGGTCATGCAATTCACAGTGTGGCCAATCTAGTTATAGGAGTATAAAAATATAAAAGTAATTAGGCTGAATATATTATAGAAAAATATCTGTAAGCGGAACAGCATGCGCATGTTGTGTTTCCATGTTAAGTTACTAGAATGCAAATCTTCCTCTTTCTGAAAAAAATGCTATTGAAAATTCTTTATAAAATATAAATTGTTGTGAATACATATATAAAATAAGAATTATATGTCCTCATAAAATGGGATCTTTGTTTCTAAAACATTAAAGGTATAATTGATTTATTTGATAGTATTGTGGCTGTTGATTATTCATAATTTGTATATTTAATTGACGAGTTATGTTTCAGAATTATCACTGACTTCCAAACAGCACACTGCTAGTTCTAAACCTCTAAAACTATAATATGTTACATACATATCTTTTTTACTGGAAGAGGTATCTTCAGTTTCAGCCTTTTTCACACCTTCTGAATGGCAAGATGGAGACTCAGTAGATATGCTAGAAGCTAGCTTTGGTGGTGTAATCAGCAATCATTTTATTGCTGGCTTATTAGAAAAATAAGCCTGTACAGATGGGGTAACAAAATTTCTTAATCAAACCAGATTGGGGAAAATGAAATTTGGCTGATGATCAGAACTAGTGGAAGAAGAGCTTTTATTAATTAGTCCAGATGGAGACCAATAATAGCAATATTGTGAAAAAGAGTTAAATTAAATTGATGGCTGTTAATTAGAATTAACTAATACTTCTGAGATTAGAAACTTTTCTAAGAAGTTCATTTCTCAAAATTAAGTTTTTCGTTGATTTTGCTACTAGTTTTTTTTTTTTTTTTCTCTAACGTAATGGTACTAAACCATTACATTTTAGTCAAAGGTGGTAGCCATGATGGAGTGACTCATCACTTAAAATATTTTTTAAATATTTTTCAAACTTGCATTAAAATATGTGTTAAGTTTGTACTGGGCACCAGGTACCTAGAGACAATGTTACCATTAATATCTTGCAGGAGGTTAGGATCTTAGGTCACAGCAAATTTTGGGAAGTAGAATCTTAAGAATTTTTAAAAAATCATTCATTTACAGAAATTATTTTTGCATGATAAAACTGTACATTTAAATATGTATATTGTATACATTACATGTCATATTATATATAATATGTATATTATATATTAACTTGTCTGTAGTAAAATATCTGTACCTATCTAATTTATTGTTCAGCAAGTTTTAAATTTTTTTTCTTTTTCTTTTTCTTTCTTTCTTTCTTTCTTTCTTTCTTTCTTTCTTTCTTTCTTTCTCTTTCTTTCTTCTTTCTTTCTTTCTTTCTTTCTTTCTTTCTTTCTTTCTTTCTTCTTTCTTTCTCCTTCCTTCCTTCCTTCCTTCCTTCCTTCCTTCCTTCCTTCCTTCCTTCCTTCTTTCTTCTTTCTCTCTCTTTTTTTCTTTCTTTCTTTCTTTCTTTCTTTCTTTCTTTCTTTCTTTCTTCTCTTTCTTTTCTTCTTCTTCTTCTTCTTTCTTTCCTTCCCTCTTTCTATTTATTTTTCTGAAGGAAACTAAGCGCCTGCAAGATGAAGGAAAGATTTCTTAAAGTCATGGGATTTATAGCTAGAGTGTTTTTTAGAAACATAGGATGGGAAGACTGGCAAGCAGGGTCTTATTTTCTTGAAATTGCAAGTTATTAATTTTACCCGTTGACTAAGGATCTTCAGTTTAAATAATGAGAGAGGAGAATTACTTCCAGTAAGACAGCATAGGAAGTTCCACTGACCAATACAACTGATGAAAGTTTTTTTTAAAATCCAACAATTTAAAGAGTGTGGAAATGGTACTTAGAGTAAACAGCAAATGAAGTAAGATCTATTAAATTAAATCTATGAATTTTCAATAAGACAAGAGACTTATGTGACGTAAGAACCCTCTCTGCTTCTCACTCCCAGGTCAACAAGGCACAGACTCTACTCTAGATGACTGCATCCAAGAAAGCCAGGCTCTCTCTCCTCTAAGCTCCCTCTAAGCTCTCCTCTAAGCCCTCTCCTAAGGGATTTCTTCCTGGCAGATCATGACTTCAATATTTCTCATTCTTCCCCAGCTATCTGTTGCTGAGGCTAAGTCCTGAGCAAGTGGTTGAAAGAGGGTAGCATTCTTCTTTTTATCCAGATCCTATCATGAAATGGAGACTCTACCTTGGGCATGGTGCACCAAGAATACTGGGGTCCCCTTTGCTGTTGCCCTAGCCCATGTTTACTTTTCCCCAAAATCTATCAGAGTGCCACACATAGTTGATGCTCAACAATTTTTTTTTTCTTTTTTCCCCCAACGGGGTGCACCATTCCTGGAAGTACTGCAATACCAGGTCGATGTGTGGAGTTGACAGAGCAAGCTCCTATTCCATCTTGTTGCTCCAAAAATCCATTTAATATATTGTCCTCGGAAAGAGGATATATCAGATATTAAATTGATAAGAACAGATACTACACTTGACCTTAGTCAAAAGGACGAGAAGCGATCAATAAATGTTAATTAGAAAGAAAGGGGCTAGAGAAGAAGGAGAAAATGGAGACATAAAGAAAAGAGGCATAGAGTGAACATTTGAGTAGCAACCAAAAGCTTGTATGCCAAATGTCAACATACGTAGGGTATTACAGAGAGATGATGGTTGAATCCAATTTAAAATTCGTTCTGGAATAAGGGGCCAATTGGATAGTAAACTACAGTTTATTTTTTCGACATTGTGACAGAATTGATGGTCCAGTGAGACTTTAAAACATCTTTTTCACAATAAAACTAGTTTTTGGCTTCTCTTTTATAGTATACAACTTTGATTTACTAAGCTGAATTCTGCAGTTCTAAGTAGAAAACTTTAGAACTATTCCCTTTGGTATCTATATTCTCTTCTGGTAACAGGTGCTTTTATTTCATTTGAAAAGAACAAACTTTCCCTATAAATCAATACAGCATTTCTTCTTTCTTCATTACATGTCAACTTCTGGTTTTACTACACTTTATTGGATTACACATAGTATGGGTGCCAAACATATTTATAGTATTGGTGGATTGGTTCATGGCATCTGTTTATTTTTTTCTCTAAATGAGTCAAGTGCAGTGCATATTTCTTTTTAAAACTGAGAGTAAAAAGTAATTTCAAGTGACTTGTCAAAGACCTCACATCTTTAACAAGTTTTCAATTTTATCTAAGAGAGCCAGATGATTTTAATATGCAACTTCTGCATTAACTTACTACATACTTTTATGAAGCTAACTGCCATCCTTATGAAAAATAAGAGAGACACATTGAGTACGATGTGGCTGGTTTGATTGCTTTGGAGACAGTCTATTCCACATTAATTAAATCATACTTAAAATGTTGCATTGGTAACTAAGTTTCTCTTATAAAGATTAATGACATGAGGTTTAATCAGTAGAAATCTTAGTTCGGAGTTATGGAACTTAGAAATATCCTCATAAGTTAAATAGTTGTGTTCTTCTATTTTATAATAAGATCTGAGATTTATGGATGTTAATACAATATATGCCTCTAAGCTTTGAAGGATACAAAGATGTTACATAAAATTTCCATTTTTTTGGGGAATTCAGTTACTAAAAAAGAGAATTCATATTTGACAAAGCCATGTTGTTGTAATATTTATAATGAAGTGAACTAAAGATCTTTGCAATCTAACATATGCTATCGCCATCAGTGAGTGACTCTCCCTAGTGCTTCCCAATCTTTTTCTCTTCATGGCCTACTTAGAAAATGGAAGTAATATTTGCAGGGCACATATGGTAAACTGACAAAGCTATTGCTTTAAAGGAAAAAGCTGCTGGTTGCTAAGAGTGGGCAGGTGCTCTGCTCTCTAAAATTGTTGCTCAAGAGGAGCATAATTATGATTTTTAGGCAATTGTCTCAAAAAGTTCATAGACAAAGAGTATCGTGTATGTGTATGTGTGTATATATGTAAACAATATAAAATGCGTGTATACAATGTTCACAAGTCATTTGACTTCATTTAGACTTTTTTCCATTATGAATTCTTTCTCTTGTTCTCTTAGAATTCACTATCGCTGTTGATTTCTTCTCATATCCATTACTTTCTCTGTTTTGTTATCTCCAGTATCCCCATAGTCTTTGAATACAGGTGTAGCATTTTTGTTCCTATTTATGTAAACCTTTGTAAAATGTACTATATTTCTTTTATTAGTCTTTTGAGAGAGCTCCTTGAATTTGGGACAATGAACAGTGGGGAAAGATTATTGTTTTCTTCCTCATGGTGTCATGATCACAGTCCAGGTAGCAGTAAGAAGTTCCAGGTAGAGGACCCACACTCTGTAGTGAAGGAAGACTTAAGAAAGGTGATTTAGAGCCCTCTAAATAGGGGAACACCGATAATATAAATCTAGGCAAAGGAACATAAGAATTATGATCAGTGGAGGAGGGTTCTCGGCCTTTCAGCTGGAATTCAAGATCTTATTATCAAAATAAAAAAAATGAATAGTAAATATTTAAGACAGCCAAAGTCATAGTCAGTTCAATAAGGAAGTAGGCCTCAAAGGCAGGAATCCAATCACTAACATTTGTGAGCCTCAAAAAAAGAACTTAGTGGATGATTGGTGTCCCCAAATCAAAACAGCACCAGCAGCAAGGATGACCTGATTCTGATGTGGAGGGCTAATGAATGACATAGGCTCTATTCTATTCCACATGTTAGCTTGTGATGGGTGCATAGTTTGGTGACAGCATTGAGTGAATTAGTAGGTGAGTAAAAGCTTATTTGAAAAGGTCAGACAGATAGAGACAAGAGATTCATGTCCAGAATCACACAATTACCTGGTTGGTGATTTAGAGCAGTGTAAGGAGGAGTGTTGATCTGGGTTGGTCTTTGAGACCACATAGAGGAAAAGGATTGGTATTGTTCCTTGATTTGTTTTCTCCCTGCAATCACTAGCTGCTAAAAAAATGCCTTCTTAGTTACTGGGGGCACAATATTTTGCATGTTTGTGCATAAGAAATCAATATTATTCCAAATTTTAACTTAAACTACTTAGGAAAACTACTTTTCTTCCTTCCATTTATAAAGTATAAATAACATTAAATATCGGCAGATAAAAATGTACAAAAAAAATGATAGATTTTAAGTTCATGACCATGACATGCAAATATGTCTGTTTCTGTTTCTAGTTTATCATCTACCTACCTACGGAAGAGCGTTTATATTTTCCAAGCCATTTCCAATCAATAGAATCTCTTCATCTACCACTGAAATTTACATTATTTAGGCAGATTACATGAAAGAATAGAACATATGAAAAAAGAAACCAAGATATTATACAGTATTCTTAAATATCTTTTTTTTTTAAATATCTTTTTGAATAAAAAACTAGTGGCAGTCTTAGACAATCAATCTTCATGAATATAAAATACATTAAAATTAATTAAGGCTAATTCATTAATAACCGAAGGCTAATTAGTTGTCTAAAGCTTAGCTTGTAAGAATTTTAATCTCAAGATAAGTCACAACAATTTTCAAATATAAAAAAATTGTCTTTCATAGTTAACCCTAATAATTAGATCCTGTCTTAATAAGTTTGCATAATCTTCTCTGCCTCTGTTTGCCTCTGTGTCTGTCTGTGTAAAATTATGTATATGCATATGTGTGTGCATGTATATGTGTATATATATGTATATATATACAACTATAGTTTTATTCCCTCACATTTTCTATTGTTTACTTTCTAGAACTACCCATTAAATAAAAATATAATTACTGTTACTCCAGTCAGTGTATCTACAATATTACAGATTTCTAAGAATATATAATTTTTAAGATAGACTATTTATGTATGATCATTTAAAAGATATATTCTTAGAGTAAAATTAGTGGAAATTGAGCAGATGTAAAATTGCTTTTTCATTGTTTCAAGATGTTTTAAGATGATGATCTTAAAACAAACCTATATTATTTTTTTATTCAAATATTTAGATTAACAATGAAATAGCTGCCACAGTGTGAATATTTTTATGAATAAGTTTTTTTTAAAGCTTTTATTTATTTATTCATGAGAGACACAGAGAGAGAGACAGAGACATAGGCAGAGGGAGAAGCAGGCTCCATGCAGGGAGCCCGATGTGGGACTTGATTTGGGACTCCAGGGTCATGCCCTGGGCCAAAGTCAGGCACTCACCTGCTGAGCCACCCAGGCATCCCAGTAAATAAGTATTTTTGAGAAAAACAATCTGTTCACTTACATACAAGTGGTTTTGTTTGTAATTTTGAAAAGCCTAGAGACTGCAAGTGATTGATACCAATGTTTTATTTTCACTCAAAGCACCTTTTGCTTATAAAGCAGTCCCCACTTGCAGTTTTGTTTTCCCTGTTTTCAGTTACCTGTGGGCAACCAATGTCCTGAAGCAGATGACCTTCATTCTGACATATATTCGAAGGTCAATAGTAATGCTGCATTATTCATGTCATTTCATCTCTTGCTTTTCCCTGTATATGTATATAGCCTGAAAGAGGTATATGGACAATAACTTTTGAATAAACAATTCCATCTCTGTATCCATTAGGTTTGGAACAAATAGACCTTGGTGCATTCTGAAAAATTCGATGAACTGAGAAAAGTCAGAAAAAGGATGGCAGTGGGAGTAGGAGAGGAGGCAAAATGTTCTGTAGATGTTGGCTCTAGGAAGGGAGGAGGCTGTGCTGCATAGACCATGTGTGTATTGTGCTCAAGAGGGGCAGATGGTATCGTGCAATCAAATAACTGGCATATAGGGGCTCAGAAACAATCAAGGAAAAGGGGATAAATGGCCAGTTACTTAAGAAGTTAGACATCCATATTGAAAATTGCAGGCCAAAATTGGGGTGGGCCAAATACCAAGGCCAGGCTACTGGTAATAGTGTGGGGATTTTGCTAGGGTATCCCAGATAGTCTGTCTTCCTCTTAGATATTTCTTACCTACTTTTCCTAGCCAGCTCTAGAAATCCTCTAGATTCCTAAATGGACTGGGAAATCAGGCAGACTTGGCAGCTTCCATTCCTCTCTGACTGTCCTAAACTCTATCTTTTAAGAAACATGATATTCTCTGCTGTAGCCGAGTTCTGATTTCCAAGATTTAGGATGATAGCAAAATCTTATTGATGATGCTGATGATGATAAGAAAAGAATAAACAAAAATCTTAGTATCAAAAGACTACTTAAAGCTAGAATTATTTGTACAACATCTTGCTCTATGTTTTACATCCTTAGTGACAGGATTTGGCGGAACAAGGTTTAGAGCATGTGTTAGCTAAGTCATATACTATGAGAATAAGCTTAGTTTTTGAAGATTTCAACCAGGGTGGCTTCTATTTCAGTTAGGATTTATTGCTTTAGATTTCACTCTAGAGCATCCTTAAAGGATCATGTGGGTTTTGATGTAAAGCAGAGATCACATATATAACAATCCTAAAGAGGTTATCAAGAGTCTGCCAAAATCTAACTCATTTTAATTTACCACAGCTGAATTTTTTTTTTATTGAGACCAAATCCATCTATTTACAGTTTCTATCCACTAGTTCTAGGTTTTTCTTCCAAAATTAGACAGAATAAGTCCAAAATAGTATCTTTTCAAATATTTTAAACTTTTTTTTCTTCTCATGCTTGCTATAGGATAACTTAACCCCTAATCTAACACCCCCAACCCCCCACCACACACACACACATACTTGTGCTGCCTCTTTAAGCTAAGCATGACACAGTCTTTCAAACTGTTGATCGTTGTGTTGGATTGCTTTTAAATATTCTCAAAATCCTCATTGTTTAACTATATATACTTTACATGTTACCCAGAATGGAACATAACATTACAGGGAGAGTATTACTTCTTTGAGCTTTACATAACCATGTTCTACTGTTTCATATTAAGCTTACAATCAACTAATCCTTTGCCTATGCCCCCCATCCTTTTCTCTACATAAAACCTTTTCCCAGCCATGTCCAATATCTCCTTAGGGACTTGACTGAACAATCTACTGTGACCTTTATAATATTTTCTTTATGACATTCTTTTAATCATTTACCCGTGGTTCAATCTCCTTTACAACACTGTGTTATAATTAAATATATGTTAGAATATATGGTGTTTTACTCCAAGCTCAAGTTTGTGCCTCTTTCCTGGTAAAATTGATTTGCTTGGCTAAAAAAAACCAAACCTGAAGATGAGTAGGATCGCTGGACTGTTAAAGCTTGAATGTTGTGCTCTCAAACTATATTTACATCATAGTAGAGGGTTTCTACAGGTAAGAACGGAATCCAAATAGCTAAATATTGCTTTTAAGAAAATATCCCTATGCTATACTGGTACATTCAACGCTATGATGTGCCTCTAGATAAAAGAATGACATCACCCTGAAATAGTCAAATGAAAAAAAAATCTAATTATAATCAAACCAGTAGACCTAAATACCAATAGTAGAGATAATATAGGGAGAGGAACTCTATATTGTTATAGCAAAATCCAGATAGTGAGGAACTCTAAGAGACAAACAAATATATTGCAAGATAAAAAGATATGGGTAGGAGACTTAAATGTGAGACCTGAAACCATAAAATCTCAGAAGAGAGCACAGACAATATTTCTCTGACATCAGCCATAGCAACATTTTTCTAGCTATGTCTCCTGAGGCAAGGGAAATAAAAACAAAAATAAAGTATTGGGACTATAACAAAATAAAGACTTCTGTGCAACACAAGGAAACAATCAACAAAACTAAAAAAAAAAACAAAAAACAAAAAAAGATCTACTGAATGGGAGAAGACATTTACAAATGACATACCTGATAAAGGGTTAGTATCTAAAATATATAAAGAACTTACACAACAGAACACCACAAAAAACCAACAATCCAAAAAAAGTGGGCAAAAAAACATGAACAGACATTTCTCCAAAGAAGACATATAAACAGCCAACAGACACATGAAAAGATGCTCAACATTATTCATCAGGGCAATGCAAATCAAAACCACAATGAGGTATCACCTACACCTGTCAGAATGGCTAACATCAACACCACAAAAAACAACAAGTCTTGGCAAGGATATGAAGCAAAAAGGACCCTCTTGCACTGTTGATGGAAATGCAAATTGGTGTAGTCATTGTGGAAAACAGTATGAAAGTTCCTCAAAAAATTGAAAATAGAATTACTCTATGATCCAGGAATCACACTAATGGATATTTACACAAAGAATACAGAAAAGACAAACTCAAAACAATACATGCACCCCCATATTTATTGCAGAATTATTTACAATAGCCAAATTGTGGAAGCAGCCCAAGTGTCCATTGATAAATGATAAATGGATAAAGAAGATGTGGTATTCACACACAAACATACACACACACAGTGGAATATTAATCAACCATAAAAAGGAGTGAAATCTTGTCGTTTGCAACATCATCCCAGCATGGATGGATCTATAGGGTATAATACTCGGTAAAATAAATCAGTCAGAGAAGGACAAATACCATATGATTTCACTCACATATGGAATTTAAGAAACAGAGCAAATGAACAAAGAAAAAAGAAATAAACTGAAAAACAGACTCTTAACTACAGAGAATAAACTGATAATTACAAGAGGGGAGGTAGGTGGGGGGATGAGTAAAATAGGTAAAGAGAATTAAGAGTACGTTTATCTGATGAGCACTGAGTATTGTACAGAATTGTTGAATTAATATAAAACAAGATATGGGCAGGACATCTATACACTAAAATTTGAAAACATTTACTTAATTCATTTTTAAATTGGAAATTTGAACACTATTGAATGTTTAATGGCATAAAGAAGTTACTGTTTTTATTTGTGGTGAAGGCATGATGGATACATTTGTAAGAAGAGTTTACAAAGGTTCCTCCTGTTCTTTTAAAATTTAATCTTGGAGTATTTATTTCATAAACAAAATAAAAATACAATAAAAATTTATAATGAAATAAAAATTAAAAAATAAAATACTGAGTATTATTGAGTATATATAAATGTTATGTATCATTCAGCTCACCCACAAATTGGAGAAAAACAAATGGAGGACAATTTTTTTTTCGTAATGTACATTTTTTTTTCTCCTTTAAGGTAGAAGGCAAAATTCAAGATAATTTTATCATATTTCCATAAAAAAACATTCAGACATGTTAACTGTTCAATTTCTTTTTCAAAATATTTTGTTAGGCTTGAAATAACAAAGCAAGTAGTTTTCTTATTCTAGAATTTAGTCAACTTCAGCATAGGATGGGAGATAAAACTAAATAGAAAAAAAAACTAAATAGAAAATTGCTCATGATCTTGTCAAATTTTATAGTATAAAAGAAAATTACCTTGACTAGAATGAACATTAATGTATACTAACTTTAAAATAAAAAAAAAATCGTATAGGGTTTGCCTTAGGACAAACTGTAAAACTCATTGGATTGACTGTGCTTGTGGCTAGAAGCAGATAGACCAAGAGGAGGAAAGAGAGCTATCAAATTGCAAGTAACTGCCAACTTTATGGCAGTGTCTAGTGAGAGGTTCTTTTCTAATCAGTATCCCCTGTCCTGACATCGAGTGTACAGATTACTCAAAATATTCAACTACTTTTGCTTTTCACTTAGATAGATATGAAACACATAGAAATGGAAATGAAGACAGACTTTGAACTTTTGGTACTTCATATGAACCTCTAATTTAAATATACATTTCTCAGCTGTTAGTTCTCACTTCAGTTTCAGAACAATATTTTTGACCTAACCTCCCTACCAAATTCTGTTATATGAAGCGAGTAAGTGTATTCCCCCCTGGGATCCTTGAAAAATGGCTTAATTTGACAAAGAAATAATTTCTTTTCTCTACTTCTCTCTCTCTCTCTCAGTCTCTCTCTTTTTGACTATAAGCCAATGTCAAACCTGAAAAACGATACTTTACCCTTATATCAGCAGTCTTCCCAAAGCTAAATAACTAGAAAAGGCTTGCTAAATAAACTACTTAGAGACACTCTAAGATTCCTTCATGGTACTTTTAACTATCTAATTAGGCAGGTACAGTAAATCCTGGTGTGCAATAACAAGCAACTATAATAATTCAGATGCTTGGGTCTTTGGCTTATAAAATTATAAAATATAAGCTCTATGTTGTGTTTCATGCATCAAAAGTTGAATTTAGAACTTTACACATACCTCAGATCAGTCTGACATGTTATGACACCGAGTAAAATGCCAGTTTTCAACTGTAATACTTTGCTTACCTATAAAAGAAGATAAAAGCAAGGATAACAGCTATGCTTGGTATCATATCTGATTATTCTTGTCCTTTACGTTTTTTTTTTAAAGATTTTATTTATTTATTCATGAGAGACACACACAGAGAGAAAGAGAGATAGGCAGAGACACAGGCAGAGGGAGAAGCAAGCTCCATGGAAGGAGCCCAATGCAACACTCGATCCTGGGTCTCCAGGATCAGGCCCTGGGCTGAAAGTTGCGCTAAACCACTGAGCCACTAGGGCTGCCTAGTTCTTGTCCTTTACTTTTATCTGATACCAATAACTTAAAGCCAGATGGTATTTATTCTTAAATTGAAGAGGAAATAACAGATGTTTGGAAAACCTTCGCTGTCATCAGCCTACAAATTCAGAAGCCTCTAGAAGTTTTGGTCAGAGAATAACATCTCCATCCTCTGAATAAGACTAGCCAACCTATTTTCGTTGATTTTTCTTCTTTTCAGATTTGCAGCCTGTGAGAACATAATTGTCCAATTGCAAAAAGTAAATCTGCAAACAATAAACACTAGTAAAATTTCTGAATATTTTGATTAAGTATTTTCTACTTTTTACATTTAATCTTTTTTTTTTTTTTTTGGCTTGTTTCTCTTGGTAAGGAATATGTCAAACTATTGTTTTATTCTTAATTAACAATATTTGTCTTTCTTCTGGGAGATTTAACTAGGTGTGGTAGAATAAAAAAGATGTTTTGCAGTTGATCTGTTTCCTGTTCATGTATTATGACATCTGATTTAATCTCCTTCTACGTCATTTATACACATGTCATCTTTGGTTGTTTTTGATGGGGATTTAAAAAGGGTCAGTATAGAGTGGGGGGAAAGTCCTAAGATACTTAAGCTGTAATTTAGTATTTTTTTTAACTTGAAAGTCACAAATTTTAGAATAAACTCAATTTAAAGGCTTATGATGATATATTTTTTATATAAAATAGAATTGAATATTTTAAAAATGTACATGATAAGTGGTAAAAGTAAATAGAGCTTTAGGAAAATTTTGTTTTAGTGTATGTGTGAAAACTGGATAAAATGTATTTCTTTCTTTAGGTTTGATAAAACTAAATTAGGTAATAAAGTTCAGAGACCCTTCAATACACTCAAGTTGCTCTCTGATCCCAGCTAGTCCCTTTCCAGTCCACCAGAGAGAACTGAAAGCCTCATATTGAAAATCACTGCTCTGGTAACCTGACAAAAATAAAGTATACAATTTCCTCCCAAGAGAATAACAGGCTCAGCCTCTAGGCAGCCCAGGATAATTGTCACAGGATTCCACACCTGAATGAAGAAATCATAATAAATAATTCACAGACTTGGTTTGTTTTATGATTTGAAACAGCAGCTTCTACTAACTTTCCCTCAAGAAGAAAAAAAAAAACTATGAATAAAATAGAAAAGTACAAAACAACACTAATATTAGAAATTGACCCTGTTAAACAAAGTAATGCCAGAATCTGGGCAAGGTCTCCATTAACTATAAAGCAGATAAAGTTACTGAGAACATATTGTCTTAAGTTTAAGAAAAAACTATCTTAGAGGAATGTCATTCTTAACCAGAAAATTTGACATCCATTTTGATATTCTTTTCACTTCACTTCTGACTTTTTAGAAAGCCAGACTAATTAACTATTAATAACTAACATTTAATAAATAATTAATATGTATAATGTATGAATCAATATCATCTCCATCTTGTCAATAAGGAGTATTAAGTAACTGGGCCAAAGTTCCACTGCTGTAAGTAATGGAAGCAGGATTTGATTCCAATACTCTGACTCCTACTCTGCTGGTCAAACCACTATAGTACATTGCCACTTAATATTATCCTGAGAATCATCTATTTTAGTACCCAACGTAAATTTCTGGAAAGGTTTAATATTTCCAATGGACCTCAAGAACTCTATGAAGTATATCAATTGGCTAAAAGCAGTCTTTCAGTCTTCAGAAGACCAAGGGTTTTAAATAAAATATCTTCAGTAAGCTAAATATTATGGAATTAAAAAATTTAAGAGATATAAAAATAGTGAAAGGGAATAAAGGGGAAAGGAGAAAAAATGAGTGGGAAATATCAGAAAGGGAGACAGAACATGAGAGACTCCTAACTCTGGGAAACGAACTAAGGGTGGTAGAAAGGGAGGGGGCGGGCGGGTGACTGGGTGACGGGCACTGAGGGGGGCACTTGATGGGATGAGCACTGGGTGTTATTCTATATGTTGGCAAATTGAACACCAATAAAAAATAAATTTAAAAAAAGGAACAAAAAATTTTGAGAGAATACCTAAGAGAAAAAGTCAGTAGGATGAGATGAAAAGGAAAACAAATAAGTAAAAGAGGTATTTCTGAAATCTAAAACAAAGAAAGTAGAATAAAAACAAAATATATATGGGTATAAAAGGAAGATTAATTGAGAAATCTAAAATACAGAGCAAATGTTAAGTAGATTAATTAAACAAGATTTGATAGATTTGAAGAAAAAAGAATGGAAGTGATGTTCTTGAAGAACAGAAAACAGGGAAGCAAGAAAACATAAAACAATTGAAGAAAATATTTCTTCACTGACAAAAAAAGAATGTATCATCCAAAGAGGTATGCCATATTTCAAGGAACACCAAAGTGTAAAGTCTCCTGACAACAAAAATGCTGGCAAAATCTTTTTATTGATAAGGAATAAGAGGAATATTATTCAGGCACATTAGCAGAAAAGAGTTTTACTCCAAAGGAACAAACATGTGTCATATGCATCCTGTGCAGCTTTAAACAACCGGAATGCAATTTACCAGCAGCTAGATAATGTTGTGGGAAATAAGTGTGTGAACCGAACACTTCATATCAATCATTTAATGTGTGTATGAATGCAAATACACGTATCCTTAGTAAAGAGAAACTAAGAAAAATATCATGTAGGTATCTTTAAAAATTACTTTCTAAAAGTTTTGCTATTTCTCAAGAAAAATATTGATTTCTGGGCCATTAAAGATCTTGTATTATTTCTCTAATCAGAAAAAATATACAGATAGGGGATCCCTGGGTGGCTCAGCGGTTTGGTGCCTGCCTTTGGCCCAGGGCGCAATCCTGGAGTCCCAGGATCGAGTCCCGCGTCGGGCTCCCTGCATGGAGCCTGCTTCTCCCTCTGCCTGTGTCTCTGCCCCCTCCCCACCCCCCGCTCTCTTTCTATGTCTAACATGAATAAATCTTAAAAAAAAAAAAGAAAAAATATACAGATAAAATACAGATACACAGATAGATAAAAATATAGCTATAAAATATGCGTCTATATGAAATGCATTTATTTTTTAATTCAGCACTTAATATAGATATAAACATATTACAGTTGTATGGCATTTTAAATCCATATGTAATTTTGATCATATTATATAAATACAACTACAACTCAAAAGAACACAAGGGATAAAAATGTCCCAAAATACTGAGAGTATTTGTCTGTAGTAAGTCTATGGATATCTTTTTTTCTTTCCTCTTTTGGATATTGTAAATATTTTGTTGGGAATCATTTATTATTTCCTACAATGGAGAATTAAAATATATTGATAAATACTTAGAAAGAAAGTCCTCTTGGCCCCACTCTCCTCTCAAAAGGAGCCATGTGAGAATTGGCCAAATACTCTCAGGCATCTATTAAAAGTCCAAGAAGGTGGAAGACTTGAAATCTTACCCCTTCCCTTTTCATCCCAGTCAATAATTATTCCTGAATTTCCCTGCAAGACTCCTGGGAAGAAAACATAAAGAAGATGTAGCTATACTTTCTTTGTATCTTTGGTTTTGTTTCTGTATTGTTGTGTTGTGTTCATTTTACCGAGCTTCATGTTCCTCCATAAACTAAGAATGCCTAGGAACTTTTAAAAGAAACTATTTAACCCAGGTGTATTATCCAGTCCTGAGGTGTTAGAAAACAGGCACCTTGAAATCATATAACCTCAAGTTCCTATAGTAGGATGATTGCACTCTCTCTGACCCTTAAGTATACTGTGAAACATACTCATGGTGCCTAAAAAATCCTCCTTTGGCATGTGGCAGAGAGAGATTTAAAAGGCCTTTTTCAGCTAACCCTTCTCCTGGGTTCTATATATAAGAATCCTAGTTTATGAAAAACAAATGACCTCATGGCCAAGGCTTTCAGCCCATTTTTTTGATCCAGCCACATGGCATATAACTTTAGTAGAATAAAGGGTAGCAAGTCACAGAGATACCTGAGAAATGAGAAAATTTGTGAGACACCGAACTCATATGTGTGTTAATACATCAAAATTTGATCTGAAGAAAATGTAATTCCACATTAGACAGCCATCCTTGTAAAGTGCATTTGGTATCTCAGATTGGACGGTTTACCTTGGTAGCTTTTTTTTTTTTTTTAAAGATTTTATTTATTTATTCATGAGAGACACAGAGAGAGAGAGACAGAGGCAAAGACACAGGCAGAGGGAGAAGCAGGCTCCATGCAGGGAGCCTGATATGGGACTCGATCCCAGGACTCAGGGATCATGCCCTGAGCCAAAGGCAAATGCTCAACTGCTGAGCCACCCAGGCATCCCCTTGGGTAGCTTTTTAATGTTGTACAATTGTTTGTTGGCCAAAAAGCTGATAAATAGCTGAATGATTGACAGTTTTTTGACAAAAGATATACCTAAATAAAGTTAGAATTAATTTGGCTAAATCGATTTATATTCTAAACTTTATATTATTAAATTTCACTTTCAGTGAAAAATCAAGATATACTTACAACTTTTTAACAATTGAGGAGCAAGCATTATGACTTTTAGTGATAATCTTATTTAAATTTTAAGGTATGTGTCTTAAATTTTACTAAAAGTAATTTGTTTCTCTTTCCTTTTTTTATATTTTATTCATTTATTCATTAGAAACACACACACACACAGAGGCAGAGACATAGGCAGCTTGTTCTCTCTCTCTCCTAAATAAACAAAATTGTTTAAAAAAAAAAAAGAAAAAAAAAGAAAAGAAATAAAGCCAGACATAGAAGGGCAAAATCTATTTATGCTAAGTATCTAAGTCAAATTCACAAAGTATGGAATGGTGGTTGCCAGAGGCTAGGGGAAAATGGAAATGAATTATTGATAATTAATATGCATAAAGGGTCAGTTAAGCAAGTTTTAGAGATCTGTTATACAACCATGTACCTAGAGTTAACAATACTGTACTTTATGCTTAAAAATTCAAGAAAGTCGATCTCATGTTAAATGGTCTAACCATAATAATATCAAGTTTTTTAAAGAAAGAAAAAAAAATGTCACATAGCATCAATTCCATAAGACTCCAGTGGTAGTAGATTGACATCCAAGGGGATAGAGGAACATATGAGGGTGATGGAAACGTTCTCTATCACAGTTGTGGTGCTGATAACAAAATTTAGATAAATTTTAATTTAAAATCTGAATTTAAAATTTAAATTTAAATTTAAAATTTAAAATCTGATTAATATTACTATATTTATATAGTAAATATTACTATACCCATTTTAAAAGTCATTTACATGGTTAAGAAAAAAGATCAGGGATCGTTTATTATTAAAGCTGAAGATGATGGGTACGTGGGAATTCATCTACTATATTCTCTACAAGTTTCTATATTAAAAAGTTAAAAATTACATGCTGTAAATGCTATATAGGAAAGTTACAAGTTGTCTATGGATATATGACAAAATGAATCAAATCGAAACTGAAAGGGATGATGATGCTTAAGGAAAACTAATGTGACAGATGAATTGGAGTTAACTAGGTGAAAAGGCATGCTGGGTTGTAGGAGGAGAAATTCTCAGCACAAGGAACAGCTCTGTGCCAGGATTGAGAATAGCCTAATTGAGGGACAAAAAAAAAAAAAAAAAAAAAAAAAAAAAGGAGACCAGGACAGCTAAAGTTCTAAAAGTAGATTTTATTATAAAGTTCCAAATGCAACAAATTTGATCACTAAAATAGTCAAGGCATAAAATGCAGTCAGGACATCCGTCTTGTCTCATTAATATTGGATAAAATTGTAAAAAAAATAAATTCTAGGATAAGATATAAGATAAATTCTGAAGCTATAAGAATAATGCAAGGGCAGCCCGGGTGGTTCAGCAGTTTAGTGCTGCCGTTAGCCCAGGGCATGATACTGGGGACCTGGGATCGAGTCCCACGTTGGGCTCCCTGCATGGAGCCTGTTTCTTCCTCTGCCTGTGTCTCTGCCTCTCTCTCTCTTTCTCTCTCTCTCTCTGTTCCTCATGAATAAGCAGATAAAATTAGAAAAAGAAAAAAAAAAGGATAATGCAAAAGCTGACAGTATTCCAGGTCTAAATTATAAATGGATAAAACATTCAAGGATTAATGCCTTGTTCTTCATCTATGGGCAAAGTTGAAGCTAATTTTCAGGGTGATGATAGAGGTAGAATTTTTCAAATGGAACTTTATTAAAGAGTGTGGAAATAAGTGTTGAACCTCTTCCTTTAGAGTTTTGATAAAACTCCTTTTTAGCCCCATATCAAACCATCAGCTAGCATCCTAGATTTGGGGAGAGAGGAGGGACATATCTACATCAACCCCATACTTAGGGCTTTTTTTTTTTTAAGATTTTATTTATTATTTATTCATGAGAGACACAGAGAGAGAAAGAGAGAGGCAGAGACACAGGCAGAGGGAGAAGCAGGCTCCATGCAGGGAGCCCGACGTGGGACTTGATCCTGTGTCTCCAGGATCAGGCCTTGGGCTAAAGGCAGCGCTAAACCACTGAGCCACCTGGGCTGCCCTACCTAGGGCTTTTAAAAAGGTTTGCTCTGCACATCAAGAAAGAAACAGAAACAGTATTTTCTTGGCTTGTGGTAGCCACATTGCCCACCAGAAAATCAGCAGGGACAGAGAAGAGGGTCAAGCCAGTTTCTTGGTGTTCCCTATGTGTTAAAGTACCACTGGGCCAAATGCAATCAGGTATCACTACTTTCTTTTAGGCCTTAGCACCTCCCTACTTGGTCAGGCATTAAGGGAAATGGTCCAATATTATCATTTTATTTTGTTTTATTTTACTGAGATATTTTTTTTGGGGGGTGGGGGGTGGGTCTAATTTTTCCTTTTGTATCTCCAGTGCCTGAAAGAGTAACTGACACAAATTAGTCTCCTACAAATAATTGTTGAATGAGTGAATAAAATCCTTAAATTGAAATAATTACTGCATTTAATTGAGTGCGAGGTAGAGACTTGGCCACCTGAGACTTTTTTTCTCATTTTCTTGTTGACTTAGGATCCTTCATCTTCTGCTCAATATCATTTGTTCTTAATTTGAATCACTAGAAATAGGAATCCCTACTTAATAAAGTTCCATTTGAATTACTTGATATGTTCTTGAAAGAAAGTGGCTCAATTTTCAACTTTCCAGGCACTCCAACTTACTATTGTGCTACAATTTTACTCGTGTGCATGTTTCTACAATATTGTATTCTATATTTTTCTAAAAATAAAGTTAATGTATTTCCACTAAAATATTTCCAGCCAACACATAGCAATTAGTAGAATATATTTGTTTCAGTCCAGCAAAGGCAGTTTCTAAAATCATGCAGATTACTTAGTTAATAAGTTGTAAAGTACATAAAACGGTAAAGCTTTATTTTAAATATTCACTTCCATTTATAAAAAATGTTGGAGGATAAAATAGCTGCATGAAAGTATCAGTCTGGGTGGAAAATATTGTAAGATAGGCCCTTTGCAAAGGAAAATAGATTGTGACTTAGAGAAATATCCAGTTTTTAGAATTTTTTGGCATCAGTGGCTAAGGTAATGGTGGTTATAAACTATAGAAGTGGAGACAACTGACTTGGTGTCTGAGCCAGCAGTCATTACTCTATTTATCATCATGTCGCCTAAATCTCTGAGACTGTGAAATCCTCAGGCTTCTTCCCTATTGCTTGAAGGAAGTCTGTGTGGGGTCTGGAAATTGCCTGCTTTTCTGTAAACCTTACTCCTCCTCCCTTCTTCTCCCCTCTAGGCAACCCTCAGGCTATTTCTTTCTTAACTTTGTTTTCCTATACCTAGCCTCACTCCCCACCACTGCCCTGCCCCTTGTCATACAGGGCATTAGGCAGAGCATTGGCAAACTGTGATTTTCTGTAAAAGATAAAACGAAGGAGATCTGGATAATAAACAAAGTCACTTCTGAGTGATCTTTTAATTCACTTATACTCATTTCACTTGATAAAAGAAACTCCCACTCTTTGCTTCTGGAAAAAAGTCTTTCATCCATTATCTCTGAATTTGGGAAGGCTAGATAAATGATACATAACCCTTGCGGAACATTCCATTTCCTTCCTTTCATTTCCTCACTACTAATGTCTTTAAAGCTTTGACATTGGTCAGTACTCTAAAAAAAAGAATAAAAACAATGCTATAATTGTCTCTCTACCCAAAGAACATCTATACAACATGATTTCTTACTACTCCATTTTCCCTGAAAGAGCTAATGTAAAACTCACCCTGTGGCTCATTGATCTGCTGCTGGTGGAGCCACTCTTGCTTCTGAGGCTCTGCTACAGCTGCACGTGTGCAATAGACGCAAGATTCTGAGTTTGCTCTGTGCAGTTGGGGGGCCATGCACCCGGAACCCAGCCCCATAGAAGTCATTGCATGGATCCGATAAGTTTTTAAAACATAAAATATTACTTTTACCAAATAGAAACCTGAACGTCCTAAGATGCATAAGAAAAATGTCATACGTGACTGGGGATTTTCTGCTCAAAAACTAAAAAACAAACTAAAAAAAAAAAAAAAAATCAGTTGTTGCAAAAACATGAGAAATTTAAGAATGGCTCTCCAGTGCTAAAGATACAGAATTAGTGGTGTATTGGTAAACATAAAACAACAGCTTTTGGGAGAAGCCTAAGGCATAGCATTCGCTGCTTTCTGTGGTGCACATACTCTCACTATGGTCACTTTTGATCTGTACCTGGAAGACTCGGTTAACGTGGAGTTGGAAAGAAATGTGTGCAGTTGGTTCTTGGGAGCAAGCCTGTGCGGGTTCCAACATCCCACTGCGAGATGAACAAAAGAATGTACGTATTTGAATCTGGCCTCCCCTATTAGTTTGAAATTGGTGCTTTGGAAAACATACATACCGAGTATGACATGTTTTTGCTACTAAAAGAAAAACATTGAGTGTTTTAGGGTGAAATGTTTCAAATTAAATAAATAAACAAACTTGAAAGGGACCTCTGGCTTGAGGAAGGCATTGTTTCTCATGCAGGTTTAAATTCAGTTCATGTAAGTAACAAAACCTGTTTGTAGTTCCCATAGCTCAACCTAATTTCTTTTCCTTTCCTCCATTCCTTTGTGGTGCTAGAAATGGATATTAATTTTGCCTCAACTCTTTCTCAAGAGACATAATAGTAAGTAGGTTTATGAAATAAATAAGATATCAGTAGTGATCATCATCATTGGTACTGTTTTTCTTCTTTGGTATCCGCTAAGAGAGCTATAGAACATTCTGGGTCTCAGTCCTTGATCCATGCTAGTAGAAATGTCTCTTTTTTCCAGTGGTATGGCTTCTAGGTTTGCCCAGTTGTACCCACTATTTTCTTAACTTTGTGGAAACATACAAGTGGATCTGTTTCTCCAACGTCTCTCAGTTGTAATGTCAACCAAGGCTTTATCTATCTAGACACAACACATAAACATCTCTATCTGAGAATGATTCATTATTTTCCTCTATCAGTATCTACCAACCTATCTGTGCATTTTGCTCTTTCTCGAAGGCTTCATCCAAGCACTACGGTGTAGGGACTTTCCCTTCCAGAGATCCACATAATCAAAATTTCTTATCCACATAGTCAAAATATCTCTTCCAGCTCTTCTTCATCCTCTACCACCCCTAGCTTAGGACACCTGCCTTCTGTCCTGCAGTGAATGATGGGGCAAGGAAGCCTTGGTCTAATTTATGATGCTTTCTTTCAAGTGTTTTTCCAGGTCATGAGTACTCTGTCTTCCCTAAAGGATTACCTTTTGGAACTCTAGAATTAGAGTCCCCCTTTGCTCCTTGTTGGTATCACTTTTCTCTTTAGGTAGAAGAGTGCTAAATGGTCTAGCATTTACATTTGTAAAAAGAGGAGCAGGAAAAGGAAATGTCAGAAGGAAAAAAAAAAAACCTTTCTTAATATAATAGAAAAATCATACCACACTGCATTATTGGAGCAATAATTCTTATATTTTTATTAGATGTTCCTGCTTCAAGTATAGAAGAGCTAGTAGCTTATCCACAAAGAAGTTTTTTCTTTAATAAGATTCTGAGAAACACTGAAATCATAAGGAAAAACTAAAATTTGAAAGAACCCATGGGAAGAAAACTTAAATGAGGAAATTCAGGGGAGTTTAGTACCACAGCAGCCAACAGCATAATGGATTGAGCTAATATAAATTCTTGGGCCCCTGAGTAAACACCTAGAAAGTCTGCATTTTTAACAAACACAAAATCTCAGAGGTCCCAAGAAGCCAAAGATGAAAAGGCTTTAAAATTAAAGCAATAAACTTGCAATAAGTTTGCAATATACTCTTAAAGTGATACCGTGGTAGCTATAAGGTTATCAGAACACAGACAGGACCTAAGGGCTAGAGCCTAAGATGATAATGCCCATTCTGGAGTGTAGACGTGAACTCAGGAGTGAGGAAGGAAGCCAGAATGGATTTCACTGTGTGAAGCTGGGGCTGGCCATCATCCCAAAAGAATGAGGAAAAAAAAAAAAAAAAAAAAACAGATGAAAAAGTGAGTCAATTCCTGGAAATATATGTGTGTATATACATATATATATATATATATATATATGTATATACACACACACATATATAAACTTGCATGTGCATACAATCTCTATATTATATATATAGTCCTTATATGTATGCATTATCTATACACATGTATAAAACATACACATATGAATACATGTACATTTTTATATAAATATCTTCCATGAAAACTCTGAACTCCCCATGCTACTGTGCTACATGTAGTATGAAACCCGAATTATCGTTTCTGTTGGTCTGTATGTGATGGAATTCTCTGAGTCAAGGAGTTAACATAAATTTGAGGCTGGTAAAAGATCATATAATATACCTTTCGGTAACACTTTTCTTTCCTTGTCTTGAACTATTTAACCTTCATAGCAATTATTGCCAACTGACACACTGTTTGATTTTGGGTTTGTTTATGTGCATTCTGCTTCCTGAGAATCACGGGTTTGCTTTAGCCTCATTTCCTAGAGAAGAGGGCCTGGTACGTGGCACAAAATATGATCAGTAAGGGTTTGGCAGCCTGATGTGGTGGCTGCTGTTGACAAAACCCACTAAAACGACAGTCAGCTAACTGCACAGGATTATTATTCCAAAAAATTGCAATAATAAAGGGATTTTAAATTAGCTTTCTCTTTAAAGTCTCTTTTAAAAGGATCAGCAATTATTAGATAAAAGCAGATATGAAAAATTAGGTCTTAAAATTACACGCATATGCTTGTTTAAATTATAAGCAATATAAAAAAAGGAGCATTATATAACATGAAAGCAAAAGAACTTATGCTCTATCTCTTTGAAGTCATAGATGGAAAGAACTGGAAATCACGAGGCAGTTATATAGCAGTGGCTAAGAATGTAGGCTCTGGCATCTTACTTCAGAGGTTTAATTGAGCAGGTGTTTTATTTGATGGTTTTTAACACTTGGCTACTGAGATTCGAGGAGGCGGGGAGGTGGAGGAAGAGAAGGGAGAGAGGCCAGCAGTGACAGGACAAAGGAAAAGATGAGAATCTCAACATCAAGGCCAGCGGTTTTCACAGTTCCAGTAACATGTAAGAAGATTTAACCAGCATGTATTGCTTTCAGACTGTTTTGATGTTCTCAGTTACACTTTGTCCTATGTTTTCCAAGGATTTTTGTCTGTAAGCTCCCTACTATACTATCCTTTAGGATAGCCTTACAGGCTTTCTGCTGTGAAATTCCTTCATTTTAAGGGTGTTTTTGAGTGTGTACTTGTGTGTGTGTGAGGGAGTCTACTGATTCCCTGAATACAAGGAAACAGAATAAAATTGAATGCTAGGAATCTTCCTTTTCTGAATGTTTGAACTCTTGGGTGTGTAACTTTGTATAATCTCCCAGCCATTTACTTTGGAGAGAGATAGGCCAGAAATATATATTTTTATTTTGTATTTTCTTAAAGATTTTATTTATTTATTCATGAGAGACACACAGAGAAAGAGACAGAGACACAGGCAGAGGGAGAAGCAGCAGGGAGCCCAACATGGGACTCAATCCCGGGTCTCCAGGATCACGCCCTGGGCCGAAGGCGGCGCTAAACCTCTAAGCCACCCAGGCTGCCCTATTTTGTATTTTTTTTCAAAATTTTATTTATTGATTCATGAGAGACACAGAGAGAGAGAGAGTCAGAGACACAGGCAGAGGGAGAAGCAGGCTCCTTGCGGGGAGCCTGATGCGGGACTTGATCCCAGCACCCCAGGATCATGACCTGACCCGAAGGCAGATGCTCAACCACTGAGTCACCCAGGTGTCCCCACTCTTAATTCTCTAGTGTTCAGCATGATCTTATATTTTTTATAATATGTTTAAGCCACAGTACAAAAACAATCAATATATACTTGATGAAAGTGAACAGAATAAGGGATCATCAGTTAAAATCTCCAGGATGAAATAGAGATATTGATTTAAAACCAGAAAAATGTGATTTTATTCCTGGTTCTGCCACAGCTGAGCCTTACTTTTTTAAGTTTTTTTTTTTTTTTTTTTTTTATTATTTTTTTTTTATTTTTAAGTCTGCGGAACTCTTTGAAATTATCGTGCCCTTATTGAGAATCATTACTTTTTTTTAAGATTTATTTGAGAGAGAGTGAGAGTGAGAGAGATCATAGAGGGAGAGGAGGAGGGAGAAGCAGACTCGCTGCTGAGCACAGAGCCAGATGCTTGAATCTGTTAAATGCCAACCATCGCTAGCTCCTGGAGTATATAAGATATAAAATAAGCATTTTGAGAAGGCAGAGGGTAAGGATAGATGGGGTATGAAATGTCTACAGGGGACTCGATCCCCAGAATTTCAGGATCATACCCTGAGCTGAAGGCAGATGCTCAATTGCTGAGCCATCCAGGTTTCCCGAAATACATATTTTTAGTGTGCATACGTTCTAAAACACCTTTTAGATTATTGTCTGACTTACCTACCAAAGAGACTGTGATTGCTCACATAAAGTTACAGTGTCTTTATCAAAATGGAGATGAAGGGTGTGGTTTGGATCTGCAGTATGCTTAATCTCATGATAATTTCTGTGATTAATATCAACTCCATGAATTTGAATCTTCAAAATGGAAAAGGTTTTGTGGGCTTTAGCCTGGCACAAGATGCAAGATGTATGAAATCTGAATCGAATTATAAATAGAGTCAATTTCTGTTGAATGGAGCTTCTTAACAAGAAACTAAACAATATTTAAAGAAACATTTAAAATATGGCAAAGAAATGAAAATGATAGAGCAATTTGTGATATTATACAGGGTTTAGTTTCAAATTGCTAAAAATATATGTGTATATGTGTGTATATTTATATTTGATAGTATCATTTGTTAAACATATACATTAATATATTTATATAAATATTTAAAATCAGAAGGAACAAATGAATGTGAATAATGAACAACAATAAGTAATGCTTTTACGGTCTTCAAGATGTTAGTTTTTGGTTGTCAAGCAACAAATAAATAATTTAAAACAAAACATGTATTTAAAAATTAATAGTTAAGAACTATCCTGACATATAGTTTCATGATAATTTGAAAACTTAAGCTGATGCTACTACCTTCCTAATGTGCTGAACTTCCTCTAGCCTTTAGAAATGATTATTCATATCTCTATAATCTGAATAATAGTTATTCTTTGGTACTTTCTGTGTTTTTGTTCCTCTATTTAAATGTCTTCTTATATATGCTGGTAACTAGAAATTAGGTAAATAGCCAAAGAAATAGTGAAAGAATTTTCTAAATCATTTTTAAAAATAGGACGAATACCATATGGTATTCAATGGTTCACATATATTGAAGTTTTCCATAAATGACCCATGAATCAATATTTCATGAGATATAACCTACAGAGGGATAAGACATAAAACCTTTGGCTTAAGTATCCGTTCATTAGAAAGGTTGGAATGGCACAATGTAGTGAGGCACCACTAGTTCACCTGGTATGCTTTTCAAAAACAGAATATTTTGACATACAGCTTGAAGATAAGGAGTGTGATAGTTTCCTAGATGTGGAGTTAGAAGGAAGTAATTTTGAAACTGTTCTAAAATAAATGAAGTGGCTTACTACTTGTAAGGAATTTTCCCCCAATGTTTGGAAAGGCATTTTTGTTTTCCAAAGTTGAATACTTTAATTATTAGTAAATGTTGACTACTTTTCTGGCTTATTTAGGCTAAATGGAGGCTAATTAATTTTTCAGTGACTCTTTTCATATAAACTTGGAACTTGCCTCAGAACACTCCATTCATTCATTCATTCATTCATTCAATTACTTAATGAGAGTTATTAATGCACAGCATGTCTTTTGCCAGGCCAAGGGCTAGTATTTGAGGATATAGTGATGGTCATGAGATCGTTTTTCTAATGTGGGAAAGGTCTTAATCCAGTAATAGGTAAATATGTTATCAGTTTATTTAATTCCTGTGTGCTTTGATAGAAGATCATTGGACACTTACTCAACTACATAATTTATCTTCTTACTATAAACCACAATCAAGGACTGTAATCACTAATGTCAACATATTTTGAAAGACATTTCACCAAAAAGCAAGTAGAATAAATTTGGAAGAACAAATTCAAATATTACCCAAAGTACACCTGAAGAAAGAAGACAGTTTCAGAAATGATTCATGACAGCCATTTCCAAAATAAAATCTAAGTCACACAAGAAATTGGAGGCAGAATACAAAGGAATAAAGAGACTAATAAGAAATTTCTTACTTAGTGATGCAAATAAAAGCTGAAATTGCCCACAGATCTCTTAGCTAGGAAAGAAAACTTGGACTATATACTGCATTGGAAACTTTTCTTTTCAGATGGAAAGTACAGATAAGAAAACTAAAAGTTTCAGCAGTGCCTGAAAAATGGCGGGCTTGGCTAAAGAATAAACTTATGTAAATCTTCTGAATTTGCTCCACTGGATCCAAATACTTTAATCAAATTGAAGGGTTGGTGAGGAAGTACTTTTTAGTCAGATCTTAAGACTAGATCCCTTCCACTTTCTTAGTAGATTAGACTTTTGGAGGACTTCAGGAGAGAGTGGGGAGGAGGCTGGTCTTGAACTTCACTGTGAGGATCTCATCGCTCTTTGGCTGCACTTTGCCACTGACAAATGCTGGTGTTCTAGAGTGTTCTCAACTGAAACTGCAGTTTCCCTCATATATGTCTAATGTGTAGAGCTAGGCTACCATCCACCCCACTCTCCCATCCAGGGCACTGCATGGAGGAAGCACCTCTTCCTCCCACACAACACCTCACAGATACTTGTCTCTGCTCACCCTCTGGGAAGCTGCCTTCTGAAACAGGCCTACCAGCTGCTTCTCATGAGGCTCCAGACAACCTTCTCTCCCAACCATCTAGTTCTTTGTCAAGAGCCTAGGCCTTGGAAAACATAATATTCAACTCTCCCCCATAGGAAGAATGTCCTCAGGCCTGGATCTAAGCCCTGCTGACCTTCTTTAAAGGGGAACAAGGCAAAATATCTGATTCTTTCTTATTTGGAAAACACAATTAAGTTCTCTTCCCAGAGGGTTATACGACAGACATACTTACTAAACCTATTTGCTACCCCTCAGGTAACACATTTTTTTGCACTAAAAGCTAGAAACAAATATTAAATTCTAAGTACTGGAGGGAAGTTGAAAATCACATTATAACTTTTGGATATAGGCATTAAAAACAGCAAACAAAAACAAGTACATAGTAGCAAAAACAAGTAGTGAAAATGACTTTGGAATGTTTTCTTTCAGATAAATATAATTATGGAATTCAGTTTCCAAGGATGCTTTCTGGATAGCAGTTTTATGCAGGTTATAATCCTTAAGGAACATTTTTACTGCTTCATTCTAATGTCACATGACTGTACTGAGAAAAGTATGTTGTAAGTCAGTAGGTGAGTGACCAGGGGCTCATGTGCTGATCATTTCTCAATATATTCAGAATTTTTACTCTTCAGTTTAAAAGGAAAAATCTGTTGACATCCAGAGAGAACACAATAAAAAAACCAGATCACCCATTGTGTTCCCTTAGGAAATTTTAAGGAGTAATTCTGCTGACCATATTGTTTTGTTCAATTGAGGTGTTTTGGTTTTTTTGAACAGAAAAGTGTCAGGTTGAAATGTTCTTTTTCTTTTATTTATCATTTTTAAAGAATTGCTCAACCAAATCAAGTAATTGGAAAAATGGCACTCTTTATGTGAACCAAAACTTCTTCACATACCCAGAAACAAATGTTAAATTCCATTTTAATCAGGCCAGATCAGTTTACATGGGATGGATTACTATCAAAATCATCACTGAAAGTAATAATAATTTGATTCTGTTATAAAATTTGTAAGGTTGTTGACCTATATTATATTGCTAAGTTTCACATAAATTTGTACGGTGATCTTATAAATCTCAGTACAATCCCAGTTAAAAAGAGGAACCAATTAAAACAGCAAGATTAAGTACTGTTTCATCTGTATAACTTTTTTTTTTCTTTTTTGTACTTAAACCAAAAGGAGGTCAGGAAAGAATGGCTCCCAGAGGATACTAGATGGCCAACATGTTTTGAATTTTGAGGTGCAGATCTTTTCTAGATAAGTGTAGACTTGGCTACAAGGATATAGTATCTATTTTTGTCTTTGCCTCTACTGATTTTTGCAACACTTCATCCATAGTCCATTACATTTAATGATTCCCACATCTATGAGTGGAATTCATGATTGAAAGTAAAGATAAACTAAATATTTTCCTTATCCACATTTTGTCTTCTCATATAAAAATTTATTTCCTAGCAAGATGCATATATATTAAGAGATATTTTAATGAATAGTTTCCACATATTCATACTAAGTGCTGAAAATATTAAGATATGATTTTCCCTAGATGATCTACTTCTATTTACAGTTTGGAATTTAATCATCTATTAATAAAAGTATTTGAAAACTATTCATTTTAAGTAGATACCTTTTAATGTCTGCAATATTTTGAATTGTAAGGGGAATCTGTTCTACATAACTCTGGGATTCAACTTCCTAATTTTTTTTTTTTTTCAACTTCCTAATTACAGTGACATTATTCTCAATGAATTCACCAAGAACCAATAGCTGGTTAAAGGAACTGTTCTGGGAATTGGGTACTCTATATAAGAGAGTGTCACCCAGCACAGCTGTAGCATGAAATTAAATACAAGTCTACCTACCACCCAACTCTGAATGTCTATATGGAGGTCATATCCTCTAGAACTTTGATGAATTTGTCAATAATAGTTTTGGGCACCCCAAAACAATAATTTACACGGATGCTGATATTCTCTTAAGAGACATTGTTATCAATGTCATTACGGAAGTTTGTTTTGTGGGCAGTAGTTGTGAAATTGGTACAAGAGAAGAAAAACATAATGGATGCTTTGTGGTGACTGTGGCAAAAGTGCCTTTTGAAGACTCCTTTGGTGGATATTCTTTATATGGAGACTTTGTAGATGACGATTCCATGAATACTCTATCTAAATCAAGTGGATCCAGTAATACAAAAGGTTGCAATATTGTATATGTGTTTCCACATATCAAGAAGATAATAGTAGGCACATATAATGTACTTTGTAAATATGAGATGATCTCCCATATATAACTTTTTTTAAATGAATAATTTTATCATTTTTAAAACTTCATTCATGCCATCTATATAATACGGATCTCTTTTTAGTCAATTTTTCTGGGACCTTACCAGAGAGATTAGTATTGAATTGGATAAACACTGGTCTCTATCCCACACGTGTCTGATTCAATTTTCAGAAACACCTTAGGTCAACCCCGCTCTAGACTAATCTTCAACTAGAATGTAATTGGCATGACAGCAATAACTGGCCTGCACTATTCACCTCTATCATGTCTTTAGTACATTAAATCAAACTAAGCACAGAGTAAGCACTAATTATTTTTGAATAAATGAATGGATTTCCTTTGACCCTCAATGGTCCATAGTCTATTTCAGTACCACAAAAAAAGAAAAAAAGGATAAACCTCATCTCTATAAATGTTATCCTTCACTCACAAGACCTTGTCCTCCTCCCTAACTTAGCCATTTATTCCCATCACCATACTCTTAAACTACATTTCCAAAACCTCAATTTCCAACATCTGCTGTCCACGTATTACCTCTTAACCTTCAAATTCATTCCTTCCTTCAATTTGTAGACTTGGAAAGGGTTTTCTCAATCCTTTCCCCCTGTTTTCCCTCTCCATCAGGCCTCTCAGGGCCTTGCCCCCACCACCTCCTCTGGTCTACCTTTACACCCATTTTACATCATTCATTCTCTGTTCCCTCACCCTTTTGCAAACCTTCAATTCCCCTTAAATCCACAATTCAATTTAAGATTTTGTATGTACTGGGAATTAAAAGATTTCTCTTGGAAACTATATGTTCTCTTTATATGTTTCTTTCCAAATAAGTAAATTCAATTAACCTAATTCCAGATCTTGCTGATTGCCTTATAGGAATTAATGGAAACAAAATGCATTATTTCAAATTAGATTCTATGGAAAGAAATAACAGCAGAGGAAAAAGATGTTACTGGTTAATTTCAATATTTCTCAAAGGTAAAAAAATTTTTTAAAAGATCAACACACTTCTTAGAAAAGGTTGCCCAAAGATATTATGCAAGGTATTAGAATAGTTGTAACTGTGTTAGACTGCAAAAAAAATCCCCAATTCTTATCTTTCTCCTCTGCCTTCCCACTATGTTTCTGGGCTTAGCCATATAATTCTCTTTGATCCATTAGAAATTAATAAATTTAATTGAAACAGGTTTGAAAAAGTACAGGCATATCTTATTCTACTATGTTTCACTTTGCTATGCTTCACAGACACTGAATTTTGGTGGGTTTTTTTGGTTTGTTTGTTTTTTACAAATTGAAGGTTTGTGGCAATCTTGAGTTGAACAAGTCTATTAATTCCATTTTTTTTTTCACCAGGACTTGCTCACTCTGTATCTCTGTGTCACATTTTAGTAATTCTTGTACTATTTCAAGACTTTTCATTATTGTTGTATTGGTTATGGTGATCTGCAATTGGTGGTCTTTTGTGATTGTTTTGGGGCATAGCAAACTTGCCCATATAAGATGGTGAATTTAATCCATAGATGTGTGTGTCCTGACTGCTCCTCTGACCAGATGTTCCCCAGTTTCTCTCTCCTCTTCATGCCTTCCTATTCCCTGAGACACAACAATACTGAAATTAGGCCACTACACCTACAATGGTTCTAAGTGTTCAAGGGGAAAGGAATAGTTGTCCATATCTTACTTTAAATCAAAAGCTAAAAATGATTAAGTTTGGTGAGCCCAGCACATTGAAATGAAAGCAAGATAGACCAAAAATGAGACTTCTTGCGCCAAACAGTTATCCGAATGTGAATGCAAGGAAAAAGTTCCTTAAGAAAATTGAAAGAGCTACTCCAGTGAATACACAAATAATAAGAAAGCAAAACAGCCTATAGGTGGTAAGAAGAAAGTTTCAATGCCTGGATTGAAGATCAAACCAGATACAATAATCCCTTGAACCAAAGCCTAATCCAGAGCAAGGCCCTAACTCTCTTCAATTCTACGAAGGCTGAGAAAGATGAGGAAGCTGGAGAAGAGAGATTTGAAACCAGCAGAGGTTGGTTCACGAGGTTTAAGAACAGAAACCATCTCCACAAATACAAGTGCAAGATAAAGCAGCAAATACTGATGTAGAAGCTACACAAGTTTACAAAAGATGTAGAAAAGATAATTAATGAAGGTAGCTAAACTGAATGGCAAATTTCTAATATAGATGAAATGGCTTTCTATTAGAGGAAGATGTCATCAAACTTTTTTTTTTTTCCCCCCATAGCTAAAGAGGAGAAGTCAATGCCTGGCTTCAAAGCTTCAAAGGACAGGATTATTCTTGTTAAAAGCTAAAGCAGTTGGTAAGTTTAAGATGAAGCCAGGGCTCACTTACCATTCTGAAAATCTTAGGGCCCTTAAAAATTATGCTAAATGTACTCTGAGCTCTATCAATGAAACTGTTATAAGTATTAATTCTCAAGTCTTATTATATAAGAAATACACTTTGTAAGGCTGTAGTTGGCAGTGATTCTTCTGGTGGATCAGGGCAAAGTAAACTGAAAAACTCATTGAAAGGATTTGCCACTCTAGATGCCATTATGATCACTCATGATTCAAGGGAAGAGGTGAAAATACCTACATTCACAGGGGTTTAGAAGATGTGGCTTCCAATCCTCATGGATGCCTTGGAAGGGTTCAAGATGACTAGAATTAGAAGTGGAGTCTGAAGATGTGACTGACTTGTTGCAATCTTACAATAAAACCTGAACAGATGAGGAATTGCTTCTTGTGGATGAGCAAAGAAGTGGTTTCTTGAGATGGAATCTACTCCTGGTACAAATGCTGTGAAGATTGTGGAAATGACAACAAAGGATTTATAGTATTACATAAACTTGGTTGATAAAGCAGTAGCAGAGTTTGAGAGGATTGAGTCCAATTTTGAAAGCTCTACCATGGGTAAAAAAAAATATCAAACAGTATCACATGCTACAGAGGAATAATGAAAGAAAATCAATAGATATGGCAAACTTTATTCCTGTAATATTTTAAGAAATTGCTTCAGTCACCCCAGCCTTTAGCCACCACTCTGATCAGTCTGTAGCCATCAACATCAAGGTCAAACTTTCCCCAGCAAAAAGATTACAACTTGCTAAAGTTTCAGATGATGGTTAGCATTTTTTAGTAAGAAAGTGTTTTTTTTTCTTTTTTTTAGGAAGTATTTTTCAATTCAGGTATATACATTTTTTTAAAACATAATGCTGTTGCACTCTTAATAGACTACAGAATAGTATAAACATAACTCTCATTGGCATGAAAAATCAAAATATTCATTTGACTGATTTTATTGTAATATTTGCTTTGTTGCAGTGTTCTGGAACTTAGCCTCCATATCTGCTAGGATATGCTTGTAATTGCCTCTTGCTTCTTAGGTTCTTGTAACTCTGCCTTTGCAGTATGATGTTTGTCTGGTCTCACCTGCTGGAGGAGTGCAAGATACAGAAGGAAGAGAACTCTTATTCCAGCTTATAGTCAACATAGCACCAGATGTGCAAGCAGGTCTAGTTTAAGTGTGAAGAACCACCCAGCTGAAATCACTGACTCAAACACTGATGAAATAAGTTGATGCTCTTTGTTTTAAACATTGATTTTATTTTATTTTATTTATTTTTTATTTTATTTATTTATTTATTTATTTATTTATTTATTTATTTATGAAAGTCACACATAGAGAGAGAGGCAGAGACACAGGCAGAGGGAGAGGGAGAAGCAGGCTCCATGCACCGGGAGCCCGACGTGGGATTCGATCCCGGGTCTCCAGGATCGCGCCCTGGGCCAAAGGTAGGCGCTAAACCACTGTGCCACCCAGGGATCCCCAAACATTGATTTTAAAGTGATTTTCTTTAGATTCAGCACAGTGGTGGAAACATAACCAATATTATAAACCTTAAAAAAATTGTAAATCTTTATAAATGCCAAACTGTACACTGGTGCACACTCACAGAAGGAAGAGAGTATATAAAACCAGCTACATAATGAAAATCTGTATGGGTATGTATACCATAAAATAACACGAAAGAACTGAGACTGAAGTTCTTATTCATATCGACAGTTGTATGACAGTTTAAATTACCCATGATAGGAAAAAAAAAAAAAAAAAGAATTTCAAATTGCCTAACAAAGTAAAATTCAATACTCCATGCCACATTCATAAGATACACCTAAAACAAATATTCTGAAGGGGTTAAAAGTGAAGAGTGAGCACTGTTATGCCAGGCAGATGTGAATAAAAAGAAAGCAGATTAATAACCGACAGAATTTAGACCACAAAACATTGAAAGGTGAACAAAAAAAGGACACTTTATAAGGTCGTAGGTAAAATTCAGAACGAAGACCTAGCATATGTAAATATTGGTGCATCCAATGATTCAGCATTATTTTTAATATAAGCCAAAATAAATTTGTGAGAAAATAGCAATAAAAAATGAATCTGTTTGTTATTTAGAAATATTATTTTTAAAAGAAGACTACTGAAAAGCAGATAGCTAACTCAATTAAAAAGAAATAGTAGTGAGGGGAATTGGGTGGAGATGGGGAAGGAAGCAGAATGCACAAAGTGAGAAATAACAAGAATAAAATAATCATCAAAATATAGGAATTTTTAAAACAATAATTGAGAGACTTATTTTGTAAAATTTTATGCAAATTAATGAAAAAACACCTGTTTTTCCCTCTTACAAAAGAGAGACAGACAGACAGACAGAGGGCCTGCACAGATTGATTACCATTGAAGAAGTCATGTATGCAATAAATAAGATTAGGTGTTTATTTATTCTAGCTGTTGACTGAAATGTTCTTTGTAGATCAATGAGGTTAAATTAGTGGATAGTTGTTCAAATATTCTACAACTTGCTATACCTTCAAAAAAATTTTGTGTTCTTCTATTTCTCCTTTAAATTTGTCACATTTACTATATATGTTTCAAAGCCCTATTGTATACATACTGATTTTTAATTCTTACATTTTTAAAAAATATTTTATTTATTTATTCATGAGAGACACAGAAAGAGAGAGAGAGGGAGAGAGAGAGACACGGGCTGAGGGAGAAGCAGGCTCCATGCAGGGAGCCTGACGTGGGACTCCAGCCCGGGGTCTCCAGGATCCAGGCCCTGGGCTGAAGGCGGCGCTAAACCACCGAGCCACCCGGGCTGCCCTGAATTCTTACATTTTTTCTGTAGAACATACTCATCATTTTGTAATGTCTTCTTTTTTTTTTATAGTACTACCCCTGTATTAAGTCTTCTTTACCTAATATTAATAAGCATATAATATCTATCTTTTGGTTGCATATGCATCAGAGATTGTTTTATTCCTTTGATCCTTCATGCCTTCTTACACTTCAAGTGTATCTCTAGTAAACAACATATAATTTGGTCTTGATATTTTATCTAGTAAAGCAAATTTTGATTTTTAATTCAATTTTAGTCAATTTACAAGTATCACAAGTTTTGATATATTTGTGTTAAATGGCACATATTGCTATTTGTCCCTTGTGTTCTTTCTTTTTTATTCATGAATTTTTAGATTATTCAAGTTTTGAAATTTTTATATTGGATTTTTACTTGCATATTTTTCTACATCCTTTTAGTGTTTCTCTAAAATGGCAATGTACAGTCTTGATTTCTATTCTTATTTTTTAAAGTTTTATTCATGGTTAAGAGATAGCTTATATTAGCTATCTATTTCATCTATTCCAGCTAAACTTCAGGCAAGAAGAGAAAGGGTTACACAAACCATAAGTCTCTTTTTCCTTTTGCAGGAGTTTCATTGAAAAATATCGATGTATCGATGTAAATGCTACTTATTTGAAGTATACAATTTGATAAGTTTTTATTTATGTATACATGTGTCCATGAAACTCCAATCACAATCGAGATAGTGAACATACCCACCTCCCCCAAATTCCTTCTTGCACCTTTGTAATCTTTTCTTCTTGCTCATCCACCAATACCCAATCATTGATCTTTCTGTCACTACAGATATCTTTCATTTCTAGACTTGTATATAAACAAAAATACATGGTATCCATTATTTTTTGGACTAGCTCCTTCATTCTGCATATTAGTTTTGAGAAAAATCTAAGATGTTCATAATTCAGTAGTCCATTCCTCCTTATTGTTGAATAGTATTTCACTGCATTACATACCACAATTTATTTATTCATTCATTATTGATAGACATTTGGATTGTTTCTAGTTTTGGGTTATTACACATTAAGCCTCTAGAAACATTCAGATACAGCACTTTATATGGACATATGCTTTTATTTATCTTTAGTAAATACTTGGGAATGGAATGGTTAATCATATAGTATATTTACTATTTTTATGTGCAATTTCAAAACATGCAAATCTAATTTATGATAGAAGTGAGAAGAACAGCTAGTTTGGGGGTAGCTTAATTGGAAAGGACCAGAAAGAGCCTGCTTTAATGCTAGATATGTTTATATCTTGATCTGGATGGTGTTTAAATAGATTAATACTTGCGTAAAATTCATCAATCTGTATATTTAAGATTTGTGCACCTTACTATAAGTTATACATCAATTTAAAAACAGTACTAATAATAGAAACAAAATCTGGCAAAAATACTTATGACATAGTTGGGGAAATTTGGATATACATAAGATATTTAATGGTATTAATGAATACTAATCTCCCAGATGTAATAATAGTATTTACAATTTTATATAAAGTATCTATATCTTTTAGAGATGCATATTGTACTACTGATGAAAAGATACAAGGCTTGAGGTTCATTTAAAATAAATCAGTGGGTATTGGTATAACTCAAACAAGATTGGACGTATTTGATTATAGTTGAATCTGGATGATGAACACATTGGATTAATTATACTATTCTCTCTACTTATGTATATATACATGTTTAATAATAAACGTGTGTTTTTAAAGAAATTGTTTAGTTCAAATTTCCATACTCCTAATATTAACTTCTGGGCTTTTTCCCAAAATGGCTTGGTAGAGTCTCTCCACCCTCCATGCTGTGCCTCTCTCACTAAGAGTAGTAACAGCTGTTATTTATTGACTGTTAGCAATCATGAGGCTCTGAAATAATTGTTTTATATATGTAATTGTTTCATATATACATATATGTATATATACACACACGAAAGGAAAATAGATAAATTGATAAATAAATGGATTAAATTCTTTCTTTCTAATCAACTAAAAAAGAAGCCAGCCTTTGCTTTTTATTTTATTTTTTTGAATCTTGGGAGGGTTGAAAAAACGGGATTGAGAAAAAGTATTAAAAGCATCCACAAGCTGTTTGATTGATTTAATTGTCAGAGTTAGAGTTTACCCCAGAAAAGATTAGAAAAGGTGAGAAAGAGGGTAGGATAAACCAGAGCCAACAGTAGCCAGTGGGTTCAAGGCAGAGAACTGTAGAGTCTGGGAGAGAAGTAGGGATTGGGGCCAAGCAGCCTGCTAGGCTACATGAGCAGCACTGGGGAAAATGTTCTCAAAGAATTTTGTCCTGTGCCATGAATAAAAACTCTTCTTAGCTTTGTTGTACCTTTAGTCAAATTTTAAATCGTCTTTAAAAAGAAAACCAGTAGCAACCACCTACATATTATACATATTCCTTATATTTCTAAACAAATATGTTAAAATCTGAGAAGTCCGGCTAGAGCAACACTCAACACATTTTTTTTTGAGTCAGAAATTCCAGAATTGTTTGGCTACCCTTCTCTGCACACACGCACTCACTTTTTGGCCCCTGTGATCATCACCTTCTAAGTCTACTGCCTGGAACACTGTTTGGAAGTGCTTCCTTGGATTTACAATCCAAATAATCTGTGTTTTCGTTCAAAACCTCTCTTCTGCTTCTAGTCAAGGTTCTGGATAAAGTTTGCTTCTCCTGATCTGTGGCTCGGCCTGAGGCCTTCAAAGTTCTGCTTATAGAACATCTTTACTTTGATTTTTTTGTTTCTTCAGAGCAACTCAGCAAAATAAAATTCCAGGTTATTGTTGGACAACCTTGTATCACACACACATCAAATGGGCCAGTTAATAAATAACATTAACAGCAACTTCATAGACAAAAAAAGTGGAGGAAAAAAAACCCTCTTATCTTTGGCCTTTTTAACTTTCTCATACAGACCAACTACTTACAGCACAGCTAAGTACATACACAGAAAAAGTTACTGGAATGCTTGGAATAAGTTTGTTTTATTGCTGTTGCTTTTTTTTTTTTTTTTACAAGTTTTTTTTTTACAAGTTTTTTTTTTTACAAGTTTTTTTTTTTTTAACCTCTTTTTGAGATTATAATGAACGTGGTCATACCAGATGCCAAGTCAGAAGTAGGATAGAGGATGCCAGGAGGCTAAGGCTGGTTTGGTCACTGGAGGCCATTAAAAATGGCTGACATCGACCAATAGGTACCAAAGTATAAATTGTAAATAAAAAATACACATTTTCCTTTCAAAAGTATTTTTTAAGAAAAAAAAGCAGGCTTTTGGAAGATAGTTTGTTTTATTTTTTTCTCCCCTGTTGCAAATTCCCGTTGCATCTCTGGCTGGTGGGAGAGCGTGTGGCACCCTCCGTGGCACTGCCCACACCAGGCCCCCAGGAGCTTCCACTCCAAGGTGACCGCGTTTATTCTGAGACAGGAAGTGGAGGGTGAATAGGTCACGAGGGCTTTTTGTCGTTAAATTTTTTTTTTTTTTTTTTTTTTTTGCTGTCTATCCATCCTCATCTGTATTCTGATTCTTGGCAGTGACATCATCATCCTCATCTTCAGCTGCCCATGTGCCCATAGTGCCTCAGCCTCTTCCTCACCATAGCCCTCCTCATCCTTTTCATCTCAATCTTCTTCCTCACTGAGGCCTTCCTCCTCCTCTTCATCTCCAGCCTCTTCCTCACCATGGCCTTCCTCCTCCTCCTCTTCCTCCCTCCCTTCTTCTTCTTCTTCATCTACCTCATTGTTGGCCCCCTGTTCCCCACTTTCCTCATTAGCATTCCCATTAGCAGGTGCATCTCTTCCATTCTCTGCCTCCTGCATAAGGTCCTCCTTTCTCCTTTAAGTCTTTTTCCTCCCTGCATTGCCCATGTGGCCACGTACACTAACAGATGTCCAACTGCAGGCAGGTACACCTGGGCCTCTGTCCACTAGCTGCCCAGTGGAGAACTCCTTTGATATCTTTATCAGTCATATTTTCAAATATAATATTTTACTTTCTTATTTTTATTTTGTGACTTCCCATCATGAAACCCTATGTCTTTTTGTTTTATAGAAGTGTTCCTCCATAGAAGAAAAGTGAACTTGAAGGAGAATGTTCCCTGGGAGTCATATTTCTAAGGGAAAATGAGAAAACATCTTCCTTAAATGGAATAAAAATTATGCTACTACAACTAGATTTATAAATCAATTAACTGTGGATGTTCCATGCCCTAGGTCCCTTTAGGAAATTATTTTTTTTAAAATAGCAGTAAGAAAGCTGGTATTAAGTATTTCATGGCCTCAGCTCAAATAAAAAGATGACTTGATCACAATATTTGGTGGCAAAGATCCATAGTCATAGGAACCATGCTGATCCTTTCCTAGTTCAGGATGATTGCAGTTTGCAAGCTGAACTTGCCTGGATATTTCACTTAGGTCTTTTTTTTTTTTTTCAAGATTCCATGGTAAGATATAATAATGGGAAAAATGTGTACAGTGAACGTATTTTTAAAAAATATTTTATTTATTTATTTGAGAGAGAGAGAAAGCAGAGTACAAGTGGAGTGGGGGGTGGAGAGGGCAGAAGAGAAGGAGAAGCAGACTCCCTGCCGAATGGAGAGCCCTATGTGGGGCTTGATCCTAGGACCCTGGAATCATGACCTGAGCCAAAGGCAGATGCTTAAATGACTGAGCCACCCAGGCACCCCTAGAATGAACATGTTTTTCTAAAATGGAAAAGGCCAGCAAACTGCCTCTAAAGAATTGCTTAGGGATGCCTGGGTGGCTCAGCGGTTAAATGTCTGCCTTCACTCAGGGCATGATCCTGGAGTCCCAGGATTGAGTCCCACATCAGGCTCCCTGCACGGAGCCTGCTTTTCCCTCTGCCTGTGTCTCTGTCCCCCGCACCCTCCCCCGTCTCTCATGAATAAATAAATAAAATCTTAAAAAAGAAAGAGAATTGCTTAGCAATAGCAACAACAACAAGTGGAGAAAAACATATTGGTACTACAAAACTAACCCATTCTTTTATACTCTATTTGCTACTTTGTGTTGGTATTTATATTTTTGTACCTGGTTTCACATTTTCCTAACTAAACCATAATGGCCTGAGGACAGGAACAATATTTGATATGGTTTTGCATCCACTGAATTAACTTAGTAGGAGAACAAATAGTAAATCTTGAAACACATAGTAGTGACTGGAAGAATGAAGATGAGTTTCAAAAGTCAAGAGAAGTCAACTGAGTTAATATGTACCTAATGGCCCGAGAATCACAAGACATATATCAGGCAAAAAGTGTACTAAAATAATCTGATCAAAAGCCTAAAAGATGGGAAGGTGAAAAAGCATTTAAAAGAGAAGCCTTTAGGGCACCCCAGGTGGCTCAGCTGTTTAGCACCCCCTTCGGCCCCAGCGTGATCCTGGGAACCCCGGATTGAGTCCCATGTCCGGCTCCCTGCATGGAGCCTACTTCTCCCTCTTCCTGTGTCTCTGCCTCTCACTCTCTCTCTGTGTGCCTCTCATGAATAAATAAATACAATCTTTTTTTAAAATTTTTTTTAAATTTATTTATGATAGGCACACAGTGAGAGAGAGAGAGAGAGAGAGGCAGAGACACAGGCAGAGGGAGAAGCAGGCTCCATGCACCGGGAGCCCGACGTGGGATTCGATCCCAGGTCTCCAGGATCGCGCCCTGGGCCAAAGGCAGGTGCCAAACCGCTGCGCCACCCAGGGATCCCAAATAAATACAATCTTAAAAAAATAAATAAAAGAGAAGCCTTTAGATTTGAACAAAAAAAGAACAATAGTAAATACTTTTACTTTAGTAAAAGTAGTTTAAGTGGAGTTGAGAAATATAAAATTTATATTCATGTTTGGGATCAGGATGACCAAGCAGGGAGAAAATAGATAATTATTCAAGAATTTTTAACAAAGGAGTGTGTGGATGGCTCAGGTGGTTAAGCATCCGACTCTTGGTTTTGGCTCAGGTCATGATCTGAGAGTCCTGGAATCAGCCCTACATGGGGCTCCACATTCAGTACAGTCTGCTTGTCCCTCTCCCTTTCCGTCTTCTTGTATCCTTGCTTCTGCTCTCTCTCTCTCAAATAAATAATTTTTTAAAAGAAAATTTCTATCAGAAAAAAAGAAAAAATCAAAAGGGATAATTAAATGAGATTATTTAAAAGGACATAGAGAAATTAAGTACGACAAAAGAACTTGAATTCTTGGTGCTTAAAATAAGAGGAGAAAAATGAGAAGAGTTTGAAGTTATCATAAGGACAACTTTGATAATTAGAGATATGGATAAAATTCAGTTTATTGAAGCTTAAACTTAGAGGCAGATAGTTTATCTTTCTCTTAGATTTGATATGGCGAAAAATATAGTTATCATTTGGAGTAGAAATTTGAGATGCTTGATCATTATAATAAACTTTAATATAAAATTATCATTGACAATCACATTGTATTTTGAGGTAATTAAGACCAGCCATTCCCACAAAATTCCTTTTACATTATCCCATTATATAATTGACTTTTCCCTTAAGTTACCTTAAAATTCCTAGCATTAGAGTTATTTATTCAAATTAGACCAAACAAAAACAAACATACAAAAAAAAACCCCAAAACTATGAAAATATTATAAAGGCATTTTTTACAAGGTACATGATTTAAAGGTCACAATACTAAGTTTCTGAATTTTCTTCAAATCTATTTATGCAAGATATGATTTATTTCATCTGTCAATATTTGTATGTTAATCACATGCTTCTTTGTCCAAAGATAATTTATTTTGGATGAAGCTGATATTGAAATCCCAAATGAAAGTAGAATAAGATAAGATGTGATTTGAGATCTTTGAGTTATTGACAAATTAAGCATGGTTGAACTAGAGATATCATTAGAATTAAACATAAGATTATGTATGATATAAGAAGAAGGATCTGTATTAGAGTCAGTAAAAATCATATTGGCAACCTTATATCTATAACAGTTAAATTTTAAACTGATATGGCACATTCTACATCCTGGGAATGATGCTGGCTAAGCATTTTCCTCACCAACAAACAGCAGAAACTTGGCGAAACCACAGCATTTCTGCACTCAGTCTAAGTGAGATTGAGTGATCATTCTTCTCTCTCTTCTAAAATAGTACATTTGTGTCTGAACAGAAGTAGAAATTCTCTAATTTTAGGAACAATGCAAAAGAAAACTAAAAGGAAAAGCTAAAATATTCAATAATTTTAGAAAACATTTCAGAATTCCATATTCTATTTTTATTTGCATTTTTAAAATGTATACTAAAAATGTCTTCTTACACAATATTTCATCATTTCAATAAGATCACCTTCTAATAGTTGCCTGAGGTATCAAAAACACAGCTTTGATTAGTTTCTATGTTGCAAATTAATGAAACCATTAATAATTTTGAGTAAAACACAAAAGTTTAGGGAGATATTTGTTGTATAAGTTGACTGATTAATCTGGATAATTTTATAGAGTTAGTCTTTGGATATTTTATAGCAGTCAGGATAAAACAGTTTAAATACTTAGAAATTTATTTCTTATAATTCCGATAATAATATCGGACATCTACTTAAGTTTAATAAATATCAACAATTTTGAATTTTTTTCATTACCAAGATTTTAAACCTCTATTCTTTTTTAATTGTAAGAAAAATATTAATGAGTTTTATAAAAAGCGTGCTTGTATAGTCCAATCTATAGAAATAATTAGCTAATTTTTTTGTTCCAAATTTTTGTTTAAATTCTTGTAGTTAGTATATAGTGCAACACTGGTTTCAAGAGAAACCTCTGTTCTTAAAAAAAGTTATTAATATGAGCTACTGATGAAATATAACCCTTAGAATGTTAAGGAAAATATTACCAATAACTAGTCCATTCTAAATAATTATTGTATAAATAAGGTACTTAGCTTTAAGGGGATATTTGTCAAATTTTAAATTACATTACAGATATACATTTTTAAAAAAATCTAACACGTGGTACTTGCTTTTGAAATGCATCACTTGATTCAAAGATTAACATGTCATTTAACTTAAGTGAAACAGAGACTTGAGAAACAGAGGTGTGAATGTAGGAGTACATTGCTCATGTTTTGTCTCTCCCTGTAGTCTTCTCACTGTGGGCCTTAGTCTTGTGTCCAGCCCCTTAACATCAACTTCAGTAGCTAGACCCTGTCCTGCAGGCCTCACCTGAAAGTTCAGCATCTAACTTTAATTCTACCCTTGGTATGCTGTACGGTCAACTAACCAGTGGACGCCTTCATTCTAAAATGAACTGTCAGAAATGCAACTGATTTTCTCCCTCTTAGCAACATAGATACATCTTGCCACTGTTTAAATTTCTTGAAAAAAAAAAAAACAATATATAGTTTTAAATCCTGCTCTTTTGTGCAGGTAACTTAAGAAATAGCAATCTATGTGATCCATGTGTACTTCATGAGGGTGAGTAACTATGGTCTGGCAAGAGGTGAGAAGGAAATGAAAGCCTACTCTCAAGGAGACAGTCATTGCATTGGATGGGCTACCTGGGAAGGAACTCCACAGTTTCCAGGTAATCATTACAACTACAGCTCTGTTTTTAAGAGAACAGCAACAGAATTCATAAAAGATTGCCAAAGGCACTGTTTCCATGGTGAGAAAAAATATATATAATTCTTCCACGGAAGGAGGTTCGAAATAAGTAGCTGGAAATTAATAAAATACTATATTTCTATTTTCATAGTATTTAGTGTCAGGAAAGTCCCAGACTGTCACTACTGAGGATTATCTACTTTTTAAATTGTCATTTAATAGCAAAGAAATGCCTTTTGTGGGTTCTTGGTTTTAAGAAGATATCTTATAACCAATCCTTCTTCAGAAAAACCCTCAGATCCTGAGCCATATAAATGTTCTAACAGAGTGTCCTTTCAAAATAAAGATACAAATATTTATAGCTTATTCCAACATAGACACCCAAATGACAAATATAACTGTATAATTTGATCTGATTCAAGGAGGCATTTTTCATCCAATGCAAGGCTGGCTATAAGAGTATGAATTACTTTGTTTTTAAGAAAATTCAAAATAATTTCCCTGAATTAAAAAAAAATATTTGTTTTGTTTTTTAAAGATTTTATTTATTTATTCATGACACACACACACACACACACACACACACACACACAGACATAGGCAGAGGGAAGCAGGATCCATGCAGGCAGCCCAATGTAGGACTCGATCCCAGGCCTGCAGGATCATGCCCTGAGTCAAAGGCAGATGCTCAACCACTGAGCCACCCAAGTGTCCCAAAAACCCATATTTGCTCTTGCAAATAAACACAAACTCTGCTACCTAATTATTTAATATTTTACTTGTCAATCCTGTGTGAAATCATGCAAGGATTTGAAGATCCTTTTATCCAAAGTGTAGAAATGCCAGCAGTGTCAGACTCATCTGAGAGCTTGTTATAAATGCAAAATCTCAGGTCCCGAATGGGAGAGCCTGAATTAGAATTTGCATTTTAACAAGATCCTCTGGTGATCTGAATGAACATTAAGTTCAAGAAGCCATAGGGTAGATCATACTGGTAACAGCAAAAAGAAATCTGATTGGGGTAATTAAAAAAAATTTGATTAGGTAAGAGGATTTTAAACACAATTCCTGGAAATAAGTCATTTCTTGGAGATGTGTCATTTAATTCTGGCTTAGTCTTATTATTTAACTGCTTTCTCAATTTTATCATACTATGTAGCTTGTAAAATGTGTTTCCAATACTATTTGGCTGGCTTTCTTTCTTTCTTTCTTTCTTTCTTTCTTTCTTTCTTTCTTCTCTCTTTCTTCTTCCTTCTTTCTTCTTTCTTCTTTCTTCTTTCTTCTTTCTTCCTTTTCTTCTTTTTTTCATATTTGGGGTTGAAAAAATTATCCAAAAATTATCTTTCAAGCATTTCTCCACTATATTGTGCTGAAATCTTATGATATAAAAACTGTAAAGAACATTTAGAATCTTAGATAAAAGTAGTCTCAAATTCACTATTATCCTTTGGCAGTTATATAAGACAATTGTACAACTAGATCATTGTGGAAAAGCATTAACTGGGAGAAATACAGGTTGTCATCTCCTTTATATTTTCATTATGTTCATTCTGACCCTTGGGCTCTGGCCTCCACTCATGCATATACATAATTTCACAAAAAGATGAAATATTATTTTGTCCTTTGTAAACACATTTTTCTAGTCACAGAAATGGAGTTTCATGTGGGTGGGAGACCAAATAAATGTTCACCTCAAACCCTTCTCCCTAGCTTCAATGCACAGTATTGCAATTTCCCACTCTTTGATCAATTCTGTGTAATCCCAAGAAAAAATTGCTTTCTCAGCTTTGGATATCCTGACTTAAAAATCTCCCCGGTCTCTTGCCAGATTTAAACCAGAGTCAGTCTGAGTGTGAGTGACACGAGTGAGAGGTGACTAATCTCTGCCACCCATCATTTTGAAGGTTGCAAAATGAATACACTTCTTCTTTGTCAGTGTGGACGGAAAGAATGAGAAAGTTGCAGAAATATACATCAATTCACTATAAAGTTTGTTAATTATGCTCACCTATATTTTCTGTTTGTGAAGACATTTGATAGCCATTTCTGTTCAAAGCAGTCCCAGTGTTCATTAGTGAGTTTTGCAGCTGCTTGGAGTTTCTGGCAGGCAACACCGTTTAAGCCTGTGTAAGTCTAAAATGTTTTCCCTAATGTTTCAGTTCATATTGAAAACAGACACACACTCTTGAATGTTTAAAGCAGAATTGTTTCTGGTCAAATTTTCAGTGTCAACACAAAATACTGCAGAAGAAATTACATTGTAGTTTTTTTTTTTTTTCTTTTCTTAGAATTTCAAAAATCAAGAGAAAAAAACAGAGAAAGAAAGACATGGGAAAAAATAAGAAGAGAAGAAAGAAAAGAAAACCCACTACATATTTTAAGCCAAGTTTGTATAGATAAATTTTAAGGAAATAAGTTCCCAAAAACATTATTGGAAATCTAACATTTAAAAAGCTTTGCTTCCCAGAATATGAAGCAAACAAGAAAACTTTTATAGACAAGTTAATCCTTATGTATCATAATTCACTCCCTAGCTTTTATGTGATTCATCAAAAAATATCATTTTAATTACATTCTTTCGCAGAAAAATTGGAGTGGAATGACAAGAACAGAAAAATAAATTAATCTTGGAACTATGTCACTATTGCTTATACCACTGTAAATAACTAAATTATGATGGGAAAACTTTAGTCTTTAGACTAATTTTAAGATGGTAAGAGAATAATTTTTTTTCAGAGGAAGTTATCTTCATATACATCATACTTCTTAATAAAATTACTTTGGCAGAAAGGATTCATTCACTAATTATTTAAAGGCCTGGAAGTATATATTTATGAAATAATAGAACAAAGGGATCTTTTACAAACAGGAAAAAATTGTTATTGCAGACAAATACAATTTCTAAAAATTTTATACTTGAAATTTTCTTACACTCTTCTCAAAAAGGTCTCTGTTGGTGAAGTTTGTTAATAAGATATTACATAATAAAATAATTCCTTTTAAAGACTATTAGTAATATTCCAAATGATGTAGTAAGAGTGTCTCTCATTAGTGTCAGAAAATATAGAATCTGATTTATGTAGGCACTTGGGCTTTGAAAATCACAGTTAATCCTTCCTTTTGTTCTGAATTTTTTTTCCTAATTCTGTTTTAATAGAACTACATAGTAGACAATTTGGAATATATTTTTTCCTTATTTTTAATAAGTGTAGAGCAACAATTTATTTTCTTATGAAAATGTAATGAATACGAAATGACAAGGCAAATGAACTGACCTGGTAGGTGATATCCAGTTAAACAAGCACATGAAAATGGTCAAACTTACATATGATGAGTGTGAAGATGATGAAAGACTTGATTATCACTGAAGAGTGATGATCATATGCATACTGAGATTCCTGGGCTTAACCATGTGGAAACTGGTGGGAGAGGGGGAAGCTGGTTAGTAACAAGCTGTATAAAGCTGGGGTCATTAAAAATGGCATACCTAAAAAATGTTTTTTTAATTTTAAAAGTCATACTTTCAGTAAAAGAGGAGCTAGAAATTCTCTCTCTCCCTCTCTCTCTCTCTCTCTCTCCCTCCCTCCCTCCTTTTTTATTTTTTATTTTTTTTTGGCTAAAATGAGACCAAAAAAAATCATAACTTTGTCTATTGGGCTCTGAGTGGAAAACTTGATCATCATCATCATCTTCATCATCTCATGCACCATGCTCCAAAGTTTGTCACCATAGGCCTGCTCCTGGATGGACTAAAACTCTAGTATACATTACCCAACCCACAAACACCCATTGGGGGAATCTAAACCAAGAAATAATATTGAGGTTTTTCTAGGTTTGCAGTATCCCCTTAATGCTAAGAAGAAACAAATCTAAAACTTTCCTGAGAAAAGCATGCACTGCCAAAAGTTGAGTTCTCAATGATTAATACTTAGCTCAATTACATGTAAACAAAATTGTTACGTGAAAAACAAAACATAATAGGCCACCATGTCAGAAAGTCAGTAGAGAAAAAAGAAACTTACTTAAGCCATCCTTAGAAGAAAATGGAATTATGGGATGACAATATGAAGTAGATCTATATGAAGCAGTTGAAAGAGATAAAAGATGAAATCAATAAGCACTCTAAAGGACAACCACAATAACCAGGCACAGTAGAAAATTAGTCAAAGAGAAATTCTAGGAAAACAAAGAGAGAATTCAGCAAAGAATGGGAGAAAAAAACAAATTTAGAAAAATAAACTAAAGGACTCCATGAAAATCTGCTTTCTGCTCCTTTTCCTGCTTCTATTCTTGCTGAGAACTGCATCCCCACCTCACTTCAAATATGTTTCAGATAGCAAATAGTGTATGTCATCCTTATAAGGGACAAGGAATTAATGATTTCTTTGAAATAACATCTAAGAAAGGACCAGATGACAATGACTAGATAAAGCCATCATATGCATATTCCAGACCACCGATGCTAGACATCTTGATGCCAAGGCACCCTGCTTCCAAACAATAACACCTGGGCCCTTGTTTTTGTTCTAACAGTTCTTGGATGCTGGAGAGGACTTGTATATCAGACCACAATCCTCAATAAAAACCCTAGACCCTGAGCAAAGATGAGACTCTCTCTCCTTTCCTTTCTGAGTCTCTCAGACACTCTGTACCCTGCATTCACCCTCTATATTTAGTAAACTCTGCTTTCACCTTCTACTGGCTCACATTTCATTCCTATCTTGTGTGCAGCCAGGGCCTCTTGGCTGGTCCTTTGGTACCCTCTCTGGGTCCTCAGACCCACTGTGCCTGCATCAAAATAATATACAGCTGAATAGAAAGTCAATAACCTAGAAATCAAAGCTGAAAGAATTCCTCAGGTTTCAGCACAGAAAGTAAGGAAACAGGAAACCAAATAGATGTTGAGACATGCAATATAGAATGATAAGTTCTACTCTGATATTGTGATGTAATGAGAGCTGAATATTTGGTCTGGTTCCTGACACAGAGCTCCTAAAACTTGTAATTCCCTAAGTGATAGTGGTGTTAAGAACATCCTTTGTTATAATTTTTGGTCCTACTACCAGTCCATGACATAAGAGCTTCTAAAGCCCTTGAAATCTTTGAGTGATAAGTGTTTTTTGTATGCTGAAGAGATGACTGGTGGCCCCTACGTAGCTTCCAGACAGGGACTGGCCAACAGAAGAACCAACTATGTGGTTAGAGTTTGGAATTTTTAGCCCTACCCTTGATCTCCAGGGAAGAAAGAGAGGATGGAAATTGAATTAATCATCAATACCCAGTTATTTAACCAATCATACCTAAGTGATGAAACCTTCAATAAAATCCCACACAGTGGGATTTGGAGAGTCTTCAGGTTGGTGAACACATGCACATGCTAGGAGGGCATCACACACCCCGACTCCAGGGAGACAGAAGCTCCTACACTCAGGATCCTTCCAGATCTTACCCTATGTACTTCTTCATCTGGCTGTTCTTCCATGTTCTTTATAATATTCTTTATAATAATCCAGCAAGTGTATATAAATGTTTCCCTGAATTTTGTGAGCCATTTTAGCAAAATTATCAAATTGGAGGGGAGTGGGAAGCCCCAACTTCATAGTCAAATTGGACAGAAGTATATGTCCCCTAAGAACCTATCACTTGCAACTGGCATCTGAAGTAGGAGGCAGTTTTGTGGGACACTGCCCCTAACCTGTGGGTTTGCACTAACTCCAGGGAGAGTTATTCAATGTCAGAATTGAATTAAATTGTAGGATATTCAGTTGATATCTGCAGAGAATTAGGAAATTGGTTGGTGTGGGAAAAACACCCCATACATTTGGTGTCCAAAGTGTTCTGAGCAAAGGAAACAGGTTTCTTTTATCAACATCTCTAGCTGGATTATAGAAGAGAGAATGACAGATAGATAATATTTGCAAAAGTAATGGCTGAAAAATTTCCAAAATAAAAATTACTCAAGATAATTAAACACAATATATCTTCAAAATAATAATCCAACAGAAATCCACGTTAAGCTCATCATAGTGAAACTGCAGAGTGTCAAAGATACAGATGTGAAGAACAGCCTGGAAAAACCAAGGTAGCATGTAAAATGAATGAAATTCATATTGTTAGAAGGCATTCTCACCAGTAGAAGTGATATCTAGAACTTCACAATTCTGTATGAAAATATCCTCCCAAAAATGTGTTTCCTAGGAAAATAATCTTTCAAGAGTAATGGCAAATTAAGAACATTTTGACATAAACAAAATAGAGTTTTCCAACAAACAAACCTCAATAAAGAAACCTGTCAATGATCTATTTGAGGGGGGAGGGGAAATGATCAGGGAATATCTACAAGTGAGAAACAATTATTAAAAATAGACATAATGGACAAAGAATAAATGTAACGCATTTTGCCTGAATAAAAAATATTATACTGTTTAATTTGTGTGGTTAAAGAACAAAATAAACTAAAATGTGGGCAAATAACATTTTCAGCTGATATTAGAAGTTGAAGTGTTCTAAGATCTGTTATTATTTGTGAAGACAGTATATAAGTATTAAATTTAATGATTGACTTTATAAGGTATGCCTGGCAAAATGCAAGGTTAGCCACTGAAAAAAATAGAGTACATATTTTACAAGCAATAGAATGATACACATTTGGAAAAGCAAATACCATATCAAAGCAAGATAAGGAATAGTAGGGAAACATTGAAAAAAGTGGCAAAGCACAAAACAAAATATCAGAAATATATCAAAATATGTTGAAAATCACAATAAACTTAAAATGATTAAGTATATCACTGAAAAATTGATATAATATTTGGTAAAAAATAATTCAGGATACATGCTATTTATGAGAGACACACCTAAAGCATAAGAACACAGGATGTTTGAAAATAAATTGAGACCATGGAAATGGCAAAAATAAATAGTTTCTAAAATACTTATAAAGCTGGAGAGAGTTGTGCTGATATCAACAAAGTAGATTTCTTTTAAAAAGATTTTATCATTTGAGAGAGAGAGCGCGCGCACGTGCATGAGCACTTGTGTGCACAAGCAGGAGGAGGGGCAGAGGGAGACTAGGGTCCCTACTGAGCAGGGAGCCAGACAGTGCTTGATCCCAGAACCCTGCAAGTATGACCTGAGCTGAAGGCAGATGCTTAACTGACTAAATCACCCAAACACCTCTCAAACAGAGTAGACTTTAAGACAAAAAAAGTTATTAAGAAAAAATAAAGTTGCTAAAACTGACATATTTTCATAAAGTCATAAATTAATTATAATTTAAAATCTGTGTATGTCAAATTAGAGCTTGGTTGGAAATATTTAAGAAAACCTCAAGGAGAAATGAAAAAAAAATCAGAGATCAAAGAGTTATTGTTATTAGCTTATATATAGTTGCATTGCAATATAGAAAGTAGACTATCTCAGTTTTTCTCATATTTTAATGTTCATATGAAAACCAACTAGAGATCATGTTAAAATGCAGATTCGGATGCAGGGGAACTGGTCTGGGGAATGAGATTCTACAGTTCTAACAAGCTCCAGATCAGTGCTGATGCTGTTTATGGGTAGATAACAATTTAATAAGAAAGGACAAAGGAGAGAGGAAATCCTCTTTTTAAGTAGTTTCAAGGAGTCCACTAATTATTAGGGTTTTTTTAAATAATAAATTTATTTTTTATTGGTGTTCAATTTGCCAACATACAGACTAACACCCAGTGCTCATCCCGTCAAGTGCCCCCCTCAGTGCCCGTCACCCAGTCACCCCCACCCCCCGCCTTCCTCCCCTTCCACCACCCCTAGTTCATTTCCCAGAGTTAGGAGTCTTCATGTTCTGTCTCCCTTTCTGATATTTCCTACCCATTTCTTCTCCCTTCCCCTCTATTCCCTTTCACTATTATTTATATTCCCCAAATGAATGAGACCATATAATGTTTGTCCTTCTCCGACTGACTTACTTCACTCAGCATAATACCCCCCAGTTCCATCCACGTTGAAGCAAATGGTGGGTATTTGTCATTTCTAATGGCTGAGGAATATTCCATTGTATACATAAACCACATCTTCTTTATCCATTCATCTTTCGATGGACACCGAGGCTCCTTCCACAGTTTGGCTATTGTGAACATTGCTGCTAGAAACATCGGGGTGCAGGTGTCCAGGCGTTTCATTGCATCTGTATCTTTGGGGTATTAGGTTTTTTTTTTTTAAAGACTTTATTTATTTATGCATAAGACACACACACACACAGAGAAAGAGAGAGGCAGAGACACAGGCAGAGGGAGAAGCAGGGAGCCTGACGTGGGACTCGATCCCGGGACTCCAGGGTCAGGCCCTGGGCTGAAGGCAGGCGCTAAACCACTGTGCCACCCAGGGATCCCCTAATTATTAGTTTTGTATCAATACATAGATTCCTGGAGGCTGGCATGATGCATGACTAATTATGTCATGAAGGAGCAAAAGAGATGACAAGGAGATCTTGGGGAAGAGGTGCACAGACAGATCTATGAGAGTGGATATAAAGTGTGTCAAGTGAGTGCCACCAAAAAGTGCCCACTGCAGAAGAGGCATTTAACAACCAGGTGGAAAATATAATTTCTTTGGCGGCTGTCATGAAGTCTTTGCTCCAGACCACCAGACAGTTTGTACCACGGGTCTGTGAACAGAGCGGCCGAGGAGATGGACGCTAACTGTGGGCCCAGCCAAATGGGTTCTCTGTCAATATGGCCAGCATAACTATTGCCACTTTAGTCAGAATAACTAAACTGTCAGCAGCAAAAATGGATGGTAAGGCCTTGATAGGGAACCATCCTATAAGACTAGGTGGCAACAAGTGAAATTCGTGGGCTCTCCTTCTACCCTGAAGCGAGCAGCAGTGTGAACTCACTGGAATTGCCATTTACTCCAGATACAAATTTTCTTTTTCTGCCTGTAGTTCTTCCGCCAGCATTACCATCCAACAGTTCCCTCAGTGGGAAGACATGATAAAATGGATGCAGCAACTGGTACATGACCAAAGACCAGTTAGAGTGTTGTGATGGCCTATGGAAGGTCCAGTTACAACAGGGATTGACAAACATTGTCTCTAAAGGGTCACACAGTAAATATTTTAGGCTTCCCATGCCACCGGGTCCATGTTGCACCTACAGATTTTCAAAAGGAACCATGATTCTGCTAGATAAGAGGACACTGGAGCATATCATATTACTCACATTACTTCCATTGTCAATAAAAATGGAGAATGTGTAACTTCAGCAGCTATGATTGATCAAGGGAAGACAATCAAAGGAACAGACTTCTTTGGGAGGAGAGTCTGGGTCACCCCATAGGAATGTAACCTAGATTACTATAGATTTTGGCTAAGGAAAGGCTATCTAGACTATCAGAGGAGAGGAATTGTGAATATCAATTGTAGTCATATAAATAATTGTAGTTGCAGGAACTAGAGCCTACTACACTAATCTTATTTGTATTTGTGGATATTACAGGCTATTACCATGTCCTCAGAAATAGCAGAAATGTAATTTAGGGCATAAATGGATTTGATTGACGCAAAAGATGGACTGCATCAGATAGATGCTTTTGTTTATTCTCAGTATCACCTCTGGTTTCAGGGTTGGCTACAGTGGATGGTTTTGGACGTGTATTGATACTCTCTTTGTGAAAAGTGGCCCACTTAAAGAGCATGCCATGTAGCCCCATTTTATGCCTGAGTCCCCTCCACTGTTGTGGCCATTGGTGTAAATTTATTTGGAATGTGGTTACAAGCAGCTGAGAAATGTGGGGGAGTTAATACTGCAGGTAATCCTTGGTTAAAGGACACAGAAGCCAATAGATACGTGTCCCTACCTTCCAACTTCTGGACAGCCACTTCTCACTGGTTTCCTGTATAGTTCCGAGGAAATTTTAGCAGAATTATACCCCTATAGCCCACAGTGGTGATTTTGATAATTTATAATTATGTTGACATTCCTGCCATCCTTGTATCAGTCTCCTCAATTCTTCATTCCTACTGTTTGGGCTGATCTCCAAAATAAACTACCTGAACAAACATTTTATCTCAGCTTCTACTGAGTGGGAAAACTAGGTTAAGAAAACTAATAAAATTAAAATGCCTCTAGTTTAATATAAAAGAGTTTAAAAAGATAATGAGAAAATACATGAATAAATTTACAACATTAAATTTGAAAACTTATCAGAAATTCATTCTTAAAAAAACTGAAGTAAGAGAAAATTGACCTCCTGACTAGTTATACAGCTGTCAAAGGATTGGTTTAATCATTAATTTAAAATTCTTTCACGGGAGGAAAACAAAAGCAAAACAGAAACAGCCTGTCTGAGTCTGTCAAAATATTAAGAATATTTTTCAAGAGTCTGTCAAAATATTGAGGTAAAAAAAAAAAAAAAGAAATGGCATACTTCTCAAATTTGTTAAACAAGTTGGTAACATCCTGACACCAAAAATGGCAAGTTCTCTTAACCAACTTCTGTAACCAAGTACTTTGATTACCAATATCACTTTCCATACCAGCATATTAAAGGAGAAAAAAAAAATCATGAGCTTATTTCCATGGATTCAGTAAAAGTATGGATACATTTCAACACCCATTCATCATAGAAAGTTGGTATAAAACTACAAAAAGAAAGGAGAACCTCTTGAACTTGTAAAGAATAATTACTGAAACCCTAAAGCAAACAATGATGAAACATTTAAATATTATCTTTAAGGTCAGAAATACATAAGTTCAATACCTTCAATTTTATTCAACAGAGTACTTTAGGTCTCAGCTAACATAAAAATAGACACAGAAAATGATATAAAATAAATTCACATCTGTTACCTGCCAAATGATACACTATTTTTCAAAATCAAGGATTTTATTTTTGCATTTATTTATTTATTTTTTTTTTTTTGCAGACAATTGATAGGGACAATGAATGAAAGGAAAAGAAAATAAAGTGTGAGAGAAAGATGTAAATGGGACATGAAAAGAATTCGAGGAAGAGGTTGTGCTGTGAGAAATAGCGTGTTCTTGTCTCTACCCTGTGCCTCTTCTAGCAAGCACATAGCCCAGATGCCCTTAGAAATAAAGTTCTGGATATAAATTACATTCGCTTGTGTAAAACTTGGCAGATGAAAGTGGGACAAAGGCCATCTGTGGCAGCCAGGTCGGGTAGAGTGGGACTCTGCACAGGGGGCCATATGGCTAGTGTCCCCAGTGTCACAATGGGAGGGCCAGTTGTGGTCATGGGAATTGCAAACAGGGTGCCCCTGGCCTTTAACCCAATAACCCAATGGTTATCTCAGCTTCCGATCCCTCAGAACCTTTAATGTGCTTGTGTACACTTACTTCCCTTGATATATCCAGAATGGGTATCCACTTCCTGTGCTAATTCCTGGCTGCTTTAGGGGGAGGATGGTATCCTGCTGCTTGTTTAATTTCTCTTCATGTTACACAGTGTGGCTCATCGACTGTCCCACCGAAACAGGGGATCCCTTTGCAACCTAAGACAGTCTTTCTCACAGTGCCATACATCTGTTTATTGCTACATGCTACACCTCTGCAGCTTCCTAAAATCATAACCTCGCTGTTCTTATTTAAATGCCATTAAGTGCAAAGCCCAACTGAGGTAGAAAGGAAAGCGGTCATATCTCAGGCATCGAGTCATCCCTGGGTTTGGTGAAATGCCAGACTTTAAGCACGTGTCTGCCAACTATTCATCTCTCTCTGTGCCACGACTAATGTATTTGCCAAACATTCCAGGTGTCAATGCTTTACTTATGCTTTGTTGGAAAGGATAAAAAGAAATGCACTAGGAAATACTGCCAATTAAGAAAAATAGCTTTTTTAATGGGGACATATTAAATTCTCCTTAAATTCCACCGGGTACTTAGCTTTCAGATTTTCATATGCTTTACAGATTCAAAGATGATTTTCCAGTTTGGCATATGCATAGTTTGGCCACATTTAAATATGTGCATAAGAAAATATATTTACTGGACAGATCAGTCTTGGTTTTTGCCATATTGTCATTCCTCTGTAGGAAACTGCTCCATCCCTACCAGGGGCCGAGTAAAGCCTCAAAGCCTGTTCAGTGCTTCCTAATTCACCCCAAAGCCAACAGTGGTAGGTCCACTTGTGGGCACCTAAGCTAATGACAGGTAACACAGAAGATGGCCAAGGGATCTATAAGCTGTCTGATATCTAAAGTTATGATCTTTATAAAGTTATAATCTACCCAAACGAGAATTGTGATGATTAGCTGGGCCAATCAGATAGAGTCATTCTCAGGCATTTGAACTAATCCCTGTCCGTTAGCAGTTAGCAAAGTGAGGAGATCTACAAATTAAAGCAGAGAAAATTAAAAAATTATGCCTGTTTATTTTTTCCCTCACTTTGAGTGATTTAAAAATTATTTGAAAATGGCTCTTAAAACAACTCACACAATACAGCTTACCAATGCACCAGATGCCGGATAGAGTAGACATTTTAAAAATACCCTTTCATTTAAAAAAAAAAAAAATACCCTTTCATTTGAAACAGGCATAGGATATTGCCCTTGTATTCAGGATTCCAAAAACCTTTTTGTTTTGGCTCACAATAGTCATTGTTCAGTTTAAATTGCTTCAGTTGTTTGGTGCAGGATCTTAATTCCATGTTCTGAATTCATCATACTTTCTCAGTTATCTAGATGGTGCATCGTACTAGAGCATCACATGTGTAAAATTGATTAAGCTTGTGCATGTGCTCATATTAGATGCTATTTGCATGTTTAAGTGTCTGACATAAAATGTATATATGTGCATCCACACGTGCACAAGAAATGAAGCCTGTTACTACATTGCTTTTGATTGTGCCACGTCTTTAAGTCATGTTCACATTCTTGGAACAGTACATATCCTATATATTTCACATTCCAATTAATTACAGATTATGACACCATTAGCGCTCAAATGGAACACATTTTTTAAAAGTATATACTTCCTTTCTCTGAAAAGTGTGCCTGCTTACGTAAGCACGCACAACCAAGAGCTATGTGGACGCCATGGGATTCCAGCCTACCATGCAAGATCAGCTTAATCAATTCTGGAAGGAAATGGAGTGACAGTTATCCAAGCTAGATCACACTTCTATTCTCATCGAGTCACTTAATCCTGTTCAACCAACTGTTATTGTGAAGAGTAAAAAGGATCCTACCTTCTGGCAGCTTGCAGTATGGTTACGAAAGCAAAAACATATATAAAGACGCATAGTGCAGTTCAGGCTACCATAAGAATCACAGACAAATTACAAAGGCAGAACAGGGAAGGAAAGATTATTTTTGACTGGCAATTTACGCCAAAGGCTTGGAAAACATGTGACTTGCGTTTGACTTTAAAGGATATGGAGAATTTCATTGTTTTCAACCTTGCAAACAGATTATGTATTTTAACTCTGCTGACATGCACTGTTCTGGCCTTCACTTAATTCATTCCCGGTTGGCCTGTCTCCTACAACCTTCACATGTTCATAGATAATCTAAAACCTGAGAGCATGTCAGTTCTGCCCTGAATTTCTCCCATTACACAGATCCTTCTTCATTTGATAATTTGTTTGTAAATTCTACAGAGTTATAAGGTATTTATACCCTGTTTTCTTCATATTTCTCCTGGTTCACTTCAAGGTTCTGGTAGAAAACATCATTCTAATTTCCCCTGATTTATTAATGAAATGACCCAGAGACTAAGCAAGTTATGCATAGCTTTCATTCCCAACATTGATAAGGTTTTTTTTGGTTCACATTTACTAGATGCCCTCTATGTATGCTTTCCACATTCTTGTTGTCGCTGTTAGTTCACTATGTTATGAGTCAAGAATTCTATACGAATCACAAGACAGTATTCCCTCTTGTGATGTAGCCTATGCTTATCTGTGCTAAAAAAGAAAAAGAGTAGATACAAAGCAACATTTTAGATTATTCCAGCCAGTATATTGTTCTCAATCATTTGATATTTCAGTCAAAGAAATTATAGGCTTGCAGCTATTAAGATAATTTCCCTAATGGTGACATTATCAAGCGAAGCAAAATGTCACACTTTAGTATGTGTAGAAATAATCTGTCACCCCTTGTCGAATTTATTAGAATCTAAATAGTATCACTAATTCTTCCAAGATATAATGTCACTTAGTGCATTATTGTTGCAGTACATCAGGGACTATCGTAGAATTATCTTAAACTACATTGAATTGAATTTTAAGTTCAATTATGCTGCAAGTTTTATCATCACAGACACAATACTAATTTTCTTTAACTGTGTTTTGCAATCTTTTATGGAAGGCCTAAAGCATTGTTTTGTCCCCCCTTGGGCATCTTATTATATTTTTACAGTCTTTCTCACCAATCCTATTTTTTATTATTATTAATACTGTTTAATATATTCTAAATGATAACCTAGTGGCTTAATAAATTTTATAAACCTCCCTGGGCCCCTCATTACTACCAGCAAGGAACTGTTTATAAAAGAATAATACTTATTGATGTGTGTTCCAAGTCTAGAAGGCCCTCAACAATATGCAAAACTAAAAACTAACAAGTCAAAATATTGCAAACACAGAAAAAAAAAGAACTTAAAAAATTTTTCTTTCCATATCTTTATCAATAATTTCAGTGTTATTCATTATTGTTATGCACATTCTTGGAGTGCATTTCAGTAAACAGTCCATTGACTAAACTGCATTGGGTAGAAAGTTAAAGACCTGCTCCTTTGGGGATTATTGGAATGACTGAGTGCCAATCTTGACTTGTCAGGACTTGAAATTCTCCTATTATACAGAGAAGAACATAAGAGAAATAGGGAAGAACATAAGATAAATAGGTTTTTGACTATAATCTGACTAGCAGATAGACCCAGTGAAACTCTGAACTACCCTGGCATTAGTCCTCTTATTCCTGAGTAGAGTTGAAGTGAATTTTCTCACTACCAACAGAATCCACACCCAAACTTCCTGAGAGGAGAGACTTGTTAAATCTGCCACCAGAAGAAAATTGTAAATCAAAATAATGAAGTACTCAATCTATATGGGAAAGTACTCAATCTATATAGGAAAGGAGAATATCAAAAAGGAAATAAAGATTAAAATTAAAAATAAACAATAAGAATCCAAAAATTACATGATATAAAATATACAACTTTATGGCTACATATATAATATTTAAATAGCATTATATTTATGATACTGAGATCTCATTTTATATATTTTTGGCAAAAAATAATGGTTGTTGCATCTGCTTTTTGGACAAAAATAATCCTGGAAAGATTCTAGAAGTTTAATAGAATATAGGTTAAAACAGAAAAAAAAATAAGTAGTTTTCTGTAACAGTGGTTTTAGAATTTAGAAAAATTCAGAAGGGATATTTTCTTTTATTGGAATTGCATATGAAGTAATACAATGTGAGAAATGATAGGAACCTTAGAGTTCATCCAGACATTTCTGAGATTTTGAGTGATAGAGGTAAGACTAGAATTGCATCTCCCAAATCCCAGCCCAATCTTCTTCCCTCACATCATAATGCTCTTCTGGGAACACGTATTAAGATAGATCAGAGACCAAATTAAATATAGATTTAGAAAGAAAATACATATATATGTATAGGTCTCTGTTCACACATGTACACATTGTACAGTTGCATGTAATAGTGATTCTATGTAATTAGTGGCTACAAATAGGTAACACTAAATTGACACCCTGGATATCCTTTCATTCCCTCAAATGTCATTGAAGCCATTGTGTATTTGTGAGTGTATGTGTACGTTATTAGGGGAGTTTATATTGTTTTATTTTAATCAGTGGGCCTATTAGGTGATAATCGTTACATATAAAAAGACTGAATTGTCATATAATTTTGATTTTTTTAAATAGAAGTGATAAAACATATATGAGGATATAAATTCAAATACTGAGCTATATTTCTGAAACTAATTATGGTGTTTTGATTTTCCCTATTTATAGTTGACTTCCTAACAAATCAGTTATCACAGTAAGTTTGTAGTACAAAGAACATGAACTTGACAACAGAAGATAATTCTCCAGGCAGTGGTTTCTGCTAGTCATGAAGTTTCTTTCAACTGTCAGAACATATTCATAGGCACCAATATTGTAAACTCCTAAGGAGGGAAACAACTTTTGACAGTTCTGCTGACATGTCTCATCTGATTTAACTGAATTTATCAGAATAACTAAGCCACTACCTAATATTTATATCCTTCATAGATATGAAAACTCTTTACAAAATGTAGAGATGGTTACACTTATTGAGCCTATTCTAGAAATAAAAAGACTGATAATATAAGGCAGATAATATTTTGATCAATAGGTGATGATGTGTAGAAAGAATATCTTTCTTGCTGAATCCCTATAAGTCTAATATGTAACATAACAACTTTGTCGTTCCTGAAATGTAACTTCTTCCCAGAGCATGGAACCCAAATTACATTGCATATTTAACCCAGTTTCATTTTCTATATTTATCCTTTTCTTCAGAACAACTCTTGTTTTTGAAAATAAAAAAAATGATGTAATTGAAATACATTTGTTTTTTTTTTTTAATTTTTATTTATTTATGATAGTCACAGAGAGAGAGAGAGAGAGAGAGGCAGAGGGAGAAGCAGGCCCCATGCATCGGGAGCCCGACGTGGGATCCGATCCCGGGTCTCCAGGATTGCGCCCTGGGCCAAAGGCAGGCGCTAAACCGCTGCGCCACCCAGGGATCCCCATTTGTTTTTTTTTTTTTTTGAAATACATTTGTAAATTTATTTTCCTGCATTAGAAATTTCAATTAAAAAAAAGAAATTTCAATAAAGCTTTTCTGATTTTCACTTCTCTTTCTACTTTGTAATTCTTTAGTGAGAAAATATGCCTTTTTCTGTATGTGATGTACTATATGTTTTTTAATGTAACTTATAAAACTAAATCATACCTTATTTGCTTAATTTAATCAATTTTGATCAATAAGTAATGATATTAGAACAATGGCATCCTTCTTGTTGATTCTCTGAGAAGAACCATAATTGAAGTATATATATATCAGAGAAAAGGGATCCTCCCACAGAGGAAAACTCTGGTAGAGATAGGACTCATACTTTCTCAGGTGGAAACTCTGTAAGCTGAGAATGTGCTATACTCTCGAAAGAGAGTAGACACCAGGAATTTCCTCAGGAATTCTGAGACCAGTGGGTAGGTAGGTCAATCACTACCCAACTCCTCTCCCCCAGACCTGAGATTGCAAAGGCACTGGCAGCAAGACATTGCTCCTAAGCTAACTTCAAGCTAAGCCATGTTCTTAAAAAAGCAACACCCAAAAAACTCCCACCAGTCTACTTGAGGGAGGCCAAGGCACATATCCTGTGGCTTTGGAGAAGGCTTTCTTATTTTGACTTTGAATTGTGATGTGGAGTGAGTGATGAAGGGAAATCTACTTGCTTCTTGCGATTTATTTTTATATGAAGCTGATCTTATGCACATAATAGAATTTTCTGTCAGTGCTCCCATTCAAGGGAGGGGGATGGCCTGTGGATTTACAAAAAAATGAAGCACAGGAAACACAACCTATGCAGTGACCTCTAGGGAGAAGGACTTGTGGGAAGAAGGGGAGGGTGGGAGATCACGTGACTCTTTTCATTTGTCATACGTGTGTATTATTTCATAATCAGAATAATAACTTCCACTGGAAGAAGTACAGAACATATCATGTTAGAAAAACAAAATGAATAAAACCTCACGTTGTATACATTTTATAATCTGAAACTTGACACTGTAAAATCTTTTGCTCAAAAACAGCATTTCTGACCTTATAGAACATGGGGTTGCATTTCATAAGAGAGTATTATCTTACTGCTTGGTTACGGTTCTAATATAGAAAATCCTGATATATATTTAGAGCAAATATTTACAGTACTTTAAAAGTAAGTGCATAATTTTCACATGCAGAATGTGCATAATTATGTGGTAATAACTAGCAGAAAGAACATTTCCTGGCAATTAGGGTCTGATAAAAATAACAGTACTACAGTCAGGTTACCTTTGCCAACAGGCTATTTTTAGTATCCCAGGAAATGTCTCCTCATCAGTAGTGACTGGTATTAGAAATGCTGGCACAACAACTTAAACAAACACACTTATATTTGTAGTAAGGTTATATTGAACTAGAAATCCCCTGAAATGAAGTACTTGAAGAAGTTTAGCTGTCCCTCCACAGCAGGGTTCTCAACCTCAGCAGGATTGACATTTTGGATCAGATAGTTCTTTGTTGTAGAGGAGCTGTTCTGTGCATTGTTTAACAGTATCACTGGCCTCTACCCACTAGATGCCAGTAGTACCCACCAAATTGTGACAACCAGAAATGTCTTCAGACATTGCCAGATATCCCCTGGGGATAAATTACCCCAGTTGAGAATCATCGCTCCAGAGCCTTAAAGACTTTTTATTGCCTTTATTATATTGTGCTCCATTTTGCCTATGTTTGAGATTCTTCTGGACTATAATTTAGACATTTTCAGGGGCATAAACAGTTTCAGAAAACAAGTAATCTCTTCTTAATCTAGGGGCTTTTTTCTTTTTAAAGATCTTATTTAGAGACACAGAGAAAGAGGCAGAGACATAGGCAGAGGGAGAAGAAGCACATTCCCTGTGGGCAGCCCCACGCAGGACTTGATGCCAGGACCCCGGATCACAACCTGAGCCCAAGGCAGACACTCAACCATGAGGCACTCAGGTGCCCCTTAATCTAGGGGCTTTTGTAGGCAGCTTCTTGATTTCCATATGGTTACAAAAGATGACAGAGAATGAATACACTACCATGTTTTAGCTGCTATTGTTATTTACTGCTGAAGACTCAAGTTAAGTTCCTATAGAGAGAAAGAAAAAATATATCTTTTGCCTCTCCACACCACCCAAGTTATGTATTCAGACCTGTGTGGACCTCAATGATCCCCATCTACACTGCTATAGAGAAAATCAGGATTCAGTTCTTTATGTGTAGGAAAATACGCAATAGTAACACTTTTTTATAACTTTAAATAGGAAAAAAAATGTTTCACTGATTCATAGAATCAGGCATTTTGAAAGGAGGTCACACATAAAAGAATCATATCAGATATCAGATATATGTTTTATATATGTATATATAACTAGCATTCAAATAATGTTTCTTGTTTTACGTACTTTCCAAATACAAACTTAGTTAGCTCTCACAATAGATCTATAAAGCACTATTATTTTCCCATCTTACAAATGAGAAAATTGAAGCATAGGATACTAACCAGCAGCACCAAGATTCAAACCTGGACATTTCTGGCTCTAGAATTGATGTGTGATGAATCCTCCATTCAGCCTTCCACTGTGTTACACTTCTTTTCAATGGAAAATATTGATGCCAAGTATTGTGGAAAAATGCCTTACATGTATTATTTTACTTAGTCCTCATAGCAACTGCACAAGGTAGGTATTGTTATTTCTAAGTATTTGCAGATGAGGAAATAAAAGCTCAAGGAATTAACTCCTTCGCTAGTAACAAATTTAGTAGATGGAACTCCTGCCTCAGATCTAGCTCTTGAAGACTTCAAAACCACTTAACATCCCTGAATCTTAATTTTTCTCTGAATTTAGGAAGTTTGATTACATTGCATTTAAGACTTTGTCCAGCTCTGGAGGTCTGCATATTGATATCCTGGAATGTACTTTGCTAATTTTTTCAACCTCAATTTTAAGATAAATTTACAAAAGTGTACTTCATTTAGAAGTGATCTTTTAAATAAAGCCAAGATATTAACCTATAATCTATCACACATTAATTTTTAAATTTGTCTTAAGGCCATTATATTTCACCTTACTGATGGCAGTGTGGAATCCACAATTAGATGGACACAAAATTGAGCCAAAAAAGAGAAGATACATAAAATAATAATTAATTCAGTTTATGTGAGAAATTGAGCAGACAAATGGTGCATAATGAACATGAGAATGAACTGGTTAAGTGTTTGTTGCCCAAGTGTATGAATTTTTTACTTCCTTGCAATAATTTGTTGTCAAAAACATTAAGTGATGGTTTTAGTTCATAACTAGTTAGCATTGCTCATATTCATGATAGCAGATAATATTGAGAACAACATGGGATTTTTTTTTAATTTTTAATTTTTTTTATTTATGATAGTCACAGAGAGAGAGAGAGAGAGAGAGAGAGAGAGAGAGAGAGAGAGGCAGAGACATAGGCAGAGGGAGAAGCAGGCTCCATGCACCGGGAGCCCGACGTGGGATTCGATCCAGGGTCTCCAGGATCGCGCCCTGGGCCAAAGGCAGGCGCCAAACCACTGCGCCACCCAGGGATCCCACAACATGGGATTTTATAGATGTAATATTCCATGCTTGAGGAACAAATTTAATTTTTTTTTTTATGATAGTCACACAGAGAGAGAGAGAGAGGCAGAGACACAGGCAGAGGGAGAAGCAGGCTCCATGCACTGGGAGCCTGACGTGGGATTCGATCCCGGGTCTCCAGGATCGCGTCCTGGGCCAAAGGCAGGTGCCAAACCACTGCGCCACCCAGGGATCCCACAAATTTAATATTTTATAACTTTTACCATATAATAGAAAGAGGGACTCATTACCAGCTTAAATTATTACCATCTGACAATCAGGTGCCTTATTGAAGAAAAGGCAGAGGGCATGTAGGACTCTCATGGTGAAGATTCAGGATATTGTTGTATTATCAATGTCGGAGGAAGAATGAATGCCTAAGCCAAAGAGAATCTTTACCTACAAAGCAACTTGATGGCAAAGGAATTCATTTTTAAAAATTTTTTTTAATTTATTATTTTTGATAGTCACAGAGAGAGAGAGAGAGAGAGAGAGAGAGGCAGAGACAGGCAGAGGGAGAAGCAGGCTCCATGCAGGGAGCCCGACATGGGACTCGATCCCAGGTCTCCAGAATCAGGCCCTGGGCTGAAGGCGGCTCTAAACCACTGAGCCACCAGGACTGCCCCAAAGGAATCCAAAGAAAAGAGTAGCAGCATCAGTATTGGGTGCAAAGAATAACAGGGTATGTGGTTTCTAGAGCATTTAAAGTCAGTAATAACACTAACAGGTGATTCTAACTTTTATTATCACTATGCATGGACAATTCCAAAAATTGTCAATAATAAAATATTCTTTCTAAATTCTTATTATTCCTTGCTGTTTCTGACTTTTGATAATATTTGTTTCAAAGTAGCAAAGTTCTTATTACTTATCCTTGAAGAAATATTCTATAATACATCAAAGTTAATTTTGAAAATTCCCAATTTTATTATCATCCTGAAATGTGCAGACTCAGCTATATATGCTGAAAATAATCTCTTAAGGGTTCAGAATATATGTGCTCAAACTAGTACACCACTTCCTCTTGCTTTTGAAACAGTAATTTTATTTAAGATGATAATAGCACAATAATTAATAACTAAGAAACAAAAGTTAAGTTTCTTTGAAACTTATTCTATATGACAACTTGGAGTTTTTGTTTGCTTTTAAAAGTTTTGGACATTTAAAAGGTACTGTAAAAACCTAAAGAATAAAAACATAGACTGTATTTTAATTTTGGGGATTTATAGTGGAACTGGATTTTCAGAAGTCTGTGTCAAATTTACCCTTATTTTTAAGACTTTTCCTAACTATTTGAACATCTGAGGCTTCAAGCAACAGGAACTGTTCAAATTTGAAATTAATAAAAATTACTCTTTTATCCCTGCAACAAGAGATTGACAAATTTGTCTGTACTGTCTACTGAACCTGACTACATGAAGAGAATCAATTTTGACACATAGTGACAAATTTGCAAATGTTAAGACTAAAAACAGAGCCTGGCTGGCTTAGTCAGTAGAGCATGCTATTCTTGATCTCGAGGTTGTGAGTCTGAGCCCCATGTTGGGTGTGGAGATTACTTTCAAAAAGAAACCAAAAACAAACAAAAAAAAAAGAAACCAAAAACAGAAGCTGTATGATTTTCTTTCATTAGTCCTGCCAACTAAAATGGAAGTATAGGTTTTCCCCTTTTATCAAAACATTGATTGATGTAATTAAAATCTTTTTTTTTAAAGATTTTATTTATTTATTCATGAGAGACACAGAGAGAGAGGCAGAGACATAGGCAGAGGGAGAAGCAGGCTCCATGCAGGGAGCCCAATGCGGGACTCGATCCCAGGACCCCAGGATCACTACCTGAGCCGAAGGCAGATGCTCAACCACTGAGCCACCCAGGCGCCCCTGTAATTAAAATCTTTTAGTCAAATACACATTTTCTCATTTTTATTTCATTAATATTTTAATTTTATCTAATCCTATATATGAAATTCATCAAAAGAAACTTCTCAATGACTGCATTTCTTTTCTGAAACTTATTATTTTTATCACTTCCTGATTACTACTAAATATAAGTTTGTCATATAAAGGTGGGGGCTTTATTCTGATCCAATCTGGGTATCAAATACATTAGCTGTGTCACTACTGGGGGGAATAAAAAGGCTGACTTCTAATAATTTTTGGAGACATTCAATTGGAAAAGAAAAATTTGCATCCAATAGCAAATATGCAAAAGATGTGTTTACCCTGTAAGAAGGGCACTTTCTTTATCTGGATAAGTTCAGGAAGAGGCTGTGTTCACTTCAGTGAGTCAGTGTAGAGGAGATTCATACACAGGGACAGAATTTGGATAAAAATGAAAAAAAAAAAAAGAATTTGGACTAAAATGGTCTTCCAACTCCATTGGAATTCCCAAGGATACAAATTTCTTTTCTGAGACTTTCTCAAGTAGGAGAAAATAGAAGTGTGTGTCTAATATGAAAGGGGCATCCTTCTTGTCAGGTAAATCTTTCTCATTTTCCTTTAGTTCCATTGATAAAAAACACTCGGTTTTGAGGAAAACCAGAAGCCTCTGAAAAAATATAATGAGCCCTATATTTACACAAGGGTATAAGAGTACTATTGCAATTGTATTATAATCTAAAGTACGACAAGAAAAAAAGCAAAATTTTCTTAATTGTTTGGAGCAAACAACAATTCCTATAACAGTATTTATTTGCTTTAGTTGTGGTTTTCCTATTCTGTGTCGCTACGATTCACAACCTACAGACATTTCTACAAACACCAATTCAATTATAATAATTTATCACCTACTATCTCTGATTTTGGTTTTAGCATTTTTTTAAACAATTGTATTATTAAAAGAGTGTAATGCAAGGTCTGAAATTGAGGCCCCATATCATGGGCTGCCCTGACATATACTAACACTGGACTCACCCACAAGTTCTCTTCCTCACTAGGCTCCCTCAGGTAAGGTTCCCTGTCTAAACACCCCCCTCCCTATCCATCCCTGCTTATCTGAGAGCAGCCCCAGGTTTCAGTTCCCTGGAGGCCTCTACAATTATGCAAATAAGACAATCACATCGTCCTGCAGGAATCTGGGAATGCACTACCCTCTTGACACTATGAAGTTTGCCTCCTACAGGTCCTGATTGTTCACTCTCTTCTCAAGCGCAGCCTTTGCGTGGCTCTGTGTGAACTGCTGTGTCCTCCTCCCCTAGGCTCTGGGGTTATGGGACTGATCCACTGCTGTCTATCTTAACTGCCTGCTGGTAGGTGTCCTGGGTTTGAGCCATCTCCATAACCCTAGAGTTATGAGTGGGAAAGCCTTCCTCACAGATGGATTGAACAGGTAAGTAAACAAACTGACAAAAACCTACCATAACATTTATTAATATACATGTCTCCTTTTGATTGGATGGTTGTGTCAGAGACATTGTAGTCTATTTGTAATTGGCTACTCATCATTTAAAAAAAATGAATCATAAAATCCTTCAAAACATGTCGGTTATGCTCTTAGGTTTTGGAAAAGTCTACTCTCTTATTGTGGTAGAAGTACATATATCCTCCTCAAAAATGGAAACAAGAAAAAGATATATACAATCTGCATGATTTAAAACAACAACAACAACAACACATCTGGGTAGCCATAGCTGTTAGGGAAAAAACTAAGAAAAATAATGTGTCTTTGAGTACTTGTGTGTGTGTGTGTGTGTGTGTGTGTGTATACATCTATTTATATCCATTTTTCTCCTGTTTTTTACTTTTTTCATTTTCCTGTATGTATCAAGTAAATATTACAGATTCACCTTTTCTTACATATTTACACTACTCCTCTATAGTCTTATTTTATCCTTCTAATGCATTATTTCCATTATTCTTTTTAAATTCATATGTAATTCACAAAGTATCAGCAGAAGTATTGAGTTTTTTTAAACTCTATTTTTTTTTAAGGATTTTATTCATTTATTCATGAGAGACACAGAAGGAGAGGCAGAGACATAGGCAGAGGCAGATACAGGCTGCCTGTGGGGAACCTGATGCAGGACTCGATCCCAGGACCCCGGGCTCACACCCTGAGCCAAAGGCAAATGCTCAACCACTGAGCCACCCAGCTGCCGCTAAACCCTATCTTTTAAACAGTAAACGCATTGTTAATAATAAATTGGGATATAAGTACATGTGTGTAAGTGTGTGTGTGCGGGGAGCACATTTACATGTACATATATATTTAAACTGGTTCTAATTTTTAAAAAAATTATAGTTTTGGGGGGAGAATAATTTTCAATTCTTATTCTTCTACATTAGCAATAAATTTCACATAAAAAAGACAATCCTTGGTAAACTTTGTGAGTCAATCTATGTTCTAGACTGAGTGTTACTTGTTTTATTATGTGTGACATGATCAGAGGCAAAATAATTTGTGGCACCTCAGTCATGTGCAATAACCATTTCACATCAAAAAGCAAATAACCAATCTGACTTTTACTATTACACGGTTCATAAGAACTGTGATTACTAGACCTGAAGCAGCAAGCAAGCATGAAATGTAATATTGTTTAACACCTGATGTAAAAATTATTTGTGGGGGTAGGGAGTAAAAAAGAAAAAAAAAAAAAGAACCTTAAAAGGAAAGGGAGTGGAAAATTGGTAGGAGAAACCCTGGAAAAATGTCTGAGAAAGAGCATTGCTGCTGGCCTAGGTCCTGGGGGTGATCCCCTCACATCCTGTGACATGGAACTGACCAGACAGTAATTTAGTAATTAATAAACAACCATGGTAGCTCTACTGGGCATCCGATTTTCCTCAAAACAGAGTGGGGAAGCTTTGATATAAGAGAATCTCTTTTCCTAGGAAGGAGCCTTGAGAATCTAGAAACACACTATTTTGATCATGTTTCTCCAAGGGCCACGAATCTCTTTGGACTTAAAAATTAAAGCAGCTTGAAATTGTATAGAATCTTTGAGAAGAGTAAGAGTTAATATTGCCTAACTCACGGAAGGAATGCTCAGGATAGAATTAGAGTCAACTTCAAACTTTGTAAATGAACTTTAAACTTTGTAAAGGAATGAGACAAAGTGGTGAAAAGCTTTTCTTTTCTTTTTTTTTTTTCTCTAATGGTTTCTTAAGCACATGAAAATAATTCAAACTTTTTTTTCCCTCCAAGAAGGATTAGTTGAAAAGGTAGAGGGGCATCTGCGAAGTGAAAAGAAACGTATTCAAATAATTTGCTACATGAATTATCTTAAAAAATGGCAATTCAACAATTACAAATGAAGTTAAGATTTGTTTCCGAGGTGAAAGTTGTCAATTCTGAAGTAAATTATTTTTGATGACTATAATTTCATGACTGATAAATAAAGTAGGTCAGTAGGTATAATCATGAAGCTACTCCCAAACTGTATTTTTTTCAATAAATAAGTTATGGGCATTTGCTTGAATAAGAGCTAAACTTAAAATTACATTGTTTTCTATTAATCTGTGAAATGTATGTAATTCAATGAATATTTATTGGACTACTACTGCTCTCAAGATGCAGCTATGTTTATCTGATAGAGCTTAGAGTTTAATATTTATAAAATTATAAAACAAGTGTAATCAAAAGCTATGAATGTTAATTGTCATTAGAAAATATGAATTAATTTATGTGGGATTACAAGGAGGGAAACGGTACGTGTGTAACAGAATTTCTACAAACTTTAGGAAGGGTGGTTCATTCCAGCAGCAATTTGGAGTTACCTACAACAGATGGTGGTGTTCTGAGTGGGGTAGGGGTGACGGATGATCATGAGGACGAAGGTCAAGTTCCTGAGCATTGGGTCCATTTTTACAGGAGTATGGGCTTCTAATAAGACATGAGAAAAAGTAAGTGTTGAAGAAGTAAGTATAATGGAAGATGATGAGCACCAGGCTGGATGTTATTTTAATCTTTTAAGCAATAGAAAACTGCTGTAAGCTTGAGCAGCGGGATCATGCAAAGGGTTGATATTCTGAAGACATTATTTACGACCCATTTTTTTCCTGACTGGGGGATCTCCATCTCACCTAGAATTTATGTGTGTTTGCACAGCGGTTTGAGGTTGATACCTGAATTTTCTAAACTGGATTCGCCCACCAGGGACTTCTGAGGGAAATCTCAGACTTAAAGCCTGTCTTTTTATATTCTTTTCTGAGAAGATATTTGTGTCACTTAAGATGCCCTGCTCATTCATCAAACTACTTTTAACCGTTTAGACTATAATGTTTGATTTTTACTGCTTTTGTTACTATTACTAATATTATTATCATTATTAATTTATTGCTGACTCTCACCTGCTTTACTATCAGATTAGAATATAGTCAGCCCTTGATCATTGTGGGGATTAAGAATGTTGACCCCCACATAGTTGAAAATCCAAGTATAATGTTTGACCCCCCAAAACTTAACTACTAACAGCCTGCTGTTCACCAAAAGCCTTACTAACATAAACACTTGATTAACACACAGTTCTTTTTTTTAATTTTTTTTAAATTTTTTAAATTTATTTATGATAGTCACACACAGAGAGAGAGAGGCAGAGACATAGGCAGAGGGAGAAGCAGGCTCCATGCACCGGGAGCCCGATGTGGGATTCCATCCTGGGTCTCCAGGATCGCGCCCTGGGCCAAAGGCCAGCGCCAAACCGCTGCGCCACCCAGGAATCCCCCACAGTTCTTAAGTTATGTATATTATGTACTGTATTCTACAATAAAGTAAACTAGAGAAAATAAGATATTTCTAAGAAAATCATAAGAGAAAATATTTACAATACTGCACTGTATATATATTTTTTAAAAATCTGCTTATAAGCAGACCCACGCAGTTCAAATCTGTGTTGTTCAAGAGTCAACTGTATTTAATTTCAGATTTTTACAACATTAGGAATTATTTTTGCCCCAAACCATGGAGGATACATGAAGAGTTTTCTCCTGGTTTCCTCCATTAAGGCTTTTATTTTCTCTGAAATGACCAGTTTCAATAACCTGATAGTCTCCCTGTCTCAAAATTTCCCTGTAGGAATAGTTTTCCATTTCTTTCTTTCTTTTTTTTCTTCCTCAAAGACTTTATTCATTTATTCATGAGAGACACAGAGAGAGGCAAAAACATAGGCAAAGAGAGAAGCAGGCTCCATGCAGAGAGCCCAATGTGGGACTCGATCCCAGGACTCCAGGATCACGCTCTGGGCCAAAGGCAGATGCTCAACCACTGAGCCACCCAGGGATCCCATAGTTTTCCATTTCTTACATCAAAGAAATGCTTTGGCTACTCAGAATTTGGAAGCAAAAATCCTTTTTTTTTTTTTTTCTTGTTTTCTTACTCAATGGAGCAGGAGATTAATGGATAAGAAAGCTCAATAGTAATGAGTGTTGATTGATCTAGAGGCAAAATTCAGATAAATCTTTTAATTTTCTAGTAACCACATAAAAAATGAGTAAATAGGTGAAATTCACTTTAATAGAATATATTTTTAATGTGATCTAATAAACAAATTCACTAATTTCTCTAAGCCCCTACCCCCACTCCACCTCTGGCAAGCACAGTCTGTTTTCTGTATTTATAAATTTGTTTTTGTTTCGTTTTGTTTTTGTTTTTGTTTGGGGGGCTTTTTGGATTCCACATATAAGAGAAATCATATGGTCTTTGCCTTTCTCTGTCTGACTTATTTTAGTTACTATATTGACCTCAAGGTCCACTGATGTTGCAAATGGCAAGATTTCATTTTTATGGCTGAATAATATTTCAGTCTGTGTGTATGTGTGTGCGTGTGAATTTATTTAATGATTCATCTATTGTTGGACATTTAGGTTGCAAGCATTTTAAGTATAAGTGTTGGTTGTAAATCAATATCTTGGCTATTGTAAATAATGCTACAATGACATAGATTATTGTCAAGATTAATAAAATTGATTACTAATGGTATAACATATTTTATTTAACTTGATATACTTAAAATATTTTCATTCAATATGTAATTGATAGTAAAAATTATTAATGAGGTAGCTTACATTCTCATATTCATGCTATCTTTGAAATCAGGTCTTAAATTTATTGCACATCTTATTTGAGATTAGAGCCACATATGGCTGACGACTACTGTATTGGACAGTCAGGCTCTAGGTTATTGCTCTTATTTCCTGGAAAAATAATAATACAAGAAATGGTTGAGGTGTAAGTGAATTTTCAGTCTGTAAATTTTAGCCCATAATTTCTACAGATTCAATTCCAATAAAAATCCAGCCAATTGTGACCCTTTTGAAGATACTCTAGAAGGAAAGATCAGTAAGATATTAACCCTCCTTTTTTTTTTTTTCTTGCTTATTTGTAGAAAAAAACCCAAGATGGCCCAAACTATTCACCTATCAGAAAGGAAGGCTGGTGTTTTTGCTTTATAATTTTAGCCAGAGAGAATCAGGCTGTGTTAAGGAAGATTTCATACAGGAGGAGAGTTGAGAAATTCATACACTGAACCCATCTCCATCTTTTCTCTTTTTTTTAAACCTTTTTAAAATATTTATTTATTTCTTCATTCATTCATTCATTCATTCATTCATTCATTCTTTCAAGACACAGAGAGAGAGGCAGAGACATAGGCAGAGGGGAAAGCAGGCTCCATGCAGGGGGCCTGATGTGGGACTCGATCCCAGGCCTGGGATCATGCCCTGAGCCAAAGGCAGACACTCATGCCCAGACACTCAAAGGCAGACCACTGAGCCACCCAGGCATTTCTCCACCTTTTCTCAATTGGATTTCATAAAGATTTAGTTTTTTTCTAATCCATTCCTATCATTGGTCCATGCATAGATAGTTTCCTTATACTTAGTTAGCCAATTAGTTATTTTTAACAATATAATAATAAGCCATGAATCTATCACTACTTATGAAATCTAGGGTCTTGACAACAACTTACATGTAACTATACGGTTTCACATCTTATCTTCCCAAACTAACCATGTGACCCTCACTCAAGCATTCTATTGACTCCTATATTCATAGTTTCCTCACTTTTTATTTTTATATAGTTTTATTGAACCCAAGAAAATTTCTAAAAATAGATTTTTTAGTTGTGTCAAGTTTATAAGTACATTATGCTGTGTGTATTAGCTTTGGAACAATAATAATTATTATATTGCTAAGATTTGTTCATATTGTATAAGATTATACTTCATTTGTTTCAAATGTTATATGTTTCATTTTGTAACCCTTCACAACTTTATCTACTTTTCCACTGATGCATGCTAACTTTGTTTCCAGATCTGCACTATTGTGAATAGAGCAGCTACCAATATTCTTGTATTGCTCTTGCTTTGTATAATATACACCTTCTACCTTTTTGTTCAATAATTTGACACACTTGAATTATCCCTTACCATGAGTCAAGTACATTTCCCTCCAATGTTATCCTTTTTCAGCAAAACACATGTTTCACAATGCTCTCTTTGACAAGTAGGGTCTGCTTAGAATTTCAGGGCTTCTCAAAAATACGTAATTTATGATTGTTCACTTTGCTGACATTCAGCTTCCCACAATTTTTTTTTTTTAAACTGACATTGACAAGTAGTCTTTGCCCTGTTTGGATAACTCTTTAAGAACAAACTAAAATTTTAGCAAGGAAGAATAAGACTTTGAAATGTAGTAAATGGTATATGTGTTTGAGTATAGGTTCTTCTAACTTAATATTTCTGATAATCTAAAGTCTTAATTAAATCTCTCTCTCACTTTTCTGTTGAGTAATTCCCTAACTCTGATTTTATTTAGTATTGCACTCTGAAAGATTGAAAATACCATGTATTTTATCTCTCCATTAGATTTTCTCTCAAATCTTCCTTCAGCTAATACATTAGTCTCTCAGGCTAAGTTTTGCCTAAGCTTGGCTTCCGTATTCTTATTCATAGGCATGATGGAGTAATCCCAACATAACAAAATTTAGAACAAAAAGACCAGATCAGTGTCATGGTTCTGGGAAGATATCCAAATTTCACACACCATCCATTCCTCCAATCCCAGGCGGAGAATGACCCAGTCAGGGATTTCAGCAATTGTGGTTGGTTGGGGAGTAGTTTTCTCTGGGCCTGCAATTTAGATAAGCATTCTTTCTCAGGGCAATCAGGACATTGATATCTAGAGAGAGACCCACTTCAAAGTAAGTTGAGGAAAATCAAGTAAGGTAAAAATGAAGTTAAGGTCAAAGTAAATTGGGTGTAAAGAAAGAAAACTGAAGGATTATGAAATGCGGTGGTGGATGTGACCCTTTTAGGCGTGGATGGAATTGAATATGCTAGGGCAAACAGAAACAGGTCTTAACAAAAAAGAATATATCCTTACCATCAGCTAATTCAGAACACATTCAGAAGCTAGAGAATAGGCTAAAATACTCTTTCCCCTCTGAAAAATAATCATGTATGTAAATACACAATGAAAACATTTATTGAGTCAAATGATACACTAACAGAAGGGAAAATATCTTCTACTTATTTAGAGATTGTTTAGTGGAGTAGATATGATTTGAAGTGGTTCTTATGTTGACATAGCAGAAAAGTTCAATATTTTAATATTTTTTAAGATTTATTTATTCGTTTTGAGAGAGAGAGAGAGAGAGAGAGAGCATGTGTGTTTGAACTGGGGGAAGGGCAGAGGGAGAGAGAGTATCTCAAGCAGACTCCAAGCTGAGCATGGAGATGGCCATGGAGCTCCACCTCAAGACCCTGAGATTATGACCTCAGCCAAAACCTAGAATCTGATGTTTAACTGACTGAGCAACCCGGGTGCCCTGAAAACAACATTTTAAACAGAAAAACAAAAACATAAACAAAAACCAGCATTGGCAAAAGCACAGGCTAGAAAATACGGAATTCAAGATGGGAGTTATACTTTTTTTTTTTTTTTTTTGTAGTACGGAACTTGTGTATGGATTGTTGCATGATAAGAGTAAAAAGTTGTTAATAGTGAAATGATCTTGTGTGGTTTCTTGAAAAATGGGCAATACTGAGTTCTCATATTATTGTATCACTGCACCATTACAAAAATCCTGATATGTACTGAGCATAGTTAATACTGTCACCTCACTTGAGAAACTAATTTAAGAGGAGTAAAACGCTGTGAATTTCCCTTTGTTACTCCAGTCAAGAAGGTTCAGATAAATTATAATAAACATGTTATTCTATGGGCTTGGTGAAGGAATGTCTGGCCTTAACTCTACTGAGGGTCTATTCAATCTTCTCCAAAGCTACAGAATGTATGTCATTCAGAATCAGTTGTATTAATGAATATACTAAAGGAATGTCATTGATTTTGAATTCTAACTTAATGGAGTTCAGTTTTGGGTAGAATGCAGTAAATAAGTATCAGAGCCCAGACAATAAATGTCAAGTTGTTCAGATGAATCAGATATCTTTAGAACTTGAATAAAAATGGCTGAAAGGGTTACCTTAACAAGGTGTTTAATTTGGAGATTTTCTTCACTGCAAATTCAGCACTCATTAGAAGGAAATATATATATATTTTTTTACAGGGAAAGATGTGTTATCAAACAAAGAAGATGATATTCTATATTTATCCTGATCTGGGCAGAAAAAAATCAAGCTGTTTTAAAGGAGATACATAGTGAATAGCTCATCCAGTCAGAAAAAAAACAAAAAACAAAAACAGTGAATTTATTTATGTAGAATAAAAATATGTGCTTGTATTATATTTAATATACAATACTATTATGTCACAGCAAATATAGCTGTTTGTTACTAAACCAGAAATATTAAATTAATATTGTTTTTCAAAGATGTACCTAATTATATGAATGTGAATTCTTAAGATCTCTCTGAATTAGGTTCTGTAAGGATATATTTTTTAACACATTGAAATTGTAGAAGTTCACTTTTCTTACTTTCTGTTTTTTTCTTTTAAGGAATATTCAATTTATGGAAGCATTTCTGTATCTCTAAACCAATCAGAGAAGATCTTTAAGAAATTAGACCTTACCTTAGTAATACCATTCAAAGGTCAGAAAATACTAAACACTTACTCAAAGAAAGATGAAGATCTTTCTTAATTATAGACATATACACATTCAGATAGACACAGATCTAAGCTAGAAAAAGAGTTTATAGCTTTGATTCTAAAATAACAGCCTAGGGCAGACCGGGTGCCTCAGCAGTTTAGCCTCGCCTTCAGCCCAGGGTGTGATCCTGGAGACCCCAGATGGAGTCCCATGTCAGGCTCCCTGCATGGAGCCTGCTTCTCCCCATTCTCTGCCCCTCTCTCTCTGTTTCTTTCATGAATAAATGAATAAAAATCTTATAAATAAATAAATAAATAAATAAATAAATAAATAAATAAATAATAAAATGCCAGCCTAGGTCAAACATAGGAAAATACATAGGAAACGAATACGTACCAGTTCAGATATTCACTTCTCAGTGGACATGAAATTCTTAATTAATTGACTTGATCCCCAGACCCAGGATCACACTTTGAGCTGAAGGTAGACACTCAACCACTGAGCCACCCAGGTGTCTGTGAAATTATTTTTATTCACTTTTGTCAGCCTTGCCATTAGACTAATTTTTTTCTAGGTTATGAAAATTGATTGTGGGTCCTAATTTTGTGTGTGTGTGCGTGTGTGTGTGTGTGTGTGTGTTCTTTCTCTTATTCTGTCTTGATGGTTACTTTGGTAGGAATTTGGGAAAGAGAACCAGTGGATGCTGGCCAGATGCCATTTTAAATTTCTATTTCCAGGCAGTAGGTTGTAAAGCCCAAAGCAATTGTTGCCAAGTTGTTTTCCTAGATTTCCCCCTACCATAAAACCCAACCAGCAATATGTGAAAGACTGACCGATGTCATTGTTCATTTTTGCTAATTTCATCTCTGAAAATGGTAATTTGTTTTAAAATTTTTCACATGTGTGTGTGAGTAGTCTAGTATGATTAGACATTGTAACAATATTAAAATAATTACTAGTTGTGCTTATCATATGCAAAATATAGTGACTGATAATGTACAAGGATACGTTTTTTGAGAATTTCTTAGGGGCATATGGTCAGACACCTACTCTCAACGTTGTTTGTAATGTATTATATGAATCCCAAAAATAAAATGCAGGGACAGAATAGAGAAGATAGAAAAATACTTCCATCTGGACTGTTAGGAAAGACTTCATAACATCATATCAGATAGGAAATTAAATGAGTTATGAGGAGCATCCCAAGGAGAAAGTTGGTGGGAAGATCTTTCCAGAGTTGGGATAGTGCAATGCATTCTCATGTCTTTAGAATACTGTGTTCATGCAAAAGAAATATGGAAGACATTTAGAAAATACGAACAGAAAAGAAAAGAAAAAGAAAATATGAACAGAAAAGAAAAGAAAAAGAAAGTATGAACAGACAGTATTTGGGGACCAGGTAATTTGTATCAAGGACATGGTTGGAGATAAAGTTGGAAATATACTGGGTAGATTCTGAAAGATATTTAGTGAAATTTATACTTTTTTGTAGACAATATGCTATGTAAAGTATTCAACTAAGCTATATAAACAAAACTTTAAAAGTATAATTCTGGAATGATTGTAAAAGGTTGGTTACCTGAGACCAAATGGAAGTAGAGACTATTTAAAGGATATCCCATAACCAAGGCATGGTGTTAAAAAAAAGAAAGCAACTATTAAGATCATTGGAGTGAAAAGGAAAAAGTAAATGCAAGAGGTATTTTTAAGTACAAAGCAACAAGATATGGAACATAATTAGACGTGTGGAAAATAGTAGAAGTCTTATTGATTATAATTTTAAGTTTTCAAGATATCTAGAAGTGTGATAGTTCCACTTGCAAAATAAGTTTTTTTTTAAAGATTTTTAATTATTTATTTGGGAGACAGAATGAGCAAGACTGAGAAAGAGAGAGAGAGAGAGAGAGAAAATGAGCACAAGTGGTGAAGAAAGGGCAAAAGGAGAGGGAGAAGCAGGAAGCCAGACAGGGGCCCCAGGTGACAGGGCTCCCTGCAGGGCTCAAATCCCAGGTCTCTGGGATCATGACCAGAGTTGAAGGCAGACACTTACCCAACTGAGCTATCCAGGAAAACCAGCAAAATAAGTTTTAAAAGGAGAAGGTTGGGAACACTTGGATGGCTCAGTTGGTTAAGCATCTGCTTGGGCTTAGATTATGATCTCGGGGTCTTGGGATCAAGCTGTGCCTTGGGCTCCTGCTCAGCAGGAAGCCTATTTCTCCCTCTCCCTCTGCTGTACCCCCTACTTGTGCTGACTGGCTCTCTCTTTGTCAAATAAATAATTACAATCTTAAAAAAAAGTAAAAAGAGAAGGTTACATGAGAAATTGATTTGCACTTTATGAATAATTTATTTATTACTGTAATTAAAAATAAAATATTTAGCTAAACTAAGAAATTTTCAACAAAACGATCTAATTTTTGATAAGTAAACATGACATTGTTTTAAATGTGTCCTCTATCCATACTTGGAGAGAAATATCATGACAATGGAATAACATTTAAAGCCATCATTTGTTAATCATCACAGGCTACCCCTTAAATATCTTACAATATTGTCAACTATTCAATGAGGCTGAAAAAATTTTAAAAAATAAAGCTGCCATTTGTTAAATGAGTTTTGGGCACACAAATTTATTAGTCTATGAAACATATGTATATTATATATAATGTATATATATGTGTATATATATACATATATATATAGTGTTGTTATTCAAAAATATGTAAAGTGAAATGGAATTTGACTCAAGATAGAAGGAATAATGTCTTATTCTCAGGTCCCAGAACCGCTGAGAGCTATGCTCCAAGTTAATTATTTCAGTGAGAAAAGTACAACTAAACAGGCCACTCTTTTAGCACCATGTTTTATTATAGTAAATAGAATTATCTGCAACATTTCCCAGTTTCTTTTCTCTTCTCTGACTTTTCCATCTGTTATTTTTTTATGTTTCACACCTGCTGAGTCTGTGGAAACTAGAGAAATTAATTTTTTTTCAAATATGAATATTTATACATTGCTTTGTTCTGAAATTAGTAAGAATTGAATATGTTACTTGATATTTTACATGGTCACTAATTTGTGGAAAAGAGAAACTATCTGAGTAATATAAAATAAAAATAAAAATAAATAAATAAATAAATAAATAAATAAATAAATAAATATAAAATTGAGTAAGTTACTCATCTGGCCTGGAACAAAATAATATTTGGCACTGTCTTTAGTATATGTATATTAGTTGATTCACTTCATAAATTTTTGTTATGGGTAACATGGGCAAAATAGAGATTCACCTCTATAAATTACATTTATGTTTATTTTCTTATTTCAGAATATTGTGTAAAACTTTCTAGTGTTCGACAATGGATAATTAAAACATATATATATGTACACAAATATATGTATATACCTATACCTTCAGAACAATGGTAAAGAGGATTGTTATTACTTGAAAACCTCTTGTAATATATAAAGGGAGTGAGTATATCCAACAAGTATTCTTATGGCATCATCATGTACAACCAGTCGGAAAAGATGAATATTAATAACAGCCATACCTGTTTTTGGAGGGCTGGTGGGAAAGTTCAGAGAAGAGTTTAATGAGGAAGTGTATAAACCATATGCCATAGGGATCCCTGGGTGGCGCAGCGGTTTGGCACCTGCCTTTGGCTCAGGGCGCGATCCTGGAGACCCGGGATCGAATCCCACGTCGGGCTCCCGGTGCATGGAGCCTGCTTCTCTCTCTGCCTGTGTCTCTGCCTCTCTCTCTCTCTCTCTGAGTGTGACTATCGTAAATAAATAAATTAAAAAAAAATAAATAAACCATATGCCATAGAGAAACAAGCTGAGAGATATAACAGTAGAGATATGTAGTGTTTCTAAAGACAGAGATGTTTCAACAAAAGATTATGTTGGTCTTCAAACCATCTATATTGCCTGGACCCCTCCCAGGCACATAAGAAAAAGTAGATTTCCCAGATTCCTTGCACCCAGATGAGTCTATGTGACTAGATCTGGTAATGACATGTGAGCTGGAGTTACTTAAGCCACTTTCACACCTGGCCTTTAAAAATCCCATTGGATCTTTGGCCATGTTTCTTCTTTTCCCTGGCAGATGCATATCAAGGCTTCTAGTGTAGTTGGTCACACAGTGTAAGGAACCTGGATCCCTAAACTATTATAAGGAGGATTGCTCTTTAGTAGAATCACTCTATTGAATAGAGCAATAATGCAATCAAGTAATAAATCTGTAATGTATTAAGGCCTGAGTTTTGGTTACAGCCATTATCATTTTGTATCCCAACTGTAATATCACAATTTATAATAAGAAATGTATACATTTGGTTTCTGGCACAGAGCTCTTAAATTTTTTTAAATTTCCTAAGTGTTAAGAGTGACAAAATTGTATTTTCTTATGTTAATAAGACGGCTTTTGGACCATGTCTAAGAATGGGGGCAGATTGCCAGGAAAACCAACCATGTAATTAGAGGGTTGGAATGTCCTGTCCCATTCCCTGACCTCCAGGGAGGAAAGGGAGACTGGAGATTGAGTCCAATCACCAGCGGTCAATGATTTAATTAATCATGCATATATAATGAAGCCTCCATAAAAACTCAAAAGGATGGGGTTCAGAGCACTTCTGGGTTGATGAGGGGCTGGGCAGGTGGCACATCTGGAGAAGGCAATGAAGCTCTGTACCTTTCCCCATGCCTTTCTCTGTGTATCTCTTCAATCTGTTCCAGAGTTATATCCTTTTATAATAAATTGCTGATCCACTAAGCTACCTTTTAATTAGATCTTGTGGCACCATCTGTGCTTCAGGAGGGAAGAAGACCATGTTATCTCTAATAGATTGATGGGAGGCCAAAGCAAGCCTCCCCCATGCAGGCCTTGACAGGCATTTCTAAGGTATGTGTATTAACACCCAAGGGGACTGGAACGCCTGGCCCCAAGAGAGATCCTCAAGTGAACATGAACAAGAGGGAGGGCCAAAGATGGAGTCAGCATTGTCAGCACTCCTATAATAAGATATAAGAAGCAAGAGGAGGAGAGGGAAGAGGAGTGGTAATAGTAATAGCTTAAAGCAGCAGATCTTAATTTTCTCACTGTTCTGGAGGGTAGCTATCCAAGATCAAGCTGCTGGCAGGGCCATGACCTCGCTGCAGGCTTTAGGGGAGAATCAGTTCCTTGATTTTCTCTTAGTTTCTTGTGTTGCTGGCAATCTTTGGTCTTCTTTTGTTGTAGATATGTTATAAATGATTGCATATGCCTTGATAATGAATTTGGGTATTAGCATGTGCTATTGTTCGAATGTTTCTGTCTCTCCAAAATCCATATGTTGAAATTCCAGTGCCCAATTTGATGACATTAGGAGATGGGGCCTTGTGAGAGATGCTTTAGGTCATGAGGATATATCCATCCTGAATAGAATTAGTGGCCTTTTAAGAAGAGGCTAGAGAACTTATTTGCTCTTTCCTCCATGAGAGGACACAGTGAGAGAGCCCTGCTAGGAACCAGGAAGAGGGCATTTTCCAGAAAAGGCTTTCATGCTGGCACCTGGATCTTGGACTTATAAACTGTTGTTTATAAGCCACCCAATCAGTGGTATTTTGCTATAGTAACACAAATGGATTAAGAAATCATAAAAGTAAATTGGAGACAACTGATTTTTAAATAGAAGGTGTACATTGTCTGATTGATTTTTCTCTTTTTCATTTTTTTGTCCCCTCTTTCAATGCCCCTCTCCCCTTTTAAGGAATTTAACAATGATTTTGAGTGCAGAGTGGACAAGAATAACAAAACGCTGGTGATAACAAACAAAAGAAAATGTATTTTAAAGATATCTCTGATGTAGAATTAGTAACGCTATGTGATTGATTAGAAATACAGGAGGAAAAAGGCAAGAGTCAAACATAAGTACAAATATCCTAGTTTAGGATAGCTAAAACTAGGACTTTATATTTTTTTAAAAGGGACAGAAGCCAGTAGCGATGGGGATATTTGGTTTGTGATAACTGTAGCACATTTTATCCATGAAGAGTTAGTTTACAAAGAGAGCTATAGAGAGTTCATAGGCCTTCTGATATATCAATCAAATTTATAGACTATCTCCCTTGAAAAATAAATGCCGTAATCAGAGTATTCATAAACTCTCTGAAGTCTGTTAACGTGGGACTCAAGTTAAAACAACCACAATAACAACGAACAAGCTGAATACATGGAGAAAAATAATAGAAAAACACATATGAATAATTGCTAAGAAGCCAAGAAAATAGAAAAATATGGGATTCCCAACAGTATTAAATGCTGCAGAAAGGCCACATAGAAAAATGGTTAAAATAGATTAGGTTAGTGTCTTAGAAAGAGGCTTTCTTTTTTCCTTCTTTCTCAATTTACAATACTGCCTCCATATAATATTTTACAAGCCAACTGAATACTGCCATGGGGGCTACAGTATGAGTGCTGACTAGGAACTGAGTGTCTGTAAGAGGACACCATCTTCTGAGGAGTATCTTTGATGGGAGAAAAGGAACAAACTGGTTCAAGAATATAATCCAGTGTCAGTGACTAATAATTGAGAGGAACGGCATGAATAGAACAAGGTCCTAGATGACTGTGGAGAGAATGTGCTTGAGACCACATGTAGAGGAAAAACCTTGCTGAAGCCCTGAAGGTAGGTGCTGCCACAGGGACAGGAAAACCTACATGAGAGAGGAAAAGCCTGGTCACCACACTGATGGCCTCAGTTTCCTCTCTAAAGAAGCGGGTCATTCTGATTTTATATACAGATCAAACCTGATACAACTTTTCTAGTCAGCATTTCACTCCCAATATAAACGTACTTGCTTTCAACATCATGAGTGTCAATTGTGAGAAAAGATGTAAGCACCATCTGTGCTTCCAAATCCTCAAATTTCTTCAATGTCACCAAAGATATATTCCAGATTTATTCCGGCAGTATACATCCTAAAGAAACTTAGTAAGTGACAGGATTGATAAATTTTGTAGTTTCCTTTGTCTTGGTTGGTTTGGGATGCTGTAACCAAGTACCATACACTGAGTGGCTTATAAACAATGGGAATTTGTTTCTCACAGTTCAGAAGTCTGGAAATCCAAGATGAGGATGCGAGCACAGTCATGTCCTGCTGGGAAGTTCCTTCCCCGTTCAGATGGACAGTTTGTTGTTATATCCTCACATGACAGAAAGAGAGTGAACTGGCGATCTGGCCTCTTCTTAGAAGGACAACAATCTTAATCATGAAGACTCCATCCTCCTAACCTGATTACTTCCCAAAGGCCTTGCCTACAAATACCATCAAATTGGGGATTAGATTTCTTCATGTCATCATTTTTCAGGGACATAAACTTTCTGTCACCACACCTTGTCACAGGTAGTTGTACTGGGAGAGATCCTAATTACTCACAGATGGTCTATATGTGATGTCAGAGAAAATTAAAGAGATAACTTGAACAGGAATATACTATCACCACAGGAAAAAGAGTCCAGCATGACCTAAACTCAACTTCAATTTGTACGGAGATGCCTGGGAGTTTTAAGAGGACAATGAGAGAATAGGGAGGAGGGTGAGCAGGGACTCTATAGAGTCAGGGAATTGAAAGATTACAAAAAGCATGAAGGGAGCAGATGGCGAATGTATCAACCATCTGAGTTTGTTTTGTGAGCTGGTCCTTATCAAAGTTAGGCTCCCACCCTCCCCCAGAGATGAGGAGACTGGAACCCTTATCTTCCAGTGTGGACTGGAACAAACAGTAAATTCTTTTGTTAGCGTCTGGTTTTCTCACACAGGCACTTTAAAGGGAGCTGGGGTCATCCTAGGGATGTGGCCATGAGTTGCCAGCAACTGTGTCAGTGCTTTGTTCAAGTCTTTATAGGCCAAAGCTGAGATCTAGTAAAGAAGGGGCTGAGAGGAGCCTGGCCAGAGTTTGGTCAAGGAAAAAATCTTCGTCAATGGTTATTATTGGTTTTATCAGTGAAAAACAACCACTATTGATATCAGTGTTTTGCTCTCAATGCCAATAACAGGACACCCATACAGTCTGGCCAAACTACTCAATGCTTGTGTTTCTTTTAAAAATTCTGTGGTGTCTTTCTTCTTGTCTTTAGTCAAGAATTAAATCCTATAGGAATGCCTGGTGGCTCAGCGGTTGAGCCTCTGCCTTTGGCTCAGGACATGATCCTGGGTCCTGAGATCAAGTCCCACATCAGGCTCCCTGCAATGCTTCTCTCTCTGCTTATGTCTCTGCCTCTCTCTCTCAATCTCATGAATAAATAAATTAAAAAAAAATTTAAATCCTATGTATCTGATTGGACCCTCCTCTTGTTACTTTATAGATTTTCTGCCTTCAGCTTTTTTGACAGTATAATTAATCCTCTCTTGAAGCTCTTTATTCATTTTAGTAAGTTAAAAGTTACAGCCAGTTTGTATGTGTAGCAGAATAATTAGAGATGAGCACAGATGGGAAGAAACAAATAATCATAAGAGGTCAGTAGGGAGAGAAGAAGAGGTAAGCGACATTCCCTGATTATTAACCATGTTTTAGGTGCTGGGAAAGTTGTTTTCTGTAAATTGTAAATAAATTGTTTCCTGTTGTTTCACATAATCACTTAATATTACAGAAAAACCCTTATTATTCAGAAAGATAATTAATCTGTCAAAAATTAAATCTGCTTTTCCCCCCCGTAGATCTGATTTATTGTACTATATCCCAAACAATATTCTATAGCCTGCCTTAATTTCCAGTTTCGTTTGTCCACAGAGAATCAAAATATATGACATTTGCCAGATGAATTAAGAGAGGCATGTGTTATAGTAAGCGAAGGGCTTGGGCTTCCTCTCTGTTATCAAGTTCAGATCCCTCCTCTAAAAAAGGAGAGGGTAGATAGACATAGGACAGACAGTCCCACTAATCTTTTTTCAATAGCACATGTATAGAGGTACTTACCATTATGATCTATTATGTAACATATTTCTAACTATTTATCTTTGATTTTATCATACATTTATGCTGTTTATCCCAACATCATGGCATCGAGATAAAAAAGAAAATAACAAATATAACAGAATTTAAATAATTTAAATCTAGGACTTGCTCCACGTTCTATACTTAGAATAGGTAACTACTTCCAAACTATCAGTTTTTCAGCTTGTTAAAAGTTAAATTGCTCATATGATTCTCATTTGTGTAGGAAAAATTTTAAAGTACTCCCTTTTATTATCCTTGGGAATAAGCCTAAGTAGTTCTTAAACTGAATAATAACAGCAGAACTATTTGTTTTGGAATCGAGCTTAATTCAACAAATATTTATTGAATACCTATATTGGGAAGGCGGTATGATTAGCATTTAGAAGGTGGTGGTCCATTCCGAAATCTCATTTGAAGTTCTTGAATTTCTAGTTTCATCATCTATCTCAAAGCTTAGATATGTTAGACAGTTTGATAAACAAACTGAGAATCAACTTTTATCCCTCTCAAGGCTTTTAGGGAAAAAGTCCTCAGATTGCATTATGGGAATTATGTAACAACATCCATCATGAGCACTGGTCTACCAAGGATGCCTGAGTGCTTGATACATTGTTTTCTAACCTAAGCACCCAGGGAGTGCCACAGATGTGAAGGATACATTGGCATCAAACTCTCCCCAGTGTTTGGGTTTGTTCTTGCACTACTTATGCATTTTCCATGTAGCTCAGCTGCCAAGTCTCACACCTAAAGGGTCAATCCTTCACTATATGTAGTTTAAGTAAAATTCCACATCTACTTCCAAACTGATGCCTATACCAAGGGATTTCCAGCCATTTGGAAAGAAAAAAAAAGAAAAGCCAGGGGGTAGACATATCATTTGGTACTGTCTCACTTACAAATTACTCATGCAGACTTGTGGAGACTTCCCTCACTTGCTAATGACCAGTGCAGATCTCCTCAACTGGTTGTCACAAGCTTTTCATTCATTATATGATCCATGTTAATGACTGTAGTATTTGTGAAAATGGAACACGAGTCTCTAAAACCAGAAGTTTTTTTTTTTTTTTTTTTTTTTTTCCCAGCATTGCTAGATGTTTCTGTGAGGACAATTTCCTGCTGTCACTGCAGTGAATTGTTAGGAAAATGATCCCAAATTAAAATAGCTTGGATAGTTAGTGCAAATCCTCAAAGCCACCTGGCATTGACCTTGCCTCAGTCCCCTGAAAGAAATTAGAAGGGAGATGTAAATCCAGTACCAACGTAATGCTAAGCAAAGTAAGTTATGAAGGAAAAGACTCTCTTTCCACTTTCTTATTTTTATGCTTTTAGAGTGCTTGTGAAAAGACATGGATCCTGCCTCTGCCTTGGGTTTCAGTCACACTCTGGCAGCTCAGTGATTTGTGTATGTCAGTGATCCATTTAGTTGAAAATTGTTTATCAAAAAAATTAACATATTGTGGCCCATGAAATAAGAGAAAACCTTATAAGAAGCCTATTTACAAAAAAAAATGATAGTAATCAGAAACTCCACTCGCATTATCTTTAGAGCTTCTTTAGGGGTTGGTGAATTTCTAGAACAAATCTCTGAGACATATTCAGGTTACTGAATACAACAATATAACAATGACAAAAAGTGAGAAATAAAAGATTATTGGTGACTGAGCTATAAGAGCCAAGCATTGGGTTGTGCATTTGACAGACGTTATCTCATATAGTCATAGAAACCAGAACTGGATGATAGACGTGTAGCACGTGAGTGGCTGGGAAAACTAACAATTAAAATTTGTTTTACTTAGTATGGCAACTAGAGGGAGGCCCAGGAAGCCCAAAGGGATGAAATACTATGTAGGCTAATGACTCATTTCCTTACTTACATTTTTTTCCATAAAGATAAGCATAGAGCATAGAGACTGAAGAAAAAGAAATCATTTTGCCATACGTTTTTAAAATACTATGCTGATCAACCTATATTACCTAAGGGAAGAACTAAGTGCTTATTCTCACTTATTCTTACCTTTGCTCAATTGTGTGTTAAAAGGAAAAAGTTGCATATTTTACTCCATTTCTATTTGTTCTCGAACAAGATGGAGACACCTGGTCAGCCTATACCTTGCTCTTTTGTTTTGTTTTTGTTTTTGGCCTTTTGCTTCATCTTGTTTTGTTTTGCTTTGTCTTAGTTTTAACAGATTATGCCTTAAGATTTAAAGGGTTGAATTATTTTAACAGAGTCTAAAATATTATATATTAATATTAGAACTTTACCATGAAGGTTCTGCGGTAGTACTCATGTGACTTTAATCCACCAAATTGTGTCTTCTGCTATCAATGTTTTATTTTTGAGGAGTATAAGCTCTTGTTAAGTAAGTTCTTCAGGGAATTATTTACTAGTTTAGGATTGTCCCTTCTTCAGATGATTTCAGAGAAGAATACTTGCAGAGCCTAAATGGGAATAAAAACCAAAGTAGTCTCCAATCATAACCATGAAATAATTCTCCAGAGTCTGGTGATTTTTGCTTATAGCAGAGTTAGTTTATTTTAAAAAACAGCGTCTAGAGAAGAGAGAGGAGAAAGAAGAGGAAAAGATAAAATAAAAAAAAAATAGAAGAAGAGGAGGAAGAAGAAGAAGAAGGAGGAGGAGGAGGAAGAGGAGGAGGAGGAGGAAATAAAGAAAGAGAGAAGAAAAGAAAACAAGAAAAGAAAAGAAAAGAAAAGAAAAGAAAAGAAAAGAAGAAAAAAAAGAAAAGAAAAGAAAAGAAAAGAAAAGAAAAGAAAAGAAAAGAAAAGAAAAGAAAAGACACAATATCCAAGCTGATTCCTAAGGTTAATGTAATTCTTCCCTGCAGTTACCATGCTAGAAAATGAAGGACAGCAATGCACGAGTGGTGGGAAATGTGTGAAGGCTTAAACTGTATCCCTTACAGATTGGAACCTCTGAGAGCAGAATTTCATGACTCCATTCCCAAGAATGGCTGATACCTGCAGAATAATTCTTTCAAAAGTTCCTGATTTAGTGTTCAAAAATAAACCAATCCATAGAATTCAATTGATATTTTGCTGGGAGACGATCAAACCAAATCTTATCACTTTGCATGACTAATGTACCTTAATCTTTGTTCTTGTTTTTGGTGAGACATACTTTCTATGAAATGAAAATAGATGTACAATTCCTTAAAATAGCATAGAAGTACTGATTGCCCTACAGTCAATTAAAAGAAAAATTAGATACCACTCTGTGATCAAATCCTCTCTCTCCTTCCCCTAAAAGTTAATATCATTTTGGATACTTAACTAACCATTCCCATATATATCCCTGAATGTATTATGGCTTAATTTTCTCCCTTTGGTGTGAAATATAAAGACAAATGTCTTATATTTGTTCTGTAATTTTGTCATTTCACATAGTGTTATTTTTTGAATATTAATAATTTCGGATATATGTAGCTGGGCTATGTAGAATTTTGTTACAACTATACAGAAACTTATCCATTATTTTGTTGACAGACATTTGGGCTGTTAACTCTTTTTGCTAATAAAACAGTGATGTAACTTTATGTACATTATTATAAACATCTTCTGGACACATATGTGCAAGAATTTTTTGAGTTTTTAAGTAGAATTTCTGGACCATAATGTAATTACATGCTAAACTGCAGTAAGTTATGCCAAACAGTTTTGCAAAGCTATACTGCCGCTCCAAGAGGGAAACAAGAAAGTTAATCATTCTCTGAGTCCTCGTAGGCCCCCAAACACTTGATAACCTCTAAGAAGTACCATCTCCCAAAGATGTTGCAGGACATTAGCTTTGAGCAAACCTTCACCAATATTGGCATCGAGACCCCTACTTTCAATGATTTATGAAATAACACCTTCTGTTCACCTTTTACTCACTTTTTTTGATGGGACTCTACCCTGGATTCCTGAAGAAACTTGTACCCTGGACCACTTTCCAATTTAAACTCCTAACCCCAAGCAACAGACTTACCCTCCTTTCCTTTCTCTGTCTTCCAGTCACTAAGTCTGCTATACTCCACCACTTATGCTATTCAATAAACTGTGCCTTCACTTCCCCTTGGCTTGTGTTGATTTCTACCCTGCACAAAGCCAAGGACCCTCTTGGCTGGTCTTGTGGGACCCCCATTCAGTCCTCGGACTGACCTGCCTATGTTAAAAACAGTATCTTCCCAAGGAGTTAGGACAAGAAGCTTTTATTCTGTATATTAGAGTTGGGGGGCAGGGAGCTTGCATATGCACTTGAGTTCAACTGCACACGTCTAGCATGTCAACATGCTAGTGCATATGTCTTATGTTAAAAAAGTGGTGCAAATCTCTGCCCATAGGGAGAGATCTTAGTATTATGATGAGCTAAAGGTGATATTAGGATAACTGAGGGGGCTTCTACACAGTTTCTCAATCCAACCCAACTCAAAATGTCTCACATAGGGGCTATCAGGCTAGACACATGTAGCAAGGGGCTATGAATGAAACAACGAACTGGGTGTATCCTTAGTTGGAACTATTGTTTCGGCAAAACAAAACATATTCTTTCCTTGCCTTTCTCACTTCCCCTCATTTCTTCTGACGATAGTTTTCAGCCCTCATATTTGAGTAACTTCCTGTTGCAACCTAGCTAACAAGAGGAGGAAGTCAATCTTATTATCTTTAATTCCTTTGTTCTTTCTACATTGGGACACAATCACCTTTTCCAGGTGTTTGATTCCAGCTTTAAGACTTCTCACATGTCCAGCTGAATTCTCACATAAAATCTACCACCTAAATTGATTACTTGATTAATGTGATTAAAATGTATTTCCGTAATATTTTATGGAATCCTTTTAATTCTATAAGTTCTTATACCCTTAGCCATTTGTTATCCAAGGCATTTGTTTTCAATCAAAGTTTCTTTCACAGGCTTCTCTGATGTCAATTCTGCCAAACTCTGTCCCTTCATTAAGCTAAATTGTTCTCTTTATCTCTGCAAGTCAGATCTGAGAACCAGCTTGTCATCTTAGCTGCAGAAACAGAACTTTCTGCATGATCCCTGACTAACCATTTCTGGCAAGTGCTCCATCGGTTTGGCTGTCCCTTTAATTCTGCTATTATCAGAGGCTGGGACCTATCCAATCGGATCATGCTCTGCACATTGTCAGCTGGTGACTCTCATCTCGGGTCAATTTAAATATTTTCAGTTTACTAAAATATTCAATAAAGCATAGAAGACATACCCCATGGATTTTATTCACCTGTCTACCCAATTCTGGCGACATCGAAACCAAAATTAGGTATTCTAATGTTCCTTGTAAATTTTAAAATCTTATATCAGAATAATAGTATCTTTATTATAATTACATTTTATATGAATCCACATTAAAGTGTTATTATATAGTATCATACTCTTACATGTTATTATATGTTGTTGTCATATTTCTTCAAGTATGATCACATCTCCCGAGCCAGGGATCAACCATAGGTTGATTCTCTATCAACTTTCAATTATTTACCATTTTAAATGAATGTTTTATGTTAATATTGCTTTCAGGGCATAATTTTTATTTTGACCCCATAATATTTTTTCAAAGAGTTTATAACTTCATTTTTGAAACATTTTTTCATAAAGTTTTTCCCACAGATTGGTACTGGTAAATCAGACTCGTATGAATACGTTAGTTGTCCCTCCTGGAGCACTATCAAGGCACTCAGGTGGTTTAGACCGAGGGCCTGCTCCTGAACCAAAGGGAGCTCAAGGCACAGAATCTTTCTTCAGTGGTTCAGAAACATCATCCCGGTTTCTAAAAAACTGTACTTGTATGACATGTATGTTCACTTAAATGCAACATTTGAGGAGACTTTCCTATTTTTGCCTGTTCAAATTGTTGTTTTATTTTTGGATGCTTATTTTTGGCCTGAAAGCAGTTCATTAACAGGGATGTTGTCTGGAATTTTGGACATATTTTCTGTATAAAGCAATTTTAGGGATGCTTTTGTGTACTAGGTTTTCATTTCAGTTAAAATATACTTACTTTTAAAGATTCATTTCGTGCGGCACCTGGGTGGCTCAATCAGTTAAGTGTCTGACTCCTGATTTCAGCTCAGGTCATAATCTCAGGGTCATGATCTCAGGGTCTTGAGATCAAGCCCTGTGACTGGTTCAATGCTGGGCATGGAGCTTGCCCAAGATTCTCTCTTCCTCTCCCTCTGCCCTTCTGCCCCTGCTTTCTCCTTCTCTCAAAATAAAATAAATAAAATAAAATAAAATATTCATTTTGTGTTAAATGAAGATTAAGAAATATTTATTTTCAGTTCTTCATTCCTATTTCTTCATTATTAAGAAGATGTAAATGGATATTAATTCTTTAATTACCATAGCAACAAATAGAGATTGATTGGATCATATATTTAAAAAAACCCACTAAGTTGAACAGGCTTACAACTTGAACATAATTGCTTACAGAAGAATAAGTTCTTAGAATAACCTTCTAAATGGTTTACTTGGATATCTGCAATATGTATTTTTAAAGTTGAATATTTTAGCTAAGAGCATACACATGCAAAAATATGTTCTCTCCTTGAAATGTATCCACCAAAGCGCAGCAGGCATCAGGAAAAGGACTCTTGGTAATATTGCTCAAAGGACTGAATTGCCCTAAGGTGTAGACAACCAAATCCAGCTACAAAGGAGTGTGGGGCTCTATCCTAGAGTTTATTAAAAAAGCAAAGCGGATAAAAGTTCCCTAAAGATCATACACTTGCTCTGCCTTAAAACTGTGAATTTAATTCTGTGGCGCTGAAACTGTGTCAAATAGCCTATAGCAAAATATGTTCTATGTGCTGCAAAATGATGCAAGATAAACACTTACTGTGTTTTGAGAACTAACTCATTAGTAGGGGAAATGCCATTCTATACACACCCTAAGGATACTTGTGAGTTCACATAGGCACATAAATGTTGACGAGAAGTGTCATTAATAGATGATGCTAGCTGTACACTTTTTTAACTACTGAATTTCTATCAAGCTGACTAAGGACTTTATGAGATCTATTAGTTCAGGAAAGCACCTAAATAAAACTAATTAAAAAAATGGTCGTGATTTAATTTTGAATAACTCATTTTTCCATTCAACATATTTTCGCTTTTTCATTTGAGGCATAAAACTCTATTAAAATAGCTAATAACATTATTTGTCTAATTTCATATGGTGGAAAATTAAGGTTAGTTCAGGTTCAATTTCCCAGGACTCCAATGTAAAGATTTGTGTGAACAGCATTTATTGGGAAGTAAACCTGGAATCAGTATCTGTGGAAGGGAGAAAAAAAGTCAGATAGGCAGAGGGAGAAGTTGAGTTGCATGTAGTCCTAACAAAGACCTCGGTAGACATCAGTGGGTATTATAGAACTGGCATGATCCTTCAGAGGTCAGATCTGGCAAGGACATTAGGCTTCATATCCTCAGCATGATGATCCCCAAAAAGGGTGACAACAGAGGACAGTTGTGTGGTAGCATTCTTGGCAACTAGTGAGTAAGTTCTTTATTCCTGAAGGATTATCTGAGGAGCACAATACAGTATCCACCACGGGGGATCATGGAATTAACCTATGGTAAACACAGGTAAAAAGTGCGTGTATCAAGATTTATACCAGATTTTATAATTAGAAATGCTATTCCTGTGTTACCATACTGTTGTAACTTTAGGTTAGCATTTTGCGAATTGTTCTATCATTTTGTGTTGCTTTACATGCCTTCACTCCCCATTCATAAATTCAACTGGAACTGAGTTCTAAAACAGCATTTGACTATAAGTTAAGGAGCCTGTTTGCATTATAAAAATGAACTAATATTAGCAAGACCTTTTCATAATGCATATTTTCTGAACTAATTAACACGTTGAAATATTTTTTTTTAAAAGCACCAAATATGTAACTATTTAGTTATAGCTGCATATAAAAAGAACAAGGGTATATGAAAATTGAAGACAATGATATTTCGGTTTGAAGCATCACTAGTTATCAACAGGCCAAAAGTCTGAAGTTTATGGAAAGGAGAATATCAAGCTGTTCTAGGACGTGCCTATTACATATTCCTAAACTGCTTTTTCTTTGACTTCTTGGTAGTGATTAAATCAAGAACTGTACAGTATTTTTTTAAAGATTTTATTTATTTATTTATTTATTTATTTATTTATTTATTTATTATTTATTTATTTATTTATTCATGAGAGACACACAGAGAGAGAGGGAGGCAGAGACACAGGCAGAGAGAGAAGCAGGCTCCATGCAGGGAGCCCGACGTGGGACTCGATCCTGGGTCTCCAGGATCAGGCCCTGGGCTGGATGGCAGTGCTAAACCGCTGAGCCACCCGGGCTGCCCAAGAACTGTACAGTATTTTAAACCTGGAATAATAGGAAGATAACACAAAGTGCTCAAGAGGAACAGTTAATTTATTATCTAAAAGAGTATACATCAAGTCTATGTTTTGTGCTACAATTATTCAGATAACTAAATAAAATTATGTTCCAGAAAATTCTTTGCCTAGTGGAAAGGATGTCTTCATTCTTCTGAGTGAATCTCACAGTTTTAGTGATTTATTGGAGTATATTCAGGTACTATTTGCATAGCATCACAATATCTGTATCTTTGCCTATAACTATTGCTTGCCAGCTTCTCATATAACACCAATACAACCTATTGATAAGACAAAGACGACTTTATTGCTTACTGCAGTAAGAGAGACCGTAACTTCAACAGAACTTTGGCAGTGCCTTGGAGGAAGAAAGGAAAGGTTGGATGTTTCTGAGAATTTAAAGTCTGGTTTTAGGTGTGTCTTTCAAATGCAGAGACTTGATTTGGATCGGGTAAGTGTTCTAATACAGTAAGTTTAAGATTGGTGAAAAGAGACAAGGGAGAATTTTGAGGGAAGGGGTTCAAATAATCTTGGGGCATAAACTTTCAGTGAATACTAGCAAAGAGCTCGCAGGATTGGGGTGAAGTTTCTCAATCAAGTTGTTGGCCTGGGCAAGAGTATCCTGAAATTAAAGACATACTAGACAGAAAGCTGTGTGCGGGGAAGATGATTCCATTCTCCCAGTTGGAGATGAGCTGCTGGCGTGGGTGTGCACTGGGATCCTGGCTCCTCCATGACTGGCTGTGGGGTTTTGGGGTCCTTAATTTCTCTCTGTGTCATTTTTTTTCTCTGTGCTTATATCCGCCTCCTAAATGTGTTATGAGGACTACATAGGTAATTTGAATTGTGACTGACACATGGTAAGCAAATAAACAGATATTTACGGTTTCCCTCACTTCCTTGACCACCTATTTACACAATATATACATCCCCGCATCCATCAGGTAAGGGTTAAGGGGCTAAGAGTAAAATAAATTTGATTTGGAGGTGTATTTTATTTGGGCATATCATTGACTACGTGTGTGTGTGTGTGTGTGTGTGTGTGTGTGTGTAAATATCTATGAAGGTAATCTTCATGGCTCAGTTAACTAGTTAAAAGTAAAATGTCAAAAAGCATCTGGATGGCTCAGGTGGTTAAGCAGCGGACTCTTGATTTTGGCTCAGGTCTTGATTTCAGAGTCATGAGATCAAACCCTGCTTTCTGTTGGGCTCAGCACTCAACAGGGAGTCTGTTTTTCTTCTACTCCCTCTGCCCCACTGCCACTCTCTCTCTCTCTCTCTCTCAAATAAAATTTTAAAAAATAAATAAAAAATTTAAAAAAATAAAAAAAGTAAAATATCACATAACCAAACTGCCCAAAAGAAGGAAATATTTGAAAGTACCTACATTTTCATTTAACACACATGTCAAAAATTATACCACCAGATGATACCATCATAGAATAGTAACATGTGTAATTGCTGACACTTTTTCTACTTTCATATGAAATACACAGCCGTAAAATTTCATGATTCTCAGAGTACCAGAGGATTTAGTTGCAGTGAAGCCAGCAAGCAGAGTCCATATTATCCAGCTTGTTTATTCCTTTACTCTTCCAAGAAATATTTAATAAGTATCTAATATGGGTTGGGCTGTGCGTTACAAGCTGGGATAAAATGACAAGTCAAAAGAGACAAGATCACTGTCTTGACAGATTTAGGTCTGTTGGCAGAAGGAAATAGAATTCAAATAATTACCCAAGTAAATAATGATGGTGCTGTGAAGGGCAGGACGATTCCAGGGGCCTTACAGTAGGAATTGTCGTTTGACCAAGATCTAGGAGGGTTCCAAGGGTTAAAAATGTTGAGGGTCCAGGGGTGGGTGTTCCACACATGGAATCTGCTGTTGTGGGAAGATGTGCAATGGCCTGAGAGAAGTCCAGTGGGCAGACGTTGCAGCAGAGAGCTGGGAGAGAGTTGAATGAAATCAAGCAGTGCAAATTGGAGAAATCAGACTATGAAGAATCTTGAAGTCTGTCTGGAACCTGGAATCCGTGTTAAAGATTTCGTCTCTATTCCAAAAGTCACTAGAGGATTTTTAGCAGGGCTGAGGAAAGAAGATGGGAAAGAAGAACTTATGTGATATCTAATTGAGGTTTAGGGTAAAGTTTAAAAGGTTACCTTTTGGGGAAGTAATTGGAACAAAAAAGTTCTGAAAGTGTAGGTATTTCTTCTCCTGTGGCTGTTCTCTCTCTCTTTTTTTATTATTATGTTTGTAGGGGACTTGTTGCTTTATAGTCTCTATGTGTATGATTTGGGTTGTGGCATTAAATAACTAAAAATGTATGTGAAAATACCATACCAGGGGTACCTGGGTGGTTCAGCTGGCTAAGTGTCTGCCTTTGGCTCGAGTCATGATCCCAGCATCCTGGGATGGAGCTTTGAGTCAGGCTCCCTGCTCAATGGGGAGCCTGCTTCTCCTCCTTCTGTCCCCAACTTGTGCTTCCTCTCCCTCTCTCTAGTGCTCTCTCTCTCTCAGATAAATAAAATCTTATAAAAAGAAAATACCGCACCAGTGTCCATTGACAGGATAGTTAAAATTAAGTTTACAGTGAATAATTACATTTAACAAGTTCAATCTACTTTGCCAACCATAAATACAAATATAGAACAATGAGAAACAAGTAAGTAAAAGAAAGTTGCTACACCTTCTTACGGAATTTTTAATATATTTTGACTCATTTGCATTCAGTTTATTTTCAGCTGCTTTTAAACAAAGGTCTACTAATTACTACTGATAAAGAACTCCGCCTGACTTTATTTTCCTTGAATTTAGAAGAGCCCTCCTAAAGAAAAGCTCTGTTGTAGAGGAGCAAGAGGAGATAGGAAGTTTCAGATGTTTGTAAGGCTGTCATGTGAAAGAGTCAATGGACTCATTTGGTTTATTTCTGGAATATGGGTGGAGGGTTTATAAGTGAAATTTATGGACTGGCAAAGTAAATTCAGAAAGAGGCATGGTTTTTAAGCAATTAGACCTATTTAACTGTGAAGCTTTCATTTTCTAGAAATCGTCTAGAGAGGATGGGATTTCATCTCCATTTTCAAAAGGAATTTCAGTCAAGATTCTAATCTTTTTCTCTAGGCAAACACCATTTATGTTGCTGCTTGTTCCAAAGCAAATCTTTTGTCTATCTATCTCTCTTTCTTTCTCTCTTTCTTTCTCTAGCAACTCCTGCCTCTTAATTCTGAGTCTCACTCCCAAATGGAGGCTTGTGATGATGTAACATTTTTTACCCCTTTGCAATTAATGTCTCAAAGTAAATATCTCAACCACTTCTATTCTGGAAGAAGTAATATTAAACATGAAAAAATTGTCAAATTAAGTTAACGTGTGTTACAAAATTGGAAATTAACTGAATTCTTGACATATGCTGGCGGAATTTGGGCAAGCAAGAACATTGTTACTATCCCCTTTTTAATGCAATCCAGTTGCTTGCATTATACTAATCTTGTTTTCCTTTCTTTCTCACCCATATATGGGGTTTGAAATAGTCTAAGTAGGCTCACTGAGGGAAGATTATACACATACACTCAGAAAGTCTAACAGTAAACTTGGCTGAATTAGTCATAGATTTAAATAAGATCAAACTGTAAAATTTGTGAACTCTTAGATCAATCCCTGGCTCTAGATGCTGTCTACGGTAAACATGAGCAAATTATTTGACCTTTAGAAGTCTCAGCCTTTTGATTAGTAAAACTGAGCATAATAACAATTCTCAATGCATGGGGATTTTTTGAGGATTAAATAAGAAAATTAATATATCAGCATAGCACCTGGTAAATAAGAAAACCCAACACATTTTCTGTAGTAATATTATTATAAAATAAAATATATTATTCTACAGCTCCAATATAGTCAGCAGTTAAAATAATTTTCTTCCTTAGAATATCATCTTACTTGGGGTGCCTGGGTGGGTGAGTAAGTTAAGTGTCCAACTCTTGATTTTGGCTCAGGTTATGATCTCAGGGTCATGAGATTGAGCCCTAAGTCAGCCTCCATCCTCTGTGAGGAGTCTGCCTGAGATTCTCTCTCCCTCTCCCTCTGTCCCATCCCCTGCTCTCTCTCTCTCTGTCTTTCATATAAATAAATAAATCTTAAAAAAAAAAGGAATATCGTTTTACTTGAATTTTTAGCACAACTTAATGGGAAAGGAGCATCGGGCTGGAATTCCAGCAATTTCCTGGCTTTCTTCTTTAAGTGGACAGAACATGTCAAGGGAAGAGGGTAAAAGAAATTAGTACAGAAATGATTTGCTCTAGATCAACTTAAGTAATGTGTAACACAAGATACACAAAATCAGAAATAGACAGGTTTCAAGAATATTATTCTGTGAAATATATGTTGTCCATTTCATTAACCACAATTTGAACTCGGGATTTTCTTTAATAATTCCTGAAAAAATAAAAGTCTATACATGTGAATATGGTTATTTGAGAATTCCTGGACCAATGCATGTAATTTATTCAATGATACAAACATGCAATATATATATGCACACTCACTTGTAACAGTGTGTTATACCCATTGTGCAATTCTGTTACTAACTTTAACTCTTGGCCACCCTGGAGTTGCTGAAATTTTTATCCAGAATCTACTAAATAAGTATCTCCATACTGGTTCTATTCAGGAATTTCTTCTATCATTCATGTTCTGAAAATTTAAGCTACACTTTATGTCTCAGTGTGTCTTTGTGCCAACATCACATGGGAATCTTTGCTGGACACATCACTACTCTCTTCCAGGACTATTATAGTATTAACTCTTACAATTGACATATATTGAATAATATTTCTCATAATTTTCTTGTAATATTCTAGCCCTGCAAGATAGTTATGTTATTTCTATAGTTGAAGAAACAGATTTTTTTTTAAGATTTTATTTATTGATTCATGAGAGATACACAGAGAGAGGCAGGGATATAGGCAGAGGGAGAAGCAGGTTCCCTTCAGGGATCCTGATGTGGGACTTGATCCCAGAACCCCGGGATTACGCTCTGAACCAAAGGCAGAAGCTCAACCACTGAGCCACCCAGGTGCCCCATAAATAGATATTTGGATTGGGCAAATTATTACCTGAGATCAGCAGATTAATAAATATCAAAGCTACTTTAAATTCCGCCATTATGCTAATCCTACCTCTTCTCTTTAGCTGAATAACTTAATGATAACTTTTGCTGAGAAGCATTGTTAATCCCTTCTCATCATTCCCACAATGATTCATTAACTCAGTGAGAAACATTTAGTGAACACTTAATAAATACTAGATATTTTTCTAGGCTCTGGGATACTATGGTAGGAAGCATAGACAAGGTCCATAGATATACTTTTGGGCTTTTAGAGTCTTGGATGAAGACAAACAATAAAAGGTATATTAAGGAGTCAATACATAATTTCAGATATTTACAAATGCTCTGAAGAAAATAAGAGTATAGAAAAAGAAAATGACTAGGAAAACGGTAATACTGTAAATATCATGTTAATGTCTAGCATATAAGTGAAGGACTCTGAGAGAAAATATTTGAACAGATACTAAGGTATTAATAAGAAACAAATCATATAAACATTGAGGGAAGAAGCTTCCAAGTATAGAGAAATAGTGAGTAAAATATCTGAAGAGGAACAAACTTTCAGTGTTTGAGAGATGACACAAAGGTCAGTTTGTATAGTATATAATAAAGGAAATGGAGAGGAATCAAAGAGACCAGAGAGATACTGGGTTTAGGTCAGATAGGGTCTTGTCAACCTGGTCTAGAGTATGAACTTCATTCTAAATGTAACTGGAAACCATTAGAAAGTTGTAAACTGAAAGATTATGATGCCTTCTTTTTTTTTTTTTTTTTAATTGTAGCAGCATGGAAAGTACAAAATAAGATCCAGTCCTGCATCAGGCTCTGTGCTGAGTATGGAGCATGCTTAAGATTCTCTCACTCACTCTCCCTCTGCCTGCTAAAAAAAAAGCATAGTCTATATGTGCTGCTGATGTGAGCACAAAAAACAATAAATCCTAGTCAAATAAGTCTGGGAGATGTGTTTAAGGTTTTTCCACTTTTTTGGCAACATTTTATTCTCCTTTAACATGCTTATTTGCAATGCTGTCTTTATAAATGGTATATTATACTACTCTCAATATCTTTAATTATGTATATTTAATCTCAAAATTTTGAATATATACTGTCCATTAGTATTGGAGAAACACTCTTTGGAAAAAGCTGCAAAAAATTGTGATGTGTCACATTATAATGTCTCAAATCTACAGAATAAAATTACATCCCTAAATTTCATGCACAAGTTTCACACGTTAACTCGGAAATGAACACCTACATATGAACTTCAGTATCAACACATATGTGACAATTAAAGATAAGCATATTAACAATACCATATGCAACCTTTCTTAAAGCATGAAGATCTATTTATGTATGCAAGATGGGTATTCTAATATTGATTTAATGTTTAAGAGCACTAATTAACATACAAGGGCATAGGAATTGTCTTTGTAAACCACTACAAGATACAATTTAAATTAGCAAATTTGTGTAATTGGTTTTCTAGAATTATTTATTATTTATTTCTACAATTATCTGTTAAAAATAAGCATCATTTTCTTTTGGATCCTCTAGGAATAGTCAAAATAAAGAAGATGGAATATTCCCTGTTCTTTAACAATGTCCATATTAGCATCAGAGCCGGTGAGTTAAGAATGTCTATAAAATAGGTTTCAGTATTTGTCCCTTCTTGAATTGATGGAAGGATCCTGATGCTAGTAGAGTAATTTTACATTCTTACACTCTCTCCAACATCCTCCTTCAAAACTGGCTGTTTTTGTGTCATTCAATCCAGGTTTTGTTCATCTTATATAGAGGGGAAAATTAATAATTTCATCTGAACTTTGGTTTTTATGTATATCTCTAGTGACACAGCAGGAGCAGAAATGGTTCAGAATCATTTGTCAACCAAAAAAAGTACCCATGTGACCTCCAAAACAGATTTACAGTGAAGATGAGACACTGAAAAATGAAAGTCATATGGAAACATTGAGAAATCAGTAGGGGGTGAAACACAGGTGGCATTATTTATTTAAATGTAGAAAGACACAAATAGAAGTGATAATTCAGAAAAGAAACAAAACATTATTCTGGCAAACAGAAAGAAAATAACAGATAGCTAGTTTGTATTATTTATTCATGGAGGTGTAAAGAAGAAGAGTTGCTGACATTTGTCAATTATCTATAATTATCATAAGATTAATTTTTGAATTTCGACCATTTTGTTTTGAGTTTTGAGATGACTTGTGGACTTTTTTTTTCCTTCACTAAGGGTCATTTAAAAGGCATATTTTATAAACATTTGTGTTTTCAGACTAAATCAGTACATGTGTTGGCAATAAAGAATTTGGAACCTTTATATAGCTTTCTTTCAAGATATATATGTATCACAATGCTGCAGAAAGTCATGTCATTTGTATATATCTGTATTAAAAATAATTTTTTCTCCTTACTACAAAATAAAATAATAAATGCAAAAATAGATAATTTCTTAAACATCAATTTTGACATAACTGTAGAATCTCATGCAGTTGTAAAAAATAATACAGTCATACACACATGTACTTTCTTTCCTGCTTCCTCCAGAGGTAACATCTTATGAAACTGTAGTGCAGTATCACAACCAGTATATTCGTATTGTTAATGGAATAGTTCCATTGCTTAAAATATCTCTTTTATAGTCATATCTACCTCCTTCTCCTCTCCTCAATTCCCTAAACATTCCCAACCACTAACCTGTTTTCTATTTTTAAATTTTATCATTCATTTCAAGAATGTTATATAAATGGACTCACACAGCATATAACCGTTGGGGATTGACTTCACTCAGCATAATATCCTGGAAATTCATCCGAGCGGTTACATGAATCAATAGTTCTACCTTTTTTATTGCTGAGTAGTATCTTATAGTATGGATCTGCCATAGTTTGTTAGCCATTCACCTGTTGAAGCATAACCAGGTTATTTTCAGTTGGGAGCTATTATGAAGTAAGATGCTGTAATCATTCATCTGTGAAAATAAGTTTTTTTTTTTTTTTTTCCTGGAAAAGATGCTCAAGAATGTGTGTAAGTTGCGTGGTAGTTGCCTATTCAGTTTTACAAGAAATCAGAATCTTTTCAAGAGTGGCTGCATTATGTTACATTTTCAACAGCAATATGAGTGACTCACTTTCTCTGCATCATCTCTGGCATTTGGTATTATCACTTTTTTTTTTTTTTTTTTTTTTACATTTTACTCATTCTGATAAGGATGTACTTATGTTTCATTATGGTTGTAAGTTGTATTTACATGATAGTTAATGATGTTAAACATTCTTTAATGTGCTGTTTACTATCATTATATCCTCTTCAGTGAAATGTTTGTTCATGCCTTTTCCTCATTTTGTACTTTTTTTTTTTAAATTTTGTATTTTTTTAAACAAGTGTTTACAGTTCTTATATATTCTAGATATGGTCCTTTGTTGAATATAGAGTTCAAAAAATAATTTCTCCTAGTTTGTGGATTATCTTATCCTTTTCATGTGGGCTTTCATAGAGTAAAAGTTCTTAATTCTGATGATGTCGAATTTATCAATTTTGTTTTGATGAATCATGATTTTTGGTATCAAATCTAAGAATATTTTACTTAGCCCAAGATTCTGAGAAATTTCTTCTTTGTGTTTTTGTAAAATTTGTATAGTTTTGAGTTTTATGATTACACCTTTGATCCTTTTAGAGGGGGATTTCATTTATGTATTTATGTATATACTTTACCTTTGGATAACCAGTAGCTCCAGCACCATATGCAATATCAAAAAGGCTATTCCTCAGGATGCTTGAATGGCTCAGTGGTTGAGCATCTGCCTTTGGCTCAGGTCATGATCCCAGTGTCCTGGGATGGAGTCCTGCATCAGGCTCCCTGCAGGGAGCCTGCTTCTCCCTCTGCCTATGTCTCTGCCTCTCCCTGTCTCTCATGAATAAATAAACAAAATCTTAAAAAAAAGAAAAAAGGGCTATCTCTCATTCATTAATGATCCATGATCATGGTATGTTTCTCAATTTATTTATGATTTTCAGCCCATTGGTCCTAGCATTCCTTGTTAAATTTACATTTAAGTATTTCATATTTTTTATACTGATGTTAAATGACTTTGTGCCTTTAACTTATGTCACCATGTATTTACGTTTAGTCTATAGAAATGTACTTGATTTTTGCATGCTAATCTTATATCCTGTAAATTGTTGAAATGATCTCTTTGTCCTAGAAGTTTTGTTATTGTTTTTTAAATTCATTGTTATTTTTGCTTTGCCAATTGTAAAACAGAGGCAGTTTTAGTCTTTCTTTCTAATTTGTGCGCCATTTATTTATTTACTTATTGCCTTAGTGCACTGACTAGAACTGCCAGTACTATTGGATAAGTGGGGAGTCTGAATGTTCTTCTTTCTGATCACAATCTTTTATCCTTAAGAATCCTCCAGGTTTTGTGGTACCTGGGTAGTTCAGTTGGTTAAGCATCCAACTCTTTTCTCTTTAGTTAAAGATTTTATTTATTTATTCAAGAGAAGCACAGAGAGAGAGAGGCAGAGACACAGGCAGAGGGAGAAGCAGGCTCCTTGCAGGGAGCCTGATGTGGGACTCGATCCCAGCACTCTGGGATCACACCCTGAGCTGAATGCAGACATGCTCAACTGCTGAGCCACCCAGGCATTCCTCAGCATCCAACTCTTGATCTCAGGGTACTGAGTTCAAGCCCCATGGTGGGCTCCACATTGGGCATGAAGGCTAAAAAAATTCTGCAGTTTTTTTGAGGATGATTTGCCTAGTTGAGATAGTTCCACTCTATTCCTGAGTTGTTGAGCCTTTTGCTTCCTTAATCATGATGGGGGGTTGAATTTTGTCAAATGTTTTTTTGGGGGGTTGAATTTTGTCAAATGCTTTTTTTCTGCATCAGTTGAAATAAGCATATAATTTTTCCATTTTCAGTCTGTTGATATGGTGAATTATACTGATGGTTTTCAAATGTTAAACTAGCCTTGTACACTTGGAATAAATTCCACTTGGCCATAGTTTGAGGGTTTTTGAGTCTAAGTTCATAATAGATACTGGTCTGTAGTTTTCATTTTTTTTGTAATGCCTTTGTCTAGTTTTGCTATCATGGTACTAGTGCCCTAATAAAATGAACTGGAAAGCGTTTCTTCCTCTTTTATTTTCTGAAAGAGATTAGAAAATCTGTGTTAAAATAATTTTCGCTTAACAGAGAGTGAATAATGGGGACATAACTTCAAATAAGATGCAGCTTTGGGTTCTTTCTCTCTACAATTTTGTTAGAAAACATATCCCCAAAATCTAGGGCCATTTATACTTATCTGAAACATTTTTATTATTATATCATTGAATTGTGATATGATTAAATGAACTATATTGTTTATTACTTTCTAGTAGAAGGCCTTACAAAATTGCCTATTATAAAAATTTATGTAATCCAGAAGGTTATACATAAATATTCCTTGATCTATCCCACTCAATTTACCTCTGAGTTCTACTTTGGTAGTGTCTGCTTCTGGTGAAAATTTAGAAATACTTTCTTTTTCTTCTCTCCTTAATTATTTCCATGAAACTCTTTTTTTTTTTTTTTTTTTTTTTACATTTTAATACCCTCTCTTCCTAGTATACCAGTCCTGTTCCTACTCTGTACAACAAAGGCCCTTAGAGTTCAATATGCTCCAAATCCCCATTTTGGTTATATTTTAGGAGGATGCTTAAAGCCTTTCCAGATTCTTCAGAGTAGAGGAGATAAAACCAAACATCCCATGTCTTGCTAATATTGGCCATCAGCCATAAAGTATAGTTGTGTTTTTTTGTTTTATTTTGTTTTTTTAACGATTTTTAAAAATTTATTTATTCAAGAGAGAAAGAGAGAGACAGAAAGACAGAGACACAGGCAGAGGAAGAAGCAGGTTCTATGCAGGGAGCCCCATGCAGGAGTTGATCCTGAGACTCCAGGATCACACCCTGGGCCACAGGCGGCGCTAAACCACTGAGCCACCTGGGCTGTCCCATAAAGTACATTTGACTATGAAAAGTACTCCTAATTTCTACCCATCAAACTTCTAATTTTGTAATGAAGTGGGGGGAACATATGCATTGAAAAGGGGTTATGAAGCTGTTTGAGATGAGCAAAAAATATATAGTATAGCAAAATGAGTGAAAGAAAGAAATTGGACATAGACACTAGAAATTAGAGGCAAGACTGAAATCTGGGACAACGGGGACATTGCCTACTGATACAGTTTCAGTAGCTGAGATGCTATAGGTGATCACTAAACATTTATAAAATAAAGTGACATGAATTAGGAGACTATAGTGTTAAACACATGACAGGCATATGAAGCATTGCCAAGTAAAAGCAGAGCAAGTTTGAGGACAAATAGGGTATGGGAAGTAAAAGCTAAAACTTTTCAAAGGTCATAATGAGGTGTTGAGTCTTGAGATTATAATGGTACTAAACTCAAAAACTGTGTAAGAGAATGAAAAAATAATTTAATCTTTGCTATGTCAAGTGTGGTCTACAGACAAGCACAATGGCAGGCCTGGGGATTCATTGGAGATACAGAAACTCAGCACACTCTCATCCCCTAAAACCTACTGATTCAGAATCTACATCTAAATAATATCTTCCTTTGATTTACACATCTTAAAAGTTAAGAGGAGCACTGATAGTGGATTTATATAAGAAAAGATAATGCAGTGTATAAAATTAAAATTTCTTTGGCAATGGCAGAACATTTATTATAAACTACTCACTGACATGTTCAATAGTCCTGGTGTCCATGTGTTAATATAACTTTTTTAAAAATAATAAACATTTGTGGAATAAATGAACAAATGTACAGCAGGTTGGTATTAGGGAAACAGAAAAAAAAAAAAAAAAAAAGAAGAAGAAGCAATGACTTTTCTGGTGCCAGTATGTTTGCTCACCCCTGACCCAAATCACCATGATCAGACTCTCTGCTCCACTTTTCTCTTGTAACAGAAATTGCAAAGTCCTTCTCCTTTCTCTTATCAAGACCTATCTGTGCATCTGAGTCCTGATACTTAGGCAGCAGAAGGCCCTATTTTAGCCTTCCCTATTAGGATTTAGTCAAGAAGGCTGTGCTAGCACTGTTTTCTTGTTCCCTTGATCATTCCTAATTGAAAGTGAAACTTTGCATATATTGAGAGTGACTTCAGATGGAATTGGGAGAACTATCTAGACAGTAGGGATCTGGAGGCCATGCTGCTCTAGGTAATTTCCTCCCCGTGATTATGCAGAACTAGCCCATGTTATAGCTTCCTGTCACCTTGCAAGTTGTTATCTGTTATACAGGGATGGGGGTGGGGACACCCCTTGATAAGCCACATTCACTTTGTCATAGATTATTTCAAATTTCTCAGCTTATATGTAGAAGTTATATAATTTTTGACACAAGGGAAAATGCAGCAATACCCTCTGGAGCAGATGTCATAATAAATGTCATAACATGCCAAGAGCCCTTGAGCATTGTAGAATTTGTAATGGAAAAGAGGTGTTTCTGTGTTAAATAATGTACCAGTTTGAAATAAGTCAAGTTTTCTGAACTATATAAGTCTTTGTTTTATGGTGCACCAGTGCTGAAAGCTCATGGAAATGATAAAGGAATTTACGGTAATTATGGTTGTAGATCAGTCAAGGTAGTCAATTACATCAATCAAGGTCCTTAGTCAAGGTGATCAGTTATATCAACCCCACAGGTCTTCTGGCCAGTGACAAGGGTGACCAAGGTAAGTGCCCTATTACCAGAAATTAAAATTGTAAGGCCATGTTGAAATACCACAATTTATCTCAATGAATTTCAGATCATTCAACATATCTTCTTTGTACATACCAAATAAATTATTTATTTATTTATTTATTTATTTATTTATTTATTTATTTATTTATTTGACAGAGAGGGAGGGAGAGAGAGCACAGGCATAGGGAGCAGGAGAGGGAGAAGCAGGCCCCCCCACTGAGCAGGGAGCCTGATGCAGGTCTCCATCCCAGGATCTTAGGATAATGACCTGAGCTGAAGGCAGATGCTTAACCAACTGAGCCACCCAGGCACCCCCAAATTTATTTTTAACAGCAACTGACACATTAATTTTTCTTGTTTACATGACTATAGACTCTGGACAAAGTGAAGGCAATGAGGACGGTGGCAATCCATTTAAATTCCTATCACAAATTATTATAAAACAAAACTTCACAAAGTTTAGTATGTTGAAATAAAATTACATTTTGGAAAGTAAACATATAAATATATTTTATATAAATATATATTTAATAATATAAATAATATATAAATACATATAAATAATATATAAATATATATATATTTGGATATTTTTCAGACCAACAAAGGTCCTTTTTAAAAATGTTGATGCACTGTGCACTTCATTCTGACAGTAGTCACAAAACACAAAATCACACTTTTTCATGCCTTTCTTCATAATCTAGCTTGGGAATTGCAGTAATAGAGAAGTATGAGAAAGTAAAAACAGGTGCAAGTGATCAGAAAGCAAGTATCTTTCCTAATTTTAATGTATCATGTCGCAAAAATTTGCCAGAAAAGCCAGTCATTGCTATTAGCAGATAAAACAGAATTTTAAACACTTATAATCAAAGCCAGCTAATGTTTATCAAAAACATATACATTTGTGCAGTATCTATTGTAGCAAAATAGTGCCTGAGTGAAAATAATTCTGAAAGTATTCACTAAATACATACTATTCAATCTATGGAAAAAAATTAAACCATTTTTAATGGCATTCCATGTTCAGATTACACTGGCAACTGCATTTGAAACCTAAATAGGTCAATCTAATTGTTTTTCTCTTAAATTAGGGGTAAGGCAGTTCTCTGTCAGAGGGCTCTCTTTTTTATCGACTCTCATTCCTTTATTAATGCTATTACAGTCACATTACACAGAAGCAGCCTGACCTGCCTGCACAATATTATCTGGGTAGTGGTGGTCACTGATAAGACTGGAAAGAGTTCATAAATTTAAAAGAGTTTTAAATGTATCGCCTCTCTATCTTACATTAAACCATTAAGATATTAAAAGACCTACAAGCCAGTCCATTTAGGGTCAATATTAATAGCCATGTAAGAAATGACTCCGCATTCAAAGAGCTCATAAAATTTCCACTAAAGTAATAGCGCATCTTTTCCTTGCACGCGGTCAATCTGACTGCAGTTCAAATAGGCTCCTGAACATTCCATCTTCCATGTGGGGAAGAAAAAAAAATGTTATACAAATTTCCTAAAGGTAATCAATACTGGATAATAAAAGTTTGTTTGAAAAGATGCACAGTATTCTTCCTTTGGTGAGGCTGCCAAAGGTCAGCATGGAAAGAAAAATGGAAGATTAGAGAAAATGAAATGGAGTCAGCCCAATGGCCAGTTTTTAAGCAACTAATTCCAATGACTTGGCACTTCCAACTCAATCTACACACACTGAGATGTGCAGTTTTAACAGTGAAACATTAAATACCCTTGACAAAGGGAAACAGTTTGAGGCAAGATTTTCTGTCCCTAAATTCATATTTTATGTGTGTACACAAACACGAATATTATTCTGTATGAAAGATGTCCTTCAGGGTAGTTCAAGAGACTTTTATCAAAATAGGGAATCCCTGGGTGGCTCAGCAGTTTAGCACCTGCCTTCGGCCCAGGGCATGATCCTGGAGTTCCGGGATCGAGTCTTGCATCACGCTCCCGCATGGAGCCTGCTTCTCCCTCTGCCTGTGTCTCTGCCTCTCTCTCTCTCTGTGTCTTGAATGAATGAATGAATGAATGAATGAATAAACAAATTAATTAATAAATAAATAAAAATTTATTCAACTATAAACACTAGAAGTCTTTTCTACTCTATGAGAAACAAATAGGCATATATATATTTTTTTAATTTATTTTTTATTGGTGTTCAATTTACCAACATACAGAATAACCCCCAGTGCCCGTCACCCATTCACTCCCACCCCCCACCCTCCTCCCCTTCTACCACCCCTAGTTCGTTTCCCAGAGTTAGGAGTCTTTACGTTCTGTCTCCCTTTCTGATATTTCCCACACATTTCTTCTCCCTTCCCTTATATTCCCTTTCACTATTATTTATATTTCCCACATGAATGAGAACATATAATGTTTGTCCTTCTCCGATTGACTTACTTCACTCAGCATAATACCCTCCAGTTCCATCCACGTTGAAGCAAATGGTGGGTATTTGTCATTTCTAATAGCTGAGTAATATTCCATTGTATACATAGACCACAGCTTCTTTATCCACTCATCTTTTGATGGACACCAAGGCTCCTTCCACAGTTTGGCTATCGTGGCCATTGCTGCTAGAAACATCGGGGTGCAGGTGTCCAGGCGTTTCATTGCATCTGCATCTTTGGGGTAAATCCCCAACAGTGCAATTGCTGGGTCGTAGGGCAGGTCTATTTTTAACTGTTTGAGGAACCTCCACACCGTTTTCCAGAGTGGCTGCACCAGTTCACATTCCCACCAACAGTGTAAGAGGGTTCCCTTTTCTCCGCATCCTCTCCAACATTTGTGGTTTCCTGCCTTGTTAATTTGCCCCATTCTCACTGGCGTGAGGTGGGATCTCATTGTGGTTTTGATTTGTATTTCCCTGATGGCAAGTGATGCAGAGCATTTTCTCATGTGCATGTTGGCCATGTCTATGTCTTCCTCTGTGAGATTTCTGTTCATGTCTTTTGCCCATTTCATGATTGGATTGTTTGTTTCTTTGCTGTTGAGTTTAATAAGTTCTTTATAGATCTTGGAAACTAGCCCTTTATCTGATAGGTCATTTGCAAATATCTTCTCCCATTCTGCAGGTTGTCTTTTAGTTTTGTTGACTGTATCCTTTGCTGTGCAAAAGCTTCTTATCTTGATGAAGTCCCAATAGTTCATTTTTGCTTTTGTTTCTTTTGCCTTCGTGGATGTATCTTGCAAGAAGTTACTGTGGCCAAGTTCAAAAAGGGTGTTGCCTGTGTTCTTCTCTAGGATTTTGATGGATTCTTGTCTCACATTTAGATCTTTCATCCATTTTGAGTTTATCTTTGTGTCTGGTGCAAGAGAGTGGTCTAGTTTCATTCTTCTGCATGTGGATGTCCAATTTTCCCAGCACCATTTATTGAAGAGACTGTCTTTCTTCCAATGGATAGTCTTTCTTCCTTTATCGAATAGTAGTTGACCATAAAGTTCAGGGTCCACTTCTGGGTTCTCTATTCTGTTCCATTGATCTATGTATCTGTTTTTGTGCCAGTACCACACTGTCTTGATGACCACAGCTTTGTAGTACAACCTGAAATCTGGCATTGTGATGCCCCCAGATATGGTTTTCTTTTTTAAAATTCCCCTGGCCATTCGGGGCTTTTCTGATTCCACACAAATCTTAAAATAATTTGTTCTAACTCTCTGAAGAAAGTCCATGGTATTTTGATAGGGATTGCATTAAACGTGTATATTGCCCTGGGTAACATTGACATTTTCACAATATTAATTCTGCCAATCCATGAGCATGGAATATTTTTCCATCTCTTCGTGTCTTCCTCAATTTCTTTCAGAAGTGTTCTATAGTTTTGAGGGTATAGATCCTTTACCTCTTTGGTTAGGTTTATTCCTGGGTATCTTATGCTTTTGGGTGCAATTGTAAATGGGATTGACTCCTTAATTTCTCTTTCTTCAGTCTCATTGTTACTGTATAGAAATGCCACTGATTTCTGGGCATTGATTTTGTATCCTGCCACGCTACCGAATTGCTGTATGAGTTCTAGCAATCTTGGGGTGGAGACTTTTGGGTTTTCTATGTAGAGTATCACGTCATCGGCGAAGAGGGAGAGTTTGACTTCTTCTTTGCCAATTTGAATGCCTTTAATGTCTTTTTGTTGTCTGATTGCTGAGGCTAGGACTTCCAGTCCTATGTTGAATAGCAGTGGTGAGAGTGGACATCACTGTCTTGTTCCTGATCTTAGGGGAAAGGCTCCCAGGGCTTCCCCATTGAGAATGATATTTGCTGTGGGCTTTTCGTAGATGGCTTTTAAGAAGCTGAGGAATGTTCCCTCTATCCCTACACTCTGAAGAGTTGTGATCAGGAATGGATGCTGTATTTTGTCAAATGCTTTCTCTGCATCTAATGAGAGGATCATATGGTTCTTGGTTTTTCTCTTGCTGATATGATGAATCACATTGATTGTTTTACGGGTGTTGAACCAGCCTTGTGTCCCGGGGATAAATCCTACTTGGTCATGGTGAAAAATCTTCTTAATGTGCTGTTGGATCCTATTGGCCATTATCTTGTTGAGAATTTTTGCATCCATATTCATCAGGGATATTGGTCTGTAATTCTCCTTTTTGGTGGGGTCTTTGTCTGGTTTTGGAATTAAGGTGATGCTGGCCTCATAGAACGAATTTGGAAGTACTCCATCTCTTTCCATCTTTCCGAACAGCTTTAGGAGAATAGGTATGATTTCTTCTTTAAACGTTTGATAGAATTCCCCTGGGAAGCCATCTGGCCCTGGACTCTTGTGTCTTGGGAGGTTTTTGATGACTGCTTCAATTTCCTCCCTGGTTATTGGCCTGTTCAGGTTTTCTATTTCTTCCTGTTCCAGTTTTGGTAGTTTGTGGCTTTCCAGGAATGCGTCCATTTCTTCTAGATTGCCTAATTTATTGGCATATAGCTGTTCATAATATGTTTTTAAAATTGTTTGTATTTCCTTGGTGTTGGTAGTGATCTCTCCTTTCTCATTCATGATTTTATTAATTTGACTCTTCTCTCTCTTCTTTTTAATAAGGCTGGCTAATGGTATATGTATCTTATTAATTCTTTCAAAGAACCAACTCCTGGTTCTGTTGATCTGTTCCACAGTTTTTCTGGTCTCGATTTCGTTGAGTTCTGCTCGAATCTTTATTAACTCTCGTCTTCTCCTGGGTGTAGGATCTATCTGCTGTTTTTTCTCTAGCTCCTTTATGTGTAAGGTTAGCTTTTGTATTTGAGTTCTTTCCAGTTTTTGAATGGATGCTTGTATTGCGATGTATTTCCCCCTCAGGACTGCTTTTGCTGCATCCCAAAGATTTTGAACGGTTGTATCTTCATTCTCATTAGTTTCCATGAATCTTTTTAATTCTTCCTTAATTTCCTGGTTGACCCTTTCATCTTTTAGCAGGATGGTCCTTAACCTCCACGTGTTTGAGGTCCTTCCAAACTTCTTGTTGTGATTTAGTTCTAATTTCAAGGCATTATGGTCTGAGAAAATGCAGGGGACGATCCCAATCTTTTGGTAACGGTTCAGACCTGGTTTGTGACCCAGTATGTGGTCTATTCTGGAGAAAGTTCCATGTGCACTTGAGAAGAATGTGTATTCAGTTGAGTTTGGACGTAAAGTTCTGTAGATATCTGTGAAATCCATCTGGTCCAGTGTATCATTTAAAGCTCTCGTTTCTTTGGAGATGTTGTGCTTAGAAGACCTATCGAGGGTAGAAAGAGCTACATTGAAGTCACCAAGTATAAGTGTATTATTATCTAAATATTTCTTCACTTTGGTTAATAATTGATTTATATATTTGGCAGCTCCCACATTCGGGGCATATATATTGAGGATTGTTAAGTCCTCTTGTTGGATAGATCCTTTAAGTATGATATAGTGTCCCTCTTCATCTCTCACTACAGTCTTCGGGGTAAATTTCAGTTTATCTGATATAAGGATGGCTACCCCTGCTTTCTTTTGAGGACCATTCGAATGGTAAATGGTTCTCCAACCTTTTATTTTCAGGCTGTAGGTGTCCTTCTGTCTAAAATGAGTCTCTTGTAGACAGCAAATAGATGGGTCCTGCTTTTTTATCCAGTCTGAAACCCTTCGCCTTTTGATGGGGTCATTAAGCCCGTTCACGTTCAGAGTTACTATTGAGAGAGATGAGTTTAGTGTCATCGTGATATCTATTCAGTTCTTGTTTTTGTGGATTGTTCCACTGAACTTCTTCTTAAAGGGGAATTTTAAGAGTCCCCCTTAAAATTTCTTGCAGAGCTGGTTTGGAGGTCACATATTCTTTCAGTTGCTGCCTGTCTTGGAAGCTCTTTATCTCTCCTTCCATTTTGAATGAGAGTCTTGCTGGATAAAGTATTCTTGGTTGCATGTTCTTCTCATTGAGGACCCTGAATATATCCTGCCAGCCCTTTCTGGCCTGCCAGGTCTCTGTGGAGAGGTCTGCTGTTACCCTAATACTCCTCCCCATAAAAGTCAGGGATTTCTTGTCTCTTGCTGCTTTAAGGATCTTCTCTTTATCTTTGGAATTTGCAAGCTTCACTATTAAATGTCGAGGTGTTGAACGGTTTTTATTGATTTTAGGGGAGGATCTCTCTATTTCCTGGATCTGAATGCCTGTTTCCCTTCCCAGATTAGGAAAGTTTTCAGCTAGAATTTGTTCAAATATATATTCTGGCCCTCTGTCCCTTTCGGTGCCCTCGGGAACCCCAATTAAGCATAGGTTTTTCTTCCTCAGGCTGTCGTTTATTTCCCTTAATCTATCTTCATGGTCTTTTAATTGTTTGTCTCTTTTTTCCTCAGTTTCCCTCTTTGCCATCCACTTGTCTTCTATGTCCCTCGTTCTTCCACCTCGTTAACCCTCGTCGTTAGGGCTTCTAGTTTGGATTCCATCTCATTCAATTGACTTTTAATTTCTGCCTGATTAGCTCTAAATTCTGCAGTCATGAAGTCTCTTGAGTCCTTTATGCTTTTTTCTAGAGCCACCAGTAGCTGTATAATAGTGCTTCTGAATTGGCTTTCTGACATTGAATTGTAATCCAGATTTTGTAACTCTGTAGGAGAGAGGACTGTTTCTGATTCTTTCTTTCGAGGTGAGGTTTTCCTTCTAGTCATTTTGCTCAGTGCAGAGTGGCCAAAAACAAGTTGCATTGGGAAAAGGAGAAAAAGAGAGGAGAGAAAGAAGGAAAGAAAAGAGAAAGAGAAAAAAAAGGAAAAAAAAAGAAAAAAAGAAGAAAAAGAGAAAGAAAAAGAAAGAAAGGAAAAAAGGGGGTGGGCGAAGGAAACAAATCAAAAAGCAAAACAAAACAAAACAAAACGACAACAAAAAGAAAAGAAAAAAGAAAAGAAAAGAAAAGAAAAAGAAAAGAAAAAAAAGAAAGAAAAGAAAAGAAAAGAAAAGAAAGAAAAGAAAAGAAAAAAAGAAAAGAAGAAAAGAAAAGAAAAGAAAAGAAAAGAAAAGAAAGAAAAGAAAAGAAAAGAAAAGAAAAGAAAAGAAAAGAAAAGAAAAGAAAAGAAAAGAAAAGAAAAGAAAAAAAGAACCACCGGGGAGTATCTTCTGATTCTGTGTACTTTAAGTCCCTTGGCTTCTCCTGGAAGTTGTCCGTCTCGCTGGTCTTCTGGGGGAGGGGCCTGCTGTGCTGATTTTCAGGTGTTAGCAGTTGGGGGAGCTGCTCTGCCCCTGCCTGGTGCCTGGCTCAGTGGTGGTTGTTTACCCCGTGAGGCCCCAGGAGGAACAACCGCAGTGGCGGGGCCAGCTCTGGAGCCCTGGATCAGCCCCCACAGGAACTCCGGAGCTCTCCGTCTGCAGGGCCTGGAGGCTCCGGGGCGGGGCCGCTGATCTGCTCAGCTGGGGCAGGAGCGTCCTCGCTGTCCTGGGCCCTCCCGGCCTCTGCCTGTCCCGGGGGAGGCGGGATCCTGGGCTGTGTCCCGGCGCCCTGTGCTCCGGAGCCTGCGCTGGTGGATTCGAGCTCCCGCCCCGCAGCCCCCTCCGCGGAGCCTCTTCCTCTGCCCGAGCCCCCTCAGCTGCTCCCGCCCCGCAGCCCCCTCCGCGGAGCCGCCCCCGAGCCCCCCCGCCCCCAGCTGCTCCCGGGCCGCGCAGCCCCCTCCGCGGAGCCGCCCCCGAGCCCCCCGAGCTGCTCCCGCCCCGCACCCCCTCCGCGGAGCCGCCCCCGAACCCCCCGAGCTGCTCCCGCCCCGCAGCCCCCTCCGCGGAGCCGCCGCCCGAGCCCCCCCGAGCTGCTCCGGGTCCCGCCGTGCGCGCTGCAGCCCTTAGGGAGCTCGGGGCGCTCTCCCGGGGCGCAGGTGTCTGTTAGTGTCCCGGGGAGCCCGAGGGCATCCCCGCCCTCCCGGGTCCTGCTCCACCTCCCTGGAGCCCCTTTCCCCCGGGAAGGTCGGTGCAGCTCCTGCGTCTCCGGGATGGGGCTCTCCTGTCCTGGGGACACTCGCCCCGGCCTCAGCCCGGCTCCTCGCGGGGCCCCTCCCCCTTGGAGGCCTTTGTTTCTTTATTTCTTTTTTCCCGTCTTCCTACCTGGATAGAAGCGCGAACTCTTCTCACTGTAGCGTTCCAGGTGTTCTCTCTTTAATTCTCAGACCGAATTCATAGATTTTCAGGATAATTTGAAGGTTTTCTAGGTAATTTGGTGGAGACAGGTGATTTGGGGACCCTGCTCTTCCGCCGTCTTGCCCCTCCCTCAAATAGGCATATATTTATGTAGTGTCAACCTTATCGACAAAAACACAGCTATTAACACTTGGCTAAATAATAGGCTTTACTGGTCAGAGATGTAATCAGAATATAGTTTACAAAATAAAGAAAAATACAGGATTGGGTTTTATATTCACTAGAAGAAAAAGTTGATTGGTATGAATTCAAAATTCCGGAGTAGGAAAGAAATATCAGACCTTCATAAATCTCCAGAGGTGCAATTTACTCCATCAGTTTTAGAAAAAGAATAGGCTCATAGTGAACAATGGTCCCATGGATTCTCCTAACACATCAGCTCATATATTTATTATTTTTCTTATTTGGTTTCCAGTTGGAAGTTTCTTCAACTGAAGGAATTCCCCTCCTGTTCCAAAACCTGCAGAGACAGGATCGGGCATCGTGTATGTCCAACCCAAGGGTACCCCGATGCCAGAATTGTTGAAGTTAAATGCAGATGTACTTGAGATGCCAAAGCTTGCACTAAGATTACCGAAGGTTTATTTATTTTTCCAAACTCAAATGTGGCCTCGGCCGTATTGTTTCTAAAACAGCTCGTTCCAAAACTTTGAGTTTGAAGACCCTAAGCCACTTGCCTGCAAGTCAGTGCCACTGCTCCTGTTGAATCTGTGCTAAACCATAGTGCAGAAATGGCTGAGGGCCAGTCGCCTTCCTTGCTATGCTAAGCTTGCCCACGGTGGTGATGACGGCTGCTTCATTTGCATGTTGCTGGACAGCCTGGGTCTGGTAGTTACCCGGGTGCACTGTGCCATTTCTTAGCTTCTGCGGGCCTGACTTCAAACACATCTACCATTTTCCAATATGTTTCAGTAGAGGGCATGTTGCTCTTTGGGCACTTTCATGCTCTTAGTAAGAGACTCAAGTTGCATGACTAAAGCTACAAGCAGCAAGTTTTCTGCTCTTGCTAAATCTTGAGTGGTTATATGGGAATTATTTGCTTGAATGACAAGACAGTTTTCCACTTCTTCAAGCTGCTGTTTGTACTGCTGCAACCAATGTGGGGAACAAAGACAGAAGAAAATGTAGATAAAATTAAACATCCGTATAGCCTACAGCCTGCTGACAAATACTTGAGGTAGGCTTAACATTCCTCCAGGAAACTCCCAACTGCCTAATGCTTTGCTAGAGGGAAGAAGCACCTCAGCTTGACAGTAGTGAGGCCTCCAGGGTCCTCTGAGTCTTCTTTAGCATGTGAAAGTCCTCTGGGAAATTTCCTTTTGTCTTTACCTCCCCCAACTCCCAAGTATATAATCAGCCATTCTGCACAACCCCAGTGCAGCTCTTCCTGCCCATGGGTCCTGTCCCCATGCTTTAATAAAAACATCTTTTTGCACCAAAGACCTCTAAGAATTCTTTCTTGGCCATCATCTCCAGACCCCACCACTTCAAACGACACCAAAACTATGCCTGAAAATGCTGAGCTGTGGTTGTGATGTGGTTGGCAAAAGCTGTGTTTTTATTTTGAAGTCTGGGTAGTAGCTCCTGCGTTCTGGAAGCTCTATGCGCCTTATATAACTCCTAACTGATTTATACTTTCAAGTTGTTGATATCAAGAGCATTTTTTTGTTCACACACTGGCAGCCCAAGGCAGAAACTGCTTTAAAGTCTTAATATCTTACGCATTACATTGCGTAATGTTTTTTGTTTTTTGGGGTTTTGTTTTGTTTTTGGTTTTTTTTTGGTATTTATTTTTGTTCTTTCACAAATTTCTTAAGATTTCCCATATCCTGGCAAATGACATGAGGAAGATTTTCATCCTTCTGTTCTTTATTATCTTCTGGTCATGCTCCTCTTTTCTCACTCTTTTTATATTATGAGCTACTAAAATCTACACTGCTGGGTCTTCCCTGGCCACATCTGAAGCAGCTACAGTAAATGTCAAAGTCACGCCTGTGTCCTCCTGTTTAAGTTTTAATTTTTAATTAATAAGCTAATTAATTAATTTTGAGAGAGAACAGTGAGCAAGCAGGACATGGCGGGGGGGGGGGGGGGGCGGTTGGGGTGGAGTGGAGGCAGAGGGAGAGAGGGAGAGGATCTTAAGCTGGCTCCAAGCCGGATGCAGGGCTGGATCTCACAACCCTGAGATCATGACCTGAGCCAAAATCAAGAGTCAGAGGCTTAACAGACTGAGCTACCCAGGTGCCCCTCTTCTGTTTAAGATTTGATTGTTGTGCTTGTACCTGCCGAAGCAGCTATGCATAAGTGTAAGTGTACATGGGAGTCTAAGTCTGGGTTCAGGTAAAAGTCTAGCCAACCATAGAGAGAAAGGGTTGTTGATGCAGTTGAAGTTTTTGCTGTGGGTCCACCCAAATTATTTGGAGTAAATTCCATGGAAGCTTCTGGATTAATATTGCAGTAGACAGAACAGTGCCACCACCAGCCAAGCAGAAGTAATAGATGATGTGGGAAACAAAGGCAGAAAAAAATTATTAAATTTTCTTACTACCTATATCCCATTGACAGACAAGTCCTTAAAACAGACAGAGGGACATTCGTCTAGGGACTCCATTGGCTCGATGTTGATGCTTTGCTAAGGGCAAAAGGCAATCTTAGCCTGACCCCCAGGATCCTGTAAGTCTACTTTAAATATAAAAATTCCTTCAGAAATTTCCTTTGTCTCTAACCACCCCCACCCCCACCCAAGATTCAGGTTGGCAATTATCCCCCCAGCATACGGCCCGCTGATATACATCTGAAGGATCTCATGACCTCATGACTAAGGTTTTATTAGATAGTTATAAATTACCACTCCCAACAATAAGTAGCCCCCTCAAGGTCCTGAAAACCTTGCCTCCAAATTCATCAGAGACTAATACTATTCCTAACCCCCTCCCAACTTGAAAGTATATAATGGGACACTCCTCATGACTCCAGTCCAGCTTTCTGCCCACTGGTCCTGTTCCCTTGTTTTAATAAAACCATCTTGGGATGTTTTTGCATCAAAGACATCTCAAGAATTCTTTCTTGACTGTTGGCTTTGAACCCGAATGTCTTTCCTACATCAGTAGGTAGAGTAAATGGTGGCTACATGGTATAGGACTCCTGAATTTTAAACTGGAGGCTGTTAACAGCTACAGATGTCGGTGGCATCCCCAGAGTTAATCTGGCAGTTACCGTCATTGCCGTTACTGCATTTTTTCCTTCTAGAGTGAACTCAGTGGCAGGCTTATATCCAAAAAAGTCCAGTTCCAAAATCTCTGAAGGAGCAAACATGGGTGCAATTGCAAATCTAGAGTTCCAAAATTGAGCCCCTCAGAAGGAACTTAAACAGAACCTGCACTTAGGAGTCTGTTCACTAGGTATTTTTTCCTTGAATGATTATAGCATGGGGCAGGGTGGTGGCACTAGATTGTTCTGTGCTGATTGTGGCCATATCACTGGTGGCTGTGGTGTTGGAGACTATTGTCTGGTTCCTGACTGGATTCTCACTCCCAGGGAGTTGAGACTTTCACAGGGCTCGAAGTTCAACCTATCACTCACTTTCAGACCCAGTCTGGCAAGATCTTCTAGCCCCAGAACATAAAACCACAATCTGGAACCCATGGTGATTTTATTTTGTATCATATTTTGTTTGCTAATAACCACTTAACAAGAATTCTCACCTAACCATCAGTATTCCTGTCTCTAAAATAGTAAGTTACTGGGGCGTCTGGGTGGCTCAGCAGTTGAGCATCTGCCTTCAGCTCAGGGCATGATCCCGGGGTCCTGGGATCAAGTCCTGCATTGGGCTCAGAGAACTTGCTTCTCCCTCTGCCTATGTCTCTGCCTCTTTCTTTTTGTCTCTCACGAATAAAAAAAAATAAATAAAATCTTAAAAGTAACATAAAATAGTAAGTTACAGGTAGACGTTAGGAATGATATTGTTGGATCTATGCATAATTTTCTTTTTTAGTTCATGGCATATTTTCTTTTATTACATAATGTTTTGAGGAAAGTTTCTTGATGTTGAGTAATTTTCTTCCTCTATTTCGTCTATATTTTAGGTTTGCAGTAGGAAGACATTTTCTTTGATGGTTCAGTCTTTTAGAAGGATGTAAATAGGCTTAAAGTTCACCTCTCAGGCATTGTTAACTATAAATATCACTGTTGTTTCTTGTCTACCTGTCTATTCCCTCTCCCTTTCCTTTGATATAATTTATTTTAACAAGTGGCTCTAGCACTTGCTAATGTAGTCTCCTATGCAAGTATCATTCACTATTATTAGTCTCCTTGCTCATATAATTACATACATTTTTAAGTAATTAGAGCAGTGCTAACATTATTCATCTGTAAAACATCAATGAGCTCGTTTTTTCAATAAATAATTAAAACTGTACTTGACAGACTGATAAGCCATAAGAGGGTTTTCTCATTTTCCAAACAGGGCTTTGCAGACAATACTTTAACAGTGTTGGTATGCATACCGAAAGCTTTACATATTTATTGGAAAAAGCATTTTTTTTAAATGAGTTTGGATACTTGAAGTTTTAGATTTGGGTCGGTTATGAATTATGGGCCCTCGAGAATTCTCTTTTCTTTCTGAACCTTGCTCTTTTTTCTTCTGCAGAGTAATAACTACTATTCACCAGAAAGGAGTTTGAAAATATTAAATAAGATAATATTTATAAAGTACCCAAGTAAGAGCTTGCTGACTTAAGATGAGTTCTATAAATATATAATTCCTCAGTTCCCACCTTTCATGTAACTGAGTCCCTCTTCAGTTCCACCACTGTTATATTTTGTTGTGAAATATAAAATTGTGCTACATTCTTCCTACAGTAAGGTGGAGGGCTTTTTTTTTTTTTTTTTTTTTTTTTTTTCAGTAAAAACCCCACATTTTTACAACAGAGGGTGTTTCATTCTTGGCTGTTTTTCTTTTCCCAATACAGAAGATTTATACAAATCATTTCAATTTTTCTTAGCTGTATAATATATTCAATTTACTGGAAAATATTAAGTATGGAGTTCACTTCAAAGCACAATTACATAAGTTATGATAGATTCTTTCCATCTGGACAAATTCTTTTGTCTTTACTAAATTTTAGTAAAGACTAATTAGAGTGTCATTTGTGTAATCAAAGTGCTTTTACTACCAAAGGACAGTAACAGAAATAAGAACAACTCTAATTACCTTGAAGAATTATTTGATTTATTTTAAAAGCATTGCCCATGCATTGCTTTCCCTGTTCCAGGTTTTAGAGACATCAGGAAACAGTAATCCTGTTCTCAGGGAACTTAAACCTTCGTAGTGATAGAGAATAGAAAATCAACAAATAAACAAAGTCTTGAGTAGCGACAAAATCTCTGAAGAAATATAAAGCTGGATGATGCAAATATTTTCTGGTACCAGTGAGGACAGGGTGTGGTTTTAAATGGAAGCCAGTTTTTCTCTAGTAAGGAAAACAAATGAAGTGAAGGAAAAAGGCATGGCAATATTTTCTGAAACTAGGTTTCAGGCACAGGAAGCAGCAATGCAAAGGGCCTGATGATGAGGGAGCTGAAGGCTGGATGAGGACAAAGCACAGGCTGACACCCCACAACCTCCTCCACCACCTTCCTGGGTGTTATGGGGGTGTTTCTTTCCTCCAGGAAACTTACAATATCTTAATGTTAATGCTTTGCTAGAGGGAAAAACATACTTAGCTTGGTCATAGCAAGGCCTCCAGTATCCTAAGGATCTTCTTTAGCATATTAAAGTTCTTTTGGACACCTCCTTACCTCCCTAACCCCACAATATGTAACCAATTGCTCTTCCCGACCCCAAAGCACCTCTTTCTGCCCACTGGTCCTGTCCTTTAAAAATCACCTTTTTGTACCAAAGATATCTCCAGAATGCTTTCTTGGCTGTCAGCTCCAGACCTCACACCACCAAACCTCACCTACATTCAAAACTACATCACTAACATGAATGTGTGTCTTACATGTTTGAGAAGAAGAAGAAGAAGAAAAAAAAAGCCACCTGGCAAGGGAAAACGGGATAGAGTAGTACGAGATAATACTGCAAACGCAAACACATCAGAGCCCCCTGCATTGTGGGGCCTGTTAGGCCATTGCCTGGTCTTTGGACTTTATTCCCTATATGGGGAGCTTTTAGAGGAAGGGTGTTTTGCATTTAGATCACTTGTTTTGCGTTAGAAGATCACTACCATCTGTGTGGTTAACTGACTGTGAAAGACCAGGAATGGAAAAGGGAGACTGATTAGGAACCTATTATATTAATTCAGGTGATAGCTGATGCTGATTTGGATCAGGGAGACAGAGTAGAGATGTGAAAAGTAGGAGGATCTAAATATATTTTGAAGGTAAAACAAAAATAATTTCCTATTACGAGGCTGTATGTGGAATGTGATAGAAAATAAAAGATTTTCTGAAAATCTGAAAGGCGGCACATAATGGGATTTATTGGCTCAATTAACATAACAATCCCAAAGTAGGCCAAGCTCCAAGTACCCTTTGATCAGTATTTTTGGCTCTGCTGTTTTGTGATCCTCTTGGTGTTATCTTTCTCTATTGGCTGGCCTTATCCTTCACAGAACTAAAATAACTGCAGAAATCCAAATGTCCCATCTGTACATCATACTACTCAGAAGGGAGAACTTTCCTTCCAAATATTATCAAATTAAAATCATAAATTTCCCTCTGTTAGATCCAATTAGATTATATTTCCACATATGAGCCAATCACAAGGGACAGGGGAATGCCATATGCTGAGAGGATTTCAGTGTCATCATAGAGACCTCCGCAGCCAAAATGTGTCTTAAAATGTCTTTTTGTTGCATCAGCTATCTAAAAACTTAAGGCCACTAGATAACCACATATCATCCACTAATCTACTTGACATCTTGAATTTAAAGGCCATTTGGTTAATTAGAGCTGTGTTATACCTGCCTAATGAGTATGGCACATTCACCTTCACATCAATGCTTTCATTCATGTTTCTCTTCATTTGGAGCATCCCTTCTTCTTCACTTGGTCTATCTATGTTATAATCGTCCTCTGTGACAAGCACAAACCCTAACTTGTGCCTAAAACCTCCCCTAAAACACCAGCACTCACTGCTCTTTACATTTGACAATTATTACATTGTCCATGGCATCAACATGGTGTTTTTATACTTGATTACACTCAGTGTAATATAGTTTTTTAAAATTCATTTTAATTCCCTAATTACAGTATATGTATCCTCCTCAATTAGATTTTGAGACCCAAAACTGGGAGGAAGGAACATGACAAATACTGGCTTTGTATTCATTCATAGGGAATCCTTTTGGATAGCATCCTTGTCTTTGAGTGAGTATTTATAATTGATAGGATAACAACCTATATTTATGCTATTGATGATTAATTCTATTGATAATTCTACTGATAATTAATCAAATATTGATTTTGATTAATTGGTACGTTATTAGAGTATCCCTTGACTCCTACTACAGACAATTTACTACCAACAAGCTAGCATATAAGTGATCTCTAGACCACAAAAGAATAGTTCTAACATGTAAGTCAAAAATCCATAGAAGAAAATGGATAAATTAAAGCCACTGTGGACTTACTAGCTCATCTTAATTATACTTTTTGTATTCTAGCCTACTTACTGCCAGAGAGAAAAGAAGTAAACAGAAAGAGAAAACAAAGAAGGGCAAGGAAAAAGAGAGCAGAGAAAGAGAAATGAAAGAGAATGATATTTGAAAGCTACTATCTCAAAGCATCTAATATTCAAAACCAGATATATAGCCATTAAAAATATATCCTGGTCATGAGGTTTTAAATAAAACACCACAAAAAAAGACCCAAATATATACTCCATGGAAAAAGAAGAGGTTGTACTTTATGAAAATTAAGGTCTTTGCTTTGCAAAATACACTACTAAGAGAATGAAAAGACAAGCAAAGACTGGGAGAAGCCAGGAGCAGAACATTTATCTAATAAAGGGCTTATATCCAAAATATACAAAGAACTCTTAAAATTCAACAAGAAGAGGGCCACCTGGGTGGTTCAATGGTTGAACATCTACCTTTGGCTCAGGTACTGATCCTAGGGTCCTGGGATTGGGTTCCCCATCAGCCTTCCGCAGGGATCCTGCTGCTCCCCCGCCTATGTCTCTGCCTTTCTCTGTGTCTCTCATGAATAAGTAAGATCTTTAAAAAAAAATTCAACAAGAAGAAATAATCATTTTTTTTAAAAAGTGGGTGAAAGATCCAAATAGACCTTACCAAAAAAGATCTAGAGGTAGCAAAATAAACATATAAAATGATGTTTAACATTGTTGTCATCAGAGAATTACATATTAAAATAACAACAAGATATCACTGCACATGCGTTGGAAAGACAAAAATCCCAAGTAGTGACAAAATCAATACTGCCAAGAAGGTAAAGCAACAAAACCTCATTCATTTCCAGTGGTAATTGAAAATGACACCCCAGTGTAGGAGAAAATTTGCCAGTTTCTTACAAATCTAAATATCATTTTACCATATGATATAGTACACCGCTGCTTCTAAATTATTTAGCTTACTGATTTGATAAGTTCGTCCACCCTAAAACTTGCATGCTTTATTCATAATTGTCAAACACCGGAAGCAACCAAGACATCCTTCAGTAGGTGAACACATAAACTGTGCTACATTTATACGATGGAATATTATTCAGCCACAAGAATAAATCAGCAATTCAGCCATGGAAAACAATGGATGAATCTTAAATGTATATTTTTAAGAAAGAGAAGTCAGTCTGGGACGGCTCTGTAATCTATAATTCTAATTATCTGACCTTATGAAAAGGCAAGATTATAAAAATTGCATAAAGATCAGTGATTGTCAGGAGTTTGGTGCAAAGGAGAAGGTTGAATAAATGAAGCACAGGGGTTTTCTTAGGCGAAAGTATTCTAAATGACACAGTCATGGTAGACACATGAAATTCTGTGTCTATTAAAACCCATAGAAATTTAAAACACAAAAAATGAACCTTAATGGATGCAAATTTCAAAAAAATATTATTTAGGAGATTTGGAGATCCCAGGATGAAAGGTAGAATGCTATAAAAGAATCTCATGTATTACAAATACATGAAACAACTTTGAAAATGTTGGTGACCTGAGTAACTTTGGAAATGAGTGAAGTTTGTGAGACTTAAGTCAAGAGGCAGTATATGCTATCCCTGTGCTCTAGTTGATAACTTTGTTTCCCATGGGTACACAGGTTAACAATTCTGTAACCACAGTGCATACTGGGATTGATTAATCAAGTCAATGAATAAAGGTTGATTGAACTCAGGTTTCTTACTGCTATAGTGGTAGTTTGCAGATAAGCAAGGGAAGGGAGCTGGAATGATCCATTTGGTAATGAATTAGACTTGAAGTCAACAAAAATAACACAGATTTAGTGTAATATAGACAGATATTAAAATTACTTTTTTTTTAAATTTTTTATTTATTTATGATAGTCACAGAGAGAGAGAGAGAGAGAGGCAGAGACACAGGCAGAGGGAGAAGCAGGCTCCATGCAGGGAGCCCGACGTGGGACTCGATCCTGGGTCTCCAAGATCCGCCCTAGACTGAAGGCGGCGCTAAACCGCTGAGCCACCTGGGCTGCCCATAGATCTCAGTTTCTAACACTGTTTTCTGATAACAGGAACCAGACTCCTTGAAGAATGGCTGACTCTAGCATGGGGGCAGGAAATATACATGATGAGCCTAGGGCATTTTGTAACACCAGAAATTAAGAAAATGCTCATGTCCCTGACCCCCACATACATACATAAATATGAGGTATATGAAAGGGACACAGAAAGCACCTGTCTTCCCAATGGCCAGAGCTGAAACAATTTGAACAACAAAATAAGAAAAGTAGTACTGGGTTATAACCCAGTATATAAAATGAATATTGATGAGTATATACAGATATAAATAAATGATTGAATGAATGAATGAGTGAATGAATAAATAGGAGAAAAGACAATTTTTTTTTGCAGAAGAATTCTAAATAATTCGTGTAGATAATGTGCCCTTAAGGAAATGGTGAATCACTCTCTACCCCTCACATGTCAGTTGCACATAGTGACTTCTTTCTGAAGAAGACATATGGAAAGGGGTTGGGGTGGAAAAGACTAACTTTTTTATTGGAGAAACCTAATAAACACTATCTTAGCCAAAAACTTAAGTTCAACATGAGTAGTGATAAATCATATATCTTTCATAAGATGTGAAGACAGGGAACCTGGGTGGCTCAGTGGTTGAGCACCAGCCTTTGGTTCAGGTCATGGTCCCGTAGTTCTGGGATTGAATAATAATAATAATAATAATAATAATAATAATAATAATAATAAATGAAAACAGTACTTCATTCCTGTGGCCCTCCTTGTAGAAGTCCATACGTAGTATAATTATGAGAAAGTCAAATTCCTATTGGGAGACAGTCTTTATTTATTTTTTAAAGATTTTCATGTATTTATTCGTGATAGACAGAGAGGCAGAGACACAGGCAGGGGGAGAAGCAGGCTTTCTGCTTGCAGCCCAATGTGGGACTTGATCCCAGGACCCTGGGATCATAACCTGAGCCAAAGGCAGATGCTCAATCACTGAACCACCCAGGCATCCCTGTGAGATAGTCTTTAAAAAACCTGACCCTTAAAAAAAAAAAAAAAAAAAAAAAAAAAACCTGACCCTTACTCTCAAAAGTGTCAAGGTCATCAAAGACAAGAGAAGTCTGAGAAACTATCGCAGCCATGAGAAACCTAAGGGTACATGATGACTAGATATAATGTGAGATCCTAGATGAGATCCTGGAACATAAAAAGAAGCTTAGGTAAAAATTATGGAAATCTGATTAAGCTATATATTTTAGTTAGTAATAATAATATATCACTATTGGTTCAGTAATTAGAACAAATGTGTTATACTAATGTAAAATGTTACTAAAAAGGAAAATGGGTATGGAAATATAGGATCTATCTGTGTTACCTTCACAATTTTCTGTAAATTTAAAATTGTCCTATAACTTAAAAAAATTATATTTAAAAATAATTTAAATCCTTACTCTTCAATGAAACCAAACCAAACCAAATTATTTGTCCCTTTAAAGATGAGTCAGGGGTCTAAGCCAAGTCATTGTAACAACAGGCTCTGCAATGCATATTAATCCCAAAAGAGAACCCTGTACAAGTAGTTCACCCCTAACCCAAACTAATTTCTTAAGAATCCAGAACAGGCTTTGTCTGAATGGCAATGCTGTGACAACCTTGGAATGTGGAAACATCTGGATGGTCATTTTCTGTCTTTTTCTATTCTGCCTCTAAAAATGTATGACTGACGATTTCAAGGCAAAATAGCATTAGGACATCTGAATAAAAACATATTAAATATACTAAAATGGAAGGGTTCTAGTTCTGATCGCAGAACACATTTGTCATCAACAGAGCATCAACAATACTTATTATTGAAACACAATCTTTAATGATACAAACCACCTTTGTAACTCAGGCCTATAGATATTTCTTCCATTAATGAAATCCTTTGAATGCCCTAAATAACTGAGTGTTCGGAAGCCAGCAACTCAAATTGAAGTTAGAAGTGTTGTTTGTACAGGTGGTTTGCCTACTGGGAGCTGAAATTCTTACTTCTGTTGTCCATATCAATTATTCTGAGACTTTTTCTGTTTAGCATCTGCCAGTTTTGTAACAACAGAAGACTCTTTAAAAATTGCTGACATAACATTTATCAAATTATCCTAAGAGTGACATTCTGATTTCAAATAAAAAGAATCAAGAGTAGAAGGAAATGCTTGGATGCTTAATATTAAGCAAGTTGGAGGATTCTCTCATATTTAAACATTTAAAACGTGTCAATTAAAATTATTTGTTGTATGCTGTCTCCAAATAATCCTTTCTGAAACATTTTAGTTTCTTTATAAGTAATAGTATTTTAAAGCACTTATCTCCGGATTTAGAATTTTTTGATTTTGCTTTTGATTTGTGAAATTTTGAATCTTGAATTCAAACCAATAGAAAAAAAATATGGTGTTTGAAATGTATGTTTATTGCTTAATTTTTAAGTATTATTGGAAAATTAGGTTATGTACACACAGAAACACATATATAAGGCTGATAATTGCAAAAACTTCCTGAATTCTTCTTACAAAGAGAGTCTCTGAATTTTGGCTTTGTGGATAAAATTAATCAAAACCCGGGAAATTAGCAAAAGCCTGTCATTTGACCATGGCTTTTTTTACTGGCCCTTGGATTGCCAAACAGCTGAATGCCCACTGTGGTGTCCTTTCTCATAACTCTAAAGTTGCTCATGATCAATGATAATCATGATCACATCTAATTACTAGTAGTGATATTAATATTTTATTATGTTATTTTAAAAATATTTTATTTGAGAGAAAGAACAACTATGAGCACACAAGGGAGAGGGAGAAGCAGTCTTCCTGCTGAACAGAGAGTCTGACATGGGTCTTGATCCCAGGATCCTGAAATCATGACCTGAACTGAAAACAGACACTTAACTGACTGAGCCACTCAGGTACCCCAATATTTAATTATGTTATTTGGGTTTATTATTAGTAATTTATATGTATTTTCAAATACTGAAAGCATTCTTGGTATAACTTGAAGCCAAAATCTCATTTTGCATTTTCTATGTTAAAATTCACTCATTTGGGGATGCCTGGATGGCTCAGTGGTTAAGCGTCTGCCTTCTGCCCAGGGCGTGATCCTGGAGTACCGGGATCGAGTTCCGCATCGGGTTCCCTGCATGGAGTCTGCTTCTCCCTCTGCCTGTGTCTCTGCCTCTCTCTCTTTCTCTCTCTCTCATGAATAAATACATAAAATATTTTTTAAAAACTCAGTCATTTTAATTATATATGCATTATTTTATGAAAGGAAAAAATATTGTCATATTTGATGATGACTGGGATGCTGTGAATTTTGTTTTAAAATATTTAAGAGCTTTAAAATAGATGAGTAGAAAAGCATTTTAGTAATGTAATGACAATATATTAGCTAAAAAATTAGGGAGAGTATCTCAACCTTTTGAGCTGTAAAATGTTTTTAATATAAATGATATAGTACCAAATATGTTTTATCATAATCCAAAATCTTTAGAACCATTTGGCATATTAGCATTACCAAAAATAATGGAAAAAAACCTTCAAAGTATCCTTTATGCTTTGTCATTTAATACTTTTCAGGTCATGATTCTCTCAAGAACAATCTTATTTTCGAATTCTTCACCTATTGTGAGGGTGAACTTAAAGAAAGCTGTCAAGTTTTAAGGCTCAAAAATTCATGAAGAGGAAAAAATTCAAAATCACAAATAATAAATATTGATTTTTAACATCAACCATTTTGCATTTGGTCAAAAATGTGGCTTTGGAGCACATCCATAAATAATGTTAGGTACTGCCCTAAGTGTTTTATACTTATTATAAATCCTCAAATAGTTCTGTATTACAGATGATCTAAATGTAGGTCATAGGAGTATAAGGTTGCCCCAGAATGGATTAAAAGTATTGTCAGTGTTATTAATGGTGAGCTCAAAACCTCAGAATCAACACAAAACGGATCAATTCAGATATTTAAAAAAATAATTTACAAAGGACAGGAATGTCTGCAGAAGTACACGAAAGGTTGAAAATATTAACAGTATTTCCAACTGCTCAATTACTTGGGGGTTTGAGGTAGAGTGAGGATTGCTTAACTAGGGAGGCATAAAAATAGGAGAGGCCAGAGGCAAAAGAAGGCAGAGGCCATTACCCACACAAGTGCTGAGTCTGAAGAGTGATAGATCTACTTGTGATTCTACTGGCAAGTCTCTGAGTCACTTACCTGACTCTGGGCTCATGATGGTCAGCATTTACCTTCACGGGTACCAGCTTCCATCTCAGTCACATATCTCCACTGGAGGAACTTCTACCTTCCCCTACTAATTAAACAAAACAAAACAAAAAAAAAACAAAAACAAAAAAGAAAGAAAGAAAGATGAAAGAAAGAAAGAAAGAAAGAAAGAAAGAAAGAAAGAAAGAAAGAAGAAAGAAAAGAAAGAAAGAAAGAAAGAAAGAAAGAAAGAGAAAGAAAGAAAGAAAGAAAAAGAAAGAAAGAAAGAAAGAAAAAAAGGAAGGAAGGAAGGAAGGAAGGAAGGAAGGAAGGAAGGAAGGAAGGAAAAAAGAAAAAGAAGATGAGCTCCAAAAGTAAATATTCAGAATGACCACATGGAGGAAGATAAGGACAGGTGAATACAATGACCTTTGGGTGCTCCAGCCAGGCATACGTCCCCTCTGCCGGAGGGGAGGTGACCTGGTCACCAGGTCAAAAAGTTTGTGCTGCAGGTGAACCCACAGAGGACTTATAAATCCATTTTTAAATTGAGAGCTCAAAATGCTGTATTTTTCATTTCCTGGAAGCTGGAGGCTTCAGAATGCTCTCTCATTGGATTGGCAGCTGAGTTGATCTGGAAAGAATAGTCAAAGTGCAGAGTTGCATTGGTACAAAAAAGTAGCAAACCAATATCACACAGTATAGAAGGAGAATCCTCTCGCCTAATTCTTATTCTGAAACCATGCTCAAAGAGCAAGCTAATGAATACCACGTAGCTTCCCCAAAGGAGTATCAGCAGGGAGAGAATGTTCTGGCCAGAAGACTCAAGTGCCTGGTCCCCTCATTGTAAATTAATAAATCAGGGCTTTGATTTTTAAAATCGGTCTCTTGAGCTTATTTAATATCACTAGGCCCCTTAGCAATAGACAACTAGATTTCAGAGTCTGGAAAGGCTGAGGGCCAGATTTAGAGCCAGGCAAATCTACCAAGGTAATGAGACTCTAAGAGGTCTGTTGGAAGGCAGCCTGCTGGCATTCCCTAGCAACACTCCTTCCTCATGGTTTGAGCCAAGTCTGATCATTTTTCCAAGGTGAACTCTGCAATGGGTACTTTGTAGTAACAGAAAATTAAAATAATACTGTTCATTTGTGCAGCTTGCTGTGGTTTATGATATATTTTCATTGAATGATCACATTTATAGAGCAGTTTTTTTGGCCTATTTATTATTCCACTCATTTTACAGATGAAGAAACGTCAAGTGGATGTCAGGTGCCCCCACATTTGCTCCCACAGTAGATTTTTTTTCCTTCAAAAATGCAAATCTCTGGAAGGAAGCATGAGCAGAAGGTGTTCCTGATGCTGTTTGTGGCACTGAAGGTTGGCTACACAGATGTGTTCAGTTTGTGAAATTCATCAAACTATACATTTAATTTACATTTTTGTATTGACAATTACACTTCAAAAAAGTTAGTGAATGTTTAGATAACAATGGTTAGAAAAAGAAAAAAATACCAATATTTCTGTTTTTTTTTTTCTTTTTTCTTTATCTTTAAAGTTATTTGAATTGTTAGGCTTAGTAATCAATAAGCTTACCAGCACATTTTCAGCTAACAATTGATCTAAGTCAGTAATCCCTTCCTTCTAAGTAAGTTTTAAAACTCTTTATAATGGTGCCATCCAATTATGGGTTCCTGGCTAAAGATTAATAATGATGAGTAGAAAAATGAATAGGGTATTGGATCAATTAGTACATATTTGAAGAACCTGACAAACCTTATGAATAAACAAGGACGATAAATCGCATTAAAATTCTCAGGATTCCATTGGATTGGACAAATTGTATCTAGAAGTGATAAATGAATTATCCACAGAAATATTTTCAAGAGTTAGATGACCTTGCCGATTAAGGGTTGTATGTGGGGATGAGTAAGGAGATGGGGAGAGTGAGATAGAGCAGTTAATTGAATACATATGTGATGGAATTAGCCTAGAAGGGAAATACATAGGATTTATGGGAAGATCAATTCACATGCCCACTTCCCACGTTTGAGGTATCTCACAAAGGAAAATTAGAAATCCTGGGTTTCCATTTCATTTGTAAAGACTAGTTTGGAAACACCCTACATGGAGAGGTGATTTGGCCTCAGATATTGGAAACTATAAATGTGTCAGATGGGTCTTTTTAAAATCACCAATGAATACCAGGCTCTGGATGTGGGAGAAAGTAGGACTCCATCAGGAAGTTGGGGACTGTTCACCACAAACACACAAAGGATTACTAAATCTGCTCTAAAAATTAAATGAAGTCTTAGAAAATAAAATAAATAAGTAAAAACAAATTGCATTTTTTTTTAAATCAGGGCATAGGAAGGCTTCTCTGAGAAAGTTATGTTCAAATTGCATTTTTTTTTAAAATCAGGGCATAGGAAGGCTTCTCTGAGAAAGTTATGTTTTGGATAATATAAAATAAGTAGGACTTAGCAGTTGAATAAAGTGTGAGGCCCTATCTCACTCCCGGAAGTCAGATGTGGAGCTGCCCCAAAAGCAAGTTCCTTTTTTACAGATAAAACCTTGGTTACAAAGAAGCAAGTTGTGAATAAGTCTCTCTATGAGAAACAGCCCCTTATAAAAATACCTAATTCTTTGGATACTTTTCCCCTTGGTGGCTGTCAGATAAAACAAGTTTTAAAAACTTTGGTTTTTCCCTGATCTTACATTTAGAGTAAAAGAGTTTCAGCCACACACACCTTTGCAGCCATCCTGCAAACCTGAGCTCCCTCTAAGAATCTCCAGGAAGTAAGTGATTTTTCCAGCGTGGTGACAACTCTACGCTTGAAGAAAACAATACCATCAGAAGAATTCTGTGGCCCTTCAAGAAACCTAGTTAGGAAAGCCCATTGAATCCACCTAGTATATGACCCCAGGTTCTTGATTCTTTGATGTATTTTTCTAACAATCTTCATAGGAAGTTTGTTTGGCCTGGGCTTGGCAAGGCTGACATAAAATGTATTTTTTGTTTGTTTGTTTTGCTTCCTCTTCATCTATCTGATAACCTCAAGTGATTAAAATCAAGTCACATTCCTCCTCCTCTTATATTTTAATAGTATGAAAGCAGTGAAAATGCAAAAGCAAGAGACTCATGGACCAGAAACCAGGTTTCTAGACCAGAAACCTTGCACTCGGTATTCTTATCCTTCTGTTCAAACTCTCAGGCCCTATTCTGAGTCATTACATCAATCAGTAAAGACTAATCTGTTTATATTAGTACTTGGAAAAAATTGTGGAGAAGAAAGAGGATAATAAAATTATGTGACCTAATATTTGTTATTCCAGTGACACCCACCAAAAGAAAATATAATCCTGAAAAAGGAGAGTATAGCAAAGACATTCAACACTAGCAACAGACTAAGGAATCCCAAAATAGAGGGGAATAGTTTCTAAGTGGGTCACTTAAGAAGGATTTAAAAAAAAAAAAAAAAAAAAAAAAAACTCATTCCTCCCAAATGCACAATAGAAAAGGATGACCTTTGGATTACCTGGATTTATATTTCTTTGGTTATCTTACATGTCCTTTCCCCAATTCTCTATCTGAAATATGATCTTCATCAACCCTAATCACTTTGGAAGTGTTTCATTGTTCATTTGTCATTGTTACAATTTTGGGACTGGAAAAGATAGAACAATTCTTTTGTGTATAATATACTCAGAATTGAAGACTATTAGTAAATACAAATTACCTTTTATGCTTTGTATGCCAGGATACTGTGTATATTAAAAGTTTCTTAAAATGATGTTATAAATTTTACGATTATCTCATCAACAGGCAGAATTTATTTTCTCACTCACTAAATCGGGGCTGGGTTGCTCTTGTTAACACACAGTGGAGGAAATTATGGAGTGCTAATTCTTAGTCCATGCCTCAGGAAATTTTGCATGTTTTCACTCACTGTTTTGGATTCCCTACACCATCGTGTGGACAGGCCCAAGGTCATCTGCTTGAGGATGAGAGGCCCAAAGCCCAGCCATTCCTGCTGCCCCAGCCAACAGCCAGCTAAATAAGGGATATGTGAAAAAGATCATTCTACACCAGCCATTCTACAAGTTAATTTTAAATACATGAACGAGCCCAGGCCAGAGAACACAGAAATAAAGTAACTTGATTAAAGTAAGCAGTAGGAGCTGCTGAGCAAAGATTTGAACTTCATGGTATCTGTTTCCAACATGAAGTTATGTTAAGGTGAAATAAATGCCTGAGCTATCCAAGGATCCAAATTTGTCACCAAATTCTCCATCATTGGTGATGGTTATGTGTAGACTGTGCCCAGTTGACCCACAGACTCCAGAGAAATAATAAATCCTGTTGTTTTAAACAACAGAGTTTTGTGTTTCTTCTACTGCAAGAGATAACTAATATAGAAATTGGTACATAGAGGTCAGTTGCTTTTGACTTAAACTATGATACTCTGGTTCAAAAGCAAAGTAATAAGCAGATAATGGAAACACGGTGAGCAAATATTAGTAGAGGCTAGAAAATGGTGAGAGATTGCTACTGGAGGCTGGAAAAACGGAGCCTCATTATTAAATAAGAAAACAATTGGCAAGTCTATACCGATAGATATGTTCCTAATAAATTGTCAAGCTTTAGCAAAACGCTTTCCAGACAAAATGTTGAAAATGTCAGTTGGCTTCTTTTAGCTGTATATGATAGGATAGTGCAGGAACAATATGAGTTAGAGCAGGGGTCCCCAAACTTTTTCTGTTAAGGGCCAGATAGTATTTTTGGTTATGTGACTATGCAGTGTCTATCTCAACTTTTCAACTCTTCTATTATTGTGCAAAGAACAGCCAGAGCCAATATGCAAATGAATGAATGAGGCTATGTTTCAAAAAATTTATTTATGGATACTGAAATGTGAATATAATATGATTTGCATGTATCACAAAATATTTTTCTTCTTTTGACTTTTTTAAAACATAAAAAAAAAAAGTAAAAATAGTCTTAGCTCTCAGACTTACAGTCTTAGCTCCATACAAAAATAAGACGTGGGCTGGATTTGGCCTCTGGTCTTAGTTTGCCAACCTCTGAAGTAGAGAAAGAACTGGCCAGTTTTCAAGAAATTTGAGGGATATAAAAAAACAAAAAACAAAACTGTTTCTCATCTTCTGTTTTCCCCACTAGTCAGAGTCCCAACATAAAACAACTTCTAAGGACAAAATCAAATTGAGTGTATTATTATAAGACCCTTTATTACCCTGGATTCCCTTTCAGCTATATAAAAGGGTTTCTAAGAAATGGAAGGGTCTTATCCAGTAACCTCCTGACATGGCCAAAACAGCTGTGAGTGAATCTACAGAGAGATGAGTGTCTCCTGAATAATTGTGTATTTGGCCATTAGAACGGACTTGTGTCAGATTCAGAGGAAGCCTACAAGTTTTTAAAGTTGTACTTTCAAAAGAGCTTCATTCTCTTGAATCCTGCTCAGCTAGCAGATGAGTAAGCCTAACCTAGAGGGGAGAGAACAAGGCACCCCAGTCGACATCCAGCAAAGTACTGGAAGCAGAACTGCCAAGAAGTTTCATAGAAAATCACAGATGAAGAGGGGGCCAGACCTAGACTGAACAGCCTGCTTGTGGTAGACTCATGGGCAATAATACCTACCTACCTCTTAGGCCACTATATTGTGGAATAATTTTTTTGTACAGTAACGGGTAGCTGATGCAGAATGTCCCATTATTCATTCGTGTATATCAGCATTTAGATTGTGGGGGGAGCTTAAGTTGGTAAAGCAAAAACTATAATGAAATATTTCTTGTGGCATAATATATTTAGAATTGAAGAATAATAGTAAATACTAATCAAATTTGCATATGTTGTGTATAATATTTATTTTTTGCTCCTTAAAATGAAGGGATAGCTTTATTTTTACTAGCTATAGGTAAGCAGTATGTTTGACTAGATTCTTAAAAAGTTAGTCCAGTGGAGTCAGTAAGGCTTATCAGGGAAACTAGGCCAAGTGTACAGTGTATAGTTTTCCAGCTCATGAAACTTTCATTCCTATTGAAAAAAAAAAAAAGAATATATATGTATTTTCATTATTGAATTATAACTCTCCAAGTGCCTTTGAATGTTAATGCCCATATGTTTTGCTTAATTATATATTCTCACCCTAAAATATAGAGGCAAGAAAGAAAGAAAGAAAGAAAGAAAGAAAGAAAGAAAGAAAGAAAGAAAGAAGAAAAAAAAAGAAACCAAGTGTAACCATTTTGATGTTTAAGAGTAGGTAAGCCACCCATTGAAGGAAAAGTCCTTTCTCTGAGGAGGGTAAACTTAATGTTCACTCTGGATAATTTCAGCAGCTCTGGAAGGATATGGCTCACAGAATTTTCACACACATTGTAAAAAGCAACATTTTCAGACACTATAAATTTTGTAGTTCAACGTGTGAAAAGAAAATCAGGATTGACTCAACAGCAGGTCAATTAAACAATCCCTAATTGAACTTGAATCCTTTTTTTAGGCTTATTTTCATTGCTGATGGGAGAGAAAGAGGGAAGCTTATATTCCATTTGCTCATAAAATACCCAAGAATATCATTGTCTATACCTGTGGGTCCTTTAAAATCACTGTCAACATCAAGAAGAGGGAGAGGAACTTTCTTAGATATTTGGTTAGCCTGTGGGTTTCTGTAATATCTAAACTGTTTCTCTAAAATAAGCAGAACCAATGAAAAGGAAAAGGAATTTGTTTTAAGTGATCAAACTGGAAAAAGTGACCAGAAAACCCCGCTGGTCATTTTCTTTTTTTATTCTATGTTCTTCTAACCATCTTTTATAGGCCACTTGAGAGACGAAAGAAAGGATGTTAAGGCCCTGGAGATATTGTAGCTGCATTAGCAAAATACCAGAACACATGTAAAAGGCTTGTAAAGCATTTGGCACCACAAATCTGACATATAAACTGTGCTACAATTGTCTTCATTTCCTCTTGTCTGTGACTCATTCTTGGTTTCTTATTCTGATGATAGAAATGATGACCCAAAGGAAAATTAGAAAACACTTTAACGTGGAAAGTTTTTGCACTTCAAAATAATTGTACTGGGTGAAATTTAAAAATGAGAACATACAAAAAAAATAAAAATGAGAACGTAAGCATGCTGTATCTTCACTGACACTACTGAATACAGTGTTTTATGGTGGCTTCTAAATCACCTCATACCTTGATTCTCATACTTTGATTGTGATTTTCCATATTACTGTGTAATCCTTTCTGCAAAATAGAGAATAACATGCAATAGATTTTAAAAGATATTAGGTTCAAGGGAAATTCAGTTTGGTATTGTAAGGAATGTGGAAGTATTGCCTGTGATTATTGAGTGTTAATGGCTACTAGAAAGTTTATTGCTTGATTTATGTTCTATGTGAATGAGATTAAACTTGATTATTATGAATGTCAAGTATATTCTGGTACACCCAGTGTTTCTCACCATTAAAGAACTATACTGAAAAAAAAAATACATCACATGAAATTGTGAGGAGCCATTAAAAAGGAAAAGAGGAACTATAGTTGATTCCAAACCATTCTGAGAAATTAGAAATGGAATGTAAAAAACTAAGAGAATAACCAGGAAAAAAAATTGAGGTATTCATTTTGCTTTTGCAAAATGGAAAGTTAATTAAAAAATCAGACTCAGAGCATCATATCATGGGTTATTATACTGTTATCTTCAAAAGTACTCTATGGTTTACTTTCTCCCAGTGCTACTTGTGCAAGTATTTGAATATCAATCAATTCAGTTCTAAAATATTGAGTAGATCAGTTTCTATAAATTTGTACTTTACTATTATTCAGCTGTATGTGACAACTGAGAAATAATCATTTGTTGGAGAAAATTTTATGACTACTGGAGGATTAAACAAAGTGATTGCCAAACTTAATGTATTTTATACATCACAAAATAAACCAAGTTGTGTTTTTCCACAATTAATCTTGAGAAATTACTTTTTAATATCCTTTCAAATCTCTTCAATTCCTAAATTCTTTAACTTTTTTTTTTTTTTTTTGTAAATAAAAACGTGTGAAAAGAAAATCAGGATTCCACTCAGGAAAGACACACCAGGCTAAAATGGCTCATACTGTTGCTAGTTTCTAGAAATTTCCAGATATTTATATTTACATAATATATCTATATTTGTGTAAATATATTACAAATAGAGATTTTCAGATATTTAGATACATATTTAGATATTCATAGAGATCATTGGAAATAGTAATAAAAAGTAATCAAATAAATTTAATACAGATATAGTAATTATAAGTATTAAATACTGCAAATAAGCCTTTTACCAGTCATTTTATGTTTTTGATGTTTTTTAAGGTTTTATTTATTTATTCATGAGAGACAGAGAGAGAGAAAGAGAGAGAAGCAGAGGCATAGGCAGAGGGAGAAGCAGGCTCCATTCAGGGACTCGATCCCGGGTCTCCAGGATCACGCCCTGGGCTGAAAGTGGTGCTAACCCACTGAAACACCAGGGCTGCCCATGTTTTTGAAATTCATAAAGAAGATTTATATATATATATAAATATATATAATATATATAAATATATATATAAATATATAAATATAATAAATATATAATATTTATATATAAATATATATATATAAATATATAAATATATAAATATATATAAATATATAAATATATAAATATATATATAAATATATATAAATATATATATAAATATATAAATATATATATATATATATAGGGAGAGAGAGAGAGAGAGAGAGAGAGCGTGCATGTGAGCGGTTGGGGAAGGCCAAGGGGCAGAGGGAGAGAGAGAGAATCTTAAGCAGGCTCCACCCAGTGCTGAGACCAAAGCAAGGTTCCATCCCATGACCCTGAGATCATGACCTGTGGCAAAAATCAAGAGTTAAAGGTCACCCAGGTGCTCCTCTTATGTTATTTGAAAAGCAATATAGTAAAAAGGTGGTGAAGTTCACAAATATATGTAGCTATTTGTGGTGTGGGATAAATTTACAATTATCACATGCATATATTTAAAAATTGTCATGTCCCAAACATTTTAAAAGTAAACTAAGACAAGACACATTAAGAAATTTGTTGTAGGGGATCTCTGGGTGGCTCAGTGGTTTGATGCCTGCCTTAGCCCAGGGCATGATCCTGGGGTCCTGGGATCAAGTCCCACATGGGCTCCTTGCATGGAGTCTGCTTCTCCCTCTACCTATGTCCTTGCCTCTCTCTCTCTCTCTCCCTCTCTAATGAATAAATGAATAAAATCTTAAAGAAAAAAAAAGAAATTTGTTGTATATTCTAAAAAGAAGTTGTAGAGATCACAATGGTCTATGCCAAAGACCAAGGTCAAAATTTGAATAGGTTAATTCCTACAATGCAAAGATAAGAAATTTTGTAATTCAATGCATTATTTTATATAACAGATGACTTAAAAATTTGTAAAATAAATTAATGCTTTTAAATTTTTATTCTTAGTTTTTGTTTTGGAGAAATGAATAATGGTTATAGCTTGATTTTGGAATAAACAGTATTGTTAAAATGCTTTAGTGATTATGGCTACAATATTGTAAAGTAGAATATGGTGGGAATTAAATTTAGAGGATAGTGTTGAAATGAAAAACGACCTTGATATTCCAGGAAGTAGACAGACATTATGGAAAATGCAAGTTTTTTAGTTGAGAAAAGTGAATTCCAGAAATAAAGATGAGGGAAAGTTGGACTCATCTGAGGGTAGTGTAAAAATTATCTTAGGGACAAAAGGTTAGCTAAACTAATATGAGTCATTGTGATGTTTTTATCACAAAAATAGAATTTAAAGGCTTGGCATTTAGTCTTGCATTATCCCCCTAAGTAAATGTTACTTTTTATTTTTTGGTCATTACTTTGAAAATCTGGTAAGAGTTAAGATCTTCTTCTCTAAAATGTTTACATAAATACATCGTTTAGCTAATACATCCTAGGAGGCTATGGCTGAAGATAAAAGCTCCTGCTTTTTTGCCTTAACATCCACTGGAGAGTCAGGTGCCTTGTGTCCCAACCAGACACATTAGTTCTGTCCTGGCACTGACAACCAGAAAGCACGGAAGCCAATACAGACTTTTCTAAACTGACAAAAATTCCCTTTACTTAAACAATTAGTATGATTACTAATTATATTCGCAAATAGATTTTTGGAAAATACAATATTTAAGACAGATTTTCAAAAACTAAAATACAATTACTTAGACATCTCAACCCTGGGATAAACTCAATGTCAAGATTAGCAATTCTCTCTCTCTCTCTCTCTCTCTCTCTCTGTTTTAAAGATTTTATTTATTTATTCATGAGAAACACACACACACACAGAGGCAGAGACATAGGCAGAGGGAGAAACAGGGTCCATGCAGGGAGCCCGATGTAGGACTCGATCCCAGGACTCTGGGATTACACCCCGAGCCAAAGGCAGATGCTCACCTGTTGAGTCACCCAGGCATCCCCAATTCTCTCTTTAAAAAAAAAAAAAAAAACTATCTATATATATAGAGAGAGAGATTTATGTTTTAAGCAGTAACTTCTGGTACCCTTCCATCAGTTTTATTATATTACTTTTTTCCGGCCAAACTAAAGACTTGGAGAACAGGAATTGTGTATTAACTGCTATAACCCCAGCAACCAAAGCAACTGAACAAAGGTGTCTAAGAAGTGTCTGTCACCTTCAGATGTATGCGTGGTTGTGAACAGCAACTCTGACACCATCACGGAGGCTTGTTGCCTTGGCTTTCAGAGCCCTCACTTGGTATGCATTGAGTCTAAGACTGCAAAGAGAGCTATCTTCCTTCATTTTGCTGTTGTTGTTGTTGTTTTTTTTTTCCTGGAGATTGGCTCCCATTAGTCACAAAAAGACAACAGTACTCATGCTTCATGGTCCTGTAAGGAATTGCCTTCCCAGAGTCCACCTTGTAATCTCCCTGTGGTTCCCTGAGCCCCTTATCATCCATAGAGCAAGCTTAAGTCAGTATCAAGTACACATTCAATTGTCTTTGATAAGCTGAGTTGTCCTGTCCCTCTGTTAATAGAACCATTAGAGTAAAACAGTCTGTCACTCATATTGTATTATAATATATTTAAAATAATGTATGTATGTAGAATAAACTCTGTACAGTAAGAAAACCATAATGCGATCTAAAAAGAGTGTAACCATGTGCCAAGCAATGAGCTTAGCACTTTAGACCACTGTCCTATTTTAATCCACTCAATAACCCTTTGAAGTTACATAGGTTAAAGAACTTTCTTAAAAATCATACATGCAACTAATGGAAGAGGGGCTCTCTGAGCCATCTATTTTACTGGAAAGTCCCTAATTTTAATTGTTATGATATATGCCCTTAGGATAAAAAAGTATCAGAGAGAATCAGGAAGAAATCTTTTACCCTGTTTAGTAAGAATTCCATTCAAATAAGGCTCAGCTTCAGATTCTAAAATTTGCACAAGATGAAAATACTCTTGAGAAGGCCACAATGAAAGCGTCAAAGTATACTGAAGCATTTGAAAACATGCTTTTGAGGGCAGGTGGATGAAGGGCTAGGCAGAATTTTGAGAACAAATGTTAGTTTTTTTAATGTATTTATTTGAATAAATAGAAGAGTAATTGAATATTACTCTTCACTTTTTGTATTCCCAGAGTATCTCTTTTTTAAGAATTTTTAATGATTGAGCCTAATCTTGAATGGTTCAACTGATTATAACTTATTTGTGAGGACTCTGGCAGTATCAACTGGAGGAGAGACTTGAAACTTAAAAAAAAAAAAAAAAAAAAAAATGAACACAGTAAAATGGTTGGTACTCCCATGTCTTTATGATTAAAGAGCCGGTCTGAAATAATACCCTTAAGTGAGTATTTTGTTCACTGTCTCAAACATTATCACATTTTCTGACCTCTACTCTTGTGTCCCACTTTCTCCCATTATATTTACCAGCCAATATTCCCCAGCAATTACTTAGACATCTCAACCCTTGGCACCCACCACCTCTAACATCAAACACATGTTCACTTAGGCATTTGATGTTAATGCCTCATTCTTGTTTCTTACAAAACTTATCTTAAAAAAAAAAAAAATGAAAGCACATGACAGAAAATAGCCTAAATTCTTACCCTCAGGAATTTTTGCAATTTAATTTAGGTCAAAGCAATAATTAAAAAAATTAAACTCTATAATTTTACTGCCCCAAACCTCTCCCTGTGGACAGTAGAGATATTTGAGAGACAAAAGCATATCGTACTACACATTACAGTTTTTTTTTCTTTTTTTTGTCTGCAAAAATGTCCCTCATTCTTCAACTTTTAGTGTGTTTTATTTGCATCTTAAATTTGAACAGAATAGTCATTGGCATAAAATGGCTCAAATAATTACACTAGTTACAGACTATGTGAAAAGTGAGCATCGCTCTGATCATAAGGCAAGAGGAAATTACTTAAATAATGTCACACTGCATTTAAAAGACTAATAGAGGGCTTATGAGGCACCAGATGCTGCACAAGAAGAATGCTGAGGCCCCCTGGACTTTTTTACCTTAGAAAAATAAAAGTCCTCTATATATGCAAATAAGAACAACCAATTTGGCAAGTTTGTGTTGTTTTTTTTTTTTTTTTCCAGTTTAGATATGAGAAATTCATTTTTGTCTAGAGTGGATCCTTTACAGCTTGGAAAGATTTTTAAGAAAAATTAGCTACCAAACTCGAAATTGGGTTACATTTAATATTCTAAAAAGTTTTATTTCAACTTCAGGTTTCAAAGGGGTATTTATTTAATTTCACATCTTTGCTAAATTTAACTTTCCGGTAATTTTTGAATGTTTCAGTTATGCCTTTGTTATGGGCTAAATTACGTCCCCTCAGAATTTGTATGTGAAAGTCCTAACCCCCAGTACCTTAGAATGTGAGATATTATGGAGATAGGCCCTTTAAAGAGGCAATTAAGTTAATGATTTTTAAAAGATTTTATTTATCTATTTATTTATTTGAGAGAGAGAGAGAGAACATGAGAGAGAGAGAGAGAGAAACAGGTGGGAGGGGGAGGGAGAAGCAGACTCCCCGCTGGGCAGGAATCACTACTTGGGACTTGATCCCAGGATCTTCGGGTTACGACTTGAGCCGAAGGCAGATGCTCAACCTACTGAGCCACCAAGTGCCCCAAGGCAATTAAGTTAAGAAGGGGTCGTTTGGGTGGACCCTTACTCAATATGATCAACATCCTTATAAGAAGAGATTAGGACACATATAAGGAAGATAGAGGGAAGACTATGTGAAGACACAAAGAGAAGGTGGCCATCAGCGACTCTAGGAGAGAAGCATCCTTCTTTTTTAATCAAACTTATCAACACCCTTAATTAATCTTGGACTTCTAGCTTCCAGAATTGTTGAGAAAATAATTTCTGTTTTTTAAGCCACCTAGTCTGTGATACTTGGTTATGGCAGCTCTAGCAGATGAACACAACCTTGGAGTCCAAAAGTAGTTTAAAATATACACTCTAACTTATTATGTTCTTCATTTAAAAGCACAAAGTACTAAGTCTTTAATTTCTAGAGATTTAAATAATTTCAGATTGGTTATACCATCTACAGATCAAATGATCCTATAATGACGTCATGCAAACTATCTGAAATATAAGGAAAAACTTATAAAAGGAATTAACTTATGATTTTGGTCAGAGATTCAAATTCTCCATGTTTGAGACCATTGCAATTTCTCATCCATGGCTTCGTATAAAGGCCTCTAAATTCGTGTGCTTGGTAGCATCGAATGTGGTTGCAGTTCACAGTGGTCTGGCCATCTCCTTTATGATGTGGGAGGGTGTAACTCTGCCCTTGTCTTCTAGATTTGTGAAGTCCAGAGGCAGAATAGCTGTAGAGAAAAGGGAGAAGAGATGGCCAGGGGAAGATCACCTGGGTCAAGGCAAAACCACTCAGGAAAGCAGAAATGTCTGTTCGCAGTAGACAGATTGTCTTGTATGTTCCTGTGAAACCTATTGAATGAATACTCATTCTCTTGTCTTATTTTATTCATTTTCCCTAACATCTTGCATGCATCGGGACTATATAAACATTTAGTATGAACAAAAGCATAAATAGTAGATGGCTGCCATCATTTCCTTCCTTCTTTCTTTTTCTTTCTTTCTTTCTTTCTTTCTTTCTTTCTTTCTTTCTTTCTTTCTTTCTTTCTTTTCTTTCTTTCTTCTTTCTTCTTTTTTCTTTTTCTTTTTCTTTCTTTTCCTCTTTTTTTTTCAAGAATAGAAAAATAAGGAGTAAGAGGAGTAGAGAATTCTGTATGAAAATGTAGTGTTTGTCAAAACCTATATTGACAATTTAGCTACTGTACTCCTTGCTAGGTATCTTGAAATCTGACATGAAATATTTATTTTTATTAAACAAAAAAAAAACAAAAAAATAAAAAATAACACAGTGAACATACTTTCCCCTAGATTCATATGATTTTGTGCAAATTTAGTTTTTAGATATTTTCTTGCAACATTATTTTCTGAAGACTGAATCTGCCCGATTTACTTTCAAGTGATTTATCATTATTATGAAATCTGAGGCCAAGTTCAAAAAGGTGTTGCCTGTGTTCTCCTCTAGGGTTTTGATGGAATCTTGTCTCACAGTTAGATCTTTCTCCATTTTGAGTTTATCTTTGTGTATGGTGTAAGAGAATGGTCTAGTTTCATTTTTCTCCATGTGGATGTCCAGTTTTCCCAGCACCATTTATTGAAGAGACTGTCTTTTTTCCAGTGGATAGTCTTTCCTCCTTTCTCAAATATTAGTTGACCATAAAGTTCAGGGTCCACTTCTGGATTCTCTATTCTGTTCCATTGACCTATGTGTCTGTTTTTGTGCCAGGACCACACTGTCTTGATGACCACAGCTTTGTAGTACAACCTGAAATCTGGCATTGTGGTGCCCCCAGCTATGGTTTTCTCTTTTAATATTCCCCTGGATATTCAGGGTCTTTTTCTGATTCCACACAAATCTTAACATGATTTGTTCCAACTCTCTGAAGAAAGTCCATGGTATTTTGATAGGGATTGCATTAAACGTGTAAATTGCCCTGGGTAACATTGACATTTTCACAATATTAATTCTGCCAATCCATGAGCATGGAATATTTTTCCATCTCTTTGTGTCTTCCTCAATTTCTTTCAGAAGTGTTCTATAGTTTTTGGGGTATAGATCCTTTACCTCTTTAGTTAGGTTTATTCCTGGGTATTTTATGCTTTTGGGTGCAATTGTAGATGGGATTGACTCCTTAATTTCTCTTACTTCAGTCTCAATTGATTATCTGAGAAAAAAAATGAGTAACATTCTACTTTTTATTAAAAAGAAAATACTGCTATATTATCATATTGAATTAGAGCTTTTCTCTAGATGGTACAAATCAACTTACAATATTGATTTTAGAATCACCTGATAGAGTGCTCACATAAATACATACTCTATGCACATGTGTGCAAATTACCTTTCTCATCTTTCCAAGAATTAAAATTTTGATGTTTGACCTTGGTTGCTGAATGCAAAGAAATATGACTCATAATAAGAATATAAAATACTTATATCATTTTCTTTTTTTCTTATTCTAGCTATTTTCGTATTACCCATTTTACTTGATATAATGACCAACTGAGAATTCCAATGTGTGTGTCTCTCTCTCTGTCTTTTTAGAATAGACTAAGTGACATAACAAATACATCTCCAAACTATATACTGGCTTCAACATAATAGAAATATACAGCTAGCAACCCCTGCTCCGTAACATAAAAATAGTTTTATTTCTCCATATTCTTCCACATGGATGAAATACTTTTCTTCCATCATGCTCCCCCCGCCCCCGCCCTAAAAGAAAAGAACATGAACTCATTCTCAGGTCTGGAAACCATGCAATCATCTCATCTGATAGTTTAATTTAAATCACAGTATTTATTTGCCATATTATAATTCAGCAAAAGTGATAAGTTTTGCCAGGACAGTTCATTGCTTTTTCTCTGGGAATAAAGAGCAGAAAACACATTCTTGATACCTGGATAAGAGAATAAATCTTTAAAATAATTTAACCAGAACAAACCAAGGAATAAAATGAATTTCCAGATCTCAAAATGGCATTATCCTCTAGGAATATGCATTGGACTTCTATTAGTTTCATTCTTTGGGTGGTTTCTCAGAGTGATAGAGACTGATAATTACCACCTGTGACATGTAATGTGGGAACTAGTAACCACATATTCGCACCACCTTGTGTGAACAACTTTAAATTCATAAACTTCGCTTTCACTTCCAAATTTTGCATCCTGATTCTCAAATACTCAAGGCTTAAAATGAGTAGACTAAATTTAAGCATATAACAGTGAATAGAGATTTCAGACCGAATTACTGTATTTCATCCTGAGGCTAAATAACAATAGTAATAGTAATAATGATAACACTATTGTCTCAGTTCTGGAGACTACAAGTCCAAAATCAAGGTGTTGGCAGAGCCATGCTCTCCCTGAAGTGAAGAATCCTTTATCGTCTCTTCCTAGCTTGTGGCTTGCAATCATTGGCATTTGTCCGCTTGAGGCAACATCACTCCAATCTCTGCCTCTGTCAACACATGACCTTCTTCCCTGTGTCTCTCTGTATCCTCAAATCTCTTTCTCTTTATAAGGACACCAGTATTGGATTTAGGGCTCACCCTAATCCAGTAACCTCATTTTAACTTGATTACATCTTGCAAAGATCCTATTTGCAAGGTCACATTCACGAGTATTAGGTCTTCAACATATGCTTTGGAGGGACACCACGTAACTCACCAAAGCATAATTATAATCATCAATTCCATTTCCATAGTGTTTCCTATGTGCCAGGCACTATTCTAAGCACTTTGTGCAGATTAGTTCATTTAACCATTTTGGTTCTAGGAGGTAAATACTCTCTCTATGTAACAAAATAGAAAAGTAAAGCAGAGCAGAGATTTTTTTGTTTTAATTCATGGCTGCTAATCCTGGATTCAAATCCTTGATGAAGAGTTGATGTCTTTATTTATTTATTTATTTATTTATTTATTTATTTATTTATTTATTTTTATTTATTTATGATAGTCACAGAGAGAGAAAGAGAGAGAGGCAGAGACATAGGCAGAGGGAGAAGCAGGCTCCTTGCACTGCAAGCCCGACGTGGGATTCGATCCCGGGTCTCCAGGATCGCACCCTGGGCCAAAGGCAGGCGCCAAACTGCTGCGCCACCCAGGGATCCCGAGTTGATGTCTTTAAACACTATAGTCTACAGCCTCTTAAATAATATGTGACTCATTTATTGAAGCAAACATTTTTGAGTATCTCTTTTGCAGTAGAAACTATGTGTAATGCTAAAGCTAGAGGGATTTTGCTAAAAATCTAAGACCTCAAGGCATACACATATTTTATTTTATTTTATTTTATTTTATTTTATTTATTTTATTTTATTTTATTTTATTTTTTTAAAAGATTAATGGTTTCTATTTTTTTAATTTTTTAATTTACACATTTATTTTAATATGAGCTTGGAGATGTGGTTCAGATCTGGATTGTCTGTCCTTTCTGTGTGAATATGGACCAATTATTTACTTTTTTTGCCTCAGACTTACTGTGAAGGGTTGAAGATTTTATTTTTTTAAGGATTTATTTGAGAAAGAGAGAGAGAGAGATGCATGCACATGGGAGACAGAGAAGAGCAGAGGGACAGGGAGAGAGAGAATCTCAACCAGACTCTACACTGAGTGTGAAGCTGGATCCCATGACCCTGAGATCATGATCTGAACCAAAATCACAAGTCCCATACTCACCTGACTAAGCCACCCAGGTGTACCAAAGGTTAAGGATTTTAAAAGTTAAATATATGTGAATTGCTTAGAACAGTTTCTGACATTCTAATATTATGCTATTATTATCATTACCATTACCATCAACAATAAATTCTGAATTATCTATTTTATATAGGCAAACTATTCGAAAATACATTAAACTTATAAATAAAAAAATATTTTAACACATATTTCACTTCTACCTAAGCTTGATAAAGAATTGTTTATTTCCTTCAACATAGTTGTAAGCACCTAAAATTAGGACAATATTCTTCCCATTTCTGCTACCTGATACAAGTTCTATTTCAAGAATGAAGCAGAGGAAACCAGAAGATCAGCTATGTTTATAGTGACTAATGAGCGCCTACAGTTAAGTACTGTGACCGTCATCTCTTCATCTCTGCTACCATCTTGATAGTCCCCCAGTAGGCATAAAATGTAACAAAGCTGCATCAACCCATGGATGAGTGTAAACACAAGTTTGTAAACTGTAAGTTTGCTTGTTATAATAACTCATCTAGATGAGAGACAACAGTTTCTTTAAGTTCTACACTTCTATTTTTTTAAGCTCTACACTTCTTTGATTTTCAGAATTACAGATACTTTCCTGATTACACTTATTGACAGAGTATGCCATAGCATCACATATGTCCTCCCTACACTTTTTGTTCTTTCTAGGAAGCAAACATCTTGCATATATTTCTATTTGAAATTAAAAAGCAATAATTGAAGTGCATCTAGAATTATTTTTTTCTGATACCTCACTTGTTTTTCTGTGTATAAAAAATAAATAACCTTGTGTCTTTGATTTCTACGTTTCAGAAAAATGGGTTATTTGCCCTCAAAGTTAACATGCTGATGACTTTCAGTTAGTAAAGTGGAAATCTTATAAATAAGATGGATTTGGGGACATGAAGCTAAGTTTGATTAAAAAGATAGGGCACCTAGGGGCTCAGTTGGTTAGGTGTCTGCCTTTGGCTAAGGTCATGATCCCGGGGTCCTGTGATTGAGCCTTGCACTGGACTCCCTGCTCAGTGGGGAGCCCGCTTCTCCCTCTCCCCCTGCTTGTGTGCTCTCTTTCTCTCAAATAAATAAATAAAATCTTTAAATGTTTTTTATTTTTATTTTATTTTTTTATGTTTTTTAAAAGTTTGATTAAAAAGAAAATTTATGGGGCAGCCCTGGTGGCGCAGTGGTTTAGCACTGCCTGCAGCCCAGGGCCTGATCCTGGAGACCTGGGATCGAGTCCCAAGTCAGGCTCCCTGGGTGGAGCCTACTTCTCCCTCTGCCTGTGTCTCTGCCTCTCTCTTCTCTCTCTGTGTATCTCATATAAATACAATAAATAAATAAAATATTTAAAAAAAAGAAAAGAAAACTTATTTAGTATCTAGTATATTATCCCTGGCACACTCACTTCAAAGTGGATACAAAATGAGTGGTTAACTTAGAAGAAGTAAAAGCATAAACCTCTGTGTATTATCATATGTTTACAAAAACATATTTATAAAATAATATGTAAGTACTGAGGTATGTTTGCATTATTATTTCCTAGTAATAACAGAATCAAAGAATGTTGAAAGAGGATTTTTCAAAATCAACCTTGTTTTTTTTTTTTTTTTTAAGAAAACATTCATACATAGACCTGCATGCCTTGTAGCAGAGAATAGAATTTTGTAAAATTGTGATTATTCATTCCATACACCTACTATGGTGAATCTGTATGAAGGGTGAAATCTCCCCTCCTTGGAAAAGATCAGTTTTCTTTGTTCTGCTACTTTGAGCCTCAGCTTAGGTCTAAAGTACAGTATTTTGGGGGGAAAATGAGAGAACACTTCTGTTTCTGCCTTTAAATAAGAAAACAGATTATCAGGCAGTAATTTCTACTAGTGTTATATTATTTCCTCAAATATATTGTCCTTTGCCTTTTCTTTCCGTTCAAAAACAGAAGCTTGGGGACAAGAGCAAAATCTTAGAGTAAGAGAGGAAAAATTTGCCTGTCTTAATAAATATACCAGGGGACAGGAAGGAATGAGGCTAGCAGGGGCAAAATGCCATGGATACATGGTAAAGGGATTCCCAAGGATACCACAAAGAATTCCACAAGTATATGCTTCCTTAGGAAGATGACTCCACTACATATTGAAGCATTTAATGCAATTTAATGAAAATAAGCAGATACTATGTACTAAAATGCACATATGTGTTACAGATTTGAGCTTTTCATCAGTAACATAATAACTCCCCTTAGGTTTCATAGCCCTTTCCCAAACATGCAGACAGACACATATGATATGGGTGGAAAAAGATGGCTTTGCTTTTGTGAGATATGTAGTTGGATTAAGCTGATCAAAACAGAGGTTGCCCATTTTGTTGCTACTAAGGAATTTTTGGTCTCCTGACAAATTTAATTCATTTTTTTTTTTTAAATAGAAGAGTATCTTAAGTATATGAACTGTGTAATGTGGGAGTCCATTAGGAAAATTGAAAATTTTCTCCATGTACATGGAAATTATTTTGTTACATAACAAATCTATTACATATTGCCTAGGTATTCACACCACGAAGATACATATGTGAATAATATGTGCACACATCCTCAAAAATAAGTAACTATCTCTGATAAGTATGTTTGACCCCAGAGGACTGTATTGTAATTAATACTGATGGAGAAACCAGAATCCGGAATTTCTTTAGCAGATACGCTATAACACATTTCCAGTTTTGGCCTCCTGGGCTCACCATAGGTGGCACTACACAGGTGCAACACTCACTGGCTGATTATAGCTCAGCAGGTTTAACACAATCATCTAGACCGGGGATCAGCAAACTTTTTCTTTTAACAGAGCAGATAGTAAATATGTTAGGATTGGTAGGCCATATGCTCTCTGTCACAACTTCTTAACTACTGAGTTAGGCCGAAAGCAGTCACAGAATGTAAACGAATGGATGTAGCTGAGTTCCAGTTAAACCTTTAGATTCAGCCCACCAACACAGACTCTAAACATTATAAAGTTTCCCCCTGCCCCACATTAAGGAGTTTGGTGTATATTTACTCACAAATTTGAGTGTCCTTTTAGATTTATATTTTTAGTTTCTTTTCTTAAACATTTAAAACTATTGATACAATTACATTTATTTTTTAAAAAATATTTTATTTATTTATTCATGAGAGGCACACAGAGAGAGAGAGAGGCAGAGGGAGAAGCAGGCGCCATGCAGGGAGCCCCACGTGGGACTCGATCCCGGGTCTCCAGGATCACACCCTGGGCTGAAGGCAGCGCTAAACCGCTGAGCCACCCGGGTTGCCCTACAATTATATTTAAATGTTGTTATTGTTCAATCTAGAACCTTCCTTCAGAATTTCCTTTGTTGAGTTTCTGTAATTAGGTGTAATTTATTTACCCTATTGCATTCTAGAAAGTTTTAATGGAGGCTGACAAAAATATCTGCTGGACAAAATAACATTAAAATAGATGAGGAAAATGAGACACGGGATTATGGTAGGATAGAAAAATAAAGTGCAGCAGGATGAGATGCACAAAGGGTATGTCATGAAATTGTGTGTATGTTCTAGAAGTGAAACATGTATTTATCTCAAAGCCATTTAATCAGTTAGTATGGAGAAAGAAACACAATCAGATGAGTCAGTGTTCAAGAGCTGAAATCTGACCCATGCCAGTGGAAAAGCCCAAAGAATAATTTCAAATTTTTATAAGTGAGAGAAATGGTTCCTGGGGTCTCCATCAGGAAGACTACGGTAACATACTTGTAACTTTTTAAAAAAGATTTTATTAATTTTATTTTAGAGAGATAGTGCACAAGCCCATGCACAAGCCGGGGAAAGGGCAGAAGCAAGCTCTCCACTGAGCAGGGAGCCAGCCCACTGTGGGGCTGGATCCCAGGACTCTGGGATCATGACCTGACCTGAAGACAGACGCTTAACCAAACGAGCCACCCAGGTGCCCCTATTTGTAACTTATTTCATCCAGTAAACACAAGTGGTTTCCCAGGGCACCTTAATCAAGACTTTTGGTAAAAAAATATTAGTTATATTATTGCTTAAATATGACTTTACTTTGAGAAAAAAAAAAAAAAACTTGTTCTTAATGTAAGGGATCTCTAGTGGGGCAGCAATAAAATGTGTTAAATAAAATAAAAGTGCCAGGATTCAGAGCAGTGACTTGGATTGAAGTCCATCTTCAACATATTCAGCAATGTGACTCAGAAAATGTGAGAGGCCAAAGGATCTTTGGAAAAGAAATCAGGAAAAAGCCACAGAAAAATGAACATGCAGTTTCCTATGGTATATGACTTATTTCACCCAAACCATGGGGCAGAAGAAATTCTCCCTTTCAGCTCACTGGGAGTGAGAGAGAGCTGAGAACTGAGAATCAGTCTGGGACAGGTCTGAGGTTAATGTTATTCTCAGGGTTTATACCCAAAGAAAGCAGGAATGAAGACAGCCCAAAACCAGAAGTTAGTGCAACACTGAGAAACTGGCAGCAGAAAGAGAGGAGCCACAGTGTTTCTGAAAAAGCAGAGAGAAAAGCCTACAAGTTAGTTTTACAGTATAGTGAGTGAATATGTAAAGCAAAGAGAGACATAAAAACAAAACAAAAACAATAGAATAGGAATAGCGGCAAAACTCCTTGAAGATTAGGGGAAAAAATCACTAAAATCTAAATAGTCTTAAAAAATAACTTAAGAAAAAAACGACTTTAAGACTTATGTTTTTAACACCCCCCCCCAAAAAAAATTATGTTTTTAGAGATATTTCTCTCAGAAAAGATGATCAGCTTGGCAATAACAGGCATGGTCTCCACAAAGTAGACAAATAAAAAAAATGCATACATGCATACACACATATACATGGAATAAATGAAAATAAGGCAAAATTTCCATTGTAAAATATTAAAGTGTAATTGAATCTGAATTTTTTTTTTCTATTTGTAGATAACTTGGCCGAAGTTATACCAGTTACTCTGTGGGGGGGGATAGCTAGCATTTACTGGAGGAAAAAGAAAATTCATTTTACATTTAGAGTTTCAATTAAACTTTGGCAGTACACTGACTGCGAATCTAAATCTAAGGAATACTGGGCTGCTGGTCGCCTCACGTGCAGGTAGCCTTGCTTCTGTCCTCCCAGGCTGGCTCCCAGCAGCACTCCCTGACACCAAGGCTTCCTTCCTGAGCTAACCTAGTGCTGTTGGAGCAAGTGTGTGGACTCGAGGTAGACTACTTAGGTTTGAATCTGGATTCGGCCTCATTGTCTCTCTGGGACCATGGGCATAGTACTTCTCTGTGCTGTACATTCCACACTTGTAAAATGCAGATATGTCTCAACTCTCCCCCACTAAATCCCTGTGTAAAATTGCAAGATAGAATGACAAGTACATGGCAAGTACAAGAAGAAATTATTATAATCCAAACAAAGCAAAATGGCCATGTTTTAAACAAGACTTGTTGGCTCCATGTAGCATTGTCATAGTTCCTTCTGAAAAAAAAAAAAAAAATGGCAAGGAGTCTCTCCATCCTAGCAAAAAATAGCTGAAAATAACATATACTTCCTACCATTAGAATTATTTATTTCAGCATTTTAGATTACATTCTAAACAATGCAGGATTGAGTTTTATTTTCTTAAGGTATGTCTAGTAAAAGCTTCACATATAAATGTTTATATTTAATGAGCATCTTATACATTTTTTTCAATAAAGAACACAAGACTTTATAATTATCCAGTTAAAATCCATATTTGCCCGGCCTCCCATCAATACTCTAAGCTCCTATTCCACATTGTGGTTCATACAATGACAGGTTAGAAAACCAACAATTCAACCAAGTATGTGTGACGAGTAATACAGATTTCACTAAAGATTTCAGGAAGAGATGGAAGAGATTTCAGGAAGAGATTTTACCTTCAAGTAAAATCTATAACATATCTTCTGAAATTCTTTTAGTTTTACCCACTGAAGCTCTCCTGGTTATTAGCGGCCTCATTCCTTTTGTCCTCATAGAATCTCTCCATCTTTTTAATTTTCCAGATAAATAATCCACTCAGGAAAACAAAACATTGAAATTAGCTAATTTCTTAAGGGTGGCTCCTTAGGTAACAGCTCACCCAAATGAAAAAAGTTGTTCCCTGTTTCTCAAATGTCCCCTGCCTCTTCCCATCCTGAGAGGTAACCTACTCCAACTAAATTGTCTCTGTCAGAAAGAATTTTAATGCTTATGAGGTACATTTAAAGCTACAGCCATTGTAACCTATTCATGTGTTTTGACCACACTCAGGTAGAGGTATTTCCCTCTAAAAAGTAGTAAAGCAGCATCAGAGTGGGATTGGGAGGCTCTGCACAGCATCTGCGTAAACTTCTCCCCAGGCCCACCAGCCACCAGCACAAGCAGAGGCAACAGGATCAAACAGGATGAGAAGATGCTCATAGTTAGCTGATTTCCAACTTATGTGTCTTTCTTGATGAAGTTTGTTTGCTATTTACATGGTCCGAGAATAAATAACACTGCAGTTTACTGCTTTTCTCTTGAAAAGTACACAGGTGATTTAATGTCTATTCATGTTTCATGATTTAGTCTTTGACATGTCATCTATTTGGACATGTCATATGCGAGTGTGCATACGTGTACACGTGCATATACACACGTACATATGCATATTACTTTCCCCCCTCTCTTCCTCCTGATGTATCTGGATGTTATTCTGTGATCTTGGTTTAAGAGACGGAATATTATGATCTCATTTTCTTAATGCTCTGTTGCCCTCTTGTCAATTTATTCTCCCCAGAAATATATATTCTTGTCCAAAAACTTTTTCAGATTCATAATCCTTTCTGAGCCCTTTCTTTCCCTGCTTAAGATGAGTTAATCACGGCCTCTTCAGAATTGCTTGCTTCTTCCATATATTCACTATTATTTATTTTAATATAAATGCCCTTCTCCTCAACCCTTATGGGAAGCTTACATTCCTGTTGCCTAAAAAAATATCTGTCCACGTAGCACATGATTTTTTTTTCATTGAATGTACTGAAGCCATTGAGAGTGATTACTAGTTTGTTTTTTTACTGTTAATTTTGAGAAGCTGTTGTTTTGCAATTGATTTCTCACCAGATGAGCAAAAATACATTTAATGCAGATGGGCACAAGTAAACAAAACTCACACTTGGACTTGCAAAATATCTTCATGAGTAGATATTTTTTTTATAAAGATGAACCCAAAAATATTTCTCAGAGTTGCTCAGAAATGGCTTATCACTTGTTTCCTACCGGTATGAAGCTCAGTCGTTTACATTATATGGTGGGTAGATAAGTTACTACAAAACTTTTTTGGGGGGGACGGGGTGGCTCAGTTGGTTAAGCACCTGCCGTTGGCTCAAGTCATGATCCCAGGGCCCTGCTTTTCTTTCTCCCTCTGCCCAACCCCACCCCCACCCCCCCGCCCTGGGCTCGTGCTTTCTCTTGCTCTCTCTCTCTCTCTCTCCCTCAAATAAATAAATAAATAAATAAATAAATAAATAAATAAAATCTAAAAAAGAAAAATTTTGTCTGACCTTTTTCTCCTCTTTCTCTGAGAAAGAGAAAGGGAACGTGTGAGTAGATATATGAATAGAACAAAATGAACTCTTGCTTCACTGATCAATTATAGAGGGCACTAAACCATGGCCAGTGGCAATTATATATGTGCATGCAGACACGCGAACATGCCAAGCATGGGCCTCCTTGAGTGAAACAGAACAGTGTGGTGACTTCATTGAGTTTCAATGGAACTCATGTCTGAAATGTAAAATTCTACCATTAATCACTACTGACAGAGTATACTATTTGTCATGGTCGTTTTTTAAAGATGTATTTATTTATTTTAGAGAGAGAGAGACGGAGAGACAGAGAGAGAGCATAAGTGGGAGGGACAGAGGGAGAGGGAGAGAGAATCTCAAGCAGACTCCCCTCTGAGCATGAAACCCAACACAGGGCTCCATCACATGACCCTGAGATCATAACATTAGCCAAAACGAAGAGTTGGAGGCCTAACCAATGGTGCCTTCCAGGTGCTACATCATGGAAATTTTTATTAAAAGCTACAAACTGCTGCAAAAATAATTTGGGAATATATCAATTGATCTCTATTCAAAATAATTTCTGTGTTTTCACTGCTTTAACTCATTTTACTAATGACCATTTTAGTAACAGGTTTATGTCTTTATGAAAAAACCCTCTATAATACCTCCAAATATGTAAAAAAATTTCAATTTATGACCATCGATATTTCTGTACCTTTCAAGAGATTCTTAGATGTGTTTCCTTTTGCTTCATTTTCCAGAGTGTTAGGTGAAAGTGCAAATCACTTCCAAGTAACAATTGACACTTTTTAAAAAAAGATTTTTATTCATTTATTCATGAGAGACACCGAGAGAGGCCGAGACATGGGCAGAGGGAGAAGTAGATTCCATGCAGGGACCGATGTAGGACTCGATCCCAGAACTCCAAGATCACGCCCTGAGCCGAAGGCAGACATGCCTACCTGCTGAGACACCCAGGTGTCCCAGCAATTGACCCTTTTTGAATTGAATTGACATTAATTCAGTCCTACTCTCAAATAATGACCTAGAATTAAATTCAGAATAATGTACTTACCTATCCCTGACTTTCTTTTTCTAATACACTGAGGTCTGTCCTGTTCATTGATGAGACTATCAGTCTCTCTCTACTCTGTGAGAATACTGGCAAAATACTGGTATATTCTTGGGACAGCTTATAAAGGCAGAGGAGCTTGGCATAAGAGATTTCTAAAGAGCCAATTATAACTAGACAGATAGTAATGAACTATTCCAGAAATGTGACAAGATATCTGTATTGATGACAGAAAACCTGGAGATGTTTCCTGAAGAGATGAAATTGTTTTTAGAAGTTGCCCTTTGAATTTATGAACTTTTTTCTTCTTGAGAACTCTAACAACATTGCTGATTTTGTTAACTTGGTTCAGTTTTGGGTTTTACAAATCCTTCTTTAACTCAGACATCTGCACTGAATATTCCTCCCTCCTAAGATCCAACATCACTATCCTAACCAGGATTGTAAACAATAGGACTAAGAAAAGGGAGAGGGCTGTTCCTTTTGTTTACACCGCTTACTTTATAGGAAGCATATCTCTTACATAGTACTCTGTTTACTAAAAACTAGTGGTTTAAGGATAAAACGAAGAAGCTTATTGCCCCTAAAATAAAATTATATGAAAATGTTGAGTCTGTTCTAAATTCAGGCTTTACAATCAAGCTAGAAAAAAGAAGCTCCTTCTGGAGATCAAAATGTTGGCAACACTTTAGGATGGAACTCGTGGCTGTGATACTGGAAAGCTACTGAACAAGAAATAACATCACTTGGGGTTTGCAGCCCAGTGCCAGGTTGTGCCAAACTCCTCGTCTTCATAAATATTTATGAGTGGTCTCTGCCATCTCATTAGAATTTAATTCAAAGACAACAGGTGCAAGCAATGATTGCTCACGCTAGGCCAACTCACTTCATTATTCTGTTCCAAGTCTTAGATTTAGAGGAATCTATAGCGGGCGGTCTCGGTGACTTTTTTGGTTTATTCATTTTATTATTTTTTTTAAATGCTGGTTGGGCACTTCTAAAGATTTTATTTATTTATTCATGAGAAACACAGAGAGAGAGCAGGGGGTGCAGAGACACAGGCAGAGGGAGAGGCAGGCTCCATGCAGGGAGCCCGATGCAGGACTCGATCCTGGGACTCCAGGATCACGCCCTGGGCTGAAAGCAGCGCTGAACTGCTGAGCCCCCTGGGGCTGTGGTTGGGGACTTCTATATACTAGTGACTTGTTTCTAGTCAGCTAGTCTAGTTTAAACAACAGACACTAAATGAAAGATCATGCAAATAATTATTGAATTACATGTATAAAGAGTATAATGAAAGAAATAGAGAACTGGCTATAAGTATGTATGGCAGAGAGATCTGCCTCATGCAAAGTGTTCCCCGACTTGTAGGGGATTTGAGATTTGCCAGGCCAAGTAGTGTGAAAGAGAGATGGAAGAGGATCACTCTGGGGAGCTTGAGATGCCTTGATGAAGGGCTTAAAGCAGGATGACACTTGGTTCCCCCCAAAAGCAGAAGACAAGAGTGGTGGAGGCATAGTAGGCCAGAAAGGCATAGTAGGCCATAGTAGGCCATCAGCAGTGCAAGATGAGACTGGAAAAATAATCAGAAGTGAGATCTTAAAGTATTTCATAGGCCAGGCTAAAAGATCATTCACTCATCTAGTGCATTCAACAAGTATCTACTGAAGGCTCAATCTGTTCCAGACACTGTTCTAAGTGCTGGGGATATGGCAGTGATTGCAAGATTGATTGCTATCTTTACGCAGCTTGAATACCAGTGGGGAGACAGAAAATAAACAAATGAGTAAATATAAAGTGGATCAGTAAGTGCTACAGAGAAAAATAAACTAAGGTTAGGTGGATATGTAATAACTAACATAGGAGGTGCTGTTCTACTAGCCTGCTCAGGGAAGACATGAGGGACACAGACACACACACAAAATAAGGGACACTCAAGTAGGCAATGGAAGTACTTGTGGTAAGAGTAAAGTAGATACCTGGGAAAATGACGTTCTATGAAATAGGAGTTTTTAATCTGGATATCCCCCTGAAGTTCAGGCAGTCTATGAACTTGATTTAGTAAAAAGATTGAAACGTTACATATTAACTATCCCCTTCCATTTTGAATTTTACAAAGACTCCATGGGAGTCATAGCAGCAACTGTAATTTTGTTACCCAAACAATTCAAGGACATTTTCATTTTAGATAATAGTGTTTGGACATGGTGAAAAACTTTGACACTAGCTACCACTTGAACATTATGGTTATTGTCAGATGTGCCTCTAGATCAGTATTATTATTATTATTATTATTTTAGATTTTATTTTTTTATTCATGAGAGACACACAGAGAGAGAGGCAGAGACACAGGCAGAGGGAGAAGCAGGCTCCCTGCAAGGAGCCCGACGTGAGACTTGATCCCTGGTCTCCAGGATCAGGCCCTGGGCTGAAGGCGGCTCTAAACCACTGAGCCACCCGGGCTGCCCAAGATCTGTATTATTCTAATAAGTTAATAAAGAAGCATAGGGGTTTTTATAAAATACATTTAGCTTAAAAATATTTTTGATAGTTTTGTTTCAATGTAGTTGGTTACATTTGTAAATCCTGTGATTTTTTTTTTTTTTTTTTGGTATAAAACATCATTTTGAGAAATGTCTGTAGGCTTTGCTGGACTGCTAGGATGCCAGAGAGGGCTCTCGGGCAGGAAATGCTAAGAGCCCCTTTTAGAGGGAATGGAGAGAAAAGTCCCTTGATAGGAGTGTACTGGGTGTGTCTGAGGGACAGCTCAGAGGCCAGTGAGGAGAAAGCAGAGGAAAAAGTGGGGGAAGTGGTAGAGAAAGAGCTCAGGGAGGTAGAAGCCCAGATCACCACATCATGGTGATGCACACACACAATGAAAAACTGTTAAGGAGTTTTAAGTTAGGGAGAAAAATTAAGAAGATTCAGAAAGCCTAATGATAAAAATAATTAAAAACTAATTAATATTTAGAAAAGTCTACCTAACTGGTATAATAGACTTGCTCCCTATGAGAGCCATGAAAATACATTGCTTTCCTCCAAAGCACTTTGCTTGTTAAATCGAATGTTTCAGGGTCAGGGCTGTGCTATACTTTATCAGTTGAAAATTAAACCATGTGAATTAGAATACTATCTAGAAACAATTTCCTTCACTGCTTTCAATTATCTACATGCTGAGCTTTCTAAATTGGACTTGGCTTTTCTTCCAATAAATTTGCCTCCCTTTTTTTGTCTTAATTTATTTTACATCTACAATTTCAAAATTTCCAGGGGTAAGACTTGAAGTTAGCTAGAATCATTTATTGTCTTGTATACAAGGACAGAAAGCAGGTGTGTGTGCGTGTGTGTGTGTATGTGTTAAGATTTTATTTATTTATTTGACAGAGAGAAGCAGAGAGACTAAGCAAGGGGGAGGAGCAAGAGCAGAGGGAGAAGCAGACTCCCTGCTGAGCCGGGAATCAAATGTGGGCTTGATCCCAGGACCCCAGGATCATGACCTGAGCCAAAGGCAGACACTTAACCAACTGAGACACCCAGGTGCCCCAGCTGATGTGTTTTTGGTAAAACACATTTTGCCATTGTGTGATTTTTAACACGTTTGCCTGGGCAGTTCCACCCATCCTTCACAGTGATGTTCTATTAAGTCTTATCCTCCCAGTTCAGCATAAGAGCTACTTTATTGCCCACTGTGAGGATTCTGATGGATGTGTCCTTCTTGTGACATGTGAAAAATATATGTCATCACAATCATCCTCATTCCTATTCATATAAACCTTCCTAGGTTAGATCTTTAGTATATTTACCATCTGTTTATTTACCAGCTTATTGTCTTCCTCTAGCTAGGAAGACACTGGTTTTAATTGGTTTTTTTTTTTGTCTTGATTAATTTTTAAATAACTAAATCTAATATTCATTCTGCTACTCTCCCAATAGACTATTTACTCTTTAGACTTTCCTTAGATTCCAAATTTAAGAAGTCTCCTTATGTTATTTTAGGTTTTTCTTTCTCTCCATAATATCTTTGGTGTTTCTTTCTTTCTCAACTTGCTTGTTTGCTACATTCATTCTTTTATTAGCTGACATTTATTAGGACTTTTTGCTGAAGGGCATTTTTTTTCTTTTTAGAGAGAGAAACCACTTTTAAACAGAGAGAAATGGAAGAAGGTATAGTGACTCACCAAGAGACATTACTCAAATTTTCTCATGGCAGCTAAGAATTTTGAATTGACTTCATAAAATCAAAATATCAGCTTGGGGATCATAGACTTGGGCCTAATAATTGTTCAGTGATTGTTTTTGTTCATTGATTTATCAAATATTTGAGTTTTTGCTACATACTAAGCATCACAGCAGATGATTCAGGACATACAGGTGGCATGTCCTGCCTTCTTGGAGCCTGCAATAAAATAAGTAATTGGGAATTAAGCAAAACTGTAAATAATACAATCAATTGTTATGAATTTTTAAAGCTACCAAGATCAATAATGTGGTGATTGACAGGACTTCTTTAAGGAGATGGTGTTAATGCCAACCCTTGAAGATACATACTGATTCCTTAGGTGATCAGAGCCTGGGAGAGCATGTCAGGCAGATGATTTGGCATATTCATGCACTATGGTGAAAGCTGAGAGAATATACAGGCCTGTGCAAAGAGATGAGACTGAAGGAGTGGGCAGGGCCAGATTGTAGTAGGTGTTTCAAATTGTGTTTCCATGGTTAATGAGAAACAAATAAAGGATTTATAGAATGGATTTGATAGATATGTTTTATATTTTATTTTTTTAAATGTCCTGAAAATATTAAGCAAAATGATTTTAAGAAACAGTGTATGTACTTTTTTAAAACATTATCTCAGTAATAGCTTTTAGTAATAAGAAGAGAAAGAAGGAAACATGCTCTGGCAATAGAAGGAAAATGTAAACAACAGACTTGGGTGTTTGATTGTGTATGGGATGAGGAAAAAAGAGGAGGTAAGGATGAATTAGACTTTTGGATTAAACACTTAGATGAGTAGTGGTGTTCTGAACTGACCTAGAGTTCACTGGAGCAAAATAGTTTTTGCAGGGAAGGAGATGACTATGATCTAACTTTGATACATGTTTTGTTTGAGATGTTGGTAAGAAATTCAAGTGGAGATGACAAGTGGTCAGATGATATATGAATCCTGCTTGACTGGTCAGGATTTCAGACAACAAGGAGGCACAGAACAGAGGCAGTAAACACAACCAAGACTCTGTAGACAGTAAGCACAAAAAAGGTCAGGAGAAGAGGGAGTGCTGGGTATTTAATATTCAGAGTTAATGAATCAATGGATTCATAAAAAATGCTCACCTTGCTAATGACTGAATGCAGTCTTAGAAGGGTGCTCCAGGCACTTGACCTGTTCTTTTTCTTTTAAAGATTTATTTTTATTTATTTATGATAGACAGAGAGAGAGAGAGAGAGAGAGAGGCAGAGGGAGAAGTAGGCTCCATGCCGGGAGCCCAAAGCAGGACTCAATCCCGGGACTCCAGGATCCACCCTGGGCCAAAGGCAGGCGCGAAACCACTGAGCCACCCAGGGATCCTCACTTGACCTGTTCATTAACCACATGTCTGCAGCGTAAACCTGGGAGGGCTGGAGGCCCATGTGAATCGTAGAGATTCAGTTCTGTCAATCTAAGACCAGATGTGGAGATTGCTGAAAAAAAGTAGAAAAGTTTAACTCATTATTGCAAATTTTCTCCCTGTGAGAAATCTTGAGAAGTCATTTAGGGGTGGGAATTGGGAATGGAAGGATGAGGAGATGCGGAGAGGTAAACCAATAACAATGGTTGATTTGGGAGAGCCTCTAAGTCATCTAAGACTAATGTAGAACACTCCTTTGGTAGGGAAGGCAGAAAAATGACAAACTCACTGTTCTTGCTTCATCACACCACATATTAAATTCCGCCTCACTGTGATATAAGGGACAAAAAACCAGAGGCAATTAAGGAACTACAAGTCTTATGGGTTGAAACAGGCAAAAAGTTGCAAGCTATATTGCCTCTTCTCTCTTCCTCTTGATGGTAAACCCATATTGAGGGCTTAAAAGTCAAGGAGGAATTCCATTTCAATAAAAATAGTTGTCTTTTCAATACTTGTTATTTCTACATCCCTTTCTTTTACTTTCTAACATAAAGCATTAAAAAATACTAAAGTTTGGCAGAAGAGAGATATTACGAATGTGATAAATGCCAATCAACTTGGACTCTACTAATATTTATAACTAACTTCTCAAAGAATAAATGAAAAACACTGCGATGAATGGATCTGCAAATCTGGGGTAGATGTGGAGGCCATTAGTAGCAATGGAGGATACATGAATGTTAGTAAAGTTTGTAGAATTAAAAAGATTTTGGCTCCTTGGTGCACAGATGTAGGTGGCTGCAATATCTAACCATAGTGACTTACTGTCAAATTATCAGGGAACATAAATGATGAGCAAAGACAGGAATAATAATGAGAAATTAACTACATCCCACATCCTTTTTGAGTTTTCACTACCTGATGACTACATGCACACACAAACATTTGCATGTGTGACTTCTACGGATTTTTACAATATACTGGTGTCATCTTTCATGTAAACTAGACTACAGTGTTCTGCACTGTGGAACTATATTATTTGAACTATCTGGATGTGTAGGAGAAATGTACACCATGAAAATTTAAGAAAGAAGCACCTCGAACTTAATTCATTCAATCATTCCACATTTGCTTATTGAATGGCTACTATCAGCCATGGTCTGGCCCTCTCCGAGGGACTCAGGATGCCACAGAGGACATAACAAAGTCTCTATTCTCATGGGCCTTACATTCTTATGAGGAGAAATTGTTAATAAATAAACAATTACATGTACAGAGTATATCAGTGATGTTAAAGGCTATGAAAAAATATTTAAAATGGGGGAGGGGATGGAGAATGTTTATCAGGGTGGGGTGTGTAGTTTTATACAGTCAGTAGATCACATTTGAGCAGAGGCCTGATTAAGGGAGACAGGGAGACTTGACAAAGTCAGAAGAGCATCTTAGGGAGAAGGAGCAGCAGAAGCAAAGGATCTAAAGCAGAAACATGTTTTTGTCTTCTCAAGAAGAGCAAAGGAAAAGTGTCCTTGGATATTTTTTTGCTTTCTTAAAAGTCATCTGCTTCTTTTTTTATATATTTTTAAAATTGTTTTAAGGTAAGCCATCTGCTTCTTAAAGCACATTTTCTTAGGGATCAAAAAATGAATGATTTAAGTAAGGCTACAAATAATTTTAATAAAAGTCGATTTGATAGATTGAAGCCATATTATCAGTTTTTATATAGGCAAGTATGAGAGAGTGCATTTCTTCATTCAAATTATAAAATTCTGTTTGTGGTGGTCAGTAAAAAGTTCCCTTGAATATTGGTTCAATGTTCAGTAATCATTGTGAAATAAACTGTGTCTCTATTTCTGCGGTTCTCTTTAAAGTGATTTATTTTCAGGGCAGTTCTTAGCAAAATGAAACACATTCTTTCATCCATGCAAGTACAGAACAATGGAGTTCTATGCACCTCCAGTAAAGTTTGGGTCTTTATTTTTCAGTTCTCAGAAGCCTGCAAAATGTATCGGGGCAATGGAATGGAGAACTTACCCTCCATCCACAACAAGGCTTGGAACTGGAGATTTCCCTCACAGCGGTAGCTTGGTACCTGGTAAGTGGTTTTAAAATTTTATCAGCCCGATTCTTAAAGCAGAGTTGCCTTCCCCTGCTTGCTCCATCCCATGAAAAGAAGTAACAACTTTCTCTTCCTGTTAGTCTAGCTGCTTAAAAATAACACATTCCAGCAAGGAGGGAGGGAGATTACAAGCAACAGGACATATGAGACTTGCCAAGGGGGCCAGCATTTCCTGGCTCACAATTGCAGGAAAGGCTTTGCTCCATTATCAATGGGACCTGGATGCTTTGATAGGCAATTGTTTTAAAAGCTAAACAACATTTGCAGTTGAAATATTGTGTGTGTTATACAAGGCTTGTGTGGAGGAAACATAGCACCAGATGGATCAGACAATAGTCTTGTCTGATGTTTTGTTCTTTTACTGGTAATAAAAAAAAAAAAAAAACCCTCAAAAAAATAGCCATATACAACTTCGTTTTTAATAAAGTCTCTGTTGTTTCAGAGAAGAATGGTGGGACTGTCATGAACAATACTGATTTCCTTTGCAATAATTGCTGATTTTAAAATGTGCTGAGTTAAAATAGACATTGCCCAGAAACAATGGAATGGCTGTGACGTTACAATCGCTTTGAGTAAGGAGATTCCTTATTAGGCACACTGAATCCATCATCTCCAGTGGAATTTGAAAAAAATGATCAACTAGCTAGAAATATACTCCCCCTATAGTCAGGACAGAAGCATGACTTCTAAACAATTTCTTTTATTTAAGTAATACCTTTGCTGATATTGCCTTGCTCTCTATTCTGAATTCCTATGAGAAATAGGTAGATGATAGAGAATTTAGTGTATTTATAAAATATGTTTCATATATATTTAAAGTTTTATTTATATATATTCTCTACTTCTCAGAAAATTTACTAGCTATGATGATCTTACTAGTATGGCTAGGAAATGTTTGTTTTTTGTCTTTCTTTCTGAGGAAGAAGAGAAGAATGGATTGAAAAATAGAGCTTCATTAAAAAACTACTTGTAAAAATATCTCTTCATGATAAATCTTATAATCCCATGTCTTATCTTCAAGTGATAGAGAAGCTGACAATTCTCTCTCAAAAGCTGTGTGGCATTTGGTTATCTTCAGGCAATTGCTGGTCTTCCTTACTCTGGGTCATCGAGATTAGAACGTCTGCATGGTGGAGCACTATTTTCCATCCTCTTTCCACCTGAAAATATAGAATAATTTCATTATTTAGTCAGTCGAATTCTGATGCAGTGCTGGAATAATTATGATTCCAATATGCTCCCATGTTATTTTTAATGGGTCTCTCTCTGTGTGTTTTCCCACATGTAAAGAGGTAGAGAAAAATGCATCTTGACCAAAGAAAGTGAAATTTAGACTAGGGTTAGGGTTAGGGTTAGGGTTAGTAGGGACTCCACTACTGCTGCTGAACAGGTAGTTACCAAATCCAATAAGAGAATCTTTCGAGGCTATAAGAACAACTGAGAAATGAGTAGAGAAAACAATACAGACTATGAATAGAAGATAAAAAATCATTTGAATATTCACTTTGTTGATTAATGACAGGGAGACTTTGAAGATATTACTTAACTTTCCCAAGAGTAGAATTTTAAAATGAAATTGTGTTAATGCTCACTTCATATGTGTTAATATGTGTGAACTATGTGGCAATAGTAAGTTCTCAACATGTACACCTTCCCCATTCTCTGCATTGTTGTTAAATATAAGCTGACTTTTGAGAAAGTTTATCCAACCTTTTCTGGTTTCTCAATTTTATCTGATAGGAGTATAAATCTCCATCCACCCAACTATTTTGGACCATATCAAATTCTGAGGAGCCTACTCAAATAGCAAGATTTCATATAGAACTTTCATAAAATACTTGAGTCAATTTGTAGAAAATATCTCTGTGGTCCTACCCCAACACTTCTTTTTTTTTTTTTTTTTTTTATATTTTAAAGGTTTTATTTATTTATTTATGAGAGACTCACAGAGAGGCAGAGACATAGGCAGAGGGAGAAGCAGGCTCCCTTCAGGGAGCCCAATGTGGGACTCGATCCCAGGACCCTGGGATGAAGCCCTGAGCAGAAGGCAGATGCTCAACCACTGAGCCACCCAGACACCCTGAATCGAGGATATTATGATAAAATTAGTCATTCGTGGTTGAGCAATTTGGTATTGTCTAAGTGCAGCTGTGAGTTAAGCACTAAAAAAAAGTATACAGTTTCTCTGGTGGAAAAATAAAGATTTTATTATAAAGTGGTTTTGACATAAGCCCCAATGAGTTCCTTAAATTCATAATGTCTCTCGAAATCTAACCTTAATTCAGGATATAATGATCTACATGGTGACATAAGTTAATTTTATTCATGTCACAATTGGTAGTGATGCTACCCCAACACTTCTTTAGGATATTTTGGAGTCCTTGAAAGGAAGATGTGGTGGCTGAAGTCATGAGGGTAGCTCAAAGAATCTTATTTCCGGGGAGAAACACGTTCTATTTGACACACAAAATGAGAAGAAAAAAGATTTTACAATCAAGTTGAAGAAGTTGAAATTGAAAAGATAAATCAGGCAAAGTATTTTTAAAAATCAATGACAATATTTGTAAAATAGAAGTAAGTTCAGACTTAATATTTACTTTTATTTTAATACTGGCTCCTAATGGAACTTAAAAACAGCTGGCTTTGTTGATCTAATGGTTCCATCTACGACTGAATAGACAGAGTCAGAATCATTAAAGTTCCATTCTCATCAGATTTGTGCTTGAGAAAACTTAGTATACTCCTGCAATAATTTATTATAGACATTTCTTTGTTTGTCTTAGAAATATTATTAAAATGACAGAAGGGGATGAAATGAAATAGTACAGCAATTAAACAGTTTAAAACTTTTCAATAATAGAGAAGCATTCAACTGCATCTTTCATTACCACCATCTGCGTTGTATATAACATTTCAAGATCAACAGCAGGCAGGATTTTGTTTGTTTCTTTGTTTATAGGGAATTCCGACCATGGTAGGCTTTTCCCATTTCTGGAGAATACTGTAAAAAGGAAGATAGTTATCTTTCTTGGATGGCAAGGACATTCTCAAGGTCTTTCCCAAACTATTCACTTCCCTCACCCTCACCCTCCTCCCACAATAAACCTACTGTAGTCTCAGCCATGAATATTTTCATTCAAAATAAAGAGTACATTATCTTCTTACCTAACCTAGTGAAGGAAAAAAATTGATAATGATATATTCTCATCTTCTGGAATGTTAAGTACAACATGGGTTTGAATTTCAACACTAAAATGGAACTCAAGGCTGGAAAAAAGTCATCATTTGTGGTTTCATAGAAATTAATGTTCCGAATTGCATTGCCTCCTAACGGCCTCATGGAGTTACCACAATTTCCAGTGTGGGTAGCTCACTTCTCAATTCAATTCATTTTAATTCACTTCTGTTCAATTCAAAAACACAAGAATTCATTGAATACTTTTTGAACAGAGTGAACACTCTGATGCTATATATCGAAAATTGCAAGAAACTCTTGACTTTACTTCAAATGAACTAATTTTCTGGGCCAATGATTTTAATTACTAGTTGTAGTACTTGGTCTTTTTTTTTTTTAATTCTGTTCTTTTAAAAAGTAACAAAATAGCACCACATTCTAATACAAATAGTTAGTTGGATAACCCTCCTGCCTAAAGATGGCAACACTATCAATGCTGAGCTGGTGTTTGACCCACAGACTCATGGTGAAAAGGTATGGAAATCTAAAAAAGAAGTATTTGGGGTGCTTGAATGTAGTGGGAAGCATGGAGCAGTGAATAACTTCTAGGAAGGCAGATGCTGGACTGGAAATGAATTAGCTTTGGGTCGATGTCAGAATACTACTTTCTAGTCATCACTCTGCTACCAATTGTGTAATCTCAAATGAGTTATTCAAACGTCCTTAGACTCCTCAGTCATAAAGTGAGAGAAGAGAACCAAAAAGCCCCTTGGGTCCCTTCCTGTACTGGGTTTCTAAAATTGTAGTTTTTAAACTTCCATGGGATAAAATCCAACTCGAATTCTGACACATATTGACAGGCTTCTTTTCTTTCTTTCTTTCTCTTTCTTTCTTTCTTTCTTTCTTTCTTTCTTTCTTTCTTTCTTTCTTTCTTCTTTCTTTCTTTCTTTCTTTCTTTTTCTTTCTTCTTTCTTTTTTTTTTTTTAAGAGAACAAGAGACAGAGGGAGAGAAAGAGAGAGAGAGAGGCACAGGCACAGGCAGAGGGAGAAGCAAGCTCCATGCATGATGCCCAATGTGGGACTCGATTCCGGGACTCCAGGATCACGCCCTGAGCCAAAGGCAGATCCTCAACCACTGAGCCACCCAGGCATCCCTATTGACAGGTTTCAAATAATCTTTGAATCTCCAGCTTATTGTCAAGTCCACAATTATACTCAGATTATTTAATGTATTTTCCATTGTAAAAACCTCTTTCAATTTTTAACGTTATTTAAAAATGCAAAATAAAACTAATGTACAAAATAGATTCATAGTTATATATGAAATAAATATGTAATAGACACAAAACACTGATTCACCAATTTAAGGAGATCTTTAGATTTTTACATATGTTCTATTCAGTACCAGGGTAGTACTTTATGTATTTTACTATTCAGTATCATGTTTATTACTATTGCTACCAAACTCATCAGACAAGTCTTGAAATATTGGGACACTGTCAAGCTTATGATATCAGATGGGAATCTTCTAAAACATTGAATTTTCACTTAAAAGCTTGAGTTTTGCCATTGGTTGCCAGTTGTTTTCTTAAACATTAGAGGCCTACTTCATTCATTTCTGAGAAAATGTCTGCCAAATATGCAAATCTCAGTAGCCATTGTTTTCTGCTATACTCTGAAGTAAAAATGGCATTCCTTTTAAAAAAGGAATTGTTCAGTTCACAACTCAACTGTGCAAGTGCTTTTCCTCAAGAAAACCATCATACTTCAATGTGCAAAAGTGCTTATGTGAACTTTCCATTTCATCATGAAAAATATTAAATAGATGTGTGCTCAAGTTCAGATGCAAAACTTCTATAAAATGAAATAAACAATTAAATTAATAGAATTACTAAATTTTAATAAGTGAGAAAATGTACTTACAAGGCTTATCTTGAAAGGCCACAAGATGAATTAAAATTTATATAGGAGCCTAAATTAAAAATTTATATAGGAGCCTAATTAGTCACATATACCATCTAGCTTGTCTCAACAGTACCTTACTCTTTCAAGGCTATATCCTTGGAACAGCTCCCACTGTGGAAATGGTAAGCAGAATGTATACTCCAAAGACAGAGGAAAAGGTGAGGAGTCTTTGGTTGCTGGTGTCCAGGTTGTAGGTCAACCAGTGGTCACATATTCTGATGACCTCTTCCAGCATCACACCTCTGTGATTGATAATTACTATTAAAATATCAATGAGTCCCTTTATTTGTTTACTGATTTAACATAGAATCCTATGGTTGATCCAATTTAGAGGCATGTCCTTCCTCCTTGGCAATCATTCTGAATATACAGATGGTAGATATCTTGGGGTAGGAGTCCCCATATCCCTTCAGTGGGTTTGATGAGATAAAAAATATTTTCATAATAATTCTATGGCATATGGGATGGCTCAGCGGTTTGGTGCCTGCCTTTGGTCCATGGTGTGATCCTGGCGTCCCAGGATCGAGTCCCACATCAGGCTCCCTGCATGGAGCCTGCTTCTCCCTCTGTCTGTGTCTCTGCCTCTCTCTCTCTCTCTCTCTCTCTCTCTCCATCTCTCATGAATAAATAAATAAAATCTTTAAAAAAATAAAAATAATTCTATGACATAAATTACTTATTTCACTGTGTTAACATTTGTGCTAATTGTATAAAGCAAGGGTGGTAAAATTTCTGGTGCTTTATTATCAATCAAGGCAGTAGAATCCAAATATGCTACACTCTTGGTTCTCAGTTTTTAATTTATAATTGCCACTTTAATTCTTTTTTAAATCCAATTTCACTTTAATATACTCATAACAGGGTAGTAAATATTAGTAATTCTTTGTCGCAGCCTCTAACAGGCTATCGACTATAGTAAATTCTCAACAAATTACTGAACAATTTCTCAGAGAATCAAATCATTATGGCTTGTTTGATGTAATAATAATGAACACAAATGTCTTTAATTCTACTTTTTGATCATTTATATGAGTGACATTTATCTAATTTCTAATGATGGTATATGGGATGATTCATATTTTTTTTTTGCTGAAATGGCTCTAAATATTGCAGAAGAGTTCAAATCATTGGAAGCAAAGCTGTGTGTATGTGTATGTGTGTGTAAGAGAAAGAGACAGTTTCAGATTCCTTTCCATTTAAGTATTATTGTGAGTATGACTACAGTAAAGGGTAAGACAACATTCACGCACTATGCCAGGCTGTCATGTGAAGGGTTGGGCCATAGGGCCTATGCCATTCTCATCACGAACTGCTCTCTGCACAGCCAGAGTTGAACTGTCTGTGCTGTACATCTGGATGAAACTGTACATCTGGATGAAATTTCAGTAAATGAGATGGGGAAATTATTTGGCACTTTGTTTCCCATGTTTGTCTGAGAGGATTAAATTAAATTTTGCTGGGTCACCATTAATGCACACGCCCTGCCATAAGCAAATGACAGAAGATTTAGAAATCTTCTTTAGTGAAATCCTTTATCTTATATAACTGCTTTCACTGGTAAATAATTTAGCTGAATTTTTATATTATTTTCCAGACTTTTGGAAGTCTCAAGAGTCAGAGACATTTAACGTTGGGAGCAACTTTGGTGATAACCTAATTCAACACTTTTGTTTTGTTGACCTTGACACACAGAAAGGTTAAGTTGTTTACTCCAGGTTACCCCAAGCCCTGACTAAATCAGAACTTGAACTCAGTTTCCAAAGCCTCAATAAAAATGTATACACTTTACTTTTTACTTACGTTAGAGTTCAAACTAGAGTAGGAACAATATTTTCCTACCTAATCTCTTTCACATGGAATCAGGTCTCTTTACTTTTACAAAAGAATTAAAAAGTAAATATACTTGATGTTGGAAAATAATCTTTTTGAACTAACTGCAAGTTACTTTTCTAGCACAGCTACTAGGTTTTTTTCCCCCAATATTATCTTGTTTATTCCAGCTATGCTATTGAATACCCACTCTACTAAAAAAATAATAGTTTTCATAATACATTTCAATTTTGTTTTCAGTTGGCTTAACTTCCAAAAGCCCTAACTCTGAGAAATCTCAACACTGTCTTCTATTAACTTTTTATAAGACAAATTTTACATACTCTAAAATAATTCAGCTCGTACCTTACCTTTGAGATTTGAAAGTTATCAATAACAGTAGCTTAATATATCCACTGAATACAATAAAAACTAATAGGAAATCTACAGGAGACACTCGTTTAACCAAAATGATTTACTTTTCCCAGAAAAACATTGACCTATGTCCATTTCACTCTGAATCCATTTTAACCTATTTAAAATTTGCCTGGGTACTGCTATTTCCATAAACTTAGTTAAATACTCAATGAATAATTTGTGTTTGCTCCTAAACCTATATATGCTAGCTATACTCATAATTATGATTATAATAGAATGCTTTTATTGGTTCTTACTATTTTGAAACTATGTATGTGCATATGTAACAGATAACTTTGGGATGCCCTAGCATGGCCCCTTAAGGAAACTTTCTAGTGATGAGATAGGACTCTTTGAATTAAGAGTATATTGCAAGCTGTTTTGTGAGGTCTTAAATCTCCTATTAAGATCAATCTTAATAGACCTTTTATTAATTTTATTAGAATTTATTAATGTAGAATCATTTTTAAAGATTTTATTTATTTGTTTGTTTGTTTGTTTATTTATTTATTTATAGCAGAGAGAGAGCAAAAGAGAAAGACTAGGAGGAGAAGCAGAGGGAGAGGGACAAGCAGACTCTGCAGACTCTGAGTGCAGGGCACAAAGTGGCCCAATCCCATCACCCTGAGATCGTGACTGAGCCACCCAGAAGCCCCACTAATGTAGAATCTATTAATAGGAATTATTTTCATTCTCATCATGCACCCTGCGTATTGAATTTATACTATTGCAAATTTGATGTTTTTATTGTATTATTTTCCTAATACTGTAGGGAATTGAAGCTCTCCCAAATAAATTCAGTTCATTTCTCCAATGTCCAATATAGTTATCTTATAATTTGGGGGGAGAGATAAATGTGTTTTTTACTTTTATAAAATTTTTATAAAAGTCAGTTTTATAGTCCTGTAGGTTTAAAGTAATTACAACTCTCTTTTCCTCACAAATTATAATCTCAACTTCTCATGCCTATACTCATCTACTTATTTTGAATCAAATAATAGGCAGAAATACCTGATTCCAACCATATTTTATTACAGAAAAATATTCTACAAATAACTAAACCCTTACCTTGAACAATACAAGTACAGATATTTAAATAACAATATAAATATAGCAATTAAAATACGAATATAAATAAAATTAATGATTGGTACCATTTCATCTCTTAGCAGAACAGTTTGTAAAAAGAATATTAGGGTCAATATTTTGAAATTTGAGACCAAGTACTTTACTTATACTTTTTCAGCCTCAGTTGTAAAATGGTAAATGGGTAAAGAAAATCTAAAAAAAATAAAAAAAGTATGTATTCAAAATACTTAAAACAGTGCTTAGTTTAGCCAAGAAACTTGATGATTGTTACTCTCTAGTTCTCCTTTCTGATTCCCCTAGAGTATTTTAGCAATCTTTAATGTTTGCAATATTGATACTTTTTTATGCTGTTTGCTATTTGTGTCACAGAGATGCCACTGTTGATGCCCAGAAGAACAACAAAAATGTTTCTTTATTTTGTTTAATCTATAATAGTTCTGACTTCTTTTATGATTAGTTGGAAATAAAAGGCTACTGTTAGTTCAATTTGGTTTAAAATTTATTCCAATCCAATAATTTTAACAGTCCTCTAAGAAAATCCTCAGTCCTTAGAAACTGAAATCCTGACTGTTATTTCCATTCTCTCTATGCACTTGATATTTTCAAGGATGGTATTGAGTTCAGGGATGGGTCCAATTTGGAATCTTTAGATATATACAAGGAAAAAAAGGAGAGTCTTTGGATTCATCCATCAGATACTGGATTTCAGTCCCCTGTAGGGTGTGTGTTCTGTGTCTGCCACAGTATTTGGTTGGCCTGGTCCTTACTTTGGATATTCTGCTCCTGGCATTTTTTTTCCTGATATCTGAGGCTGATGAACACAAAATGAAATTTTTTCTGCTTCACCAATGGCTCCCAGTTACCTAGCCCTTACTGTCTTGCAGACTTCCATTCTTCCATTCTTCCATATGGATCCTTGCTCCAGGCACTCCATCCACCATGGAATGTTCTTTCTTGCCACATAGGGACCAAGATGAACTTGGAAGCTAATCCCATAATTTATTTCTCTGTGGCTTTTTCCCCATTCCCATAACTGTAATGCTGTCCCTTAAGCTGGCACAGGGTCCTTTCCATAGAGGAGAGGAGTCCTTTCCAAGTGTCCCAAATGGAGAATTGGACAAGAGTTCCTTGTCTTCAGCTTTCTAATCAAACTAATTGACACATTCACTCCTGCAGGCCAAACGCAGAGAAGTGAAATTAGCACATCTACCTGACAGATTCCTTGCCTGGTACTTTCCCTGTAACAACCAGGATTCAGAGAGTCTGCTGATTTCTTCCTGTCAACCTAAGACTTCCTGCCATTGCCTGGTTCACAGCGCTTGAATCTTGATTGGTAAAATGGGTGGTAAAAAAATTAAAAACTAATTTCTTCCTCAGCAATGCTTCACTCTCAAACCTGGTATCTTCTCAAAAATTCGTATTTGCAATATAGTCTGAGTATTGATTTTTGTTTTCCTTTTACACTCTCACTGCAACATTTTAATTATTCTCAAGGAGATGTATCTGAGCTAACTAGGAGAAGGTCATGTCATGAAAATGCACAGTATAACAATCCTTTAACTTTTTTTTTCAAATAGTTTCTATTACATATACTAAACTACTGATATTTTTTCTATTTAAATTTATATCTAGGATATCAAATCAAAATGTCTAAGAATTCAATGTTCAATGCTATGTGAACTCATTCACAATATTTTCTGTTTCTATTTATTTCTAGCAGTTAATGTATTATTTTTCACCAAAAAAGGAAAACACATATTCAGACACTCTGTGAAAATAATGTTTCCTTATAGATCTTGTGAGAGTAAAGATCAAATAACAATCCTTATATTGCTTGTGAAAATGAAGAATTTAAGATTTTATAATATTTTTAATTAAATTATAGAAATGAAAATGTGATATTTTTTAGTGTTTATCTGATTAGTCACCAATGTACATTTATTACTGTAGTGTATGAGCTTCCTTTCTTTTCTTCTTTTCTCTTTCTTTCTTCTCCTTTTTTTTTCCTTTCCTAATCCATTTTAGGCTGCCTCTATGGATTCCAGCATTTGTCCCAGTACGATCTTATATGGAAAGAAGTGATCAAAAAAGCATCCAGGATATGGTAAGCAGAATGAGGCATAGAGTCTTGCTAAGAGAATTTTACAATCTGTTATGCATGATTGAGTATCGCATTTATTCCTAAACTACTTTCTGCCATTATTACTCGCTATAAACTTTTTCCCAAAGTGCATATATTTAAAATTTATTTACATGTGTTTTCCTTAAACACTTAAGCCCTCTTACATTTAAGCTCTTGAAGCAATGCACTGACTCAATAGATAGAAATACTCATTCATTACAAAGAAATATGTTTTAGATTCTAAAAAAATTCGTGGAATTTCTGGTGCCATTCAAATAAAGGAGGTAAGTTTCTAAGATGCATGGGGGAATCTCTTATCCAGAGGACTTTGGAAGGTCATAACTATTTCATATTTTATTGTGCATAGAATGTACTTCTTTGAAGATGCTCCCATTATATTTAATCTAAATTATTATACTCAATCTTTTAAGGTCTTGTCCCTCTGAGTTGAATTCTCTTTCTTTCCATTGTTATCTATGAAATTTGATGAAGTGAAACTGGAATAAAAATGATGATACCACTCAATATGGTCTTCACAGCTCTGCACATCTGGAGATAAACAAAATGGCATGTTTGAAAATGAAAGTTAAACAAAACAATGGCAAAATGTGCTGTAAAAAATTTTGTAATTCTAATTTGTCTTTTATTAAAGTTTACCTTTGATAACTTGAAATACTTGATTTTGTATATATACACTATTTGCAACCTATTTATAATGAGTAAATGTGTTTTATATATTTAATAAATTAAGTACTAAAAACAGTGGTTATGACTTAGCTTATCTTGGTAACTTAAAATTACTTATTATTACTTTTTTGAATAAAGAAATGAGGTAAGAAGATCAAAACAACTAAGAAAACTAATGAATCAAAATAGTAGAACAAATAATTCCAAAATTAAATGAAATATGGTGTTTTATAACTGCTGGATAAAATCTAAGAAAATAAAACTTTGTGTTTTGTTTTTGTGTGTGTGTCTGAGCACATGGAAACACACGATTGATAGATTATTTTTATTGTTATTATTTTCAAATTTCTAAAAACATATATTAAGTATTTTCCACAGAAAAGAACCATATGTGCTCTTTAATATTGGCTAAGAAAACTCCCTTGGATAAAATAAATATTAACACTTGGCACAAAATGTAAGTTGTGACCATATTTTGCTCAAACTACCCCAGTATTTTAAATTAAAGGAGGAAAATTGTAACTTCTAAATTTAATTTTTGTGAAAGTTAAGAGCAAATCGATGAATGCGTGTCAAACGACCGCTTGTCCCCATGCTCCATGAACTGAATTTCTACTTAATATCATATGCTTTGAAGGAGCCTTGTAAGACTACCTTAATCTTGTAGACTACCTTGAAGACTACCTTAATCTTGTTTCCCACTAGAGAAATATTATGCCTCACCTCTACTCCAGAGGTCAGTATACTTCCAACCGAAGTAGGAATTCATTGAGTTCTAGAATGATTCTGCTTTGTAAAATCATATAGATGAATAGATTGAAACTTTGTCCCAAAGAAAGCATTCAGTTATGTATGAGTGTCATACTCTTGTGACTTGTATCCTTCTCATACACACACATAGAAACAATGAATTAGGGAGTAAATTAAGACACTTGGCAGGATTCCATTTCTGTATATTTTCTAGGAATCTCCCCAACTCCTACCTTGCCTTACAAACTTCGAAGGAATTAAATGCTCTTCTGATTGTTAACCATATATATGGTTATATATCTCAGTTATATAGCTCATAAATATATATATGAAAATTGTATATATATATATACATATATATATGCTATCAGCATTACAAAATCAGTTCAGAGAATCAAGCCCATGAGAGAATAGGTGAAGGAGATCCATTTTAACACTCATTTTTTTTTTTGAAAAACAATAATGAAAAGACACATGGCACCATTCATTTGTGAAAATATAAATAATGTGGGTAACAGAAAAAAGCAGGATGAAATCTCTCAACTAGGCGGGCTGTACTAATTTCAAATTGGGGCCGCAATTCTCAAACCCCAAACAACTCTTTCCCTAGCCTCACTTTTAGCTGATGATTTTGATGAGTATTTCAGTGAGAACATAAAAGCAACCAGAAATGAACTCCCGCCAGCTCTCAACAACACATTTATCTTCCTTTTAGCTATTCTCTGTTTTTTGCCATCAACAAAGGTGAATTCTCCATGCTCCTGCTTGAAGTTGATGCCTCCTGCTCTAACCTACTCCACTACATCCATCGCTTCATTGCTGCTCCACTTTCTCTCCTAAATCATCAACTTTCCCTCTAATCATTCTCATCTGCATAGCAACATGCTATTGTTTCCACGGTCTTAAGAGAAACAAACTGAAAATTACTGTTTGTAACAATTGGCCCAAACTTCTGCATCCTTTCTCTTCCCATTCAGTAATATCCTTGCAAAGAGTTGCCTGTGGGCTTCTCCCTTTCTTTTGGTGGCAGGGCCACCCAAAGATGAATTTTTTTGCCCCTTTAAAAATTGTTCTACTGTCTTCTACTTGTCTTTATCGAGCATGATTAACTTTATAATGGATAAGTGACAATATTTTAAATGTCTACCATGTTGCTGGATTCAACAGTTGGCTCTCAGCTTTTACCTTGCTTTGATTTATATAGAGCATTTGATTAAATTGATCACTCTTTATTTTTAGTATACTTTATGGGGGGTTTTGGTATATTTGTGGGTTTTTAAATATTAATTTATGTATTTGAGAGAGAGAAAGAGTGTGCATGCGTATGGGCACAGGGGTCCAGGGTGGGAGGTCAGGCAGAGGGAGAGCGGGAAGGAGGGAAGCACAGGCTGGCTCGATCTCACAACTCTGAGATCATGGCCTAAGCTGAAATCAAGAGTCAGTCGCTTAACAGACTGAGCCATGTTGGTGCCCCTGTACATTTGCTTATTAATTGCCAGGCATTATACTCTTGAATTTTCTCCATTCGCTGAGGCCTCCACCTGGTTCTCTTGTCCTGCCCCAACTTATATTGCTGGAGGCGCCAAGCACAGTCTTTAGAACTCAGCCCTATCTAGTCTTTCTTCTTGGATGATCTCAGAATTTTACAAGCCATTTATATTCCAGTGGTTCTCCAGTGGTTATATTTCTAGTCCACACATGTTTCCTGAATTTCAGATTCACATATTCAAGCCTTACTTTAAATATTCTCTTGGATGTTAAATTGATATTTTTTGAACTGAACTTCTGACCTTACCACTGCACCTACACCAACCCACTCCAATCCACACCTCCCTGGAAAATTCAGCTTTCACATGGTGTGCATCTCAGTGGATGGCATCTTCTCTCCATTTGCTCAAACTGTGGAGTCATTTTTGATTTCTCTATTTCTCTTACACTTGATCGAATCCATCTGCAAAAGTAATTGGCTATACCATCAATATTTATTTCATAAATGATCACTTCTCAACCTTTTGCTGTGGTCAATCTAGTCTGTGCCATCATTTCTCTCTTTGCAGTTAGCAACCTAACAGGTTTCATTCTTATTGTTTCTTCTCAAAATAGCATCTAGAATAATCTGCATAATATGTGACTTAGAACTTATTTAATTATATCCTTCTTTTTTTTTTAAGGATTTTATGTATTTACTCACAAGAGACACACACACAGAGAGGCAGAGACATTGGCAAAGGGAAAAGCAGGCTTCCCTCCAGGGAGCCTGATGTGGGACTCGATCCCAGGACCCTGGGATCACGACTTGAGCCAAAGACAGATGCTCAGCCACTGAGCCACCCAGGTGCCCCATAGCCTTCTATTTTAAGCTGATCGTGGAGTCATACCAAACTAAAATCTTACATGAATATTAAGAAGCAAAAGTGGGGATCCCTGGGTGGTGCAGCGGTTTGGGGCCTACCTTTGGCCCAGGGCGCGATCCTGGAGACCCGGGATTGAATCCCACGTCGGGCTCCCAGTGCATGGGGTCTGCTTCTCCCTCTGCCTATGTCTCTGCCTCTCTCTCTCTCTCTCTCTGTCTGTGTGACTATCATAAATAAATAAAAATAAATAAAAAAACATAAGAAGCAAAAGCGTATTTATTAATAGGAGAATAAGTATAATATGCTATATTCACATGGTTATGTTATCATTAAAAGTGGTTCTGTGGTCATTCATACTAATATGAAAAATATTTATGATAGATGTTTTAGTGAAAAAGGAAAGACTAGTTACATGATTACAAGTATATAAAAGCAAACAATGATGACATAACAAAACCAAAAACAAGAATAACGATAAACTGCATAAACAGAAACTAGAAAAAATAGTTCATATTTTTATGAGTTGTTTTCCTTAGATAGTGATTTTTAAAAGTTTTTAAATGTTTCTGATGTGCTCTAACTTTTCTTTTATTGATATGAGTTTTATTAATTATGGATAAGTGATATAGTTCTGTAATTAAGTATAGCTTATACAGAAGATTTAATTTAATTTAAAATTATAATAGGTAACTTCTGCCCCCCAATTTATTATATTTATTTTTTCATCTTTTGGATGTAATACCTGATTTTTAATGTAGTGGCCTACATTCATATGTCTCCATATTAACTTTTTAGCTAATAGGGAAAAATAATATGTATACATCTATTGAAATAAATATTCATAGAAATAATAATCTACAGGGGATCCCTGGATGGCTCCCAGTTTAGTGTCAGCCTTCAGCCCAGGTGGTGATCCTGGAGTCCCGGATCGAGTCCCGCATCATGGTCCTGCATGGAACCTGCTTCTCCCTGTGGCTGTGTCTCTGCCTCTCTCTCTCTCTCTGTGTCTCTCAGGAATAAATAAATAAAATCTTTAAAAAAAAAAAAAAAGAAAGAATCTACATATTAGTAAAGATGTGTAAATAAGAAGACCTAAAGTACGATTCTGTCCTTCTTCCCACTAAACTAGCTTTTGAGCTTTTTTTAATAATGGAATTAAGTTCATAATTTCAAGATTTTGAATAATTCATTCCCTTATATAATTGTTGATGTTTCTCCTTTTGCAAATACTGAAATATTGGATACTATGAAAAATTAATTTTAAACATTTGTATTATTTTTAAATAAATGTTCTCCTTTTGGTATTCAATATTACATATATTTATACTAATACTCTTCTTGACTTAATGGCTTAACTTGGCTTGCTTCACTTTACTCTGCTTCCAGTTAACTTCATTTTTCTTTGTGTAGCATCCACTTTTCTGCCCATTTATGCCTCTGGGGGAATGTTTGTCAGATTCCTCTACAAAGAGAATATACTCCTGTGACATCCCAAATTGGTGATTTGGACTATTTCTCTATTAGCATGTTTTTGTTCCTATTTGTCATATGGCATTTTGTAAACACTTCCAAGATTCTTAAAAAAAACACAGTTTCTGTGTGGTACAAAGCAAAAATTGTTTGATATTTGTAAATCTACTAAAAGCAGGAGAAGTACTACAAACTATTTGATTTTTGTAATGGATAGAATCAGACTTCTTTTTTTTTCAAAATGTAAGTTAGAAAGATACGAGATAAAAGATGTTCTTGGGGGAAATGATCTATAAACTATGACAATCTAAGATTAGAAACAGGAAATACCTTTTGATCTAGAGATATTTTTGTTTTATGACTCTTTTTTCTTTTAGTATCTCTTCTTTCCATCTGGATGGACTCATTATCACCTTTAGTTTTTATCTCCCTTTGAAAGGGACCTTTTAGAGTACTCACAGAGCTTTGTAAAATAAACTAAATTGCTGCTAATTCTCTACGTTTAAGAGGAAAATGCATTTTGGAAACATGAATAAAAATGCTTGCTTAGTAAAATTACCTAATAGCTATAACAGAAAGAAGGTATTTTTTTCTTTTTTTCAGAGAAAGAAGGTATTTTAAAATACCTCCCATAAAGAACAGATCTGTGAGTTCTGAGCAAAATGCTATAGCAGTATAGCAAGGTGATAAAAGTTCATAAAATAATAAAATATAATACTTTCCAATTATTAAATAATTGCAGTGTGCTAAGGTATTTTTTAACTTTTAAACACATGTTCTTTAAGTAAAAAAGTGTTTCATTTCATGTTTAAACTTCAGTGTGAGAAGTACAAATCAAAGCTAAAGGTAAGTAACTTCCCTTTGTAAAAAAGGAAAGAGGATAGATTTTAAGGGAAGAGAATGAATCTAGAAAATACGGAACATAATTTTAGAAAACAGTCATTTTTCAGGTCAAAGATTCAGTTGGCTTTTCAGAACACATCACTAAAGATGAGGAGATGGGTGGGGTTGAAAGTATAGATTACATTTAGCAGTGCTCTTTTTGAAGTTCTAAGTTTCTGAGAAATCTCAAATCATAGGTATCATAGATACCAAACCATAGACATCAATTGCTACTGTATCATTTTATTGGTAAAAATCAATGTTATTGATTTGCAAAGAAAAATTAAATGGCATCTGGAGAAACAGTACAATTAGTGTTAGTGTTTTTACAGTCTCTTAGCACTGATTTTAGAACTAAATTTGAAGCCTTACACAAGTTAGGTACATGATTAACACCTTGCAAAAGAACACCTGTGAGGCTGCTAGATCTTTTTTCTTTCCTTCATTTCAGTAACTGACTCCTCTATTTTTCATTCTCCTGTAACATTAAATGATAAAAACCAAGTTGAGCAGGGAGGGAGTAAGAAAACTTAGAGCTAGTGTCTGGGTGTGTGGTGAGATTGTGAGTAGGTGGTCTACAAGGTCGGGTCATTTGACCTACCAAAGGGGCCAATGAAAGGAAAACAGTGTGGGAACCATTAATCTTTAACTTGTTTATACAACTGTAATTTTGTATTGCTTGTTTACTGCCCCTCTGATGACAGAAACAGCTCTTCCTTGACTTAGCAACAGGCTTCTGGTCATCTTCCCTAAAAACCAATTTGTGATAATCATGATAATGTTTTAATAGAATAGTTTAATAAAAGTTCAAAATATTATCTAATATTTTAAGTAAGAATGATCTTTGACTATTTTAAAGTATTAGTAGGCTACTTCTACCACATAAGTATTATGGCTTTAATGTTTACTTTTCTACAAAAACAACTTAAGTTTGAGGAAAATAATGTTTCTGCAATGAAGTAGTAGGTATTTATGGAAAATATACTTTTCATCGTAACAGATCATTGGTTAAATATATATTTTAATGATATTTTATATGCCTTTTATTTGTTCCTAGTGTAATAAGATCTTTGGGAATTATCTTCATACTATTTCCATTTAATAGGTATCTCCTGGTGGGTTCTGTTTTAAAAACTATAATTAGGTTAAGTTTTCCTCCTGATAAAGATCCCAGAATTTCTATACAGCAAGTGATTATTTTGTAATGTACATAAAATGTAAATAAAGTCGAAAATAAATTGTGAAGTTCTCTCCTTACCAATAAATGTCTTCTTTCATTTAAAAATTCATTGTCTACAATATACCAAACACAGTGCTGAGGTTGGAACATAAAACATACACAATCCTGAGACTCCTGAAATTTATAATCTAAGATGGAGACTAGTTTTGAGCACACAAATTGTTCTATAAGTATGGCATACTCTGTTAAAAAAATAATTTAAAATGTTTAAAATTCTAAGGAAGATAATTTATTCCTAGATATTTATTTTGAAAATGTTAATTTAAGATGAATAACAAGTTTGAATAAAGACTACCCAATAACACAAGAAAATATGTAGTGAATAAAGAAAAAAAAGTTATCTGAATATTTTTTTACTAACCATTAAAGATTTAGTTTGATTTAATACATGTTCCTGATTTGCAAAATTTTGATCATCTCAACAACTTGAAGACTGAAATACATATTTCCAGCAAAAAAAAAGTGGCTCATTGAGATAGTGATTCTCAAGGCATAGGACCTTGATATCAGAATCATGTTGCTGGGTTTGGAGGAAGCATGTGTAATTTTTTTTAATCCCATTTGTTGATTAATTCTGACACATCCTACCAATAGGCAGAAAAACTTTTTCTCTTCTCTCTCCCTGACATTCCCTCCACTAACTAACGACAGTCTCATAATTTTAGAAAACCTTAAATACATGGCAGAGATTTCAGAGTATTCACAGCTTAGTAGAAGAGGTCTCTCAGTTGACCTGACAGGAAGGATTTACCAAGAACTTTTTAATACCAATAAAACAATGCATTTAAAGAATTCAAAACATTTAATCATATAATATTTGTTTACCAAGACTATTACTACTATTTGTGAGTTAAAAATATCTTTTCCTGAAATTAGACATCTTTATGAAGAAATAATCATAAGCTATAGTGCTTATCTCATTTTTCAAGTAGCTGCATTTACAATTACATTCATATATATAAAAGGTTATGAAATACCCTTAAATAAGCTTTCCTATTATTGATAAAAACTGTAGGATTCATAAGAAAAAAATCTTCAGAATTTCCAAAAACTCAGCCAATATCTTGACAATGCAGAAAATATTTAAGAATAATAGTTTTAAAATACAAATATTCTTAAGAAATAAATAAGCTTTAAAAATTGGTCAGTGTTACCTGAAAGTCACATTTTCAGCTTATACAGGATAAAAAAGCAGATCACATTAGAAGCAGTTTTAACATCATGCATAATATCTTACTGCCATGTACTCCAATTAATGTGTAGAAGAAAGAGTTTTACATAGAAGGGTAGAAGTGAGGAAAGAAGGAAGGAATGGAATCTGAACCTCTCTATAGTTTACAGAATTTCAGCACCAATAAACACAATGTTCTCATTCACAGAGAGGCTAGAAGCTAGACTGACCCCCAAAGGATTCTCATTGAAAAAGGAGAGCTACTTGAAATAATAATTATTCCTTGACTTGAAAAGATCCAGCTTTCCCCCCAAGACATGAAATTATTACACATGCACAGAACAGCTGCTGGAAATTGAATGAGGATGTCAACAACGCTGATAGCACATGGAAGGGTGCGCAGACAGCTTCAAAGGGAAATCGATGAATGCATGGGTATATGTGCTTACCATAAGCACTTCAGTACTATCACCATAATGTGTTCATTTCGTTTTGTTCTTCTATATTCCATTTCCATTCTTAGATTTCCTTAGGACTGGGAAAGATTAAAAAGCCTCTGTGAAAATGAAAGCAGCTAATTTAAGTATCTAGAGTCAGACGACAAAATCACAGATCCTTCTTCTATGTCAGTATTTCTTTTTTCTTAACTTATTTTGTACACATTATTCTGCTGCTATATTAATTTTGTTTATGAAAACAATGATTTTTAAAAGTTTTTAAATATCTGTTTGATATTTACCCTGGTAAAGGACTCTTCGTTAATGTTTTTATTAGAACTGTAGGGATATTACGTTTAGTCAGCCCAGACTTTTGTTTTTACCACTCTATGGCCTGTAGTCCTATTTCGTCTGTATCCACCACAATAGCATTGGGCACATGGCCCAAGCTGGCCAGAGAGTACTATACCCTGGTTCACAGATAAGCATGTGGCCCATGCCCAGACAATTAGCATAGTGTTGCCAATTAAAAATAGTTCTGGAATTGTATATTCATTTCCTCATAGGATGGACAGTCCCTATACCAGTGGAAAGTTTACTTTGGTTATACTTTAAATATAGATAAGCAGAAGGCTAGACTCTAAAAGGAATAAAAATTTAAACTAAAACAAAGAAACCACAAACTTCTGTTTTCCAATCATTGTGTAGGAAGCTTGGAAGTTCCCATTCTATCCTAATAAGTAAAAAGCTGAACAAACTGAAAAGTACACAGCTCCTCATAGATTCATCAGGGAAGTGAGGTCAAAGGGCAAACCAAGGTCCCTTCATCAAAGATACATGAATGGCAAATAAGGACATGAAAGATATTCTACATCATTTGTTGTTTGGGCAATGCAAATTAAAACAATAACAAGATACTACTACACAACTTTTAGAATGGCCAAAATCCAGAACACTGACAACACCAAACACTGGTAAGGCTGTAGAACCACAGGAACTCTCACTCATTGCTGGTAGGAATGCAAAATGGTACAAACACTTTGGAAGACAGTTTGGCGGTTTCTAACAAAAGTAGAAACAGCACTGTGCTGCTGCGTGTGTATGCACACGTGTGCATGCATGCTGAAGAGTAAGGAATGTCCATCCATCCCTAACTGTCATGCCTGAGAACATTAATAAAAGGTTCAACCTCATATGCCTGGAAGTGATCACAAGACCACTATTGAGACATGTCTCTGTTTTCTGGTTCCTTTTGAATCACCAGGGCCCCTCCATAGTTTGCTGATGTGGATAATCATGGGGAAGTTTGCACCCAAATAGATTCCAGACTGACTGTGAGTGGCCCTCATATTCCCCCCTGTGGTGCTAATCCATGGTGTCTGACCTGGTATGACTACTGCAGCAACCCATTCTGTAGCCCACAGAGCCTGGACTTGGGGCAGAGAGTCATTAACAGCCTGGAAGTGGAGTTCTCTCAATCTCAACAACGCTCATGTCATGCAAATTTCTCCCAAGCTGAAAAGAAAAGAACAAACAAACAAACAAAAAAAAGTTAATGGCAGTTTCCATATCACATGCTACACCAGTTCAGGGCGAGAATTTTCTAATAAATCGTTTCTAATATTAAAACTGCTTCCTTTCCTATCATTCCAAGTTCTACCCTGAATTGAGAGAGAGAGAGAAGCTGGATAGGCCCTAAATTCCTGCGGGAAATCCAGATTGATGTCTCCTCTTTGTGAGGAGATAGAGCAGGAAAGGGACGTCTAGCCCCCCAAACAAAGGACTAACAGGCATAAATACATTATTCCACCCTTAGGCTGGCCTGCCCTTAAGAAGGAACTACGTAGCCAGCAGGTGATTTTCACTGGGATAGTGGCTCCCATTATTTCTTGCAGTGGAGCGCTTCTACCACCAGCGGTAGTGAGCCAGGGCACGGTAACCTACTCTTACCATAGGATTCAGCAACTGTGCTCTTTGTTATTTACCCTAATGATCTGAAAATTGCTGTCCATACAAAAACCTGCATGTGGATGTTTACTGAAAATTGTCAAAACTTAAAGGCAACCAAGATGTCCTTCTGTAGGTGAATGGACAAACTGTGGTACATCCAAATAATGAAATGTGATTTAGTACTAAAAAGAAATTAAGTATCAAGCCATGAAAAGACATGGAAGAAACTTTAATACATATCACTAGATGAAAGAAGCCAATCTGCAAAAGTCATGTACTGTCTGATTCCAACCTTATGACATTTTTGAAAAGGCAAATTATGGAGACCGTGAAATGGTCTGTGATTGTCAGGGATTAGGGAGAAAGGAAGGATGGGTAAGCAGAGCACAGAGGATTTTAGGGCAGTGATACTATTCTGTCTGGACACACATTATTATACATTTGTAAAACTTCATAGAATATACAACATCAAGAGTGACTATGACTTTGGATGATGATGTTTCAATGTAGATTAATCAGTTGTAACAAATGTACTGTCTGGGGGCACCTGAGTGGCCCAGTTGGTTAAACCTCTATCTTCCGCTCAGGTCATGATCTCAGGGTCCTGGGATGGAGCCCCAAGTTAGGGTCTTTGCTCAGCGGGGAGTCTGCTTCTCCCTCTCCCTCTGCCCCTTCCCATTGCTTGTGGTCTCTCTGTCTCTCAAATAAATAAACAAACAAACAAATAAATAAATACATACAATCATACACAAAATACTCTGGTGGGAAAAGTTAATAACGGGGGAGGCTATGCATGTGTCAGGGAGAGGGTATATAGACAATTTCTGAATGTCCTTCTCAATTTTGCTATGAATCTAAAACTGTTCTAAAAAATTATCTATATATAATGAGTTGATAGTGGAGAACCTTTTACTTCTCGGAGGAAACAGGTATACAATAAATGGGATTATTGTCATGTCATTAATTGTACATATGCAAAGTACATGAATATGCAGAAATAATATTTTTTTCAATCCGTTTTAGGAAAATATAACCATATAATTATATAATTAATCATGGCAATTTTTAGCTCATTTCTCTCAGAAGACCTCCTATCTCTGAGAAAAACCACATTGATTATGTCTGGGAGTTAACAAATATCATATGTGCTCAAGAACTAGTCATTTCCACCATTTTAATTAAAGTCATTCTGTAAGTCACTTTCATCGCCCCAGATGATACTAGATGTACTTCCTGCTGCTCCACAGTAACTCCTGGATTTCCATAGTTAGAGTGTATCTCCAGTGGTGGATGCCCTAACCCTCCAGGACCCAAAGCAGTGACACTGTCTGCAGTGGTCTAGGAGTGGGAGGGGAGAATGACCATTCTCCTTTGTGATATAGGGACACTGATATATTTGATATAGCACGAATGTGTTTTAGAGTTCTAATATTTAAGGAGCTAGGACAGAAGTAGATTTAAATAACATGACCCTCTAGAATTAGTATTTCCTTTTTCCTCCCAATGATAAAAGTGTAGTCATTGCATAAAACTCAACATACCTTAGCTTGTCTTTGTCTTAGGGTGTGCTAGCCTTATCACAACTCCTTGGCCATTCTCTATTTTACTTGATTTGTTTATATAAAGGATGCCTTAGTCTCTTTGGGCTGCCATAACAAAAATACCAAAACAGAGTGGTTTACAAACAACAAGGATTCATTTGTCTCAGTAGTGGAGACTGAAGATTCAAGATCAGAGTTCCCGGCAGTATGTTAGAAGAGTGCCCTGTTCTGGGCCACAGTGTTCACGTTGTATCCTCACGTGAGAGAAGGTATGAGGGAGCAATGTGGCGGTCTATTTTATAACTGCACTAATCCCATACATAAGAGCTCCATCCTCAGGACTTAATCGCCTCCCAAAGATCTCACCTCCTAAAACCATCACATTTGGCATTAGGATTTCAACACAGAAATTATAGAGCTACACAAACATCCAAACCATAGCAAGGGGTTTTTGAAAGTAAAATTTCAAGTTATTAAATGGAATAATTTTAACTGGTAATTTTTGTAACTATTTTACGATTTAGATAACATTTTATTTAATCTAAGTATTAATTTAATTAATAGTGAAAAATAAAATTCAGACAATAAATTAATGTATACAAGTATACTTTTCTTTTCCATACCAGGATTACCAGTTTCCTCTTTTGGTGGAGGGGAAAAAAATCCAATCTCAGTAATTTCTGTGTAGCCTTTCAGAGAATTTCCATATGTAAATACAAGAAACTGTTTGTAATGGGTTGACAGCAGCCCATCAAAAGGTGTCTCCACATCTAAACCCTGGAACATATGAGTATTGCTTTATTTTGAAAAAGAAAAAGGACTTCTGAGACACAATTAAGTTAAAGATTATAAAATAGGACTATCCTGGATTATCTGGTTAAGACCTAATCCAATGACAAGTGTCTTTATAAGAGATAAACAAAGGAAAAGGAGACGTGTAGTTGGAGATAGAAATTGGAGTGATGTAACCACAAGCCAAGGCGGCTGGGAAGGAAGAGGAGATAAAGAAGGCATGGATCTAATTTTCTCTAGAAACACAGCCATGCTGGCACCTGGATTTCAAAGTTCTGGCCTCCAGAACTAGGAGACAATAAATTTTTGTGGTTTTATGCCACCGAGTTTGTGCTAATTTGTCACAGCAGGCCGAAGAATTGAATGCTTGCCCCCTAATTAAAACAGGAACATACTCTACTCAATGATTTTCACAATTCATCTTATTGTTTGATTCTCTCTTTTTTGTATCAACACACGTAAATGAACCAAATTTTATTAATATCTGAAAAGTATTTCATTACTTGGCTATATCAAAATTGATTTAACCAGTTTTCTATTAAGAGTCGTTTAGGTTGTTTCTTACTGATTGGTACCACTAACACCAACAAGTTCACATTTTTCTACACATGTGGATGGGTAGCTGTCCATCTACAGATGTACCACTTGTAAAATACATTTTTAAGAGTAGAATTATTTTTGAAGCGACGTGCATTTTAATATCTCCCCTTCATTCCATTAATCTTCTTTCTTCTCTCCTTCCCTCCACCCCAATCATTGTACAATACACTGAAGAAGTAAAAAACAATGTTGTTTAATGTACCTGGTGTTCTAATGGAGTATGAGTTGAGAAATTAGTGTATTAAAGGATTACGGTACACACAGCACACAGCTGGGGACATACACTGTACAGAGGGATGGTCCAGTCTAGCTTTAGCAAAGGCATGATAGAGGGAACTCTTGGTTGGAGTCTTAGAAAATTTGTTTGCTTGTTGGGGAATTCTATGCAGAATGAAGAGCCATAAAAAAAATAATGAGAGGGTGGGCAGCCCGGGTGGCTCAGCGGTTTAGCGCCACCTTGGGAGACCCGAGATCAAGGCATGACCCTGGAGACCCGGAATCAAGTCCCGCGTCGGGCTCCCTGCATGGAGCCTGCATCTCCCTCTGCCTGTGTCTCTGCCTCTCTCTCTGTGTGTGTCTCTCATGAATAAATAAATAAAATCTTTAAAAAAGAAAAAAGAAAGGGCAATGTGAAAGAGCAATATATTGATTTACCTGAAGCAAATGTTTTTAAAAAGGAGCACGAGGGAAAGCCTGGAGAGGCAAGTGGGTCCAGATTGTGGAGTCCCAAACAGAATCTGAAACTCTTCTTTTCTATGGAAATATGGAGCCAATGAAGGATGAAAAGGAATGATATGGTTAAAGTCGAATTTTTGTCAAGTCATGTTGACAGCGGTGCAGAAGATGGATATGCTGAAGTATGCATAGGGACTGGAGGCTGTAATCTCAGTTTCTCAGTTTGGAGATACATTTCTATTTTACTCGGCACATTTCAAAACACCTCAAACTCGGTATGTTCAAAACAGATTTTTCTTTCTTTCTTTATTTCTTTCTTTCTTTCTTTCTTTCTTTCTTTCTTTCTTTCTTTCTTTCTCTTTCTTTCTTTCTTATTTTTTTCAGATTTTCTTTCTAGTCTCATTGTACTCTATGTCTCATCAGGAGAATCCTAAATCTTTTGAACAGCAGATATCTTCTAAGTGATTCCTTCCACTACCTCATGACTTCCATAAACTTGGCAGTCAATACCAGAGAATCTACCTCTGCATCGTCTTAAAAACCTGATGTCTCCTCTCCATCCTTATGTCCACTGCCTTTAGGTCAGACCCATACCATCTCTTATGAGGCTGGTATCAATGCCTCCCATCAGATTATGTTTCTCTTCATTTTTCTCCTATGGAAATATATTTAATTTCCCACATCGCCAAAGCATTGTCTGTCTACAGATTCCGGTTATGCCATTTTTTGGCTTCAAACCTCCCTTGGCATTCTGTTGTCCACAGGACTGTGTCCTGCACTCCAGTCTGACTGCAGTTTACCCTACCACCTGCTGGAACCATTTCTGAAATCCAGCCACCAAATCTGTCATCCATTCCCTGTGTACACCAGGCTTTGCCATGACTGCACGTCACTTTGCGATCTGTTTCCCTGCCCTAAAAATATTTCTCCTTCTTCATCTGAAAGCTCCAATTTTTTCCCTAAAAAAATAGAAATGTCAATAAAAATTGGCATTTCCTCTTAGAGAATCACCTCATGGTCTGTGGCAGAGTGGCTCCACGCTCACTGTGCTGTGACCACATTTTGTTCTTAGATGACGATACTTTCTGTCCTGTGTTATAATTTTTGCATTTAGGTGTCTATCTCCACTGGTTTTCAAGCTTAATGTGAAAGGAGCCTAGCCTATTACTTGATGCATTTTAGGTACTGAATTTATGACTCTCAAATGAATAATTACCCAAGATTATGCCTCTATTTCAAGAACATGCTTGTTATGAGGGAGACAAATGTACTCTTCATATAGCTAAAGTTTACAAATGCTATTCTTTCTGTTAATCATTAAGGCAGTAGTTTTAAAATCAGGTTTATTATATATGTCATTTGAAAAATTGTCAACTTTTATTGGAATTGCTTTTGGTTTAAATTTGGCCTTAATGTCAACAGAGAGCCTGATACTGTGTATGTATCATATATAACTTATTTTAGAAGAGATTTACAATTCACATGGTGTTTGAATGAAATCCTGATCTGGCATTCATGAGCTTGTTAATCAATTATTGGTCAAATCAAAGTGCATGACATTTAAAGAAGTCTAATACTATGTTGCTCTATTTCTAACTTCATCTTGAGAACTCAATAGACATTAGCAAGAAAAGTGTATATACTAGAGTGAACTGAGATTTCAGACTACCAGAGAAAAGTCTAGATACCTAGTGAAGACCAAAAAACACATCCTCCTTAGCTTTGAAGTAACAGCTAAATTTGGACAGCATTTGACGGCTTTCCACAACTTGATTAAGAAGGGTCATTATGCTCTCAAAACACAATGTGGCACTGAAGTATGAATAGTAACTTTTTTCTTGTTTAAATGATGTTAGCTTACCAAATGTTTCCTGTCTTTATGCCCATTATGCTATATTCCAAGACCTTTAGTAAATTTAGACAACACTATCCAAAAAAGACACCTTAACAATGATATAAATATAGTTAGAACTCAGAAGTTCAATGTGCATTTCAATGATTTACTGCCTTTTTTTTACTGAACTGTCTTTCTACTTTCCTGCAAACACTCATGTGGTGAGTACAGGGACCATTGTGTAATTTAACTTCCTATTCTTTATGTTTTTGTTTCTGCCTCTCCCACAGAATGCAAACCTTTAAGAGCCATTTCTCTGATTTTTTTTTCTTTTTTTTCACAAATTTTAGCCTACAACAACAATAGGCCTAATACAAGGTCAGTGTTGAATAGACAGCATTTGAATGAATGAGTGAATGAATGAGCAATGGTATACCCTGCCCAGAAATAAATTTGGTTAGGAGTTAATAGAATACTTTTTAAAAATTTTTTTTAGAATAATTTTTTTACTTGCATATTCTTTTTCGGATTTGAAATATACAATTTGGAGGGCTTCACTTAAGATATATAATAGACAATGATAAATATAAAATTGCTGGGGCTTCTTTCAGTGCTGAGTAAGTGGTCCATGCAAGCAAGGGTCTCTGAAGCTTCAGCTTCATTAACCAAATGAGAATTGTGCTTCTGTAGTTAGCACTATGAGAATGTATTATCATAATGGAGCACTATGAAGTTTTTTACCGTGGCTGGATTTACAATCTGGTTTCGGTCACTGTTACCTGAACAATTGTGCTGGACCCACCCAGACAGATGAGATCACAGAGGGTTTGAGTGGTGCGCCCTGAAAGAACTGCTTCCATTAAACACAGTAGGACTTAATTTGAAGAGTAATTTTAAAACTTTATGAGAACTATTGTCTTTTTAACGTAGAGTTCTTTAGTCTTCTTGCATAAAATTAAGATTCATTTAATTAATCAAAATATCCTGATTATTAAATTAATCCTAGTCAGCTTCATGTGTGAATAGATACACAGACGGAGAGATAAAATAAGAGTTAGAGATGCATGCACAAATATGTGCAAAGTTAGAATGAGCCTGGGAGATTTCAAACGTACTATACTTACCCTATTTGTCTAGTGGTGTGAATTTTTTATTTTTTCTCCATCCTCACCCAAAATGGAATTACCTTCATTTATTTCGGATTTGAACTGTAGGGCCTACAATTACATCTGGGAAATCTGGGGTTTCTCCAGATAGTTTCCTAGGAGGTCCGGACAGCCCATCCCCCATTTTTAATCCCTGCCTTGTTTATATCCAATTTAATGACCGTCTGGCCTGTGTTACTGGCACAAGGGTGTTACAAATCTCAGTGGTCATTGGCGCGGGTTTTAGCCACAGCCATAGAGAAGAAGAGAGGAGTGGAAAGACTGGATTTGCTGCTACTCAGTGCTGTTTATATCTGAACTGTCTCATAAAGCCTGACAAGTACATAATGGTTACTTCTGTTCGTGGCAGGTCTGGCTGCTGATCCTGTGGCGCCTGGGTCTCAGGCTTCCTATTTGCAGGCTCCTCGAGACTTCAGTTCTGGGGGATTTACTCATCACTCAGTAAACTGGTTCCTCTCCGAGATTAGCATATTGGATTTATTTCAGATTCGGTTTGCCAATTCTTGAGAAGTGTGTTCTGACACAGCAAGTATAAACTAAATAACAGGCTTAGTGGCCACTTAGGTCTAATATTTTAGTGTAAACTAAGACATTTGCAAAATTTTTTACTCTCATGATATCCTCTCTACTGTATCCTTTTGTGCGAGCTCTTCAGAGACAATAGTAGCATGTAAATTGGTTACTCTAAATTATTTGTAACTTGCAATGTGAAAATAATCCTTTATACCATCTTCACATATATATTCCAGTATCTGGGTAAAAACACATTTTCAGAATTAAACACGTATTTATGGGGATGCTTGGGTGGCTCAGTCAGTTCAGTGTCTGCCTTAGGCTCAGATCATATCTCCAGGTCCTGGGATGGAGCTGTGCTTAGGGCTCCCTGCTCAATGGGGAGCCTGCTTCTTCTCCCTCTCTGCTGACAATCTCCCCTGCCCCCAGCTCTTGCTCTCTCTCAAATAAATAAATAAATAAATAAATAAATAAATAAATAAATAAATAAAATATTTTTTAAAAAAACATGCACTTGTGTCTCTAATTTTTTATCCATTGTTCTGATATTGAGTTTTCATGAGTCATTTGGCATTTAGAACTTGACCTGACCTTTTCTTTTTGCTAGTTTTTTGTTTGTTCTTTTGTTTTTCTTTGTCTCCAACTGTTTAATTCCAGATAGGTAGAAATAATGCCTCATTCAGATTGCATTTTGGTGTCTTACACAATCTATGTGTTATGAATAAAAATGAATTATACCAGAAGTGTGATTCTGCCCTGCAGGTTTAGCTTCTCAATGGGAAGACTTTGCTATTATTTGTATAAATCATTTACAAATAAAATGATATAGTGCGAAGCACCCCAGCTTTTATTTTTTGTTTTTTTTATAAAGAACTAAAGAGAATTTTAAGCAGGCTCCATACCCAGCACAGAGCCCCACGTGAGGTATAATCTCACAACCCAAGATCATGACCCGAGTTGAAATTAAGAGTCAGACACTTAACCAACTGAGACACCAAGGTGCCCCTAGAAGCATACTAGATTTTAAATCAAAATTTAGCAAAGAAAGAACAGGTTGAGCCTGGAGTGTTTGTGGGATCAAAAAATAATGGGTAAATCCCTAGAAGTCTGCTTTATTGGGGGTCCTGGGGATCCCTGGGTGGCTCAGCGGTTTAGTGCCTGCCTTTGGCCCAGGGCATGATCCTGGAGTCTCAGGATCAAGTCCCATATCCAACTCCCTGCATGGAGTCTGCTTCTCCCTCTGCCTGTGTCTCTGCCTCTCTTTCTCTCAGTGTCTGTCATGATTAAATAAATAAATCTTTTAACTAACTAACTAACTAAATAAATAAATAAATAAATAAATGGGGGTCCTACTAAATAAGGAAAGATTTGATCATCAAATGAACAGCAATAATAATGGATTTAATTCATTGAGTGAAATAGCATATGGTGAGTCAATACTAAAATAAAACAATTAATGGGTATATTGAAAGCTTGATGAAGAATGGGATATTTATCATTTCAAACTACCTCCTCATAAGACATGTATTAATTACAGAGTTGTAGCATAACTTAACAGAAAAACTTGGCTAACATTTCCTTAATCAAATGATCAAAATAAACATCAAGTAATGGGACAGATCGAAATTGTTTGTCACTTTATAAGATGCAATGAGGAAACACAAAATCAATGTATGTTATTACCATATCAAAATCCATAACCTAAATCTAATTAGGGCCAAATTGGAATACATTATACAAAGTAATTAGCTTACAATTTTCAGAATGCCAAGGCCATGAAAGTTAAGGAAAGACTAAGGAAATATTCAAGACTGAAGGAAAATAAACAGACAAGACAATTAAATGCAGCTAATGACTATATGCTGTATTTTTTGCTATTCAAGTCATTATTAGGACAATTGAAGAAACTTGAATGGGATCTGAGGATTAAGTGACAGTAATGTATAAATGTTCATCTCCTTTTGGAGATGTGCTGGTTTTGGAGATGTGTTTTGGTTGTGTGCTGTGGTTTTATAGGATAACAGCTTTGTTTGCAGGAGATATACACTAAAATAATTTGAGGGTGCTGAAGTATCAGGTTGGCAATTTATTTTCAAAAATAATTTTGAACTTGTCTTTTAAGTTTAGTAGAGGTTGGCAGCTGTTATAAATTTTTTTAAATTAAAAGCTAAAAAAACCTTAGAATTACAAGTGTGTGAGAAATTGCAGTATTTTGTTTGGTCTTAAACTGCAGAGAAAAAAAAAAGCCTAAGAGTATCCTTCAAAATTAACAGTTTATTTTTTTTAATACCAAATAAAACATTTTTAGAAAGTGGGCATAAATTATGAAAGGGAGCTACTGATCTAATTAGGATGCTTACGGAATAATTAAATGTAGGAAGATGTCATTCCATGTGTAACATTATTTCTTTGGTGTGACTATTGCTTCTGATTCTGATTTCATAAATTTTCATCTTTGCTACTATTTTTATGTACTGGAATGTACTTCATGACATTTAAAACACATATATTTCTCTGGAAAAAATATTATGAAAGGCCCATAACATTTATGTTTATTGACCTCAGTAAAAATCTAGACTATAATTGGAAAATAGAAAATCCATCTGTCTCACCGGAGTGTAATAGATTTTGACTCCCAGACAGGGTAACTGAGTTATGCTTGGTATTGATATACATTAGTATCTGCTTGTTCTTTCTCCTTTTTTATTAGGTAATCCTTTCTAAACAGTCTCCCTAGTGTGAGTTGTAGGCATTCTGTAAAAACATGATCTACTTACTTAGTTATAGACTGCCACATTTTTCTTTTGGTAAGACAATGAAAAATATGTTACTCATTAAACATTAATATATCTCTTTATTAAATCATGTAAGTTGAGCCCTAAAATTTTGTATTGGGTCTAATTATTTGGTTTAAGAGCTTGCATTGATTAAAATATTGAAGTATTGAATTATTACCTCATCATTTTTGTTCTTAATTAACTTTTTGCTCAATTTCAGCCTTCTATGGAAGTGAATATTTCATGTTTTAAGATACAGTAATTGCTTTATATAATAATTACTAATAATGTGACCTAAGTTTAGCACACAGTTTTCAGAGAAGATTATACTTTTACTCATTCATGAAGAGAGAGGACTCTAATACCATGACAATTAATTATTAAAATGATCATATCAGATAAAGATATGATAACTATCCATTAAAGAACAGTCAAACTAATTTCAAAGTTCATCCTGCCCAAGCAGAGCCAAGGGAGAGTAAGCTCTCCATGAGATGTAAGGGTCAGAGATGTAACAATAGGGAAATATTGCCAGTAACTATAGACATTAGGGGAAGGCCCATATCAAACTGATTTCTCCCAGCATGCTATATAGGTCACCTGCCAGTAGACTGTTGAGTATAAATGGGCTCAATTATTCTAGACCAAAGTAGTGTAAATTTTTTCTGTTAACAATGCACATGGACACTGATTCAGACAGACCATATTAAATGTACATGTTGGCAACCAGAACACTTGAAGTAATAGCATATGTTTTCCTGTGCATTAATGATAATGTAAGCATATAATAGGACTCTTCATTCAAGGGCTCCAAAATGAAGGCAAATATTTTTTTCCTTTTCACTTTACAAAAGTCTAGTGATATTGTGACTATTTTTCCAAATATGGCATACCAAAATAAAGTAGTGTCAATATACAGTAAGTCAGCTGTAGCAGAGTTGATATTATTTCTACCACTTCCAGAGTCTTTTTCTTGAATTGTTCATAATGTTCTCTGCTATTTCCTTTGCTTACAATCATCTCCTTATTCTACATTTTTCCCGTTTCTGCATTGCAGTCTCAACTTTCAACCCAGGTGATACTGTGTATGTAAGATATACTTTCCTAAATAATCCATGTAGTTCAGAAATATAGGTTTCACGTTCACTTTAAGGGTTGAACATTCAGCATTCATTTTGTTTTAAGGAAGCATGGATTTTACTGGGGGATGGATAGTCCAAATAATCATTAAATATTATTATAATATGATATTATATATAATTATATTATATATATTACATATATTATTATTAATTAAAGATTATAATTCATGCTCTTCACAGGTTTCTCCCTGTTTCTTTTCCCCATTCAAATAGATAGCCAGTGCACTACTTCCTTGTCCAAAGGGTAGCATATGGTAGGTTGTAAATTTCCAAAATAAATGTTCTAAGTAGTAAATCACTATAGATGGTCTTGAGAGAAAAAACAAGAGGAAATTATTTAAATCTAGAGGCTTTGCTACAGAAATTGGGTGGTGAGTGGAGGTTCTCAACTACATAAGGAAGGGAGTTTGTCCATATTAGAAAAATCTCAGGGGACAAAAAAGGCCAACTGGATTTCAATCCCCTGACCAAAGAGGTAGCAAGACTCTAGAGGGAAATGGTTTTATGCTACAACTAGTCAAAATGTGTTTGTCATAAAATGTGATGATCAACTCATTGATGAGAGAGCAAGAGCTTAGAAACAAGTGGTTTTATGATACAGATTGGACCACAGAGTAAAGATGTCAGGCTCCTGGGATGTCCCAGAGGCATCAGGTAGTCACCACCCCAGAAGAAGTTCAGCAGACAAGGGTAGTAAGCATCTCTAAAATCTTGTGTAAACAAATGACCAAAAACTAGAGACACTAACCTATTGCACCTTCTCCCTCCCACCCAAGACCTGACCCCAGAAATTAGCAGTGAAGAGGATTCCAGAAATAAAGTACAGTGTTGTGGGATGAGAGCTCATCAAAAAGACTAAAGTTTAGCTTTCTGACACCCCAGAGCTGAGAATCTGAAATAAATTGGAGTAATACAAATAAAAGGTTGTGGGCTGAGATTCATACTTGAAAAAGCAACAGGTGAACCTTAATCCATACTTTAAAAAGGTATCTCAGAGAATCTCTCCCTCCCTTCCATATAGACAGACTATCCCTTAATTTCTTAGTAAAAGGCTCCTTTGATCTACATAGTCTTAAACAAATGCATTTCAGTTTGTGGTTTTTCTTCTCATTTGCAAAACTAATAGCCTGCTTAATTGATTTTACCACAAGGAAACAATTTGCTCTAAGGGTGGAGACAAGTTTCCTCTTTCAACAAATAAAACCAAACCCAAATCTCCTTATTTCTTTGAAAAGAAATATTTTGACTTCTACTCTTCTCATTAAATTTTCAGACATGGGTCAAGATTCTTGAATACTCAAGCTCCAAAAGAAGATTTTTCTTAAGTATGAGGCTTAGGAATAGAAGCCTGATCATAAAATGATGGCAACAGAATGCTTTTTGCCTTTTTCATGGCTCCATTCCTAGCCGATGATCTCTGTGATATTAGTAGTCTCTACCAAGCATTCACAAGAATGCTCCATCCAACTTTTCTTTACTGATGTCATCTTATTGAGCTTCCTCTTCACATCTCAGCCAAGCTAAACACATTCAAATATGTCCCCAGAAGCCCTATTTCCTTCTTACATCTTTTCACTTCTGTGCCTCCTGCTGCCTTCCCCCTTTCCCACACCTACCACTATTGTAGCCTCTCCTTATGCCTTAAGACAATACCCAAGAGCGTTATATGTGAGTGATGAATCACTACATTCTACACCTGAAACCGAGTTTACCATATATGTTAACTAGAATTTAAATAAAAACTTGAAATAAAAAAGTAATAAAAGAAAAAAAAAAAAGGAACGTGTTCAAGACCCTTTTCATTTCCTCAGGAAAAATATGTAATGTGTTGCCTTGTCTTTGGACTTGCATAAAACTTTCAAATGTCTGCATTATAGCACTTACCACAGTGACTATAATTATTTATGTGTCTGTCTATCTCAATAAGTCATGCACTTCTTAAAGAAAAGTGCATGGTTTATTTTTCTTTAAATCTTCAAAGCTTGCACAGTGCTTGGCATATGATAGGTGTTCAATGTTGATGAATGAATCAACAGTGCAAAGGTTATAATCCACTGCTCAATTGTTATTTTGAAGCAATTTAATTAGCTTAGGTCTTTGTGTGTTTTAAAGTTCCATAAGAAAAGTCACAGACATATTGATCATGATGCATTAGAAGAGAGGATTTACATTTTTTTGTAGCTTCAGCAAAACACCTTTCATAAAAGGCACTACAAATTTTATCTCATGGAGGTACATAAATATTGTGTTGCCTTCCTTTTGACTAAGATGCAATATAGAAATGTGGCATTGATAATTGTATAGGTGATCATAACGTAAGACTACTCCCAAGTGATAGCAAAACATTTTTTTTCTGGTGGTCCCTTAGGTAATCTGACATTTTTAACGTGGAAAAAAAAAAAAAAAAGGTATTTGGAAAGGTCTGCCACTCCTGGAAACTTCCTGCAGAGTTGGCTACGTTCATATTGTTGAAAATTTAGTGGTTCTGAGCTGACAAACTGTAGCATTAAGCAGTGTCCCCTCTAAAGTCTTCTTGAAGTTGTAGTTTACAATTATTCCTCATTCCCTGGAAAAATGTCTGCTATAATAAGAAGAGATAAGAGAAGAATAGTCTATGTCCTTTTCCCCTCTTTCTTTTATTTTACTGATATAAATTGGTTCGCTCAAATGACTAGCAGAGGGTATGGCTTGTATAACTTAGATTGCATTTAAATGATCAACTTTAATGGACCGATGGGGGCGGGGGGCACACATATGTGAAAGAGATAAGAAAGTGAAAAGACTGAAGCTAAATTTATATCCCTAAAAACTAGGAAGAGAGATATATTAAAAGCAAAAAGAATATGTTGACCTAAGACAATGGAAAAAGAGAGAGACATTTTCCTCACATAAGGGAGTGGACAGACACACAGTCAGATTTGATTTTTGTATGCTAGGGAAAAACTTTATAGAGCCTGGATTTCCAAGATCCTAGAGGGATGATTTAGGAGGTGAAGCCAACCCCAGTCATCTCCCAACTAAACACTCCAAGAGCTGCCAATGACTATAGTTAATGAGGTGGACTTGGAGCCATGCCTTTAATTAGCTTGACCCTGTGAAACCCTGTTTTTCAAACATTTTAAACCCATGACCCTTTAAAGCTTTCTTGTTCTGTATATGACCAGCCAAAAAAGATTCTCTCATCTTTCCTTATGTGCTTCAAATTATTTTTTAAAAATATTTTGTTGTAGACAATATTTCAAATATATTTGGCCTATTGGTGATTTTGACATGTATCCTCAGAGAATCTGCACCATGTGCTATGCTCTTCTCAGTGAAATGTGGGGTTAAAATTGAGAGCTGTTTAGATTGTGGCATAGGGTAGCCTATGTGGTCTGGCATATGTTATTCTATGTTCTTCATGCTCAGATTTGCATCATGAATGCTATGGGAGGATTTCAGTTACATCAGATATCCAGAAGGCAGAAGGGATTTAAACTTCATTTCATATTTATCTTGCTTATCACTTATACATTAATTACATGTACTTTTTGAGTATCTTTCATTGAAATTTTAACAAGCAAACTTATCATTTTTGCCAGCTTATCTGTAGTGAGAGAGTGCCTCTATCTACTATGGGATACAGTTATAATTTTAATTTTGTAGTTCAGCAGATTTGGAGGAATGCTGACTTTTTTTCCAGCACAGAATGTGGTACTATCAAAAATAAGACTGAGTGTGGTACAGATTAGTTTCTCTATTATTATTAGAGAAGTATATGAAATTTAAGACAGAAAAGTTAATTCGTATACTTGGAAAATAGCAGAGAATAAAGTTGTTGTTGTTGTTACCATACTTTGAGTTTTGGCTTACATACTGTTAGAATATTCATTGCACCATAAAACATTTTTGTTTAAAAATATAACCAATTGCAAAGAGACACACCCAATGAGGGTTCTGGTTACAAATTTTACAATTGAATTAGATTTACTGAATGCTTCACAAACTATCTGTACAAGACTGGGCCAATTTTGACAAGACCTATGCTGCTTGATTATTTGAAGTAGAAGCCAGATAACTTCATGGATTCAAATGGATTCAACTGGAAAAGAGACACAGCCCAGCATGTCTACAAATGTTTAGTTTTGCAACTGAGAGGAAGAGCCATGAGTCAAGGTAATCCTTAAGTGAAACAGAGAAAAAGAAAAATTATTTAAAAGCTCAACTTATTTCAAATTTAGGATGTTTCTGATAGGAAACAATTTTAAAACTTGTTTCTATGTTGGCATTAAATAGGATCATCTAATCTAACTCTGTAGATATCTGAGGACACACTTCTGCAAGTGTACATTTACTACCATCCAATATATGATAGTTTCAGGCAATTCCTGGGTGTATAATCACACTTTGGATAATAACAAAACACTTGCATCATTTCAATTTGTATTGAGCCCTTGGCCTGACACCTGTCAGGAACCAGAAAGTATCTTTTGACCTTTCTTGGGAAAAGATTTCAAAGTGTGTAAAAATTATTTGGGGGAATTATTAAAATACAGATTTCTTTGCCCTCAGAAATTCTGATTCAACATTCTGGGGTAGGCTAGAGAAATTTGCATTTTTAACTAGGAGCTCAAGACATTCTGATGGAGGTGATCTTTTGAATACATTTTGAGAAGTTTAGTCTTTAGAGGAATTCTAGGTACCATTTGCTTGAAGCTAATGTGACATCTAATACACTGTGCATGGTACTGATGGTAGTGCAATAATGAAATGGCTTACTTTGTAAAAAGTCAAATATCTACTGAGAAAGATATTTCTGTTTTTAAAAATCAACTTTGTCTTCCTATAGAGCTACTAATTGGAAATGTGAGCACAAGACTAAAAAAATAAAAAAATAAAAAAAAATAAACCAGCTTTATCATAGCCCTTATTCTAAGAATATTATGTAGTAGAAGTACCTTTGTCTCAGGGTTTCTCCTGGTCTTTCGTATACCTAGTTCTAAAGGTCTACTTCCCTTTGCTATCAATTCCACTCTTTAGTGGTAACAGGTCAAGTTTTTAACGAATAATCAGGCTGGGACAACTGCCAATCATAGAGACTCTAGAACCAAGCAGAATGTATGGAATCTAGTAAAATTTAGCCAGAACAGAAAGTTTGTTCTAGCATTTGCCAGCTAGAGACAGCCCTTTGGCATCCCAACTATGCTGGTCCCCATAAGCTTGAGAATTTTGTTGATTGTTCTTGTTTAGTTTCCCATGAATCAATATTTTCATTTCTTTGTCAAAATGAACAAATGAATGAATGATTTCCAATAATACATGTGCATTTGTATAGATACAGTCTTACAATAAAAAAAAACAAAATAAACCTAACTTAAGAAGATGCTCTACTTTCCAAAATTGTAAGATATGTTAGGATATTGTTAGGTTTTTCTCCAGGAATTTTCACTTGTTGAAAACATTTTGTTATGTCTATTTATGCCAGGAATTGCTTTAAAGATATGAATGGAATTATCAACAATTTTGTATAAGCAATTTCGTGTAAATATAATTTTGCATAAACAAAACCCGTCTTTACCTAGTTGACCCGGGCATTGTTTTAGCAGGTATCAGTTTTGCCAGGCAGGGAAGGAATGAAAATCATTGTTACACCAGCTGCCACAGAGACAAAGGAAGTCAAGAAAATATTTTAAGTATGAGCATCCTTTGAGTACAAGGTATCCCCAGGCCTCTTCACATTCCCCATTTATAGCTTACATATTAACTAGTCAATATTACATGATGGCGAGCTTTAAAGACCTATTCCTCTTTCCATAGCACAATGTGTCAACCCTCTTTCCCCTAAAATATGCAGTATAAAGATCGTGATGTATCAGAGGGCAGAAAATACAGTCATGCAAAATGTAACATGATGGCATGTGAAACTAGAGATTATTTGTGAAACATAGGTCACAGTTCTTTTTGTTCTTTTACATGGTAAATATCTTCCATATTTTCTCAGGATGAAAACAAAAACAATGAAGGATATGACCTCTTTTCATCCTTCATGAAGAAATCCATTATATCAGAATGTGCTTCCAACATGCAGACATCATATGCACACAATAGTGGATGAATTTAAGAGCTGAATGAAGAGGACTATGGGACTATTCTGGCTTTCATGGAATAAGGAGGGAGGAAGTGTCATCATTAGGAAAGTATGGTGGATGTTAACTGCGTGTGAAAATTATCTCTATGCCTCTTCTATCATCAATCGAGTTTTTATTCATCAGATTTTCTGTCAGTGAAAAGAATTAGTCTCCTTTATAGGAGATATTCATTAATAATTATTAAGGGGATGAGAAAAAATTAGGGCCAGAAAGAACATGTTATATAAATTATAGTAAAATGTGTATATGCTCAGATATAAGTATTAAAACATTTTAGAAAATAGTTCACAGATCCTAACTAAATTATAAAAGTAGAAAAGGGACATGACTTTCTTGAACTTGAGAAGCCAGTTGGTGTAGTAGCTATTATTTTTCAAGAATGTCTTCTCTTTCATAATTCCAACTAGTTTTTCTCACCTTTTATCTGCTACTTAACCGATTTATGACCTAATGAGATTTTATGTCATCCATATATTGAAACATCAGTAATAATTTTCTAAGTGAGGGCATATCTCTAACCAAGAGGAGGCATTGCCTTGCTGCAGTAATGATAGGTATATTGATTTATTTGCTACTAACTAACATGTAATTGTTACATTTAAGAGTAGAAGATCTATTTTTTCTTCAGATTCTTTAGAACTCTTCTCCCTTCCACCCACCTCTCACCCCATCCAAAACACACATTTAAATTGAGCAATTTTCTTCCTGAACTTAGGTTGTCTGACCCACTAATAAGCTTCTTATCAGTCTTAGAGATTTCAATACTAACTAAATGATATTGATACCCTCTAATTAAACCCCTCTAAGGTTTGAGAGACCTAGAGAGCATTTGCTATATTAATTTATCAATCCTGGGGAAGCATATTGTTTCAATTTTCTGTTAAGGTTTTTTTTTTTTTATTTCAAAAACATAACTATACAAGATTTACACTTAATTAAATGCTATTTTTCTTAAATTAGTATTAAATGGACTATCTTCATCTTCATTTTTAGGATTATGTTCTGTGTATATATACATTATTATTAGCCTGGATTCTGGAGCCAGACTGACTGGATTGGAATCCCAGAGCTATCACTTTTTATCTGTGTCATTATGCAGAAATTACTTAAACCCTTATGCCTCAGTTTCCTCTTCTATGGCAATGCAGACAATAGTAATTTGACACAGTAGATCACTAAAACATTTGAGGGATTAATTAGTCAAAATGATGCTTTTAGAAGAGTGGACTGTATACCATTTTTCTTTTACAGAATAATAGTATTGCTCACCTCATTTTTGCCCAAAAGTTAAACTTTAAAATCTTTATGTCATCTTTGAATTCCCAGTACATATAAAACCAGAAGATTGATATCTAATATTTGTCACTATAAAATCAATTTTATCATTTAGTTACACATTTAATAGAAAATCAGTAGAATTAGAATGACTGACTTTATATAAATTCTTAAAAGTTAATTCACCCATGTCAGAAATATTTATTTTTTCTTATGGCAATAAAATACTTGTTGTAAGAAAAAGCATGTATGAAGTCATTATCAGTGTGGATGAGAAGGCCACACTGATTTTAAAAAAGCACATTTGATTTAGAAAAAGCAAATAAGAAATCTGTGGTTTAACTTAGTGTCTACTGGTTTAAATACTGCTATGCGATTTTAAGGCGTTTCCAAGACAACAGTTCATCCTTTAGGTGGTGAGTAGTTTTAAAATGCGTAATATAAGACTTTGTCTATAGGTTTATTAGACCCAGTGAGCTGCTTATCAAATCCAGAAAGCTCAGTAGACTGTAAAGCAGTTCCATGGAAATTCCTCTTGAAAATAAATCAGAAACCTATAGGAAAGAACCAGTAGAGGTCATTCAATGTAAGTTTTGTCTGTCCACATATATACACTTAAATTATGTCCAAATTGACGAATTTATTGAATAATGTGGTTTATAAAAGGTATTAAATGGTTTTCCAAGTTTGAGTATAACTTATTCATTTCAGTTGCCTCTATACAGAATGTGAGAAGGAATACCAATATCAATGCATATCATAAAAATGTGTCCTTTTGGCTCAATGGAATTCATACTGATATAGAGGTTTTTAATACGAGTGCAGACTTTTTAAACTCACTCCCAAGTTAATAATATTATATAAAATTATACACCAGACAACAAAGCAGCAGCTTTGTATGCAATTTTTACCACAAGCGTAAGATACTTATTATTATCTCTGTTTAACAGATGATAACATTGAAGATCGAAAAGTTAAGTAATTGGACTACATCTGCATAACAAATTTAGGGAGGGAATATTGACTTGAATAAAAACTTGTCTGGGCCTACCACTTAGTTCTTATTTTGGTGCTATGCTACCTTTTGCATATTATATTCCAAACACGCTCTCAAGATGGTTCCTAAAATTACATTAGATGAATAGTGTAAGACTTTTCCATCTTCAGTTAAATGTTAACATTTCCCAAATTTTACTCTTTTCCTCTAGAAACAAAAAATATACTCCCCCTCTCCCTCTGTCTTATAGATTAATATAATGATAATACTTATTTACTGAGTGTGTACTATAAGCCAACTATTCTGATTGACTGTTTCAAACATTATTATACTTAATCTTTGCAACAGCACTGTCAAGTATCATTATCTCAATTTAATACATGAAGAAAATATGGCTTAGGGTGGTTAAGAAAATTACAGAATTGGTGAATGGGAAGAGATTTGAACCACACTAGTCAACTCCAAATTCCATATTCTCAAACATTCTCCAAAACATCTGGAAAAATGAAAATGAAAAGAGAGATGTGTAAAGAAAAAATGATGAGGTAGTCTGTGGACAAGTGAAACTAGAAGGGCTAAAACATATATTTTAAAATGTATTTCAGATAGCTCCCCAGGAGCATAGACAAGATAGAATAAAGCAAAATCATAAAGTGGTCTAACAATGAAAATAAAAAAATTTAAGTTGCACAAACAACTAAACTCAAAGGAGAAAATAAAGGAGGAAAACTGAAGAATTAGAATCCCTCAATTGAAGTAATAACAGTTTGGAGACTAAGACATGGGATGGGACACAATGGGAACAAAAAAGGGCTTAATATGGAACACACAAACTTTCCACATGAAGGCAACCCAGATGCGAGAAGAGCTGAGGGCTGCCGTGAGGAGATCCTGGTGCAAACCAAGACACAAAGGAAGAAAAGAAAGAGCGAGAACATGTCCCTGGTTTCATGTTTCTTTTGGCAACAAGAAGCTTCAGAATTACATCTGTTTTTCCATTTCCCTTTACTTCTAGTGCTGCTGGATTTGAAACTCCAAACCTCCAGTAAATTCTATCCATTGCCTTGGTAATCCTGCCTAGAAAAGTGGGGGTATGATTATTTGAAAATAAAGTCATTCTATCCTGTTCTCCAAAATGGAGAAATTGTGTTGTTAGGATTTCATCATTTGGAATAGTACCATTTGTCACCTCCTTCTCATTCAAAGTCGGTGAAGGAGAAATGGAGATTCAGGAGCCAAAGGCAACAACATTGACTTAACTGCAAGAAACATTTCAGCTGAAATTGGTTATTTCTCTTTGTGTATATATTTGCACCTGGGAGTCTTAGGTGATAAATTTGGCAAGTAGAACTATGACTTCTAGAGAAAATCCTGGGGCCCTACTTCACAGCCCAAAATGGGCACAGGGACAATCACACCTGCGTTTTGGTCTTTATATGAATATCTTTGGGTCAAGAGCAGTATTTTTCGCCACAGCCTTTTCAACATTCTCTTGGATGGCTGTGAAAATCTTGTGCAGAGAATGTATTCTACTCCAGAAGTCAAAATAAATTCGAAAGACCTTCCCTTACGAACTCTATTTATTTAATGCAACTGGTGCTTGCTACCTTTGTGACTTTTGGCAAGTCACTCTCCACAGCCCTCTCCATTTTCAGTCTACAGATATATTGTCTAAGGCAAAGTCATTTATAAATTTGCTTTAAGTTTTGGTTATTGCACGTATTTATAATAATGTGGGTGAAATTAATGGTGAGGGGATAGACATTAAGCACATTTTTAATAACTGCACTGTTTAAATGAAATATGTGCTTCAGCCATTCAAAACCTAGGCTCATGCCAGTTATGTGTTAAATAATTGATCATGTTAAATCCTTAACATGACAACTAAAAGAACAAGTTATTAAGGACATGCTTGTATTTCTGCTACTGAATTCAGGATGCCTCCAACCCTAGTTTCACACTTTGGTGCTGGACTTGGAGACCCAAGCCTTGCTCCCCTCCCTTGCTCTTTTCTTTCTCAGCAACTGCTGCCCCAGAGGATAAAGGGGCACAATGCTTACCACGTTTAAACGTTTAATGGCACTCTGGAGTTTCCTCGCAATTTACACCTTAGAAAGCACAGCACTCTTGTAAATCTTAGAACTTACAAGTGTCCCTTTCCCCACAGGAGCCACTAATCTCACAGGAAGGGAAGGGAGGGGGGTGGAATCTCACACAGTTTAGAGATTTACAAGTCTGTGCTGAAGTTTGGGGTGTAAATTGCTGGGAAACCCAAGAGTCTATTTAAATATTTAAAGCTAAGGGACACCTAGGTGTTCCTCTGTTTGAAACCTAATTAGATTGGGAGTTAGAAGGGGGAGTAGGAAGATGCCTGGCCTGATCCCAAGACTTAAACCATCTACCAAGAGAAAAGTGGGAGAGCTGATTGAGCTGCCCAAGTCCCATTTTCTGTCAAACATTTAATTAAAGAGCCAGAAGCTTCTCAGAACAGGTAAAAGTTCTACATTATACAGATGATTAGTAAGAACACATCCTTTGTTCTAGAATTCCAAGATTGTCAGTATTTAAGTGCCAAGGATTACAGCTTCCGTAAGTTATATAGGGGGCAGTATAATTTATCATCTATTGAGAATAACTGGAGGTTGCATTAATAATTACGCTGGGACGTCAAATTATTAAGCTAGTAAAAGTTATTACAGCATAAGAAGCATAAACTGGCATTGACCAGGGGAAACTGGAAAATAATAAGGATCCCCTATGAGGTCACCCTTAGGAAAAAACAGAAAGAATATTTATTGATTATGTTTTCTTTTTTCTAAAACAATGATTAGGTATTTTAGAATCTCATATTCAATATATATGACACATATTTTATAGCATAATGATCTATGGCTTTAAAATTCTCCATCTTTGTTGTTTCTTAATTGGATATACCCTTCTGGGCCATCCTAAGTAGCCTCCTCCCTTTTATCCTAGTATTAAGAGGATGCCTTCAGGGGATTATTTCATCATGTGACCCAATCAGAATTACTGAGTTCAGTGTCCTCAGTGTCCCTTCAGACAAGGGTTTCAGGTCCACTGTATTTTCCAGTCTAGCAATTAAGAGGAATTGGGAGCAGAAATCCCTAGGTTTGAATCCCATCTTTGTCACTTAGGAGCTGTGTGATCTGTGCAAATTATACCATTTCCTCCTCTATAAAAGTTAAATAAAAATGATATCATCTACCTCTGAGGATTGTTGTGAATGCCAAATGAATTAGAACGTATAAAACGCTAAGCACTGTGCCTGTCTCAAGCTAATGTTATTAATTGCTATGCTCTATTTGTTTTTTAATGATATTAAAACCATTTTTTAAAGATTTTACTTATTTATTTGAGACACAGAGGGAGCACAAGCAAGGGAGGGATGGAGGGAGAAGCAGACTCCCTGCTGAGCAGGGAGCTCAACCTGGCTCAATCCCAGGACCCTGGGATTATGATTTGAGACTAAGGCAAATGCTCAACCAACTAAACCACCCAGATGCCCCTTAAGCATTTTTATCAATATTATTCATAATTCTAATTTAAAAATTAACTATACTAATAAGCATAAAAGGTAAAATAGCAATATTCTGTTGATGCCTTGCTCATCCTTGTGTCACCCTCCCTTCATACTTTGTTGTTTCTTCTGATATGTAACTTCTGAGTAATGTGCTTACATTTCTATTTCTCCATTTGTCTAATTTGGACAAGATCTATTGCTTGTTTTCCAAAATTTACGTTATGATCTGTTGTTTCTAGTTCCTGCATCCCATATTTTCTGTAATTTTGAGGCATGTATCAGCTTACTTCTTTTTGGTATCTTCTGCTGCATATATTATATTGATCTCTGTTATTATCTACATTTTAGTTTATGTAGTTTTCCAACTTTACTGTCATTTTATAGGGGCTCTGAGGGACAGGAACAGTACGTGTGTTCATTTCAACCATCTTTAACTGAAGATACCATTACTAATATCATTGATCATCCCTTCCTAATACCTTTCATAATTGCACTGAAAGTCACATATATTTCGGGTCCTAATAAAAGCTGGCATTCTGTATATTGGCATCACCAGACTTATGTTATATTTGTGACTATTCTGTGTTCCACACAGCTTTTTCAAGTTGAAAAACTATTCTTTTTCAAGTTAAAGTTATCAACCTTTTCCCCTTTTATTTTCTATAGAGGGTTGAATAGTGTTATACTCGCTTCCTCAATTCTTGTCCACTGGAACCTCAGAATATGACTACTTAGAAATAGGATCTTTGTAGATGTAATTAAAGAAAGAATAGAGGCAAAAACATGCTAGTTTGGGGTAGGTCCTAAATCCAGAGGGTCCTTATAAGAGACAAAAAGGGCACACAGGGGACACAAAGAAGGGGGCCGAGTGAAGATGAGGTGAAGATTTGAGAGATGCTACTACAAGCTAAGGAAGCCTGGAGAGAACCTCCTAGAGTTGAGATTAAAAAAAAAAAAAAAAAGGATTCTCTCCTAGAGTTTTGAGTGGGAGTGTGGCCCTGTAGATACCTCAGTTTTAGACATCTAGCCTTTAGAACTGTGAGAGAATAAATTTCTGTTTTTATAAGCCACCAAGTTTGTGGTAATTTTTTGTGGCAGCTCCAGGAACATAATACCATCTCCAACCTATAAAATTGCATTAGGTCAAATACAACTCATTTCTCTTTTGAACATTTCAACTTTCTCTCCACTAAATTTTCCTCTCTAGTGAATTCTCTGTGCTGCTTCCAATGACATCTTTGTCCCTTTGCTATCTGGCTTTTCTACCTTTCACTTTGACCAGGCCAACTACAGTTATGGTGACCTCCTTTTTTGCTCAAGGTCATTTAAAGCTGCCTCAGAGTAAGACACTTTTTCAAAATTACCCTCTAGCTGATACTTCTCCTTTGAATTGTGTTCTTTCTACTAATTATGCAACTCTTGAAATTCTTAAATGCCTCACGAAGTTGATCCAAATGACTCATGGGAGGATATATATATATATCTAGTGTAAACATGATATTGTTTATCATATCATAAAAGTTACATTTGGCTTACTTTTACATGGAAGGCATATAGTTGTATATTTTTCCATGCTAATGTCTCTAACTACTTTATATTTTAGATTGTTAGTTCTATAATACCCATATTGTAACTATCTAGAGTGAAATTATCAACTCTATGTTTAAAATTCTTTCTAATGAGCTAATAATAAATCATATGATAATGTGTTTTACAGATGCTAACAAAATGGAAAAGTACCTATAATTTTTCAGATATATCTTAGTTTTGTTTTTGTATATGGCACCACAGACCAAAGCTAATGGCACCAGAATCATTTAAGTAAGCAATTATAAATCATTTTAACAATAAAAGTGTCATGCAAATAATGCCTCAGAAATAACAACTCTCTTGATTAAAAAAATCATGTATATTTTAAAACTTCATTTCAGTGAAGCAAAGATACATTTTATGTTAACGAGCCTTACAACAGATTAGTTGCGTAGAGACAGAGCTAAAATTAACTAGATTCACATTCTTTAATTTTCTCATTCATTTCAGCGGAAGAGCAATGCTTTTCCCACATGTTGTTTGCAATGCTATTCAAAGAGTGAGCTGTTTGGTTGTGTTTTTTTTAAAGATTTATTTATGTATTTTAGAGAGGGTAGGAGAGGAAAAGAGAGAGAGAGCAAGTGGAGGGAAGGGCAGAGGGAGGGAGGAGAGAGAGACTCTCCAGCAGACTCCCTGCTGAGCACACAGCCCCACTCAGGCTTGATCTCAGGATTCTGAGATCGTGACCTGAGTGGAAATCAGGAGTCAAATGCTTAACTGTCTGAGACACTCAGGTGCCTCAAAATACAGTAAGTTTTTATGTTGATTTTATTATAGGGCAATATCCATTATATTTGAAAAATCAATGATTTTCATTAATTCATGTATTTTGGGGCTTTTAACTCCTTTTGTTGAAAAATTTCCTATGTTTTTAAAATAAAATTAGTTAGTAATTGGTAGATTTTTTTTAAGACTCTCTGTGTCCAGATTAAACAACACGAATAAAGCAGAAATCTCATGTTGATCCATGTTTTATTGATAAAGCCAATCCAAAATCCTAGAAGTCACCTAGCTGGAGGAATTCTAGAATGTTTCATTTAACAATTAAGCATCTTATACAGAGAAGACAGAAAAGTTTAAAAACCCAATTAAGGTGTTTTAAAAGTGTACAGTGTTGACATACTTTGGAACGACAACAGATTTGTTACATATTAGGTATATTAGATGTCTATTAGTGTTTAAGAAAATTGTATATTATAGGAAATAATATTTTAGGTGAAAGATCTTTCATCACTTAAATTTTATCTAGAGGAAAAATACTGAGGCATTTGGTAAACTATGCCTATTATGAAATCAACCAAATATTTAGATCAAAACTATCATGATGTAGATTAATTTTGTTATTATTTCATATATATTTCCAGTATTTCTCTTTATCTAAATAATCACTTTTTATTTTTATTTTTTTTAACTTTTTTTTAATTTTTATTTATTTATGGTAGTCACAGAGAGAGAGAGAGAGAGAGAGAGAGAGAGAGAGAGAGGCAGAGACACAGGCAGAGAGAAGCAGGCTCCATGCACCGGGAGCCCGATGTGGGATTCGATCCGGGGTGTCCAGGATCGCGTCCTGGGCCAAAGGCAGGCGCCAAACCGCTGCGCCACCCAGGGATCCCACTAATCACTTTTTAATATGTAAAGCAATTTTAACCCATACTGGAAGAGCTGCTATTCACCAGCTATCCTCAACCTCACTCCTATAAATAGCATAAGAATGGCCATGAAATTAAACACAAACCAAAATAAATCACAGGAGTCTGAAAGAACATTTGTGCTCAAATTTGGAAGAAAGGAAGGAAGTGTCAAACAGGAAAATGCCAAATCTCCTGTTTAAACTCCCATGCATAACTCTCATTTTATTTTTTTTTCCTTTTTCTTTTTTTTCATGTAAAATTTGCCACATTCCTTAAAATTCTACCATTTGGATATTAATTTGGGATCAAGAAGCTCTTCTCTAGAAAATGCAAATAGCCTTACAAAGAGAAAGGTGTTGATAATCTCTTCCAGGTTAATGTTAATTGGCCAGTCCCCCTATTATTCATTCAATGCACAGTGATTAATTTCATGGTACACTCCAAGAATTTTAGGGGAACAAAAGGGATTGAGAATGCCTTGGACCTAGTGTACCATTGAAGCAGTATGGTAAGCACCTACCATGACACATTGGCACATCCTAATATTTCGATCCCTGTATTGTAATTTTCCAATATATTTAGGTTTGTGATTGTGGTCATATGATAATTAAGATAGTTAATATATGTATGGCTTATACAATACTGTAAAGCTGATTTTCTCCATATGCTCTCTTTTTGTTTAGAGAATAAAAACTGTTTTAGTATACTTGAATTTTGGAAATGGACAAACTATTGCTCAGGAAGACTGCGTACTTGATAAATTTTGGAGCCAAGTGTTCTTAGGTCAATTGTGAATTTTCTTTCAATTCTCCCAGTTCTAAACCATACCCTCAGATTCTGAGCCTAGGCATGTCCCTAGGCTTAGGGAATAATCAACTTCTTGCGGAAGTAGCTCAATAATTGCATTTAGTCAGTCTTGCCATGTAGGCTTCTGCTTGCTCCAGGATGAGCTTACTTCTCTGTTTTCTAGTTCCTTAATGGTTTGCTTACTGTTGTTTATCTCATAGCCTTTTAGTCATTAGATCCCTGCCCCTTAAATTTTGATACGAATGCCTGATGCTTAACATTTAAAATGCCATCTTCTCTTCTGTATCTCTCAATCTCTAGATTGATTTCCTGAACTTATTTGCTTGTAATTTCTCACTCCTTCAATGTCTGGATAGTCAGGTGTGCCTTAAACATGGGTACTTTTGAATTGAAGCATTCATACATTTTTTTCACTCTCTTTCCATAGATTTTTCTCTTGGTATCCCTATTTGATCATCTTTAAAACTGGCCAATCTCCATTTTCTCTAGCCTGAAAATCTTTGATGCAGGAACTGTTATTTATTTTATATGTTCATCCTCTGGTATAGTGTTTGACATAAAATTAATGCTCTCATACATGCTTGTTTTTTTATTAATAGTAATAATAACATTAATAATAATAGCTACAAGTTCCATACCACTTATATTTTGTCAGTCATTCAAAAGTTTGAAATACACTATTCAGCCTATTTTCATAAAAAAGTGAGTTAATTACTAGCTGGTTATCAGTATTATTTCCATTTTACAAAGAAGTAAACTAAGACATAGGATGATTTAGTAAATTGCTTAAGGTCATAAAACTTATTAGTGAAAAAAAAAAAACAAAAAAAACACAAAATTCGTGCCCCAGAAGTCTGGTTCCAGAGTCTGTGATCTTGCAAATGAAGGAATGGATATTTATTTGTTAACCCCTCATTTAGTGCTAAGACTATCTCCACACTCAATGGACCTACTCCTGTGCATGGTGTAGATGTATAGCAGAGGTTGGGAAGAGGTACAGAATGATGTCAGCCTTCAGGAAAAGTTCACCTGTCACAATATTTTGACTCGTGTTGTACTTGACTCTACTTTCCCCTTCTTCCTTCATCTTGGTTCTCAAAACCTATGATTCATCAGTCAGGTTATATATTTCTATAACACATGAGGTCTATATTAGGCTAACCTAGAAATCTAATAATATTGTTTTAAGGGAAAATTCATTTTGAGTTCAAAACAAAAGAATACAAAATATATTTTTCAATATCACATATTCTCAAGTTAAGGTCCTGACTGTATGTACATATATATACACATGCCCCAACACACACACACATGCATGCACACATGCACGCACATGCATACACACACACTTTCTTTGTTTCTTTTATATTAGGAAGCCCTTTGTTGCAATTTACAGTTTCCCTTTCTAAAGAAAATTGCTCCTATATAGATTTACTCTAAAAGTCTATAGCTAATAAATGGATTAATTACTGAGCAATTTAATGAAAGAGTAACCTAACTGAAGTCCAATGAGAACAAAGGAAGCAAAGTTGTTCACAGTAAAATGAGATCATGAATGTCTTCGTCATAATCATTAATGAGTAGTATATAAAAATGTGAAATTTAGCCATATGGAAAAATATAGAGGGCTTGTTATTAATTTGCTTTCTTTGCTATAGCAGAGTAATAAAACCACTTATATTGGGCCACATCTACTGGGCTTTAGAGATTAAACAGGTTTTGTTGATTCTTGTGTTTTTGAATTTTGGTAATGCTAATATTGATAATAATTTCACTTTGAATTTTAATCTCCAAGGTCAGGAACATATTTGACTGCTTTTTATGTGTAGGTATTGTTCTACAATATGTACCAGGAATTAAAATTTATTGTGTATTTTTTATACTCACATAACCATCTGTAATTGGTAGATATAAGGTTATATGTCATTAAAATATACCACATCAAATACAAAAGCAGAAATCTTCAAAGGTCTATAAATCAATTGTATAGCTAGGCATTTGATAGTGAAGAAAGGCCATTTGGGAAGGGAAAAACAGAAGGGAAACAGCTCATTCATAACTGTAACAAAGACAAAAGTCAGTCATTATCATGTGTACCTAATGATGTCTACTTTGAAAGTAAAATGAGCAAAACTACATAGTATCTTCCTTTGTTTATTCATGAAAGACATAGAGAGAGAGAGAGAGAGAGAGAGACAAAGGCAGAGGGAGAAGCAGGCTCCATGCAAGGAGCCCGATGTAGGACTTGATCCCGGGTCTCCAGGATCATGGCCCGGGCCAAAGGCAGGCAGGTGCTAAACCTCTTAGCCACCCAGAGATCCCTTAAGATTTTATTTTTAAGTACAACTAACAAGGGGCACAAATGTACCACCCCAAGATCAAGAGTTTCATGTTCTTCCAACTGAGCCAGCTGGGTATCCCAAAAGATGCAATGAGTTTTAAACAGACCTACTAATCCCCAAATGCTAAATATGTATATTCACAAAAGTGTTGGATTACATATACCATACATTCATATATATAGTACCTGAAATCCAATGACATTATAAACATTTTCATACATCAAGAAGTAAGTCCCCAGAACCACAAAGTTGTTATGGACTATGCCACTGGCCTATTAGACTCAAAGAAGTAGAAGATGGGAGTGGATGCAAGGAGGTAGGTAGGGCTCCCAAAAAGCAAAGCACTAAAATTGCTCTCTGTGACACGTTTCTTTCTATTCCCTCTCAGCATTTATTTTTGTTTGTCTGTTTGTTTTGTTATTTATTTATTTATTTATTTATTTATTTATTTATTTAAGAGATACAGTGAGTGCACAGCGGAGGGTGAGGGAGGGAGAGAATCTTAGGCTGCCTCACCCCTGAAAATGGAGCCTCACTCAGGGTTCCATCCACGACCCTGAGATCATTTCTTGAGCCTAAACCAAGAACTGGAGGCGTAACTGACTTAGCCACCCAGGCACCCCTCCTCTCAGCATTTAAAGCTTAGGACTGGGAAGGAATAGATCCCCCCCACCCCTCACACTCTAAAAAGAGGCTGAAAAAAATAGCTGTTGACTTACTGCTCGTGATATGGCATTATAATATCACAACAGCATTATAGAAAGCTGTTGACCTAAGGAAACAGGTATAGAAAACACAACCTTTGTCAAAGTACTGAGCCATGTTGTCAGCTGACTCTGTGATTAGATCTCTGATAGCCTGGATATCTTTATAAAATAAAAACTGTCAAATGCTATTTTAAAGATTTACCATTAATTTTTTAAAGATTTTATTTATTTATTCATTAAAGACAATTGAGAGAGGCAGAGACAAGGGCAGAAGGAGAAGCAGGCACCCTGCAAGGAGCCTGCTGTAGGACTGGATCATCATCCAAGCCAAAGACAGAGGCTCAACCACTGAGCCACCCAGATGCCCCTGTCAAATGCTATTTTAATAACTGCATTTTGTATGGACTAGAAGGAAGCACTTCAAAAGTACAGAGTTTCTGGAAGCAGGAGAAAATAATAACAGCATAAAAATCAAAGAAAAGCAAGCAAATACATATATGTACACCCACACTCTCCAAAGACAACAAAACAAAATCAAAATCCCCAAAACATTCCCATTCAAAACATATTTACAATCTGCACTTATTAGATCATTCAAGCAATTAAATAATAAATAATATGGTATCAAATCAAGCAACAAAATACACATTCACTCCAGGAGAAATTAATGTTTCAATCAGTCTGAGAATTTAAACAATTAGTGTTTGAATGATCAAAAAAGTAAGATACTCAGCAAACATAAATAATATGTATGAAACAAAAATAATCAGTCATAAATAAGAATGGTAAATATGTGAAAGGATAAATTAATAAATTAGATTTTTTTCATAAAAATTGTTTACTGAAAGGAAAACTCTGTAGTCAGTATCAGCCTTGTGTGACCTACATATGAAAGTTACCTCCAAACCAGCATAAGAAATTTCTATATATGCAACACGATGCATTGTTTCAGAATTCCCACCAGAGATATAAAAGAGACTCAAATGAAAAAAAAAAAAAAAAAAAACATAGTCAATATTTGAAGGAGAATACCAAGATGGTTCCAGAATTGATAGATTCCCAAGATGCAAAATTCAGTGCAAGTTGCAAGTAGAAAATAAGAAAAGAACATGCTCTTATATCTGGTCACATCATCTTTAATGATGATAAAAAGAGTAACATTCATGATTGAAAACATACAGCACACTTTATACCACCAATGAGGACATCTTCAAAGTACTGACAGTAAATCATAGTCAACTTAAAGTTTAATATTTAGTGGACATATCACTCAAGGTGAAGGCAAAATTAAACTAGTTTTAGTGTAAATAAAGGTTTTAAAGCTTAAAAACACACTAACTTTAAAATAATTTCTTTTAGAAAGAAAAAATAAAATCTGAGGATTTTTCTTTCCTGAGGATGTCATGAAAGAAATGTAAGAAACACAGTTAAGCAAAGTAAGTATTAATAAACTTTACTGTTCAATGTTAAAATTATTATTTTTGAGTTTGTTTAAAAAAGGTAAAAAAAAGCAACACTTTCCATGATGTAAATAGATGAATGTGAATACAGGGAAATTTGGAAATAAGTAAATATGCTAAAAGCAATGCACATTTGTTAGGTTACACAATTTATATTTAAAACAATATTCACGGGCAGCCAGGTGGCTCAGCAGTTTAGTGCTGCCTTTGGCCTGGGCTGTGACCCTGGAGACCTGGGATCAAGTCCCACGTCAGGCTCCCTGCATGGAGCCTGCTTCTCCCTCTGCCTGTGTCTCTGCCTCTCTCTCTCTGTGTCTCTTATGAATATATAAATAAAATCTTTAAAAAAAAGTAAAACAGTATTCAGAAGATAATAAAAATCAAATCTGTTATTTCAAAATTTTCTGAAAGAAGTAAATGTGGAAACTCTCTCAATGCAACAGAAGGCACAGGGCACCTGGATGGTTCAGTCGGTAGGGTATGGGACTCTTAATCTCAGGGTTGTAAATTTTAGTCCCACCTTGGGTGGAGAGATTATTTAAAAATGAAATCTCTAAAAAAAAATTAAAGAAGACATAATAATGAAAAAAAAAACAGAAGTCAAAAATTTTAAAAAAAAGAGTACAAAGTATAAATATATAAATAATTATAAAAGTTATAGATGATTATCTATAGAAATATAAAAATTAGCAGACTACTTGAAGAAATAAAAAACTAGCTGAATAAGAGCATTCTTTTCTAATCTTTTTTAGTATATGTGCTGCCGAAGCGAGCACTCTTTTCTAATCTTTTAATTTATAGAAAGAGATTGAGGGCAAAAAAGATGAAAATCCATGGAACACGCAAAGCCTACTTAAAAGAAAACTGGTAAAATTACAATACAGAGACAATATATAGGTAATGAAAAATGTATTAATTTCAGCATATTAAACTTGTAAGAAGCAGCTAAGTGATCCTTAAGGTGATTTTACATCATTAAATGTGTTTAATGGTAAATAAGAAATACCAAGTTATGATTATATGCATTTGTTGGGGATTTTGGTCAAGTTACGATAAAATAAATATATTTTTAAAATTTCCGCTTTTACTGAAAATAAATTTTGATAAGCCTATTTCTTCAACTACCTTTCATTTCCTGATTAATTAAGATAATTTTCAGGGATATATTATGACTAGAATGATCATATAATTTACTATCCAAGCTGGGATGCCTTTGACAGTGAAAGCAAAAGCTGTTAATTACACTGGGACAAGATGAACGATGGAAGATTTATTGTTGTCCTGTTTTTAACTCTCATAGCTGGAATTTAGAGCACTTTTAATAACTTTAGAAATCCATTTGTGTCTTGTTTACTTATTTTTTCAAATTGTGCCATCTATTTTAAGGATCAACCTTGGTTTAAACAGCCTATGTTTGGGGGACACCTGGGTGGCTCAGTGGTTGAGCGTCTACTTTTGACTCGGCATGATCCTGGAGTCCGAGGATCGAGTTCCACAGCAGGCTTCCTGCATGGAGTCTGTTTCTTCTTCTGCTTATGTCTCTGTCTCTCTTTCTGTGTCTCTCATGAAGAAATAAATAAAATCTTTAAAAAAAAAAACACCCTACATTTAGAATAAAAGTGTCACTTTGTTTTAGTTAGTATTTCTGACTTTTTGGTAGATGTTAGCTTTCTTGAGAATCTTTGAAATTACTTCCTTTCAAGTCATTATCCAATTCTAAAATGAACTTCTTTTATATGCTTTTTTTGGCTTTTTCATCTAAAATTGGAGATTACATAGCTAATACATACAGTCTGATGAATAAATTGACTGTTTCACACTGGTATAATAAATGTCTTTGAAATTACAAATACTTCAGGGATGATCCTGAAAGTCCTAACACAAACAATAATAATCAAAGTTGAGACAGTTTCTTAATACTGTGAAATTCACTTACAGAAGCAAATAATTAGTGAACTCACACTGGGGAAGTAGAAGCAAAAACTGTCATTTTGAGTAAAGCATTTTTTCACCTTGTAAAATTGCCAGGTGGCCTACTCCGTTCCCTGCTTACATAAATGTTTAACAATTATATGTGGCTTTGAAGAGGCATTGTCTTTAGACTTTGTATTTTTACTAGTTGTTAAGCTTGTAGAATGGGACAACGTATGGGTAAGGTGACTTTGTGAATTTGGTATCACCGATGCCCACATGTACAGGGACAGATTCTAATCTTACTGGTTCCCTCCAAAGGGTGAAGTTTCCAAGGCTCCGCAGAGATTGCCAGGTCCATTCTGAGTTCTCTTGGGGAATTGCATTAATTGATCTCTGGGACACTGTGAGGCAGCCAATTCTAAAATCATTCTTTAGATCAAAGCTTTTGGGACCTTTTGTTTTCCTTTGAAAGTTTAATCCTCTCTTGAAATGGGACCTACACATAACTGTTTAATGTTTTCCTTATTTTCAGTAGTGCTAAGGTTTACCGAGCTGGGATGCCTTAGCAATTTACAGTGCTGCTTACAAGAAAGGGTGCCCCATTTGACTCAAATACTGCTAGTGTTTTATTCACCTTTGCACAATGGTTGTGCTCCTGAACTATGGTTTAGATAGTGTCATTTCCCCATTCCAAAATTTTTCTGACTTCCCAGAAATAATTGCAAAGTTTTCAGGAAAGCAAAAAGCCTACAATCTGGCAGCAATCTATCCTTTCCCAGTCATTTTCTGCTCATCTTCCACCTCCGCCACCACACACCTTTGACCAAACATATTTTATATAATTGCAAAAAGCACTCAATTTTATCCTTCCTGTGTAATCTCTCAATCCGAAAGTAGTCCAGGGACGCCTGGGTGACTCAGTGGGTTAAGCCTTTGTCTGCCTTCGGCTCAGGTCATGGTCCCAGGATCCTGGGAGCCAGCTCCTGGTCAGGCTCTCTGCTCAGCAGGGAGCCTGCTTCTTCCTCTGCCTCTGCTGTTTCCCCTGCTCATGCTCCCTTCCTCTCTCTTCTCTCACTCTGTTAAATAACTTAATAATTTAAAAAAAGGTAATCCAAATGCTCTCTCAGTACATCTTCTGTATGTTTTTAGTAATTTAGAATCTCTTATTTTCAAGAGGTTATGATTTGCTCTAAATTGCAAATGATTTCTGATTAGATATGATTATTTCTCTTCCCATTGATTCTGAGGAATTAGAAAGATTATCTATAATAGGGACAAATGGTGTTATTATATTATTCATGTATTAGCTTATTATTTCTATATCATTGTTTACTTTAATTGTTTACTTAAGAACTATCTTAATAATTCTTAATCAGATCTCAATCCCTGATTTAACTGAAGAATACAAGATGCCACTTCCAGGTTTGAGGCCAATAAAAATATCTAAAGACTGTTTCAAGCCTCTCCCAGGCACCAGCTGATGAGTGCTGGCTCCGCGCAGCTCTGTTGTGGTCATTGTCATCTGCTTGGCTCTTTTCTCCACTAGTGCAGTTAGTTGCTGCCTCTCAGTCAGCCGTACAGGATCTCTCAAGACCGTTGTGTTGTGTGGCTTCATCGTTTTCACTCACATCCCTTGCCTCAGAGGCAGAACTTGGGTAATTCGAACGGAGAGAGATATGTAGACTTTCATGAATTTGGACTGGCAAAAGAATGTGGTTTTAATGGAGCACATTTTCAAAAGAAAAGCAGAACACATGCTCTGCAGCTGAACTTCATAGCGATCCTGGTTTAATGAAACAGCAGTAGCCACCTCTTCTATAGTCCCTCAGTAGTAACAAAATGGTGGCACCGAAGGGAGAAAGATATAACCTTTCACACCTTTTTTTTTCATTTTTAATATAAATCTATTACTTTGGGGGGAAAAAAGAAATTGAGGAAATTATAATCCCCTAAAACCACTGTAAAAGAGGAAGAAAGTAAAGCAATAAAATTATAACTTCTATTTAATTTTCTGACACAGTGTGTCTCCATGTTAAATACATGATTTTTCATGAAAAAACATAGAGGTTAAAGCGTAGGCTCCTACTGTCTATTCTTAATGCTACTTCAGCAGCCCCATATATAAATGTCTTATTTCCTTGGGGACTGCTTGGGGATTGTCTACTTGTCTGGCTGCTAGAAGACTAGGTCACATGTTTTTGCTCCAAGACTTACTTTTGATAGTTCTTTTTGATGTAGGAATGTGTTAGGGGCAGATGGGGCTAGGCAGGGAAAGATCAAGGAAGGGCCCAGAGTCAGGCTCCTCCCCATCCCAAGGAAACAGAGATAAGGCAGAAAAAAAAAAAAAAAAGAAAAGAAAAGAAAAAATAAATCTGGCTCCCTAGCTCCAAAATGTTAGGGAGTATCTTCCTTTAATGGCTACCAAGTAATCACAGAAATTCACCAGAACACAATGAAGTAAGTCATTGAGGATGTTATCAATAGTCCCTGCTCAAACCAAGACTGCACAAGAATCTCAAGGCCTTGGGCAACCTGGCTAGGTTCTCCGTAAAATACCATCACTAAAAGACCTCAGTGGCAACTCTGTTGGGACTCTCCTCACTTCTGAGAGCTTTCTCTGTATCTTTGCTTATAAATTTCTATTGCTTTACTCACTCTCTGTTGTCTGCAAGAGTCATTCTTTGACTCCGAGAGATGAGAACCTCGCTTTCCTGTATCATTTTCATGGAGGAATTTGGCTTTTTGCTCAGGTTTACTTCTAAAGGGGTTGTAGACAAATTAATGAAGTCCCATAACTCATTGTCTGAATAGCTTAGGAGTTTGAAGAGGCTAGCAAGTTAACTTCCTCTCCTAGAGTAGTTGGGTATGTCTGTCGGTTTAAGAAAACTAGCTAAATTGATGGGTATCACTGTTATTGCTTATATTCTTGCCAATCTGAGGGTAAGTGGAGAATGGATCAGGGCCACTATTTGGACTTTCTATTAGTATTAGAGCATAGCCTGTGTGGAGAAGTGTGCCTTCATATAGACGCCTATTGCTCATGACATGGGATTTTATATGACTCCATATGACTTACAAACTATAATATATCAGGTGTACTTTCCAAATCAATAATTCCTTAGGTGTACTTCTCAAAACTCCCTGTAATTTTTTAACTCAATCTTCAGGGTGGGAATATACAAGTAACCACATGTAGTACCTTGTTTTAATAAATATTTGGCGTTTTCCTTTTACAGGTTATTATTAATTTTTGTCTTATTCTCTTGCTAATCAGACATGATGGATAGACCTTTAATAATGCCCTGGATAATAAAACGATCAATTAAAATATATAGAGAGATTTTCCCATGCCATTGTCCACTTTATTAAAGTTTCACGTGTTTCTTTTTATGCTAAGTTTTGTTGCTTAGTTATAGATAAGACAAATCTTTGATTATATTAACTAAATTTGATTGTAAAAAGGAGCAAAGTGGGGAAAAAATCACAGAAACTCAGCAAATAAAATTGTGCTTTCCTCAAGGTGATATGCTATTACTCTTTCAATGATTACCAAAACACATAGAAATACAACACAAAAATGAGAAATATTTCCAGTAATAACAAAGCTTTAACATGAGTTGCATTTACCTGCTTCCTGCAGCATGGTATTATTAAGAAAAATTTTCCAAGAGTCAGAAAATAGTTACAGGGGAGAAAAAGTATCAAGATGTTTCTTCAATGTCATACAAGGGTATTTTCCTGGATTATTTTATTCTCTAGGAAAATTTACTCATGTTTGGCTATTTTGTTACATTTTGAGTAGAATCAAGATAAAATATAGTTGTTATGTTAGCCTGTAAATTTTTGTTGAGGGAAAAAAAACTCCCAAAGGTAATGGTTTTATTGCCCTTAGTTTAATCTCTCACAGAATCTTAATTCTAACACTCTTCTTTTTATGCTTCCTATAACTTTTGTTCTAAAATGCCCTTGGAACCACTTTTACTATTTTAATGTTCCCTCATTCATGAGTCAAGCACAATTTTGACAGTTTTTATATGTGTATGAAATTAATGTTTTTGACTTTTGAAAATTATACTTTGACACTATTAAAGGAATCTGGGATTCAAAAAAATATGAGATTCTAGCCTAAAAAAATTAAATTATCAGATATCCAGTATAATCCCACACAATTGGTAAAAAGTAAAGACTTTGACAAATGACATATATTTGTATAAAATGTCCCATATATTTTATAAAATGAGAAACTAGATAGATCATATCTAGTCAAAGTTAAACTGTATCTGGGATCGCTGGGTGGCTCAGTGGTTTAGCACCTGCCTTCGGCCCAGGGCATGATCCTGGAGTCCCAGGATCGAGTCCCACATCGGGCTCCCTGCATGGAGCCTGCTTCTCCCTCTGCCTGTGCCTTTGTCTCTCTCTGTGGGTCTCTCATGAGTAAATAAATAAAATCCTTAAAAAAAAAAAAAGTTAAACTATATCTTAATATAGCCTTGAATTGTATCTTTGTAACAATTTTATTGGGAAACAAGTTTCTATTCTAGGATGAGCAGTATATGGCTGATTATTAGTCTACTATTGTTTCATTATTCTTTTTTTGTGACCGATTTATTAATTTATTTGAGGGGGGGGAAGCAGGAACAGGGGGAGGGGCAGAGGGAGAAGGAGACTCCTCACTGAGCCCAATGCAGGGCTCCATCCTAGTTCTCTGAGATCATAATGTGAGCCAAAATCAAGAATTGGACAGTTAACCTACTGAGCTACCCAGGCGCTCCTATCGTTTCATTCTTCAAGGTGCACTATTATTCAGCATTATGCAAGGCAGCTAAAAAGTGAAAATAACCCAAATAAATAGGTAAACTGGGATATTATTTAGTAATAATACCGAATATAGTGCAGATACATTCTACAACATGGTCAAACCTCCAAAAATTCTATGCTAAGTGAAAGCAGTGACAGAAGACTACCCAGCATATGATCATATTTATAAGAACTGTCCAGAGAGACAAATGTATAAAGATAGAAAGTATTTTAGTCCTCGCCTGGGTTTCAGTGGGGGTAGGAATGGGGCGATGGCTAAATGGGTATGAGATTTCTTTGTATTGTAAATAATGTTTTACTATTAGATTGTGGTTATGGTGTGCAGCTCTGTAAATATATTAAGAGACATTGAATTGTTCAGCTAAGTGGGTGAATACTATAGTACATAAATTGTATCTCAATAAAATGTGTTTTTAAAAATATTTTATTTATTTATTCATGAGAGACAGAGAGAGAGAGAGAGAGAGAGAGAGAGTGAGACAGAAACACAGGCAGAGAGAGATGCAGGCTCCATGCAGGGAGCCTGACATGGGACTGGATCCCAGGTCTCCAGGAGCACAGCCTGGGCTGAAGGTGGTGCTAAACTGCTGAGCCACCTGGGCTGCCCATTAAATAAAATGTTAAAAAAATAAGATGCCCTATTATGGGCTGAGAGTTTTTAATATTCTTTCCTATCCCCCAATGTAAATCTACAGAGTTTGGGTTGTTTTCATTGGTTCTGATTAGGGCATTAAAATGAAGAAAGTATATTTGTGTGTTATGGTCATCTTTATAGTCCCATGGGCATAAAATAATACTAAAACTGGCAATAGTAAAGCTAATTCTAACAGATTTTAATGGTATGTGGATACATGTCATCAGATTTGATCTTCACTATTACCCAAATTATATGATAATGAAGTACACATTTATAACATTTGGTTTTACTTACTAATTCCAGACACATTCAGCACTTTTAAGACTACTTCTTGAAGTTTCAGGATTACCATGTTACCAGGATGCAAGTAATAAACAGCATCCAAAATAAAAATGAAGCATAGTTGTTAGTAATCCTACAGGAAAGAGTCTTGTGTTAGTTGACATTTGTTATGATGGAAACAAACATCCCTCTCCATTTTTTATTTCTTCCTTTTCTTTCTTTTAAAATTTCTTTTCCACTCCTCCCACCATGTCTATCTACATAATCAGCACACACTGAGGTAAACTTTTAATGGTTGATATTCACTTACATCAACTGAATAAGTAAATACATTAAGATTGGAAGAAGAGGAATGTAATAACTTGAGGAAGGAATTTTCTTTTTTTTTTTTTTGGAAGGAATTTTCATTAGCCACATGGCTGAAGGAATTTTATCTACCCCTTTATACTCTAATCCTACAAGAGCAGCAATATACGATTGTTACAGTCACTTGTAACCACGAGAATGGAAAGGTGGGAGCATGTATGTATAAAGCTTCCCTTACTAGGGAAAAGATTCTGGTTGTAGTACTTTCAAGGAATTCATTATCAGACAAAGAAATAAAATAGGTTCTAAAACAGTTCCTAAAATTATATCTTATGTAAGTAGTCAATGTATATTTTAATAGAACTGATATTAATTTATACATAAGTTTTCTCTTTCATGTACTACTTTCTTTGAAGTTACAAATTATCAAGTTTCATGGCCCCAACGTTGACGTTTAATGCATTTTTTTTTCTTAATACATTTTAGAGAAAAAGTCTGACTTTGGCAAAATAAAGCAGAGCCTGAGTCAACAATAAACACATATCTTCTATTTTCAGAACTCAAATTGTTTTATAGGTAGCTTCTTAAAAGCACACTTTTGGAGTGAGAAATTGCTTCCCATCCTGTATTTAGAGGGTTGTGTGAGTTTTATGTTGAGATGCACATTTTGGCTGTTGAAGAGTATGTGATAATGAAAAACTTGCAACTTCTCTGCAGACAGCTGTGCCATTTCAGACAACCCACTCCCTTTCCTGTCTGGACTTTTTTATTTTTGTTTTTATTTTTAAGCTTTGTGAAATCTTAGGCAATATTTGTCTTTCGAACAAGATTTCTGTGTCTACTGGCATTTCTTCCTCTAATTTCATGATCAAAAATAACATATGTGGTTGTATTTCTTTAGGGGGTGAATTTCACACTTTGAAGTATTATTTATTTATTTGTGTGTTATTATTTATTTGAGAGAAAGCACGAGAGCACGGCGCAAGGAAAGGCAAAGGGAGAGGGACAAGCAAACTCCCCACGAGCAGGGAGGGCTTGATCCCAGGACGCAGGGATCATGACTGGAGCAGAAGGCAGGCACGTAACTGACTGAGTCACCCACGCACCCCAATTTGCGTATTTTTAACACGAGAAATTCTGAAGTCTTTTCACCTTTGTTAAAACAGATTATCTGTCCCTTTCTCATTCAAAAATTACAGATTAATGAAATGTTAACAAGTCTAGTAAGATTGTTTAAAATCCATTTCTTATACTAAAAGGATGTATATACTATGCAACGTTCAAGAATAAGTCTACTGTAGCATATTTACCTATATTGATCATGTATTTACAAGCTTTGCTCTTTCAGTTTGTCAGTAATATTTTCAATTTGTAAAAAAATCATAGATGACTAAAGCTCAAAATAAATGTTAGATATTGGATATCAGCCTTCTTTAATATTTTTACCCTGAAAGAGCTATTTAAATATTTTTAGCTCCTTCATAAAATTATAATGTCTATGTATGTGAATGTGATCAATAAATTATTGAGATTATAATCCAATAATAATTGTGAAGAGAATTTTGTTTTCTGTGGATCTCTTTATTTTGGCCAATTTATTGGTCCACTTTATTTGTGGGTTTCTCCCTCTCCACCATGGACATCAACTCCAATGAAAGTCAGAAATGTTGGTTAAAAAAAAAAAAAAGCCTTTAGGTTTTTTCTTTCATAGTTTTTGTTTTTTAAATAAATTTCCTATTTTAAATACATTTTTCTCATCCAAATAGGCCTAATTTTCATATTATAAATTTCTACTGTACAAGATACTTGTGGTACATGGCATGTGTTATATGGTATCTGCTAGAGTATTTTTTTATATTAAAAAATGGGGTGTTAGCCAATTTTTCAAGAGCTTCTTCTCCAGGCATTTATAGTTAATTATTTTTTAAATTAACTCCTTTCTTTATTTTTAAAAAAATTTATAAATGCATAAGGCAAACAACACATTTTGGATAAATGCCCATCTTCAGTCAAAATGATTATTGATTTTTTTTGAAAGACTCAGAAGAATAAATTTAAATAAAAATTATGAAATAATTTTAATGAATTTTATTTGTAACATATTTTTGATCATATTGAACAGCACAACCACTAAAACTAAAACCAAAGCAATTTGAATCAGAATATATAGCTTTTGACAAATTTCACACAAGGCATTCAAAACAATATTTTCATACTAAGAGATACATTCAGGCTTAAATAGAGATTTAGCAGTACAAAATTATTATATACATGTATAGCCTTTCATAGCTGCATGTATAAATTTTAAGTGTTATTTTTGAAACTAAACATAAAAATGAAATATAACATTAATATAAAACCTATGCTTCCCTTTTCTCTACAAATACTCAATTGGGGTTAGATTTGAGCTAAAAACATATAGATTTCATTTTCAACTTAAATTAGATAATTTCTGTCCTTGCTCGTGATTCTTACTACACAAGAAAACCTTGTTCCCCTATACAAGATGTGGAAAACTGCAGCAAAATGCCTATTGCTCTCATAGTAATGGCAAAATAGAAATTCAAGATTTGTCTAGAATGGAGCAGTGAATCTCATCTTGAAGGAATGAATAGTCTGCAGCTCACAAAGTTCTTCCTCTTTGTGAAAGTCAACTTCTCTGGTTGAACAGAAGATTCAGATAAATGGTGCCTCACCCAGTAATTCATTTATATTGAAAAGTGGGATGTGATTCTCTACAGTTTTGATATGCAGTTCTTTCAGGTGGTTTTCAATAAGACTTTGAATGGTCTGTTAGTCTCTTTCCCCAGCAAGACCAAAAAAAACAGGAAATCCTTCAACATTTCCTTTGCAACATGATTTGCCCAACAATTAAGTTCTCCCTTATAGCCAAGACTATAGTCACTCAAAGGCAAAACATATTCTACAGGACACTGGATTCTTGTTTCACAGGTTCATGTGGTGAAAAATATCTGATAGTAAGTGAGTTTCTGAATACTCAGCAAAGCCTGACATTACTTTATGAAAAAATGATTTCTCCAATGCACCTTTCAGCTCAAACACCTTATTGAGAACTCCTCTTTGGTTAAGCCATCAAAATCTCTGTGTGTTGCACAAGATTTATATGTTCTTGGTCTAGGTTTTCATACGCTTCTTTAAGCGCTCTTGAGTGAACTTGTCTCTGTTTTAAAAAACCATTTTGTAACATCCTCAAGAAATATTTCATTTCCAAGAATTCTTGATGCTAGCACCTCTCTGTGAAATATGTGATGTGAGGACTTTTATGTTTTTGCAAGAGAAGTGAAACCCTTCATAAAACCAATCACTGATGCAGTACTATCTGTACAGATGCTGACACATATTTTTATTTCCAGATATGAAGGCCACATTTGAAGTAGATCTTGGTCATTATTTATTTCCATTGGCATTCACAGCAGAAAATATTTTACTGAATTTAACCATGATTTACAAGTCTTGCAAAGGCAAGACATTTCCTGAGGAAATCTGTTCACTCATCATCTTCAATATAGAAGTTTTTTGCATAAATCTCTTCAGCACATGTTACATGCCATCAATATATCACTTTATCGCGCTGTTTGAGGATGGAACCATTTCAATTTCTTGTATTATATACTTTCTCTGCATTTTACTGACTATATCTTCACCTGCTGGCATTATTAGGTACTTAGTATCCATGTGACTTTTCCTTTTCTGAGATTCTGTAGCCTTTTTATTTTCCCTTTCTCCTTCCTCCCTGCCTTCCTACCTTTCTGCTCTTCTTTCCCTTAATTAACTTTTGATATGAGAGTCCAGTAGCTATTTAAAATAACCAGCACCTTTACGAGTCAAATGCTCTGATTTGGTTTTAAAGGTTTTTTTCAGTGTTTCTGGAGCCATTGTTTCATGTGTAAGTTGCTGGCTACCAAAGCATTGAACAATTAGAATAACTTGTATTAGCAACCCATGTAAAAACCACTGAGAATTAGTGTTTTCTTTATAATTAACCTTATCAGAGTAGTCCGTAGGCCTACAGTTCCCTTTATTTTCTACTTTTATTCTTTATTATGGGACTGTCTACTTGCTGCCTTACATACATTTAAAAGCAAGCCATTTTAGCCTGTGTTCATAAATGAGTTACCTGCCAGAGGAAACCATATAAATGCACCTTACTTCTACCTCTGCCACCAACATCAGAAAACAAAATACTCCCACAACTGGCATTGCTTCAGTCTGTTTTGAAATTTGATGGCATTTCTGTGCTTTTAAGGGAATACCATCACTCCCTGGTGTGTGGGCTGCTACTACTATTTATTCATTCCCTCCAAACTCGCATGTTGCTTTCCACTGAAGCAAGAAAGTCTCTTTACTATGATTTTGTGCTGTCTTTGTCACATTTATTGGATCAAAAGCCATGCTCCTTTGTGTTTTCAGAATCTCACAGATTTTTTTTTTTTTTTTGTATGCTTAAAAAAATACTGTAATGGATATGCTGGGGAGACTCACTAAACACTAACTTCTTTCTAGGGTGTCTTCACAATTTCAGAGACTAGAAAGCTAGAAGTGTCATTTCTCAGAAAGCTCTGCAGACACAGTTTCACATGTCATTTGGGTAGTCATTGGGAGAGTAAGTCCCAATGGGTAAGTCATTGGGAGATACTTATTTTGGAAGACAGATAAATAAATAAATAAATAAATAAATAAATAAATAAATAAATAAAATTGAGAGAGAGGCAGAACATGAGAACCCACGTCTCTTGGTTTGGATGATGGCAGAAGTAGCATGATCATGAAGGCTGAGGTTGCCTTGGAGTTTCCAGACTGTGGCAGAGCAAGCCACTCTCCTGGCAATTCAATTTTGTGGTGTGATTTTTGGAGTCACTTCACTTTGGATCTTAGGGTCTGTTTCTTTAGCTCTTCCAGTAAGTCTTTAAACTAGACAAATCTGTACCTAATCTCTATATTTGTGTCACCAAAAATAGTGATTTATATGTATTTAAACTAGTTAGATAACTTTCATTTTATAGGAATGCACAATCCTGAACAAATGGTGTTTTTTTTTTTAATTTTTATTTGATCCCGTTCCCTTGAACTCATAATTCCATAGAAAAGTAGAGAGATAAAAAAAAAACAAAAAAAAAAAACAAAACAAAACAAAAAAAAAGAAAAGTAGAGAGATTTCACAAGTTACAAAAATATCTTCTCTATCTTTTTTCCATGTGTCTCCCTTCCATATCTCCCTTCCTGTTTTGAATCATGCATATGGTCACCAAACTGTTATTTTAAACCAATCATCTTTTTAAACCAATCATTTTTAAGGGACTCTTTCCCCTCCTTTTTTCTTCCAGAAGGGTCTTAGTTCTCTCAAACAAGTTAGTTTCTGCCGGACTTACCAAATCACATCTTCAGCCAGGCAGGTCTGTGACATACTGTAGTAATGGCAATCAATTGGTGTAGGAAACTTCTAGTGTGAAGTTATATTCTATATTTTATAAGGGTAAAATGCCAGGATTGTTTAATGTCTGTAGTTTCTTCTATTGTTTTCTCAAGAAATATGAACATAAGTTAACCAGGAAAATTAACAGATGTCTATTATACAACCTGCTTCTTACTAGATGTTTTCTTCAAATATATTTGAAATATATTTGTAAATATTGTGTGTTTTTTTAAGCAGACAGGTAAACAAGCATCGATAATTTATAGTGAATCAGGGCACAATTATCCACTGTATTTGCAAAAGATAAATTCTTTTTTTTTTTTAATATGCTTCAATGATTGTTAGTAACAACATGGAGGGTAGGCTAATTGGAAAATCAAATTATCAAATGCGATATAACAATGAACTTGATAAAGGCCTTGGCAGGATTCTAAATGAGAGACGAATTATAGGGAATTATATAGTAGAAACTCTCCCAAGTAAATTCTGGAGGGTAAAGCTGAAGCATTTTTGTTTCCAATTAGAAAGAGAAGAATCAATTTAGGGAGAGGAGAGCTTTCTTGTTTCTACTTCTTAGTATCACGATAGTGCTATTAACTGAGGTAGAGATTACGTTAAAGAGACTAGTTTGTGGACTGTGTTGTCCAGATGACTTTTATCCCTTTCAAGAGAGAAGAACTCATTTACCTAGTGATTAAGAAAGTTGCTAATAGGGCACCTGGGTGGCTCAGTGGCTGAGTGTCTGCCTTTGACTCAGGTGGTGATTCCGGGGTCCTGGGATCGAGTCCCACATCAGGTTTCCCACAGGGAGCCTGCTTCGCCCTCTGCCTATGTCTCTGCCTCTCTCTCTCTGGGTCTTTCTTGAATAAATATATAAAATATTAAAATAAAAGGAAGTTGCAGATTGACAGATTATAATCAAAATTCACTCCAGAGAATGCCCTAGACTAAAGAGAAAAATTTGCCCAATGTGACATCCTCTTCTTGATGGCAGCCTGAGTCCAATGAGTGACTGATATCAAGGTGCACATGCCCAACCCCTTGCCCTTGATCTGGAAACAAGCCAGTGTCAGCTTGGGAAAAACTGAGGCTTTTCCTGACTGCCTTGCAGCCCAACTTCTGGTGTTCATACTTCTTTTACCCTCAAAATTGTCCACACATATAGGGCTCATAAACTTCTTGCTCTCAAAAAAAAAAAAAAAAAAAAAACTTCTTGCTCTCAAACTCTGTCCCAGTATTTTATTTTAGTTTTATATGTGTTGTGTTTAAGATAAATCTAGAACTCAACATAATGCCCTGAATGAGAGAAAGAATTTGAGTCATAGGGCATTGAAAGCCATAGATATGAAATAGATAATTCATGGAAATTTTATAATGAGAAAGGAGTGGCACACACACACAAAAAAATACTTGAGAATACAAATAATTTAAAATTTGGACAGAAGAAGAAAAACCAGGAAAGAAGATCCAGTAAAGGAGAGAAGCTACAGAGGTAAGAGAAGAACCATGGAAATAAGGAGCCATGGAAGGCAAGGCAATATTTTGCAAAGAAAGGATGGTCTCAAAGTCAGATACTCCAAAGATGTCAAACAAGAGAGCAGAAAAAGGCCTGATAGAGTTTATTTTAGGATTTCAATGCTTATTACGATAGACATCATTTCAGCATAGTCAAACCTGAGCAAAATGGGTTGAGGATATGAATTTGGAAATAGTAAAACAACAATAAAATAATTTTCTTGAAGAATAAAAACCGAGTGTGATTGTTAATTAAGTGTGCCAATTTGACTGAGCCACGAGTGACCAAATGGCCCAACATTATTCTGGGTGTGTCTGTAAGCGTGTTTCTGGATGAGATTAAAATTTGAATCAGTAGACTAAGTAAAGCAGATTACTGCCCATGCTGTGGGTGGGTCTCACTCAATCATGTGAAGTTTTGAATAGAACAAAGCGCTGAGCAAGAGGAAACTCTTCTAGCCTGTTTGATTGAGCCAGGACACTACTACTTTCTGGTCTTCAGACTCCAGTTAAAACTTTGGCTCTTCTTGGACATTGAGCCTGCTTGCTTGCGACTAGAACAACATCATCGGCTCTCGTGATTCTCAGGCCATCTGACTCACTTTGGCTCCCCAGGGTCTGTGGATTATTGACTACAGACCCTGGGATTTCTCAGCCAACATAATTGTGTGAGCCAATTCCTTTTAACAAATCTATATATTGGCTCTCTTTCTCTGAAGAACTCTAATACACTATATAGACTATAGTTTGTCTCAAAGAGCTAGCCTAAAAGTGAAGACTTTTACTGTGGATGAGTTTAAATTTTAAATAAACTTTAAATTTTAAATAAAAATGTTCCAGTGCCAAAAGGTGCTATTTCTTTGTTCCTCCATGGTTTTATTCCCATCTTCTTTAACCAAATATAAGATATAAATGCTTCTCTAGTCTTTATTACATGATTTTTCCCGAGTACTGCAGTCATGCAGAAAATTAAATCATATGTTCTAGACATTGAAACTTTCACCTAGAATGGGGATCCTAGTATGTTCTCTCCTCCCATGTTTGCTCTGTGTTGGGTTCCTTTTGCATTTAACCCTCGGAGAAAAAACATCTTTAATATTATCTCTATTGATGATAATTTTATATTAGCATGCTTATCTGAATTTCTTTGTAATCACCTTTAGCCATTTACAAAGAAACCAATATGTTCTTAGTAATGTAAGAAATTTTCAATTTGAATTTAAATCACCTAAAAAATTGTAAACATTTCCAAGTTATTTTCTGTTTACTTACTCCTCTGCAGGTGTGTTGACCCACCGGCTTGTATTAGTTTCATAGGACAACAGTAACAAAATGCCACAAATGAGGTGGATTAAAGCAACATAAAGAGAGACAATAAGAGACAATAAGACAATAAGTCTCATAGTTTTGGGAGCTAGAAGTCTGCAAACAGGGAGTGATCGATCAGGACCCTGATCCCTCTGAAACCTGTCAGGCGAAAAGTCTTCCTTTGTCTCTTCCTAGTTTCTGGTGGCCTCAGGTGTTCTTTGGCTTGTGGCAGCATAACTCCAGTCCCTGTCTTCATCTTCACACGGGCTTCTTCTCCCTACATATATGCCTTTACATCATCTTCCCTCTTTTTATAAGGATACTGCTCATGTTAGGATTAAGGGCCCATCCTGCAGCAGTAGGTCTCCATTTTGACTTAGTTAATTACATTTATAATGACTCTACTTCCAAATAAAGTCACATTCTGAAGTACAGGGGCTTAGGAGTTCAACATTTGTGGGGAGATGCACAATTCAATCCAGAACTCTATTTCTTTGTGAGCACACAAAATTCCTTCACACCTCCTGGCCTTGTACTTTTTGCCCTTTCTTGTGCCTGTCATGGCCCTCCACTCCTTCTGGTCTATGCTTAAATGTCATCTTATTAGAGAGAACTTCCCCGACCACCTACCAACACTTTGTGTTTCCTTTTGCTTCTTTATAACACTTACCACTAAATCCATGCAATATATTTATTGGCTTATTTATTATTGTCTGCTCTTTTTCAAGGATTGGAATACCAAAAGTATTATCTTCATGAATTGTGGAGGAAAGTAGAATCAATAAGGAAGAGATCAGCGTGGAGGTAGGAGGCAGTGATGAATAAACAATCTCAAATCCCTCTAAATCACACCAAAAAATATTAATATTGAAGGGAACAAAATAAGCCACCCTTTCCTAATATATTTAGGGATAGAGTTTATATTTTAAGCAAATTACAGATAAACATCTTGAAAAAAATGAGTTAATTTGATCAACATTCAGCAACTATTTATTGAGTGCCTATTATATATCAAACACTGTTCTGAGCACTGGTGCTATGGGAAGAAAATACTAAAATATTAAATTCTCTGCTGTCAGAGGGCTTCTATTCTTTTTTTTTAAAGATTTTATTTATTTATTCATGACAGACACACAGAGAGAGAGAGAGAGAGAGAGGAAGAGACACAGGCAGAGGGAGAAGCAGGCTCCATGCAGGGAGCCCAACGTGGGACTGGATCCTGGGTCCCCAGGATCACCCCCGGGCTGAAGGCAGCACTAAACCACTGGGCCACCAGGGCTGCAGAGGGCTTCTATTCTAAAGGAAGAAGACAGAAGATAACCAAATTTTAAAACAATTCTCTTTATATCTTCAATATATATTATATCTATATAAATACAGATATTTATATCTCTCTATATAAATACAAATATCATATATAATGTTGTGACAGTAACTATCCTGCACACTAACGAAATGATTAATGAATAGACATTTTGCTTTCCCTCATAAAAGGCTATAGTATAGGTAGGGAGAGAGGCAAGAACAAATAAGCTAGTAATCAAACAAACCTAAATGAATTACAAACTGTGAAAAGTTGTAAAAGGAAACAAACCTACCACCAAGATAGAAATAACAGAGGGTTGTATGGTGACAGATGGTAGCTACGCTTATGGTGAGCATAGCATAGCATGTGGAGAACTTGTATCACTCTGTCTACCTGAAACTAATGTAACACTGTCTGTCAACTATACTCAAATTTAAAAAAATAATAAAATAAAATAAATAGTAGAAGGAGATCAATTTTAGTTTGGGTGATAAAGAAATTTCTAGAAAAGTAATATTTAAGTTGAGACCTAAAATAAGATGTAGCCAATCTTGTAAGGATTGGGGAAGAAATCTAGTATGGTAGTGTGGACAGCACATTTAAAGCCCCTATGTAAGAAATACATTTGGTGTGTTTGAGGAATTGAAAAGCCAATGTTGCAGGAGCACAACTATCAAAGGACAGAGTTGAGATGACCACAACCACACAGAAGAAATGACACTGCAGTTTCTGACATAGGGTGGCACATTTACACACTTTCAATAAATTGTGTAGAAAAGACATGATATTTAGAGAAACTTTTAAAAATGACTTAAAATAAGTACTTTGTCTAGTTTAAACAAAATGTTTGAATTATTTGAGCATATTAATCAAATGTTTAATTTTTTCCTCTAGGCACAATTTAAGAAATCTAAGAAATAAGACTTTTCATTAGCCACATCATCCCAATTTACATGCTTCATAGCAGGAAATCCTTTGTGTGTGTGTGTGTGCTTTGATCTTGCCATTTTATTTCATCTTACTAAATTTCTTATAAAGTCTTATCAAATACAAGCCTTGGGAAGTATGTATAAAATCCATTTCCATTTTTATCCTATTATTGGGGTCTTTTTCATTGAAAAAAAAAAATCCCTAAGGTTGCTCTCATTTTGTATGCGGTTTGAAGATACAGCTTAATGCCTGCAGAGACACATCTATTTATTTTAACTTTGATCACAGCTGAAAATTTAATAGTATTTTTTAAAATTCTCCCCTTTGGTGATAAGATTTTTTCTTTATTGTTACCAAAGAATAATCTAATTTTGACACTCTACGTATAAATGTATATTTTTTCCAATAAGAGTGGTTGGAAATCCCCTTATCACATAAAAATATAGCCTAGAGGAATATATTTCTGCTTTAGAGTACAAATTGTTAGCCACATCATAAAGAATTCTACAATAGATAAACAGTGACTTACTGAGGAAAAATCACTCTATGATTTTTTCCTAGCAATCTCATTTTCTGCATTTCAATATAAAAACATAGATATGTTGACCTATTTTGTCTAAGTATTCATACTTTTAAACTCAGACTTTAATACTCTTACAGAATCCTATTTTAAAGGAGACAGAAATTATGAATTCAAGCTCAGAATTGGTTGATTCAGATTAGCCTCATATCATAGTATCCTTTCTGAGAAAGAAAAATATTTTTATTAAAAAAAATCAACTCAGAAACTAACATGGATGTATTTAGCCCCTCTTTCACTGTGAACTGACTAAAATAATTTTGTTAGGGCAACATATTATTAGATTTCCAAACATATGCTTTGGCTGTCACAAAGCCAACAGGTGTTAGAAAACTGTAAGGGGGGATCCCTGAGTGGCTCAGTGGTTTAGCGCCTGCCTTTGGCCCAGGGTGTGATCCTGGAGTCCCGGGATTGAGTCCCACATCGGCTCCCTGCATGGAGCCTGCTTCTCCCTCTGCCTGTGTCTCTGCCTCTCTCTCTCTCTCTCTCTCATGAATAAATAAATAAAATCTTAAAAAAAAAAAAAAAAACCTGCAAGGTATTAAGGTAGGTCAACTTAATGACATGTATCACAGTCTATGACTATGGAGAGGAAATAGTATCTCTTCTTGCAATTTACCTGGTAATCAAAATTATCTAGAGAACATTTAAAAACTTTATAAGCCTTCATCCTACCCCATTTAAGACAAAACGAAGGGTCTCTCCTATAAACCGGAGAGTGATATGGTTAAATAAGGAAAGTCAGTGGAGCATCAGGATGTAAGTGGATAGAGGAAGGAAGTATACCCCAGGTGAGCTACTGTACTAACTTGAGTGAGGATGACAGTACATGAATTAAGGCTGTAAATGTGGAGATCAAAAAAGAATCAAGAGAGATTCCAGATAATTAAATGAATATAGAGTGTAAACAAAGAGAAGAATTTCATTGTGTAGAGGAAAAACTTGTCTTAAGAATATGAAATATTAGATACGTGTTGCCCAGTACTGTAGTCACTAGTCACATGAATTTTGTCACTAGTACTTGAATTTTGGAGATGTAGTGAGAAAAAAAAAAGAATGCTAAACATGTTATTAGTAGTTTTGTATTGATCACATGGTTAAGTGACAAAATGTTGGGCATATTGGGGAAAATGCTATAAGAATGAGTTTTATCTGTTCCTTTTACTTTTTGTAATGTGGCAACCAGATAATTTAAAATTACACTGGCTTGCATTATCTACCTATTTAACGACAACACCTTAGTCAATGATCTTGACTGCATAATTTTAAATGTCACTTAAATATTCTAAGACCCTGTCTTCACCTTAACAGGATGTGACTACTTTTTTTTTTTTTTTTTTTTTTCCTGAAAAGCTCCAGGCCTGTTAGGAAGACCAACTGAAATAAAATATTAAAAAACAGTGTACATGACAAGACATTTATAAATTAATTTGAAAGGCTAAAATAAATAAAATGTACAAGTAACCTAGGTCAGCCTGAAAATCATGTTTTTTAGCGATTTTAAAATTTATTTTAGAGAGGGAGAGAGAACACACGAATGTGCATAAGCCGTGGTGGGGGTGGCAGGGGCAGAGGGAGAGAAAATCAAGCAGACTCCCTGCTGAGCATGGAGCCCCTGTGCAGGACTCCATCCCATGACCCTGAGATCATGACCTGCACGAAAATCAAGAGTCGGATGCTTAACCAACTGCACCACCCAAGTGCCCCTGAAAATCATTTTTATACAAACATAACTTCCATGACTAGGCAGCTAACCAATGAGTACAAAGTAGCATAGACTAGGACTCCCAAAATCTGTTTTGTAGAAGGCAAATTTTTCATCCTAGCTAGTACCTGAAGAAATTCAATTGTAGCTCATGTCTAGTACCTAATAATTTTATGAAAACCCAATGCTCTCCATTACATATGGCAATTTATTTATTTAGATTAAAATCTATCCCCCTCAACAGTCATTAGGCCTATTATTTAGATTCAGGAAGTCACTGAATAAAGAAATGACTGTCCACCTGTAAATTGGAATCATTTGTTACTTTTTTTCAAAAGGTTTTATTTATTCATGAGAGACACACAGAGAGAGGCAGAGACACAGGCAGGGGAAGAAGCAGGCTCCCTCCCTGCAGGAAGCTGGATGCAAAACTCTATCCCACGACCCCAGGGACCAAGACCCCAGCCGAAGGCAGACACTCAACCGCTGAGCCACCCAGGTGCCCCTATTAATTTTTAATATATTATCTTTAGCTTTCTTCTTTTGCTTGGGATCTGTTTTAAATTAATAAGTTACACAGATAAATGTATCTCTAACAAAACCATTCTTTGGAATACTGTGAAAAAGCATCCTTACAGCATGGACTGAGCCAGTGATGATTTTTAAAATCATCTTCAGTTGAAGGTAACTGTGCCTCTCACAATTGGCAAGGTTTTTGCTATTACAGACAATACTCATAACTTATTTGAGAATTACCAAAGTGACTTTTCACAAAAATAAGTGAACATTTTCTCTTGATTTTGTTTTCCAATTTAGGTACCTTGAGACTTCATTTCACTTTAAATTGCCCTAAAACATAAAACACTTCAAGTTCTGCATGGAATACCTGACATAAAGATAACATTAAATATGTATTTTAATGGAAGGTAGTTATAAATAAGCTGGAAAATGTAACTACACACGGCTTCTCTTTATATGTTTATACTGTTAATTGGTAAGACGAAGACTGACTATTTAATATTTTTTTCATAATATGTGAAATGTGATATATTTAATGTTTCCTTACAAATAGGATTCCATTATCTGCCTTCTGGTCTGTAGGGATTTTTAAACTAGAAGACATAATTCAATATTAACATGTAATAAAAAAAAAAAAACTAGGACTAACACTGTTCCTACTGAATTCATGACCCTTATGCAAAAAAGTTTACTTTAACAACTTAGTATAGGTTTTCTTAGAGTACATGATAAATTATTCTTAACTATTTCTTATCTGCAACTTAGAGGATACCTGCAGCCCTTCTCTTCCAACTATTTCCTTCTTTTCCCAATCTCCTCTTCCAGACTCACCAATAAGTACAGCGGAAGACCTTTCCAGTTCTGCAGTTTAAATAAGAAACCTATAGTCACCCCATTATCTAAATATTATTAGAGGGTTGGGCTGTATTACCCTTATAAAGAATCAGAATGATGATGTGTAAGAAGAGGTACCAAGAGGGGCACCTGGGTGGTGTAGTCCCTTGATTTTGGCTCAGGTCATGACCTTGAGGTGAGATTGAGCTCTGCATCCGGCTCTGCACTCAGTGCTCATGCAGAAGTCTGCTTGAGACTTTCTCTGCTTCTCTCCCCTGCTCATGCTCTCTCTCTCTTTCTCTCTCAAATAGATAAATAAATCTTAAAAAAAAAAAAAAAAAAAAAAGTAATAGCAGAGGCCAGCCAGCAGAAAGAGGTCACAAGTCACGGTTAGAGGTTGACATTTGACTCTTTCTTTCTTTTCTTTTCTTTTCTTTTTTTTTTTTTTTTAAGATTTTATTTATTTATTTGACACAGAGATAGCGCATTAGCAGGGAGAGTGGCAGGCAGAGGGAGAGGGAGAAGGAAGCCCTCCACAGAGTAGGGAGCCTGATTAGGGACTCAATCCCAGGACCCTGGAATCATGGCCTGAGCAGAAGGCAGATGCTTAATGGACTGAGTCACCCAGGCGCCCTGACATTTAGCTCTTTCTATATTTTCTCTTACTCATGTTTTAGAAATTTCCCCTTTGGGTGTATGTACTCTGTGTTCATACACAGAGTACAATGACAAAATACAATCCTCTCTGTCTCAAGGAAGATTTGCAATATAAAAGCATATTAGGGGTAAATTTATAGTATGCTAGACCCTGGGAAGGTGAGGGAGAATTGGAATATAATATTAACTAATGAAACACAATATTTAAAATAGTATAGGAAAAGTAAACATACTTTTACTCTAAGAGGCCATGGATCAGCTTTTCAGCTTTTCCTGAAAGGAAAAGGAAATCTGCTATGGCAAGTAAAATACAGTTCACAGCATTTTTTAACAAGATGTTCAGGGGATACCTGGGTGACTCAGTGGTTGAGCATCTGCTTTTGACTCAGGGCATGGTCCCAGGGTCCTGGGATGGAGTCCTGCATTGGGCTCCCTATGGGGAGCCTGCTTCTCCCTCTGCCTGTGTGTCTCTCTCTCTGTCTGTCATGAATAAATAAATAAAATCTTTAATAAAAAAAGATGTTCATATAATTCTGTATGTGGTAGTCTTTGTGCTAGGCAATGAGGAATACAGTAATGAACAAAATAATTTTTTCATTTGAAAACTTTAAAGGTTTTCTGTGAGAAACATACATTTCAAAAGAAGTCATATTAAGAATATGCTTACAATTATGGTAAAAATATGGAAAGAAAAACAAAAGGATCTAAGAGGCCATATAGTAGGAAAGACAATAAAAACCTTTGACACTACTATATAACTATATACATTAGTGGGAAAGCAGATGGAATTAACAGGGTATGATTAATGACTGTTGTTTGTAAATTGCTCCAAATTCTAAGGCTATTTTTTTTTATAAGGCTACCTTTTACTATAAAGGTAACATTTGTAGAAAACCTTTGTTTATAGGTCTTGCTGGCTTGTTTTTTTATATTTTGAGTTGTGATTTAGAAAGAAATGAACTATCCTCTATTGTCTAAAATGAAAAAAAAGGACTGCAGTTAGTTGTTAAAATTCAATTTAGTTTAAATTACATGTGGGATTTATAACTGAGGGACTTCCATTAATGACAATGCAGTGAAGTGGTTATAAAAACCCTATCAGTGATAACTGTTTTATCTGTACTAAGAAAAAAAAATTAAAGATTAGAATTTTTCCAAGACAAATAGCAGAGAGGAATTTATACTTGAATAAAAACTATAACTGCAAGGAGTAAAATCCATAAAAAATTATACAAAAATCTATGTACAAATACTAATAATAGCATTGTGCCCTAAACTGAAAATAACCAAATATCTATCAACAATCAAGTTCTAGTCATTTGATGCAATATTATGCAGCAATTAAAAAAAAAACAAATTATTAACATGTATGAGGATAAATGTTAACACCATTATGCTGAGAGAAAAGAGCAAGAAACAAGAGCATACACTATATGATTCCATTTATATGAAATTCTAGACCATACAAACCTATCAACACTACAGATTGCAGATGAGTGGTTGAGTGTGGTTGTGTTGGAGGGATGGTTGACTACAATGGGGAATGAGAACTTCTGTGAAATATTGGAAATTGTGTGTTGATTTTGGTGGTGCTTATGTGTGAATACATTTGTCAAAAGTCATTGAACTATAAATGTAAAACATGTTCTGTAATTTGTTAATATGTTTTCCTTAACAATGCTGATTTTAAATAACAAGAAAAAAAGAAATATATACCGAATAGACTTCCACTTTGTCAAAAAGACTATATTTAGTGTCCTGCCTGAAACAACTAAAAAATGGGCCAAATATATAAAACAATAAATCAAGTTATGAGCATCAGAAAATAAAAGCCAATGATCTCTGAGAAATGAGAAACAAACAAGGAGAGTCCTAAAATTGCCCCACTTACTGTCCCAAACATGTTTTCAGGGCACATTACAGTGAG